>NC_091977.1:106909069-108238236 GCF_044704955.1 Pristiophorus japonicus
CTGCTCCTCAATTTCTGGTTGCACTTCAGTCCCACGCTCCTGATCTTTGGGCACCCTGTGCGGAGGGGAGCGGGTAGGTCCAAAGGCCCCCTCGTAGGACTGCTCCTGGGCACGGCCAAGGGTGCCATCAGCCGGTCCAGTCAGCGGGCGGTCGAGGAGGTCGTTCAGCCCGACTGCCTGCCTCTCTTCCGCGCCTACATCCGGGACAGGGTGTTCTTGGAGATGGAGCACGCGGTGTCCACCGGTACGCTCGCGGCCTTCCGCGAGAGGTGGGTGCCAGAGGGACTGGAGTGCATCATCACCCCCGGCAACCAAATTTTAATTTGATTTTTAATGTTTTAAAGTTTAATTTGTTTTATTGCTGGTTTTAGTGTCCCCCTTCCCTTTTATAGGGGGCACTTGTATAATGTATGTTTTAGTGCCCAAAAAAACCAAAAAACACCACAAAAAACACAAAAAAAGCCCCAAAAAATAAAAGGTCTTGATAAGTGTTGGAGTGTCCCCCAGATTGGGGGGGCTCTTGATTTAATTGTTTATTTATGTTTTCTACAAAAGAGTGTAGAGCTGTTGGCCTATGGCCACACTAGTCTGAAAACGCCAGGTCTCATCTGATCTTGGAAATTAAGCAGTTTCAGGCCTAGTTAGTACTTAGATGGGAGACCGTGGGAATACCAGGTGCAGTAGGTTAACAACAAAAGAGTTGTAGAGCTGTTGACCCCAATGGAGTGCTTTCTACGCGGCAGTCCTCCCACTATTCAATGGGGACTTGGCCTGGAGGGTGTTGCACAGAGCAGTCCCGTGCAATAAGTTTTTAAGTCGGTTCACGGGATCCCAGGCCACCTGCAATTTCTGCGGTCTGCAAGAGTCCGTGTTCCATGTTTATATGGAATGTGCGAGGTTGCAGCCCCTCTTTCATTATTTGAAGGGGCTGCTCCTCAAATTCTGGTTGCACTTCAGTCCCATACTCCTGATCTTTGGGCACCCTGTGCAGAGGAGAGCGGGCAGGTCAGAAGGTCTCCTTGTAGGACTGCTCCTGGGCATGGCCAACGGGACCATCAGCCGGTCCAGGCAGCGGGCGGTCGAGGGGGTCGTTTAGTCCGACTGACTGCCTCGCTTCCGCGATTACATCTGAGCCAGGGTGTCCTTGGAGATGAAGCACTTGGTGTCCACCGTACACTCGCGGCCTTCCGCGAGAGGTGGATGTCTGAGGGACTGGAGTGCATCGTCACCCCGGCAACCAAATTTTAATTTGATGTTTTGTCCAAAGTTTAATTTGTTTATTGTGTCGGTTTTAGTGACCCCCACCACCCCACACTTTTAGCCAGGGGGCACTTGTATAATTTATGTTTTTACTAACCTTAAAAAAAAGCAAAAAACAAAAAAAAGGGCACTTGAAAAGTTTTTAGAGTGTGCCCCTTTAATAAGAGGGCACTTGATTATTAGTTTACAACAAAATAGTTGTAGAGCTGTTGACCCCAATGGAGTGCTCGCTACGCGGCAGTCATAGAAACATAGAAACATAGAAAATAGGTGCAGGAGTAGGCCATTCGGCCCTTCGAGCCTGCACCACCATTCAATAAGATCATGGCTGATCATCACCTCAGTACCCCTTTCCTGCTTTCTCTCCATACCCCTTGATCCCTTTAGCCATAAGGGCCAAATCTAACTCCCTCTTGAATATATCCAACAAACTGGCCTCAACAACTCTCTGCAGTAGAAAATTCCACAGGTTAACTACTCTCTGAATGAAGAAGTTTCTCCTCATCTCGATCCTAAATGGTTTAGCCCTTATCCTTAGACTGTGTCCCCTGGTTCTGGACTTCTCCAACATCAGGAACATTCTTCCTGCATCTAACCTGTCCAGTCCCATTAATATTTTATATGTTTGTATGAAATCCCCTCTCATTCTTCTAAACTCCAGTGAATACAGGCCCAGTTGATTCAGTCTCTCCTCATATGACAGTCCCGCCATCCCGGGAATCAGTCTGGTGAACCTTCGCTGAACTCCCTCAATAGCAAGAACGTCCTTCTTCAGATTAGGAGACCAAAAACTGAACACAATATTCCAGGTGAGGTCTCACCAAAGCCCTGTACAACTGCAGTAAGACCTCCCTGTTCCTATACTCAAATCCCCTCGCTATGAAGGCCAACATACCATTTGCCTTCTTCACCGCTTGCTGTACCTGCATGCTAACTTTCAACGACTGATGTATCATGACACCCAGGTCTCATTGCACCTCCCCCTTTACTAATCTGCCACCATTCAGATAATATTCTGCCTTTGTGTTTTTGTCACCAAAGTGGCTAACCTCACATTTATCCACAGTATACTGCATCTGCCCACTAATCCAACCTGTCAAAATCACCCTGCAGCCTCAGAGCATCCTCCTTGCAGCTCACACCACCTTAGTGTCATCTGCAAACTTGGAGATATTACACTCAATTCCTTCATCTAAATCATTGATGTATATTGTAAATAGCTGGGGTGCCAGCACTGAGCCCTGCGGCACTCCACTAGTCACTGCCTGCCATTCTGAAAGGGACCCGTTTATCCCGACTCTCTGCTTCCTGTCTGCCAAACAGTTCTCTATCCATGTCAATACATTACCCCCAATACCATGTGCTTTAATTTTGCACACCAATCTCTTGTGTGGGACCTTGTCAAAAGTCTTTTGAAAGTTCAAATACACCACATCCACTGGTTCTCCCCTGTCCAGTCCACGAGTTACATCCTCAAAAAATTCTAGAAGATTTGTCAAGCATGATTTTCCTTTCATAAGTCCATGCTGACTTGGACTGATCCTATCACTGCTTTCCAAATGCGCTGTTATTTCATCTTTAATAATTGATTCCAACATTTTCCCAACCACTGATATCAGGTTAACCGGTCTATAATTCCCTGTTTTCTCTTTCCCTCCTTTCTTTAAAAGTGGGGTTACATGAGCTACCCTCCAATCCAGAGGAACTGATCCAGAGCCGATAGAATGTTGGTAAATGATCACCAATGCATCCACTATTTCTAGGGCCACTTCCTTAAGTACTCTGTGATGCAGACTATCAGGCCCTGGGGATTTATCGGTTTTCAATCCCATCAATTTCTCTAACACAATTTCCTGACTAATAAGGATTTCCTTCAGTTCCTCCTTCTCCCTAGACCCTCTGTCCCCTAGTATTTCTGGAAGGTTATTTGTGTCTTCCTTCGTGAAGACAGAACCAAAGTGTTTTTTCAATTGGTCTTCCATTTCTTTTTTCCCCATTATAAATTCACCTGATTCTGACTGCAAAGGACCTATGTTTGTCTTCGCTAGTCTTTTTCTCTTCACATAACTATAGAAGCTTTTGCAGTCAGTTTTTATATTCCCACCAAGCTTCCTCTCATATTCTATTTTCCCCCTCCTAATTAAACCCTTTGTCCTCCTCTGATCAATTTAAAATTTCTCCTAGTCCTCAGGTTTGCTGCCTTTTTTGGCCAATTTATATGCCTCTTCCTTGGAATTAACACTATCCTTAATTTCCCTTGTTAGCCACGGTTGAGCCACCTTCCCCATTTTATTTTTATTCCAGACCGGGATGTACAATTGTTGAAGTTCATCCATGTGATCTTTAAATGTTTGCCATTGTCTATCCACCGTCAACCCTTTAAGTATCATTCGCCAGTCTATTCTAGCCATTCACGTCTCATACCATCGAAGTTACCTTTCCTCAAGTTCAGGACCCTAGTCTCTGCATTACCTGTGTCACTCTCCATCTTAATAAAGAATTCTACCATATTATGGTCACTTTTTCCCAAGGGGCCTCGCACAACAAGATTGCTAATTAGTCCTTTCTCATTACACATCACCCAGTCTAGGATGGCCAGCCCTCTAGTTGGTTCCTCGACATATTGGTGTAGAAAACCATCCCTAATATAGTCCAGGAAATCCTCCTCCACCATATTGCTACCAGTTTGGTTAGCCCAATCAATATGTGGATTAAAGTCGCCCATGATAACTGTTGTACCTTTATTGCATGCATCCCTAATTTTTTGTTTGATGCTGTCCCCAGCCTCACTACCACTGTTTGGTCTGTACACAACTCCCACTCACGTTTTCTGCCCTTTGTTATTGCGCAGCTCCACCCATACCGATTCCAAGCTAATGTCCTTCCTTACTATTGCGTTAATTTCCTCTTTAACCAGCAGCGCTACACCACCTCCTTTTCCTTTCTGTCTATCCTTGCTGAATGTTGAATACCCCTGGATGTTGAGTTCGCAGCCTTGGTCACCCTGGAGCCATGTCTCCGTAATCCCAATTATATCTTATTCGTTAATAGTTGCCTGCGCAGTTAATTCGTCCACCTTATTTTGAATACTCTTTTCATTGAGACACAGAGCCTTCAGGCTTGTCTTTTTAGGTTCTCATCCTCGTGCCTTATTCGTTTAACCTCTCCCCAACAGCACTAGTAAGCACTCCCCCTAGGATATTGGTTCCGATCCTGCCCAGGTGCAGACCGTCCGATTTGTACTGGTCCCACCTCCCGCAGAATATGCTCCAATGTCCCAGGAATTTGAATCCCTCCCTCTTGCACCATTCCTCAAGCCACATATTCTTCTTAGCTATCCTGTAATTCCTACTCTGACTAGCACGTGGCACTGGTAACAATCCTGAGATTACTACCTTTGAGGTCCTACTTTTTAATTTAACTCCTAGCTCCCTAAATTCAGTTTGTAGGACTTCATCCCATTTTTTCCTATATCGTTGGTACCTATATGCACCATGACAACTGGCTATTCATCCTCTCCCTCTAAAATGTACTGCAGCCGCTCCGAAACATCCTTGACCCTTGCACCAGAGAGGCAACATACCATCCTGGAGTCTCGATTGCGGCCACAGAAACATCTATCTATTCCCCTTACAATAGAATCCCCTATCACTATAGCTCTCCCACTCTTTTTCCTGCCCTCCTGTGCAGCAGAGCCACCCATGGTGGCATGGACTTGGCTGATGCTGCCCTCCCCTGGTGAGTCATCCCCCGCAACAGCACCCAAGGCGGTGTATCTGTTTTGGAGGGGTTAACCGCAGGGTACCCCTGCACTACCTTCCTTCCACTGCTCTTCCTGATGGTCACCCATTCCCTATCTACCTAAGTAACCTTTAGCTGCGTTGTGACCAACTCACTAAACGTGCTATTCACGATATCCTCAGCATCGCGGATGCTCCAGAGTGAATCCATGCGCAGCTCCAGTGCTGCAATGTGATCTGTCAGGTGCTGCAGCAGGATACACTTCCTGCACATGTAGTCGTCAGGGACACTGGAAGCGTCCCTGAGTTCCCACATAGCATAGGAAGAGCATGACACGGGTCTGGGCTCTCCTGCCATGACTTGACCCTTAAGTTAACTTAATTTGGCAACAATGCCAAAGGTTACCTACTGATAAAAGAAAAGAAAAAAACAAAAACTACTCTTTTCTTTTATCAACCAACCACTTACCCCCAAAGCTGTGACATCACCCCTCGATTTCTTTTTACTTCTTTTTTGCCTTCTCACCCTGCACCAGCTAGCCTCCTCCAATCTGCCGCTGCTCTGACTGCTGGGCCTTTATAGGCCTCCCACAGACTCCCGCGTCGCCTCCTCTAATCTGGCGCCGCTCCAAATGTTGGGCCTTTTATAGGCCTCCCCGGACTACCGCGCCACCTCCTCCGATCTCCCTTTATTTATTGGGGACTTGGCCCGGAGGGTGGTGCATGGAGCAGTCCCGTGCAATAAGTTTTTAAGTCGGTTCATGGGATCTCAGGCCGCCTGCAATTTCTGCGGTCTGGAAGAGTCCGTGTTCCATGTTTTTATTGAATGTGCGAGGTTGCAGCCCCTGTTCCATTATTTGAAGGTGCTGCTCCTCAAATTCTGGTTGTACTTCAGTCCCACACTCCTGATCTTTGGGCACCCTGTGCGGAGGGGAGCGGGCAGGTCGGAAGGCCTCCTTGTAGGACTGCTCCTGGGCATAGCCAAGGGGGCCATCAGCCGGTCCAGGTAACGGGCGGTTGAGGTGGTTGTTCAGCCAAACTGCCTGCCTCTCTTCCATGGTTACATTCGAGCCAGGGTGTCCCTGGAGATGGAGCACTTGGTGTCCACCGGTACGCTCACGGCCTTCCGCGAGAGGTGGGCGCTGGAGGGACTGGAGTGCATCATCACCCCCAGCAACCAAATTTTGATTTGATTTAATGTCCAAAATTTAACTTATTTATTGTGTTGGCCTTAGTGCCCCCCCCCTCTTTTAGCCAGGGGGCACTTGGTGCAAAGTTTCTGTTTTAGTGCCCCCCCCCCCTTTAATCAGGGAGCATTTGAGTTAACGATTTATGTTTTAACAGATTACAACAAAAGAGTTGTAGAACTGTTCACCCCAATGGATTGTTCTCTACGCGGCAGTCCTCCCTTTATTTATCGGGGACTTGGCCTGGAGGGTGTTGCACGGAGCAGTCCCATGCAATAAGTTTTTAAGTCAGGTTACGGGCTCCCAGGCTGCCTGTGACTTTAATCTACATATTGATTGGAGTAACGAAACTGGTAGCAATGTGGTGGAGGAGGATTTCCTGGAGTGCATTAGGGATGGTTTTCCAGACCAATATGTCGAGGAACCAACTGGAGAACTGGCCATCCTAGACTGGGTGATGTGTAATGAGAAAGGACTAATTAGCAATCTTGTTATGCGAGGCCCCTTGGGGAAGAGTGACCATAATAAGGTAGAATTCTTTATTAAGATGGAGAGTGACACAGTTAATTCGGAAACGAGGGTCCTGAACTTAAGGAAAGGTAACTTCGACAGCATGAGGCGTGAATTGGCTGGAATAAACTGGCAAAGGATACTCAAAGGGTTGACGGTGGATAAGCAATGGCAAACATTTAAAGATCACATGGATGAACTTCAGCAATTGTACATCCCTGTCTGGAATAAAAATAAAACGGGGAAGGTGGCTCAACTGTGGTTAACAAGGGAAATTAAGGATAGTATTAAAACCAAGGAAGAGGCATATAAATTGGCTAAAAAAAGTAACAAACCTGAGGACTGAGAGAAATTTAGAATTCGACAGAGGAGGACTAAGAGCTTAATAAAGAGGGGGGAAATAGAGTACGAGAGGAAGCTTGCAGGGAAAATAAAAATTGACTGCAAAAGCTTCCATAAATATGTGAAGAGAAAAAAATTAGTGAAGGCAAATGTAGGTCCCTTGCAGTCGGATTCAGGTGAATTTATAATGGGGAACAAAGAAATGGCAGAACAATTGAACAAATACTTCGGTTCTGTCTTCACGAAGGAAGACACAAATAACCTTCTGAATGTACTCGGGGACAATGGGTCTAGTGAGAAGGAGGAGCTGAAGGATATCCTCATTAGGCGGGAAATTGTGTTTGGGAAATT
The DNA here is from genome assembly GCF_044704955.1 of Pristiophorus japonicus. NCBI lineage: Eukaryota > Metazoa > Chordata > Chondrichthyes > Pristiophoridae > Pristiophorus > Pristiophorus japonicus. The sequence continues at coordinate 106,916,460 of NC_091977.1, forward strand.
GATGGGATTGAAGGCTGATAAATCCCCGGGGCCTGATAGTCTGCATCCCATAGTACTTAAGGAAGTGGCCCAAGAAATAGTGGATGCATTGGTGATCATTTTCTAACATTCTATCGACTCTGGATCAGTTCCTATGGACTGGAGGGTAGCTAATGTAACACCACTTTTTAAAAAAGGAGGGAGAGAGAAAACGGCTAATTATAGACCGGTTAGTCTGACATCAGTTGTGGGGAAATGTTGGAATCAATCATTAAGGATGAAATAGCACATTTGGAAAGCAGTGACAGGATTGGTCCAAGTCAGCATGGATTTATGAAAGGGAAATCATGCTTGTCGAATCTTCTGGAATTTTTTGAGGATGTAACTAGTAGAGTGGACAAGGGAGAACCAGTGGATGTGGTGTATTTGGACTTTCAAAGGCTTTTGACAAGGTCCCGCACAAGAGATTGGTGTGCAAAATCAAAGCGCATGGTATTGGGGATAATGTACTGACGTGGATAGAGAACTGGTTGGCAGACAGGAAGCAGAGAGTCAGGATAAACGGGTCTTTTTCAGAATGACAGGCAGTGACTAGTGGAGTGCCGCAGGGCTCGGTGCTGGGACCCTAGCTCTTTTCAATATACATTAATGATTTGGATGAAGGAATTGAGTGTAATATCTCCAAGTTTGCAGATTACACTAAATTGGGTGGCGGTGTGAGCTGTGAGGGGGACGCTAAGAGGCTGCAGAGTGATTTGTACAGGTTAGGTGAGTGGACAAATGCATGGCAGATGCAATATAATGTGGATAAATGTGAGGTTATCCATTTTGGGGGCAAAAACACAAAGGCAGAATATTATCTGAATGGCGGCAGATTAGGAAAAGGGGAGGTGCAACGAGACCTGGGTGTCATGATACATCAGTCATTGAAGGTTGGCATGCAGGTACAGCAGGCGGTGAAGAAGGCAAATGGTATGCTGGCCTTCATAGGTAGGGGATTTGAATATAGGAGCAGGGAGATCTTACTGCAATTGTACAGGGCCTTAGTGAGGCCTCACCTGGAATATTGTGTTCAGATTTGGTCTCCTAATCTGAGGAAGGACGTTCTTGCTATTGAGGGAGCGCAACGAAGGTTCACCAAACTAATTCCAGGGATGGCTGGACTGTCATATGAGGAGAGACTGAATCAAGTGGGCCTTTATTCACTGGGATTTAGAAGGATGAGAGGGGATCTCATCGAAACGTATAAGATTCTGACAGGACTGGACAGGTTAGATGCAGGAAGAATGTTCCCGATGTTGGGGAAGTCCAGAGCCAGGGGACATAGTCTTAGGATAAGGGGTAGGCCATTTAGGACTGAGATGAGGAGAAACTTCTTCACTCAGAGAGTTGTTAACCTGTGGAATTCCCTGCCGCAGAGAGTTGTTGATGCCAGTTCATTGGATATATTCAAGAGGGAGTTAGATATGGCCCTTACGGCTAAGGGGATCAAGGGGTATGGAGAGACAGCAGGAAAGGGGTACTGAGGGAATGATCAGCCATGATCTTATTGAATGGCAGTGCAGGCTCGAAGGGCCGAATGGCCTACTCCTGCACCTATTTTCTATGTTTCTATGTTTCTATGTTTCTATGTTTCTGCGGTCTGGAAGAGTCCGTGTTCCATGTTTTTATTGACTGTCCAAGGGTGCAGCCCCTCATCCAATATTTGAAGGGGCTGCTCCTCAAATTCTGGTTGCACTTCTGATCTTTGCGTACCCTGCGCGGTGTAGGGTTTTTTTTGCTCTGCCCAATTACGGGGGTCTTTGGTGGCTGTTGGTGTATTGGCCCTCTCTGTCCCTTCCAGGGGACGGTCCAGCAGTTTATGGCTCGCTGACCACTAAACTGACGGTTTCGAAGCGCCCTAGCACCCCTATCTGGTTCTAACCTCAGAATTTTGGTGGATTATGAGCTTCCACAAGGGAAAACAAAACACTCCGAGACAAGTGGTCCTTGGAATGAAAAAAAAACGGGTAAGTCCAATTTATTAACCACTGTAAGTTTCCAACAAGGTCAAACTTCATCAAAACACATATTTGACACACACTTATAAACTATGAAAAACTATGGGAAGAAACAGACACAACGAAAACCTTGCACAATTTTATCTTTACAAGACATTTCCAACACCACCCCCACACCCCTTTTTACCTGACTGACCTAGGCTGACAGTTGGGAAAAGAAACCCCAGGATTATACTTACGATCCCTTTTGACAGTTATTTTTTTTTTAGCCTTAGGATGGTTGGTCTACGGGGTAGCTGGAGTGAATGTTGCCTCTCCCAGTTACTTCGGTCTCCGGTTCTTCAGTTGGTTGGCCTCGGAGCGTTGTTCGGTGTGCGGCTCGGCTTCTTGAGATGATGTTGGGCCTCTCGGTAGTTGGGTTGTATATTCTGCACACAAGTCGAGTCCAGGGCCCGTTCGATGGTAGGTTTCCCCGCCGGTAACAGTCCGTCTCCGTTCTCTCTCGGTTTCTGTCTGTCTGTGACTGCTACTGCTCCTCGACTCCTTCTCCTACTGCTCCAGCTGCTTCTCCCCTCAGTGGTTCTGTAGGTCCTATATTTGTATCCAATTTAGTTCCGGCCTTTTCACGCCCAAACTCAGTTGGTGGTCCATTGTGTTAGTTTGGGCGGGGAGATAGCTTTGAATATTTAATCAGAAGATGTCACAGGTACAGGTAGGTGTGAGGACAGGGGTATTGTTTCAGTGCACATTGGTGCCTCAAAGTCTGCTGGTCCATTGTAACAGTCCTGGGAGTTAATCGGTTTGGGCCTCCCCTTTGATGGGCCATCACTGCAGTGATCTCAGGACTATTGTCCACTGTCCATATTAATTAGGTCCACATTCATAATTTGATTAGGGGTGAGTCATATTTTCGAACTGGGCCAGGTAGTCCCCATTGGTTGAGGATTTCCCCGCTTCAGGCCCAACTTGACCCCTGATTGGCCTGCCAGAATGCACTTTTCCCGCATTGGCCAGTGCCTCTGTCTCGCTTGTGAACCAGACTCCACAATGTCTGTATCCGCCCACACGTTTCCCAGCCTGCCTGGTCTGAGGATTTTACTTGGCCAAAAATGTTTATTTAAAATGTATAGAACAATCCCATCTTAGTTTTCTTGTTCTTAGGGTGTTCCAAAAGAAAATGCGGCCGTGGATTTTTGAACCTTACAGTGGAGGGGAGCGGGCAGGTCCGAGGACCTCCTCATAGGTCTGCTCCTGGGCATGGCCAAGGGGGCCATCACCCGATGCAGGCAGCGGGTGGTCGTTCAGCCTGACTGCCTGCCTCGCTTCCGCGGTTACATTCGAGACAGGGTGTCCCTGGAGATGGAGCACGCGGTGTCCACCGGTACACTCGCGGCCTTCCACAAGAGGTAGGCGCCGGAGGGACTGGAGTGTATCATCACCCCCGGCAACCAAATTTTAATTTGAAGCACAATATCTAAAGTTTAATTTGTTTAAGTTTGTCGGTTTTACTGCCCCCCCCCCCTCCACCTTTTAGCCAGGGGGCACTTGTATAATTTGTGTTTTGTTGCCCTCAAAAAAAAATAAGGGGCACTTGAAAAGTTTTTGGAATGTTTCCCCCCCCCCCTTTAATCAGGGGGCACTTGATTAATGTTTACAACAAAATAGTTGTAGAGCTGTTGACCCCAATGGAGTGCTTTCTACGTGGAAGTCCTCCCTTTATTTATTGGGGACTTGGCATGGAGGTGTTGCACGGGGCAGTGCTGTACACTAGATTTTTAAGTCAGTTCGTGGACTCCCAGGCCGCCTGTAATTTCTGCGGTCTGGAAGAGTCCGTGCTCCATGTTTATGTGGAGTGTGTTAGGTTGCAGCCCCTGTTCCAATACTTGAAGGGGCTGCTCCTCAAATTCTGGTTGCACATCAGCTCCTGATCTTTGGGCATCCTGTGCGGAGGGGAGCGGGCAGGTCGGAAGGCCTCCTCGTAGGACTGCTCCTAGGCATGGCCAAGGGGGCCATCAGCTGGTCCAGGCAGTGTGCAGTCGAGGGGGTCGTTCAGCCCTACTGCCTGCTTCTCTTTTGTTGTTACGTTCGAGCCAGGGTGTCCCTGGAGATGCAGCACGCGGTGTCCACTGGTACATTCGCGGCCTTCCGCAAGAGGTGGGCGCCGGAGGGACAGGAGTGCATCATCAACCCCGGCAACCAAATTTTAATTTGACCATATTGAAAAAGTTTAATTTGTTTAATTTGTCGGTTTTAGTGCCCTTTAATAAGGGGGCACTTGTATTAACGTTTTACAAAAATAGTTGTAGAGCTGTTGAGATGGGAGTGGTTAGCCAGTCACGTGATGTTCACAAGACTCAATAAAACACCAGCCAGTTGGGTTCGGGGAATCCACAATAGTTGTGAGCCTGGTGGATGAACTGGTAATGTGTAGTGTGATTGTTAAACCTTTGCTAATAAACCAACTAGTTCTTAATAGCAATATGTTGCTATGAATGCTTAAGCAAAGAACCCATGAAGCAAATACATTACACCACATAAAAAGCTTCTGTATAAGACTGATATTAGTGGAAATATATTGAGTTGGATTCAAAACTAGCTGGCAGGATGCAGGCAAAGAATAGTTATAGATGGATTTGGATATGTTTGGAGACACTAAACTGGTGTCTCGCAGGGATCTGTGTTGGGACCGTTGCTTTTTACTATTTTTTTAATGATCTGGATTTTGGGGTTGGGGGCACAATTTGCAAATTTGCAGATGATACCAAGATCTGTGCGAATGTTAGAACTGTAGACGATGTTCATCTGCTTCAGGCAGATCTTAATGTGTGAGAAGATTGAGCTCAAGACTGGAAAATTATGTATAACTTAGGTAGGTGCAGTGTTATGCATGTGGGCAGGTCAAATGCTCAACATTTATATACCATCCAGGGAAAGGCATTAAAGATGGTGGAGATAGAAAGAGATTTGGGCATTCTAGTACATACATCCTTAAAGGTACACGAGCAATGCCGTGCAGCAATAGCTAGAATAAGTAGGGTGTTGGGGTGTATCCATAGGACAATTGGGTACAAGTCCTTAGTCAGGCCGCACTAGGAATACTGTGTCCAGTTTTGGTTTCCTCACATGGTGGGTGATATTGAGGCTCCAGAAAGGGTGCAGAAGAGGGCCACTCGACTAATTCCAAGTCTAAAGCATCTCAGTTATCAAGATAGGCTAAAAGAGTTGGGACTCTATACCTTAGAGCAGCATAGACTTAGAGGGGATATGATTGAGGTTTATAAGATAATGAAGGGAATAGACGGTGTTCCAGTTGACAGTTTATTTCAATTAAATAGTTCAGTCAGCACCAGGGGTCACACATTTATGATGTATAAGGCTAGATCTAGGTAAGACATCAGGAGGTGGTTCTTTTCCCAGAGAACAGTAGATCTCTGGCACAAGCTGCTGTTTCATGTGATGGATGCAGACTCGCTGAATTCCTTCGTGAAAGCTGTATTTGTTTCTGGCTGCGGCGGAGATCACCTCTTACAGAAGGTAGAACCTGCAGGGAATTTAATGGCCAGAGTGATCTCCTTCCCCCACCCCCCATCAAAACTCTCCTCCTCCCCCCCCCATCAAAACTCTCCTCTCTTCCCCCCACCCATCAAAACTCTCCTCTCCCCTCCCCATCAAAACTCTCCTCCTTTCCCCCCCCCACACCGCCCCCCCCATCAAAACTCTCCTCTCTTCCCTCCACTCATCAAAGCTCTCCTGTCCCTTCCCCCATCAAAACTCTCCTCCTCCCCCCCACACCGCCCCCCATCAAAACTCTCCTCTCTCCCACCCCCAATCAAAACTCTCCTCTCTCCCCCCCCCCAATCAAAACTCTCCTCTCTCCCTCCCCCCACACCGCCCCCCCATCAAAACTCTCCTCTCTCCCCTCCATCAAAACTCTCCTCTTTTCCCCACCCCACACCGCACCCCCCCCATCAAAACTCTCCTCTCTCCCCCCCCCCATCAAAACTCTCCTCTCTCCACCCCCATCAAAACTCTCCTCCTCCCCCCCCCATCAAAACTCTCCTCTCTCCTCCCCCGGATCAAAACTCTCCTCCTTCATCCCACCCCCCCAATCAAAACTCTACCCCCCCCCCCACCCCCCCTGATCAAAAGTCTCCCCGCACCAACCTGTTTCTTATAGCCCTCAGCGCAGGAAGGCAGCGGCCGGCCTGTGCAACAGGCCACTCGGCCCGGGATAGGGACGGGACGCGTTGGGTCCCATGCTGCAGGTACGCATCATCATAATCATGGGAGGAGCTACTGCGCATGTGCGAACGCTCTACTCCACATGCGGACAGCTGCTGGCACTCTTTTAACTCCGCCGCCCCCCCCCACCCCGATGAACTCGCCACGCTGCACCAAGTCCCGGGAGAGTTGGCAGAGGGGCCAGAATCCGGGGACATCTTTTTGCCGCCGTTTGGATCGTAGAAAGTTGGCGCATCTCACGTGAATGCGCCGAAAAAAACAGGTGGGCCAAATTTGGGCCCTATGTTCCGAACGTTGAATTGCTTAGAATATCAGGCAAGAATATGGTTAAGGTTGGTGGCAGTGTAGCCTGCCATCTTCCAGAATCCTGACTATAGCGGATCTTCTTGCTGGTGACAGACTCTCAGCATCCCTTCTGGTGCAGCCTTGGGTGGGAGTGGAGAGGAGGGGAAGGAGAGTCACTGCAGAAATGTAGCATGGCTGGTGATACAGGCTGAGAGAAAAATAAATCTTTTGTAAAATTTATTCTAAATCTCCTGCATTGCCTAGTGTAATTGGTTGCTTTGCGATCAATCACACTGACCGGACTGAATAATCGATTACATTAGACAAAGGCAGGTGTTTCAGTTTTGAACTCCTCTTCCACTTCTTCAGCAATACTAGACATCAGAGCCTAGAAATTCAATGATACTTCACCTGTTTTACGGTCCAAAACGGGCGCAAAAGCATCCATTATGGCAGGCCACATGCACATGCAAATTCTGAACTGGGAGAGCTCCGCCCGCCATATTAGTACAGGCAGAAAAAGAGGTATATACAAATAAGGAGTCGAATGCCTGTTTGATGCCCCCTTTGCCCAACTGGTTTGCCCTGAATGCATCTAGCTCGGACCGGCATTATACACTTGCGCACAAAGTCAAAATGACCACCAGTGTCTTTATTAAATTATGAATGATCTGCCCAGGTCACATATTATTCTGAACCTCAGAGCTAGACATTTGAGCAATGATCTCCAGGATCTACATTCAGGGAGTCACAGCATATCTTTCCTCTCCCATTTTATTATTTAAACCTCACAGTTATTTTGGGCTGTTCAGGTTTGCAAATAAGCTTTCCATGTTTGCCCACAGCCCATATTCTGTTGGCACAGAGACGTCTCTGCCCATTTATAGTGCCACATGGGTCATTTTCATGTATTATTCATGCATTTTAGATAGTTAACACAATGTATGAAATTGAATTATTCAACAGTACACCTGGGTGTGAAATAATAAAACACATTTAATAGTATCAAAGTGTTCTGAAACCTTATATTACCAATTAGTTAAAAGCAGAATCAATAGCTGTGATTTATCAAATACTCAGAAAATCAAAGTTAGAAAAAAATATGATAATCAGGAAGGAAAGGAATGATATCAAACATTTTGTACCTTGATTAATTTATAGTATTAAACAATATAATAATTAGGCTCCACTGTACTGACAGATCATAACCATAAAGGAATAGCCTCAGTCCTTTTCGCACACCCTTACACTAATTGGCATGTAGAAATGTAAGTTATTTATTTATTTTACTCAGTATTGTCACTAAGTGTATTTAGCAGATTAGTATCATTACGCAATGGGAAAATAGAACTTAAGCCAATATGATTTAATTTAAACAAAAGCAAAATGTTGCGGATACTGGAAATCTGAAATAAAAACAGAAAATGCTGAAAATACTCAGCAGATCAGGCAGCATCTGTGGAGAGAGAAACAAGAGTTACCACTTTGGGTCGATGACCTTTCGTCAGAACTGAAGAAAATTAGAGATATAACAGGTTTTTAAGCAAGTGCAGAGGCAAGGAAAGGGGGTGGGGGGGAAAGAACAAAAGGTCTGCGATAGAATGAAAGGCAGGAGGCAGGAGAGATTAAAAGACAAAAGGGATGATGGTGCGAAGCAAAATGAGATGGTAATGGACAAGTAAAGGAACAAAAGATGAGTCCAGAAGAGGTGTAAATGGGAATAGCAGAATCATCAACAGTTGCCATCCGAAGAAATTGTTGAACTCAATGTTGAGTCCAGAAGGCTGTAAAGTGCCTAATCGAAAGTTTAGGGGCTGTTCCTCGAGCTTACATTAAGCTCCATTGGAACAGTATAGGAGGCACAAAATCAAACTTTGCAGACGACGCAAAACTTGGAAGTATAGTGAACAGTGAGGAGGATAGTGATAGACTTCAAGAGGACATAAACAGGCTGGTGAAATCGGCAAACTCATGGCAGATGGAATTTGACGCAGAAGAGTGCAAAGTGATACATTTTGGTAGGAAGAACGAGGAGAGGCAATATAAACTAAAGGGTATAATCCTAAAGGGGGTGAATGAACAGAGAAACCCGGGGAGTGTTATATATGTAAACTTGGATTTACTCTGTACAGCCACCAGAGGGCTCATCCCCTGGAGGCCCAAGGAATCCCATAATCCCTTGGGAGCACAGGTATTTAAGGAGGCCTCACAGGTTGGAGAGGCACTCTGGAGAACTGCAATAAAAGACTAAGGTCACACTTTACTTTGAGCTCATAGTATTCAGTCTGACTCTTTCTTCATACTTAACAACTGGCGACAAGGTACAGATAGCGAGCCCAAAGATGCAGTGAACAGTGGGCATCCTGGAGAAATTCTTGGAGGGAGATGATTGGGAAACCTTTGTGGAGCGACTTGACCAATACTTCATAGCCAACGAGCTGGATGGAGAAGGGAACGCTGTGAAACTAAGGGCAATTCTCCTCACCGTCTGTGGGGCACCAACATATGGCCTCATGAAAAATCTATTTACTGTAGCGAAACACACAGAGAAACATACGATGATTTGTGCACACTGGTCCAGGAGCATTTGAACCCGAAGGAAAGCGTTCTGATGGTGAGGTACCGGTTCTACATCTACAAAAGGTCTGAAGGCCAGGAAGTGGCGAGTTATGTCGCTGAGCGAAGATTCCTTGCAGTACATTGCGAATTTGAAGGACATTTGGAGCACATGCTCAGAGACTTTTTCGTACTTGGCATTGGCCATGAAACCATACTTCGTAAACTTTTGACTGTAGAGACCCCAACCTTGAGTAAGGCATTGCGATAGCCCAGGCGTTCATTGCCACCAGTGACAATACTAAGCAAATCTCTCAGCACACAAGTGCTGCTACAAGTACTGTGAACAAAGTGATGTTGTTTTCAAATCGCAACGTACAGGGCAGGTCACACATGCCTGCAGCTGCACGTCCGCAGATGTCTCAGAGTCCACCATCAAGGCTGATGAATGCAAGGCCATTAACACCTTGTTGGCGCTGCGGGGGTGATCATTGTTTCCATTCATGCCGCTTCAAAGAGTACGTTTGCAAGGGCTGTGGAACAATGGGACACCTCCAACATATGTGCAGGCGAGCTGCAAAGCCTGTTAATTCTGCAAACTGCCATGTTGCAGAGGAGGACAGATCCACAGTGGATCACGACGAACCAGAGCCTCAGACTGAGGAAGCAGAGGTATATGGGGTGCACACATTCACCACAAAGTGTCCCCCGATAATGCTGAATGTGGAACTAAATGGACTCCCGGTGTCAATGGAGCTGGACACAGGTGCAAGCCAATCCATCATGAGCAAAAAGACTTTTGAAAAATTGTGGTGCAACAAGGTCTCAAGGCCAGTCATAATTCCAATTCGCACGAAACTGAGAACTTAAGCAAAGGAACTGATTCCCATAATCGGCAGTGCTACTGTAAAGGTCTCCTATGATGGAGCAGTGCACAAGCTACCACTCTGGGTAGTACCGGGCAATGGTCCCACGCTGCTCGACAGGAGCTGGTTGGGAAAGATACGCTGGAACTGGGACGATGTCCGAGTGCTATCGCCCGCCGACGACACTTCGTGTACCTAGGTCTTAAACAAGTTCCCTTCGCTGTTCGAACCAGCCATCGGGAAATTCCAAGGAGCAAAAGTGCAGATCCACCTGATTTCGGGGGCGCGACCCATTCATCACAAGACGGGAGCAGTACCGTACACGATGAGAGAAAGGGTAGAGATCAAGCTAGACCGGCTGCAAAGAGAATGCATCATTTCACTGATCTAATTTAATGAGTGGGCCAATCCGATTGTCCCAGTCCTCAAGGGAGATGGCACCATCAGAATCTGTGGTGATTACAAAGTATCTATCAATTGTTTCTCCCTGCAGGACCAATACCCACTACCAAAGGCCGATGACCTCTTTGCAATGCTGGCGGGAGGAAAGACGTTCACAAAGCTGGATTTGACTTCAGCCTACATGACACAGGAGCTGAAGGAATCATCAAAGGGCCTCACCTGCATCAACACGCACAAAGGTCTCTTCATTCATAACAGATGCCCATTTGGAATTCGATCAGCGGCGGCGATATTCCAGAGAAACTTACTGAAAAGCTTACTGAAGTCGGTCCCGCGCAGCGTGGTCTTCCAAGCCTACATCTTGGTTACAGGTCGGGACACAGACGAGTATCTGCAGAACCTGGAGGAGGTTCTTAGTCGACTCAACCACGTGGCCTCAGGTTAAAATGCTCGAAGTGCGTTTTCCTGGCGCCTGAAGTGGAGTTCCTGGGGAGGAGGATCGCGGCAGACGGCATCAGGCCCACCAGTTCAAAGACTGAGGCAATCGAGAACGCAATGAGGCCACAGAACGTGACGAAGCTGCAGTCGTTTCTAGGATTCCTGAACTACTTTGCTAACTTCTTACCGGGTCTCAGCACACTGTTAGAACTATTGCACGCCTTACTATGTAAAGGTGACGAATGGGTATGGGGCAAAAGCCAAGAAAATACCTTTGTAAAAGCTAGAAAATTGTTATGCTCAAAGAAATTTCTTGTGTTGTATGATCCATGTAAGCGCTTGGTACTAGTATGTGATGCGTCATCATATGGCGTCGGGTGTGTATTGCAACAAGCTAATGACCTTGGGAAATTGCAACTGGTTGCATATGCATCCAGGAGTCTGTCTAAGGATGAGAGAGCCTACAGCATGATTGAAAAAGAAGCGTTAGTGTGTGTCTTTGAGGTAAAGAAAATGCATCAATACCTGTTCGGGCTAAAATTTGAATTGGAAACTGATCATAAGCCACTGATATCCCTGTTTTCCGAGAGTAAGGGGATAAATACTAATGCATCGGCCCGCATCCAGAGATGGGCGCTCACGCATACAACTACGCATACAACTACGCCATCCGCCACATGCCAGGCACAGAAAACTGTGCCGATGCTCTCAGCAGGCTGCCATTGCCCATCACGGGTGTGGAAATGGTGCAGCCCACAAATTTAGTCATGGTTATGGAATCATTTGAGAGTGAGCAATCACCTGTCACAGCCCGACAGATTAGAACCTGGACGAGCCAGGACCCTTTACAGTCCCTAGTCAAAAACTGTGTGCTTCAAGGGAGCTGCTCCAGTGTCCCAGTGGAAATGCAAGAAGAGATAAAGCCGTTCCAGTGGCGCAAAGATGAAATGGCTCTACAGGCAGACTGCCTTCTCTGGGGCAATCGAGTAGTGGTTCCCAAGAAGGGCAGAGACACCTTTATCAATGACCTCCACAGCACCCACCCAGGCATTGCAATGGTGAAAGCGATAGCCAGATCCCACGTGTGGTGGCCCGGTATCGATGCGGACTTAGAGTCCTGCGTTCACAGATGTAATACATGCTCGCAGTTAAGTAATGCACCCAGGGATGCGCCACTAAGTTTATGGTCTTGGCCCTCCAAACCGTGATCTAGGGTCCATGTCGACTATGCAGGCCCATTCTCGGGTAAAATGTTCCTTGTGGTTGTAGATGCGTACTCCAAATGGATTGAATGTGAGATAATGTTGGCAAGCACGTCCGCTGCCACCACTGAAAGCCTGCGAGCCATGTTTGCCACACATGGGCTACCCGATGTCCTGGTGAGCGACACGGGCCATGTTTTACCAGTGCCGAATTCAAAGAATTCATGACCCGCAACGGGATCAAACATGTCACATCTGCCCCATTTAAACCAGCATCCAATGGTCAGGCAGAGAGAGCAGTGCAAAACATCAAGCAGGGCTTGAAGATGGTAACGGAAGGCTCATTGCAGACTCGCCTATCCTGAGTCCTGCTTAGCTACCGCATGAGACCCCACTCACTCACTGGGATCCCACCTGCTGAACTGCTCATGAAAAAGGCACTTAAGACAAGACTCTCGTTAATTCACCCTGATCTACATGAACAGGTAGAGAGCAGGCGGCTTCAACAAAGTACATACCATGATAGCGCAAATGTGTCACACGAGGTTGAAGTCAATGATCCTGTATTTGTATTGAATTATGGACAAGGTCCCAAGTGGCTTCCCAGCTCTGTTTTGGCCAAAGAGGGGAGCAGGATGTTTCGGGTCAAACTTTCAAATGGACTCATTCACTGGAAACACTTGGACCAATTTAAACTCAGATTCACGGACTATCCAGAGCAACCCACTTTGGACCCTACCTTCTTTGACCCCCCAACATACACACCAGTGGCAACCAACACAGTGGTTGACCACGAAGCAGAACCCATCATCCACAGTGGCCCAGCAGGACTCACCACACCAGGCAGCCCAGCAAGGCCTCCTGCACAGCAAGGGCCCAACAGACGATTCACCAATACCAGCATTTGCCCCAAGACGATCAAGCAGGGCAAGAAGGGCCACAGATCGACTCACCTTGTAAATAGTTACACTGTTGAGTTTGGGGGTAGTGTTGTTATATATCTAAACTTGTATATACTCTGTACAGCCACCAGGGAGCTCATCCACTGGAGTCCCAAGGGATCCCATAATCCCTTGGGAGCACAGGTATTTAAGGAGGCCTCACAGGTTGGAGAGGCACTCTGGAGACCTGCAATAAAAGACTAAGGTCACACTTTACTTTGAGCTCACGGTATTCGGTCTGACTCTTTCTTCATACTTAACAGGGGGTATATGTGCACAAATCGTTGAAGGTAGCAGGGCAGGTTGAGTACGCAGTTAAAAACGCGTATGAGTTCCTGGGCTTCATAAATAGAGGCATTGCGTACAAAAGCAAGGAAGTTATGATGAACCTATTTCAAACACTGGTTCAGCCTCAACTGGAGTATTGTGTCCAATTCTGGGCACCACATTTTAGGAAGGATGTGACGGCCTTAGAGAGGGTGCAGGAAAGCTTTACAAGAATGTTTCCAAGGATAACGGACTTCAGTTACGTGGATAGACTATAGAAGCTGGGGTTGTTCTCCTTGGAGCAGAGAAGGTTGAGAGGAGATTTGATAGAGGTGTTCAAAATCATGAGGGGGTCTAGGCAATGAAGATAGGGAGAATCTGTTCCCATTGGCGGAAGAGTCGAGAACCAGAGGACACAGATTTAAGGTGATTGGCAGAAGAACCAAAGGTGACATAAGGAAAAATCTTTTTACACAGCGAGTAGTTATCATCTGGAATGCACTGCTTAAAAGGGTGGTGGAAGCAGATTCAATTGTGGCTTTCAAAAGGGAATTCGAGAAGTACCTGAAGGAAAAAAAATTGCAGGGGAAAGGGCAGGGGAGTGGGACTAGCTGAAGTGCTCTTGCAGAGAGCTAGCACGAGCTCGACGGGCCAAATGGCCTTCTTCTGTGCTGTAGCCATTAGATTCTATGATTACTTACATGCACGACTCTAAAAACCCTTCCATCCACTTTAACAGCCTTATACCCCAACATCTCTTATTTCATCTCTTGCATGCCACTTGTCTTATCTTCATTTGCTCTATTTTCTAGCAGGATAAATTGGTGCAGAGTGCCTGCCACAGGCAGGGCACCAGATGGCATCCTCACCTTTAAAACCCTCTCCCCCGAGAAGGTAAAAGTTATGAAGCTCATGGCGAGGCACTCAGCTCTTACTGAGGGAGATGGCAAGGTTAACAGCATCTTGCCAGCACCAGGATATTGACTGAGCAGCTACACTGTCATCCTCGCATCCTTGTGAAGCACCACACAGACACAGCCTTTCATCTTATCTGTGTGAAGGGGCGAGTGAATTCACAGTAAGTGTATATCTCTTTAATCAGCTGCCTGTTTTAAAAGCAGTGGGAAGCACCTATTTCCCTTTTTCTCAGTGGTGGTAAGCTATAACCAGCAGATTTATCAGTCTAAACCCGCTTTGCATACACAATTAGAGTCGACCCAGGAAGAAACGGTGGGTTAGCAGTGGAGTCACATGGGCAGGAGGAAATCCTATTTTGCCACTAACCTGCCAATCAGAGGAAAGTCCATCAAGTGTTTCTCTTTATTTTTCGCTCTCTCTCTCTCTCTCTCTTGCTCTCACTCTCTCTGGCTAGCTGTCTCTGACTTATGTCTATTTCTCCAAGCTAACATTTTCCCTGACAAAAAAGCATTCTGCAGCTGGCTTTCAAATAATTTGAAAATAGAAAGAATGTGAGGAGATATAGGCCGAGATATTCCTGTCATTCCTACGCCCAGGCACTACTCACGGATGCAGACTGAAGTGATCTGCATTAGAGTGGAACCCTGCCTATGTTTCAAATTTTGATCAACAGTACAGCCCCAACGTTCCCCCATGCAGGGTAGTCCCTGGCAGTGAACTCGGCTCGGGATCCTGGGGTTGGAAATCTAGCTGCTGCTACAGGCTTTTCGGGACATTCAAAATTTCAGTAACTGCAGGAAAAAAAATGATGGTTGAAAATATTATGAAATTACTTTTTTGAATAATTTAATTCATTTTCTTGATTTGCCTTTTTCTAATACCACCATTAATAAATTTAAATTGCAATCAAGAAATTTGCATTTTTGGCATATCAGATGTGTTTCTTTTTTATGAATTCATAAATCCAGCTACTCAGGTTGAAGTTTGACTCAGAAACTGCTCGCAGTTTTGCTTACATTTAATGTGGCGGGGAAGTGATGACTGAAGTGTGATGGACAGGGTGCCTATGCAGGCATACTGTTTTTAATATATTAGAGATAATGGGAGTGAAATTCATCTTGGAAATCGGGCGGGGTGTAAAACAGTTGCCCGGTGCGTTATTGGCCACGAGGTGCTGCTGTCTACATTGAATATTACCCCCAAGTGATAGGTGTGGCATAGTCGATCTTTTTCTTCCCATTTTGCCCTCACAGTCTCGCAGTTTCCTTTAGGGGAATGTGAGCTAGGCCAGGTTATGGACTTCTCCATGTCTGCTCTTCTGGTGCAGTGCTTAATGTTATCCACAATAGGTGCACTTAATAGGTACCACCAGGCTTTCCTTCCATTGATGCTCACCTCCTAATGAACCTGCAGAGATGTGACACAAGCCACCATTACAGAGGCTACTAGGTCTGAGTGTCTGGGGACACTGTTTGCTTGTGAACTACATGCTGGACCTGAGAACCAGACAACACTGCAGCCAACAGATTGTTGGAGTTGTTATTCTGCCAAGACAGTTTGTAGAAGATCTGTTTCACTGTTGCCATTGGAAACATTGCTACGCTGTTTTCCAGTTTTCTTTCTTTTGTTATGAATAAAACTAGCAATTTGTTTTGAAATAGTCCCCACCACTTAAGCCGCCCACGTTTAAATCAGGCAATCGTTGAAATCGGGCAAATAGCGCAAACCACTCACCGTTACCATTATTGGCAATTACAAATTTGCCGTTTACAGCGTGTTATGTGCGCTGGCTGTTATGGGCAGAGACTGGTGAGTAGTTAGCATCTCATTAAGGTGTAATCACTTGTTAATTCTCTCGGTTAAGCACACCGGCTATTTCGGCCATGGGGATTCCAGCTGAAGAGAAACCGGAAGAAGTTGACAAATCTCTGCGGACAGCATCAGTGATTGGAGGTGAAAGTTAGGAGTTTGGGGATTTTTGCCATGTCCCGTCAGTGTGAGAATCACATACAATGTTACACAATAACACCAGAAAAAAATATGAGCAGGTCAGAATTATAGAGCACTGAGGTCCAGCAGCATCTCCCATGTACCTGATTAGGACAGGATAGTTCAGGTACAGTCAGCGGCA
Source organism: Pristiophorus japonicus (assembly GCF_044704955.1). Classification (NCBI taxonomy): domain Eukaryota; kingdom Metazoa; phylum Chordata; class Chondrichthyes; family Pristiophoridae; genus Pristiophorus; species Pristiophorus japonicus. The sequence continues at coordinate 106,932,687 of NC_091977.1, forward strand.
GGGGAGTTTAACGGGCTGTAAATGGAAATCTTTGAAATACTCGTTAAGGGAAAAATGTTCCAGTCAGGGTTATAAACAAACAACATAGATTCATATAAACCATCCAATGTGTCTTACAGGCAAATAACATTATCACCAAAGTGCCCACTATAAACAGTGGGGACTGTAATACATATTGACATGGTATTAAAATCTGAATTCTAACTAAAGCTATATTAATAGCTGTATTATAGCCGGGAATGGACATATATGAATTCTGCTCAACTGCAATGCAGTGTAATGGAAGCCTGCTTAAGAAAATGTGTATCACACTGATTAGGTCATAAAATATATTTGCTCTGGTTATGTTTTAGATGATCCAACCAAATTAATTGACAGTAAAAGTATGAAAACAGACCTTTCCAACCAATTATGTTTAAGAAATAGCAAAGTGCACTTGGTTTAAATTAGAAGGCAGGATGAGGTATTCTGGTGAATGAGTGAGATGGATCATGTCTTTTGTAGGGGGTGGTGTTTTGGTCAGGTTTCTCTGACTCCTTGGCGTTTTCGAGGCGCCCCACACCCTGGATTCTAGACTGTGGACTGATTTGGGGGTTGTGAGAAACTGAGACAGAGTCAATTGAGTAGGATGCAAACTGGTTTTATTGTGTTCAAACAGAGTAAAAAGGCACGTTTTTAATAATCACAGTAATCAGGTGCAAATAGGGAGAAATGGCAACTCAAATGCTCTATATTTGGGAAGAACACATAACACATATAACAGATTACCAGAACATAGTCCTCCCACCTCCCAAAATACTTGTGCACTAAACCTGGAAGGGGAAAACACACAAGAACATCAACAGGTAGGAACAATAAGAAAAACCCAACCTCCCAGTCCCACTATCTAGCTAGGTTAGAAATCTGGGGTTTCAGGGACCATGCTCACCAATTCCTTTTTGACAGTTCCAACTCCGGGATTCGCCTTAGAGTTGTCCTGGTCCTGTTCAAAACTCTGGGGTTTGCCTTAGTTGTTCAGGTTCTGTAGTCTGTACCCTGGGTCCCTCGTTGGGGACTTCAACCTGCGTCACTTCTTCAGTTGGGCTGAGTCCGCTGATGCGGTAAGGTGGGTATTGGACTTGTGGGGTGAGTATTTACTTTTCCTTGGTCAGGATAGTCTTAAAAGTTCCGTTAGGTAATGTTTTACCCTTTGGTAGTGTAGGACAAGCTTGTAGAGTGGAAAAATCTTTGGTTTTTCTTCGGTTTTGTCGGGTTGGTTCTGGTTGACTGTTTGATTGGTCGCGATGGTCCGAAACTTTCCGATAGTCGTTTTGAAAACCTGTTTGCTGTCGTGGTGCTGTCCTTCTGGGTTTTAGAGATTCCTTTCACCGATGTTTCGGGGTCCCACTTTTCGAGGCTGGTGTTAACCTTATGCAACGGGACTGCTACCTCAATAGTGTCTCTAGAAGCACACCTAACTGCCAGAACAGGCCTTCAATTATACTAAAACAGGCTTCTTTATCTTCGCGCCAAATCAGTTCTTGGGCTTTGTTTAAACTGTTCTGTCCATTGATTTTCAAATGTCTCCTTTGTCAGTGTTTTTGGTGGGCTAGTCAGCAGTAACTCGATTAGGGTGTGATAAGGTGCTATCAATGGTTTTGCATTGTTTTAGGATTGTCCAGTTTCCTGGCCATCTAGTTGGGCCCATGATGTCCATAGTGGTTGATTGGGTAATTGGCTTCTTGCATATTTTAGATGAGTTCTGTAGTTTAGATAATGTCTGGTAATTTGATTATCTCTTAGGGGGTGAATTGGTGCTGCATAGTGCCCCCAGACAGTCTGGGATCCTTAATACACGAATTTGCTTCACAGAGGTTAGCCCCACCTCCTGTATTCGGTAACTCTTTTTCGCAGCCAAATGTTGTAGAATCTTAAAATTGATATGCTCCTTCCCATAGATGTTTAGGGGATCTCAGGCTTCTGTAATTTAGGTCCATCTTGAATTCTCTTTTCAAAAAGTCCAAACACTGGGGGGGGTTTCCATGAGGTCCGCCCTCTTTTGCCTTTTTTCCTTTTAAAACTTAGATCTCCACTTGAAAAATCCAAAGCTCATTTTTAACAGTCCAAGAGGAGCTTTTCCTTAATTTTCAGGGAGAGGGACTCATGGGAATTTTTGGGAACCCTTCACTTTCAGCCAACACTTGGAGCAGCAATAAAAATCCAGTGCCATATCTCCCAATAAACTCTTCGCTTTGTTCAGAGAAGATGCCAAACAGAGAATGTTTCTGAATACCATTGGAATCTGCTGATGCACCAGCTGCTAGGTGCTGAATACAAATACATCCTTTTAATTTTTAGCGTCATTTAAACTATTGTAGGGATATCTCATTAAACAACTGAAGTAACAACGAGGGAGGGGATTGGAAACAAAAAACAAACTGGTTGGGAGATGTTTTGAGCAAACGTGGTTTCAACTGCTCCAGGATCATAACCAAGATTTGCCAAGGCTGTTTGCACAGTGTTTTTTTTTATACAACCAAGGGATAATATGGAAAGAATAAAACAGCTTCCTTATTTTTCTTAGGCAGTTTGCACAAAAATCAGCTCGCAGGTAGGTCCTAGGAGAGAGGGAGGCGAACCACCCTCCCAAAGGGCCAATTGCAGACCAGCAGCCCGCAGTACTGTTGTAGAGCCAGGAGGCGCAGTTCAGTTTCTCCTGCCTTCACGTTAATGTAAGTAAAAAAAAAACCTTATCTGTTCTACGGCAGCCTCCAGTACTCCCTTTAAGAACCATTGATTAGGCCGCTCTATACCCAGAATAATTAAGAGCATGTGCAGCGAATTTGGCATCGGGGTCCTAAAATATGCATAGGCCCATGATTAGAATATTCAAGGCGGCCTAATGCCTGTTCTAGGCAGGCACCCCCGTCACAAGGAAGTTGCTGGCTGCCAGGGGGGAATCGGGCATAGTAGTTCGTGCCTGGAAATTGGTCCCTTCAAATCCTATTGTTCACCCAGAAATCAGGCATGACAGGGACTAATTTATCTCCAATTTCTCTTTCTCTCTGGGCTGAATTTTCACTTTTACCGCCAGGCAATTGCGGCCTCCCATTTTACAACCCGTCCAGTTTTCATTTCCAGAGGATGGATGGCAGTTAAAATGCCTCGGGTTACTAACCCACCAGAAAGCCACCACGGATCCTGCTATTTCCCATTTTATTGAAAGCCTGTGGACAGGCGGCTGAGCTCAAAGCTTGCACGGTCTTAATTCACGGTCCTATGATTTAATCGGGGTCCAACAGCCATTTTAACTTCGGCCAGAGCGGGGAGCTGCTATGATATTTTCTCCAGCTGAAGGTCAGTGTAAAGGGGGCTGGGAAGCTGAAGAGGCCCTTCAGGTAAGCTTTTATTCTCCTCTGTGGGGCCCCAGGTGCACTCTTGCTTTCCCGGGCGGCATAAGGAAAGTTTAGGCCTCTGTTGCCTCGGATTTGCCCTCCTTCTGTACCTTGAGACCTCCAGAATTTCCCTTCCCCTTACTTATCTCAGTGCCAGCCGGAATCCGGCAGCCCCTTGATACCCAAGCCCTGCCTGTGCAGGGCAGGAAGTGAACTGGAGGTATGTTTCTGAGGCCCGGCAGTTAAAATCAGCATGACTTCATTCTGACATGGGTAGGAAACAAATTAAAATCAATGGTTTCCCAAGCAAAAACATATTGGCAGCTAAAATCCTCCCCTCCTTTAGATAGAAGTGTTCTTCTATCATCTTGTTACCAAAGAAAGATTTGCATTTATATTATACCTTTCATGATCTCAGGACATCCCAAAGAGCTTTACATGCAAGAAGTACTTTTGAAGTGCAGTCATTGTTGTAATGTAGGAAATGTGGCAGCCAATTTGCGCACAGCAAGGTCCCAAAAACAGTAATGTGATAATGACCAGAAAATCTGTTTTAGTGATAATGGTTGAGGGCTATATATTGGTCAGGACAAAAAGTATAAATGAGAAATATCAATGATCTGAAATTCGGTTTAAATTTCCCATCCTGTTGTAATAACATTAATCTTTTAAAATCGTAATAAATTCTTTGCTATTTGGGGAATTATTTGGTGCAGTGGGTTAACCCAGTACCTTTTTAATTCTTCAACCAACGTTTGAATCAAGCCCAGAAAGATAGCATTAGTATCTCCTCCATCTCTCAGCTGTAAGAGGTGAGGTGAAGTGAGTCCAAGGTGATCTCAATCTAGTTCCTTGACCCCACAGAGCAAAACTGCCCAACAACTGGCAATCTCACTTGGTAAAGTCATAAGGATAGTTGATGTTAAAAGTGGGAAAACCACACTAGTGCAGTAAGAGATTCTCTTATTAAATACACAGTTTAATCCATTAACATTAAACCCCATTTGGGAATGATTCACACCAACATTGGATGACAAAAGTGGAAAGAGTGCTGCACTCGCCAGTACTCATATGCTTGATGAGCACAAAATTCACCTAAAAGCTCAATGCTTCCACTTGTAAAACAAAATTATTAGTAATTCTGCCACACAAGACACATTTATAGCTCATCACCTCCAGCTACAATCACTAACCACATTTTTAAAAACCTTAACTCTGAATGCCTTCCCTCTCTGCTTCTCCATAATCTTCCCACATACAAAAATATGCTGTTTTCAGTTGGGAAAAGCCTCTTACGCATGCCTAAGGAAATATCTTACAAAGTGTTACTATAGAAAAGCATATACCTACATACGTTACATTAATTCACAAAAAACAAAAAACACAGTTCTCAAGTAATGTGTAGCATGAAAGAAAATGTACTAGAAAAGGATGAAACTTCTTGAGTAGAAAAAGACTAAAGGAAAATTTGCACTTAGTCCATTTCAAACCAGATGTCAAACCTGTAAGTTATTATACCTCCCATTAGTCTTAATCAAATTGAAGAAGGCAAATTATCCTTTGTGTAACCATAAGGGATGTACCATGGCCTTGATAAATAGAAAATACTTACTAAGAGAAAAAAGTTTGCTGGTGTCAGGGGGAAGGTGTAAGTAAGTACACAGCTCACTTTTGCACACATTTCTTGTGGTCTCCATCAAACATGGCAGAATCCTCAGTTGGGAACTCCCACACCTTATGGGGGAATGTCATTTTGAGCATTGCGCACGACCTTTATTCTCTTGCACACATTCTTTCATTGTGCCAAAGCCAGGTGGTGCATTTTCTTGTAGCTAGAGGCGGCAGCCGAGAAACAGCAAACAGATGCTTAGGCTTCCATCCCATAGTCCACTTCTGTTGGTGGGAATGTCTCTGTAGGGTGAGCAGCCATGGATATAGAAATTTGACTGATAAATAATTAAGTTGTTATGGTTGTTTCCTGGATAACAGCCATAGACGTGCATATTGATGTTTCTATAGTGAGGCAGCACTTAAATGTTATTGAAGTGCAAACCCTTTCAGTTCATGTAAGCCATGGGATTTCTATAAGAAGCCCAGATGCCTGCAGGAGTACCAACATCACCACTTTGTCCTCAAAGAAATCCCGTCACCCAGTGAAAGCTCTGTGTCCTGCCAAGCTGATACCTGGTTTCAACAGGGAAAATTATTCCCTTTGCAAAAATATGCCTGGAATTTCCACATGGGTTCTCCATTGGGAGATTGGTGGAGCTCTGGAACAAACAATTTAAATGGCTAAAAGCTTCCATTTATACAATTTTTCTCGAGGTTCTGCTGATCTCCCGCTGAAGGAAAAAGAGGAGATCGGTGGACCCTACATAGATCAATGCCATATCTAGCTTCCTCCTTAATGCATCTATGCTATTCACCTCAGATATTGTTACAAATGGAGCATTACCTGAAGATATGAAATTTGGTGTGGGATCAAATTTAAACAAGTATTCGATGTTGATGCCCCCTGAAATCAGACCTCACAAAATGCGATGTGTGGTGAATCAGGTGCAGAGTGTTGGGGGTCAGATTTTCACATTTATACTGCCCCACCAACCCCCCCACCCACTAGTCTCCAGCAGATAGGCTCCATGCTGCTGGTGGAATGTTGAAAAATTAGGGCTCAACTGTGTATTGTAATTTTGATCCAAAGTTACATGAGGAACACTGAAGAAAGAGGTGTGATATTGCCTCCGAAAGAAAGCCACACACTGCTTGGCTTCACACCCACTGCATATGAATATATGAACATATGCTGGGGAAGTCCAGAACCAGAGGTCACAGTCTTAGGATAAGGGGTAAGCCATTTAGGACTGAGATGAGGAGAAACTTCTTCACTCAGAGAATTGTGAACCTGTGGAATTCTCTACTGCAGAAAGTTGTTGAGGCCAGTTCGTTAGATATATTCAAAAGGGAGTTAGATATGGCCCTTCTATGTTTCTTACGGCTAAAGGTATCAAGGGATATGAAGAGAAAGCAGAAATGGGGTACTGAGGTTGAATGATCAGCTATGATCTTAATGAATGGTGATGCAGGCTCGAAGGGCCGAATGGCCTACTCCTGCATCTAATTTCTATGTTTCTATGTTTCTATTTCACTGCAAAGTTTTTAAACATCCGAGGCCCATTGGACCAGCTAAGGACCTTTTAAGCTTAGGTACTCTGCGGTGAAGAAGTGGTTTTAGGTGCCATTTCATGCGGGGAGGGGGGGAACCCACCTGGAAACCTTCCAAAACAGTGGCACCAGCCCCCTTTATAAGAGAGACAAAAAAACTTTTAAGTTACAAAACCTTTAGGGACATAGGGGCGCATCCCAAGCCTGGACTCAGTTCTGCCAACCGGCAAGCCAATACGGCTGTTTTCTCCTGGAGTACTGGCCTGCAGATGTCCTACAAGGCTGGGGATGCGAGAACTCCCGGCCTGGGAGTCCCTTTCCCTCCCTACAGCAACCCCCCCACCCCCCTGCCCCCCGCTCTGCCGCAAACCGTTACATGCTGCTGGTTTTGTTTGGTGCGTGTGGAAGCTCTACTCCAAACAAGACCCCATAGAAACTGTCGGATACAGCCAGGGCTGATAGTATTTTGATCCTGGCCTAATATACATCCCTTCTGCCCATATCCCATCCGAGAGTGCTCCAGAAAGGCTGCGGATATTCAGACAATGTATCTTGATGCTTTTCTTTGTACTGTCTAACAATTCCCCTAAATGAATCAATACTTCAGTAAAATTCTTGGGTTGCTCTTGAGAGCAGTTTCAAGTTGATCAAGACCTGCCTGTCCCCATTTGCAGATGCTCTCAGCAACTAGTTTAAATTTTTGTGCATTATTGATTGAAGCTAATGGATTCTGGCATTTGAAAAAAAAAACTTATTTTAACATCTGCCATAAAAGTGTTAGGCAACAGGCAGAATTGTAAGAAAAGAAAGACAAATTGAGAAATGGAGAGATAGACAAGCTGGACCCATTCTTTATTGTGCCTCCCAGACTAATCCTGGATAGCTAATTTGCAATTATATGTGTAAAAAAATTATGTTATATTGCTCTGCAGACTTCTTGCTAATGCATTGTATTTATTCCAAGAATATGTCATAGCTAAATACCATAATGATTCACTCCACACAGCAGTTACATCACAGTTCCCAGAACGTTAGAGAAAAGCACCTCAGAAAATTATTATAGCTGAAATAAAGATTTTCACATATTGAACAGCAGTTTTTAACTGAAGATTTTTCTTACCATCAAACCAAGGTTAAATACCTGACATCATAAATATTTATTTGAAAATAAATGGCCTCACTTTACCTTTTTGCTGATCTCAGCTGGCTGAGGAGCAGTGTCTTTCACTTCTTCAGACAGTGCTTTTAAATAGTCCATGGCAGAATGACTATATTACACAAAGCAGAGCAGGGGCAATCCAACACAAAATTGCGAGACGATTGATGTATCTTAAGGAGTCAACAGTATTACAATCACATTACAGTAAACATACATTAATTACACTGCCTAGTAAAGGATTCCCTAAGAATGAGTGATCATAGCATGATTGAATTTCAAATCCAGATGGAGGGTGAGAAAGTTGGATCTCTAACCAGCGTACCAAGCTTAAATAAAGGAGACTATGAAGCTATGAAGAGTTGGGTAAAGTGGACTGGGAAAATAGATTAAAGTGTAGGACAGTTGATGAACAGTGGTGTATATTTAAGGAGCTATTTCACAACTCTCAAGAAAAATATATTCCAGTGAAGAGGAAAGGGTGTAAGAGAAAAGATAGTCATCCGTGGTTAACTAAGGAAATTAAGGACGGTATCCAATTAAAAACAAGGGCATACAAGTGGCCAAAACTAGTGGAAGAACAGAAAATTGGGACGCTTTTAAAAGCCAGCAAAGAACGACTAAAAAAATGATTAAGAAAATGACTATGAAAGTAAACTAGCACAAAATATAAAAACAGATAGTAAGAGTTTCTGTAGGTATATAAAAAGCAAAAGAGTGGCTAAAATAAATGTTGGTCCCTTAGAGGACAAGACTGAGGAATTAGTAATGGAGATGGCAGAAACTCTGAACAAATATTTTGTATCAGTCTTTATGGTAGAGGACACTAACAATATTCTAACAGTGGATAGTCAAGGGGCTACAGGGGGGGAGGAATGTAACACAATCACAATCACTAAGGAGGTGGTACTCAGTAAGATAATGGGACTCAAGGCAGATAAATCCCCTGGACCTGATGGCTAGCATCCTAGCGTCTCAAGAGAAATAGCAGCAGGGGTTGTAATTTACCAAAATTCCCTGGATTCTGGCAAGATCCCAACAGATTGGAAAACTGCAAATGTAACGCCCCTATTTAAAAAAGGAGGCAGACAAAAAGCAGGAAACTATAGACCAGTTAGCCTAACATCTGTGATTGGGAAAATGTTGGAGTCCATTATTAAAGAAGCAGTAGCAGGACATTTGGAAAAGCAAAATTCGATCAGGCAGAGTCAGCATGGATTTATGAAGGGGAAGTCATGTTTGACAAATTTACTGGAGTTCTTTGAGGCTGTAATGAACAGGGTGGATAAAAGGGAACCAGTGGATGTGGTTTATTTGGACTTCCAGAAGGGATTTGACAAGGTGCCACATAAAAGGTTATTGCCTAAGATAAAGTTCACGGGGTTGGGGGTAATATATTAGCATGGATAGAGGACTGGCTAACAACAGAAAACAGAGAGTCGGGATAAATGGTTCATTCTCTGGTTGGCAACCAGTAACTAGTGGGGTGCCTCAGGGATCAGTGCTGGGACCACAACTATTTACAATCTATATTAACAACTTGGAAGAAGGGACTGAGTGTAATGTAGCCAAGTTTGCTGACAATACAAAGATGGGAGGAAAAGCAATAGAAACATAGAAACATAGAAAATAGGTGAAGGAGTAGGCTATTCGGCCATTTGAGCCTGCACCACCATTCAATATGATCATGGATGATCATTCACCATCAGAATTGTATATGTTTCTATGAGATCCCCTCTCATCCTTCTAAATTCCAGTGAATACAGGCCCAGTCGATCCGTCTCTCCTCATGTGTCAGTCCTGCCATCCCGGGATGTGTGAGGAAGACACAAAAAATCTGCAAAAGGACGTAAACAGGCTAAGTGAGTGGGAAAAAATTTGGCAGATGGAGTATAATGTTGGAAAATGTGAGGTCATGCACTTTGGCAGAAAAAAAATCAAAGAGCAAGTTATTATTTAAATGAAGAAAGATTGCAAAGTGCCACAGTACAGTGGGACCTGGGGGTACTTGTGCATGAAACACAAAAGGATAGTATGCAGGTATAGCAAGTGATCAGGAAGGCCAATGGTATCTTGGCCTTTATTGCATAAGGGATGGAGTATAAAAGCAGGGAAGTCTTGCTATAGCTATATAAGGTATTGATGAGGCCACACCTGGAATACATAAGAACATAAGAAATAGGAATAGGAGTAGGCCATACAGTCCCTCGAGCCTGCTCCGCCATTCAATAAGTTTTTGGCTGATCTGATCATGGACTCAGCTCCACTTCCCTGCCCGATCCCCATAGCCCCTTATCCCCTGATCATTTAAGAAACTGTCTATTTCTGTCTTAAATTTATTCAATGGCCCAGCTTCCACAGCTCTCTGAGGCAGCGAATTCCACAGATTTACAACCCTCTGAGATAAGAAAGTTCTCCTCAGCTCTGTTTTAAATAGGCGGCCCCTTATTCTAAGATCATGCCCTCTTGTTCTAGTCTACCCCATCAGTGGAAACATCCTCTCTGCATCCACTTTGTCAAGCCCCCTCATAATCTTATACGTTTCGATAAGATTACCTCTCATTCTTCTGAATTCCAGTGAGTAGAGGCCCAAATCTACTCAACCTTTCCTCAAAAGTCAACCCCCTCATCTCTGGAATCAAGCTAGTGAACCTTCTCTGAACTGCTTCCAAAGCAAGTATATTCTTTCGTAAATATGGAAACCAAAACTGCACGCAGCATTCCAGGTGTGGTCTCACTAATAACTTATATAGCTGTAGCAAGACTTCCCTGTTTTTATACTCCATCCCCTTTGCAATAAAGGCCAAGATATCATTGGCCTTCCTGATCACTTGCTGTACCTGCATACTATCCTTTTGTGTTTCATGCACAAGTAACCCCAGGTCCCGCTGTACTGCAGCACTTTGCAATCTTTCTCCATTTAAATAATAACTTGCTCTTTGATTTTTTTCTGCCAAAGTGCATGACCTCACACTTTCCAGCATTATATTTCATCTGCCAAGTTTTTGCCCACTCATTTAGCCTGTCTATGTCCTTTTTCAGATTTTTTTGTGTCCTCACACATTGCTTTTCCTTCCATCTTTGTATCGTCAGCAAACTTGGCTACATTACACTCAGTCCCTTCTTCCAAGTCATTAAGATTGTAAATGGTTGGGGTCCCAGGACTGATCCCTGCGGCACCCCACTAGTTACTGGTTGCCAACCAGAGAATGAACCATTTATCCCGACTCTCTGCATGCAGTTTTGGTTTCCATATTTACGAAAGGATATACTTGCTTTGGAGGCAGTCCAGAGAAGATTCACTAGGTTAATTTTGGGGATGAGGGGGTTGACTTATGAGGAATGGTTGAGTAGGTCAGAATCAGGTGAATTCATAATGGGGAACAAGAAATGGCAGACCAATTGAACAAATACTTTGGTTCTGTCTTCACGAAGAAAGACACGAATTACCTCCCGAAAATACTAGGGGACCGAGAGTCTAGCAAGAAGGAGGAACTAAAGGAAATCCTTATTAGTCAGGAAATGGTGTTAGGGAAATTGATGGGATTGAAGGCCGATAAATCCCCATGGCCTGATAGTCTGCATCTCAGAGTACTTAAGGAAGTTGCCCTAGAAATAGTAGATGCATTGGTGCTCATTTTCCATCATTCCATGGACTCTAGATCAGTTCCTATGGATTGGAGGGTAGCTAATATAACCCCAATTTTTAAAAAAGGAGGGAGAGAGAAAACAGTGAATTATAGACCAATGAGATCTTGCTGCAGTTATACAGGGCCTTGGTGAGACTACACTTTGAGTATTGTGTGCAGTTTTGGTCTCCTAATCTGAGGAAGGACATTCTTGCTATTGAGGGAGTACAGTGAAGGTTCACCAGACTGATTCCTGGCATGGCAGGACTGACATATGAAGAAAGACTGGATCGACTAGGCTTATATTCACTGGAGTTTAGAAGAATGAGAGGGGATCTCATAGAAGCATGTAAAATTCTGACGGGATTGGACAAGTTAGATGCAGGAAGAATGTTCCCGATGTTGGCGAAGTCCAGAACCAGTGGTCACAGTCTAAGGATAAGGAGTAAGCCATTTCGGATCGAAATGAGGAGAAACTTTTTCACCCAGAGAATTGTGAACCAATGGAATTCTCTACTACAGAAATTTGTTTAGTCCAGTTCGTTGGATATATTCAAAAGAGAGTTAGATGTGGCCCTTACGGCTAAAGGGATCAGGGGGTATGGAGAGAAGGCAGGAATGGAATACTGAAGTTGGATGATCAGCCGTGATCATATTGAATGGTGGTGCAGGCTCGAAGGCCCGAATGGCCTTCTCCACCAGGGAGTGCAGCGAAGGTTCACCAGACTGATTCCCGGGATGACTGGACTGACATACGAGGAAAGACTGGATCAACTGGGCCTTTATACATTGGAGTTTAGAAGGATGAGAGGGGATCTCATAGAAACATTAGGATTCTGATGAGACGGGACAGGTTAGATGCGGGTAGATTGTTCCTGATGTTGGGGAAGTCCAGAACCAGGGGACACAGTCTAAGGATAAGGGGTAAGCCATTTAGGACTGAGATGAGGAGAAACTTCTTTCAGAGAGTTGTTAACCTGTGGAATTTCCTACTGCAGAGAGTTGTTGATGCCAGTTCATTGGATATATTCAAGAGGGAGTTAGATATGGCCCTTACGGCTAAGGGGATCAAGGGGTATGGAGAGAAAGCAGGATAGAGGTACTGAGGGAATGATCAGCCATGAACTTATCGAATGGTGGTGCAGGCTCGAAGGGCCGAATGGCCTACTCCTGCACCTATTTTCTATGTTTCTATGTTTCCTGCACCTATTTTCTATGTTTCTATGTCTCTACTTATTGGAATTCAGAAGAATGAGAGATGATCTTCTCGAAACGTGTAAGATTATGAGGGTGCTTGACAAGGTGGATGCAGAGAGGATGTTTCCACTGATGGGGGAGACTAGAACTAGAGGGCATGATCTTAGAATAAAGGGCTGCCCATTTAAAACAGAGATGAGGAGAAATTTCTTCTCTCAGAGCATTGTAAATCTGTGGAATTCGCTGCCTCATAGAGCTGTGGAAGCTGGGACATTGAATAAATTTAAGACAGAATTAGACAGTTTCTTAAACGATAAAGGGTTGTGGGGAGTGGATGGGGAAGTGGAGCTGAGTCCATTATCAGATCAGCCATGATCTTGCTGAATGGCGGAGCAGGCTTGAGGGGCTGTATGGCCTACTCCTGATCCTATTTCTTATGTTCTTATGTAAAAGCAAACAGGAAGCAATTCAAATTTCGCTGCCAATTCTCGTACAATATGGGAAGCGGGAGACATAATACTGCATCTTCCATTCTTTCGGTAATATAGCAGAATAACAGCCGCATTTTCAGACTTGTGCACTCTTCCACTCAGCCAATTTATTGTAGAAAGGTTAGCGATGGGCGAATCCTGGGTGTGAGATTTCCCACCAGTTTCACTAGCCTCATTTAGGTCTGCTTTCCTGTAGATCCTGAGCTAAAGTACAGGGATAGTGGTATGGTCGGAAGGCATACAAGGATGGCACTCTCTCTCGGGATAGCAATACATGCATGGCACCCTGGCAACTTCCTTTGATACGTGCACATATGGCAGAAAAGCCACAGGCCAAGCTGCCCATGCAGTAGCACTGAGAGTGTAGACTGCACTAGATTCATCTCAGGACACAGATGTAGGGCCATGTGAGATGAAGGGTGTTTGGGTGAGTTCCATCATGACCGAGAGACCTTTTGAGGGTATGTAGAGCAGCTAGAAATGTTTTTCATCATGAAGAGTATCGTTGAAGTCCCCGATGATGAAAACTGGGTGATTTTAGAAAGGAAACGGGCTATTTTCTTGACTGAAGCAGGCCCTGATGTGTATGAAACCCTGAAAAATTTGTGTTCCCTTCAAGCCAAAGGACCCGCCACAGATGGAGATTCAGCACTACAGTCCTGAGCACCTGGAAATTGTTGAAAGTTAGCATTTTGGAACACAAAATCAATTAATTGACGAGGGCATCAGTGAGTACATTGTAGCTATAAAGAAGCTATCCATTCACTGTCATTTCGGAAACTTTCAGGACCGAGCATTGCGTGACCGCTTTATTTGTGGATTGAAAAATGAACAAATCAGAAGGAGGTTATTGACAACCCCTAACTTGATTTTTGATTTAGTTTGTCAGACAGCTATGTCGATGTATATGGCCGACCACTACTCCTGAGAATTTCGTGCCATTTCAAGTCATCAGACAACCGAGGTGAGTCACCTGCAGGTTAAAAATAAAAGGCAGTCGGGCCCCAAGGCCTCAACAACTGGCCAAGGTAACAGTGTAATGAAGTCGTGTTATCAGTGCCTGGGACAACACATTGCTCAAAGCTGTCCACATGTGAAGGCAGAGTGTTTCTCCTGCAAGAAAACTGGGCATCTTGCGAAGGCAAGCCGACCGAAGAGTTAAACCGACTTTCAATGCTAGAAGTAGAAATCGACAGACAATACATAGCATTGAAGAGAATCAACAGGACAAGGAGGTTCTGGAGATACACATCATACTACAGTTATACAGGGCCTTGGTGAGACCGCACCTGGAGTATTGTGTGCAGTTTTGGTCTCTTTACCTAAGAAAGGATATACTTGCCATAGAGGGAGTGCAGTGAAGGTTCACCAGACTGATTCCTGGGATGGCAGGACTGTCTTATGAGGAGAGATTCAAGACTTCGAGGCATGTGTTAGAGTGCAGGAGGACGTTAAATCAGTTTACTGAAAGTCACGTCCCGTACCAAATGCACTCAAGGAGAAAGTTGAGCAAGAACTCAAAAGACTAGAAACTGACAACATTATCTCTAAAGTAGATCAAAGTAATTGGGCTATACCCATTGTTGTTGTACCTAAGTCAGATGGTAAAGTAACATTGTGTGGCGATTATAAGGTAACCGTAAACCAAGTTCTAGAGGGTAATTTACCCAATACATTGCCAAATGTAGAAGATTTGTTCACAACGTTGACAGATGGCCGGATCTGAAGGGATAGTATGTTAATTAGATGATATACTGATTTCAGTACCAAACAGGCAAATCCATAATAACATGTTAAATGAAGTGCTCAAATGGCTAGAGAAGCACATAATATGAGTGAGTGCTCACAAGTGTGAGTTATTTCAAAACTCAGTGGAGTACTTAGGGCAAAGAGTAGACAAAAATGGTTTACATCCAACCAAGGGAAAGCTGGATGCAATCAGAAATGCACCCACTCCCAAGAATGTCACTGAACTTCGATCATTTTTTGGATCTTTTGAACTATTATGGGAAGCTCCTACCACATTTGGCTACATTATTACATCCACTGACTGAGCTGTTGAAAAACAGGTCCATTGGAAGTGGTCAGAAGAATGTGACACAGCATTCAAAGAGTTTAAAAGCCAGTTGGTAGAGAGCATCATGTTCGTTCACGATGACGTATCTAAGGAGATCAAGCTACGCCTCTTTGTAAGGAGTTGGGGCAGTGATCTCTCATGTACTTGATAGTGTGGAGGAGAGACCAATTGCTTTTGCTTTAAGCACTCTCAGTGCCAGTGAGCGTAATTATGTGCAGATTGAAAGGGAAGCTCTGACATTGATTTTAGGGGTCAAGAAGTTCCACAAATACTTGATTGGCCGTAAGTTTACCATCATTACTGACCGTAAGCCCCTGACAGCAATCTTCCTTCCAGAAAACCTGAGGACTGGGAGAAATTTAGAATTCAGCAGAGGAGGACAAAGGGTCTAATTATTTGGGAAAAATAGAATATGAGAGGAAGCTTGCAGGGAACATAAAAACTGACTGCAAAAGCTTCTATAGATATGTGAAGAGAAAAAGATTAGTGAAGACCAATGTAGGTCCTTTGCAGTCAGAATCAGGTGAATTTATAATGGGGAACAAAGAAATGGCAGACCAATTGAACACATACTTTGGATCTGTCTTCACTAAGGAAGACATAAATAACCTTCCGGAAATACTAGGGGTTCGAGGGTCTAGCGAAAAGGAGGAACTGAAGGAAATCCTTATTAATCAGGAAATTGTGTTCGGGAAATTGATGGGATTGAAGGCCGATAAATCCCCAGGGCCTGATAGGCTGCATCCCAGAGTACTTAACGAAGTGGCCCTAGAAATAGTGGATGCATTGGTGATATTTTTCCAACATTCTATTAACTCTGGATCAGTTCCTATGGAGTGGAGGGTAGTTAACTTTTTAAAATAGGAGAGAGAGAGAAAACAGGGAATTATAGACCAGTTAGCCTGACATCGGTGGTGGGGAAAATGTTGAAATCAATTATTAAAGATGAAATAGCAGCACATTTGGAAAGCAGTGACAGGATTGATCCAAGTCAGCATGGATTTATGAAAGGGAAATCATGCTTGACAAATCTAGAATTTTTTGAGGATGTAACTAGTAGAGCGGACAAGGGAGAACCAGTGGATGTGGTGTATTTGGATTTTCAAAAGGCTTTTGACAAGGTCCCACATAAGAGATTAGTGTGCAAAATTGAAGCACATGGTGATGGGGATAATGTATTGACATGGATAGAAAACTGGTTGGCAGACAGGAAGCAGAGAGTTAGAATAAATGGGTCCTTTTCAGAATGGCAGGCAGTGACCAGTGGGGTGCCGCAGGGCTCAGTGCTGGGATCCCAGCTATTTACAATATACATCAATGATTTAGATGAAGGAATTGAATGTAATATCTCCAAGTTTGCAGATGACACTAAGCTGGGTGGCGGTGTGAGCTGTGAGGAGGATGCTAAGAGGCTAAGAGGGTGACTTGGACAGGTTAGGTGAGTGGGCAAATGCATGGCAGATGCAGTATAATGTGGATAAATGTGAGGTTATCCACTTTGGTGGCAAAAACAGGAAGACAGAATATTATCTGAATGGTGACAGATTAGGAAAAGGGGAGGTGCAATGAGACATGGGTGTCATGGTACATCAGTCATTGAAGGTTGGCATGCAGGTACAGCAGGCGGTGAAGAAGGCAAATGGCATGTTGGCCTTCATAGCTAGCGGATTTGAGTATAGGAGCAGGGAAGTCTTACTGCTGGTGAGGCCACACCTGGAATATTGTGTTCAATTTTGGTCGCCTAATCTGAGGAAGGACGTTCTTGCTATTGAGGGAATACAGCAAAGGCTCACCAGACTGATTCCCGGGATGGCAGGACTGTCATATAAGGAGAGACTGGATCAACTGGGCTTGTATCCACTGGAGTTTAGAAGAATGAGAGGGGATCTCATAGAAACATATAAAATTCTGATGGGATTGGACAGGTTAGAAGCAGGAAGAATGTTCCCATTGCTGGGCTGTTCCAGAACCATGGGTCACAGTCTAAGAATAAGGGCTAAGCCATTTAGGACCGAGATGAGGAGAAACTTCTTCACTCAGAGAGTGGTTAACCTGTGGAATTCTCTACCGCAGAAAATTGTTGAGGCCAGTTCGTTAGATATATTGAAAAGGGAGTTAGATGTGGCCCTTACGGCCAAAGGGATCAAGAGGTATGGAGAGAAAGCAGGAAAGGGGTACCGAGGTTGAATGATCAGCCATGATCTTATTGAATGGCGGTGCAGGCTCAAAGGGCTGAATGGCCTGCTCCTGCACCTAATTTCTATGTTTCTATGTTTCTATGTTTCCAACCTTAGCTGCAGCCCGAATGCAGAGATGGGCTTTGATTTTGGCAGCATATGCATATCAAATTGAGTACAGACGATCAGCTGATCACAATAATGCTGATGCTATGTCCAGGTTGCCATCCCCATCACAAGTTACACCCAATAGGGAAGAAGTGTTTTATTTTCATACATTGATAAGCTGCCAGTCACAGCTGAAGAGATTGGTAGAGCAACCAAACGTGACCCAGTTATGTCAAAGGTGTATGATTACATAGCAAATGGCTGGGCAAACCAGATATCAGAGGAAGATATTCATCCATATTTTGTTTGTAGGAGTGAATTGTCAGTGGATAAACATTGTATCATGTGGGGTGCAAGAGTGATTGTCCCACATAAATTCAGATCCAAATTTCATGATCTTCATGATCAGTACCTGGGAATGTGCTTGACCAAGAGCTTTGCATGCAGTGACTTGTAATGGCCAGGTTTAGATAAAGATATAGAGTACATCGTTAGTCAGTGTACAACATGTCAATCGGTAAGCAAGAAACCATCATCAGTACCATTACAGCCATGGAAATGGCCTCCCAGGGTGTGGCAAAGGTTATTTGTAGATTTTGCTGAGCTAGAAGGTCAACAATTGTTCAGAGTGATAGCTAATCATTCAAAGTGGGTAGAGGTGTTTCCGATTCGGAAAATAACAAGTAAAACACTAGACAATTTGCGAAGATTGTTTTCTTCATTAGGCCTCCCAGAAGAAATTGTGTCTGATAATGGGCCGCAATTTTGTTCAGAAGAATTTGTACAGTTCATGAGCAGAAATGGTGTGAAACATACCAAAGTTCCACCTTACACCCCTGCTTCAAGTGGTGCAGCAGAGTGCACAGTACAAATTGTAAAACATGCCCTCATCAAGCAAATGTTGGATCCAAATCCCAGGAAATGGCAGTTGTTGTTGGATCACAAACTGGCATATTTTCTGATTACTTATCGAAATACTCCTCATATAACTACTGGTAGAACATCAGCAGAGTTGTTTCTCAAACGACAGCCATGAACCAGGTTCTCGTTGTTAAAGCCAAACCTGGCACAGACAGTCGAAGAGAAACAATTAAGGCAGAAAGAGAAGAATGGTAGAGGTAGAGTACGAGAGAAAAGTGTGAAATTGAATCAGAAGGTTTGAGTGAAAAGCCATCACCATAAATGGTTAAAGTGGAAGAATAGTGAAGATGTGTGGCACTCACATATATTTAGTCAAGATGTTTGATCATGGAAAGGTTAGGTTTGTTTATATTTTACCTACAGATGTGGAAGGAGTTGAAAGTTGGAATGATTCGATTATTTCTGATGAGTCAGATAGATTAATTACAAGTAGAGAACCAGTAGCAAATCCTACATCAGATGTACTAGAAACAAGTCCAAGAGAAAGTCAGAATTTAAGTCTAGTCCGAGTCAGGCAGACAACCAGTCTGAAGTTGTAGAGAGTCCAAATGTAGCTCAAGGGTTGCCCCTGGAGAAAAACTCTCCTTAGGCTCAGCCTAGAATGAGCCTAAGTACTACAACAAATTTGGAAAGTTCTGTTCGAGAGCAAAGATATCCTCTTTGAAACAGAAAAGCAGTGCTGAAGTTTGATTTGTAAATATGGAAAAATAAGTTCATATCTTTTGTTGTGTATACCATGCAAGTTATGTATAATGTTTATTTTGTTATGATTACTTCTTCAATAAGGAGGGAGAAGTGATATAGAGCTCCACCTAGCGGACTACTGATGTAATGCAACTACTGATATAATAACAATAAAAGGTAATGTGGCAAAGTCACATGCTGACAGTTTCTGTTAAGGAGCCATCTTGTAGAGTGTGCTTCTGTGAGTAGCTGTATAAAGGTATCACAGAAGGATCTCTAGGTGATGGTATATTTGTGGAGAGAAGAACGAATGCTCACCCTTGATGTATTGGCCAGATATGGTAAAGAGAAAATTTCCTATATGAGAGTGAAAGAAAAAGAATAAACTTGCATTTATATCATGCCGTTCACAGCTGGTGAAGTACTTTTGAAGTGTAGACACTGTTGTAATGTAGGAAATATGGCAGCCAATTTGAAAACAGCAAGGCCTGAGAAACTGCAATGAAATAAATTACCAGATCATCTGTTTTAGGTGTTGGTTGAGGGATAAATATTGGCCAGGACACTGGGAGAACACCCCTGTTATTCATCGAGTAGTGCCATGAGATCTATTACATCCCCGGCCTGCGAGCACCATCGGAGCAGGTCGGGAAGCGGAAGGAGCAGTGTGGCGGCATACCATTCCAGGGAGCAGCACATGCTGGAGCAGGAGAGCGACGGCAGCGAAGAGGGTGACTGGATTGGATGTCACCAAGGTCCCAGTCGATGATTGGAGCGTGGGCAGATACATAAGAACATAAGAAATAGGAGCAGGCGTAGGCCATTTGGCCCCTTGAGCCTGCTCCAGCATTTAATAAGATCATGGCTGATCTGATCATGGACTCAGCTCCACTTACTTGCCCGCTCCCCATAACCCTTTACTTTCTTATCGTTCAAAAATCTGTCTATCTCTGCTTTAAATATATTTACGTTTTAAATTGGTGGCCCCTTATTCTGAGATTATGTCCCCTAGTTTTAGTTTCCCCTATGAGTGGAAATATCCTTTCTGCATCCACCTTGTCGAGCCCCCTCTTATATGTTTCAATAAGATCACCTCTCTTTCTTCTGAACTCCATTGTGTATAGGCTCAAACTACTCAACCTATCTTCATAAGTCAACACACTCATCTCCGGAATCAACCTAGTGAACCTTCTCTGAACAGCCTCCAATGTAAGTATATCCTTCCTTAATTACGGAGACCAAAACTGTACGCAGTAATCAAGGTGTGGCCTTACTAATACCCTGTACAGTTGTAGAAGGACTTCTCTGCTTTTATACTCTATCCCCTTTGCAATAAAGGCCAACATTACATTTGCCTTCCTGATTACTTGCTGTACTTGTGTTATGTATGCATGCCAATGATGTACTGATGTACTGTAACACTAGACTTGAATATACCTTCACCCTGTATATACCTTACCTGTACACCAGAGGGTGTTGCTGCTGGAGATCTAAGACCTGTACACTGCAGGTAACCCAGTATAAAAGGGAGCTCACCTCTTGGTGTCCTCACTCTAAGAGCTGCAATAGTCTGTACAGTTCAAGTGCCATACCCCTGCCTTGTGGAGTCATTAACACAGTGCCTACATACACAATAACTGGCGATGAGATTACGAATTCCACACACAATATGTCTAATCTCAACAACTTCCAACAATTCACCGATGGGGAAGATTGCGATGCTTTCGTGGAAAGGTTAGAACACTTCTTCATCGCCAACGAACTGGATGGGGACTCACCAGCCACACACGCGAACAAGTGAGGGCCATCCTGCTTAGTAGTTGTGGGCCCACTATCCACGGCCACATCAGGGACCTACTAGCCCCAGCGAAGACAACAACCAAGAGCTATGGGGAGCTCGTAACCTTAATACAAGAGCAACTGAAACCCAAAGAGAGCATCCTCACAGCCAGGCACCGGTTTTACACTCACCGGCGACCCGAAGGCCAAGAAATTGCTAAGTACGCTGCAGATTTAAGAAGGTTGGCTGCACCGTGTGATTTTGGCGACCACTTCACCGAAGCACTAAGGGACATTTTTGTCATTGGAATCGGCCATGAGGGCCTCCTCCACAAACTGCTCTCTGCGGACATCACAGTCACCCTGCAGAAGGCAATCAAAGTGAGCCAGGCCTTCATGATTTCGACCTGCGACTCCAAATGAATGACGATCCACACCCAGGACTCTAAACCGACGAGCACAGTGAACAGAATGGCGACTTTCAAAGGCAGAAATGCTGCCTACCGAGTCCCACAACCCTGAGTCCGCCACATGGAGCCAACCAGCTAGCCCCGTGCTGGTGCTGTGGAAGAAACCACAGGGCCCATCAGTGCCGCTACAAAGACTATCCCAGCAAAGGCTGCAACGCGAAAGGTCACTTTCAGAGAATGTGCAGAAAAATCTTTACTCACCGTGCCGCTGAAGAGTTGGCTGATCACCGGGGCTCCGACACTGATGAAGACGAAGCTGCTCAACCCCTGGAAGAAGAGGACAGAATTTATACCCTCTCCACCGAGAGTTCCCCGTGGAAGATGGAAGTGGACATCAACGGAGTTCCAGTTTCGATGGAGATCGACACGGGGGCAAGCCAGTCTTTGATGAGCCAGATGACCTTTGAAAAACTTTGAAACTACCCGCCGAATGACGAAAACTGTCTCCTATCCAGGCAAAGCTGCTCACCGACACCAAAGGCACCATCCCAGTTGTTGGCAGCGTGGACATCCAGGTCTCCCAGGTTGGCGCGATGAACAAGCTCCCCTTGTGGATTGTTGCCGGCGATGGTCCAACGCTGCTGGGAAGAAGTTGGAAGAAGCAGGTCCAAGTCGGTCGGAGCGACAACGGCTTCTGGGCTCCAGCGATCAACATCCCACCAGCCCCGAACTTGGATCCATCGCAGCACCTAGAAATCCTGCCGTCCAGCTCAACTGCGCGGCGATGACTGCACAACACCGTGGCGAGATCATCCGACCCAAACGTCCAGACCTCACCTTCCGGGCCGTGGCAGGACTCTGAGGGAAGAAGATCGGTGAAAAAGGTGGATTCCCGACGTCTGTGGCCGAACCTGAGAAGAAAAAGATCGCCACAGTCTACCTCGAGGAGAGCGAGAAGATGGCGGCTGCACCACGTGGTGAAGAACCTGGAATCAAAATGGCCGCAACCAGACCATGAGGGGCAGCGTTGGAGGAGCGACACGTGGCATCGAGCGGCAGATTGGAAGGCCCCCTTAAAAGAGACCGGTAACCCAAGAAAATTAAAGGGACAGTTTCACTCTAAGCACAGTGATGTCAAGGACATTGAAGTTAAAAGTGCAGAAAGCGAATGCAGGTATGCAAATGTAATGTTAAATTGTGATGCCGGATTAACTAATGAAAAAAATGTAATCAATGCTTGTGAAAGTGATGTTAGCAACAAGTTTGTACTGCTAAATGATGATGCTAGAAATTTTAATATGATAAATATAACCTTGTATGGAGACACCGATACACAAGAAAGTGTTGTAAGTGCTAAATGTGATCATGTGAAGAGAGATAACTGTGTAGAATAGACTACTTGTGATCGGAGCCAATGTGTCATGCATGCAGAAAGTAGACTGTTAAAGGACACCGGGTTCTACAGTGTAAATGCCTGAGGTATCCCCCCGTGGGAGACCCCAGGTCCAGTGGCCTACCTGACCATATAGCCTGGGCTTTTGGGACAAATGTGATGCCCCAGAAAGGGCTCACACACATCCAGTGGGAGCAGACCCACTGCAGGGACAGCAGTCAATGGGCAGCACAGCCACCACCACTGGCAACCTGCCCCAGAGCGGCCCTACACCCGCTGGTCACCAGGGCCAGCACCGGAAGCGAGAGACCAGTACCCTCCAGCTTTCCTGGCGGACCCTGGGGTGACCAGACTTCCACCATCAATGGAGGACAAGGAGCCCACACAGCCCTGTGGCCCTGCCCACCACCAAACAACACCACTTACCCACTCTAGAGTGTATGTACCTTACCCATTGCACTGGCTCCACCAATGAGGAATCCTCCAACAGTGACACCCACATGGTCTGTGTGTGACGGGGGCGGGGGGGGCGAATGAATGAGGGCAGCCTTAAGCACAGGGAACACCATTGGCACCCAAACAATCCTCACCACAACCTCCCACTGGCCACTACTGATCACCTCACCATGTCATGGCTATAAGGACTTGGGAAAGGCTTAGGGGGGGAGTGTTGTTATGTATGTATGAAAATGATGTACTGATGTGCTGTAACACTAGACCTGAATGTACCTTCATCATGTATATATCTTACCTGTACACCAGAGGGTGCTGCTGGAGACCTAAGGGTCACCTATACACTGCAGGTAACCCAGTATAAAAGGGAGCTCACCTCTTGGTGTCCTCACTCTAGGAGCTGCAATAAAGGTCTACAGTCTGGACAGTTCAAGTGCCATACCTCTGCCTCATGGAGTCATTAACACAGTGCCTACATACACAATAACCTGCATATTAACTTTTTGTGTTTCACCACAAGGACCCTCAGGTCCCTCTGTATTGCAGCACTTTGCAATTTTTTCCTGTTTAAATTATAATTTGCTTTTCTATTTTTTCTGCCAAAGTGGATCACCTCACATTTTCCCATATTATACTCAATCTACCAATTTTTTGCCCACTAACTTATGAAGGGGAAGTCATGTTTGACAAATTTGCTGGAGTTCTTTGAGGATGTAACGAACAGGGTGGATAAAGGGGAACCAGTGGATGTGGTGTATTTGGACTTCCAGAAGGCGTTTGACAAGGTGCCACATAAAAGGTTACTGTACAAGATAAAGGTTCACGGGGTTGGGGGTAATATATTAGCATGGATAGAGGATTGGCTAACTAACAGAAAACAGAGAGCCGAGATAAATGGTTCATTCTCTAGTTGGTAACTAGTGGAGTGCCGCAGTGATCAGTGCTGGGACCCCAACTATTTACAATCTATATTAACGACTTGGAAGAAGAGACTGAGTGTAACGTAGCCAAGTTTGCTGACAATACAAAGATGGGAGGAAAATCAATGTGTGAGGAGGACACAAAAAGTCTGCAAAGGACATAGACAAGCAAAGTGAGTGGGCAAAAATTTGGCAGATGGAGTATAATGTTGGAAAGTGTGAGGTCATGCAATTTGGCAGAAAAAAAAATCAAAGAGCAAGTTATTATTTAAATGGAGAAAGATTGCAAACTGTCGCAGTATAGCGGGACCTGGGATTACTTGTGCATGAAACACAAAAGGATAGTATGCTGGTACAGCAAGTGATCTGGAAGGTCAATGGTATCTTGGCCTTTATTGCAAAGGGGATGGAGTATAAAAGCAGGGAAGTCTTACTACAGCTATATAAGGTATTGGTGAGGCCACACCTGGAATACTGCATGCAGTTTTGGTTTCCACATTTACGAAAAGATATATGTGCTTCGGAAGCAGTTCAGAGAAGGTTCTCTAGGTTGATCCCGGGGATGAGGGGGTTGACTTAAGAGGAAAGGTTGAGTAGGTTGGGCCTCTACTCATTGGAATTCAGAAGAATGAGAGGTGATCTTATCGAAACGTATAAGTTTATGAGGGGGCTTGACAAGGTGGATGCAGAGAGGATGTTTCCACTGAAGGGGGAGACTAGAACTAGAGGGCATAGAAACATAGAAACATAGAAACATAGAAAATAGGTGCAGGAGTAGGCCATTCGGCCCTTCGAGCCTGCGCCATCATTCAATAAGATCATGGCTGATCATTCACCTCAGTGCCCCTTTCCTTCATTCTCTCCATACCCCTTGATCCCTTTAGCCGTAAGGGCCATATCTAACTCCCTCTTAAATATATCCAATGAACTGGCATCAACAACTTTCTGTGGCAGAGAATTCCACAGGTTCACAATTCTCTGAGTGAAGAAGTTTCTCCTCATCTCAGTCCTAAATGGCTTACCTCTGATCCTTAACTGTGTCCCCTGGTTCTGGAATTCCCCAACATTGGGAACATTCTTCCTGCATCTAATCTGTCCAGTCCCGTCAGAATTTTTATATGTTTCTATGAGATCTCCTCGCATCCTTCTAAACTCCAGTGAATACAGGCCCAGTCGATCCAGTCTCTCCTCATATGTCAGTCCTGCCATCCCGGGAATCAGTCTGGTGAACCTTCACTGCACTCCCTCAATAGCAAGAATGTCCTTCCTCAGATTAGGAGACCAAAACTGAACACAATATTCCAGGTGAGGCCTCACCAAGAGGCCTCACCAAGGCCCTGTACAACTGCAGTAAGACCTCCCTGTTCCGATATTCAAATCCCCTAGCTATGAAGGCCAACATACCATTTGCCTTCTTCACCGCCTGCTTTATCTGCAAATTTCAATGACTGATGTACCATGACACTCAGGTCTCGTTGCACCTCCCCGTTTCCTAATCTGCTGCCATTCGGATAATATTCTGCCTTTGTGTTTTTGCCACCAAAGTGGATAACCTCACATTTATCCACATTATACTGCATCTGCCATGCATTTGCCCACTCACCTAACCTGTCCAAGGCACCCTGCAGCCTCTTAGCATCCTCCTCACAGCTCACACCGCCACCCAGCTTAGTGTCATCTGCAAACATGGAGATATGACATTCAATTCCTTCATCTACATCATTGATGTATATTGTAAATATCTGGGATCCCAGCTCTGAGCCCTGCGGCACCCCACTAGTCACTGCCTGCCATTCTGAAAAGGACCCATTAATCCCGACTCTGCTTCCTGTCTGCCAACCAGTTCTCAATCCACGTCAGTACATTACCCCCAATACCATGTGCCTTAATTTTGCACATCAATCTCTTGTGTTGGACCTTGTCAAAAGCTTTTTGAAAGTTCAAATACAACACATCCAATAGTTCTCCCTTGTCCACTCTACTAGTTACATCCTCAAAAAATTCTAGAAGATTTGTCAAGCATGATTTCCCCTTCATAAATCCATGCTGACTTGGACCGATCCCGTCACTGCTTTCCAAATGTGCTGCTATTTCATTTTTAATAATTGATTCCAATATTTTCCCCACTACTGATGTCAGGCTAACCAGTCTATAATGAACCGTTTTCTCTCTCCCTCCTTTTTTAAAAAGTGGGGTTACATTAGCTACCCTCCAGTCCATAGGAACTGATCCAGAGTTGATAGACTGTTGGAAAATGATCATCAATGCATCCACTATTTCTAGGGCCACTTCCTTAAGTACTCTGGGATGCAGACTATCAGGCCCCGGGGATTTATCGGCATTCAATCCCATCAATTTCCCTAACACAATTTCCTGCCTAATACGGATTTCCTTCAGTTCCTCCTTCGAACTAGACCCACTGTCCCCTAGTATTTCCGGCAGGTTATTTGTGCCTTCCTTCGTGAAGACAGAACCAAAGTATTTGTTCAACTGGTCTGCGATTTCTTTGTTCCCCATTATAAATTCACCTGAATCTGACTGCATGGGACCTACATTTGTCTTCACTAATCTTTTTCTCTTCACATTTCTATACAAGCTTTTGCAGTCAATTTTTATGTTCCCAGCAAGCTTCCTCTCATACTCTATTTTCCCCCTCCTAATTAAACACTTTGTCCTCCTCTGCTGGATTCTAAATTTCTCCCAGTCCTCAGGTTTGCTGCTTTTTCTGGCCAATTTATATGCCTCTTCCTTGAATTTAACACTATCCTTAATTTCCCCTGTTAGCCACGGTTGAGTCACCTTCCCCATTTTATTTTTACTCCAGACAGGCATGTACAATTGTTGAAGTTCACCCATGTGATCTTTAAATGTTTGCCATTGCCTATCCACCGTGAACCCTTTAAGTATCATTCACCTGTCTATTCTAGCCAATTCACGTCTCATACCATTGAAGTTATCTTTCCTCAAGTTCAGGACCCTCGTCTCTGAATTAACTGTGTCACTCTCCATCTTAATAAAGAATTCTACCATATAATGTTCACTCTTCCCCAAGGGGCCTCGCACAACAAGAGTGCTAATTAGTCCTTTCTCATTACACATCACCCAGTCTAGGATGGCCAGCCCTCTAGTTGGTTCCTCAACATATTGGTCTAGAAAACCATCCCTAATACACTCCAGGAAATCCTCCTCCACTGTATTGCTACCAGTTTGGTTAGGCCAATCTATATGTAGATTAAAGTCGCCCATGATAACTGCTGTACCTTTATTGCATGCATCCCTAATTTCTTGTTTGATGCTGTCGCCAACCTCATTACTACGTTTGGTGGTCTGTACACAATTCCCACTTGCTTTTTCTGCCCTTTGGTATTCCACAGCTCCACCCATACAGATTCCACATCATCCAAGCTAATGTCCTTTCTTACTATTGCGTTAATTTCCTCTTTAATCAGCAATGCTACACCATCTCCTTTTCCTTTCTGTCTATACTTCCTGAATATTGAATACACCTGGATGTTGAGTTCCCAGCCTTGGTCACCCTGGAGCCATGTCTCCGTGATGCCAATTATATCATATTCATTAATTGCTGCCTGCGCAGTTAATGATCTTGGAATAAGGGGCCGCCCATTTAAAACTGAGATGAGAAGAAATTTCTTCTTTTGGAGGGTTGCTAATCTGTGGAATTCGCTGCCTCAGAGAGCTGTGGAAGCTGGGACATTGAATAAATTTCAGACAGAAATAGACAGTTTCTTACACAATAAGGGGAGAAGGGGTTATGGGGAGCAGGCGGAGAAGTGGAGCTTAGTCCATGATCAGATCAGCCATGATCTTATTGAATGGCGGAGCAGGCTCAAGGGGCCATATGGCCTATTGCTCCTATTTCTTATGTTCTTATATTCTTATAGATCTGCCCGTGATCAGGAGAAAGGCGGGAAGTCCGATTCGAGGGAGGCCCATGGCTTTCTTGTGAGGCCTGAGGAGCACTCCTCCTGGCACACAAGGAAACCTAAAAAATAAATGTTAAAGTTGCCGTTTGGGCAATCCAGCTCCAGCTCCCGGCAAGTTTTGCAGATGCTGCCCGCCACCCCCCTCGCCACTCAGACCTCTGCTTGATATTGGAGATCAGACCCTGATTACATCATCAGAT
The DNA here is from genome assembly GCF_044704955.1 of Pristiophorus japonicus. Classification (NCBI taxonomy): domain Eukaryota; kingdom Metazoa; phylum Chordata; class Chondrichthyes; family Pristiophoridae; genus Pristiophorus; species Pristiophorus japonicus. The sequence goes on from NC_091977.1 coordinate 106,960,762, forward strand.
CTAATCAGCATATTTAAAGTAGGACCCTGCTTCCTGCGGGTGTCCTGCTCACCTGCTGAAAAGAGTCGGTTAATATGGGGACATACTGGGAAGGAAGCGGGATCAATGGAGGTAATTGGCTTGGTTTCCGTCTGGTGGGGGAATTTACATCGGGTCCTCTGAGCCAACGTTAGCACAATGGCTGCAAGCTTAGTCTTCATCTGCAGTGAACAATCCTGAGATTTCACTTTGAGAGTCTTAAAATTAAGGCATTGTTACAAATCTGTGGGAAGCAAGTATCATTTGCATAATGCGGTACTGCTGCTCACTAACAAGTAGAATCCTTTTCTGGTGGTATTGAACAAGGGAGCAAGTAGGGCTGCATGGATTCAATCTAGAGATAAAAGGCGCAATAGCAACCTGGTTACAAAATTGGCTGAGAGATAGAAAATAGAGGGTCGTAGTGAATGTCTGTTCTTCAAATTGGAGGGAGGTATACAGTGGTTTTTCCCAAGGTTCAATACTAGGACCACTGCTGTTTTTGATATATTTTAATGACTTGAACTTTAGGGGTACAGGACACAATTTCAAAATTTACAGATGGCAAAAAATTTGCAAGTGTAGTAATCAGTGAGGAAGATAGTAATTGACTTAAAGAAGACATTGACAGGCTGGTGGAACGGGCGGACACATGGCAGATGAAATTCAATGCAGAGAAGTGTGAGGTGATACATTTTGGTCGGAAAAATGAGGAGAGAGCATGCACACTAAATGGTACAATTTTAAAGGTGGTGCAAGAGACCTGGGGGTGTTTGAAGTTGACAAGACAGCTTAACAAAGCCGTTAACAAAGCAAACGGGATCCTGGGCTTTATAAATAGTGTTTTATATAGATTTAGCATAACTTCCTGGCTTTTGTATTTATAAAGCCCAGGTTCCCGTATGCTTTATCAACTCTAGGGCTGTAGAGAGGGCTTTAAACTAAATAGTGGGGAGGAGGGTTCAGGTGAGCGGAAATTTAAAAAGTCAAAGAGCAAGGAGAAGGCAATAGAACAGAGTAGCAGTGGGGGAAATGATAACCAGAGTGTGACAGGAAGGGAAAGAATGTATAAAAATAAGAGTGTATCAGAAAGTGGGGTCAAAATAGGGAAAAATGTTAAAAAGACAAAATTAAAAGCTCTTTATCTGAATGCACACAACATTCGTAACAAGATAGATGAGTTGACGACACAAATAGCCATTGCAGAGACCTGGTTCCGAGGTGACCAAGGCTGAGAACTGAATATACAAGGGTATTTGACAATTCAGAAGGATAGACCAAAATGAAAAGGAGGTAGGGTAGTTCTGTTAATAAAGGATGAGATCAGTGCAGTAGTGAGAAATTATAGTGGCTCAGACGATCAAGATGTAGAATCAGTTTGGGTGGAAATAAAAAATAATAAAGGGAAGAAGTCACTGGTGGGCGTAGTCTATAGGCCCCCTAACAGTAGCTACACTGTTGGACGGAGTATAAATCAAGAAATAATGGAGGCATGTAAGGAAGATATGGCAATAATCATGGGCGATTTTAATCTTCATATAGATTGGACAAATCAAATTGGCCAAGGTAGCCTTGAGGAAGAGTTCAGAGAGTGTATCCGGGATGGTTTCCTTGAACATTATGTTGTGGAACCAACCAGGGAGCAGGCTATCTTAGATCCGGTACTGTGTAATGAGACAGGAGTAATAAAGGGTTTAGATAGAGTAAATAAAGAGAAACTGTTTCCAATAGCTGAAGGGTTGATAACCAGAGGACACTGATTTAAATTGATTGGCAAAAGAACAGAGGCGACATGAGGAAAAGCTTTTTAGGCAACGAGTGATGAGGATCTGCAATGCACTGCCTGATAGGGTGGTGGATACAGATTCGATCGTAGCCTTCAAAAGGGAATTTGATAAATACTTGAAAGAGAAAAAATTGCAGGATATGGGGAAAAATCGAGGGAGTGGGACTAAACGGATTGCTCTTCAAAAGAGGCGGTGCAGACCAGTGTTCCTTCTTTTTTGGGGGAGGCATGTGATTGGCCCCTTTTAGGGGTCGCATTGCCCATTCACAGTTTCACTTTACATTGAAAAAGCTGGTCACGGGTTGCACGGGACAGGCAGAGAGGTGCGGCCACGCAGCCGCGCACCTTATAGGGAACGTTGCCACAGACTTGATGGGCCAAATAGCCTCCTTCTGTGCTGTACTAGTCTATTATTCTATGATTCCTTTAGAAAACCTACCACTCTATAGAATTGTCATGCTGGAGCCATTGAGAAAAAGATGAAATGCTTGCTTGAGCCAGCAATGCATCTGTAACTTGCCTGGTGCATCTGTGAAAAACTGATTGGCTCGTGTTAGTCATGTCTCCAGTGGCAGCAGAGGATTATGACAGGAGTTAACAGTGGATGAATGCTGGGATTTTTTCCAAACATTCAAAAGCTCATTTGAATAATTTGCTGTTACCTTCTTCATTAAAGTCCCAACTATCTTTTACTGGATTTCTTTCAATCATCCCTGAATAAAAAAGCTACCTTCTTTTATTTTCAGTGATTGTCAATGGTATGAAATTTTAGGGAGGAAGTTTTGTCCTTCATAAATCAGTGCTGTGGGGACAAGTGACCTGAATCTATATTGGCCAATCAAGTGTGACACTTTGATTTTTACACAATGAATGGTTATGTGAAGTAAGTAGAGTTTGATTCTTGTGAGAGTGTGGTGCTAGTGATAGTTCAGGCTAACACTATCCACACTTTTTAATTAGATAGAGACAGAGGGATGTCTGTACAGGCAACCCCAGTTTTGCGGGTGCAGTGTGATATATCAGCCATCATGGAACCTCAGTGTAGTTGCAGCCACCCTAATTTCATTAAATGTCCTGAATCTGAGTCTCTGGAACACAGGATTTCTGTGCTCAGGAAACAATTGGCTCCACTTCACAGCATGAGTGAGGATGAGGCGTTTCTGGATTGTGCTATCCAGAATGTGGTCAGAGGTAGACACCTCATAGTGTAGAAGGAGAAATTTCAGTTACCAGCTGCAGGGGCAGCAGTGGGAGTTGGGCCACAGTTACAGGGAACCCGAGTGGAACACCTGCCCATCTTTCAATTCCACGGCCCAATTTATGCTGGTAAAATGAGAAGTTCCAATTATAAAATCTAGGCCATGGATTCTCCCCTGTAATCTGAGGAATGGAGTTATTGAAATGTAGGTCTCAATTTTAACCCTGGGGAACATGGAAAAGTGGCCTTTAAAATTGGGCGATAGGAGGCTATCGATGAGGACCCAGGGGAATGGTTGCCGGCACAAGGTAAATGTTCTGGGAAGGGAATCCCAGTCTGGGAGGTGTGGGGAGGCTGGGATGGGGATCTAAGGTTTCCATATAAGGCCCGGAGGAGCACTCTTGCTCCTGGTCCACAAGGAACCAATTGTCTTTATTTTTTAAAAACTTACCTGTTGGGTCTCTCCTGTCGCTGGCTTCTGTTTCCGGCAGGTTTATCCTAGTGGGGAAGCCTTCACTGCTCCCTCGCTCAGGCCTCTGATTAAAAAAGCAGATCAGGCCCCGATGATGTCAGCGAAACCCGATCTCTATATTTTAAGAGCCTCTGCTGGCTTGGGGTGAGTGTCCTTTCTGCCTGAAAATTAAAATTGCAATCGTCCTGATCGATGCAGGAAAGGAATGGGTAAATCCCCCACTCCATTTTAACTGTGCACCCACCGCCACCCCGCCTGGCCTGGTTTCCAGCAGACAGGGGGAGTTAAAATCAATCCCATAGACCAGAATATTACAATATTTGATAGTGATAACAAAGAAAAGAGTTAATTACTACCATTAAATCTATTTTATGCAAAAAGCAATCTTCAGTTATGTTATGTCTTTAGATGCTCTGATAATGACTCCACGAGGCAAAGTACTGCATTTGACCTGTAGTGACCTTAGTCCATTTAATATAACTCCAGAGTGAGGATACCACATAGTGGATTCCCTTTTATACCTGGATACCTGTGGTGTACAGGTGACCCCTAGGCTTTCCACCAGTTGCACCCTCTGGTGGTGCCAGCATAGTGTATATTGTGTGAACCTTGTTGATGGTACCTCCGGTAAACAAGTCTCCATCTTATGCAACTATACAGTGACTACACAGAGAGTATATTTATAGTATGCATATATAACATCACTTTCCCCCAAGTCTTTTGTGCCAATACCTTTGCACCATTTGCTCTGGCTTGGCTCTCCCCAGACTTAAGTGCCAATAGCCCTTGCACCTTGGCTGTGCTTTGGCTTGGCTCTCTCCCTGTTAACCCCCAAGTCCTTACTACCACATTGTTGGGTAGTGGTTACCAATTGGGATGGTTCAATGATGCAGTGGGACTTCAGTGGGTTCTGGGTGTGATCCATGTGTGTGTCCATAGCTACAAACATCCATTTTCCTGCCCACATGTAGATCATGCCGGTGGCTCATCACATTCATATACATTCAAGTCCAGAAAAGGAAATGTGCATTTACATCATTGCATTTGTGGTACAGTTGTGAGGCAAGTACATTTGACTGGTGAGATACATTGATGGTACATTTTTGGGATTAGTGCCGGTGCATGAGGACAAGCTAGTTCCAGTGCTGCTGGATGGTGTCCAGGCAGCCTGGTGGCGGCACGTTGCCCAGTGCTGGCAGTGGGAACCCGGTTGGCTCGAGTTGCCCGCTCTCAGGGTCTTTGCCGTTGCTCCTAGAATCGGGCAGGTTCACAGATGCCTGTAACCTCCCTGTCCTCTACTTGCACCTCAGGTCACTGCTGCTCCCTGAGGAGCAGTCGTCTAGCGGTGCGCAGGGAACTGCTAACTCACTTGCTAACTTATTTGGTTTGGGCCTCATTTAGGTCTGCTTTCCTGTTGATCAGTGATCATGCTGAGCTAAAGTACAGGGATAGTGGTATGGTCGGAAGGCATACAAGGATGGCACTCTCTCTCGGGATAGCAATACATGCATGGCACTCTGGCAACTTCCTTTGATACGTGCACATATGGCAGAAAAACCACAGGCCAAGCTGCCCATGCAGTAGCACTGAGAGTGTAGACTGCACTAGATTCATCTCAGGACACAGATGTAGGGCCATGTGAGATGAAGGGTGTTTGGGTGAGTTCCATCATGACCGGGAGACCTTTTGAGGGTATGTAGAGCAGCTAGAAATGTTTTTCATCACGAAGAGTATCGTTGAAGTCCCCGATGATGAAAACTGGGTGATTTTAGAAAGGAAACGGGCTATTTTCTTGACTGAAGCAGGCCCTGATGTGTATGAAACCCTGAAAAATTTGTGTTCCCTTCAAGCCAAAGGACCCGCCACAGATGGAGATTCAGCACTACAGTCCTGAGCACCTGGAAATTGTTGAAAGTTATCATTTTGGAACACAAAATCAATTAATTGACGAGGGCATCAGTGAGTACATTGTAGCTATAAAGAAGCTATCCATTCACTGTCATTTCGGAAACTTTCAGGACCGAGCATTGCGTGACCGCTTTATTTGTGGATTGAAAAATGAACAAATCAGAAGGAGGTTATTGACAACCCCTAACTTGATTTTTGATTTAGTTTGTCAGACAGCTATGTCGATGTATATGGCCGACCACTACTCCTGAGAATTTCGTGCCATTTCAAGTCATCAGACAACCGAGGTGAGTCACCTGCAGGTTAAAAATAAAAGGCAGTCGGGCCCCAAGGCCTCAACAACTGGCCAAGGTAACAGTGTAATGAAGTCGTGTTATCAGTGCCTGGGACAACACATTGCTCAAAGCTGTCCACATGTGAAGGCAGAGTGTTTCTCCTGCAAGAAAACTGGGCATCTTGCGAAGGCAAGCCAACCGAAGAGTTAAACCGACTTTCAATGCTAGAAGTAGAAATCGACAGACAATACATAGCATTGAAGAGAATCAACAGGACAAGGAGGTTCTGGAGATACACATCATACTACAGTTATACAGGGCCTTGGTGAGACCGCACCTGGAGTATTGTGTGCAGTTTTGGTCTCTTTACCTAAGAAAGGATATACTTGCCATAGAGGGAGTGCAGTGAAGGTTCACCAGACTGATTCCTGGGATGGCAGGACTGTCTTATGAGGAGAGATTCAAGACTTCGAGGCATGTGTTAGAGTGCAGGAGGACGCTAAATCAGTTTACTGAAAGTCACGTCCCGTACCAAATGCACTCAAGGAGAAAGTTGAGCAAGAACTCAAAAGACTAGAAACTGACAACATTATCTCTAAAGTAGATCAAAGTAATTGGGCTATACACATTGTTGTTGTACCTAAGTCAGATGGTAAAGTAACATTGTGTGGCGATTATAAGGTAACCGTAAACCAAGTTCTAGAGGGTAATTTACCCAATACATTGCCAAATGTAGAAGATTTGTTCACAACGTTGACAGATGGCCGGATCTGAAGGGATAGTATGTTAATTAGATGATATACTGATTTCAGTACCAAACAGGCAAATCCATAATAACATGTTAAATGAAGTGCTCAAATGGCTAGAGAAGCACATAATATGAGTGAGTGCTCACAAGTGTGAGTTATTTCAAAACTCAGTGGAGTACTTAGGGCAAAGAGTAGACAAAAATGGTTTACATCCAACCAAGGGAAAGCTGGATGCAATCAGAAATGCACCCACTCCCAAGAATGTCACTGAACTTCGATCATTTTTTGGATCTTTTGAACTATTATGGGAAGCTCCTACCACATTTGGCTACATTATTACATCCACTGACTGAGCTGTTGAAAAACAGGTCCATTGGAAGTGGTCAGAAGAATGTGACACAGCATTCAAAGAGTTTAAAAGCCAGTTGGTAGAGAGCATCATGTTCGTTCACGATGACGTATCTAAGGAGATCAAGCTACGCCTCTTTGTAAGGAGTTGGGGCAGTGATCTCTCATGTACTTGATAGTGTGGAGGAGAGACCAATTGCTTTTGCTTTAAGCACTCTCAGTGCCAGTGAGCGTAATTATGTGCAGATTGAAAGGGAAGCTCTGACATTGATTTTAGGGGTCAAGAAGTTCCACAAATACTTGATTGGCCGTAAGTTTACCATCATTACTGACCGTAAGCCCCTGACAGCAATCTTCCTTCCAGAAAACCTGAGGACTGGGAGAAATTTAGAATTCAGCAGAGGAGGACAAAGGGTCTAATTATTTGGGAAAAATAGAATATGAGAGGAAGCTTGCAGGGAACATAAAAACTGACTGCAAAAGCTTCTATAGATATGTGAAGAGAAAAAGATTAGTGAAGACCAATGTAGGTCCTTTGCAGTCAGAATCAGGTGAATTTATAATGGGGAACAAAGAAATGGCAGACCAATTGAACACATACTTTGGATCTGTCTTCACTAAGGAAGACATAAATAACCTTCCGGAAATACTAGGGGTTCGAGGGTCTAGCGAAAAGGAGGAACTGAAGGAAATCCTTATTAATCAGGAAATTGTGTTCGGGAAATTGATGGGATTGAAGGCCGATAAATCCCCAGGGCCTGATAGGCTGCATCCCAGAGTACTTAACGAAGTGGCCCTAGAAATAGTGGATGCATTGGTGATATTTTTCCAACATTCTATTAACTCTGGATCAGTTCCTATGGAGTGGAGGGTAGTTAACTTTTTAAAATAGGAGAGAGAGAGAAAACAGGGAATTATAGACCAGTTAGCCTGACATCGGTGGTGGGGAAAATGTTGAAATCAATTATTAAAGATGAAATAGCAGCACATTTGGAAAGCAGTGACAGGATTGATCCAAGTCAGCATGGATTTATGAAAGGGAAATCATGCTTGACAAATCTAGAATTTTTTGAGGATGTAACTAGTAGAGCGGACAAGGGAGAACCAGTGGATGTGGTGTATTTGGATTTTCAAAAGGCTTTTGACAAGGTCCCACATAAGAGATTAGTGTGCAAAATTGAAGCACATGGTGATGGGGATAATGTATTGACATGGATAGAAAACTGGTTGGCAGACAGGAAGCAGAGAGTTAGAATAAATGGGTCCTTTTCAGAATGGCAGGCAGTGACCAGTGGGGTGCCGCAGGGCTCAGTGCTGGGATCCCAGCTATTTACAATATACATCAATGATTTAGATGAAGGAATTGAATGTAATATCTCCAAGTTTGCAGATGACACTAAGCTGGGTGGCGGTGTGAGCTGTGAGGAGGATGCTAAGAGGCTAAGAGGGTGACTTGGACAGGTTAGGTGAGTGGGCAAATGCATGGCAGATGCAGTATAATGTGGATAAATGTGAGGTTATCCACTTTGGTGGCAAAAACAGGAAGACAGAATATTATCTGAATGGTGACAGATTAGGAAAAGGGGAGGTGCAATGAGACATGGATGTCATGGTACATCAGTCATTGAAGGTTGGCATGCAGGTGCAGCAGGCGGTGAAGAAGGCAAATGGCATGTTGGCCTTCATAGCTAGCGGATTTGAGTATAGGAGCAGGGAGGTCTTACTGCTGGTGAGGCCACACCTGGAATATTGTGTTCAATTTTGGTCGCCTAATCTGAGGAAGGACGTTCTTGCTATTGAGGGAATACAGCAAAGGCTCACCAGACTGATTCCCGGGATGGCAGGACTGTCATATAAGGAGAGACTGGATCAACTGGGCTTGTATCCACTGGAGTTTAGAAGAATGAGAGGGGATCTCATAGAAACATATAAAATTCTGATGGGATTGGACAGGTTAGAAGCAGGAAGAATGTTCCCATTGCTGGGCTGTTCCAGAACCATGGGTCACAGTCTAAGAATAAGGGCTAAGCCATTTAGGACCGAGATGAGGAGAAACTTCTTCACTCAGAGAGTGGTTAACCTGTGGAATTCTCTACCGCAGAAAATTGTTGAGGCCAGTTCGTTAGATATATTGAAAAGGGAGTTAGATGTGGCCCTTACGGCCAAAGGGATCAAGAGGTATGGAGAGAAAGCAGGAAAGGGGTACCGAGGTTGAATGATCAGCCATGATCTTATTGAATGGCGGTGCAGGCTCAAAGGGCTGAATGGCCTGCTCCTGCACCTAATTTCTATGTTTCTATGTTTCTATGTTTCCAACCTTAGCTGCAGCCCGAATGCAGAGATGGGCTTTGATTTTGGCAGCATATGCATATCAAATTGAGTACAGACGATCAGCTGATCACAATAATGCTGATGCTATGTCCAGGTTGCCATCCCCATCACAAGTTACACCCAATAGGGAAGAAGTGTTTTATTTTCATACATTGATGAGCTGCCAGTCACAGCTGAAGAGATTGGTAGAGCAACCAAACGTGACCCAGTTATGTCAAAGGTGTATGATTACATAGCAAATGGCTGGGCAAACCAGATATCAGAGGAAGATATTCATCCATATTTTGTTTGTAGGAGTGAATTGTCAGTGGATAAACATTGTATCATGTGGGGTGCAAGAGTGATTGTCCCACATAAATTCAGATCCAAATTTCATGATCTTCATGATCAGTACCTGGGAATGTGCTTGACCAAGAGCTTTGCATGCAGTGACTTGTAATGGCCAGGTTTAGATAAAGATATAGAGTACATCGTTAGTCAGTGTACAACATGTCAATCGGTAAGCAAGAAACCATCATCAGTACCATTACAGCCATGGAAATGGCCTCCCAGGGTGTGGCAAAGGTTATTTGTAGATTTTGCTGAGCTAGAAGGTCAACAATTGTTCAGAGTGATAGCTAATCATTCAAAGTGGGTAGAGGTGTTTCCGATTCGGAAAATAACAAGTAAAACACTAGACAATTTGCGAAGATTGTTTTCTTCATTAGGCCTCCCAGAAGAAATTGTGTCTGATAATGGGCCGCAATTTTGTTCAGAAGAATTTGTACAGTTCATGAGCAGAAATGGTGTGAAACATACCAAAGTTCCACCTTACACCCCTGCTTCAAGTGGTGCAGCAGAGTGCACAGTACAAATTGTAAAACATGCCCTCATCAAGCAAATGTTGGATCCAAATCCCAGGAAATGGCAGTTGTTGTTGGATCACAAACTGGCATATTTTCTGATTACTTATCGAAATACTCCTCATACAACTACTGGTAGAACATCAGCAGAGTTGTTTCTCAAACGACAGCCATGAACCAGGTTCTCGTTGTTAAAGCCAAACCTGGCACAGACAGTCGAAGAGAAACAATTAAGGCAGAAAGAGAAGAATGGTAGAGGTAGAGTACGAGAGAAAAGTGTGAAATTGAATCAGAAGGTTTGAGTGAAAAGCCATCACCATAAATGGTTAAAGTGGAAGAATAGTGAAGATGTGTGGCACTCACATATATTTAGTCAAGATGTTTGATCATGGAAAGGTTAGGTTTGTTAATATTTTACCTACAGATGTGGAAGGAGTTGAAAGTTGGAATGATTCGATTATTTCTGATGAGTCAGATAGATTAGTTACAAGTAGAGAACCAGTAGCAAATCCTACATCAGATGTACTAGAAACAAGTCCAAGAGAAAGTCAGAATTTAAGTCTAGTCCGAGTCAGGCAGACAACCAGTCTGAAGTTGTAGAGAGTCCAAATGTAGCTCAAGGGTTGCCCCTGGAGAAAAACTCTCCTCAGGCTCAGCCTAGAATGAGCCTAAGTACTACAACAAATTTGGAAAGTTCTGTTCGAGAGCAAAGATATCCTCTTTGAAACAGAAAAGCAGTGCTGAAGTTTGATTTGTAAATATGGAAAAATAAGTTCATATCTTTTGTTGTGTATACCATGCAAGTTATGTATAATGTTTATTTTGTTATGATTACTTCTTCAATAAGGAGGGAGAAGTGATATAGAGCTCCACCTAGCGGACTACTGATCGAAATGCAACTACTGATATAATAACAATAAAAGGTAATGTGGCAAAGTCACATGCTGACAGTTTCTGTTAAGGAGCCATCTTGTAGAGTGTGCTTCTGTGAGTAGCTGTATAAAGGTATCACAGAAGGATCTCTAGGTGATTGTATATTTGTGGAGAGAAGAACGAATGCTCACCCTTGATGTATTGGCCAGATATGGTAAAGAGAAAATTTCCTATATGAGAGTGAAAGAAAAAGAATAAACTTGCATTTATATCATGCCGTTCACAGCTGGTGAAGTACTTTTGAAGTGTAGACACTGTTGTAATGTAGGAAATATGGCAGCCAATTTGAAAACAGCAAGGCCTGAGAAACTGCAATGAAATAAATTACCAGATCATCTGTTTTAGGTGTTGGTTGAGGGATAAATATTGGTCAGGACACTGGGAGAACACCCCTGTTATTCATCGAGTAGTGCCATGAGATCTATTACATCCCCGGCCTGCGAGCACCATCGGAGCAGGTCGGGAAGTGGAAGGAGCAGTGTGGCGGCATACCATTCCAGGGAGCAGCACATGCTGGAGCAGGAGAGCGACGGCAGCGAAGAGGGTGACTGGATTGGATGTCACCAAGGTCCCAGTCGATGATTGGAGCGTGGGCAGATACATAAGAACATAAGAAATAGGAGCAGGCGTAGGCCATTTGGCCCCTTGAGCCTGCTCCAGCATTTAATAAGATCATGGCTGATCTGATCATGGACTCAGCTCCACTTACTTGCCCGCTCCCCATAACCCTTTACTTTCTTATCGTTCAAAAATCTGTCTATCTCTGCTTTAAATATATTTACGTTTTAAATTGGTGGCCCCTTATTCTGAGATTATGTCCCCTAGTTTTAGTTTCCCCTATGAGTGGAAATATCCTTTCTGCATCCACCTTGTCGAGCCCCCTCTTATATGTTTCAATAAGATCACCTCTCTTTCTTCTGAACTCCATTGTGTATAGGCTCAAACTACTCAACCTATCTTCATAAGTCAACACACTCATCTCCGGAATCAACCTAGTGAACCTTCTCTGAACAGCCTCCAATGTAAGTATATCCTTCCTTAATTACGGAGACCAAAACTGTACGCAGTAATCAAGGTGTGGCCTTACTAATACCCTGTACAGTTGTAGAAGGACTTCTCTGCTTTTATACTCTATCCCCTTTGCAATAAAAGCCAACATTACATTTGCCTTCCTGATTACTTGCTGTACTTGTGTTATGTATGCATGCCAATGATGTACTGATGTACTGTAACACTAGACTTGAATATACCTTCACCCTGTATATACCTTACCTGTACACCAGAGGGTGTTGCTGCTGGAGATCTAAGACCTGTACACTGCAGGTAACCCAGTATAAAAGGGAGCTCACCTCTTGGTGTCTTCACTCTAGGAGCTGCAATAGTCTGTACAGTTCAAGTGCCATACCCCTGCCTTGTGGAGTCATTAACACAGTGCCTACATACACAATAACTGGCGATGAGGTTACGAATTCCACACACAATATGTCTAATCTCAACAACTTCCAACAATTCACCGATGGGGAAGATTGCGATGCTTTCGTGGAAAGGTTAGAACACTTCTTCATCGCCAACGAACTGGATGGGGACTCACCAGCCACACACGCGAACAAGTGAGGGCCATCCTGCTTAGTAGTTGTGGGCCCACTATCCACGGCCACATCAGGGACCTACTAGCCCCAGCGAAGACAACAACCAAGAGCTATGGGGAGCTCGTAACCTTAATACAAGAGCAACTGAAACCCAAAGAGAGCATCCTCACAGCCAGGCACCGGTTTTACACTCACCGGCGACCCGAAGGCCAAGAAATTGCTAAGTACGCTGCAGATTTAAGAAGGTTGGCTGCACCGTGTGATTTTGGCGACCACTTCACCGAAGCACTAAGGGACATTTTTGTCATTGGAATCGGCCATGAGGGCCTCCTCCACAAACTGCTCTCTGCGGACATCACAGTCACCCTGCAGAAGGCAATCAAAGTGAGCCAGGCCTTCATGATTTCGACCTGCGACTCCAAATGAATGACGATCCACACCCAGGACTCTAAACCGACGAGCACAGTGAACAGAATGGCGACTTTCAAAGGCAGAAATGCTGCCTACCGAGTCCCACAACCCTGAGTCCGCCACATGGGGCCAACCAGCTAGCCCCGTGCTGGTGCTGTGGAAGAAACCACAGGGCCCATCAGTGCCGCTACAAAGACTATCCCAGCAAAGGCTGCAACGCGAAAGGTCACTTTCAGAGAATGTGCAGAAAAAGCTTTACTCACCGTGCCGCTGAAGAGTTGGCTGATCACCGGGGCTCCGACACTGATGAAGACGAAGCTGCTCAACCCCTGGAAGAAGAGGACAGAATTTATACCCTCTCCACCGAGAGTTCCCCGTGGAAGATGGAAGTGGACATCAACGGAGTTCCAGTTTCGATGGAGATCGACACGGGGGCAAGCCAGTCTTTGATGAGCCAGATGACCTTTGAAAAACGTTGAAACTACCCGCCGAATGACGAAAACTGTCTCCTATCCAGGCAAAGCTGCTCACCGACACCAAAGGCACCATCCCAGTTGTTGGCAGCGTGGACATCCAGGTCTCCCAGGTTGGCGCGATGAACAAGCTCCCCTTGTGGATTGTTGCCGGCGATGGTCCAACGCTGCTGGGAAGAAGTTGGAAGAAGCAGGTCCAAGTCGGTCGGAGCGACAACGGCTTCTGGGCTCCAGCGATCAACATCCCACCAGCCCCGAACTTGGATCCATCGCAGCACCTAGAAATCCTGCCGTCCAGCTCAACTGCGCGGCGATGACTGCACAACACCGTGGCGAGATCATCCGACCCGAACGTCCAGACCTCACCTTCCGGGCCGTGGCAGGACTCTGAGGGAAGCAGATCAGTGAAAAAGGTGGATTCCCGACGTCTGTGGCCGAACCTGAGAAGAAAAAGATCGCCACAGTCTACCTCGAGGAGAGGGAGAAGATGGCGGCTGCACCACGTGGTGAAGAACCTGGAATCAAAATGGCCGCAACCAGACCATGAGGGGCAGCGTTGGAGGAGCGACACGTGGCATCGAGCGGCAGATTGGAAGGCCCCCTTAAAAGAGACCGGTAACCCAAGAAAATTAAAGGGACAGTTTCACTCTAAGCACAGTGATGTCAAGGACATTGAAGTTAAAAGTGCAGAAAGCGAATGCAGGTATGCAAATGTAATGTTAAATTGTGATGCCGGATTAACTAATGAAAAAAATGTAATCAATGCTTGTGAAAGTGATGTTAGCAACAAGTTTGTACTGCTAAATGATGATGCTAGAAATTTTAATATGATAAATGTAACCTTGTATGGAGACACCGATACACAAGAAAGTGTTGTAAGTGCTAAATGTGATCATGTGAAGAGAGATAACTGTGTAGAATAGACTACTTGTGATCGGAGCCAATGTGTCATGCATGCAGAAAGTAGACTGTTAAAGGACACCGGGTTCTACAGTGTAAATGCCTGAGGTATCCCCCCGTGGGAGACCCCAGGTCCAGTGGCCTACCTGACCATATAGCCTGGGCTTTTGGGACAAATGTGATGCCCCAGAAAGGGCTCACACACATCCAGTGGGAGCAGACCCACTGCAGGAACAGCAGTCAATAGGCAGCACAGCCACCACCACTGGCAACCTGCCCCAGATCGGCCCTACACCCGCTGGTCACCAGGGCCAGCACCGGAAGCGAGAGACTAGTACCCTCCAGCTTTCCTGGCGGACCCTGGGGTGACCAGACTTCCACCATCAATGGAGGACAAGGAGCCCACACAGCCCTGTGGCCCTGCCCACCACCAAACAACACCACTTACCCACTCTAGAGTGTATGTACCTTACCCATTGCACTGGCTCCACCAATGAGGAATCCTCCAACAGTGACACCCACATGGTCTGTGTGTGACGGGGGCGGGGGGGGGCGAATGAATGAGGGCAGCCTTAAGCACAGGGAACACCATTGGCACCCAAACAATCCTCACCACAACCTCCCACTGGCCACTACTGATCACCTCACCATGTCATGGCTATAAGGACTTGGGAAAGGCTTAGGGGGGGAGTGTTGTTATGTATGTATGAAAATGATGTACTGATGTGCTGTAACACTAGACCTGAATGTACCTTCATCATGTATATATCTTACCTGTACACCAGAGGGTGCTGCTGGAGACCTAAGGGTCACCTATACACTGCAGGTAACCCAGTATAAAAGGGAGCTCACCTCTTGGTGTCCTCACTCTAGGAGCTGCAATAAAGGTCTACAGTCTGTACAGTTCAAGTGCCATACCTCTGCCTCATGGAGTCATTAACACAGTGCCTACATACACAATAACCTGCATATTAACTTTTTGTGTTTCACCACAAGGACCCTCAGGTCCCTCTGTATTGCAGCACTTTGCAATTTTTTCCTGTTTAAATTATAATTTGCTTTTCTATTTTTTCTGCCAAAGTGGATCACCTCACATTTTCCCATATTATACTCAATCTACCAATTTTTTGCCCACTAACTTATGAAGGGGAAGTCATGTTTGACAAATTTGCTGGAGTTCTTTGAGGATGTAACAGGGTGGATAAAGGGGAACCAGTGGATGTGGTGTATTTGGACTTCCAGAAGGCGTTTGACAAGGTGCCACATAAAAGGTTACTGCACAAGATAAAGGTTCACGGGGTTGGGGGTAATATATTAGCATGGATAGAGGATTGGCTAACTAACAGAAAACAGAGAGCCGAGATAAATGGTTCATTCTCTAGTTGGTAACTAGTGGAGTGCCGCAGTGATCAGTGCTGGGACCCCAACTATTTACAATCTATATTAACGACTTGGAAGAAGGAACTGAGTGTAACGTAGCCAAGTTTGCTGACGATACAAAGATGGGAGGAAAAGCAATGTGTGAGGAGGACACAAAAAGTCTGCAAAAGGACATAGACAAGCTAAGTGAGTGGGCAAAAATTTGGCAGATGGAGTATAATGTTGGAAAGTGTGAGGTCATGCAATTTGGCAGAAAAAAAAATCAAAGAGCAAGTTATTATTTAAATGGAGAAAGATTGCAAACTGCCGCAGTATAGCGGGACCTGGGATTACTTGTGCATGAAACACAAAAGGATAGTATGCTGGTACAGCAAGTGATCTGGAAGGCCAATGGTATCTTGGCCTTTATTGCAAAGGGGATGGAGTATAAAAGCAGGGAAGTCTTACTACAGCTATATAAGGTATTGGTGAGGCCACACCTGGAATACTGCATGCAGTTTTGGTTTCCACATTTACGAAAAGATATATGTGCTTCAGAAGCAGTTCAGAGAAGGTTCTCTAGGTTGATCCCGGGGATGAGAGGGTTGACTTAAGAGGAAAGGTTGAGTAGGTTGGGCTTCTACTCATTGGAATTCAGAAGAATGAGAGGTGATCTTATCGAAACGTATAAGTTTATGAGGGGGCTTGACAAGGTGGATGCAGAGAGGATGTTTGTCCACTCTACTAGTTACATCCTCAAAAAATTCTAGAAGATTTGTCAAGCATGATTTCCCCTTCATAAATCCATGCTGACTTGGACCGATCCCGTCACTGCTTTCCAAATGTGCTGCTATTTCATTTTTAATAATTGATTCCAATATTTTCCCCACTACTGATGTCAGGCTAACCAGTCTATAATGAACCGTTTTCTCTCTCCCTCCTTTTTTAAAAAGTGGGGTTACATTAGCTACCCTCCAGTCCATAGGAACTGATCCAGAGTTGATAGACTGTTGGAAAATGATCATCAATGCATCCACTATTTCTAGGGCCACTTCCTTAAGTACTCTGGGATGCAGACTATCAGGCCCCGGAGATTTATCGGCATTCAATCCCATCAATTTCCCTAACACAATTTCCTGCCTAATACGGATTTCCTTCAGTTCATCCTTCGAACTAGACCCACTGTCCCCTAGTATTTCCGGCAGGTTATTTGTGCCTTCCTTCGTGAAGACAGAACCAAAGTATTTGTTCAACTGGTCTGCGATTTCTTTGTTCCCCATTATAAATTCACCTGAATCTGACTGCATGGGACCTACATTTGTCTTCACTAATCTTTTTCTCTTCACATTTCTATACAAGCTTTTGCAGTCAATTTTTATGTTCCCAGCAAGCTTCCTCTCATACTCTATTTTCCCCCTCCTAATTAAACACTTTGTCCTCCTCTGCTGGATTCTAAATTTCTCCCAGTCCTCAGGTTTGCTGCTTTTTCTGGCCAATTTATATGCCTCTTCCTTGAATTTAACACTATCCTTAATTTCCCCTGTTAGCCACGGTTGAGTCACCTTCCCCATTTTATTTTTACTCCAGACAGGCATGTACAATTGTTGAAGTTCACCCATGTGATCTTTAAATGTTTGCCATTGCCTATCCACCGTGAACCCTTTAAGTATCATTCACCTGTCTATTCTAGCCAATTCACGTCTCATACCATTGAAGTTATCTTTCCTCAAGTTCAGGACCCTCGTCTCTGAATTAACTGTGTCACTCTCCATCTTAATAAAGAATTCTACCATATAATGTTCACTCTTCCCCAAGGGGCCTCGCACAACAAGAGTGCTAATTAGTCCTTTCTCATTACACATCACCCAGTCTAGGATGGCCAGCCCTCTAGTTGGTTCCTCAACATATTGGTCTAGAAAACCATCCCTAATACACTCCAGGAAATCCTCCTCCACTGTATTGCTACCAGTTTGGTTAGGCCAATCTATATGTAGATTAAAGTCGCCCATGATAACTGCTGTACCTTTATTGCATGCATCCCTAATTTCTTGTTTGATGCTGTCGCCAACCTCATTACTACGTTTGGTGGTCTGTACACAATTCCCACTTGCTTTTTCTGTCCTTTGGTATTCCACAGCTCCACCCATACAGATTCCACATCATCCAAGCTAATGTCCTTTCTTACTATTGCGTTAATTTCCTCTTTAATCAGCAATGCTACACCATCTCCTTTTCCTTTCTGTCTATACTTCCTGAATATTGAATACACCTGGATGTTGAGTTCCCAGCCTTGGTCACCCTGGAGCCATGTCTCCGTGATGCCAATTATATCATATTCATTAATTGCTGCCTGCGCAGTTAATGATCTTAGAATAAGGGGCCGCCCATTTAAAACTGAGATGAGAAGAAATTTCTTCTTTCGGAGGGTTGCTAATCTGTGGAATTCGCTGCCTCAGAGAGCTGTGGAAGCTGGGACATTGAATAAATTTCAGACAGAAATAGACAGTTTCTTACACAATAAGGGGAGAAGGGGTTATGGGGAGCGGGCGGAGAAGTGGAGCTTAGTCCATGATCAGATCAGCCATGATCTTATTGAATGGCGGAGCAGGCTCAAGGGGCCATATGGCCTATTGCTCCTATTTCTTATGTTCTTATATTCTTATAGATCTGCCCGTGATCAGGAGAAAGGCGGGAAGTCCGATTCGAGGGAGGCCCATGGCTTTCTTGTGAGGCCTGAGGAGCACTCCTCCTGGCACACAAGGAAACCTAAAAAATAAATGTTAAAGTTGCCGTTTGGGCAATCCAGCTCCAGCTCCCGGCAAGTTTTGCAGATGCTGCCCGCCACCCCCCTCGCCACTCAGACCTCTGCTTGATATTGGAGATCAGACCCTAATCAGCATATTTAAAGTAGGACCCTGCTTCCTGCGGGTGTCCTGCTCACCTGCTGAAAAGAGTCGGTTAATATGGGGACATACTGGGAAGGAAGCGGGATCAATGGAGGTAATTGGCTTGGTTTCCGTCTGGTGGGGGAATTTACATCGGGTCCTCTAAGCCAACGTTAGCACAATGGCTGCAAGCTTAGTCTTCATCTGCTGTGAACAATCCTGAGATTTCACTTTGAGAGTCTTAAAATTAAGGCATTGTTACAAATCTGTGGGAAGCAAGTATCATTTGCATAATGCGGTACTGCTGCTCACTAACAAGTAGAATCCTTTTCTGGTGGTATTGAACAAGGGAGCAAGTAGGGCTGCATGGATTCAATCTAGAGATAAAAGGCGCAATAGCAACCTGGTTACAAAATTGGCTGAGAGTTAGAAAATAGAGAGTCGTAGTGAATGTCTGTTCTTCAAATTGGAGGGAGGTATACAGTGGTTTTTCCCAAGGTTCAATACTAGGACCACTGCTGTTTTTGATATATTTTAATGACTTGAACTTTAGGGGTACAGGACACAATTTCAAAATTTACAGATGGCAAAAAATTTGCAAGTGTAGTAATCAGTGAGGAAGATAGTAATCGACTTAAAGAAGACATTGACAGGCTGGTGGAACGGGCGGACACATGGCAGATGAAATTCAATGCAGAGAAGTGTGAGGTGATACATTTTGGTCGGAAAAATGAGGAGAGAGCATGCACACTAAATGGTACAATTTTAAAGGTGGTGCAAGAGACCTGGGGGTGTTTGAAGTTGACAAGACAGCTTAACAAAGCCGTTAACAAAGCAAACGGGATCCTGGGCTTTATAAATAGTGTTTTATATAGATTTAGCATAACTTCCTGGCTTTTGTATTTATAAAGCCCAGGTTCCCGTATGCTTTATCAACTCTAGGGCTGTAGAGAGGGCTTTAAACTAAATAGTGGGGAGGAGGGTTCAGGTGAGCGGAAATTTAAAAAGTCAAAGAGCAAGGAGAAGGCAATAGAACAGAGTAGCAGTGGGGGAAATGATAACCAGAGTGTGACAGGAAGGGAAAGAATGTATAAAAATAAGAGTGTATCAGAAAGTGGGGTCAAAATAGGGAAAAATGTTAAAAAGACAAAATTAAAAGCTCTTTATCTGAATGCACACAACATTCGTAACAAGATAGATGAGTTGACGACACAAATAGCCATTGCAGTGACCTGGTTCCGAG
Source organism: Pristiophorus japonicus (assembly GCF_044704955.1). Taxonomy (NCBI): domain Eukaryota; kingdom Metazoa; phylum Chordata; class Chondrichthyes; family Pristiophoridae; genus Pristiophorus; species Pristiophorus japonicus. Next base: position 106,980,482 of record NC_091977.1, read on the forward strand.
GTGACCAAGGCTGAGAACTGAATATACAAGGGTATTTGACAATTCAGAAGGATAGACCAAAATGAAAAGGAGGTAGGGTAGTTCTGTTAATAAAGGATGAGATCAGTGCAGTAGTGAGAAATTATAGTGGCTCAGACGATCAAGATGTAGAATCAGTTTGGGTGGAAATAAAAAATAATAAAGGGAAGAAGTCACTGGTGGGCGTAGTCTATAGGCCCCCTAACAGTAGCTACACTGTTGGACGGAGTATAAATCAAGAAATAATGGAGGCATGTAAGGAAGATATGGCAATAATCATGGGCGATTTTAATCTTCATATAGATTGGACAAATCAAATTGGCCAAGGTAGCCTTGAGGAAGAGTTCAGAGAGTGTATCCGGGATGGTTTCCTTGAACATTATGTTGTGGAACCAACCAGGGAGCAGGCTATCTTAGATCCGGTACTGTGTAATGAGACAGGAGTAATAAAGGGTTTAGATAGAGTAAATAAAGAGAAACTGTTTCCAATAGCTGAAGGGTTGATAACCAGAGGACACTGATTTAAATTGATTGGCAAAAGAACAGAGGCGACATGAGGAAAAGCTTTTTAGGCAACGAGTGATGAGGATCTGCAATGCACTGCCTGATAGGGTGGTGGATACAGATTCGATCGTAGCCTTCAAAAGGGAATTCGATAAATACTTGAAAGAGAAAAAATTGCAGGATATGGGGAAAAATCGAGGGAGTGGGACTAAACGGATTGCTCTTCAAAAGAGGCGGTGCAGACCAGTGTTCCTTCTTTTTTGGGGGAGGCATGTGATTGGCCCCTTTTAGGGGTCGCATTGCCCATTCACAGTTTCACTTTACATTGAAAAAGCTGGTCACGGGTTGCACGGGACAGGCAGAGAGGTGCGGCCACGCAGCCGCGCACCTTATAGGGAACGTTGCCACAGACTTGATGGGCCAAATAGCCTCCTTCTGTGCTGTACTATTCTATGATTCTATGATTCCTTTAGAAAACCTACCACTCTATAGAATTGTCATGCTGGAGCCATTGAGAAAAAGATGAAATGCTTGCTTGAGCCAGCAATGCATCTGTAACTTGCCTGGTGCATCTGTGAAAAACTGATTGGCTCGTGTTAGTCATGTCTCCAGTGGCAGCAGAGGATTATGACAGGAGTTAACAGTGGATGAATGCTGGGATTTTTTCCAAACATTCAAAAGCTCATTTGAATAATTTGCTGTTGCCTTCTTCATTAAAGTCCCAACTATCTTTTACTGGATTTCTTTCAATCATCCCTGAATAAAAAAGCTACCTTCTTTTATTTTCAGTGATTGTCAATGGTATGAAATTTTAGGGAGGAAGTTTTGTCCTTCATAAATCAGTGCTGTGGGGACAGGTGACCTGAATCTATATTGGCCAATCAAGTGTGACACTTTGATTTTTACACAATGAATGGTTATGTGAAGTAAGTAGAGTTTGATTCTTGTGAGAGTGTGGTGCTAGTGATAGTTCAGGCTAACACTATCCACACTTTTTAATTAGATAGAGACAGAGGGATGTCTGTACAGGCAACCCCAGTTTTGCGGGTGCAGTGTGATATATCAGCCATCATGGAACCTCAGTGTAGTTGCAGCCACCCTAATTTCATTAAATGTCCTGAATCTGAGTCTCTGGAACACAGGATTTCTGTGCTCAGGAAACAATTGGCTCCACTTCACAGCATGAGTGAGGATGAGGCGTTTCTGGATTGTGCTATCCAGAATGTGGTCAGAGGTAGACACCTCATAGTGTAGAAGGAGAAATTTCAGTTACCAGCTGCAGGGGCAGCAGTGGGAGTTGGGCCACAGTTACAGGGAACCCGAGTGGAACACCTGCCCATCTTTCAATTCCACGGCCCAATTTATGCTGGTAAAATGAGAAGTTCCAATTATAAAATCTAGGCCATGGATTCTCCCCTGTAATCTGAGGAATGGAGTTATTGAAATGTAGGTCTCAATTTTAACCCTGGGGAACATGGAAAAGTGGCCTTTAAAATTGGGCGATAGGAGGCTATCGATGAGGACCCAGGGGAATGGTTGCCGGCACAAGGTAAATGTTCTGGGAAGGGAATCCCAGTCTGGGAGGTGTGGGGAGGCTGGGATGGGGATCTAAGGTTTCCATATAAGGCCCGGAGGAGCACTCTTGCTCCTGGTCCACAAGGAACCAATTGTCTTTATTTTTTAAAAACTTACCTGTTGGGTCTCTCCTGTCGTTGGCTTCTGTTTCCGGCAGGTTTATCCTAGTGGGGAAGCCTTCACTGCTCCCTCGCTCAGGCCTCTGATTAAAAAAGCAGATCAGGCCCCGATGATGTCAGCGAAACCCGATCTCTATATTTTAAGAGCCTCTGCTGGCTTGGGGTGAGTGTCCTTTCTGCCTGAAAATTAAAATTGCAATCGTCCTGATCGATGCAGGAAAGGAATGGGTAAATCCCCCACTCCATTTTAACTGTGCACCCACCGCCACCCCGCCTGGCCTGGTTTCCAGCAGACAGGGGGAGTTAAAATCAATCCCATAGACCAGAATATTACAATATTTGATAGTGATAACAAAGAAAAGAGTTAATTACTACCATTAAATCTATTTTATGCAAAAAGCAATCTTCAGTTATGTTATGTCTTTAGATGCTCTGATAATGACTCCACGAGGCAAAGTACTGCATTTGACCTGTAGTGACCTTAGTCCATTTAATATAACTCCAGAGTGAGGATACCACATAGTGGATTCCCTTTTATACCTGGATACCTGTGGTGTACAGGTGACCCCTAGGCTTTCCACCAGTTGCACCCTCTGGTGGTGCCAGCATAGTGTATATTGTGTGAACCTTGTTGATGGTACCTCCGGTAAACAAGTCTCCATCTTATGCAACTATACAGTGACTACACAGAGAGTATATTTATAGTATGCATATATAACATCACTTTCCCCCAAGTCTTTTGTGCCAATACCTTTGCACCATTTGCTCTGGCTTGGCTCTCCCCAGACTTAAGTGCCAATAGCCCTTGCACCTTGGCTGTGCTTTGGCTTGGCTCTCTCCCTGTTAACCCCCAAGTCCTTACTACCACATTGTTGGGTAGTGGTTACCAATTGGGATGGTTCAATGATGCAGTGGGACTTCAGTGGGTTCTGGGTGTGATCCATGTGTGTGTCCATAGCTACAAACATCCATTTTCCTGCCCACATGTAGATCATGCCGGTGGCTCATCACATTCATATACATTCAAGTCCAGAAAAGGAAATGTGCATTTACATCATTGCATTTGTGGTACAGTTGTGAGGCAAGTACATTTGACTGGTGAGATACATTGATGGTACATTTTTGGGATTAGCGCCGGTGCATGAGGACAAGCTAGTTCCAGTGCTGCTGGATGGTGTCCAGGCAGCCTGGTGGCGGCATGTTGCCCAGTGCTGGCAGTGGGAACCCGGTTGGCTCGAGTTGCCCGCTCTCAGGGTCTTTGCCGTTGCTCCTAGAATCGGGCAGGTTCACAGATGCCTGTAACCTCCCTGTCCTCTACTTGCACCTCAGGTCACTGCTGCTCCCAGAGGAGCAGTCGTCTAGCGGTGCACAGGGAACTGCTAACTCACTTGCTAACTTATTTGGTTTGGGATCCTGGCTGGTCCTGGTCCCAATTGGAGAACCGCCGTGGGTGACCCCTCGCTCCTGGGCGTAGCCTTGGCAGCGATAGGGTCTGGGGGCTGCGCCTTAGTGCAGTTTGCTCTTTCAGGCTTGTGGTGGTTGGTGTCTGAGAGGCGGAGCCGATCAGGGGCAGAGTATCGATACCAGTGCCGTTGCCCTCCTGAGATTGCTTGCTCTGCAGCTTGTCTATTTTAGCTGCTTGTTGCCACACTCCGTGGTGCACCACCTTGGTCCCAGGGGCACGGGCTACAGCATCGGGTAGCCCGCTGGACCAGTGTGCTTCTGATCGGTGTTTGCCCGCTACATAATCAGAATACAGTTGAAATCCTGCATCGCACAACGTTTCATTGCTTATTGTAGATAAACTGTAGCTTCAATCGCAATCGCCTGACTTTTCTTTGCTTATTACATGTATAAAATTCTGATCATCAATTACAAGCTTTACATTTAGCTCACAGTTGTTATTACATTCAGTGAGAAAATGGGACTGTCACTTTAAGCGTGGTGGGTTGCTGACCTCCTTTAAGAGAGCCTTGCTATCTTTACCCCAATCCTCTTCTTCACTTGGTACCACATGTTGCTCCATCAGCGCTGCATCTCGTGGTCTGGCCACTGCCATCTTTTCCTTCAGCGCTTCACCTCATGGTTTGGGCGCCATTTTTCTTCCAACCCTGATGTTGGCTGCTGTGATCCTCTTCTTCCCGGGTTCTGCCACCGAAGCTGGGAAGTCACCTTTGGATCCGATTTTTTTCCTCCGGAGTCCTGCCACTGGAGCCTGGAAGATGCGTTCGGGTCATCTCAGCTGGATCATCTCCACGTAGTCGTGCTGAGCGGTCTGTGCCTCGGGTGTTGTACTGGTCTGCTCTCTGGTGCCAGATCCAACCTTAGGTGGGGGCTTGCTTTGCCTCTGAGCGCCGAGGATGTTAATCGCTGGAGGGGTGAAGTCGTCCCATTTCCAATGGATCTTCTCCATCCACCTTCTTCCGAGTAGCGTTGGTCCATCACCTGCAACAATCCACAGTGCTAACTTGTGCACTACCAACGACTGGGATGAGTTCATTGGTGTAGGTGAACAGCTTTGCTTGAACCGGGACCAACTTAGGTCGTTCAATTTGATTGTCCCATAGCCTCTCAAAGGCTTCTTGATTCATTACTGATTGGCTCACCCCCGTGTCCACCTCCATGAAGACTGGAGCGCCATTTATCTCGACTTCCATTCTCAACGGGGAACATTCTGTGGTGCAGGTAAACATTCCGTACACTTCATCGTGGAGCTGAGCTGCCTCTCTGACCGCCTCTTCATAATCTGCGCTGGATTCATGGCCCTCTGCAGACTCTTCATCGACACGGTGAGTTTTATTTCTTTTACACATTCGCTGGAGGTGGCCCTTTGTGCTGCACCCTTTGAACACATAGTCCTTAAAATGGCACTGGTGAGCCCGGTGATTTCCTCCGCAACACCAGCATGGTGCTAACCGATTAGCCCCTCTCGGCGGACTCAGAGTTAAGGGACTCGGGCCTGTTCACTCTCCCCTGAGGAGATTCATGTTCTACAGTCCAGCCTCTAAAAGGCACCAGTCTGTGTACAGTACTTGCCGGGTTTGAGTCCTGATGATGAGTCATCCGCCTAGAGCCGCAGGTCGAGGTCATGAATGCCTGGCTCATGGTGATGGCCTTCTGCAGTGTGACTGTGGTAACCACACATAGTAGCCTGTGAAGAAGGCCTTTGTGGCCGATTCCGATGACAAAGATACCCCGCAGCGCTTCGGTGAGATGGTAGCCGAAATCACACAGTGCTGCCAGCCTCCTGAGGTCGGCAGCATATTTCGCAATTTCCTGGTCTTCAGGCTGTTGGTCGGTGTAAAACCAGTGTCTGGCTGTGAGGATGCTCTCTTTGGGCTTGAGTTGTTCTTGGATCAGCCTTACAAGCTCTTCGTACGTCTTGGTCGTTGTCTTCGCTGGTGCCAGCAAGTCCCTGACGAGGCCACAGACAGTGGGCCCACAATTGGTGAGCAGGATAGCTCTGCGCTTATCAACCAGCGTGGCCGAATCATTGCCTGCCAGATCGTTTGCTGTGAAGAAATGGTCGAGCCTCTCCACAAAGGCGTCCCAATCATCCCCATCGGCGAAATGCTGCAACGTAGCAAAGTTAGCCATTTTCGCATGAAAGTCCGTAATCTCGTCGCCAATTGTTATGTCTTTAGATGCTCTGATAATGACTCCTGAGGCAAAGTATTGCATTTGAACTGTAGTGACCTTAGTCCATTTAATATAACTCCAGAGTGAGGATACCACATGGTGGACTCCCTTTTATACCTGGGTACCTGTGGTGTACAGGTGACCCCTGGGCCTCCACCAGTTGTGCTCTCTGGTGATGCCAGCATAGTGTATACAGTGTGAACCTTGTTGATGGTACCTCCGGTAAACAAGTCTCCATCTTATGCAACTAAATAGTGACTACACAGAGAGTATATCTATAGTATGCATATATAACAAGTTACTTTAATGACATAATACGTAACAATATAATATTGAATGAAAGTGAAAATGATTAGAGCACAGCGACACCTGCATTAAATAACTAGTCATCTTCAGGATTGCAGGGGTTGTTCAACAGCAGTAAGTTAAATGCAGTCACATATTTACAAATTACTAACACTTTAGATAGCTGTTTAATCAAGGTGAAGGGCTTATCTCTTTGGAACTCTTGGACTCAAAACAGAGATGTAAATACCCAATTAATAGTTCTGTTATGGTTTCGAGCCCTGGAGCTAGCTCAAGCTTAGATATGTCAGCTGCACCCATGGCAATTTAATTAGTTCTCCCCCTTGCCACGAGTTAAGATGTCACTTGTTGGATCATCTTAACAGGTGGGAACAGCAAACTGATTAAAGCCCATTTAGTCCTTATTCTTAGCTTGGGATTTCAGCTATAGCCAGGCCCCAGGCATTAAACCTGTGATTTTAAAGCTTACTATACGAAAGGATATTGTAAAATTGATGCAGCTACATTACACAGGGACAATTTTACATGTTTCTTTTTTAGTGAGGCAAACATAACATGGTGCCAAATTCTATTCTTTAATCACGCATTACAAACCGTCAAAACTGTACTGCATTGCATAATGGCATAAATCATTTCTTGCCATCTGATTTTAATAAACTTCTACTTGCTGCCGAGGTTTACATATAAAGAACTGTTGCCTGGGAGGTGCCTGTGAGCATTTATCCATTGAGTCATCAAAATTACGTATAATCTGCTTTGAAATGGAGGCTTTTAATGTTTTTCATTGGCTCTTGAAGTTGGCATCAATACCCTTTAAGCCAATCTCCTGTGCTACTTATTGTCCTGGGAGATGTAGCAAACACATGGCTGTGACTTTAAAGTGTAGAAGACCTGCTTATGGGATTAAACATACTCTATTGGGATGATCTTTTTCATTTGGCTGAGAGTATTGCAGCATCCCTGAATCATATGCTAATACCTTGTTCTGATGTTCTGAAATCTATTACAGATAAACAGTTACAGTCCACACCACTTATATCGGGCCTATTGGTTAATGAGGCTTGCCTGCGCTATGAAATGGACGCTAAAACAAGTAGCATTTTTCAAACATTAGACTGGTATTTTAAATGTTACCAAATCACAGAAAACAAAATAAACCAGCATGTCTGTGGGTTCACAAACTTCTTTTTAAGCCACACTTGTTAAAAAAGTATCATAAAAACAGTAACATCTCATTTCATTATAGAACATGTAATTGTACATTACAGTTTACACCACAGTAGGCCTATTGTTAATTTTCCAGATTTCTTTCCCTAATTGGCCTGGGTTTCTAGCGTTTTATTCACCTCTTCCAGGAGATTACATAGCTGTACCGTGATGCATAGGGCATCGCAACTATATGGGACAAGCTGAATGGACCAGTGGGTGTATTCATATGTTCGTCTCTGGCGAAAAACTCTGTGATCTGTGTCTGCACTGTCTTTTTCTGGAATAATGGACACCAAACTTTTTCCACTTTCGTTAATGTGTTCCAGTTTGGCTCTATATTGGAATGCTGTTCTTTTAGATGAAGCGTGCTGGCTCATCTTCTTTAGGAGCTCAATTTTCATGCTGAGGCTTATCGCTTTTCTCTTTCTTGCCAAGTTTGCTGATGCAGCCCGTGGTGTTAGTGCAAATGGCAACCTGACCCAAATGACGGGATTAAGTAGCCAATGTAATTGCACCTTAACCAGGTTAACCACTGATTGAACAGCTGAGTCTGTCCAAAATAGCCAGAACGTTTAATACAATTTAAGTGTGCCTTTGTCATTGACATTTATGGGAATGGATAATGGTTAAATGTAATTGTTCGGTATAAACAGCTGGTCACAATAACCACAGACGGTATAGGTGGTTGGGATTGTAGATGGTGATATGCGTGCCAGACTATACATTATTAATGTACTACATATTAGTAATAATATACTTAAAAGAAATTGATCATTTAGCACTGAATACCACACAAGTGGGATACCGAAAAGGAATTGTGGTACCTGTATATGCTGCCAATGTATGACAGTTCATAAAATGGAGTCCATTTTGCTCTTCTTTTTGCTCAGATGATCTTATAATCATAAAACAATAAAAAAAAACATGCCCCAGGCACTTTAATCTGTTACCTGCTTTTTCACGTTTTATAAATGCTTCTAATCAGGCAGAACACCGATCGGTCAACAAAAATAATCTAGTGGCTCATTTGCATTAAAGCCTGAGCCACTAAAATGGCAGATTTGATAAGTTAATATTCAACAACGTTTCTGTTATTTTGCTGCAAGCATTCACCAGTTTATGTTAAATCAGTTACCAAATTGTTACATTTACTGAATTAATTGAACAATTGCCATATTTTTGTTTAAAAACCTATTCTATTTGTCTGGTAGCCAGAATATTTCCAGTCTTTTTGTTATGGTAAGATTTCAAGAAACTTAATGAACCACTTTTAATTTCTGGAAGATTCTAAACCATTTCAAAACAGGTGACTTCAGATGTTCTAGGCATAAATGGGTTAGCGAGCTAATGAAGCTCTAGATGATGAGCTGTGGCCTGGCTCCAAAACAAGTACTAGCGCTGGGTTTGTTCAGCTTTGTTTGTTCAAACCCCTCTCTAAAGTATTTTGTCCTCTGTTGTTCAATACATGATGATGATATCTGTTCATTACTTTTGTGGGGGGTTCTGGTTCTTGGTTTTACAGCTTAAAAAGGAAGGCAGGGAAAGAAAGAATCTACCACATTTCATTTACAAATAAGATGAGAACTTTTGAGTATAAGGTTTATTTGTTCTCAGTTATTTCCCAGGCCCATGCACACACATTTTATCTACTAGGATAAAGAAAAATCAACCATCAAACTGTTAAGGCTGTTACCAAGGAGACTGGCAAATCCTCATTGCAGCTAATTTTGATGAGGCCACCAATAAGTGGGTCATTGCCTACTCAATTGGTCATTCTCATCTTTGTTGAGCAAGTCTGAAAGAACTTGATGCATTATAGGAATCTGCCTCCTTATTCCTGTCGTTCATTCTGTTGTTAAGGTACCAGATTTCCATGCTAAACTCCACAAACAGAGCACGCTGAATTGTTAATCCAATACAGTAAAACTTATGAGAACACGATAAAGCATCAATGAGAAAAGACCATTTGGCCATCGTCCTTTCTTTACATAGATTGCATATCAACTCATTGAATATCTTGAAGAAAGGTTCTGCAAAGTTTCTCCTTGTTTGCTTTGTGGTAAATGCAGAAATAATCTTACCTTAGATTTTGCATCATTCATTCTTAACTAGTTCCCTTTCATGGCATCAGATTATCATGCTCCCAGCATCTTCAGAACAATTATGCTCCACACTGCTTTTAAACAGATCTAGATGTATTTATTCCATAATCCTCAATCCTATTCATAATCCAATATTCACACAGCTCTTTTTTTTAAGTGATAATTGACTGCTTTAGTTCCTTTTGTCTTATGCGCAATCCTGGTTTAAAAAAAGTTCCTTCTAGCCTCAAGTCTAGCTTGACACAATTGTGCCCTTTATTGTGGCGTTCAAAGTCTAAGTTAAATAGTCTATTTGTAACAATATTATCCATTAACCCCAGCTTTTTAAAACTTGAATCTTTTTTTTCAAAGGAAACCAGTTGAGTTCTGTCATTCTTTTTTCATGACTCGAAGCCCTAAATCCTAGAATCATCCTTGTCATTCTCTGAATCATTCCCAATATCAATGCCCTTTTGAAGGTAAGGGACCCAAAAATGCATACAATAGGGAAGATTTCCTCTCTGTATTGGGTGTAACAAAATTGTAAACATGTTAATTAGTTTATGATTCTGCTACACTCAGCACAAAAAGAAATCTTTTCCTCAAGATTTAAAACAGAGCTGCGTGTGGTCAGATTAACGTGTTACAATTTATAATCAAATACCTTTCCGATGTTTCTCAGTACACAATTAGCCTCTTTTCTAACAATTTAACACTGACTGGGAATAATCAATAATCCGACACGACCCTTTTGCTTGCCCATCTTTGCCAATGAGAATCTCTTTATCATGTACACATGTTAGAGTAATAGATGAATATGCTTCAATTGGCTGAATTTTTTTTTTCGCTTATCTTATAATGAAAACAACAGTTTGTATTTATATCAGAATGTCTATTGACATCACTGTGTCAGCCAATGAGTTGCATTGTGTCAGCCAATGAGCTGGAGGCAGGGCATGACTTACAGCAAGACTCACAGCAAACAGTCTATTTTATAGCAAACAAAGTCTGTTTACACAGCAAAGTCCATGAAAACAGCACACTACAGCAAACAGTACACAGTCTATTTAAAAAGAGTCTCTAAGAACTACAGCAAACAGAATCCATGACCAAATCTCTCCCGGCACAGGCATGCTGAGCAAAATGGCCTCCTTCTGTGCTGCATCATTCTATGAAAAATAAGATGATTTCTCCAGCAAAATGCAATGCATGGAGGATAGTTACATACAAATTGCATGCGTAAAAGGAATCTCAGTCAGCCTCAACTCAATTCTGGCCGAAAATAACGATGTCACTATATGCATTCATAAAGTGGGGCCGAAATTCAGGCCCGCCCGAAATGGGGCGCACCGACCGCTTTTTGCCTGCCATTACCACCGCAGACCATGAAATCGATATTTAGCTCACAACTGAATGGAGCAAAGGAAGACTGGTGGTGGGGAGCCTGACATACAGAGAGGGTCGAGGTGCTAGTGGACAGACATGCTGCCTTCCCTGTGGCCTCCGGTACTGCCGATCCCACTGTGGGCAGCATGGGTAAGTGAAGGCCTTCCTTTAATGCTATCTCTCCCTGAAAGCGCCAGCGCCTACTGTGCGTTTCATAGAAACATAGAAACATAGAAAATAGGTGCAGGAGTAGGCCATTCGGCCCTTCGAGCCTGCACCACCATTCAATAAGATCATGGCTGATTTTGCAACTTTAGTACCTCATTCCTACTTTCTCTCCATACTCCTTGATCCCTTTAGCCATAAGGGTCATATTTAACTCCCTTTTGAATATATCTAACGAACTGGCATCAACAACTTTCTGTGGTAGAGAATTCCACAGGTTCACAATTCTCTGAGTGAAGAAGTTTCTCCTCATCTCGGTCCTAAATGGCTTACTCCTTATCCTAAGACTGCGTCCCCTGGTTCTGGACTTCCCTTACATCGGGAACATTCTTCCTGCATCTAACCTGTCCCGTCCCGTCAGAATCTTATATGTTTTTACGTGATCCCCTCTCATCCATCGAAACTCCAATGTATAAAGGCCCAGTTGATCCAGTTTCTCCTCATATGTCAGTCCTGCCATCCCAGGAATCAGTCTGGTGAACCTTCGCTGCACTCCCTCAATAGCAAGAACGTCCTTCCTCAGATTAGACCAAAATTGAACACAGTATTCAAGGTGAGGCCTCACCAAGGCCCTGTACAACTGCAGTAAGACCTCCCTGCTCCTATATTCAAATCCCCTAGCTATGAAGGCCAACATACCAATTGCCTTCTTCACTGCCTGCTGTACCTGTATGCCAACTTTCAATGACTGATGAACCTTGACACCTAGGTCTTGTTGCACCTCCCCTTTTCCTAATCTGCCGCCATTCAGATAATATTCTGTCCTCGCGTTTTTGCCCCCAAAGTGGATAACCTCACATTTATCCACATTATACTGCATCTGCCATGCATTTGCCCACTCACCTAACCTGTCAAAGTCATCAAGCAGCCTCTTAGCGTCCCCCTCACTGCTCACACTGCCACCCAGTTTATTGTCATCTGCAAACTTGGAGATATTACACTCAATTCCTTCATCCAAATCATTAATGTATATTGTAAAGAGCTGGGGTCCCAGCACTGAGCCCTGCGGCACTCCACTAGTCACTGCCTGCCATTCTGAAAAGGACCCATTTATCCCGACTCTCTGCTTCCTATCTGCCAACCAGTTCGCTATCCACGTCAGTATATTACCCCCAATACCATGTGCTTTGATGTTGCACACCAATCCCTTGTGTGGGACCTTGTCAAAAGCCTTTTGAAAGTCCAAATACACCACATTCAATGGTTCTCCCTTGTCCACTCTACTAGTTACATCCTCAAAAAATTCCAGAAGATTTGTCAAACATGATTTCCCCTTCAAAAATCCATGCTGACTTGGACCGATCCTGTCACTGCTTTCCAAATGCGCTGGTATTTCATCCTTAATAATTGATTCCAACATTTTCCTCACTACTGATATCGGGTTAACCGATCTATAATTACCTGCATTCTCTCTCCCTCCCTTTTTAAAAATTGGTGTTACATTAGCTACCCTCCAGTCCATAGGAAATGATCACTAATGCATCCACTATTTCTAGGGCCACTTCCTTAAGTACTCTGGGATGGAGACTATCAAGCCCCGGGGATTTATCGGCCTTCAATCCCATCAATTTCCCGAACACAATTTCCCGCCTAATAAGGATGTCCTTCAGTTCCTCCTTCTCACTAGACCCTCGTTCCCCTGATACTTCCGAAAGGTTATTTGTGTCTTCCTTCGTGAAGACAGAACCAAAGTATTTGTTCAATTGGTCTGCCATTTCTTTGTTCCCCATTATAAATTCACCTGAATCCGACTGCAAGGGACCTACATTTGTCTTCACTAATCTTTTTCTCTTCACATATCTAGAGAAGCTTTTGCAGTCAGTTTTTATGTTCTCGGCAACCTTCTTCTCATACTCTATTTTCTCCCTCTTAATTAAACCCTTTGTCCTTCTCTGCTGAATTCTAAATTTCACCCCATCCTCAGTTTTGTTGCCTTTTCTGGCCAATTTATATGCCTCTTCCTTGGATTTAACACGATACTTAATTTCCATTGTTAGCCACAGTTGAGCCACCTTCCCCATTTTATTTTTACTCCAGACAGGGATGTACAATTGCTGAAGTTCATCCAAGTGATCTTTAAATGCTTGCAATTGCCTATCCACCGTCAACCCTTCAAGTATCATTTGCCAGTCTATTCTAGCCAATTGACACCTCAAACCATCGAAGTAACCTTTCCTTAAGTTCAGGACCCTGTTTCTGAATTAACTGTCTCACTCTCCATCTTAATAAGGCATTCTACCATGTTCTAGTCACTCTTCCCCAAGGGGCCTCGCACAACAAGATTGCTAATTAGTCCTTTCTCATTACACAGGATGGCCAGCTCCCTAGTTGGTTCCTCGACATATTGGTCGAGAAAACCATCCCTAATACACTCCAGGAAATCCTCCGTCACCGCATTGCTACCAGTTTGGTTAGCCCAATCAATACGTAGATTAAAGTCACCCATGATAACTGCTGTAACTTTATTGCATACATCCCTAATTTCTTGTTTGATGCTGTCCCCAACCTTACAACTACTGTTTGGTGGGCTGTACACAACTCCCACTAGCGTTTTCTGCCCTTTGGTATTCCGTAGCTCCATCCATACCGATTCCACATCATGCAAGCTAATGTCCTTTCTTACTTAATTTCCTCTTTAACCAGCAATGCCACCCCACCTCCTTTTCCTTTCTGTCTGTCCTTCCTAAATGTTGAATACCCCTGGATGTTGAGTTCCCAGCCTTGGTCACCCTGGAGCCAAACCTCCGTGATACCAATTACATCATACCCATTAACTGCTATCTGCGCAGTTAATTCGTCCACTTTATTCTGAATACTCCTCGCATTGAGGCACAGAGCCTTCAGGCTTGTCTTTCTAACACACTTTGCCCCTTTAGAATTTTGCTATAATGTGGCCCTTTTTGCTTTTTTCCTTAGGTTTCTCTGCTCTCCACTTTTACTTTTCTTCTTTCTATCTTATGCTTCTGCCCCCATTCTACTTCTCTCTGCCTTGCTGCATAGGTTCCCATCCCCCTGCCATATTAGTTTAACTCCTCCCCAAATGCACTAGCAAACACTCCCCCTAGGACATTGGTTCTGGTTCTGCCCAAGTGCAGACCGTCCGGTTTGTACTGGTCCCACCTCCCCCAGAACCGGTTCCAATGTCCTTCCCTTCTGCACCACTCCTCAAGCCACGTATTCAGCTGAGCTATCCTGTGATTCCTACTCTGACTAGCATGCGGCACTGGTAGCAATCCTGAGATTACTACTTTTGAGGTCCTACTTTTTAATTTAGCTCCGAGCTCCCGAAATTCGTCTCGTAGGAGCTCATCCTGTTTTTTACCTATATCTTTGGTACCTATATGCACCATGACAACTGGCTGTTCACCCTCCCTTTTCAGAATGTGATGCACCCGCTCCGAGACATCCTTGACCCTTGCACCAGGGAGGCAACATACCATCCTGGAGTCTCGGTTGCGGCTGCAGAATCATTTGTCTCTTGCCCTTAAAATTGAATCCCCTATCACTATAGCTCTCCCACTCTTTTTCCTTCCCTCCTGTGCAGCAGAGCCATGAACTTGGCTGCTGCTGCCTTCCCCTGATGAGTCATCCCCCTCAATACCCAAAGCGGTGTATCTGTTTTGCAGGGGGATGACCGCAGAGGACCCCTGCATTACCTTCCTTGCACTGCTCTTCCTGTTGATCATCCATCCCCTATCTGGCTGTGTACCCTTTCCCTGCGGTAAGACCAACTCACTAAACGTGCTATTCACGTCATTCTCAGCATCGTGGATGCTCCAGAGTGAATCCACCCGCAACTCCAGGACCGCAACACGGTCCGTCAGGAGCTGCAGCCGGATACACTTCCCGCACAAGTAGTTGTCAGCGACACCGGAAGCGTCCCTGACTTCCAAGATAGTACAGGAGGAGCATAACACGTGGCCGAGCTGTCCTGCCATGACTTAACCCTTGGATAAACTTAAATTGGCAACAACAATGCTAAATGTTACTTACTGATATAGGAAAGAAAAAGAAAAACTACTTACCAATCAGCAGCCAATCACTTACCCCCTTGGCTGTGACGTCACCTTTCGATTTTTTTCTACTTCTTTTTTGCCTTCTCTCCCTGCTGCAGCTGCACCGGCTGGCCTCTCCGACTCACCACACTGGGCCTTTTTATAGGTCTCCCCACGCTGCCTCACCGACGCTGCTCAATCTCCCGCAGGACATCTGCAAACTTGGAGATATTACATTCAATTCCTTCGTCTAAATCATACATGTATATTGTAAATAGCTGAGGTCCCAGCACTGAACCTTGAGGTACCCCACTAGCCACAGCCTGCCATTCTGACTCTTTATTCCTACTCTTTCCTGTTTAAAGTGTGCAAGTTGTAGCCTGCATGCGTCAATTCCCTACCTCTCCCTCACGGCAGCCCCTGTGCCATTTATACTTGCTGATGAGAGGCTGAGTGTGAGCCAAGGCAAGGGTCCAAGTGCTGATGCGAGTGAGAGGGCAAGCCAGGATGACAGCCTTGAGGGCATTGGCAGCCGAGGCCAGCGAGAGCCTGCTGAAGACATTGAGAGGCCAAGCCTGGAGGACAGCCAAGAGGGCACTGAGAGCCATGGCCATCTTGCACCTGGAGGACATTGGGGGCGCAAGCCTGGATGACACCCTGGAGCACACTCCATCTGTTGGTGCCATGTCATTGAAACAAAGAAACATAGAAAATAGGTGCAGGAGTAGGCCATTTGGCCCTTCGAGCCTGCACCACCATTCACTATGATCATGGCTGATCATTCCTTCAGTACCCCTTTCCTGCTTTCTCTCCATACCCCTTGATCCCTTTAGACGTAAGGGCAATATCTAACTCCCTCTTGAATATATCCAATGAACTGGCATCAACAACTCTCTGCAGCAGGGAATTCCACAGGTTAATAACTCTCTGAGTGAAGAAGTTTCTCCTCATCTCAGTCCTAAATGGCCTACCCCTTATCCTAAGACTGTGTCCCCTGGTTCTGGACTTCCCCAACATCAGGAACGTTCTACCCGCATCTAACCTGTCCCGTCTTGTCAGAATCTTATATGTTTCTATTAGATCCCCTCTCATCCTTCTAAACTCCAATGTATAAAGGCCCAGTTGATCTAGTCTCTCCTCACATGTCAGTCCTACCATCCCTGGAATCAGTCTGGTGAACCTTTGCTGCACCCCCTCAATAGCAAGAACGTCCTTCCTCAGATTAGGAGACCAAAACTGAACACAATATTCCAGATAAGGCCTCACAAAGGCACTGTACAACTGCAGTAAGACCACCCTACTCAAATCCCCTAGCTATGAAGGCCAACATACCATTTGCCTTCTTCACCGCCTGCTGTACCTGTAGGCCAACTTTCAATGACTGATGAACAATAACACCCAGGTCTCGTTGCACCTCCACTTTTCCTAATCTGCCGCAATTCAGATAATATTCTATCTTCGCGTTTTTGCCCCCAAAGTGGATAACCTCACATTTATCCACATTATACTGCATCTGCCATGCATTTGCCCACTCACCTAACCTGTCCAAGTCACCCTGCAGCCTCTTAGCATCCCCCTCACAGCTCACACCGCCACGCAGTTTAGTGTCATTTGCAAACTTGGAGATATTACACTCAATTCCTTCATCCAAATCATTGATGTATATTGTAAAGAGCTGGGGTCCCAGCACTGAGCCCTGCGGCACCCCTCTGGTCACTGCCTGCCATTCTGAAAAAGACCCATTTATCCTGACTCTCTGCTTCCTGTCTGCCAACCAGTTCTCTATCCACGTCAGTATATTACCCCCAATACCATGTGCTTTGATTTTGTACATCAATCTCTTATGTGGGACCTTGTTAAAGGCCTTTTGAAAGTCCAAATACACCATATCCACTGGTTCTCCCTTGTCCACTCAACTAGTTACATCCTCAAAAAATTCCAGAAGATTTGTCAAGCGTGATTTCCCTTTCATAAATCCATGCTGACTTGGACCGATCCTGTCACTGCTTTCCAAATGCGCTGTTATTTCGTCCTTAATAATTGATTCCAACATTTTCCCCACCACTAATGTCAGGCTAACTGGTCTCTAATTACCCGCCTTCTCTCTCCCTCCTTTTTTTAAAAGTGGTGTTACATTAGCTACCCTCCAGTCCATAGGAACTAATCCAGAATCGATAGACTGTTGGAAAATGATTACCAATGCATCCACTATTTCTCGGGCCACTTCCTTAAGTACTCTGGGATACAGACTATCAGGCCCTGGGGATTTATCGGCCTTCAATCCCATCAATTTCCCTAATACAATTTCCCGCCTAATAAAGATATCCTTCAGTTCCTCCTTCTAACTAGACCCTCGGTCCCCTAGCACTTCCGGAAGGATATTTGTTTCTTCCTTCGTGAAAACAGAACCAAAGTATTTGTTCAATTGGTCTGCCATTTCTTTGTTCCCCATTATAAATTCACCTGAATCCGACTGCAAGGGACCTACGCTTGTTTTCACTAATCTTTTTCTCTTCACCTATCTGTCGAAGCTTTTGCAGTCAGTCTTTATGTTCCCGGCAAGCTTCTTCTCGTACCCTATTTCCCCCCTCTTAATTAAACCCTTTGTCCTTCTCTGCTGAATTCTAAATTTCTCCCAGTCCTCAGGTTTGCTGCTTTTTCTGGCTAATTTATATGCCTCTTCCTTGGCTTTAACACGATCCTTAATGTCCCTTGTTAGCCACGGTTGAGTCATCTTTCCCTTTTTATTTTTACTCCAGACAGGAATGTACAATTGCTGAAGTTCATCCATGTGATCTTTAAATATTTGCTATTGCCTATCCATCGTTAACCCTTCAAGTATCATTTGCCAGTCTATTCTAGCCAATTCATGCCTCAAACCATCAAAATTCCTTTCCTTAAATTCAGAACCCTGGTTTCTGAATTAACTGTGTCACTCTCCATTTTAATAAAGAATTGTACCATATTATGGTCACTCTTCCCCAAGGGGCCTCGCACAACAGGATTGCGAATTAGTCCTTTCTCATTACACATCACCCAGCCTAGGATGGCCAGCTCTCTAGTTGGTTCCTCGACATATTGGTCGAGAAAACTATCCCTAATACACTCCAGGAAATCCTCCTCCACCACATTGCTACCAGTTTGGTTAGCCCTATCAATTTGTAGATTAAAGTCACCCGTGATAACTGCTGTACCTTTATTGCATACATCCCTAATTTCTTGTTTGATGCTGTCCCCAACCTTACAACTACTGTTTGGTGGTCTGTACACAACTCCCACTAGCGTTTTCTGCCCTTTGGTATTCTTTAGCTCCCCCCATACCGATTCCACATCATCCAAGCTAATGTCCTTTCTTACGATTGCATTAATTACCTCTTTAACCAGCATCGCCACCCCGCCTCCTTTGCCTTTCTGTCAATCCTTCCTAAATGTTGAATACCCCTGGATGTTGAGTTCGCAGCCTTGGTCACTCTGGAGCCATGTTTCTGTGATGCCAATTACATCATACCTATTAACTGCTATCTGCGCAGTTAATTCATCCACCTTATTCTGAATACTTCTTGCATTGAGGCACAGAGTCTTCAGGCTTTTCTTTCTAACACACTTTGCCCCTTTAGAACTTTGCTGTAATGTGGCCCTTTTTGCTTCATGCCTTAGGTTTCTCTGCCCTCCACTTTTACTTTTCTTCTTTCTATCTTTTGCTTCTGCCCCCATTCTACTTCCTTCTGCCTCTCTGCATCGGTTCCCATCCCCCTGCCATATTAGTTTAACTCCTCCCCAAATGCACCAGCAAACACTCCCCCTAGGACATTGGTTCTGGTCCTGCCCAGGTACAGACCGTCTGGTTTGTACTGGTCCCTCCTCCCCCAGAACAGGTTCCAATGCCCCAGGAATTTGAATCCCTCCTTTCTGCACCATTCCTCAAGCCACGTATTCATCTGAGCTATCCTGCGATTCCTACTCTGACTAACATGTGGCACTGGCAGCAATCCTGAGATTACTACTTTTGAGGTCCTACTTTTTAATTTAGCTCCTAGCTCCCTAAATTCGTCTTGTAGGACCTCATCCCATTTTTTACCTATATCATTGGTACCTATATGCACCACGACAACTGGCTGTTCACCTCCCTTTTCAGAATGCCCTGCACCCGCTCCGAGACTTCCTTGACCCTTGCACCAGGGAGGCAACGTACCATCCTAGAGTCTCGGTTGTGGCCGCAGAAACGTCTATCTATTCCCCTTACAATCGAATCCCCGATCACTATAGCTCTCCCACTCTTTTTCCTGCCCACCTGTGCAGCAGAGCCATCCACGGTGCCATGAACTTGACTGCTGCTGCCCTCCCCTCATCAGTCATCCTCCTCAACAGTACCCAAAGTGGTGTATCTGTTTTACATGGGGATGACCGCACTACCTTCCTTGCACTGCTCTTCCTGTTGGTCACCCATTCCCTATCTGGCTGTGTACCCTTTACCTGCGGTAAGACCAACTCACTAAACGTGCTATTCACGGCATTCCACCTGAGTGAATCCACCTGCAGCTCCAGTGCTGCAATGCGGTCCGTCAGGAGCTGCAGGTGAATGCACTTCCCGCACACTTAGTCGTCAGGGTCACCGGAAATGTCGCTGAGTTCCCACATAGTACAGGAGGAGCATAACATGTGTCCGAGCTCTCCTGCCATGTCTTAACCCTTAGATAAACTTAAATTGGCAGCAACGATGCTAAAGGTTACAAACTGATATAGAAAAGAAAAAGAAAAACTATTTACCAATCACCAGCCAATCACTTATACCTTTGGCTGTGACATCATCTTTCGATTTCTTTCTACTTCTTTTTTGCTTCCCTGCTGCAGCTGCACCGGCTGGGCCTCCCCGATTCCCTGCTGGGCCTTTCGACTCGACGCTGGCCTCTTGTAGGCCTCGCCGACATCCCGCTCCGCCTCCTCGATTCCCTGCTGGGCCTTGCGACTCGACGCTGGCCTCTTGTAGGCCTCGCTGACGTCCCGCTCCGTCTCCCCGATTCCCTGCTGGGCCTTGCGACGCGACGTTGGCCTCTTGTAGGCCTCGCTGACGTCCGCTCCGCCTCCTTGACTCCTGGATGAGGCAGAGGAAAAGAGGCACACTGCTGGCAGCACCGCATCACTGCTTCTTACAATCACACGCGCCAGCTCAGATACTGGGAGAACGCGGTCCGATCTATTGGACATAGCAGAGGGGTCTGCACTGGGTGTTGCACCAGTTCCTGGCGGGCTGCAGGATGGTGACGGGCAAAAGAAACCTCGGGTGCCATCTCTCTGGGAGGCAAGTGCGCAAGCAAGTTCTGCTGAAGAGGGCTCAGATGAGCCCATCGATGTTGGGTTTATCATAGAATTATAGAAGTTTACAGCACAGAAGGAGGACATTTTGGCCCATCGTGTCCGCGCCAGCAAGAAGGGTGGAGGCCATGCATTCCTAAATGTTGGGGGCAGTGGCAAAGGTGCCGGAGAGGCTGTCGGAAGTGGGGAGGAGTGTGGAGGAGTCCTCATCCTGCATAGTCGAAAGCTCTGTGCACTCCATGGAGCCCATCATTGCCAGCGTACAAGTGATGGTGGACTCCCAGAGTGACCGTGCGGATCCAGCTGTGATGCCGAGACTCATTGGGGATGTGGCAGCTGCCTTTGCAGCTGAGGCGGAAGTGCACGAGCGCATCGGTGCTGCTTTGGAGAGGATGGCCACGGCCCTGGAAGCTCAGAATGCTCTTATGCCCTCTGGGCAACAGGCCACGGAGCATTTTAGAGCTGCCATCTCTGGCGGCTTTGACACTGTGGCTGCTCTCATGCATTCTCAGCTGGATGCCATGCGAGACCTCAGTGTTACCTTCATGGTTGGGTCCACCACAGGCGACGGGGGACCTTCCAGTGTCGCGCCACAGCACCGGCCTGAGTTCCCTCAGATTGGTGCCGGCAGGCTTCTTGGACCAGGATGATGATAATTTTGATCGCTCAGGATTACATCATCCCTCACCCCATACCTGACACTCCGACATTGATTCCAAGCATGAAGTTGCCCGAGCCAAGGCCAACTGTAACCTTTGAGGAGGGGGCGGGAGAGGGCTCAGTCGGGCCTCGGGCCGCTGGAGGTCAGGGGATGTTAAGTCTCAAATAAAGCAATGTGACTGAGTACTGTAGACTTGAGTAAGTGTGACCTTAGTTACTTTATCCTGACTCCAGAGTGCTCGCACAGCATGGGAGACCTGCTTATATGCTGTGCTCCCAAGGGATTGCTGGGATCCCTTGGGTCTCCAACAGATCCGCCCTCTGCTGGTGGTAGAATGCTGGTTACAAGGTGTTGCACACATAACATCACTCCTCCCCCAAAGTCAATAGTACACTTATTTACAGGATGAGACGATCTGGGGCTTTCCGCTCCCTAGTCAATCGTTTCGGTACAAACACTGGTGCAGGTGAGTTGGTTGGGCCTTCGCTGGGCTGCTGCGCAGCTGGCCTTGCTGAGCTGCTGGGGATGATGAGTTCAGCTTCGTGGTCAACCGTGATGTCGGTTGCCACTTGTGTGTGTATCGGAGGGTTGAAGTTGGTGGTGTCCTCTTCAGGTTGCTCGTGGCTGTCTGTGAATTGCAGGTTGGTTTGGTCCAAATGCTTTCTGCAAGTTAGTCCATTTGCAAGTTTAACCTCAAACACCCTACTCCCTTCTTTGGCTATGACAGTGCCAGCAAGCCATTTGGGACCATGTCCATAGTTGAGTACAAATACAGGGTCATTGACTTCAATATCACATGACAAATTTGCGCGATTGTGGCACATGCTTTGTTGATGCCGCCTGCCCTCGACATGATCTTGGAGTCCAGAGTGGACTAGAGAGAGCCTTGTTTTGAGTGCCCGGTTCATGTGCAATTCGGCAGGGGGAACCCCGGTGAGCGAGTGGGGTCTTGTGCGGTAGCTGAGCAGGACTCGGGACAAGCGGTTCTGCAGGGAGCCTTCAGATACGCGTCTCGCGCTTTGCTTGATGGTTTGGACTGCCCTTTCTGCCTGGCCGTTAGATGTAGGCTTGAACGGGGCAGATGTGACGTGCTGGATCCCATTCTGGGTCATGAATTCCTTGAATTCAGCGCTGGTGAAGCACGCCGCATTGTCGCTGACGAGGACATCAGGCAGGCTGTGCGTGGCAACATGGCTCGTAGGCTTTCGATGGTGGCAATGGACGTGCTTACAGACATTATTACACACTCAATCCATTTTGAATAAGCATCCACAACAGCCAAAAACATTTTGCCTAGAAACAGGCCAATGAAGTCAACGTGGATCCTGGACCATGGTTTGGAGGGCCATGACCATAAACTTAGCGGTGCCTCCCTGGGTGCATTGCTCAGTTGAGAGCAAATGTTGCATTGGCACACACAAGACTCCAAATCTGAGTCGATGCCAGGCCACCATACATGGGATCTGGCTATAGCTTTCATCATTACTATGCCTGGGTGGGTACTGTGTAGGTCACGTATGAACATTTCCCTGCCTTTCTTAGGCAAAACCACGTGATTACCCCACAAAAGACAGTCCAGATATATGGACATTTCGTCTTTGCGCTGCTGGAACGGCTTGATCTCTTTGTGCATCTCCGCTGGGACGCTGGGCCAGCTCCCATGGAGGACACAGTTTTTTTTACAAGGGACATTAAAGGATTGTGGCTGGTCCAGGTCCTGATCTGGCAGGCCGTAACGGGTGACTTTTCGTTTTCAAAAGCATCCATCACCAAGAGCAAGTCTGCAGGCTGTGCCATTTCCACCCCGGTGGTGGGCAATGGTAGCCGACTGAGAGCATCAGCGCAGTTCTCTGTGCCTGGCCTGTGGCAAATTACATAGTTATATGCAGACAGTGTGAGCGCCCATCTTTGGATGTGAGCAGAGACATTGGTATTAATACCTTTGCTCTCTGAGAATAGCGATATGAGCGGCTTATGGTCAGTTTCTATCTCAAACTTAAGCCTAAACAGATACTGGTGCATTTTTTCACCCCATAAACGCGTGCCAGAGCTTCTTTTTCAATCATACTGTAGGCCCTTTCAGCCTTGGACAAACTCCTGGATGCATTAGCAACCGGTTGCAATGTTCCCGATTCGTTTGCTTGTTGTAACACACACCCGACCCCGTACGAAGACACATCGCAAGCTAGCACTAAACGTTTACATGGGTTATACAGAACAAGCAGTTTGTTGGAACATAACAGATTTCTGGCTTTCTCAAAAGCAGTCTCTTCTGATTATCCCCATACCCAGTCATCTCCCTTGCATAGCAACACATGTAGAGGTTCTAGCAAGGTGCTTAACCCGGATAGGAAATTACCAAAATAATTGAGGAGTCTCAGGAACGACCGCAGCTCCGTCACGTTCTGTGGTCTCGGCGCGTTCTTGATGGCCTCCGTCTTGGCGTCGGTGGGTCTGATGCTGTCTGCCGTGATTCTTCTCCCTAAGAACTTGACCTCTGGTGCCAGGAAAACACACTTCGAGCATTTCAACCTGAGTCCCACACGATCTAGCCGACTTAGAACCTCTTCCAGGTTCTGCAAGTGTCCGATGGTGTCCCGACCTGTGATAACTATGTCGCCCTGGAAAACCACTGTGCACGGAACCGACTTTAGCAGACTCTCCTTGTTTCTTTGAAAAATAGCTGCGGCCGATCGAATCCCAAATGGGCATCTATTGGAGATGAACAGACCTTTCTGCTGGTTGATGCAGGTGAGGCCTTTCGAAGATTCCGCCAGCTCCTACATCACATAGGCCGAGGTCAGGTCCAACTTGGTGAGCGTCTTCCCTCCTGCCAGCGTCGCAAATAGGTCATCTGCCTTGGGTAGCGGGTACTGTTCCTGCAGCGAAAAATGGTTAATAGTTACTTTATAGTCCCCATAAATTCTGACCGTGCCATTGCCCTTGAGAACCAGAACAATCGGACTGGCCGACTCGTTGAACTCAACCGGCCTGATGATGCCCTCTCGTTGCAGCCTGTCCAGCTCGATCTCCACTTTCTCTCGCAGCATATATGGCACCGCATGTGCCTTGTGGTGGATGGGTCGTGTACTGGGAACCAAGTGGATCTGCACCTTCGCCCCAGAGAAATTTACGATGCCTGGCTCAAACAACGACGGGAACTTGCTCAAAACCAGGGCACATGAGGCGTCGTCGACGGATGAAAGCGCTCGGATGTCGTCCCAGTTCCAACAGATTTTTCCCAGCCAGTTTCTGCCGAACAGTGTGGGGCCATCTCCTGGTACAATCCATAGTGGTAGTTCGTGCATCGCTCCATCATAGGAGATTTT
This sequence comes from Pristiophorus japonicus, assembly GCF_044704955.1. Classification (NCBI taxonomy): domain Eukaryota; kingdom Metazoa; phylum Chordata; class Chondrichthyes; family Pristiophoridae; genus Pristiophorus; species Pristiophorus japonicus. Next base: position 107,004,842 of record NC_091977.1, read on the forward strand.
TACTGCTACACTGCCAATTACAGGGATCAGTTCTTTAGTGTAAGTTCTCAGCTTGGTATGAATCGGGCTCAGCTTAGGCCTTTGTGCCTTGTTGCACCACAGCCTCGCCAAGGCCTTTTTGCTCATGATAGATTGAATCGCACCTGTGTCCAATTCCATGGATACTGGAATTCCGTTCAGTTCAACTTTTAACATGATCAGTGGACATTTCGTGGTGAAGGTGTGTACCCCGTACACTTCTGCCTCCTCGGTTCGAGTCTCTAGTTCAGTTTGATCCGCAATGGATCGGTCTTCCTCTGCAATGTGGTAGTTTGCAGGGTTTGCAGCTCGTCTGCACATTCGCTGGAGGTGTCCCATTGTTCCACAGCCTTTGCACGCATAGTGTTTGAAGCGGCATTGATGGGCTCGATGATCACCTCTGCAGCGCCAACAAGGTGTTAATTGCCTCGCATTCACGCTTGATGGCGGACTCTGAGTCATCTGAGGTCATGCAGCTGCAGTTGTGTACGTTCTGCCATGTGCATTCGTGACTGAAAACGACGTTACTTTATGTACAGTACTTGCTGATGCATTTTTATGCTGCGAAATTTGTTTGGTACTATCGCTGGTGGACATAAATGCCTGGGCTATCGTTATGGCTTTGCTCAGGTTCGATGTTTCAACAGTCAATAGTTTGCGAAGGATAACCTCATGGCCAATGCCAAGCACAAAAAGTCTCTTAGCTTTTGCTCCAGGAATCCACCGAATTCGCAATGTCTTGCAAGGCGTCTTAGTTCGGCGACGTAGCTCGCCACTTCCTGGCCTTCAGACAGTTGACATGTATAAAATCGATACCTTTCCATCAGAATGCTCTCCTTCAGATTTAGGTGCTCCCGGACCAGAGTAACAATTCTTCATACGATTTGGTTGTTGGTTTCACCGGAGCAAGAAGATTCTTCATGAGGCCATAGATTGTTGCCCCGCAGACGGTGAGGAGGATCGCCCTTTGTTTGGCAGCATTCTCATTCCCTTCCAGCTCGTTGGCCACAAAGTATTGGTCGAGTCGCTCCACGAAGGCTTTCCAATCATCACCTTCTGAGAATTTCTCCAGGATACCAACAGTTCTCTGCATTTTTCCGCGATGATTCGTTATCTATTACTCATCGCCAGTTGTTAAGTCTCAAATAAAGCAATGTGACTGAGTACTGTAGACTTGAGTAAGTGTGACCTGAGTCTCTTTATTCTGACTCCAGAGTGCTCGCACAGCATGGGAGGTCTGCTTATATGCAGTGCTCCCAAGGGATGCTGGGATCCCTTGGGACTCCAACAGATGCGCCCTCTGGTGGCAGTAGAATGCTGGTTACAAGGTGTTGCATACATAACAGGGGGGGGTGTGGGTCGGGCCTCGGACCACCAGAGGTGGAGGGGGATGGTCGGACGGGCCATCGGAGGTCGGGGGGGTGTCGATTGGGCCGTGGCCGGGGGTGAGGTCAGGCCGAGGCCGAGGGAGGTCAGTCGGTCGGGCCACAGGATGTCAGGGGAGGTCGGCCGGAGGTCGGGTGGCTGGAGGTCGGGCCGGAGGCCGGGGGAGGCTGAGGGAGGCCGGATTCTGGAACTCCGGATTTTGGATGTCGCATCGACATTATTTCAGGGCTATGAAACCTCCCACGACTATCACAGTATGCTTGCCTGCAGCCTTGCTTATTTACCTAAACACCCATCTTGAGCTGCTGGTCAATACCTGTTTTCAATTGCAATTTTGTATCCTTTATCATAACTAATTTTTTACCGATATTGCTTCGACCATTTTCAGTTGTGTTATTATTAAATAGGATTACATAGGATATATGCCACAGAAACAGGCCTTTCAGCTCAACCAGTCCATGCGGCTTTTATGCTCCACTCATCTTTCCTCATCTAAATCTATCAGCATAATCCTCTATTCCCTTCTCCCTTATATGCTTGTCTAGCCTCCCCTTGAATGCATCTATTCTATTCACTTCAACCACTCCCTGGAGGCTCAATTTTCCCCAATTATCCGCGCTGTTTTTTTGGCGTGCACCGTTTTCTTTGGAGTAAATTAAAATCTCCAAGTTTCCCCAAATTTTCTGCGCCAGTGTAATTCACTTAGGTATGATTTTATTAGGCTACGATTTTTTTTTACCTCATTGGGGGCGACCTGGCACCCGCACCAATTCTGGCTATTTATGCAAGTTTGGCCAACTACGATTTTTCTTAAGACGGCGTATATATCCGTTCTAAAAACCTTCGGGGTTGTTAACAAAATCAGTGTAGGTAAGAGAATCGGCGCAGAAGATCCAATTCCACGGCCGGGACAGCAGCAGCAGAGAGGGAGAGAGAGTGGGTAATTATAACCTCTTTTATTTACCGGTTCTGTAGTACAACTCCATTACTGTAACAATCTCCTTTTTGTCTTTAATCTCGAATTCACTTCAATCTGGCACTTTTGGTCAGGTCTGTCCACCATTTCGGCTCGGGCTAGGAGCGGCAACGGGCACCGGTGGGAGTGGGGGGGGGGGGTGAAGGGGGAGGGGGGCCTTTCCAGTTCAGTTTACAGGATAGACTTTTGGCACAAAGACTCTTTAATATTTTCATGTAGGTAAGCTGCTGCCTTAAATAGCTGCAATGTGCAAGGTGCTTGTGCAGGTTGCTGTGAGCGGACCAGCCTCGGACTGCAGTGTGTCCCTCGTTACCCTGGCAACCGGATCTTTTTGGTGCACATTTTAGGCTCCATCCACAGAGCTTAAGGACAATGTGTGCCGGGCCACTTTCACAAGTTAATACGAGGAAACTTTCAACTTTTTTCTGGCGTAGTCGGGCCCACAAAAAATGGGTGTAATTCTTCAAATACACCAAAAAACGGCATTGGGGAAAATTGAGCCCAGGTTGTGTTAGCGAGTTCCACATTCTCACCACTCTTTGGTAAAGAAGTTTCTTCTGAATTCCCGACTTGATTTATTGGTGACTATCTTTTATCGATGGCCTCTAGTTATGCTCTTCCCCACAAGTGGAAACATTCTCTCGGTATCTACTCTATCAAAACCTTTCATAATTTTAAAGACCTCTATTAGGTCACCCCTCAGCCTTCTCTTTTCAAGAGAAAAGAGACCCAGCCTGTTCATCCTTTCCTGATATGTATATCCTCGCATTTCTGGGATCATCTTTGTAAATCTTCTCTGCACCCTCTCCAGTGCCTCTATATCCTTTTTATCATATGGCAACCAGAACTAGAAATAAATCCTAGAGCTTGGTTTACGGCCTTGCTAATCTGTGTCGCAACCTTTAGAGATTTGTGTATTTGTACTCCGAGATCCTTTTGTTCCTCTACCCCACCTAGACTCGCACCCTCCAAATAATAAATGATCTCCCGATTCTTTATAATAACTCACATTTATCTGTGTTGAACTTCATTTGCTAATTATATGCCTATTCTGCAAATTTATTAATGTTCTCCTGTAATCCTGCAGTCCTTCTCACTATTAACTATCCCCCCCTCCAATTTGTTTCACCATTTTGACACTTATATCATCCGTGGGCCAAGCACTTTTTAATGCAGGCCCTCGACAACATCATCCGAAAACACAACTTCATGTTCTAAATGTACGCTGATGACACCCAGCTCTACCTCACTACCACCTCTCTCGATCCTTCCACTGTCTCTAATTTGTCAGGCTGCTTGTCCGATGAGTAAAAATTTCCTCCAACTAATTGGGAAGACCGAAGCCATTGTCTTCAGTCCCCGCCACTAACTTCGTTCCTAGCCCCTGACTGCATCCTTTCCCTGGCAACTGAGTGAGGCTGAACCAGACTGTTCACAACCTTGGTATTGTAATTAACCCCGAGATGAGCTTTCGACCACATATCCAGGTCATCACCAAGACCGCCTACTTCCACAAGCATATCGCCCGACTCCGCCTCTGCCTCAGCTCATCTGCTGCTGAAAGCCTCATCCATGCTTTTGTTACCTCTAGACGGTACTCCAATGCTCTCCTGGCTGACCTCCCTTCCACCCTCCTTCCACCCTCCATAAACTTGACCTCTGCTGTCCGAATCCAAACTCGCATCGTCCCGTTCATCTATCACTGCAGTGCTCGTGGACATATATTCAATCCCGGTCCGGCAACGCCTCATTCTTGTTTTCAAATTTCTCCATGGCCTCGCCCCTTCCTTTCCCTGTAACCTCCTACAACCCTCTAAGGTCTCTGCGCTCCTCCAATTTTGGCCTGTTGCCCATCCACTGTTTTAATTGCTCGACGTTGACAGCTGTGCCTAGAATCTAAACTCTGGAATTCCCTCCCTAAATCTCGATGCTCTCTATGTCTCTCTCCTCCTTTAAGATGCTCCCTAAAACCTACCTCTTTGACCAAGCTCTTGGTCACCTGTCCTAATATCTCCTTATGCGGCTTGGTGTTAAATTTTGTTTGATAATGCTCCTGTGAAGTGTTGGGACATTTTACTACATTAAAGGTGCTATTTAAATGCAAATTGTTTTGTTGCTTACAATGCTGGAACAAATCCTAATATTACAACAGTGGTAATGTTATGAAATTACAGCTTTAATGCTGTAATATTAACCTTATTCACCAAAACAAAGAATTTGAAGGTTCTTATTTTGTTTTAATATATCTAATTTCCTGCTTGTCCTATTTTTCCCCTATAACAACAACACAGACACAACAACAAATTGTATTTATATAGCGCCTTTAACGTAATAAAATGTTCCAAGGCGCTTCACAGGAATATTATGAGACAAACAATGTTGGCATTGAGCCATAAAAGGAGAAATTAGGGCAGGTGACCAAAAGCTTGGTCAAAGAGGTAGGTTTTAAGCAGTGTCTTAAAGGAGCAAAGATTGGTAGAGAAGCAAAGAGGTTTAGGCAGGGAATTCCAGAGCTTAGGACCTAGACAACAGAAGGTATGGCCATATTTGAGCAATTATAATCAGGGATGCTCAAGAGGGCAGAATTAGAGGAACACAGTTATTTTGGGGGGTTGTGGGGCTGAAGGAGGTTACAGAGATAAGGAGGGGTGTGGCTATGGAGGGATTTGAAAACAAGGATGAGAATTTTGAAATCTAAGCATTGCAATGTAGGTCAGCGATCACATGGGTGATGGTTGAGTGGGACTTGATGTGAGTTAGGACATGGGCAGCTGAGTTTTGGATCATTCCAACTTTACGTAGGGTAGAACATGGGAGGTCAGCCAGGAGTGCATTGGAATAGTCAAGTCTAAAGGTAATAAAGGCATGGATGAGGGCTTCAGCAGTGGATGAGCTGAGGCAAGGGCAGAAACGGGCGATGTTACATAGGTGGAAATAGGCGGTCTTAGTTATGCTGCAGATATGTGGTCGAAAACTAATTTCAGGGTCAAATATTACATCAAGGTTGTGAACAATGTGGTTCAGCCTCAGGCAGAAGTTGGGGAGAGGGATAGAGTCAGTGGCTGGGGAATGGATTTTGTGGTGGGGGCCGAAAACAATGGCTTCGGTATTCCCAATATTCAACTGGAGAAAATTTCTGCTCATCCAGAACTAAATGTCGGACAAGCAGTCTGACAAGTTAGAGATTGTGGAGAGGTCGAGAGAGGTGGTAGTGAGGTAGACCTGGGTATCATCATCATACATGTGGAAACTAACGCTGTGTTCTCAGATGATGTCGCCAAGGGGCAATATGTAGATGAGAACCATCTAGAGAGCTGACCATCCTCGATTGGGTGATGTGTAATGAGAGAGAATTAATTAGCAATCTTGTTGTGTGAGGCCCCTTGGGGAAGAGTGACCATAATATGGTAGAATTCTTCAATAAGATGGAGAGTGACACAGTTAATTCAGAGACTAGGGTCCTGAACTTAAAGAAAGGTAACTTCGATGGTATGAGACGTGAATTGGCTAGGATAGACTGGCAAATGATACTTAAAGGGTTGATGGTGGATTGGCAATGACAGACATTTAAAGATCACATGGATGAACTTCAACAATTGTACATCCCTGTCTGGCATAAAAATAAAACAGGGAAGGTGGCTCAACTGTGGCTAACAAGGAAAAGGCATATAAATTGGCCAGAAAAAGCAGCAAACCTGAGGACTGGAAGAAATTTAGAATTCAGCAGAGGAGGACGAAGGGTTTAATTAGGAGGGGAAAATAAAGTATGAGAGTAAGCTTGCAGGGAACATAAAAACTGACTGCCAAAGCTTCTATAGATATGTGAAGAGAAAAAGATTAATGAAGACAAATGTAGGCCCCTTGCAGTCAGAATCAGGTGAATTTATAATGGGGAACAAAGAAATGGCAGACCAATTGAACAAATTCTTTGGTTCTGTCTTCACTAAGGAAGACACAAATAACCTGCCGGAAATACTAGGGGACCGAGGGTCTAGTGAGAAGGAGGAACTGAAGGAAATCCTTATTAATTAGGAAATTGTGTTGCGGAAATTGATAGGATTGAAGGTCAATAAATCCCCAGGGTCTGATAGTCTGCATCCTACAGTACTTAAGGAAGTGGATGCATTGGTGGTCATTTTCCAACATTCTATTATCTCTGGATCAGTTCCTATGGATTGGAGAGTAGCTAATGTAACCGCACTTTTTAAAAAAGGAGGAAGAGAGAAAACAGAATTAGGTTAGCCTGACATCGGTAGTGGGGAAATTGTTGGAATCAATTCTCAAAGATGAAAAAGCAGTGACAGGATCGGTCCAAGTCAGCATGGATTTATGAAAGGGAAATCATGCTTGACAAATCTTCTCGAAGTTTTTGAGGATGTAACTAGTAGAGTGGACAAGGGAGAACCAGTGGATGTAGTATATTTGGACTTTCAAAAGGCTTTTGACAAGGCCCCATACAAGAGATTAGTGTGCAAAATTAAAGCACATGGTATTGGGGGTAATGTATTGATGTGGATAGAGAACTGGTTGGCAGACAGGAAGCAAAGAATAGGAATAAACAGGTCCTTTTCAGAATGGCAGGCAGTGACTAGTGGGGTTCCACAAGGTTCAGTGCTGGGACCCCAGGTATTTACAATATATATTAATGATTTAGACGAAGAAATTGAATGTAATATCTCCAAGTTTTCAGATGACATTAAGCTGGGTGGCAGTGTGAGCTGTGAGGAGGATGCTAAGAGGCTGCAGGGTGACTTGGACAGGTTAGGTGAGTGGGCAAATGCATGACAGATGCAGTATAATGTAGATAAATGTGAGGTTATCCACTTTTGTGGCAAAAACACAAAGGCAGAATATTATCCAAATGGTGACAGAATAGGAAAGGGGGAGGTGCAACGAGACCTGGGTGTCATGGTACATCAGTCATTGAAAGTTGGCATGTAGGTACAGCAGGCAGTGGTGAAGGCAAATGGCATGTTGGCCTTCATAGTGAGAGGATTTGAGTATAGGAGCAAGGAGATCTTATTGCAGTTCTACAGGGCCTTGGTGAGGCCACACCTTGAATATTATGTACAGTTTTGGTCTCCTAATCTGAGGAAGGACATTCTTGCTATTGAGGGAGTGCAGCGAAGGTTCACCAGACTGATTCCCGGGATGGCAGGACTGACATATGAAGAAAGACTGGATCGATTCGGCTTATATTCACTGGAATTTAGAAGAATGAGAGGTGATCTCATAGAAACATATAAAATTCTGATGGGATTGAACAGGTTAGATGCAGGAAAAATGTTCCCAATGTTGGGGAAGTCCAGAACCAGGGGTCACAGTTTAAGGATAAGGGGTAAGCCATTTAGGACCTTAATGAGGAGAAACTTTTTCACTCAGAGAATTGTGAACCTGTGGAATTCTCTACCACAGAAAGTTGTTGAGGCCTGTTCGTTAGATATATTCAAGAGGGAGTTAGATGTGGCCCTTACGGCTAAAGGGATCTAGGGGTATAGAGAGAAAGCAGGAATGGGGTACTGAAGTTGCATGATCAGCCATGATCACATTGAATGGTGGTTCAGGCTCGAAGAGCCGAGTGGCTAATCCTGCACCTATTTTCAATGTTTCTGACCGAACGGCTTTCTGGCCCCACCAAGGCCACCGCGAACTCCTCGTAAGCACTTAAACTGTGCATCATGGCAGAGCCCCCGCCTGTCCTGCGTTGCTCACAATTATTGATCGAAATCTTCTTCTGTAAATGATACGATAGCATTTCACGGCATAAGCAAATGGATCAGACAATTTAAGACATTGAAGACATTTAAGACTGACAGATTTAAATGTTCAATGGCAAATTAGCATTACATTGCATATTTCACACTACAACATTTAACTTTATGCTGGGTTAAATAAATTTATTAATTTAGTTATGTTTAAATGTAACCAAATAACATTGCAGATTCCAGTTACTATTTAGATCATTAAATAATGCATAAATATAAATTTCTATTTACTCTCGCAGCTGCCAGTAGGCTGTTCCACCGTTTGCGGCACTGGTCCGGTGTGCACATTTCATTATAGGCCGACGTGACCACGTCAGACCAAATCCTCCGATATAGAAACATAGAAACATAGAAAATAGGTGCAGGAGTAGGCCATTCGGCCCTTCGAGCCTGCACCGCCATTCAATGAGTTCATGGCTGAACATTCAACTTCAGTACCCCATTCCTGCTTTCTCGCCATACCCCTTGATTCCCCTAGTAGTAAGGACCTCATCTAACTCCTTTTTGAATATATTTAGTGAATTGGCCTCAACAACTTTCTGTGGTAGAGAATTCCACAGGTTCACCACTCTCTGGGTGAAGAAGTTCCTCCGCATCTCAGTCCTAAATGGCTTACCCCTTATCCTTAGACTGTGACCTCTGGTTCTGGACTTCCCCAACATTGGGAACATCTTCCTGCATCTAACCTGTCTAACCCCGTCAGAATTTTAAATGTTTCTATGAGGTCCCCTCTCATTCTTCTGAACTCCAGTGAATACAAGCCCAGTTGATCCAGTCTTTCTTGATAGGTCAGTCCCGCCATCCCGGGAATCAGTCTGGTGAACCTTCGCTGCACTCCCTCAATAGCAAGAATGTCCTTCCTCAGGTTAGGAGACCAAAACTGTACACAATACTCCAGGTGTGGCCTCACCAATGCCCTGTACAACTGTAGCAACACCTCCCTGCCCCTGTACTCAAATCCCCTCGCTATGAAGGCCAACATGCCATTTGCTTTCTTAACCGCCTGCTGCACCTGCATGCCAACCTTCAATGACTGATGTACCATGACACCCAGGTCTCTTTGCACCTCCCCTTTTCCTAATCTGTCACCATTCAGATAATAGTCTGTCTCTCTGTTTTTACCACCAAAGTGGATAACCTCACATTTATCCACATTATACTTCATCTGCCATGCATTTGCCCACTCACCTAACCTATCCAAGTCGCTCTGCAGCCTCATAGCATCCTCCTCGCAGCTCACACTGCCACTCAACTTAGTGTCATCCGCAAATTTGGAGATACTACATTTAATCCCCTCATCTAAATCATTAATGTACAGTGTAAACAGCTGGGGCCCCAGCACAGAACCTTGCGGTACCCCACTAGTCACTGTCTGCACGGGGGTGGAGGTTTCCCATGCCAACCCCTTGTCAGATCCTCCCACCTGGTGCTGACAGCATTCACGAGGGCCTCATTGGCCTCCTCGCTGAAGGGCTTGGCCCTATGCCTTTCAACTGTCGATTAATATCAGACAAATCAGACCTCAAAATGCTTTCTCCTCTCTCTCTCTCCCCCGACCCTCACAGAGCTTCTGAGCATGTGTGATGAACCCTGACCTCCCAAAACACGGGAAGGAGCATCAACCTGAAAAAAAATCGAGCTACACATGCGCAGTATAGCGTTGCTAGGGAAGCTTTTCTTTTCATTCACTTCTGTTTTCTTTGGGCGACCGTGAGATCGTCGAGAAATCACATCGCCCATTTGACATCGCCGGGGTAAGGCCGAGTGGAAAATCGCTAAAAAAATGGGCCTTGTGCCGGCGATCAGCACGGGCGATACGTCCTAGATCGCTGCAACAAAGTCCATTTTTTTGGGCCTTAGCCACCAAGTGGAAAGTCTAGCCCTATGTTTCTAAATAGGAGGGGGCCAAGGATCGATCCTTGGGAGACACCAGAGGTAACGATGCGAGAGCGGGAAGAGAAGCCCTTGCAGGTGATTCTCTGGCTTCGATTAGTTAGATAAGAATGTAATCAGGTGAGTGCAGTCCCACCCAGCTGGATAACAGTGGTGTTGGAGAAGATTAGAGTGGTTAACCCTGTCAAAGGCTGTAGACAAGACAAGGACGAGGAGGGATAGTTTGCTTTTGTGACAGTCACAAAGGATTTAATTTGTAACTTTGATGAGAGCCATTTCGGTACTGTGGCAGATCTGGAAAATGGATCGGATGGATTCCAACATGAAGTTGCGGGAAAGATGGGCACTGATTTTGGAGGCAAACACACGTTCAAGGACTTTAGAGAAGAAAGGGAGGTTGGAGATTGGGTGTTAATTTGCAAGGACGGAGGGGTCAAGTTTTTTTGAGGAGAGGGGTGATGACAGTAGATTTGAGAGAAAGGGGAGAGAGAACACGAGCACTGTGAACCGTTAACAATGTCACCTGACATGGGAGCCAGAAAAGGAAGTTGGGTGGTCAGCAGTTGGGAATAGGGTCTCATGGACAAGATGAACTCTGAGAGGTCATGAGGGGAGGTCATGAGGGAGAGAAACTGGTGAAAGATGTGAGTTCAGGGCTAGGGCAGGGGGGATTTTTAGAGGAAGTTTGGCCCGGTGGGCTAGGGAAGGATGGAAAGAGGCAGTTGAACGGATAGTCTCAATCTTAGAGACAAAGAAGTCCATGAGCTCCTCACAGTTATTGTGGGAGGTGAGGGTGGAGATTGGGGAGATAGGTTTAAGAAGACGGTTAGAAGTGGAGAATAGAAACCGGGTTTATCTTTGCATTCCATAATGATTCTGGAATAGTGAACAATTTTGGCAGATGAGAGCAGGACCTGATAGTGCTTTATGTGGTCCAGCCAGATTTGGCGGTGAATGGCTAAACTAGTTGTCTGCCATATCCGTTCCATTCTGCGTCCCTTGGACGTAATGGAGTGAAGATGAGGGCTGTACTGGGGAAACGGCCAGGGTGAGAGTAATTGTTTTATAAGGAACTAGGGCATCAAAGGTAACTGTGTGATTGAGCAGATCAGTAACTGCAGAAATGTCATGGTAAATGTAGGGCCAAAGGCTGGACAGTTGTGAGTTCATAAGTGCAGTTGTAAGAGAGTCGGCAAAGAGTTTTTTCCAGGGGCGGACATAGAAGGAGGTAGGGTTGTGAGAGTTGGGGGTTGGGGGGGAGGAGGTGATGGTGGGTGGAAAGGGGATGTGGGTGGAGGGCGATACGAGGAAGTTGTCAGAGTTTGCCTTATCTGCGATTGACATGATGGGAGTTGTGAGGCCACGAGAGATGGCAAGGTCAAGGGGGTGGCTGTGAACATTGGTTGGGGAGTTTACATGGAGGGAGAGATTAAGGGAGGATAGGAGGGCAGTGAACTCAGAGGAGAGAGAGCATGATGAATTGAGATGGAGGTTGAAATTACTGAGGATGAAAAGTCATTTGGTGCAGAGGCAGAGGGAGGAAAGCAGTGAAGAAATATCGGTAAGAACATTTTTATGGCACTTGGGTGGGCGGTAGAGAAAGAGAATTTTAAATGAGAGGTGAGAGAGATGGAATAAGGTGAGATGCTCAAAGGAGGAATAAGTGCCGGAGGAGTAATGGGACAGACCAAGGTGTGATTTGCTGATGAGAACCACACCACCACCACGGCGGTCTGAGCAGGGAAAGTGGTGGAAGGGATCGCCAGGTGGGGAGGCTTCATTTAAGGGTAAGGTGTCATCGCCCCTCAACAAGTTTCCGTGAGGGTCATGATGTCGATGCAATAATTCATGATAAACTCATGGATGGCAAGGGCCTTGTTCGCAAGTGAACGGACGTTCTGGAGGGAGATGCGCAGAGGGTTGGTGATGGCTGCCCCACAGCCAGCGTCCATAGGGGGAATGAATTGGATGAGGAGGAGATTGGCAAAATTAGCCCCCAGTGAGCGGCTGGGCAGGAAAGTCAATGACAGAGTAGAATGGGACATTTGGGGTTGCTTCTCGTAAGGATACAGCAATGAGTGCTTCGATAGGCCCTTTGTAGGATGCTTACAGAGGAACAGATGGAAGCTGTCGACTTATCTAAGAGGGAGTCATGCCTGGGATGGCAGCTGGAGAATAGGAAGGTCGAAGAGTAATGAAGGATTGGGGTAGGGATCTTGGAGGGCAGAGTATTCGAGAGAGGAGAGATGAAAGAAGGCATGATAGGAGAGAGGAGCTTCTAGCCCAGGAGCCATCTTGAACCAAAAAAACCCTACTTTAACTTTTTATTTTACTTTTGTGCAGCTTTTGACCCAAATCATCGGCAGAAGGTGATCCCACCGCGATTTTTGAGTCAGCGGGAGGGCAACTCATTTGCATGTGGCCGGCAAATGCATCTCTTGTTCCAGATAGTCTAGCCACTTCTGGAGTTTCCCAAGAACTCTCACATCCACTGCACTGCATGATTCTGTACATTCTTCCATCAGCCTCTGTGTAAAGGCACCAATCTCAATTTTTTTTTTTAAAACAAAAATTTCTACTATCTCTCAGGCCCAAGCCTCTTCCACAGCCTGGATCCTCCAATGGGGCCCACTACTGCCCATCTGGAGGCCACTTTGCCTTATCTCACTGGCGTACCTGTGTATAATCCTATGATTGTGCTGGGGAAGCAGGCACTCCCTTCTGTAGGAAGTCCACACCCCTGAGGTTGCCCCCTTGGCAACATTTGCCTTGTCGGGATTGGTGGAGTTTACAACCCTTACAGGGCAGTCCAGGAGATCCTGAAAACAGCAAAACTGGATCCCTACTGCTGTCTGGTGTGTTACACTGAACTCCTGCTGGAGCAAAGCTAGGTGTCCAGAGGAACTCCTGAGGAATTTTGGGGCTTTTATGTTCAAATGCTTTCTGTCAGCTTTCTCACCTCTAATTTAGAAGATTATGGGCCCGAAATTCACCGTTCCCAAATTTCCAGCAGAGAGGGAAGTAGCATGCGGGTCACTGAAAAGCCACCTGAACAGCGAAAGTCACTGAGGAAAAGATAGAACTTTTCCCGGCAGTGCCCCCGCGAGGTTTTCAACGCGGTGCTTGAACTCGACACCGCTGTGGCCCTTTGATAGGTAAATTGTTGTATTACTTGTTATTTTTTTAATTTCATTTTCCAGCATGTGCAGTATTTATCTTTTCATGTAGTTTTATTAATTATTCCTGTTTTTATTTCATTTTCCAGCATCCGCAGTACTTATCTTTTCATATAGTTTTATTGTTTTGGCAGAAAAAAATCAAAGAGCAAGTTATTGTTTAAATGGAGAAAGATTGAAAAGTGCTACAATACAGTGGGACCTGGGGCTACTTGTACGTGAAACACAAAAGGATGGTATGCAGGTACAGCAAGTGATCAGGAAGGCTGTTGTGTATGCAATAACTCAATAGACTGAATACTGTAAACTCCGAACAAGCACAAACCTGGCTCTACTTTATTAGGACCCAAATTGCTTACATTACAAGATGGCTGGCCTTTTATACCTGGGCCGCACACATGTGCACACAGCCCAATGATCTCCAACAGTGGTGCCACCTGGTGGCTAGTAAACCCAAGCATACATACATGACAATATCCCCCTTTAAGATGTTAGTAACGGTCTTTTTACAAATTGAGACTGTCCGGGGCTTTCAGCTCACGAGTTGAACGTCTCAATTCAACTCCAGCCTTGGGCGAGCATTCTGAGTCTGTTATGACTGGGGGCTGGGTAGCCGATCTGATGGGAGTGGCAATGACCACGTCAGGGATTGAAAGTCCAGATTCATTGATCATGTCGGTGATTGAAAGTCCAGATTCATTGATGACAGCGGAGTCCTCTGATGACTGAGGGTAGGTTGGTTGATCACTGATTGTGTTTTCCTCAGACTGTTCCGGTTCATCCGTGTGCCGCAGCTTTATCTGATCGACATGTTTCCTGCATGTTTGCAACATTCTTGAGCTTAATGATAAACACTCTGTTACCCTCCTTGGCCGTAACAGTACCGGCGATCCATTTAGGACCTTGACCATAATTCAGTACATTCACAGGATCATCGATAGAAATGTCGCGTGACACAGCAGTGCGAACATGATACCCTTGCTGACTTTGACGTCTGTATTCGACACGATTATTCAAGTCAGGGTGGACAAGAAAGAGCCTGGTCTTCAGACCTCTCTTCATCAATAGTTCAGCAGGGGAGACCCCGGTAAGCGTATGGGGTCTTGTCCTGTAACTAAGCAATATGCATGACAAGCGAGTTTGCAGTGAACCTTGAATTACATATTTCATACTCTGCTTGATGGTTTGGACCGCTTGTCCATTGGATGTGGGTTTGAATGGTGCTGACCTCACATGTTTGATACCATTGAATTTCATGAACTCTAGAAACTCCATACTGGTGAAGCAAGATCCGTTGTTGCTTACAACGATGTCAGGCAGACCATGCGTAGCAAACATGACATGAAGGCTCCCAATGGTAGCTGTGGATGTGCTGGATGACATGATTGTACACACTATCTGTCATGTATCCTACATGGTTACTGCTGGTACTATTACAAGGTGTGCCACCACAGGGCACTGCAGTGGGAGACTTGTAGGTTACCTCTACAGGTGTGCCAGGCCTAGTATAAAAGGCAGGCCACCATGTGTGATCCTCACTATGGAGTTACATTAAATGGACTAAGGTCACTACAGTTCAAGCACAACACATTGTCTCATGGAATCATAATCAAAGCATCTGAAGACATAACAATTGGCGACGAGATTACGGATCTTCATGCAAAAATGGCTAACTTTGGTACGTTGCAGCAGTTCGCTGATGGTGATGATTGGGACGCTTTTGTGTAGAGGCTCGACCATTTCTTCACAGCAAATGACCTGGCAGGCGACAATCCAGCCACTCTGGCTGAGAAGCGCAGAGCTATCCTGCTAATCAGTCGTGGGCCCACCGTCTATGGCCTCGTCAGGGACTTACTGGCACCAGTGAAGACAACGACCAAGATGTATGAGCAGCTTGTAAATCTGATCCAAGAACAACTCAAGCCCAAAGAGAGCATTCCAACAGCCAGACACCGGTTTTATACACACCGACGGCCCGAAGGCCAGGAAATCGCAAAATATGCTGCAGACCTCAGGGGGCTAGCGGCAGCGTGTGATTTCGGATACCATCTCACCGAAGCGCTGCGGGACATCTTTGTCATCGGAATCAACCATGAGCTACTATCTGCAGATACCACAGTCACACTGCAGAAGGCCATGTCCGTGAGCCGAGCATTCATGACCTCGACCTGTGGCTCTAGGCGGATGACTCATTCTCAGGATTCAAACCCGGCAAGACTGTACACAGAATGGCGCCTTTTAGAGGCTGAACTGTAGAATGTGAATCTTTTCAGGGGAGAGAGAAGAAGCCCCCGAGTCCCTTAACTCAGAGTCCGCCGAGGGGTGCTAATCGAGTAGCACCATGCTGGCGTTGCGGAGGGAATCACAGGGCTCACCAGTGCCGTTTTAAAGACGATGTGTGTAAAGGCTGCAGCACAAAGGGCCACCTCCAGCGACTGTGTAAAAGAAATATGACTCACTGTGTTGATGAAGAGCCTGCAGATGGCCATGAATCCAGCACGGATAGTCAGAGAGGCAGCACAGCCCCATATAGCATGTTTACCTGCACCACCGAATGTTCCCTGTTCAGGATGAAAGTCATAGAAACATAGACATAGAAACATAGAAAATAGGTGCAGGAGTAGGCCATTCGGCCCTTCTAGCCTGAACCGCCATTCAATGAGTTCATGGCTGAACATGCAACTTCAGTACCCCATTCCTGCTTTCTCACCATACCTCTTGATCCCCCTAGTAGTAAGGACTTCATCTAACTCCTTTTTGAATATATTTAGTGAATTGGCCTCAACAACTTTCTGTGGTAGAGAATTCCACAGGTTCGCCACTCTCTGGGTGAAGAAATTCCTCCTCATCTCGGTCCTAAATGGCTTACCCCTTACCCTTAGACTGTGTCCCCTGGTTCTGGACTTCCTCAACATTGGGAACATTCTTCATGCATCTAACCTGTCTAACCCCGTCAGAATTTTAAACGTTTCTATGAGGTCCCCTCTCATTCTTCTGAACTCCAGTGAATACAAGCCCAGTTGATCCAGTTTTTCTTGATAGGTCAGTCCCGCCATCCCGGGAATCAGTCTGGTGAATCTTTGCTGCACTCCCTCAATAGCAAGAATGTCCTTCCTCAGGTTAGGAGACCAAAACTATACACAATACTCCAGGTGTGGCTTCACCAAGGCCCTGTACAACTGTAGCAACACCTCCCTGCCCCTGTACTCAAATCCCCTCGCTATGAAGGCCAACATGCCATTTGCTTTCTTAACCGCCTGCTGCACCTGCATGCCAACCTTCAATGACTGATGTACCATGACACCCAGGTCTCTTTGCACCTCCCCTTTTCCTAATCTGTCACCATTCAGATAATAGTCTGTCTCTCTGTTTTTACCACCAAAGTGGATAACCTCACATTTATCCACATTATACTTCATCTGCCATGCATTTGCCCACTCACCTAACCTACATGATAGGTCCAAGTCAGCATGGATTTGTGAAAGGGAAATCATGCTTGACAAATCTTCTGGAATTTTTTGAGGATGTTTCCAGTAGATGGACAAGGAAGAACCAATGATGTGGTATATTTGGACTTTCAGAAGGCGTTCGACAAGGTCCCACACAAGAGATTGATGTGCAATGTTAGAGCACATGGGATTGGGGGTAGTGTGCTGACATGGATTGAGAACTGGTTGTCAGACAGGAAGCAAAGAGTAGGAGTAAATGGGTACTTTTCAGAATGGCAGGCAGTGACTAGTGGGGTACCGCAAGGTTCTGTGCTGGGGCCCCAGCTGTTTACACTGTACATTAATGATTTAGATGAGGGGATTAAATGTAGTATCTCCAAATTTGCGGATGACACTAAGTTGGGTGGCAGTGTGAGCTGCGAGGAGGATGCTGTGAGGCTGCAGAGCGACTTGGATAGGTTGGTGAGTGGGCAAATGCATGGCAGATGAAGTATAATGTGGATAAATGTGAGGTTAGCCACTTTGGTGGTAAAAACAGAGAGACAGACTATTATCTGAATGGTGACAGATTAGGAAAAGGGGAGGTGCAAAGAGACCTGGGTGTCATGGTACATCAGTCATTGAAGGTTGGCATGCAGGTGCAGCAGGCGGTTAAGAAAGCAAATGGCATGTTGGCCTTCATAGCGAGGGGATTTGAGTACAGGGGCAGGGAGGTGTTGCTACAGTTGTACAGGGCATTGGTGAGGCCACACCTGGAGTATTGTGTACAGTTTTGGTCTCCTAACCTGAGGAAGGATATTCTTGCTATTGAGGGAGTGCAGCAAAGGTTCACCAGACTGATTCCCGGGATGGCGGGACTGACCTATCAAGAAAGACTGGATCAACTGGGCTTGTATTCACTGGAGTTCAGAAGAATGAGAGGGGACCTCATAAAAACATTTAAAATTCTGACGGGGTTAGACAGGTTAGATGCAGGAAGAATGTTCCCAATGTTGGGGAAGTCCAGAACCAGAGGTCACAGTCCAAGGATAAGGGGTAAGCCATTTAGGACCGAGATGCGGAGGAACTTCTTCACCCAGAGAGTGGTGAACCTGTGGAATTCTCTACCACAGAAAGTTGTTGAGGCCAATTCACTAAATATGTTCAAAAAGGAGTTAGATGAGGTCCTTACTACTAGGGGGATCAAGGGGTATGGCGAGAAAGCAGGAATGGGGTACTGAAGTTGAATGTTCAGCCATGAACTCATTGAATGGCAGTGCAGGCTAGAAGGGCAAAATGGCCTACTCCTGCACCTATTTTCTATGTTTCTATGTTTCTATCCAAGTCGCTCTGCAGCATCATAGAATCCTCCTCGCAGCTTACACTGCCACCCAACTTAGTGTCATCTGCAAATTTGGAGATACTGCATTTAATCCCCTCGTCTAAATCATTAATGTACAGTGTAAACAGCTGGGGCCCCAGCACAGAACCTTGCGGTACCCCACTAGTCACTGCCTGCCATTCTGAAAAGTACCCATTTACTCCTACTCTTTGCTTCCTGTCTGACAACCAGTTCGCAATCCATGTCAGCACACTACCCCCAATCCCATGTGCTTTAACTTTGCACATTAATCTCTTGTGTGGGGACCTTGTCGAAAGCCTTCTGAAAGTCCAAATATACCACATCAACTGGTTCTCCCTTGTCCACTCTACTGGAAACATCCTCAAAAAATTCCAGAAGATTTGTCAAGCATAATTTCCCTTTCACAAATCCATGCTGACTTGGACCTATCATGTCACCTCTTTCCAAATGCACTGCTATGACATCCTTAATAATTGATTCCATCATTTCACCCACTACCGATGTCAGGCTGACCAGTCTATAATTCCCTGTTTTCTCTCTCCCTCCTTTTTTAAAAAGTGGGGTTACATTGGCTACCCTCCACTCCATAGGAACTGATCCAGAGTCAATGCATCCACTATTTCCAAGGCCACCTCCTTAAGTACTCTGGGATGCAGTCTATCAGGCCCTGGGGATTTATCGGCCTTCAATCCCATCAATTTCCCCAACACAATTTCCCGACTAATAAGGATTTCCCTCAGTTCCTCCTCCTTACTAGACCCTCCGACCTCTTTTATATCCGAAAGGTTGTTTGTGTCCTCCTTAGTGAATACCGAACCAAAGTAGTTGTTCAATTGGTCCGCCATTTCTTTGTTCCCTGTTATGACTTCCCCTGATTCTGACTGCAGGGGACCTATGTTTGTCTTTACTAACCTTTTTCTCTTGACATATCTATAGAAACTTTTGCAATCCGTCTTAATGTTCCCTGCAAGCTTCTTCTCGTACTCCATTTTCCCTGCCCTAATCAAATCCTTTGTCCTCCTCTGCTGAGTTCTAAATTTCTCCCAGTCCCCGGGTTCGCTGCTATTTCTGGCCAATTTGTATGCCACTTCCATGGCTTTAATACTATCCCTGATTTCCCTTGATAGCCATGGTTGAGCCACCTTCCCTTTTTTATTTTTACGCCAGACAGGAATGTACAATTGTTGTAGTTCATCCATGCGGTCTCTAAATGTCTGCCATTGCCCATCCACAGTCAACCCCTTAAGTATCATTCGCCAATCTATCTGAGCCAATTCACACCTCATACCTTCAATGTTACCCTTCTTTAAGTTCTGGACCATGGTCTCTGATCCTAATGCAGAATTCCACCATATTATGGTCACTCTTCCCCAAGGGGCCTCGCACAACGAGATTGCTAATGAATCCTCTCTCATTACACAACACCCAGTCTAAGATGGCCTCCCCCCTAGTTGGTTCCTCGACATATTGGTCTAAAAAACCATCCCTTATGCACTCCTAGAAATCCTCCTCCACCGTATTGCTTCCAGTTTGGTTAACCCAATCTGTGTGCATATTAAAGTCACCCATTATAACTGCTGCACCTTTATTGCACGCACCCCTAATTTCATGTTTGATGCCCTTCCCAACATCACTACTACTGTTTGGAGGTCTGTACACAACTCCCACTAACGTTTTTTGCCCTTTGGTGTTCTGCAGCTCGACCCATATAGATTCCAAGTCGAGATAAATGGCGTTCCAGTCTTCATGGAAGTGGACACGGGGGCGAGCCAGTCAGTAATGAATCAAGAAGCCTTCGAGAGGCTATGGGACAATCAGGCTGAACGACCCAAGTTGGTCCCGGATCAGGCAAAGCTGCGCACCTACACCAATGAACTTACCCCAGTCGTTGGTAGTACGAATGTAAAGGTACTTCATGAAGGCGCAGTGCACAAGTTACACCTGTGGATTGTTGCAGGTGATGGACCAATGCTACTCGGAAGAAGGTGGATGGCGAAGACCCATTGGAGCTGGGAAGATTTCATCCTCCTACTATCGACGTCCTCCGTACTCAGAGACAAAGCAAGCCCTCACCTGAGGTTGGATCTGGCACCAGAGAGCAGACCAGCACAGCACCCGAGGCACAGACCACTCAGCACAACTGCGTGGAGATGATCCAGCTGAGATAACCCAAACGCACCTCCTGGGCCCAAGTGGCAGGACTCCGGAGGAAGAAA
Source organism: Pristiophorus japonicus (assembly GCF_044704955.1). Classification (NCBI taxonomy): domain Eukaryota; kingdom Metazoa; phylum Chordata; class Chondrichthyes; family Pristiophoridae; genus Pristiophorus; species Pristiophorus japonicus. The sequence goes on from NC_091977.1 coordinate 107,025,063, forward strand.
ATCGGACCCAGAGGCGACTTCCCAGCTTCGGAGGCAGAACCCGGGGAGAAGAGGATCACAGCAGTCAACATCGTGGATGGAAGAAATATGGCACCCAAACCATGAGGTGCGGCGCTGAAGAAAAAGATGGCGGCGGCCGGATCATGAAGTGCAGCGCTGATGGAGCAACATGTGGCACCAAACGGAGAAGAGGATTGGGGTAAAGATAGCAAGGCTCTCTTAAAGGAGGCCTGCAACCCACCACACTTAAAGGGACAGATCCACACTCTCAATCAATGCATCAGCAACTGTGAGTTAGATGTAAAATGTGCAATTGATGATCAGAGTTGTGTACATGCAATAAGCAAAGAAAAGTCGCGCGATTGCGATCGGAGCTACAGGTTATTTACAATAAGTAATGAAACGTTGTGCCATGTAGGATTTCAATTGCATACAGTCAATGCAGCGAGCAACACCCATCGGGAGCACACAGGTCCAGCGAGCTACCCAATGGTGTAGCCTGTGTCCCTGGGACCAGAGTGATGCACCATGGTGTGTGGCCACGAGCAGCTAATATATACAAGCTGCAGAGCAAGCGATCTCAGGAGGGCAACAGCACCAGTATCGATACCCTGCCCCCGATCGGCTCAACCTCTCAGGCACCCAATGGCACCAACCGCTATGAGCCTGAAAGAGCAAACCGCACTAAGGCGCAGCCCCCAGACCCTATCACCACCAAGGCCACACCCGGGAACGAAGGGTCACCCGCAATGGTTCTCCCAAATGGGACTGAGACCAGCCAGGATTCCAAACCAAAAAACGCCCAGGCAAGCGAGTCGAGTCAGCAGTTCTCTGTCCACTGCTAGACGACTGCTCCTCAGGGAGCAACTGTGACTCAGGGTGCAAGGAGAGGACAGGGAGATCACAGGCATCTGTGAACATGCCTGACACTAGGAGCAAAGGCAAAAGCCCCGAGAGCAGACAACTTGAGCCAACCGGGTTCCCACTGCCAGCATTGGGCACCGCGCCGCCACCAGACTACCTGGACACCATCCAGCAGTTCTGGCACTAGTTTGTCCTCATGCACCAGTGTTGACCCCAGCACTGACTCCAAGTGTACTCCAAGTATGTACCTCACCATTCAAATGTACTTGCCTCTCTACAATACCACAAATGTAATACTGTAAATGCAAATTTGTTTTGGACTTGAATGTATATAAATGTAATGAGCCAACGGCACAATCTGTATGTTGGGGCGGGGGGGTGGTGGATGGGGGGGGAGAGAATGGAGTGGTCATGGACGCACAAACAGAAACCACCAGCACCTCTACTGCCAACGAAACACCACCTACTCACCCAAGATGGAAACGACCCTCCAAGGGTCAACCAAATAGAGCTAAGCCCAGAGCACAGTCAATGCAAAGGCGATTTGCACTGAGAACTTGGGGAGAGTGATGTCATGTATCCTACATGGTTACTGCTTGTACTATTAAAAGGTGTGCCACCAGAGGGCGCTGCAGTGGGAGACTTGTAGGTTACCTCTACAGGTGTGCCAGGCCTAGTATAAAAGGCAGGCCACCATGTGTGATCCTCACTCTGGAGTTACAATGGGCCCAAGTTTCAGGTGGAGTTGCTCCAAGTATTTTGGAGCAACTAGTTTAGTTTGGAGTATGTTAGAAATTGCAATTCTCGAATATTAGTTTGCTCCAGTTCTAGTGAGTTAGTTTAGGCTGGCTTTAAGTAAGGTATTTTTTTTCAAAAGGGGGTGTGTCCAGCCACTCAGGCCTGTTTTGCAAGTTTTGACAGTGAAAACTTACTACAAAGTAACTGAGAATGGAGTAAGTGTCCACTTTTGTAAGTTCTGAAAAACCTTACCTAGAGTTAAGTTTAGTGCAGGCACAGCCAGAGACGGCAGGTGGGAAGCATTAAACACAAAGGACACACCAACATCACAACAGCAGGGGGTAAGGGAAGTTAGAGGATTTTCCATTAACACCTTCACAACAACATTAAAGAAGCAAAGTACATTTAAAGCACCAAGCACTAAACGAAGCACAAAAAGTAAAAAGCAATTAATTAATAAAAAGTAGAAGGAACCCTGTACCTAAAGCACCAAGACCAAAGTAATAAGCAATCAATCAATAAAAAATGGAAGTCCTACCTTTATGTGAAGGAAGGTGTCTCTGTCAGTGTCTCTCTCTGTAGTGTCTCTCTCTCTCTGTATCTGACAGTGAGGGGTGTGGGGGGGTGTGGTGTTTGTGTATGTGGGGTTGTGTGTGTGTGGGAGGGGGTGTGTGTGGGGGGGGTGAGAGGGTGTGTGTGGGGGGGTGAGAGGGTGTGTGTGGGGGGGGTTGTATGTGGGGGTGTGTGTGGGGGGGTGGGAGGGTGCGAGGGGGTATGTGTGTGGGGGTATGTAGGAGGGGGTTTGTGTGTGGGAGTGGGTGGGAGGGGGTATGTGTGTGGGGTATATGGGAGGGGGTATGTGTGTGGGGATGTGGGAGGGGGTGTGTGTGTGGGGGGTGTGGGTGTGGTTGTGTATGTGGGGGGTGTGGGAGGGTGTGTGTGTGTGTGGGGGAGTGTGTGTGGAGGGGGAGGTGTGTGTCGAGTGGGGGGATGTGTGTGGAGGGGGGGAGGAGGCTGGAAGGAGGCACCCCTGCTCTCTCTTCTGGCCCTTCGATCATTTCAAGTGTCCCCCAACCCACGCTCCTCCATCCCTTGCCACGCTCCCCCTCCATCCCTTGCCACGCTCCTCCCTCCATCCCTTGCCACGCTCCCTCCTCCATCCCTTGCCATGCTCCCCCTCCATCCCTTGCCACGCTCCCCCTCCATCCCTTGCCACGCTCCCTCCTCCATCCCTTGCCACGCTCCCTCCTCCATCCCTTGCCACGCTCCCTCCTCCATCCCTTGCCATGCTCCCCCTCCATCCCGGTACCCACGCTCTCCCCCCGGTACACACGCTCTCGTCCACCCCTCCCAAGTACCCACGCTCCCCCCGATACCCACACTCCCTCCAGTACCAAGTTCCCCCCCGGCTTCCCCCCCGGTATCCACGCTCCCCCCCCACCCCCCTCCCACCCCGGTACCCAGGCTCTCCCCCCAGGACCCACGCTCCCCCGAGCCATTGCGCAGGCGTGCATGCTCCAATGCGCCTGCGCAACGCTGCCGGCACTGACAAGAAGGCATGATACCTAGCCCCACCCCCCCTGCAGGCTGGGATCGGCTTGCTCCACCCCAGGAAGACTACGCTGCGCCACGCCACGGTCCAGGAAGACCGGAGAATTGCTGCAGAATATTTCGGCGCACCTTCGAGCCCAGGCAGATCACGTAAGTCTCAGAGGTGCGCCGTTTTCACCAGATGCCGAAACTTGGGCCCATTAAATGGACTAAGGTCACAACAGTTCAAGCACAACACATTGTCTCATGGAGTCATTATCAGAGCATCTGAAGACATAACACCATCCACAACTTAGAACATCTTTCCCAGTAAGGGACCTGCAAAGGCGATGTGGATCCTGGACCAGCGGCGATTCCGTTGGTGCTTTACTAAGCTGCATGCAAGTGTTCCACTGATGCGCACGTGATTCCAGATCAGAGTCAATTCCAGGCCACCATACATGAGACCTGGCAATGGCTTTCATCATGACAATACCAGGATCTGTGCTATGTAGATCATGCACAAATTTCTCTCTGTCTTTCTTGTGCATAACAACATGATTACCCCACAATATACAATCTGATTGAATGGATAGTTCGTCTTTGCGACAGACGTAACGTTTGGTCTCCTCACACATTTGCTTGGGTATGGCAGACCAATCACTACTAAGGATGCAACGTTTCACAACCGATAATATCAGGTCCTGGCTGATCCAGGTCTTAACTTGTTGGGCCGTGACAGGGGTTCCTTCACTTTCAAAAGCATCCATGACTAACAGTAGATCTGCCAGTTGTGGCGTTTCCACCTCCAGTGTGGGCAATGGTAGACGGCTCAATGCATCGGCACAAATCTCAGTGCCAGGTCTATGGTGAATTATTTAATCATAGGCAGATAATGTCAGCGCCCACCTTTAGATGCAGGACGATGCATTGGTACCTTTGTTTTCCGAAAACAATGAAATGAGTGGCTTGTGATCTGTTTCCAGTTCAAACCGAAGACCAAGCAGGTACTAATGCATCTTTTTAACCCCTTCCACACAGGCTAGTGCTTCTTTCTCTACCATGCTGTAGGCTCTTTCCGCCTTTGACAAACTTTTTGAAGTATATACAACAAGTTGTATTTTGCCCGACTCATTAGCTTGTTGGAGCACGCAACCAACTCCATATGACGAAGCATCACAGGCCAGTACTAGACACTTACACGGATCATAATGTACCAGCAGCTTGTTAGAGCAAAGCAGATTAGTAGCTTTCTCAAAAGCTCTATCTTGAGATGCACCCCAAACCCAATTGTCGCATTTCTTAGCAGCATGTGTAGTGGCTCTAATGAGGTGCTCAATCTAGGTAAGAAATTACAAAAGTAGTTGAGTAGACCAAGGAACGAATGTAGCTCCATCACATTCTGAGGCTTGGGGACATTTTTGATGGCCTTGGTTTTTGAGTCTGATACCGTCAGCAGCAATTTTCCTCCCCAGGAATTCAACTTCTGGTGCCATGAAGACGCACTTTGAGCGTTTCAGTCTGAGTCCCACTTTGTCCAGATGATGTAGAACCTCTTCCAGGTTGTTCAGATATTCGGCGGAGTCACGACCTGTGACCGGTATGTCATCTTGGAACATGACGGTTCTGGGGACGGACTTCAGTCGACTCTCCATGTTCCTCTGAAATATGGCTGCAGCCGAGCGAATTCCAAAAGGGCACCTGTTGTAGATAAACAGTCCTTTGTGAGTGTTGATGCACGTAAGTTTCTTCGACATGTTGACCAGCTCCTGTGTCATGTAGGCCGACGTCAGATTCAGTTTTGTGAACGACTTCGCCCCGGCTAGCATTGCAAACAGGTCATCAGCCTTCGGTAATGGGTATTGATCCTGTTTCGAAACTCGGTTGATTGTAACCTTGTAGTCTCCACAAATCCTGACAGTGCCATCGCTTTTCCACACGGGCACAATGGGGCTGGCCCATTCGTTAAATTCGACCGGTGATATGATCCCTTCACGTTGGAGTCTGTCCAGTTCAATTTCAACCTTCTCCCTCATCATATACGGAACTGCCCGAGCTTTATGATGGACGGATCTTGCATCCGAGTCCACGTGGATCTGCACCTTGGCTCCCGTGAAATTGCCGATGCCTGGTTCAAACAGCGAGGGGAACTTGCTCAGCTTTTGAGCACATGGAGTATCCTCCGACGACGACAATGCTTTGATCTCATTCCAGTTCCATTTGATTTTTTCTAACCAGTTCCTGCCGAACAGCGTTGGACCATTGCCTGGAACAATTCACAATGGTAAATCGTGAACCGCACCATCAAACGACACCTTGATTACTGCACTGCCAATCACCTTTATGAGTTCTTTAGTGTACGTACACAACTTGGCATTGACTGGACTCAGTTTAGGCCTCACAGCATTAGTATCCCACAGCCTGTCGAATGTCCTCTGGCTCATTATTGATTGACTCGCACCCATGTCCATTTCCATCAATACCGGCACACCATTAAGTTTTACATTAATCATTATCAGTTGGCTCTTTGCTAGGAACGAATACAGTCAATACACTTCCTCCTCTGGTATCTCAGATTGCATATCTGGATCTGCGCGAGACGGGTCATCAGCCTCCACATAGTGTGTCGCAGCACGCTTGCTCAGTTGCGGACACATGTGCTGGAGATGCCCAACTCTCGAACAGCCTTTACAAATATACTGTTTAAACCGACACTGGTGATGCCGATGATTTCCCCCACAATGCCAACATGGTGATATCGGATTCATTCCCATTGGCAGACTTTGAACAGCAACAGGTTTCGCGTACACAGTCGGGTAGGCCCTGCCATATGCAACTCTGCCAAACGACGATACTATTTTGTTTACAGTACTTGCCGAGTTCCGATTTTTTAATGATATCTGCTTTAAGCTTTTGTCCGTCGTCATGCATGATTGGGCAATCGTGATGGCCTTGCTCAAATCCAACGTCTCCGCCGCCAGTAGCTTATACAGGATCACCTCATGGTTGATGCCGATTACAAAGAAGTCCTGCAGCATGTCTGCCAATGCAGTTTCAAACTTACACGGTCCAGCAAGACGTCTTAGGTCGTCAACGAATTCCGATACATCTTGGCCCTCAGAACGAACGTGCGTATAGAATCGATATCTTAAGATGATGATGCCTTCATCTGGTTTGAGATGGTCACGTACCAGATCAATCAATGTTTCATAGTCCTTGTCCGTTGGACTGAAGGGTGAGAGGAGATTCTTTATGAGTCCATAGATTTTCGGACCGCAAACCATGAGGAGGACCGCCCGGTGTCGAACTGCGTCTGCCTCTTTCTCCATTTTGTTGACCACAAAATACTAGTTCATGCAGGCTACAAAGTCTACCCAATCTTCTCCCTCCACGAATTGCTCCAGAATTCCAATTGTGCTCATTTTTGCATGCGAAGGTCCTTGTTACCTCGTCACCAAATGTTGTGTGTGCAATAACTCAATAGACTGAATATTGTAAACTCCGAACAGGTACAAACCTGGCTCTACTTTATTAGGGCCCAAAGTGATTACATTACAAGATGGCTGGCCTTTTATACCTGGGCCGTACACACGTGTGCACAGCCAATGACCTCTGACAGTGGGGCCACCTGGTGGCTAGTAAAACCAAGCATACATACATGACAAAGGCCAATGGAATCTTGGCATTTATTGCAAAGGGAATGGAGTATAAAAGCAAGGAAATCTTGCTCCAGCTATACAGGGTATTGGTGAGGCCACACCTGGAATACTGCGTGCAGTTTTGGTTTCCATATTTAAGAAAGGATATACTTGCTTTGGAGGCAGTTCAGAGAAGGTTCACTAAGTTGATTCCGGAGATAAGGAGGTTGACTTACGAGGAAAGGTTGAGTAGGTTGGGCCTCTACTCATTGGAATTCAGAAGAATGAGAGGTGATCTTATCGAAGCGTAAAAGATTATGAGGGAGCTTGACAAGGTGGATGCAGAGAGGATGTTTCCACTGATGGGGGAGACTAGAACTAGAGGGCATGATCTTAGGATAAGGGGCCGCCCATTTAAAACTGAGATGAGGAGAAATTTCTTCTCTCAGAGGGTTGTAAATCTGTGGAATTCGCTGCCTCAGAGAGCTGTGGAAGCTACGACATTGAATAAATTTAAGACAGAAATAGACAGGTTTTTAACGATAAGCAGATAAGGGATTATGTGGAGTGGGCAGGGAAGTGAAGCTGAGTCCATGATCAGATCAGCCATGATCTTATTGAATGGCAGAGCAGGCTCAAGGGGCCGTATGGCCTACTCCTGTTCCTATTTCTTATGTTCTTATGTTCTTATGTTGATTCGTTCATTCTGTGCCAGACCAGTGTGCCCGCCACCTTTACCGGCCCGAATCAGGATTGCGGTTGGCTGCTTGGGGACAAGGGATATCTCCTGTCCAGTTGGCTGCTCACTCCTCTGCGGAACCCCAGGACAGCACCAGAGCATGCATACAATGACACTCATTGTGCCACCAGGTGCATCATCGAGCAGTGCATAGGCATCCTTAAGCAGAGGTTCTGGTGCCTGGACCACTCTGGTGGCAACTTGCAGTACTCTTCTCAATGGGTCTCCATAATCTTTGTTGTCTGCTGCATGCTTCACAACCTGGCCACCATAAGGGAACAGCTGATGGAGGTCGAGCCAGCAGTACCACCTGAGGAGCAGGAGGAGGAGGAGAATCCCCGTCGTCCCAGAGCTAGGACGTCGACCCATCGCCACCCTGGAAGGACCGGGTGCAGACTGGCCAGCACTCTCCTGGAAGGGTGCATCCTCACATATATGGAGGGGTCTGACACCTCCCCTGCAATCTTGCTCCATGCATTACGTACTGGCGGTCTGCCAGGTCTCCCCATGTCATGAAACACCGTCCATCAGTGTCTCCAGCTCCATATCAGTGAACCTGTTGGCTCTCCTTGCACCTCTTACACCAGCCATCCTTCCAACCACCTTCCCCCCTCAGGGCCTTGCTGCAAACCTTGGCCTTTAAAAATGCCAGGGAGCTGCTGGCTCATTAGAAATCCTTACCTGCATGCTGAATTTCTCAGTGGCGATAACGCTCATGTTAAGACAGCCATACTGCTGAAAAATCCACTTTGGAAGGGTTCATTCGCGCTGGATACCTTTTGGAGCTGAATATGGAGTGGCCCAGCCACTCAAAAATTTCGATGCTAATGGCCACAAAAAGGTGAGGGGAGCACCTACTTTCCAGCGGTACTGAATTTCGGGCCGTTTGAGTTCAAGCCCTGTTCCAGTACAATGAGGCTGACAATCTAATACAATACGGAGCGAGTGCTGCAATTTCATAGGTGTCTCCTTCAAAGGAGATGTTAAACTGAGGCCTCAGATGGATTTCAAAGGTACTTTGGCAGTTTTCAAAGAAGAGCTATGGTCATAGCCAACAATCTCCCCTCAACCAATGGTGCCAAATAAACATCTAGGTTGAATATTGTTGCTGTTTTTTTGATCTTTTAGCGTGTAATATGGTAACCCTGTTCACATCCAATGTCTGCCTCTGAAATATCGTCAACCATCCTGTAGTTCAAATCTACATCATCTCGGGCTGGCTCTGCTTGCTTCAAAATTGACTCCAAAGCCCTTTTTTCCAGCTTACTGAGGCAAAGGACTGTAAACATCGGCAGAGTGATGATACAGATACAAACAAATCTGAATGTCTTGCATTTTTAAATCAGCAAACTAAAACCCCACTGCTGAGAGTTATCTAGCTGACAGTCATGACAGTGTGATCATAAGATAACAAGGTCTATTTTTATAAAATATTCAATAGCTCCTTACGTTCATCTCTTGTGCATCTTTCACTCAGACATAGCTAATGCTTATAATGTTAATATTTTCTCCAACTCGGTATAATTCCACTTCCAAACTTTTTTTAAAAATATATTATTTTATTCCAATTTTCCTCTCCTATTCCCCCTCGGCCCTCCCCCTTCAGTAGCTGGTCCTCACTCTTGAGGACTAGTTCCATAGGTACTGGAGACCTCTTGTACTTTACCCAAGTAAGTATTCTTTATATGTGAGCCTAATCGGTAAAGGATTGGAGCTTCACCTGCACACATCAGTGGGTACATAATGGACGGAAAATGTGGGCAGCCTGCTTGTGATTTTCCAGTATGTTCAGGCAATGGGCGAGGCTTCCCACCAGTGGCAGAAGCTCAGAAAAAGACTCCCTACGTTTGAGCAGGCCATTCAACTATGGAGGGCATTACAACAGCCCCTGATTCGGTCTTCAAGTGATATCCACACATGTGGACCTTCTAGCAGGGGTCAATGGATTATAGACTGGATTTTCCCCTTCTGAGACCATGGGAATAAGCCAAGTTTGGTACCCCAAATGCATAGAAACATAGAAAATAGCAGCAGTAGTAGGCCATTCGGCCCTTCAAGTCTGCACCGCCATTCAATATGATCATGATTGATCCTCTATCCCGCTTTTCCCCATATTCCTTGATGCCTTTTGTTTCTAGAAATCTATCTATCTCCCTCTTAAATATATTCAGTGACTTGGCCTCCACAGCCTTCTGTGATAGAGAATTCCACAGGTTCACCACTCTCTGAGTGAAAACATTTCACCTCATCTCAGGTCCTAAATTTCCTACCCCGTATCTTGAGACTGTGACTCCTTGTTCTAGACTTCCCAGCCAGGGGAAACATCCTCCCCACACCCAGTCTATCCAACCCAGTCAGAATTTTATCTGTTTCAATGAGATCCCCTCTCATTCTTCTGAACTCTAGTGAATACAGGCCTAGTCGACCCAATCGCTCCTCATACGGCCATTGCTAGATCAGTTAACTCGGCATAAACCAGCAATGAACCTGAAACATTCTGACCTGTATAGCCAGTGCAACCTTTACCCACAAAGCAATTGGAGAAGCTAATTCCAACTGTTTATGTTAAACAAAAGCTTCTTATCTTCAGCAATACTACTCTTATGGCAGCCAGGGTTATATACTGCAGACATTAATGTTCTGGTTTCTTCTTCAGTCTCATGTATTTTGTCTATGTTCCTGTATATTTGTAGTACCTGTACCACCCTATGTTTCAGAGAAAACAGAAGCATACACGTTACAACAACAATAACAACTTAAACAACCCGAAACGCTTCACAGGAACTTTATCAAAAACAAAATGTGACATTTTATTACATCCGCTTAGCCAGTAGGTAGAGCAGTTTAAATGTACCCATGAAATAAATGTAGGTAGCCAGATGTCAATTAAATTAAAGCACTGAGGTTTGATTTACAATCTAGATAACAAGAAGGCAGTAGGACTTTTGTTATCTTTGTTCTTATTCACTAAACTAGTCGAGAATACATTTCTGTAATTTATTAATCATTAACAGCAGTCAATCATGGGCTACCAATTTCATTTTAATGGTTCTATCTTTAATTAATAATTAATGTTTTAAAAGCATATTTGATCCATACTTCAAGTACTTTTTGAAGTACTGCAATCTATCAACAAATGAGAAGCTTTATTATTTGATAGACAGCCCAGAAATGACAAAAATGTAAAAAGCATTAAAAAAAATCTGAGCTGCAAATGGGGAATAAGTATACAACGGGGCTAAATTGGAAAGGGCCCTAAAATAGGTGCGGGGATCGTGATGCGGGATTAAACCCCCACCCATTGGTTCTCATACAGGAGCAAGCAAACTCCGTGCTGCCTGCTAATTTACATGATTGAAGCATGAAGCATGTCAAAAAAAAGATAGCTATCTGTGGCGAACTAAAGAAATAAAGGACGGTGTCCAATTAAAAACAAGGGCATACAGAGTGCCCAAAACTAGTGGGAGGACATAAGATTGGGAAGCTTTTAAAAACCAGCAAAGAATTACTAAAAAAATTATTGAAAGGGAAGATAGACTATGAAAGTAAACTAGGACAAAATATAAAAACAGATAGCAAGAGTTTCTATAGATATATAAAAAGGAAAAAAGTGGCTAAAGTAAATGTTGGTCCCTTAGAGGACGAGACTGGGGAATTAGTAATGGGGAACATGGAGATGACAGAAACTCTGAACAAATATTTTGTATCAGTCTTTACGGTAGAGGACACTAACAATATTCCAACAGTGGATAGTCAAGGGGCTACGGGGGGGAGGAACTTATCACAATCACAATCACTAAGGAGGTGGTACTCAATAAGATAATGGGACAAAAGGCAGATAAATCCCCTGGACCTGCTGGATTGAATCCTCGGGTCTTAAGAGAAGTAACGACAGGGATTGTGGATGCATTGGTTGTAATTTACCAAAATTCCATGGATTCTGGGGAGGTCCCAGCAGATTGGAAAACTGCAAATATAACGCCCCTATTTAAAAAAGGAGCCAGTCAAAAAGCAGGAAACTATAGACCAGTTCGCCTAACATCTGTGGTTGGGAAAATGTTGGAGTCCATTATTAAAGAAGCAGTAGCAGGACATTTGGAAAAGCAAAATTCGGTCAGACAGAGTAAGCATGAATTTATGAAGGGGAAGTCATGTTTGACAAATTTGCTGGAATTCTTTGAAGATGTAATGAACAGGGTGGATAAAGGAGAACCAGTAGATGTGGTGTATTTGGACTTCCAGAAAGCATTTGACAAGGTGCCACAAGATAAAAGTTCACGGGGTTGGGGTAATATATTAGCATGGATAGAGGATTGGTTAACTAACAGACAACAGAGAGTTGGATAAATGATTCATTCTCTGGTTGGCAACCAGTAACTAGTGGGGTGCTGCAGGGATCAGTGCTGGGGCCCCAACTATTTACAATCTATATTAACGACTTGGAAGAAGGGACTGAGTACAACGTAGCCAAGTTTCCTGATGATACAAAGATGGGAGAAAAAGCAATGTGTGAGGAGTACACAAAACATCTGCAAAAGGACATAGACGGGCTAAGTGAGTGGGCAAAAATTTGGCAGATAGAGTATAATGTTGGAAAGTGTGAGGTCATGAACTTTGGCAGAAAAAAATCAAAGAGCAAGTTATTATTTAAATGGAGAAAGATTGCAAAGTGCTGCAGTACAACTGGATCTGAGGGTACTTGTGCATGAAACACAAAAGGATAGTATGCAGGTACTGCAAGTGATCAGGAAGGCCAATGGAATCTTGGCCTTTATTGCAAAGGGGATGGAGTATAAAAACAGGGAAGTCTTGCTACAGCTATACAGGGTATTGGTGAAGCCACACCTGGAATACTGCGTGCAGTTTTGGTTTCCATATTTAAGAAAGGATATACTTGCTTTGGAGGCAGTTCAGAGAAGGTTCACAAGGTTGATTCCAGAGATGAGGTGGTCGACTTATGAGGAAAGGTTGAATAGGTTGGGCCTCTACTCATTGGAATTCAGAAGAATGAGAGGTGGATCTTATCGAAACGTATAAGATTATGAGGGGGCTTGACAAGGTGGATGCAGAGAGAATGTTTCCACTGATGGGGGAGATTAGAACTAGAGGGCATGATCTTAAAATAAGGGGCTGCCCACTTAAAACTGAGATGAGGAGAAAGTTCTTCTCTCAGAGTGTTGTAAATCTGTGGAATTCGTTGCCTCAGAGAGCTGTGGAAGCTGGGACATTGAATAAATTTAAGACAGAAATAGGCAGTTTCTTAAACGATAAGGGGTTAAGGGGTTATGGGGAGCGGGCGGGGAAGTGGACCTGAGTCCATGATCATATCAGCTATGATCTTATTGAATGGCGGAGCAGGGTTGACGGGCCGTATGACCTACTCCTGCTCCTATTTCTTGCATTCTTATGTTCTTATGGAGGACGTCACGGGACGCAGGATGGTTCTCTTCCCTTCCAATGGGTCTCCCCAGGAGACCAACGCAGCCTGGTTGCACAAGAGGGAACAAACAGGAATGTCGTCAGGAGGACCTGGTTGCAGTGGCACAAACCTTTCAATGATCTCAGTAGATCACGAAACATTACTGCAAAGCCACAGGTAACCTCATCCTGCTGTGCCACTTATCACATCCCCATCATTCTGCCTTCCCTACCCTACTCCTGCACATCCTTTTTCACATCAACTGACCTTGCACCTCCACCCATCTCTCTCTCTCCATCTACATCATCACATCACCATTTCACTCATCATCATCATAGGCAGTCCCTCTGATGTGTATGGAGAAAGAGTCAGACTGAACACTGTGAGCTCATAGTAAGGTGTGACCTTAGTCTTTTATTACAGGTCTCCAGAGTACCTCTCGAACCTGTGAAGCCTCATTAAATACCTGTGCTCCCAAAGGATTATGGGATCCCTTGGGACTCCAGGGAATGAGCACTCTGGTGGCTGTATAGAGTAAATACAAGTCCACATAGATAACAACACTCCCATCCCCCCGCCAAAGTCAATAGTGTAACTATTTACAATGTGAGTCGATCTGGGGCCCTTCTTGCCCTAGTTGATCATCTCGGTGTGAAAGCTGGTGTTGTTGAATCATTTGTTGGGCCCTCGCTGGGCTGCTGTGCAGCTGGCCTTGCTGGACTGCCTGGTGTGTTGGGTCCTGTTGGGCTGCTGTGGATGATGGGTTCTGCTTCGTGGTCAACCGTGGTGCCGGTTGCCGCTGGTGTGTATGTTGGGGGATCAAAAAAGGTAGGGTCCAAGATGGGTTGCTCAGGATAGTCCATGAATCTGAGTTTGATTTGGTCCAAGTGTTTCCGGTGAAAGGGTCCATTTGAAAGTTTGACCCGAAACACCCTGCTCCCCTCTTTGGCCACAACAGTGCCGGGAAGCCACTTGGGACCTTGTCCATAATTTAATACAAATACAGGATCATTGATTTCAATCTCGTGTGACACATTTGCACTATCATTGTATGCACTTTGTTGAAGCCACCTGCTCTCTACCTGTTCATGTAGATCAGGGTGAACTAACGAGAGCCTTGTCTTAAGTGCTCTTTTCATGAGCAGTTCAGCAGGTGAGATCCCAGAGAGTGAGTGGGGTCTCGTGCGGTAGTTAAGCAGGATTCTGGATAGGCGAGTTTGCAGTGAGTCTTCAGTTACCCCCTTCAAGCCTTGCTTGATGGTTTACACTGCTCTCTCTGCCTGACCATTGGACGCTGATTTAAATGGGGCAGATGTGACATGTTTGATCCCGTTATGGGTCATGAATTCTTTGAACTTAGCACTGGTAAAACATGGCCCGTTGTCGCTCACCAGGACATCGGGTAGGCCGTGTGTGGCAAACATGACCCGCAGGCTTTCAGTAGTGGCAGCGGACGTGCTAGCTGACATTATCTCACATTCAATCCACTTGGAGGTCACGTCTACAACCACAAGGAACATTTTACCCAAGAATGGGCCTGATAGTCGACGTGTACCCTAGACCACGGTTTGGAGGGCCAAGACCATAAACTTAGCGGTGCTTCCCTGGGTACATTGCTTAACTGTGAGCATGTATTACATCTGTGAACGTAGGAATCTAAGTCCGCATCGATACCAGGTGACCACACGTGGGATCTGGCTATCGCTTTCATCATTATGATGCCTGGGTGGGTACTGTGGAGGTCACTGATGAAGGTGTCTCTGCCCTTCTTGGGGACCACTACTCAATTGCCCCATAGAAGGCAGTCTGCCTGTATAGACATTTCATCTTTGTGCCGCTGGAACGGCTTTATCTCTTCCTGCATTTCCACTGGGACACTGGACCAGCTCCCGTGACTTTTGACTAGAGATAATAAGGGGTCCTGGCTTGTCCAGGTTTTGATCTGCCAGGCAGTGACGGGTGATTGTTCACTCTCAAATGCTTCCATAACCAAGGCTAGATCTGCAGGCTGCGCCATTTCTACCCCCGTGGTGGGCAATGGCAGCCTACTGAAGGCATCGGCGCAGTTTTCTGTGCCTGGTCTGTGGCGGATGGCATAGTTGTATGCGGACAACTTGAACGCCCATCTCTGGATGCGGGCCGATGCGTTGGTATTTATCCCTTTACTCTCGGAGAACAGAGATAGAAGTGGCTTATGGTCAGTTTTCAATTCAAATTTGAGCCCAAACAGGTATTGATGCATTTTCTTTACCCCATAGACACACGCTAACGCTTCTTTCTCAATTATGCTGTAGGCTCTCTCAGCCTTAGACAGACACCTAGATGCATAAGATACCGGTTGCAGTTTCTCGAAATCATTAGCTTGTTTCAATACACACCCGACGCCATATGACGACGCATCACATGCTAGTACCAAACCCTTACATGGATCATACAACACAAGCAATTTGTTTGAGCATAACAATTTTCTCGCTTTTACAAAGGCATTTTCTGGCTTTTGCCACAAACCCATTCGCCCCCTTTTCATAGCAAGACATGTCGTGGTTCTAGCAGTGTGCTTAGACCTGGTACGAAGTTACCGAAGTAGTCCAGGAATCCCAGAAACGACCGCAGCTCCATCACATTCTGTGGCCTCGGTGCGTTCTCGATTGCCTCCGTCTTCGCGTTGGTGGGCCTGATGCCGTCCGCCGCAATCCTCCTTCCCAGGAACTCCACTTCAGGCGCCAGGAAAACGCAATTCGAGCATTTTAACCTGAGCCACACGCGGTTGAGTCAACTACGAACCTCCTCCAGGTTCTGCAGATGCTCGACTGTGTTCCGACCTGGGACCAAGATGTTGTCCTGGAAGACCACGGTGTGCGGGACCGAGTTCAGTAAGCTTTCCATATTTCTCTGGAATATCGCCGCCACTGATCGGATTCCAACGGGCATCTGTTATAAACAGAAAGACCTTTGTGCGTGTTAAAACATAGAAACATAGAAAATAGGTGCAGGAGTAGGCCAATCAGCCGTTCGAGCCTGCACCACCATTCAATAAGATCATGGCTGATCATTCACCTCAGTACCTCTTTCTTGCTTTCTCTCCACACCCCTTAATCCCTTTAGCCATAAGGGCCATATCTAACTCCCTCTTGAATATATCCAATGAACTGGCATCAACAACTCTCTGCGGTAGAGAATTCCACAGGTTAACAACTCTCTGAGTGAAGAAGTTTCTCCTCATCTCGGTCCTAAATGGCTTACCCCTTATCCTTAGACTGTGACCCCTGGTTCTGGACTCCCCCAACATCGGGAACATTCTTCCTGCATCTAATCTGTCCAGTCCCGTCAGAATTTTATATGTTTCTATGAGATCCCCTCTCATCCTTATAAACTCCAGTGAATAAAGGCCCCGTCGATCCTGTCTCTCCTCATATATCATTCCAGCCATCCCGGGAATCAGTCTGGAGAACCTTTGCTGCACTCCCTCAATAGCAAAAACATCCTTCCTCAGATTTGGAGACCAAAACTGAACACAGTATTCCAGGTGATGCCTCACCAAGGCCCTGTACAACTGCAGAAAGACCTCCCTGCTCCTATACTCAAATCGCCTAGCTATGAAGGCCAACATACCATTTGCCTTCTTCACCGCCTGCTGTACCTGCATGCCAACTTTCAATGGCTGATGCACCATGACACCCAGGTCTCGTTGCACCTCCACTTTTCCTAATCTGCCGCCATTCAGATAATATTCTGTTTTCGTGTTTTTGCCCCCAAAGTGGATAACCTCACATTTATCCACATTATACTGCATCTGCCATGCATTTGCCCATTCACCTAACCTGTCCAAGTCACTCTGCAGCCTCTTAGCGTCCTCCTCACAGCTCACACCACCACCCAGTTTAGTGTCATCTGCAAACGTGGAGATATTGCACTCAATTCCTTCATCCAAATGTAAATAGCTGGGGTCCCAGCACTGAGCCCTGCGGCACCCCACTAGTCACTGCCTGCCATTCTGAAAAGGACCCGTTTATCCCGACTCTCTGCTTCCTGTCTGCCAACCAGTTCTCTATCTACGTCAGTACATTAACCCCAATACTATGTGCTTTAATTTTGCACACCAATCTCTTGTGTGGAACCTTGTCAAAAGCCTTTTGAAAGTACAAATACACCACATCCACTGGTTCTCCCTTGTCCACTCTACTAGTGACATCCTCAAAAAATTCCAGAAGATTTGTCAAGCATGATTTCCCTTTCATAAATCCATGCTGACTTGGACCGATCCTGTCACTGCTTTCCAAATGTGCTGTTATTTCATCTTTAATGATTGATTCCAACATTTTCCCAACCACTGATGTCAGGCTAACTGGTTTATAATTACCCATTTTCTCTCTCTCTCCTTTCTTAAGTAGTGGTGTTACATTAGCTACCCTCCAGTCCATAGGAACTGATCCAGATTCGATAGACTGTTGGAAAATGATCACCAATGCATCCACTATTTCTAGGGCCACTTCTTTAAGTACTCTGGGATTGCAGACTATCAGGCCCCGGGGATTTATCGGCCTTCAATCCCATCAATGTCCCTAATACAATTTCCCACCTAATAAGGATATCCTTCAGTTCCTCCTTCTCACTAGATCCTCGGTCCCCTAGTACATCCTGAAGGTTATTTGTGTCTTCCTTGGTGAAGACAGAACCAAAGTATTTGTTCAACTGGTCTGCCATTTCTTTGTTCCCCATTATAAATTCACCTGAATCTGACTGCAAGGGACCTATGTTTGTCTTTACTAATCTTTTTCTCTTCACATATCTATAGAAGCTTTTGCAGTCAGTTTTTATGTTCCTGGCAAGCTTCCTCTCATACTCTATTTTCCCCCTCCTAATTAAACACTTTGTCCTCCTCTGCTGAATTCTAAATTTCTCCCAGGCCTCAGGTTTGCTGCTTTTTCTGGCCAATTTATGTGCCTCTTCCTTGGATTTAATACTATCCTTAATTTCCCTTGTTAGCCACGGTTGAGCCACCTTCCCCGTTTTATTTTTACTTCAGACAGGGCTGTACAATTGTTGAAGTTCATCCATGTGATCTTTAAATGTTTGCTATTGCCTATCTACCGTCAACCCTTCAAGTATCATTTGCCAGCCTATTTTAGCCAATTCACGCCTCAAACCATCGAAGTTACCTTTCCTTAAGTTCAAGACCCTAGTCTCTGAATTAACTGTGTCACTCTCCATCTTAATAACTAATTCTACCATATTATGGTCACTCTTCCCCAAGGGGCCTCGCACACCAAGATTGCTAATTAGTCCTTTCTCATTACACATCACCCAGTCTAGGATGGCCAGCCCTCTAGTTGGTTCCTCGACATATTGGTCTAGAAAACCATCCCTAATACACCCCAGGAAATCCTCCGCCATCGTACTGCTACCAGTTTGGTTAGCCCAATCTATATGTTGATTAAAGTCACCCATGATAACTGTACCTTTATTGCACGCATTCCTATTTTCTTGTTTGACGCTGTCCCCAACCTCACTACTACTGTTTGGTGGTTGTACACAACTCCCACTTGTGGTTTCTGCCCTTTGGTATTCCGCAGCTCCACCCATACCGATTCCACATCATCCAAGCTAATGTCCTTCCTTACTATTGCGTTAATTTCCTCTTTAACCAGCAACGCTGCGCCACCTCCTTTTCTTTTCTGTCTATCCTTCCTAAATGTTGAATACCCCTGGAAGTTGAGTTACCATCCTTGGTCACCCTGGAGCCATGTCTCCGTGATGCCAATTATATCATATTCATTAATTGCTGCCTGTGCAGTTTATTCATCCACCTTATTACGAATACTCCTCACATTAGGCACAGAGCCTTCAGGCTTTTCTTTTTAACACACTTTGCCCTTTTAGAATTTTTCTGCAATGTGGCCCTTTTTGTTTTTTGCTTTGGGTTTCTCTGCCCTCCACTGTTACTTTTTTTATTGCTAACTTTTGCTTCTGCCCCTATTTTACTTCCCTCTGTCTCCCTCCATAGGTTCCCATCCCCCTGCCATATTACTTTAACCCCTCCCCAACAGCACTAGCAAACACTCCCCCTAGGACATTGTTTCTGGTCCTGTCCAGGTACAGACCATCCGGTTTGTACTGGTCCCACCTACCCGGAACCGGTTCCAATGTCCCAGGAATTTGAATCCCTCCCTTCTGTACCACTCCTCAAGCGACGTATTCATCTGAGCTATCCTGCGATTCCTATTCTGACTAGCACGTGGCACTGGTAGCAATCCTGAGATTACTACCTTTGAGGTCTTACTTTTTATTTTAACTCCTTGCTTGATGCAGGTGAGGGCCTTCGATGATTCCTCCAATTCTTGAGTCATGTAGGCTGAAGTCAGATCCAGCTTTGTGAGCATCTTTCCTCCCACCAGCGTTGCAAAGAAGTCATTGGCCATTGGTAGTGGGTATTGGTCCTGCAGGAAGAAATGATTGATAGTTACTTTGTAATCGCCACAGATTCTGACGGAGACTGGGACGATAGGACTGGCTCACTCGTTGAACTCGATCGGGGAAATGATGCCCTCTCGTTGCAGCCGGTCTAGCTCGATCTCTACCCTTTCTCTCATCATGTAAGGTACTGCTCTCGCCTTGTGATGGATTGTTTGCGGCCCCGGAATTAGGTAGATCTGCACTTTTGCTCCTTGGAATTTCCTGATGCCTGGTTCAAACAGCGAAGGAAATTTGTTTAAGACCTGGGCACATGATGTGTCGTCAGCGGGCTAAAGCGCTTGGACATTGTCCCAGTTCCAGCGTATCTTTCCCAACCAGCTGCTGCCGAGCAACGTGGGACTATCGCCCGGTACCACTCCATCATAGGAGACCTTTATGGTAGCACTGCCGATTACAGGAATCAGTTCTTTTGTGTAAGTTCTTTGATTCGTGCGAACTGGAGTTAAGACTGGCCTTGAGGCCTTATTGCACCACAACCTTTCAAAAGTCATTTTGCCCATGATGGACTGGCTTGCGCCCATGTCCAGCTCCAGTGACACCGGGATTCCATTTAGTTCAACATTCAGCATTGTCGGGGGACAATTCATGGTGAATGTGTGCACCCCATGTACCTCTGCCTCTTCGGTCTGAGGCTCTGGTTCATCGTGATCCTCCATGGATCTGTCCTCCTCTGCAACATGGTGGTTTGCAGGTTTAACAGGCTTTGCATCTTGTCTGCACACTCGTTGGAGATGTCCCATTGTTCCACAGACCTTGCAAACGTACCCTTTGAATCAGCATGAATGGAAATGATGATCACCCCTGCAGCGCCAACAAGGTGTTAATGGCCTTGCTTTCATCACCGTTGATGGTGGACTCTGAGACATCTGCGGATGTGTAGCTGCAGGTTTGTGTGACCTGCCCTGTACGTTATGAGTCAAAAACAACATCACTTTGTTCACAGTACTTGTAGCTGCACTTGTGTGCTGAGAGATTTGCTTCGTATTGTCACTGGTCGCAATGAACACCTGGGCTATCGCTATTGCCTTACTCAAGGTTGGGATCTCTACAGTCAAAAGTTTGCGAAGTATGGTTTCGTTGCCAATGCCAAGTACAACAAGTTTCTGAGCATTTGCTCCAAATGTCCTTCAAATTCGCAATGTCCTGCAAGGCGTCTTAGCTCGGCGACATAACTCACCACTTCCTGGCCTTCAGACCTTTTGTAGGTGTAGAACTGGTACCTCGCCATCAGAACGCTTTCCTTCGAGTTCAAATGCTCTTGGGCCAGTGTGCACAAATCGTCATACAATTTCTCCGTGCCTTTCGCTGGAGTGAGCAGATTCTTCATGAGGCCATACGTTGATGCCCCACAGACGGTGAGGAGGATCGCCTTTCATTTGGCAGCACGCTCGTCCCCATCTAGCTTGTTGGCCACGAAGTATTGGTCGAGTCACTCCACAAAAGTTTCCCAATCATCTCCCTCCGAGAATTTCTCCAGGATGCCCACTGTTCTTTGCATTTTTCGGTTAGCTATCTGTATCTCGTCGCCAGTTGTTGTGTATGGAGAAAGAGTCAGGCTGAACACTGTGAGCTCAAAGTAAAGTGTGACCTTAGTCTTTTATTGCAGGTCTCCAGAGTGCCTCTCCAACCTATGAAGCCTCCTTAAACACCTATGCTCCCAAGGGATTATGGGATTCCTTGGGACTCCAGGGGATGAGCCTTCTGGTGGCTGTACAGAGTAAATACAAGTATACATATATAACACCCTCAAAATCGAGGAAGACGTGCTTCCACTCTAAAAGTGAGTTCTCAGGTGGCTGTACAGTCCAATATAGGAATTGCAGTCTCTGTTACAGGTGGGACAGACAGTGGTTGAAGGAAAGGGTGGGTGTGGAGTCTGGTTTGCAGTACACTCCTTCCGCTGTCTGCGCTTGATTTCTGCATGGACTTGGTGACAAGACTCGAGGTACTTAACGCCCCCCCGGATACTCTTCCAATTACGGCGGTCTTTGGCCAAGGATTTCCAGGTGCCAGAGGGGATGTTCCACATTATCAAGGAGGTTTTGACGGTGTCCTTGAAACGTTTCCCCTGCCCACCTGGGGTTTGCTTGCCATTTAGGAGTTCCGAGTAGAGCGCTTGCTTTGGGAGTCTCGTGTCGGGTATGCAGATGATGTGGCCCGCCCAATGGAGCTGGTCAATTATGGTCAATGCTTCGATGCTGGAGATGTTGGCCTGAGTGAAAACGCTGTCGTTGGTGCATTTATCCACCCAGTGGGTTGCAGGATCTGCGGAGGCAGTGCTGATGGTACTTCTCCAACGCTTTGAGGTGTCTACTGTATATGGTCCACGTCTCTGAGCCATATAGGAGGGTGGATATCACTACTGCCAAGTAGATCATAAGCTTGTTGCCAGATTTAAGGTCCTGTCTTCAAACACTCTCTTCCTCACGCGACCGAAGGCTGCACTGGTATACTGGAGGCGGTTTTGGACCTTGTCATCGATGTCTGCCCTTGCTGATCGTAGGCTCCCGAGGTATGGAAAATGGTCCACGTTGTCCAAGTCCGCGCCTTGGATTTTGTTGATTGGGGCGGGGGGGTGGGGTTAGTGCTGTGTGGCGGGGTCAGGTTGGTGGAGGACCTTTGTCTTACGGATGTTTAGTGTAAGGCCCATGCTTTCGTACACATCGATGACGATGTTGACGATGGCTTGGAGTTCAGCCTCTGAGTATTAGTAGATGCAAGCATGGTCCGCGTACTGTAGTTCGATGACAGAAGATGGGACGTCCTTGGATCTAGCCTGGAGGTGACGAAGGTTGAACATATTCCCATTGGTTCTATAGTTTAGGTCCAATCCAGCAGGGAGTTTGTTGAGAGTGAGATGGAGCATTGCAGCGAGGAAGATTGAGAAGAGCGTTGGCACAATAACGCAGCCCTGCTTGACCCCAGGTCCGGAAGTGGATTGGGTCTGTGGTGAATTCGTTGATCAGGATCACAGCTTGCATGTCATCGTGGAGCAGGTGGAGGATGGTGACAAACTTTTGGGGGCAGCCGAAATGGAGGAGGATGCTCCATAGTCCCTCACGGTTGACAGTTTCAAAGGCCTTTGTGAGGTCAAAGAAGGCCATGTACAAGGGTTGGTGCTGTTCCCTGCATTTCTCTTGCAGTTGTCGCGCGGTGAAAATCATGTCCATTGTACCCTTCAGTGAAAGAAATCTGCATTGTGACTCTGGGAGGAGCTCTTCAGCCACAGGCAGAAGAGAGTTGAGAAGGATTTTTGCAATGACTTTCCCAGTGGCCGACAGCAGGTAGATTCCCCTGTAGTTGCCACAATCGGACTTTTTTGGTGGATGGCAGCTCCCAGGAGAGCTCTCCCTGAACAAATTTCCCCCTGGCCATCTGCCGCCATCCTTCACTCTTCTCTCCCCCAATCTCCCCCAACCCCCCCCACCCCGCACCACTGTTTAAGCCCCTCCTGCCCCCTTGGCCCTAATAGAGGATGCACTTCCTACCCCTAAAGTATATCCCTTACCCCTGCAAGGGCAGCAACCTGAGCCCACTGCCCATCCCACAACCATGCCTGCTTACCTCCATCACTGAGCATCGAACTTACATTCCAGATCGACCTTCCTGCTGCCAAGCCTTTTGCTCCCCACTGGATATGGCCAATTCAGCTGCTCCACCCGATCCCCGACGGCGTCTGGTGAGCCTCCGACCAGCTCCGACCACCGGTTTTGGCCCTGCCTTCTTTCTCCACCCTCACGCTTCCTTCCTCTGGCGTCATTCTGGCCTTCCCCGGCCGCTGGTCTGACTCAACTGCAGAGCCCCCAGCGAGCACGTGGTGCACACAATAGCGGCGGCCTCGCTGACCTCTCTGACGTCTCCTCCCAACATGAAGTGGGCCTCTGGCCATCCCAATGCCTGCCCTCAGTCAGGAGCTAATACCTGGGAGAAGGAAGCATTATCTCAAATTTCTCATCCCTACTTCCCATGCCTCCATCTCACGAGCCAACCCTCACACTCACCCTCATCCTAGTCTAAGCATACCGACTAACAACACACAAGGATAGGCACTTGGGTGTTACATAGAAACATAGAAACATAGAAAATAGGAGCAGTAATAGGCTATTCGGCCCTTCGAGTCTACACCGCCATTCAATATGATCATGGCTGATCATTTATCTCAACACCAAATTCCCGCTTTTTCCCCATACTCCTTGATGTCTTTTTTGTCTAGAAATCTATCTATCTCGCTCTTAAATATATTCAGTGACTTGGCCTCCACAGCCTTCTGTGGTCGAGAATTCCACAGGTTCACCACCCTCTGAGTGAAAAAATTTCTCCTCATCTCGGTCTTAAATTTCCTACCACGTATCCTGAGACTGTGACCCCTTATTCTAGACTTCCCAGCCAGGGGAAACTTCCTCCCCGCATCCAGTTTATCCAACCCAGTCAGAATTTTATACGTTTCAATGATATCCCCTCTCATTCTTCTAAACTCTAGTGAATACAGGCCTAGTTGACCCAATCTCTCCTCATACGACAATCCTGCCATCCCAGGAATCAGTCTGGTTAACCTTCACTGCACTTCCTCTATGGCAAGTATATCCTTTCTTAGGTAAGGAGACCAAAACTTCACACAATACTCCAGGTGCTGTCTCACCAAGGTCCTGTATAACTGTAATAAGACATCCTTGCTCCTGTACTCAAATCCTCTTGCAATGAAGGCCAACTTGCCTTCCTAACTGCTTGCTGCATCTGCATGTTTGATTTCAATGACTGGTGTACAAGGACACCCAGGTCCCTCTACATCGACACTTCCCAAGCCATCACCATTTAAATAATACTTTGTCCTTTTGTTTTTCCTACCAAAGTGGATAACTTCACATTTATCCATATTATACTGCATCTACCATGTGTTTGCCCATTCACTCAACCTATCTAAATCGCCTTGGAGCGTCTTTGCATCCTCCTCACAGCTCACAATCCCACCTAGTTTTGTGTCGTCAGCAAACTTGGAAATATTATATTTGGTTTCCTCATCCAAATCATTTATATATATTGTGAATAGCTGGGGCCCAAGCACTGATCCCTGTGGTACCCCACTAGTCACTGCCCGCCACCCCGAAAAAGACCCGTTTATTCCTACTCTCTGTTTCCTGTCAGTTAACCAATTTTCAATCCATGCCAGTACATTACCCCTAATCCTATGTGCTTTAATTTTGCACACTAACCTCTTATGTGGGACTTTATCAAAGGCCTTCTGAAAATCCAAATACACGACATCCACTGGTTCTCCCTTATCTATTCTATCAGTTACATCCTCAAAAAACTCCACTAGGTTTGTCAAACACGATTTTTGTTTCATAAACCCATGTTGACTTTGTCTAATCCGTTGATATTATCTAAGTGTGCCGTTATCACATCCTTTATAATAGACTCTAGCATTTTCCGTACTACTGATGTCAGGCTAACCGGTCTGTAGTTCCCTGTTTTCTCTCTCCCTCCTTTTTTAAATAGTGGGGTTACATTTGCCACCCTCCAATCTGCAGGAACTGTTCCATAATCTATAGAATTTTGGAAGATGACAACCAATGCATCTACTATTTCCATGGCTACCTCTTTTAATACTCTGGGATGCAGGTCATCAGGCCCTAGCGATTTATTGGCCTTCAGTCCCATTAGTATCTCCAACACTATTTTCTTACTAATAATCCTTTCCTTTATTTCCTCTTGCTCACTCGACCCTTGGTTCCCTAGCATTTCTGGGACGTTTTTTTTACCGCCATGTTAATGTAAAGTTTCTGTTAATGTGGTGTCAAACATTTAAAATCTTTATTTTCAACACTTTGCGTTCTTGGACAGATTTGTGTGCATCTTTGTAAGTGGCTTAATGAGTTGCAGTTAGTGGTAAGACATAACGATACTGTCTAAAATGGTGATGAGTGTGAAAGGAATGGCTTTGGAATTGCAGGGATGCTTTATGGAGCTGGTGTGGGGTGGTGCCAACCTGGTGCATCATGTGGTAGCCAGGGTGTACAGCATCAAGTGAAGTAAATCTAGCCATAGTGAGGGCATCCCAGGCAGAAATATGGTCAGGTGCTGATGCCCTGTGTCCTGTGCAGCATCAATTGATTGCAGAGAAGTTTGGTATTGTTGGTGCTGCTAGTGTTGGGGATGATCATGGTGCGATTCTGAGGACCAAGGTGAGATTTTTTCAAGGGCACGATGCTGCTGGAATAGATGGCAGGTGCAATTGAGATGACCGAAGCAATCTGTCAATGGTGAGAGAGATTGTTCTGAGGAGATGGCAATGGATAGGAAGTTTACGCCAAGCACTTCCAACCTGCATAAAGCTCAAATGTGATTTTGAAATCCTTAAGGCTCCAGCTTTTGAGATTGGAAAGTGAACAGCTGTGAAATGGTAGCTTTTATACCACATTTGCAGCTGTCAACTATTCAGAAGAATGGATACTGATGGAAGACCTGACTTACTTACCTGACGTGATCCCCGAGCGCTGTGAACCTCGTCCTCATCCAGAAACTGATAAAATGGTAAGTATAGCACAAAATGATTTCTAATTGGCTTTTAACAACCTCTTAATAATCAAAATTGCCTCCCCTGCCGCTTGGTATTGTGTCTGTTCACCACTGACAGACCCGATGCGTGGGAGACTAGTGTGGATGCGGGTTGACAGTGGGCTTCATTCATTTCTATTTTGACAGCTGATCCGCTTCCGATCCCATCTTCTCAGTACCGATAAAATTCTGGCTAGAGAGTTAGCATGCAGGTACAGCAAGCAATTAGGAAGGCAGATGGCATATTAACCTATATTGCAAGGGGGTTGGAGTACAAGAGTAAGGAAGTCTTGCTACAATTGTACAGGGCTTTGGTGAGAGCACACCTGGAGAACTATACACATATTTGGTCTCCTTATCTAAGGAAGGATACACTTGCCTTAGAGGCAGTGCAACAAAGTTCACTCAGTTGATTCCTGGGATGAGAGGGTTTTCCTATGAGACGAGGTTAAGTAGATTGGGTCTATACTCTCAGGAGTTTATAAGAATGAGAGGAGATCTCATTGAAACATATAAGCTTCTGAGGGGGATTGACAGCGCAGATGTTGAGAAGATGTTTCCCCTGGCTGGAGAGTCTAGAACTAGGGAGCACAGTCTCAGGGTAAGCAGTCAGACATTTAAGACTGAGATGAGGAGGAATTTCTTCACTCAGAGGATTATGAATCATATCATAGAATCACAGAATCATAGAAATTTATGCACAGAAGGAGGCCATTCAGCTCACCATGTCTGTCCTGGCCAAAAAAGAGCTATCCTGTCTAATCCGACTTTCCAGCTCTTGGTCCTTAGCCTTGCAGGTTATGGTACTTCAAGTGCATATCCAAGAACTTCTTAAATGCAAAGAGGTTTTCTGCCTCTACCACTTATTCAGGCAGTGAGTTCCAGAGCCTCACCACTCTCTGGGTGAAAGAAGTTCACCTCAACTCCCCTCTAATCTTTCTACCAATCTTTGGAATTCTCTACCCCAAAGGGCTGTGGATACTGAATCATTGAGAATATTCAAGGCTGTGATAGATAGATTTTTGTACACTAGGGTAATCAGAGATGTGGCTGGAAAGTGGAGTTGAGGTTGAAGATCAGCCGCGATATTGAATGGTGGAGCAGGCTCAAGGGGCCGTATGGCCTACTCCTGCTCCTAATTCTTATGTTCTTATTTTTTAGCGGCACTACTTTAAGCCAGCCTTTACCTCTTAAAGGGGAGGCGCAATGTGGCTGGAGTAGCTGGTTGAAGTCATTGTGGATCTCATTCTGATTTGGAAAAAGACTGAATAATGGCACATCATGGCAGAGAGCGAGCTCCAAAATTTTCCAGTGTTGTACTGGAGGCCTTGGTGGAGGAGGGGTAGCGGAGGAGAGATGTGCTCTATCCACAGGGGATCAGGAGTTCCTCCAGACAAACTCTCAGAAGGCAGTGGGAGCAGATAGCTGTGGCAGTCAATGCCCAGAGTCAAGCCCCAAGGACTTGGATGCAGTGCCACAAAAACTGGCGTAACACGAGTGGTCAAGGTCAGTGAATTTATCTTTAAATGCCATATCCCACCAACCGCACCATTAGCCTCAGCAACTGTTCAGTGAACACACCCAATCACTCACCTACCAACAATCTCCATCAATGACTCATACCTAACATTCAAATCTCACCTTACCCTCACACATTTAGCACTGCTTCCTCATACCCATGTCTCACAGCTTGCACACATTGCCAGCTATTCAACCATGACAGCTACATCACCCAAACAGATCCACATTTACTGACACACTTCCCTCTCTCTTGAAGGACAAGGTGGCACACAACTGGAAGCAGTAGGACCTAACTGGTGGGGAACAAGCATGGTTGCATGGAGGAGACGGTGCTCGCCATCATTGGAGTAGCCATTGCTGAGACTGTGGCCAGAGGTGGAGCTGAAACCATAGACGATGATGGTATTCTCATACCTAATCCTCCTTCTTACATCCCACTTCCCCCTCATCCCACAATCTCTTTTAATTTACAAGCTGCAGATTGTGTAAGCATGCACCTCTTACTCTCCTGCCCTCCCTCACCATAACCCTACCCTTGTGGCTTTCTCCTTTCAGATACCCAAGAACTACAACCTGGCTAGGCAGTGGTGGAAGAGGAAGAAGACAGTGATAATGAAGAAACACTGTCACTCGATTTCACACTCACAACCAGCAGCTCAGACACACTGCACATAATTTAGAGGATAGCTTAGAGACTGGATCTGCATGTGTGCCCTTCAGCCAAGGCAAGGGACAAGCTAGCGCATGCGCCAGCTCGCCGGAGGGCGAGATCGCACATGAGTTCTGCTGCAGATGACTAAGATGAGCACTTTGATGGGGCAGTCTACAGAAGAACACTGATGGGCATGCACAGTGCATTGGCAAGTCTATCAGAAAGCCTGCGTGCAATGTCAAGGAACATGGAGGAGGCTGGGAACAATTTAGCTCAGGGCTTTGCACAGAGCTTAGAGCCCATCCTTTCCAGCATGGAAGTAGTGGCCATCTCCATTAGCACATTTGTAAACCCAACCATGATGCAGCGTCTGATGGCCGATGTCTCAGCTTCCATTGCAGCACAAGCAGAAGCCATTTGGGTGCTGCAGTGGAAGCTCAGACTTCTGTCATGCAAGTTCAGACTGCTGCCATCACGATTCTTCCTGTCTCACAAGTTACAGTGTGACAGCTATCAGTGAATCACTGACAAGAAGAAATCACAGACAAGAGCAAGCTGCAAGGCACCATTAGTGAGAAACCATCAAACCAGAACCATTAGCACGAAACCTGTATTGAAAAATTGTGGACTCAGATTAATTGGCAAAATAATCATGAGCGACAAACCACAGGAATACAGTGATCAGCATGGGAGCAATCGTGGAAATGCTTGGGACAAAGGTGATCGCCATTGGACCAATAAAAATAATGGTGCATGAGAATACAAATAAATTGCAGAATAAATGGACTTAACTGTTAGCGTGCCACAGAATTTTGATGATTGACATGGGAATATCACTGACCTATAATCTGACTATAATGATCATTACAGTTGTAATTTGCTTAAAAAACAAATGCAAGGACCATTTTATTATTTTTTTTTGCATTTGTTTTTTTAGACAATTACAATTTTTTTTTTAATTACTCCGGCACCCAAGATGAACAGTGGGGGCTAGAAGAATGTAAGTAAATGATTATATAATTTTAAACTTATGAAGGTTAAATTAAGTATTGAAAAATAGTAAAATGGAAATTTAAAAATAATAGAAATAGTATAGATAGGGAAGAGGAAAAAAGTGGTAGTGGGTAAAAAGGGTTGGAAAGGTGATAATAATTAAATGGGCCAGTTCTGATTTTCAAACAAATTCCCGTGATACTTCCCCGGAGCATGGTGCTTCCTGCTGGGAGTGCAGAATTGGTCCTGATAGGGTAGATCTTGACTTTGTGTGATAGTGAAAAATAGGGGATGATAGCGAGTCGGCAGCTCATTTTACATCTCTTTCAATTTTATTTTCATGGAAGGCAACAGAGTGATAAGGTCATCCAGTTTTATGCTAGGTTCTCCAAAGTGCAGGGTGCAATAGATAGTACCCGTATACCATTACAATTCCTTACTATTCACCTCCTCAACTTTTTTAACAGTAAGGGCTACCACTCTCTGAATATCTAGATTGTGTGAGACCAGATGCAAAGAGTTCTTCATGTGTATGTCAGATTTTCTGGAAGTTGCCACGATGCATTCATTGTCAGTAATCCGTCCCTCCCTGATCTGAGATAGACAAGTAACATAAACAAGTAACAATGGCTTAAGGATGACAAGTGGTACACTTGCTCTAATGGATAATTAGCCCCATTACAAGCTGCAAGAACAGCAGATGTGACGAGTTACTGAGGCACATCTTCTACCAGAGTGGTCATTGAGAAAATCGTTGTGATCTTAAAGAAGCACTTTCATTGCCTTGATAGATCAGGAGGGTTTTAACCATATGCTCTTGATCGAGTATCCCATAGAGTTGTAGCTTGCTGTGCCTTGCAAAAACATTGCCATCTAAAAATATCTGGACACAGAAATTCCTGTAGAGGTGATCCTAGTTGTTTTGGAGGCAGAAGAACACGGAGTGGATTATCGGGAGGACCGTCACTTGGAAGACTCCTCAGTGATGGCTGCAAGGGGCATGAGAACTTATCAATGAAATGTTCTCATCTTTTGAACAGTCTCTCTTTTCCACCACTATCATTACTCATGGGAGAGGCTGGATGGGCCAGTTTGCTGTCCATCATTTATCATATGTTCATTAACCCCTACATGCAGGAGAGACAGAGATCTGGTGCAGCAGCAGGATATAAAACCTGCTGCTGCTTAAAGGGACAGTGGTAGCACTGAAGGAAGCAGAAAACCTGGGCAACAAGGGTTGGCAGCCAGATCAAAGAAATAAGTTGCAAGTTTCACGGAGCTAGACTTGCATGTCCTCATGATAGAGATACAGTGTAGAGGGAACAGATTGTTTAGGGCCAGGACTGGAGACCTGGTAAGAACATGGTACACAATCTGTGAAGTGAGGTTACTGTGGCAGTGGGTGCACCTCCTTGAATTTTAGGATTCCTTTGCAGTGCAGGAAGAAGCTTAACGATCTAACAAGAGCTGCCAAAATAAGTTATTGCTCCCCTGATCCTTCCTTCTAGTCTCTTAAGATTTGTGATACTCCTTCACTCCTTTCATTACCCTCATGTTGTAGAGGGGTTTAGGTGAAAGTGGATCTGACAATGTGATCTAGCAAAAGATGTCTGACTCCCTGGCATATATTATTTTCTATAGTATATTGGAGGATGGTGACTGCATCCATGCTCTCGTTGAAGTGATCTATAGAGACTTCTGTTCTGAATGAATAATCAGGATTGGACTTCAGCTTTGTAAATAACAAGAAGAATAAAGACTTGCATTTATATAACGCTTTTCACGACCACTGGACATCTCAAAGCGCTTCACAGCCAATGAAGTACTTTTGGAGTGTAGTCACTGTTGAAATACTTGAATTTTAATGTCTCTGAAACCTCTCCTCAAAGAAACACCTTCAAGGGTGTAGTAATTTGAATGAAACATCACAGTTTCTCTATAAATCTCCTTGGCGATATTATTTATTTCCTTTCATCTCATTCTTGTGACATATCCTTAGATCATTTGTCCTCCTCAACACCCCAAGCAACATTTCACTAGACCTTCTTCCTCTTTGAACCTAACTCTTATTCTTCAAAAGGACATCTGATTTACAGCACAGATACAGGCCATTCAGCCTAACAGGTCTATGCCGGTGTTTATGCTCCACATGAGCCTCCTCTCACCCGACTTCATCTCATCCTATTGTAATGTATGTAACTGTGAGTATGTGCGCAGGTTTGTAGAGCTGCTGCACTGTCCTTTGGGAGCCGCTGCTCAGAAATCCGTACCTCCATGACCGCAGTTTTAGGTGGCAGGCGAACGAGAGGGCTGTGGCTGGTGAGGTGACCAGGGTCAGGGACCTGCTCGATGGCGGAAGAGCGGGCTGGATGGCGCCAGATGTGCTGGCACGGTGCCTAAACTGGGCCGACGTCCGGCGCGTGGCCAATGCCATCGAATCACTAAAAACAGCACTGGGCCCTGACTCCATTAAGTGTGTCGAAGAGGCTCAAGCACGTGGGGAGATCCTGTCCGAACTGACCCCCGTCCGGATGGAATTCCTCATCGGCGCCAAGCCCCGAAACCTCCCTCGGGAGCCGGCGCCTCACAACTTGAGTCGCCTCGGGGAAATCCCCTCCGTGCCTTTCAGTTCTGCGCGGAGGGGTTTCCTGTACGGGCTGCTCCTGCACACTCTCCACCTTGCCATCCTCGTCTGGCGTCCGGACACGCCATGGCGCACCATCTTGCTGTCCGGAGGTGGCGGGGGTCCACAATGGAATGCACTCTATGCGAGAGTTCTCACTCTATTTATTGGGGACTTGGCCTGGATGGTGGTGCACGGAACAGTCCCGTGCAATAAGTTTTTAAATCGGTTCACGGGTTCCCAGTTCACCTGCAATTTCTGCGGTCTGGAAGAGTCCGTGTTCCATGTTTTTATTGAATGTACGAGGTTGCAGCCCCTGTTCCATTATTTGAAGGGGCTGCTCCTCAAATTCTGGTTGCACTTCAGTCCCACACTCCTGATCTTTGGGCACCCTGTGCGGAAGGGAGCGGGCAGTTCGGAAGGCCTCCTCGTAGGACTACTCCTGGGCAAGGCCAAGGGGGCCATCAGCCGGTCCAGGTAACGGGCGGTTGAGTTGGTCGTTCAGCCCAACTGCCTGCCTCTCTTCCGCGGTTACATCTGAGCCAGGGTGTCCCTGGAGATGGAGCACGCGGTGTCCACCAGTACGCTCACGGCCTTCCGCGAGAGGTGGGCGCCGGAGGGACTGGAGTGCATCATCACCCACGGCAACCAAATTTTAATTTGATTTTAAATGTCTAAAGTTTAATTTGTTTATTGTGCTGGTTTTAGTGCCCCCCCCGCCCCCACCTTTAGCCAGGGGGCACTTGTATAATTTGTGATTTTTTTTGTGCCCTCAAGAAACCACCAAAAGAACAAGAAAAACAAGGGGGCACTTGTTTGAAAGTGTTTGGAGTGCCCTCCCCACCTTAAGGGGGGCACTTGATTTAATTGTATCATTGTTTTCTACAAAAATAGTTGTAGAGCTGCTGCGCTGTCCTTTGGGAGCCACTGCTCAGGAATCCGTACATCCATGACCGTGGTTTTAGATGGCAGGCGGACGAGGGGGCTGTTGCTGGCGAGGTGACCAGGGTCAGGGACCTGCTCGATGGCGGAGCAGAGGGCTGGATGGCGCCAGATGAGCTGGCATGGTGCCTAAACTGGGCCGATGTCCGGCGTGGGGCCAATGCCATCGAATCGCTAAAAACAGCGCTGGGCCCTGAATCCGATAGGTGTGTCGAGGAGGCTCAAGCATGAGGGGAGATCCTGTCCGAACTGACCCCTGTCCGGACGGAATTCCTCATCGGCGCCAAGCACCGAAACCTCCCTCAGGTGCCGGCGCCTCACAACTTGAGCCGCCTCGGGGAAATCCCCTCCGTGCCTTTCAGTTCTGCGCGGAGGGGATTCCTACAAGGGCTGCTCTTGCACACTCTTCACCTTGCCATCCTCGTCTGCCGTCCGGACATGCCATAGTGCACCATCTTGCCATCTGGAGGAGGCGGGGATTCCCCAATGGAGTGCACTCTATGCGGGAGTCCTCCCTTTATTTATTGGGGACTTGGCCTGGAGGGTGTTGCATGGAGCAGTTCTGTGCAATAAGTTTTTAAGTCAGTTCACGGGCTCCCAGGCCGCCTGTAATTTCTGCGGTCTAGAGGAGTCTGTGTTCCATGTTTTTATTGAATGTACGAGGTTGCAGCCCCTCTTGCAATATTTGAAGGGGCTGCTCCTCAAATTCTGGTTGCGCTTCAGTCCCACACTCCTGATCTTTGGGCACCCTGTGCGGAGGGGAGTGGGCAGGTCAGAAGACCTCCTCGTAGGACTGCTCCCGGGCATGGCCAAGGGGACCATCAGCCGGTCCAGGTAGCGGGCGGTCAAGGGGGTCGTTCAGCCTGACTGCCTGCCTCTCTTCCGCGGTTACATCCGAGCCAGGGTGTCCCTGGAGATGGAGCACGCGGTGTCCACCGGTACGCTCGCGGCCTTCCGCGAGAGGTGGGCACCGGAGGGACTGGAGTGCATCAAACCCCCGGCAACCAAATTTTAATTTGAACCACTTAATGTCCAAAGTTTGATTTGTTTAATTGTGTTGGTTTTAGTGCCCCCCCCCCTTTAACTTGATTTACTTGATTTATTCCATTGGGGACCCCTGCCTCTCCGGGCAGCAAGATGATGCGCCATGGCGTGTCCGGACGGCAGACGAGTATGGCAACGTGGAGAGTGTGCAAGAGCAGCCGTATAGGAATCCCCTCCGTGCAGAGCTGATAGGCACAGAGGGAATTTCTCGGAGGAGGCTCAAGTTGAGGTATGCAGTTGTGAGCCGAGTGGATGAACTGTAAATGTGTAGTGTGATTGTTAAACCTTTGTTAATAAACCAACTAGTTCTTAATAGCAATGTGTTGCTTTGAATTCTTAAGCAAATAACCCATGAAGCAAATACATTACACCTATCAACATAGCCTTTTATTCCTTTCTTCCTCATGCACTTATCTAGCTTCCATTTAAATGCATCTGTGCTATTTGCCTCTACCACTCCATGTGGTAGTGGGTTCCACATTCGTACCACTCTCTCAGTAAAGATGTTTCTCCTGAATCCCTTATTGGATTGATTAATGACTATCTTATATTTATGGCCCCTAGTTCCTGCACAAGTGGAAACTTTTTCTCTACATCAGCCCTATCCCACCCTTTCAAAATTAAAGACCTCTATCAAGCCACCTTTCAGTCTTCACTTTTCTAGAGTAAAGAGCACCGGGCTGTTCCTGATAGTTGTACTCTTTCAGTTCAAGTATCATCCTTATAAATCTTTTTTGCACTTTCTCCAGTGCTTCTATATCTTTTTTGTAATATGAAGACCATAACCATGCACAGCACTTAAGTGTGGTCTAACCAAGGTTCTATATAAGTTTTAACACATAACATGTCTACTTTTGAATTCTTTTCTTCTAGAAATTGACCCGAGTACTTTGTTTGCACTTATTTGGCTTTGTTAACCTGCGCTTCTACATGTAATGATTTGTGAATCTGCACCCCTAGATAGATTTGCCCCTTTATTCCATTTAGACTATTAATTTCCAAGGAGTAGATGGCTTACTTATTTCTCATACCAAAATGCATCACCTCACACTTATTTATATTGAAATTAATTTGCCATTTACATGCCCGTTCTGCAATTTTGTTAATGTCCTCTTGCATTTTTTGCAGTCTTCCTCAGTATTAACTATACCACCCCCCACTTGCCAAATTATGATATTGTATTTCCAATTACCAAGTCCAAATAATTTATGTAAATGCTGAACAACAATTTTCCCAGCACCGATCTCTGTGGAACGCCACCTTCCACCATCTGATTTCCACCATCTATGTTTAACCCTACACTTTGTTTTCTGTTTTATAGCCAGTTGCTATCTATTCTGCTACTTGTCCCCTGACTCCACATACTCTGACCATAGTCATGAGTCTAATTTATTAAAGGCCTTTTGAAAGTCCATCTGGATTTTTGGCTCGTTGCCGCCTCTGTTTTCACCCTGGAGGGGTGGCAATGGCGGCGGTAAGCTCTTCCGGGCAGGCAGCCAGCTTCCAGTGCCCCGCCAGGGTTTTCGGGGCTGGTTTCGGTGGGGCGCAGAGCATTACCACCTGGAAGAGGCGAGCCAGTGTGCAACGCCCCTGGTTGCAACATCGGCTCGATTTTTGGATCCAACCCGATCTGTAGCGCTCCATAGAGTGCCCTTCTGGGACTGCCTGTGAAAGCAAGTGGTCTGACCTGTAGCGGCTGCATTGAGGTCAGTAATGTCAATCTCAAGTAAGTGTGATTGTTTTTTATTTTATTTGTTTTGCGATTTATGTTGTGGTGGTGTGAGTTATTCATTGGGAATGTTTTTGGTGGGTTTTTTTTCAGGTTTTTTCCTCTCCCCAGACCTCTCTTAGAGCGCCCTGTTTAGCTCAGGATTTTCGCATGCTCAGCCAGCCTAGCACCCTAAGAGAGGTGTGCAATGCCTCCTTTAATGCTCTGCCCCACACTCAGAGCCCAGTTGCCCAATTTTGCTGACTGAGGCGCAAACTATTCCCGGGTGCAAACTTTACCGCCCTGCCGCCATCACCGCCCTGGAATGAGCAAAGCCAAAAATCCAGCCCATACATCCACTGCATTATCCTTACCTTCTCTTTCTGTTACTTCTTCAAAGTAGTCAATAAGGTGGGCCTAGCACAACCTTCACTTTTAAAATCCGTGCTGACTATTCTTTGTTATATTTTCAGTTTCCATTTGAGTAAAGATGCCAATATCTTTCCCCCCCCAACAACATTAAGCTAACTAGTCTATAGATCCCAGTATTTGTGCTATCTCTTTGTTTAAATATTTAAATAATATCAGCTGTCATCCAGTCCTCTGGCACTATTCCCTTTTCTATTGATTTTTTGTGTGCATATATTAGTACCGCTGCTATCTCTTTCTAGCTTCTTTGAGTATTCATCCGGACCCAGGGTTTTATCCTCTCTAAGTTTGTCAAGTTTATCAATTATAGCCCTCCTTTCTATATTAAATGTAATGATATCCTTTTTGATCTCTTCTTCTAATGTCATGCCTACTGTCATGTATCCTACATGTCTACTGTTGGTACTATCACAAGGTGTGCCACCAGAGGGCACAGCAGTGGGAGACTTGTAGGTTACCTGTACAGGTGTGCCTGGCCCAGTATAAAAGGCAGACCACCAGGTGTGATCCTCACTTTGGAGTTATCAATAAAGGACTAAGGTCACTACAGTTCAAGTACAACACATTGCCTTGTGGAGTCATTATTAGAGCATCCAAGGACATAACAATTGTCGACGAGGTTACGGACTTTGACGCGAAAATGGCTACCCTTGGTACGTTGCAGCAGTTCGCCGATGGTGATGACTGGGACGCCTTTGTGGAGAGGCACGACCATTTCTTCACAGCAAACGACCTGGCAGGAGACAACCCGACCACACTGGCTGGCAAGCCCAGAGCTATCCTGCTAACCAATTGTGGGCCCACCGTCTATGGCCTGTCAGGGACTTGCTGGAACCAGTGAAGACAACGACTAAAACATACAAGGAGCTCGTAACACTGATCCATGAGCAACTCAAGTCCAAGGAGAGCATCATCACAGCCAGACATCGGTTCTATACTCACCGACGGCCCGAAGGCCAGGAAATCGCGAAATATGCCGCAGACCTCAGGAGGCTGGTGGCACCATGTGATTTCGGTGACCACCTCACCGAAGTGCTGCGGGACATTTTTGTCATTGGAATCGGCCATGAGGGCCTTCTTCATAAGCTTCTGTTGGCGGATACCACAGTCACACATAGAAACATAGAAACATAGAAAATAGGTGCAGGAGTAGGCCATCCAGCCCTTCGAGCCTGCACCACTATTCAATAAGATCATGGCTGATCATTCCTTCAGTACCCCGTTCCTGCTTTCTCTCCATACCCCTTGATCCCTTTAGCCGCAAGGGCCATATCTAACTCCCTCTTGAATATATCCAATGAACTGGCATCAACAACTCTCTGCGGTAGAGAATTCCACAGGTTAACAACTCTCTGAGTGAAGAAGTTCCTCCTCATCTCAGTCCTAAATGGCCTACCCCTTATCCTAAGACTATGTCCCCTGGTTCTGGACTTCCCGAACATCGGGAACATTCTTCCTGCATCTAACCTGTCCAGTCCCGTCAGAATTTTATATGTTTCTATAAGATCCCCTCTCATCCTTCTAAACTCCAGTGAATACAGGCCCAGTCGATCCAGTCTTTCCTCATATGTGAGTCCTGCCATCCCAGGAATCAGTCTGGTGAATCTCCGCTGTACTCCCTCAATAGCAAGAACGTCCTTCCTCAGATTAGGAGACCAACACTGAACACAATATACCAGGTGAAGCCTCACCAAGGCCCTATACAATTGCAGTAAGACTTCCCTGCTCCTATACTCAAATCCCCTTGTTATGAAGGCCAACGTACCATTTGCCTTCTTCACCACCTGCTGTACCTGCATGTCAACCTTCAGTGACTGATGAATCATGACACCCAGGTCTTGCTGCACCTCCCCTTTTCCTAATCTGCCGCCATTTAGATAATATTCTGCCTTCGTGTTTTTGCCCTCAAAGTGGATAACCTCACATTTATCCACATTATATTGCATTTGCCATGTATTTGCTCACTCACCTAACCTGTCCAAAGCACCCTGCAGCCTCTTAGCGTCCTCCTCACAGCTCACACTGCCACCCAGTTTAGTGTCATCTGCAAACTTGGAGATATTACACTCAATTCCATCATCCAGATCATTAATATATATTGTAAAGAGCTAGGGTCCCAACACTGAGCCCTGCGGCACTCCACTAGTCACTGCCTGCCATTCTGAAAAGGACACGTCAATCCCGACTCTCGGCTTCCTGTCTGCCAACCAGTTCTCTATCCACGTCAGTACATTACCCCCAATACCATGTGCTTTGATTTTGCACACCAATCTCTTGTGTGGGACCTTGTCAAAAGCCTTTTGAAAGTCCAAATACACCACATCCACTGCTCCCCTGTCCACTCTACTAGTTACATCCTCAAAAAATTCCAGAAGATTTGTCAAGCATAATTTCCCCTTCATAAATCCATGCTGACTTGAACCAATCCTATCACTGCTTTCTAAATACGCTGCTATTTCATCCTTAATGATTGATTCCAACATCTTCCCCACTACTGATGTCAGGCTAACTGGTCTATAATTACCCATTTTCTCTCTCCCTCCTTTTTTAAAAAGTGGTGTTACATTAGCAACCCTCCAGTCCATAGGAACTGATCCAGAGTTGATAGACTGTTGGACAATGATCACCAATGCATCCATTATTTCTAGGGCCACTTCCTTAAGTACTCTGGGATGTAGACTATCAGGCCCTGGGGATTTATCGGCCTTCAATCCCATCAATTTCCCTAACACAATTTCCTGCCTAATAATGATATCCTTCAATTCCTCCTTCTCACGAGACCTTCGGACCCCTAGTACATCGGGAAGGTTATTTGTGTCTTCCTTTGTGAAGACAGAACCAAAGTACTTGTTCAATTGGTCTGCCATTTCTTTGTTCCCCATTCTAAATTCACCCGAATCCGACTGCAAGGGACCAATATTTGTCTTCACTAAATCTTTTTCTCTTCACATATCTATAGAAGCTTTTGCAGTCATTTTTTATGTTTCCGGCAAGCTTCCTCTTGTACTCTATTTTCCCTCTTTTAATTAAACCCTTTGTCCTCCTCTGCTGGATTCTAACTTTCTCCCAGTCCTCCGGCTTACTACTTTTTCTGGCTAATTTATATGCCTCTTCCTTGGATTTAACACTATCCTTAATTTCCCTTGTTAGCCACGCTTGAGCCACCTTCCTCGTTTTATTTTTATTCCAGACAGGGATGTATAATTGTTGAAGTTCGTCCATATGATCTTTAAAGGTTTGCCATTGCCTATCCACCGTCAACCCTTTAAGTATCATTTGCCAGTCTAATCGAGCCAATTTGCGCCTCATACCATCAAAGTTACCTTTCCTTAAGTTCAGGACCCTAGTTTCTGAATTAACTTTGTCACTCTCCATCTTAATAAAGAATTCTATCATATTATGGTCACTCTTCCCCAAGGGGCCTCGCACAACAACAAGTCCCTTCTCATTACACATCACCCAGTCTAGGATGGCCAGCTCTCTGGTTGGTTCCTCGACATATTGGTCTAGAAAACCATCCCTAATACACTCCAGGAAATCCTCCTCCACCGCATTGCTACCAGTTAGGTTAGCCTAATCAATATGTAGATTAAAGTCGCCCATGATAACTGCTGTACCTTTACTGCACACATCCATTATTTCTTGTTTGATGCTGTCCCCAACCTCACTACTACTATTAGGTGGCCTGTACACAGCTCCAACCAGTGTTTTCTGCCCTTTGGTATTCCATAGCTCCAGAATACTCCAGAAGGCCACCTCTGTGAGCCAGGCATTCATGACTTCGACCTAGGCAGATGACTCATCCTCAGGACTCAAACCCGGCAAGTACTGTGCACAGAGTGGTGCCTTTTAGAGGCTGACTGTAGAACGTGAACCTTCTCAGGGAAGAGAGAACAGGCCCCCGAGTCCCTTAACTCAGAGTTAGCCAAGGGGGGCTAATAGAGTAGCACCATTCTGGCGTTGTGGAGGGAATCACAGGGCTCACCAGTGCCATTTTAAAGACTATGTATGCAAACGCTGCAGCACAAAGGGCCACCTCCAGTGAATGTGTAAGAGAAAAATGACTCACTGTGCCGATGAAGAGTCTGCAGATGGCCATGAATCCAGCGTGGATTATGAAACGATAGTCAGAGAGGCAGCTCAGCCCCACGATGAGGTATATAGCCTGTTTACCTGCACCCCGAATGTTCCCCATTGAGGATGGAAGTCATGATTGATGGCATCCCAGTCTTCATGGAAGTGGACACGGGGGCAAGCCAGTCAGTAATGAATCAAGAAGCCTTTGAGAGGCTATGGGACAATCAAACTGAATGACCCAAGTTGGTCCCGGTTCAGGCAAAGCTTCGCACCTACACCGATGAACTTATCCCAGTCGTTGGTAGTGCGGATGTTAAGGTACTCCATGATGGCGCAGTGCACACGTTATCTCTTGGATTGTTGCAGGTGATGGACCAACTCTACTTGGAAGAAGGTGGATGGAGAAGATCCATTGGACCTGGGAAGATTTCATCCCTCCAGCGATCAATGTTCCCCGCGCTCAGAGGCAAAGCATGCCCTCACCTGAGGTTGGATCCGGCACCAGAGAGCAGACCTGCACAGCACCTGAGGCACAGACCGCCCAGCACGACTGCGTGGAGATGATCTAGCTGGTACGACCCGAGCGTATCCTCCAGGCTTCAGTGACAGGACTCCGGAGAAAGAAAATCGGATCCAGAGGTGACTTCCCAGCTTCAGAGGCAGAACCTGGGGAGAAGAGGATCACTGCAGTTGACATTGTGGATGGAGGAAAAATGGCGACCGAACCACGAGGTGGTGCGCTGAAGAAAAAGATGGCGGCGGCCAGACCACGAGGTGGTGCGCTGATGGAGCAACACGTGGCACCAAACGGAGAAGAGGATTGGGGTAAAGAAAGCAAGGCTCTCTTAAAGGAGGCCTGCAACCCACCACACTTAAAGCGACAGTTCCACATACTCAAGCAATGTAATAGCAACTGTGAGTTGGAGATAAAATGTGTAACTGATGGTCAGAGTTGTGTACATGCAATAAGCAAGGAAAAGCCACGTGACTGCGATCATGTAAAATCTGTAATTAATGATCAGAATTGTGTACATGCGAACAGCAAGGAAAAGTCGCCCGATCGCGATCGGAGCTACAGGATATTCACAATAAGTAATGAAATGTTGTGCGATGTAGGATTTCAACTGC
Organism: Pristiophorus japonicus; assembly: GCF_044704955.1. Classification (NCBI taxonomy): domain Eukaryota; kingdom Metazoa; phylum Chordata; class Chondrichthyes; family Pristiophoridae; genus Pristiophorus; species Pristiophorus japonicus. The sequence goes on from NC_091977.1 coordinate 107,066,137, forward strand.
ACATAGCCAATGCAGCGGGCAAACACCCATCGGGTGCACACAGGTTCAGCGAGCTACCCAACGCTGTAGCCTGCGACCCTGGAACCAGAGTTATGCACCATGGAGTGTGGCCACAAGCAGCCAATACACAACAGCTGCAGAGCAAGCGATCTCAGGAGAGCAACAGCACCGGTATCGATACCCTGCCTCTGATCGGCTCTGCCTCTCAGGCACCTGATGGCACCAACCGCCACGAGTCTGAAAGAGCAAACTGTGGTAAGGCGCAGCCCCCAGACCCCATTGCCACCAAGACCATACCCGGGAATGAAGGGTCACCCGCAACAGTCCTCCCAAAGGGGACCAGGACCAGCCAGGATCCGAAACCAAACAACGCCCAGGCCAGCGAGTCAGCAGTCCCCGTGCACTGCTAGACGGCAGCTCCTCAGGAAGCAGCAGTGACCCAGGGCGCAAAGAAAGGACAGGGAGGTCACAGATATCTGTGAACAGGCCCGACGCTAGGAGCAATGGCAACAGCCCCAAGAGCAGGCAACTTGAGCCAACCGGGTTCCCACTGCCAGCACTGGGCACCACGCCACCACCAGACTGCAGGGATGCCATCCAGCAGTTCTGGAATTAGCTTGTCCTTACGCACCGGTTACCGATCCCCAGTATGCATCGATAATGTATCTCACCAGTCTAACGTACTTGTCTCACAACTGAACCACAAATGTAATGCAAACTTGTTTTTATGGACGTGAATGTACATGAATGCAATGAGCCTCTGGCATAATCTATATGTGGGGGGTGGGGTGGAGGGGGGGAGAATGGAATGGTCAGGGACACACACAAACAGCAACCACCAGCACTCTACTGCCAACAAAACACCAACCACTCACCCAAGATTGAATTGACCTGCCAAGGGTCAACCAGATAGAGCTAAGCCCAGAGCACAGTCAATGCAGAGGCGATTTGTACTAAAGGCTTGGGGGAGAGTGATGTCATGTCTCCCACATGGCTACTGTTGGTACTATCACAAGGTGTGCCACCAGAGGGCACTGCAGTGGGAAGCTTGTAGGTTACCTATACAGGTGTGCTGGCCTAGTATAAAAGGCAGACCACCAGGTGTGATCCTCATTCTGGAGTTATCAATAAAGGACTCAGGTCACTACAGTTCAAGTACAACACATTGCCTCGTGGAGTCATTATCAGAGCATCCAAGGACATAACACCTACCTTGTTAGCCTCCTTGGGAAAAACATTGATGCAAAGTAACTCTTCAATATTTCTGCCATTCACTGTCATTATCTGTGAGTTTATCTTGTGCATCTCTTAATAGAAACATAGAAACATAGAAAATAGGTGCAGGAGTAGGCCATTCGGCCCTTCGAGCCTGTACCACCATTCAATAAGATCATGGCTGATCATTCCCTCAGAACCCTTTCCTGCTTTCTCTCCATACCCCTTGATCCCTTTAGCCATAAGGGCCCTATCTAACTCCCTCTTGAATATATTCAATGAACTGGCATCAACAACTCTCTGCGGCAGGGAATTCCACAGGTTACAACTATCTGAGTGAAGAAGTTTCTCCTCATCTCAGTCCTAAATGGCCTATCCTTTATCCTAAGACTGTGTCCCCTGGTTCTGGACATCTCCAACATCGGGAACATTCTACCCGCATCTAACCTATCCAGTCCCGTCAGAATCTTATATGTTTCTATGAGATCCCCTCATCCTTCCAAACTCCAACTCCAATGTAAAAAGGCCCAGTTGATCCAGGTAGGCATTGATTGGGAGGGCTTTGGGTTTCTCGAAAATAGCAAACTTTCCCAAGGTGCAGGGAGCAATAGACTGTACGCACATCATCCTGAGAGCACCTTTACAGGGTGCGGAGGTGTTTCAGAACCAAAAAGGATTCCACTCCTTGAATGTGCAGCTCGTTGTCGACCACAACCAAATAATCATGGCAGTAAATGCTAATTTTCCAGGCAGCATCCATGAGAGCACGTTCTCTGACCTGTTTAACAGCCAACCACAAGGTCACGGTTGGATGCTGGAGGATAAAGGATATGGCCTTGTCAGCTGGCTCATGACCCCCCCCTGCGTAATCCCCAGTTAGAAGCCGAAAAGAGTTACAACGAAACATAGAAACATAGAAACATAGAAAATAGGTGCAGGAGCAGGCCATTCAGCCCTTCTAGCCTGCACCGCCATTCAATGAGTTCATGGCTGAACATGAAACTTCAGTACCCCCTTCCTGCTTTCTCGCCATACCCCTTGATCCCCCGAGTAGTAAGGACTTCATCTAACTCCCTTTTGAATATATTTAGTGAATTGGCCTCAACTACTTTCTGTGGTAGAGAATTCCACAGGTTCACCACTCTCTGGGTGAAGAAGTTTCTCCTCATCTCGGTCCTAAATGGCTTACCCGTTATCCTCAGACTGTGACCCCTGGTTCTGGACCTCCCCAACATTGGGAACATTCTTCCTGCATCCAACCTGTCCAAACCCGTCAGAATTTTAAACGTTTCTATGAGGTCCCCTCTCACTCTTCTGAACTCCAGTGAATACAAGCCCAGTTGATCCAGTCTTTCTTGATAGGTCAGTCCCACCATCCCGGGAATCAGTCTGGTGAATCTTCGCTGCACTCCCTCAATAGCAAGAACGTCCTTCCTCAAGTTAGGAGACCAAAACTGTACACAATACTCCAGGTGTGGCCTCACCAAGGCCCTATACAACTGTAGCAACACCTCCCTGCCCCTGTACTCAAATCCCCTCGCTATGAAGGCCAACATGCCATTTGCTTTCTTAACCGCCTGCTGTACCTGCATGCCAACCTTCAATGAATGATGTACCATGACACCCAGGTCTCGCTGCACCTTCCCCCTTCCTAATCTGTCACCATTCAGATAATAGTCTGTCTCTCTGTTTTTACCACCAAAGTGGATAACCTCACATTTATCCACATTATACTTCATCTGCCACGCATTTGCCCACTCACCTAACCTATCCAAGTCACTCTGCAGCCTCATAGCATCCTCCTCGCAGCTCACACTGCCACCCAACTTAGTGTCATCCGCAAATTTGGAGATACTACATTTAATCCCCTCGTCTAAATCATTAATGTACAATGTAAACAGCTGGGGCCCCAGCACAGAACCTTGCAGTACCCCACTAGTCACTGCCTGCCATTCTGAAAAGTACCCATTTACTCCTACTCTTTGCTTCCTGTCTGACAACCAGTTCTCAATCCACGTCAGCACACTACCCCCAATCCCATGTGCTTTAACTTTGCACATTAATCTCCTGTGTGGGACCTTGTCGAAAGCCTTCTGAAAGTCCAAATATACCACATCAACTGGTTCTCCTTTGTCCACTTTACTGGAAACATCCTCAAAAAATTCCAGAAGATTTGTCAAGCATGATCTCCCTTTCACAAATCCATGCTGACTTGGACCTATCATGTCACCATTTACCAAATGCGCTGCAATGACATCCTTAATAATTGATTCCATCATTTTACCCACTACTGAGGTCAGGCTGACCGGTCTATAATTCCCTGCTTTCTCTCTCCCTCCTTTTTTAAAAAGTGGGGTTACTTTGGCTACCCTCCACTCGATAGGAACTGATCCAGAGTCAATGGAATGTTGGAAAATGACTTTCAATGTATCCGCTATTTCCAAGGTCACCTCCTTAAGTACTCTGGGATGCAGTCCATCAGGCCCTGGGGATTTATCGGCCTTCAATCCCATCAATTTCCCCAACACAATTTCCTGACTAATAAAGATTTCCCTCAGTTCCTCCTCCTTACTAGACCCTCTGACCCCTTTTATATCCGGAAGTTGTTTGTGTCCTCCTTAGTGAATACTGAACCAAAGTACTTGTTCAATTGGTCTGCCATTTCTTTGTTCCCCATTATGACTTCCCCTGATTCTGACTGCAGGGGACCTACGTTTGTCTTTACTAACCTTTTTCTCTTTACATACCTATCGAAACTTTTGCAATCCGCCTTAATGTTCCCTGCAAGCTTCTTCTCGTACTCCATTTTCCCTGCCCTAATCAAACCCTTTGTCCTCCTCTGCTGAGTTCTAAATTTCTCCCAGTCCCCAGGTTCGCTGCTATTTCTGGCCAATTTGTATGCCACTTCCTTGGCTTTAATACTATCCCTGATTTCCCTAGATAGCCACGGTTGAGCCACCTTCCCTTTTTTATTTTTACGCCAGACAGGAATGTACAATTGTTGTAATTCATCCATGCGGTCTCTAAATGTCTGCCATTGCCCATCCACAGTCAACCCCTTAAGTATCATTCGCCAATCTATCTTAGCCAATTCACGTCTCATACCTTCAAAGTTACCCTTCTTTAAGTTCTGGACCATGGTCTCTGAATTAACTGTTTCATTCTCCATCCTAATGCAGAATTCCACCATATTATGGCTCTATCCCTATCTTAGTTTTCATTTTGTTATTTATCTGTCTATAGAATACTTCACTATTTCTTTTTATATTCTTTGATCATTTTATTTCCTGATTCCTCTTCACCAGAGGGTCCGTTATGATGAGATTACTCATTAACTCTTGTCTCAGTGCACAATACAAGATCTAAAATAGCCTGTTCCCTGGTTGGTTCCACCATATCTTGTTCTAGGAGACTGTCGCAAATGCATTCCATGAACTTGTCCTCTAGACTACCTTTGCTAATTTGATTTGCCCAGTTTATATGAAGATTAAAGTCCCCCATGATTATTGTTTTATCTTTGTGACGAGCTCCTGTTATTTGTTGATTAATACTCTGTCCAATGGTTGGACATTGGACTGATAGTTAAGCATTAAACAGCTGGTTATAATCTACCAGTTTTTACATAAAAGTTTGTTTATTTTCCAAAGTTAGTTTTATTCTCCACTTGGATTATTTAAATGTTAAGAGCTCTGCTCTATCTTAGAGCAATGTTCGCAATTCTGCCATGGGTTTGGGTTCTCAAATAGGCATCCCACAAAGTTATTTTGTTAAATTTTCACTGGCTTTTGAAGAAACCACATAACATATTGTAAGAGGAAACATAGAAACATAGAAAATAGGTGCAGGAGTAGGCCATTCGGCCCTTCGAGCCTGCATCACCATTCAATAAGGTCATGGCTGATCATTCACCTCAGTTCCCCTTTCCTGCTTTCTCTCCAAACCCCTTGATCTCTTTAGCCATAAGGGCCATATTTAACTCCCTCTTGAATATATCCAATGAACTGGCAACAACAACTCTCTGCAGTAGGGAATTCCACAGGTAACAACTCTCTGAGTGAAGAAGTTTCTCCTCATCTCAGTCCTAAATGGCTTACCCCTTACCCTTAGACTATGTCCCCTGGTTCTGGACTTCCCGAACATTGGGAACATTCTTCCTGCATCTAACCTGTCCAGTCCCGTCAGAATTGTAGATGTTTCTATGAAATCCCCTCTCATCCTTCTAAACTCCAGTGAATACAGGCCCAGTCGATCCAGTCTCTCCTCATATGTCAGTCCTGCCATCCCGGGAATCAGTCTGGTGAACCTTCGCTGACTCCCTCAATAGCAAGATTAAGAGACCAAAACTGAACACAATATTCAAGATGAGGCCTCACTAAGGCCCTGTACAACTGCAGTAAGACCTCCCTGCTCCTATACTCAAATCCCCTAGCTATGAAGGCCAACATACCATTTGCCTTCTTCACCGCCTGCTGTACCTGCATGCCAACTACCATGACGCCCAGGTCTCGTTGCACCTCCCCTTTTCCTAATCTGCCACCATTCAGATTATATTCTGCCTTCGTGTTTTTGCCACCAAAGTGGATAACCTCACATTTATCCATATTATACTGCATCTGCCATGTGTTTGCCCACTCATCTAACCTGTCCAAGTCACCCTGCAGCCTTTTAGCATCCTCCTCACAGCTCACACTGCCACCCAGCTTCGTGTCATCTGCAAACTTGGAGATATTACACTCAATTCCCTCATCTAAACCATTAATGTATATTGTAAATAGCTGGGGTTCCAGCACTGAGCCCTGTGGCACCCCACTAGTCACTGTCTGCCATTCTGAAAAGGACCCGTTTATCCCGACTCTCTGCTTCCTGTCTGCCAACCATTCTCTATCTACGTCAATACATTACCCCCAATACCATGTGCTTTAATTTTGCACACCAATCTCTTGTGTGGGACCTTGTCAAAAGCCTTTTGCAAGTCCAAATACACCACATCCACTGGTTCTCCCTTGTCCACTCTACTAGTTACATCCTCAAAAAATTCCAGAAGATTTGTCAAGCAGGATTTCCCTTACATAAATCCATGCTGACTTGGATCGATCCTGTCACTGCTTTCCAAATGTGCTGCTATTTCATCTTTAAAATTGATTCCAACATTTCCCCCACTACTGGGTTTCCCCACTAAAGAGTTGACCTCAACAGCTGCAATAAAATTCAATGTGCCGAATGGGTGCAGAGAGATTTTTTTTATTTTTCATTGTTAATTGTGTTTTTGAAAACTGCGAACTGACCTACTGACTGAAAGGTGGGGTGACAATTTGTGTACTCGGCTTCCTCGATTTCGAGGGACTGCCTATGAGGGACTAGGCTCTTATTTTTGTTGCCGTGTGCTTGAATTACTACAATCTAGATTGCGATCTTTTCCCTGTTATGTCTAATCTTTCTAGTTGTTTCTTTTTGTTTCTGGGAATACTCAGTATTTTTCATGGCAAGTTTCCTATTTCCTATGGTATTATGTTTCTGTATTTTTGTTGATATTTTTCTCCAACCTTTTGATTTGGTTGGTACTCCGTAACAGAATTGAATTCTACTAAATGCATAAGTAGTTTGTTTTTGAATCAGAGTTTCCATGAATTATAGTTCAAAATAGCCAAATGGCAAAACTTTGCACCATAGCCAAATTAATTATTATTTAACCAATTCAATCTCAACAAAAAACTGAACACATTTCACAAAGCATAACTCATGCATAGGAGTGATAAGATTTCCAAATGTACTGCTGTCCAAGGGAAACTTGACAATAGATTAACAGTTTTCTGCATTGAAATCAAGAAACTGGGAAACATTTTGTTCTTGAATCAGGATTCTGTATTATCCAAAATAGTTGAATGCTTGGATAAGGAACTCTGTGCAATGAGCGTGAATGTAAAGTGGGTTGGTTGATTGAAATTCTTAGTTTAGATTACAATATATGTCGTTGACTATTGTTGGAAGTGATTCTGTAATCGCAAGGAATGTACCTTGGAAAATAGAAGAAATACAGCATTTGATTTTCTGTAACTTCATTTTAATTTAATAAATCACTCCGAATGAATGCCATTCCCTACTGAAAGTGCTGGATTGCTGTAATTACCCCTGTTTCTTTAGACACTGTTCCTTCCTAATGTTGTCACTGTGATATATTCACAGAGCACAGCACACACAGCTCCTAACATGGAGGCAGCTCTCTCGAAGTCTCCGGAAAGTGCCTGGTTCTGTTTAATGATTAAATCTGCAGTTGCAGTACACAATACGTCCACATCCACAGTGTGGAGCTACAAACATTACAAGCTTACAGATATTACACTTCTCCCTCCTTAATGAAGAAGCCATCATAACAAACATCTTACATAACTTTCATGTTTCTACATAACACAGGATATAAACTTATTTTTCTTCCATATTTACAAATTTAACTTCACCACTTGTTTTCTGTTTCGAAGAGGATACCTTCGCTCTCGAACAGAACCTTCCAAACATGGTGTTGAATCTAAACTCATTTGAGCCTCATCCTGAGGAATGTTTTCCTCCACGGGATTTCCTTGATTTTCATTTGAACTCACTCTAACTTCAGGCTCTTTGTTTTCCTGACTCGGACTCAGACTTTCATTCTGATTCTCTCCTGGATTTGTTTCCAGTACATTGAATTTAGGATTTGCTACTGGTGTATCAAAACTATCTCATGAGTCAGAAATAATTGAATCATTCCCACCTTCAACTCCTTCCATGTCTGTAGGTAAAATATGATCAATATGAACAAACCTAACCTGTCCATTATCAAACATCTTTACCAAATATGTGCGAGGACCACATATCTTCACCACTCTTCCTGGTAACCACTTTAACCATTTCTGGTGATGGTTCTTCACTCTCACCTTCTGATTTAATTTCACACTTCTCTCTTTTACTCTACTTTTATCATGATTCACTTTCTGTCTTAATTGTGTCTCTTCTATGGACTGTGCCAAATTTGGCTTTAACAACGAGAATCTGGTTCGTGGCTGTCGTTTGAGAAACAACTCTGCTGGTGTTCTACCAGTAGTTGTATAAGGAGTATTTCGATATGTAATCAAAAAATTAGCCACTTTGTGATCCAATGACAACTGTCATTTCCTTGAATTAGGATCTAACATTTGTTTTATGAGGGCACGTTTTATAATTTGTACAGTGCACTCTGCTGCACCATTCGAAGCAGGATGGTATGGTGGAACCTTGGTATGTTTCACACCATTTTTGCTCGTGAATTGTGCAAATTCTTCTGAACGAAATTGTGGTCCATTATCCGAAACAATTTCTTCAGGGAGGCCAAATGCAGAAAATAATTTTCGTAAAATGTCCAATGTTTTACTTGTTGTTATTTTCCACATTGGAAACACCTCAACCCACTTCGAATGGCTATCAATCACAATGAACAATGGTTGTCCTTCTAACTCAGCAAAATCAATATGTAGCCTTTGCCAGACCCTGGGAGGCCATTTCCATGGCTGAAATGGTACTGGTGGTGGTTGCTTGCTTACCTTATCATCGGACTTAGGTGCAACAACAATGGGTGTTCCCCAATTACATCGATCTATCTTACAAATAATGTTCTCAGTCTCTAGTCTTTTGAGTTCTTGCTCAACTTTCTCCTTGAGTGCATAAGGTACGGAATGTGGCTTGTAGTAAACCGATCTAGTGTCCTTCTGTACCCTGACACTCGCCTTGAAGCCTTGGATCGGGCTGCCCGTTTCGTAGAACACCTTTGGATACCGCTTGATGACCTCATCCGTTGATGAAAATCTCGCTTCCACACAGAAAATCTTACTCCAATCCAGCTTCAGTGAGCTCAACCAATTTCTTCCTAGTAAGGCAGACTTGTCTCCTTTCACTACTATTAGAGGCAAGTTCTGAAATTGATCTTTATATTTCACCGGTACAGTGATACGACCTATCACAGGAATTTTCTCTCCCGAGTAGCCTCGCAGCTCTATCTTGGATTTCTCTAGTTGACAATCACGCAATTTGTCGCAGTATAGTGACTCCGGTACTACACTCACGGATGCACCCGTGTCAATTTCCATTGGTATCTTGAAACCCGCAACATCTATGTGGATTTTGATGCTTCCCGAATCGCTGTCCGTTAAACTCGTGCTCCTTATGACGTGTAACTCTACCATCTCCTCGTCCTGTTATTCTTCCATGCTATGTAGTCTTTTGGGATTTCTACTCATAGCTTTGAATGCTGTACTCATAGCTTTAAAAACTGGTTTACCCTTCAGTCGGCATGCCTTCGCCAGATGCCCAGTCTTTCTGCAGAAGAAACACTCTGCCTTCACGTATGGACAACTTTGAGCAATGTGTTTTCCCAGGCACCTACAGCATGACTTTGTCGCTCTGGTAGAATTTCCAGTTTCTGAGACTTTCGGCCATGTCCGTCTTTTACTTTGAACCTGCAGGTGATTTACCTCGGTTGACTGACAACCGTAATCATTATTTAATTCTCGGGAATATTGTTCGGCCATGCTCATCGACCTCGCTGTCTGACAAGCAATCTCAAAAGTCAAGTCATTCATCGTCAATAACTGCCTTCTGATCACATCATTTTTCACCCCACAAACAAAACGATCCCGTAATGCTCGGTTTTGAAAGTTTCCAAAATTACAGTGCATCGATAGCTTTTTTAATGCTATGATGTAATCACTGATACTTTCATCAGACTTTTGATTCCAAATCCCGAAACGATAGCTTTCAGCAATTTCTAACGGTTTGTGGTTATAGTACTGCTCCAACTTCGTTAAAATCTCTTTAAACATTGTGTCCTTTGGCTCGTCAGGCACAAGCAAATTTACAAGGGTTTCGTATAATGCCGGACCTGCCACTGATAAGAAGATCACTTTCTTACATTCCAACACAGCCTGGTCCTGGACTGCATTGTTTGGAACTTCGATTATGTTATTTGCAGTGAAATACATTTCTAGCCGATCCACATAAGCTTTAAAAAGTTCCCAGTCGTGTCTATATTCACCCAGATGCCCCAACAAACCTGCCATTTTAATCTCTAGCTGTTCACACCATGTGCTGTATTTTACCTCGGATTTTGTAGCTTTTTTCCAAAGACAGAAACTTCCAAAGTCTTTCTGTCAGCTGGCTGAATCCTTCACCAACAAAATTTTAGCTTTAAATCATCCAGAAAATCCCATCTCAGTCGCTAACTGTGATATATTCACAGAGCACAAGCACACACAGCTCCTAACATGGAGGCAGCTCTCTTGGAAGTCTCCGGAAAGTGCCGAGTTCTGTTTAAAGATTAACTCTGCAATTGCAGTACACAATCGGTCCACATCCACAGTGTGGAGCTACAAACATTACAAGCTTACAGACATTACAGTCACTGAGTTCTTACTATCGGTCTCTAAAATTGTAATATTACTTAATGTTGGTCTGGAACATTCTCTATGTTATGTATAATCCTGAATTTGTTTAGCAATGGTAATCATTCATTAGATGGTGATTTATTTTGATTTGATTTGATTTGATTTAGGATTTGTTTAAATAACACCAATCATCATAAGCAGTCCCTCGGAATCGAGGAAGACTTGCTTCCACTCTTAGAATGAGTCCTTAGTTGGCTGAACAGTCCATTATGAGAGCCACAGTCCCTGCCACAGGTGGGACAGACAGTCATTGAGGGTAAGGGAGGGTGGGACTGGTTTGCCGCACGTTCTTTCTGCTGCCTGCACTTGTTTTCTGCATGCACTCAGCGATGAGACTCGAGGCGCTCAGCGCCCTCCCAGATGCACTTCCTCCACTTAGGGTAGTCTTTGGCCCAGGTGTCAGTGGGGATGTTGCACTTTATCTGGGAGGCTTTGTAACGTTTCCTCTGTCCACCTTTGACTCGTTTGCCATGAAGGAGTTCCGAGTAGAGCGCTTGGTTTGGGAGTCTCGTGTTTGGCATGCAGACAATGTGGCCTGCCCAGCGGAGCTGATCAAGTGCTTCAATGCTGGGGATGTTGGCCTGGACAAGGACACTAATGTTGGTGCGTCTGTCCTTCCAGGGGATTTGTAGGATCTTGCAGAGGCATCGTTGGTGGTATTTCTCTAGCGACTTGAGATGCCTCTGAGCCATACAGGAAGGTGGGTATTACTACAGCCTTGTAGACCATGAGTTTGGTGGTAGATTTGAGGGTCTTCGAACACTCTTTTCCTCAGGTGGCTGAAGGCTGTGTTGGCGCACTGGAGGCGGTGTTGAATCTACTCACCAATGTCTGTTTTTGTTGATAAAAGGCTCCCGAGGTATGGGAAGTGGTCCACGTTGTCCAGGGCCGCGCCGTGGATCTTAATGACAGGGTCAGTGTTGTGCGGATAGGACAGGCTGGTGGAGGACCTATGTCTTATGGATGTTTAGCGTAAGGCCCATGCTTTCGTACGCCTCAGTAAATACGTCGACTATGTCCTGGAGTTCAGCCTCTGAATGTGCGCAGACGCAGGCGTCGTCCGCGTACTGTAGCTCGACGACAGAGGTTGGAGTGGTCTTGGACCTACCCTGGAAATGACGAAGGTTAAGCAGCTTCCCATTGGTTCTGTAGTTTAGTTCTGCTCCAGCGGGGAGCTTGTTGATTGTGGGATGGAGCATGTCAGCGAGAAAGATTGAGAAGAGGTTTGGGGCAATGACGCAGCACTGTTTGACCCCGATCCAGACGTGGATTGGGACTGTAATGGATCCGTTGGTAAGGATCACGGCCTGCATGTCATCATGGAGCAGGCAGAGGATGTTGACGAACTTTTGGAGGCATCTGAAATGGAGGAGGACGCTCCATAGACCCTCGCAGTTGACAGTGTCAAAGGCCTTTGTAAGGTCGAAGAAGGCCATGTTTAAAGGCTGGCGCTGCTCCCTGCATTTTTCCTGCAGTTGTCGCGCTGCAAAAATCATGTCCATTGTGCCCCATAGGGGACGAAATCCACACTGTGACTCTGGGAGGAGCTCCTCAGCCACAGGGAGAAGACGGTTGAGGAGGATTCTAGCGACAACTTTCCCAGTAGCTGATAGCGGGGAGATTCCTGCTCACCAAATGAGCATGGTGTATATCGCTCCCAAGTTTACTTTGGATGTGGTTCATGGATTTACATTGGCCCTTCCAAAGCTTCCTGGATTTCAAATCCATCTAAAGCCTTTCAATGTTCTGACATCATGACGTGGCATGTGATAGCGAATGGGAGGGCAGGGGGATGGTATAACAGGCATTTCATCTGGTACCGTCCATTTTGCACCTCTGCCATAGTTGAATTTTACCTCCAACATAACATTTGGGAGTGCATGTGCAAAATTGTTGCCAGCCTGCTGAGAGTATCGTTGGAATCAGGCCAGGAGCCAGGATCCTTGCTGAATCTTGCATTCATTTCAGTAGGCTCCCTGTATGCATGGAATGAGTATTGGTGATGTAAAGCAGGGGATGTAAAATCCAACAAGGCAGCAGTTGTTAAAGGGATGCCTGCCACTGAAGTGTAAGGGGGGTGGTCTCTATGAGGGGATCAGGTTCCCTTCTGACCAACTTGAGCGGTTCGAATCGCTCCCACTCCCTTGGGTTCTAGACTCTAGATTTATTTGGGGGGGCGTGACAAAAGTGCAAAGGACACTGGTTTGATGCAAAAGAACTTTGGTTTTATTACAGTCAAGGAAATACAGGCTTATTACTCTAGTGAGAGAATACAAGGCCAAACTTACAATCACTCTAATAAAGGATAGTACAAGGTCAAACTTATAATCTTATAATCACTCTAATAAAGAACCATACACTACACATTCAAAGGGGATTGCAGTAAAATTACACCTCCCACCTCCCAATGCCTAATTCTAGCTAGTTTGGATTCCAGGGCAGACAGGGACTATGCTTACCAATCCTTTTGACAGTTAACGGTAGATCGCGGTTTCGGGGTTCACTGGATGCAGTAGGGTCTGTTTGTCGTACCCCGAACGTTGGAGAAGATTTCTTGCTACGCAATCTTCAGTTGGGTTGAGTCCGCTGATGTGGTAAGGCGCTTTTTGGATTTATGGGGTAAGTACCCGGTTTTCTTCGTTAGAAATAGGTTCAAAGTCTCGTTAGGTAATGTTTTCACCTGTTGGTAGTCAGGCCTTAGATTGTAGAGTGGAAACTTTTCGATTCTTCGTTTTTTTTCCCGTTGGAGTTTTGTTTCATGTTTGGTCGATCGCGGTGGTTTTTTTTCCGTTGACTGTGGTTGGTTGCTGCCGCGATGGTGATGTTCTTCCTTCCTTCAGGACTTCAGGACTTCGAGGCTGGAGAAGTTAGTTTGCAACTATCGCGTTGGTTTCTCTCCTTGTCTTGATGAGGTAGTAGCAACCTTGTAGCTACTTAGCAACCCCAACCTCTGTTGAAAACAGGGGCCAGTTATACGATTTCAGTGGTTCTAATCGTGGCGCCAAATCAGTTCAAAATCCTTTGTATAAATTTGGCGGCCTTGACTCTTCTTTGTAATATTTTGGCGGGCTCATTAAAAGTTGATATATCTTTGGTGGGTTGATGTTCAAAAACTATTTCCTGATGGAAATATTAGCTTGGTAATTGCAATGTCCTTTTGTGCTTAGTTTTTTGCATACAGGTTGGATTGGGCCTCTTTGTAATGTATATGCTGAAATGGTTTTCCAGACCCATGTTGATAGGTAGCTATTCTGGGTGATTTTGTGATGTTAATGTCTCTTGTGGAGAAGGATTCTCGAATACTCATTCCTCCAGACAGGTTAACTTAGTCCTCACACCCAGGTAACCTCACTGAATCAGACTGTCTCCTGCTAGTTCCTTAGGCCCGCCCACAACCTTGAGTTTGTCTTTTAAAATCGAAAATTCTATTAAAGTTCGTAGTTTCTTTCATAAGCACTATAGAGTTCCAAACTTTTCGGTAGATAGTCCCAAATTAAATTTCCTTTCGAATGAGCCCAAAAACAGAGGGGGTTTCTTGTGAATTTTGCACCTTCTTCAGTCACCCTTGTTGACACTCCACACTCTTGAGTGTCAATCAAGGTAAGAACAATTCCTGCTCCAAGAGTCAACCTTCCCTGCATTTATACTAGCTAAACATTAACCTGCACCCCAGTTGAAATGCAAATGCAATTTACAGCCGAATACAGTCATTGCAATTCGGTTATAGCATAGAGGGGGTATGGTGTCCCTCTTTTACTCGGTTTTCACAGTAAAATAACGGTATACAGTCAAACACAGTTTAAGTAAAGTAAAATAAAAGCACATAGGCAGAACACATTCTCAAGTAACACTCTTACAACACTCGTGATGTTGCGGTTTACAGCAGGTAAAATCAAACACAAATTAAACATGGCAGTATGGTGTCACTCCTCCTTGCATGATTCCCAAATTCGGCCAAGGAGCATACAGCACACTTTGGTGCCTGACCTGACGACCTCTGCGTTTCACTCGACAAGTGAGACACCATAAGCAAAGTATAATCGCAAGTTGACAAATAACTAAAGTATGGGAAGCGATTTGGATCCAGACTGGGACCTCTATATTTCTGAAAAGGTCCCACCAAGGCAGAATGGTGATCTCAAGAATCTTTTTCCCTATCTCAATTGTTTTCTGTTCTAGAGTATTGAAGTGTTTTTGTGAGATAATTACAGCTTTTAGCAGAGCGGTAAGATGTTCGGGTAGAGGGGGAATTGCATAGCCAAAATGTACAACATAATCCTGCAGGTTTGTAATGTTTTCCTTCACAGTGAGGTGGACAGTGGAGGGTTCAGGAATGGGGACAATCCGTTCCTGGGCCACTTGAACTGATGCCTCAGGTTTGAAGCAAAAACTGCTGTCACAGAAGTGTCCATGTAGATAGATGGTGACACAATATGTCCCACCCCCTGTGTATGTTACCTGTGGAGGGACATGGTCTTGTGCCATTACTTCCATGGTGCAGTTAACAGGCTGTGCACCAGCAGCTTTAAGCCCACACTGTGACTTGGAATAGGCACTCAAGTACTGGGAACACAGTATTATGTGTGCACCCCGGCTCCGGCACCCGGAGAGTTCAGCACCCGTTACAGCGTGCTCCCACTTTATGACATACGGTGGGACCGCTGCGAAACGAATGTGTGTACCTCCCTGAATAACTCCAATGTTCTCCACCCGGTATACTGGTGCGGGTCGGGCTGTCCCACCCATGACCGGCATCCTTAATACTATCCCCACAATAGTGTGGTTAGATTTCTCACAGTCTACTGGGACAGGGTACGCTTCAGAGGCTAGGCGGAGCTGGCACGGGCTTAGTGAATTGCTGTACGGGTGGAGGGCTGCGAGGTGCTTGTTCCTGATCCAAGAGGGGACTACACCTTGTTTTAAATCCTCCAGGTTGTTGCGGCCCTCGCCCAACAACCATGCCCCATATAGTATGCACACCTCGTTCTGTGCAGCCTGGTCAGAAGCGTTTCTATCCTCCCGTATGAGTGCATTCACTGTCTGTGCATGTTCTTCCAGCTCAGCCACTATTTCTTTTAAATGGACAGTCATAGCCTGGTCCTCGGGTAGTTCTGATCCTACTACGGTATTCTCCTGTTTCAGGACTTTTCTCGATTGGGTCTTTAAACTGTTTATCTTTGTTTGCAGTTCTATGTCATCTAAGCTATTTATTACAGAGGATGCTGTATTGTAGTCGTGAAAACGTTGTTTATGATTCCCCTTCTAGGTCTCCCTGAGCCCATGGTGTCCCTAGCGTTTAGGGTGTATAGGTCTGCTTTGTCCACATTTCCAAAGTCTAACTCATAAAATTTCTTGAACATGTCTCCAAGTAGGGCCTGGTATAACAGCTCTGTTTCCCTCGGACACTATGCAGGTAGGTGTACCTCGGTAAGGTTTAAAATTACTGAAGCTACCGCATAATGTACCCCCTGGTACAACACCTTTTCGGTTGGTACCAATACTAATCCATTTCCAGGTCCCTTGGTGTTGGTAGGACCCCTTTCTATTACTGTGTGCATTGGCGGGGTTGTGGGCAGGGGTTTCTTCATGTGTGCTCTTATTTCGGTGGCATTAATTGGGAGTGGGGAGTGTGGGACTGCACACCCGTGTAGGCTAGAATCCCACCCCATCCCTTCCCCTTCATCTTGCCATTGCCTGGCAAAGGTGATCGATATGCCTGCGGGACAAATACTCTCTGATCCCCACATGCAAACATAAATTCCTTGTTCGGATTCCCACCATTTGTCCCAACACACTTTTACTCCTCCCAGTGTCCCCGTGATGGTGCGGTACGTATCATTACCGAGTCTTTCCCAATCCGATTCCTGGTCCCATGCATCCTTGCTGAGTTTTCTGAGCCACCACCATCTTCCCAGGGGAATGTTTCCTTTGCAAGTCAAACATACACGCTTTCCCTCTGTAACACTGACTCAGGAAGTGATGATCCGTATCCGGGGGCATGGAACTGAGGCCTCCCCCTAGGTAAAACCTTCCTGGCCGGAGTAGCGGGTAGAATTAGATCCCAGCCACCCTGGCCATCTTCCCTCGTGGGCGTAAATGGCGAGTTCTTCCATGTATCGGGGGCCACCGCTGGTGGTTACGATCGGTGCTCTTCCTCCTGAACACCCGTAGATGAGGGATTCTTCCACGTCTCCTCGTTCGCTGCTGCTCATCCTTATCAGGGCGAGCAGGAACAGGATCCTTCTCATGCTGCTCTCTTTCCTGTAGGGGCACATAAAGCAGATTGTCTAGCCCCGAGAAAGCTCTCTGGCTTGACAAAGGTGACCGAGTTCCAAGTTGGGCTCATAGTCTTTAATTGACTGGCTGTCTTCTTCAGTTCCTTGTGGACTGATGTCTGCGTTTAACTTTATCTCACAGCCGTTTTACTCTTATCTTACCGGTGCTTCCTGTGGTGTATCTAGCACACAGATCACTGACTCCACACGGTCTGGTGTTAATCTAACTGCTGTGACCTTCGTCCTTTATTGTTCAGCTCCAGAGTGCCTCTCAGGTATGGTGGTCAGCCTTTCATAGCGCCTGTTGCAGGCACTTCCAGGTTTCCCACCACAGCACCCTCTGTGGTGTAGCATTGTGCTTACATTACATTTAAGGTACCAGGACGATACACACATCAATACATAACATCACACTTCCTTAATAGCCATACTGGTAGATTCTTCTTACTCCCGGGTATTACCCGACCTGTGCCTCTTTTAACAGTTGCACAGGTAGATTATTTTCCTTACCCCATATATCACTATCATTACACATAATCTTAACTACTCGAAATTATTCAGTAAACGTTCTTAAATCCATATTGTACTTTATATGTACATCTGCCACCCATCTCCAGGTGGCCAGGTTAATTCCTGCCTTCTTCCTTTCTTCTTCTTCTGGGTGTCCAGCGAGGTCGGTAATAGGTCGGCCTGCACTGCCTAACCCTAAGTACCCTGACCGGAGGTGGGTTTGAGTCCCACATTATCGGGGGAACGTCCCCTCCGGTGCTGCAGCACACCGCTCCTTTGGAGATGGCTGCCTGGTTCGTTTCTTCCCCGGGGGGGGTTCTGCCTGGTTGAGGGCTACGGGCTGGGGTCTCCCACTTGGTGGCTGTACCACCGCTATCTCTTCTGGGGGTCCCTTGTTTCCTGAGGCTACCGGCTGGGTGTCCCTGCTCGCGGGCTGGTCTCTGATCTTAGGTGCCATTTTGCGGCTGGTCCCTTTCCCGGGGCTGAACCATTTAAATTGGAGCGCTGGTGACCACGTTGTCTTTGGCCGTGGTGTGCGGGGTGTCCTTCTTAAGGCTCCGGCTGCTGGAGGTGCGTTCGAGTCCCAAATGATTGGGGGGACAGCTCCTCCGGTAACACAATCCACCACCCCTCTAGGTACGGTCTGTGGGTCTGCCACGTCCCCTGTGGGATTTCCACAGTCGGGGGCTGTTGGCTGGGGGTTCCTGTCTTTAGTGCGGTTTACAGTTTTTGGTTGTCCTTTATGTTTAGCTGCTGCCCTGGGTTGAAAAGTTTGCACTGATTTATGTGGGACCACTTTGTACAGTGGGGCAATTTTATGGCATAGACCATGGGGCTTGCCTTGTCGACAACGTGGTATGGTCCCATGTACAGTGCCTCAAAAGACCCCTACTCTAGCGTAGCTCCTTACCATAACCTGGTCCCCTATTTCCCACTCATGGGGCCCAAGTTTCCACATGATTTGCGCCTGATTTTTAGGAGCAACTGGTGGAGAACGGACTATCTTAGAAATCGCAATTCTCCACATTTTTTTTTCTGCAGTTCTAGTCAGGTAGAACAGTTCTACTTTGGAACAGAATTTTTTCTTCAAAAGGGGGCGTGTCCGGCCACTGACGCCTGATTTGAAAGTTTCCACAGTGAAAACGTACTCCAAACTAAAGTAGAATGGAGCAAGTGAAGATTTTTGTAGAACTGAAAAAACCTGTTCTACACATTAAAAAATCAGGCGCAGGTTCCAAATTAGGCGTCCAGAACAAGGTGGGGGGGGTGGGGGGAAGTCATTAAATTCTATAATAAATCCTTATTTATACTTATACAAATATTATACAAATAAATCCAACCTGAATAAACATTTATAAGCAAAGAAAAGATTAAATAAACCATCTTCCTACCTGTGTGAAAGTGCTTCAGGCAGGCCTTTCAGGACCGAAGGCTGAACGGGCCGGCCCGAGACCTCGGGCAGGGCCCGTCCCCAGCACCAGATTTATAGGTACGCGTTGGGTTGGGTTGGGTTGGGTCGGGTCGGGTAGATTCGGTTCGGGTCGGGTCGGGTCGGGTCGGGTCGGGGGGGGGGGAGGGGAAGGAAGAGAGAGAGAGGGGGGGGGAGAGAGAGAGGAGGGGGGGAGGGAGAGAGAGAGGAGGGGGGAGAGAGAGAGGAGGGGGAGGGAGAGAGAGAGGGCGAGAGGGAGAGAGAGGGAGGGGGGGAGGAAGGGAGAGGGAGGGAGGGGGAGGGAGTGGGAGAGGGAGGGAGAGGGAGGGGGGGAGGGAGAGGGAGAGAGAGGGAGGGGGGAGAGAGAGAGAGGGGGGGAGAGAGAGAGAGAGCGGGGGGGTGGAGGGAGAGAGAGAGGGGGGGGAGAGAGAGGGAGGGGAGGGAGAGAGCGAGGGGGATGAGGGAGAGAGAGAGGGCGGGAGGGAGAGAGAGGGAGGGGGGGAGGGAGGGAGAGGGAGGGGGGGAGGGAGAGGGAGAGAGAGGGAGGGGGGAGGGAGAGAGAGGGAGGGGGAGAGGGAGAGAGAGGGGGGGAGGGAGAGAGAGATAAAGAGGGAGGGAGAGGAGAGAGAGAGGGGGGTGGAGGGAGAGTTGGGGGGAGCGGGAGGAGGTCAGGTCGGATCCAGTCCGGGAGCGGGAGTCGGGTCGGGTCGGGTCCAGTGGGGGGGGGGGGGGGGGGTCGGGTCGGGGGGGGTGGGAGCGCGGGTCGGGTTGGGTCCAGTCGGGGGGGCGGGGAGCGGGAACAGGAGCGCGGGTCGGGTTGGGTCCAGTCGGGGGGCGGAGCAGGAACAGGAGCGCGGGTCGGGTCCAGTTGGGGAGACGGGGAGCGGGAATAGGAGCGCGGGTCAGTCGGGGGGGGGGAGCGGGTGTCGGGTCTGGTCCGGAGGCAGGGGGGGGAGCGGGTGTCGGGTCTGGTCCGGAGGCAGGGGGGGCAGCAGGAGCTGGCCGTGGGAGGAGCCTTATTCACGCAGCCCCAGTGAGGCCGTTCGGCCAGGGCTAGGGGCTGCGTGCTTCGGGCTCCTCCCACACAGTTCGGCGCCTGGAGCTACTGCACTTGCGTGCCCACTGTAGCGCGCATGTGCAGAGGTCCTGGCACTGTTTTCAGCGCAGGGACCTGGCTCCGCCCCCCCCACAGCTCGTGCTGGCTGCGCTGAGGGCCAGAGGACCTGCAGGTAGGTGGAGAATACCAAGGATTTTTTTCGGCGCACTTTGAGGCGCGAAAAACGGGTGTCCAGGTCAGGACTGCGCCGTTCTAGGCGCGTGTGGAAACTTGGGCCCATGGTGTTTGCGGGGTTCTAGCAGCAGTAGGTTGCTCCGATGCTGTTTTCCCATGTTGTTAGCAGCCTGCCAGTGAATCTGTTTAAGGTGTTCAAACAGATTCCTGACAGAGCTGTCCCGGTTCGCTTCCGTAAGCTGACCTTCCGTGAGTACCGGGGCTAACACATGGGCGAGGGTTCGCATGGCTCTGCCGGTCATGAGCTTGTACGGGGAGTACCCCGTGCTCTTTGACTGGCTGGCTAGGATCCCCATGAGGACTAGTGGTAGGACCTCTACCCACCCTTTGGGTGAGTCCCCTGTCTCTTTGTGCAGCCTTTCTTTGATGGTGCGGTTTAAACACTCCACAGGCCCGGATGACTGTGGGTTGTGGGCGACTTGTCATTTTCCTTTGATGCCGAGTACCTTAAGGGTCTCCTGCATCACCTGCCAGGTGAAGTGACTCCCCTGGTCGGACTCCACGTATTGTGGTAGTCCCCATCGAGAGAACACTTCTCTGACCAGGATCCTAGCTGTTCCCAGGGCAGTGGCTGTTCGGCATCGGAAGGCTTCCACCCATTTGGTGAATACATCCACTAAGACTAGGCAGTACTTGTAGCCTCCCTGGGCAGTGGGTAGGAGCCCGATGTAATCGATTTGGATCGACTGCCAGGGTTCCTCTACCCTCCTGATATGTCCCATCGACACCTTTCTTTTCTGGGGGCTCGGGGTTGTTAGCCGCGCACACCAGACAGCTAGCGCAGAACTTGCGGACATCTTCCCTGAGTCCTGGCCACCACCCTGCCTGTTGCACTCATTGCCAAGTGGTCTCAGGTCCGGGGGGTCCTGTTCCTGGATCCTCGTGGGCCAGCTGGAGGAATTCTCTCCGGTGTTGTTGCGATACTACCCATTGCTCCCCCCTGAACAGCATGCCTTGTTTAATGGCAATTGCTGCGGTGCCGTACGGGCCGTCTACCCTTTCCCCTTTAGCTAGCATGTTCAGGACTGTTTTGAGGATGGGGTCTTGGGTCTGAACCGTTTTTAGGTTCAGGGGCAAAGCTATCCCTGCCTTCCCTGCCATCCCAATCCTGCCCTGACTGCTGCAATGGGTCCTGGGTTGTACGGATCCCAGAGCTTGCCCATGCGGGCCCCCTGCTTGGCCAACATGTCAGCCTGCTGGTTTCCCTCATTACGGGGTTCTGTGGTGGAATGTGCCTTCACCTTATGTATGTAGATATTCCCTTCCTCCCCTACGGCTTTCATGATCTTTTCCAGTAGGGGCTTAATTGCCAGGGGTCTCCCGTCTGTGGATGTGTATCCGCGGCAGGACCAAATAGCCAGGTATTCCATACACGAATTGCATGTGAACATATTGTCCGAGCAAATCGTGTATGGGGTAGGGAATTCTTCGGGGTGTGTGACTGCATATACCACCGCAGACAGTTCAGCGTGCTGGGCGCTCATAGTACTGGGGAGTTTAATCGCCAGAGCATTGCCTGCCTCGGGGTCATAAACTCTGCAGCCTGTGAGTCGTTCACCCGCAGATACTGTACTTGAACCATCCACATAGATCTCTCGGCCTGCGGGGTGTAACCCAGCCCGAAAGCCTATGTCAATTTCTCACACCCCTTCTACGGTACACTGGTGTGCCGTCCCTGGATAAATCATGTTGGCTGCGAGTCTTGGCTCACAGAGACCCTTTACCCTTAGGTCCATTTGAGAGAGGAGCAGGGTCCAGCGAGCAATGCAGGCAATGCTAACTGTCCCGTCCTTGATTCTCCCATCCAGGAGCATTTGGGTGGGCGTATGGTGGGTAAGGAGTGTGATAGGGGACCCCCCTGTGAAGATCAGTGATCTTTTCACAGCCCAGCGAGTGGCTAGGAGGTGCCGCTCACAGTTGGAGTATCCCTTCTCCACGTCCGTGAGTATCCTGGAGGAGTAGACCACTGGTCTCAGCCGGCCGTGCCGCTCTTGGAGCAGTACTGCGCTCAGGCTGTCCCCACTGGCTGCTACCTCCAGGAAAAACTCTTTACCCCCATCTATGGCCCCTAGAGCTGGCGCAGTCTGCAGGTCTTTCTTGAGTTGGATAAATGCTGCTTCGCAACCTTTGTCCCATTCCCACTCCACTCCCTTGTGTAGGAGTCGGAGCAGAGGGGCTGCAGTGGCTGCATAATCCTCAATGAAATCTCTGCAGTACCCGGTTAGTCCTAGAAAAGATCTTACTCCTGTTACTGTGTACGGGGCGGGTAACTTCTGCACTACTTCCCTTCTAGCTTTGTCTATGGCTCTTTCCCCAGCGCGCACAGCCAGTCCCAGGGATTTGACTTCCTTCAGGCTGATCTGTGCCTTCTTGGGGTTTACTTTAAATCCCTCTTCTTTCAGCAGCTCCAGCAGTTCAGCCAGCAGTGGGCCATGCTCCTCCCCCTCATCGGTGAACAGGAGCAGGTCATCCACATACTGTACAAGCTGCTGGGGTCTGCTGAAGCTCTTTAAACAGTTGGCCATACACCGATGGAAAATACTGGGGCTGTTGTGGAAGCCCTGAGGGAGACAGTTCCAAGTGTACTGCTGTCCTTTAAAGGTAAAAGCAAACTTGTACTGATCTTCTCTTCTTAAAGGTATGGACCAGAACCCATTGGAAATATCCAGCACCGTGAAGGTGGTCGCGGAGGCTGGGATACTCCCAATGAGGTCGGCGACAGCAGCAACGGTGGGTGCACAGGCGGGGATGTTACGGTTGAGTACTCGATAGTCCACCGTGGCTCTCCAGGAGTTGTCCGGTTTCTTAACCGGCCACAATGGAGAGTTCACATGGGTAGCTATTGGTCTCAATACCCCCTGTTTAACCAGAGAACCCAAGTCTGTTTCTATGTCTGCCTCCGCCTCCCTGGGGAAGTTGTACTGTTTCTGTGGTCGGGTCATGGGGTCCCCATCTATACTAACCTCGACCCCATTTATTCTCCCACAGTCGTGTTTGTGAGTGGCAAAAGCTGCAAGGTTTTTCCTCACATATTCTTGATATTCTACAGGGGTGTTGCTGACCAGTGATTCAAGGTCATAACCCTCCTTTGGTTTCATGGTGCACACCGTCCCTTTTCCCTGTTTTCCTGTGATAACCATCACCTCACTCTCCTGTCCCGTACAGACTGGCCCCCAAAGACAGTGGTTTCTTAAATCCACCAGAATCCCGTGGCCTAGGATGAAGTCAGCCCCCAGGATCCCTCTCCCTTCCTGCTCCCATTTCATCAGGACAAGTCCACTTAGTGTGGAGTGTACCTAAGTGAATGGAGAGCGGAACGGAGAATGAGCCAGTCTGTTCAGTGCCTGTGAAACCCACCAAGCTGTAGGGGACCCCGTTAGACAGAGGTGAGGCAGCGGGGTTAGCTGCATAGACAAGGGTTCTTGAGGGACCGGTGCCCAGCAGGTAAGTCCCTTTCACCTTTTCCACCTCCATCTGTACTGTCGGTCTCCTCCACGCATCATACTCGAGGGCACACAGGTGGACAGACTACTGGTGGCAGTGGCTGCCTTCCCAGGGCCATCTAACATGGCTCGGAGCGCAACTAAAAAGGTATCAAACGAGTGGGGAGGGACTGGCTTATCTGTCTCGGTCTTTTGGGTAGGGGCTGGAGAATTCTTTCCTGCGCAATTCTTCCAAGGATTTTATTGTGTTCCTAACACAAATGAGGCTGCACACAGGGAGATTAAAGTAACAGTGACCTCAGCCTTTAATAAGACACTCCAGTGTGAGGAACAGGCCTTAGGGATGCTGGGATCCCTTGGGACTTCAGGGGATGAGCTCCCTGGTGCCGAAACGGGAGTACATGCTTTACAGATACACAACATCACTCCCCCCCCACAAAGTCAAAGTTAAATCTATTTACAAGGTGAGGCGGTTGGGAGCCTTTCTTTCCCTGGTGGACCGCCTCGGTACAAATGTCTGTTCTGGTGTGTTGGCTGGGCCCTCGCTGGGCTGGCGTGTTGTTGGCCCTGCAGCGCTGCTGGGTGGGCCTGGCCTCGATGGGCTGTTGGGCGTGATGGGTTCGACTTCCTCATCCGGGGTGGTGTCGTTGATCCTTTGGGTGTGTGTTGTGGGCTCGAAAAAGGTGGTGTCTGCTGTGGGTTGTTCAGGGCAGTCTGTGAACCACAGCCTCGTTTGGTCCAGGTGCTTTCTGTAAATTTGTCCATTGTCTAGTTTGACTACAAACACCCTATTCCCTTCTTTAGCTATCATCGTGCCTGCGATTCACTTGGGACCATGTCCATAGTTTAGCACATACACAGGGTCATTCAGATCAATTTCCCGTGACACAGTGGCGCAACCATCGTTTACATTTTGTTGCTGCTGCCTGCTCTCACCTGATCATGCAGGTTGGGGTGAACCTGCAAGAGTCTGGTTTTAAGTGTCCTTTTCATGAGTAGCTCAGCCGGGGGCACCCCTGTGAGCGATTGGGGTTTTGTGCAGTAGCTGAGCAGTACTCGGGACAGGCGGGTTTGGAGTGAGCCTTTTGTGACTCGTTTAAGGCTCTGTTTGATGGTTTGTACTGCCCGCTCTGCCTGCCCATTGGAGGCTGGTTTAAACGGGGCCGAGGTGACATGTTTGATCCCATTGCGGGTCATGAATTCTTTAAATTCGGCACCGGTGAAACATGGCTCGTTGTTACTGACCAGTATGTCAGGCAGGCCGTGGGTGGCGAACATGGCCCTCAGGCTTTCAATGATGGCGGTGGCGGTGCTTCCCGACATTATTTCACATTCAATCCGTTTTGAAAAAGCATCCACTACCACCAGGAACATTTTACCGAGAAACGGGTCCGCATAGACGACATGGATCCTCGACCATGGTCTGGAGGGCCAGGACCACAAACTTAGTGGTGCCTCTCTGGGCGTGTTGCTCAACTGAGCACAAATGCTGCATTGCCGTACACAGGACTCGAAGTCAGATTCGATACCGGGCCACCACATGTGGGATCTGGCTATCGCTTTCATCATTACAATACCCAGGTGTGTGCTGTGGAGATCCGAGATGACTGTCTCCCTGCCCTTTTTTGGTAGCACTACGCGGTTACCCCACAACAGGCAGTCTGCCTGAATGGACAACTTGTCCTTTGGCCGCTGGAACGGCTTGATTCGCTCTTGCATTTCAACGGGGCTGCTGGCCCAGCTCCCATGCAGTACACAGTTTTTTACTAGGGACAGCAGAGGATCTTGGCTGGTCCAAGTCCAAATCTGGCGGGGCGTGACAGGTGATTTATTATTTTCAAAGGCTTCCATGACCATCAACATGAATTCTTTAAATTCGGCACCGGTGAAACATGGCCCGTTGTCACTGACCAGTATGTCAGGCAGGCCGTGGGTAGCGAACATGACCCTCAGGCTTTCAATGATGGCGGTGGCAGTGCTTCCCGACATTATTTCACATTCAATCCATTTTGAAAAAGCATCCACCACCACCAGGAACATTTTACCATCAACAAGTTTGCAGGCTGCGCCATTTCCACCCCCGTGGTGGGCAATGGTAGCCGACTGAGAGCATCTGTACAGTTCTCAGTGCCTGGCCTGTGGCGGATGGTATAGTTATACGCTGATAGCGCGAGTGCCCACCTTTGTATGCGGGCTGAGGCATTAATATTTATCCCCTTGTTTTCAACGAACAGGGATGTGAGGGGCTTGATCGGTTTCCAGCTCAAATTTGAGGCCAAACAGGTACTGATGCATTTTCTTTACCCCGAACACACACGCTAATGCCTCTTTCTCAATCATGCTATAGGCCCTCTCAGCCTTGGACAAGCTCCTGGAAGGATAGGCAACAAGTTGCAACTTCCCCGCAACGTTAGCTTGTTGTAATACACACCCGACTCCGTACGACGACGCGTCACATGCTAGCACAAGTCTTTTACACGGGTTATACAATACAAGCAGCTTGTTGGAGCATAAAATGTTTCTGGCTTTCTCAAAAGCAATTACTTGTTTTTTTCCCCATACCCAGTTCTCATCATTGCGCAATAACACATGTAGGGGCTCTAAGAGAGTGCTAAACCTCGGTAGGAAGTTACCAAAATAGTTGAGGAGTCCCAGGAACCACCGCAGCTCCGTGACGTTCTGTGGCCTGGACGCATTCCTGATAGCCTCTGTCTTGGCGTCTGTGAGCCGAATGCCGTCCACCACGATCTTTCTCCCCAAAAACTCCACTTCTGTTGCCATGAAGATGCATTTCGACCTCTTCAGCCACAGCCCTACGCGATCCAGTTGCTGGAGGACCTCCTCCAGGTTTTGTAGGTGCTCGGCAGTGTCCCGACCCATGACCAATATGTCGTCCTGAAAGACCACCGTGTGTGGTACCGACTTGAGTAGGCTCTCCATGTTTCTCTGGAAGATCGCTGCAGCCGACCGAATTCCAAACGGGCATCTGTTGTAGATGAACAGTCCCTTGTGCGTGTTGATGCAGGTGAGGCCCTTCGAAAACTCCTCCAGCTCCTGTGTCATTTAGGCTGAAGTCAGGTCGAGCTTGGTGACGGTCTTGCCGCCTGCCAGCGTCGCTAATAGGTCGTCTGCCTTAGGTAGCGGGTATTGGTCCTGTAGCGAGAAACAATTAATAGTTACTTTATAATCGCCGCAAATCCTGACCGTGCCATCACTTTTGAGTACTGGAACAAACGGGCTGGCTCACTCGCTGAATTCCACTGGGGAGATCATGCCCTCACGTTGCAGCCTGTCCAGCTCGATTTCCACTCTCTCCCTCATCATGTGAGGTACCGCTCGCGCCTTGTGGTGAATGGGTTGTGCCTTTGGGGCCAAGTGGATCCGTACCTTCACCCCGGAAAAGTTTGCAATGTCTGGCTCAAAAAGGGAAGGAAATTTGTAAAGAACCTGGGTCCATGAGGCCTCATTGACATGTGATAGTGCTCGGATGTCATCCCAGTTCCAGCGGATTTTGCACAGCCAGCTCCTTCCAAGCAGTGTGGGGCCATCGCTCGGGACAATCCAGAGTGGCAGTTCATGCACCGTGCCTTCGTAAGTGACCTTGACCATAGCACTGCCCAAGACACTGGTAAGCTCTTTGGTGTACGTTCTCAGTTTTGTGTGGATGGGGCTCAGGGCTGGTCTGAATGCCTTGTTGCACCACAGTCTCTCAAACATCTTTTTACTCATGATGGATTGGCTAGCGCCAGTGTCCAGTTCCATGGCTATGGGTAAGCCATTCAATTTTACGTTTAGCTTTATAGGTGGACATTTTGTCGAAAATGTGTGCACCCCGTGTACTTCAGCATTTGCCTCCTCTCTCTGAGGCTCGAAATTGCTTTGATCCACCATGGACCGATCTTCCTCTGCCACGTGGTGGTTAGCAGGTTTTGCAGAGCTTGCAGCTCGTTTGCAAGCTCGTTGAAGGGCCCCACTGTTCCACAGCTCTTGCAAACATACCCTTTGAAGCGGCATGAGTACGCTGAATGGAAGCCTCCACAACAACGCCAACAAGGTGTGAATTGCCTTGCATTCATTCTTTGTTGGGGACTCTGAGTCATCTGGGTCACCTGAGGCCTGCTGGCAGTTGCAGACTCGTGGGTTCTGCTCTGTACATTTCTGCTCGCAAACACAGTTCCAGTTAATTTATGAACATTGTTAGCACTTGTGTGTTGAGAGATTTGTTTGGTGTTATCACTGGTGGACATAAACGCCTGTGCTATCGCAATGGCCTTACTGAGGTTCGGTGTCTCTACAGTCAAAACTTTTCGTAGGATGGTCTTGTGGCCAATACCCAGTACAAAAAAGTCTCTGAGCATTTGCTCCAGGTAGCCATCAAACTCACATTGTCCTGCAAGTCGCCTTAGCTCGGCAACATAGCTCGTCACTTCCTGACCTTCAGATCACTGGCACGTGTAGAACCGATACCTCGCCATCAGCACGCTCTCCCTCGGGTTAAGTTGCTCCCAAACCAGTGTACACAGCTCCTCATACGACTAATCTGTCAGTTTCACCAGAGCCAGAAGATTCTTCATGAGGCTGTAGGTCGGTGTCCCGCAGACTGTGAGGAGGACCGCTCTCCTTTTTGCAGCACTTCCTTCTCCGCCCAGCTCGTTGGCTACAAAGTACTGGTCTAGCCGTTCGACATAGGCTTCCCAGTCCTCACCCTCCGAGAACTTCTCCAGGATGCCCACAGTTTGCTGCATCTTTGTGTTGGATTCATATTCTCGTCACCAGTTATTGTGTTCCTAACACAGATGAGACTGCACACAGGGAGGTTAAAGTAACAGTGACCTCAGTCTTTAATAAGACACTCCAGAGTGAGGAACAGGCCTTACGGGCCGGCTTATATACAGTGCTCCCAAGGGATGCTGGGATCCCTTGGGACTTCAGGGGATGAGCTTCCTGGTGGCGGAACATGGGAGTGCATGCTTTACAGATACACAACACGGGCAGCTCTCGATTATCCACACACGGATGCAACGGGAAACTGTTGTAACGGCATTTAAAATTCCGTGTGTGTGCGCGCTGCCGACGTCACTTTGAAACTCTGATGTTCCTTTTGAATGTTGCCTGTTGAGCCTTGCTTTTAAGCACTCTGCCTTGCCTCAGCTCCCGCTACTGCTCGCACACAGGTCCACTGCCTCTGTCGAGCCTGCACTTGCTGCTCCCATACAGGTCCACTGCCTCTGTCGAGCCTGCACTTGCTGCTCCCATACAGGTCCGCTTCCTCTGTCGGGCCTGCACTTGTCGCGCTGCTTTTAAACGCTCCACCCTGCCTCAGCTCCCGCTGCTGCTCCCACACAGTTGCATTGCCTCTCATAATTCATTAAAATGCCATGAACAGTTACAGGAAGTAATCAACAAGCCTAATGGTCTTTAGATATAGAGGACTAGAATTCAAGGATTAGAAGATACGCTACAGCTATTGGCTAGAGCACACCTGCAGTACTGTAAACGTTAACTGTAATGTCAACTCACTCTAATGGAGAAATTGTTTTCCCGGCATGGCCCAATCCCAGAGAGACCCGGATAATCGAGAGTTGCCTTTATATAAATACATAAGTTCATGTAAATCAATGTAATACTTACTCTTGTGGATATCACAAGGTCGGTCCATCGTTTGCGGCATTGGTTGCCCTCACGCACCTCATTGGTCGCCGACGAGACCACTTCTGCTATCTCGGCCCAGATATTCTGGTACGCCTTTGGGGTGGGCTTCCCACGCCCTCCCTGTGTCAAATCATCCCAGCGTGACTCAACCTCCTCCAATATGCTCCTCTCCCAGCTCACTGCTCTCACCAGCATCAGTCTCCACAGCATGCTGTGATGCCTCCTCCTCTTCCTTCATTATAGGCCAAATTCGGGCAAATATGTGGCTGGTAACAGCTAATTTTTGTTTCCCTATTTGCTCTAAAGCTCTAAACTCTCCCTTCCTCCTCCCAAAGCAGCCACACCATACCCACACATGACTTCTGTCTCTCTCAGCTCCCTCTCTCTCTCTGTCTCCTCTTCTGCATATGTCATGATGACCCTTGACCTCCTGAATCGTGGGAATCGAGCGTTGCCATGCCATTGCTAAGGACGGCGACACTTTACGGCAGAAGGTCAGAGAAATTTAACGCTACCGCCCATTTCATATCGCTCACGGTAACGTCCAATTTCAAAAATGGAGACTAGGTGCTTTGAGAATGGGCGAGAAGCCGGCGATTTGAAAACCCATTTTTACCGCCCATGCCGGAAATAACACCCATTTTTGGGTGATCTGCACAAAAGTGTAAAATCTAGCCCCATGTCATTTATAAAAATTGCAAATAGTAATGGATGAAAACTGCCCCTTGGGGAACACCATGCTGAAAAACATCCATTGACCATCACCTTTTGCTTCCTGCCACTGAGCAAATTTTTTATCCATACCATCGCTTTCCCCTTAATTCCATGAGCTTCCATCTTCTTAATAAGCCTCCTGTGTGGCACTTTGTCAAATGCCTTCCAACAGATCAACCTTCTCTGTTAGTTCATCAAAAAATTCAATCAAATTTGTAAGACATGATTTACCTTTAACAAGTCCATGCTGGCTCTCCTTGATTAACCCATGCCTTTCCAAATGAAAGTTTATTTTGTCCTGATAATGGTTTCCAATAACTTCCCCACCACCAATGTTAGGCTGACCGGTCTGTAATTTCCTGATTTATCCCTCTCTCCTTTCTTGAATGGTGACATAACATTAGCAACCCTCCAGTCCTCCAGCACTACTTCTGTATCCAATGAGTATTGAAAGATTGTGACCAATGCCTCTGCTATTTTTACCTTTGCTTCTTGCAGCAACCTAGGATGCATTCCATCTGGACCAGGTGACTTACCTCCTGGAAATCGTGGAGAGTCAAGGGTCTAGTGAGAATGAGGAACTGAAAGAAATTTAGTAAAAACATAGTACTGGAGAAATTAATGGGACTGAAAGCCAATAAATCACCTGACCCTGCTGGCCTACATCCTAGGGTTTTGAAAGTGGTGGTTATAGAGATAGTGGATGTATTGGTTGTCATCTTCCAGAATTCCATAAATTCTAGAAAGGTTCCCAGAGATTGGAAGGTAGCTAATGTAACCCCACTATTTAAGAAAGAAGGGAGAGAGAAAATGAGGAACTGCAGACCAGTTAGCCTGACATCAGTAGTAGGCAAAATCTATTATTAAGGACATGGTAACAGGGCACTAAGAAAATAATAATAGAATTGATCAGAGTCAACACAGATTTATGAAAGGGAAATCATGTTTGACAAATCTGTTACAGTTTTTTGATGTTGTAACTTGCAGAATAGATAAGGGGAACCAATGGATGTGATGTATTTGGATTTTCAGAAGGCATTTGATAAGGTGCCACAGAAGAGGTTATTAAACAAAATTAGGGCTCATGAGATTGGGGGTAATATACCAGTATGGATTGAGGATTAGTTAACGGGCAGAAAACAGAGAGTAGGAATAAACGGGTCATTTTTGGGTTGGCAGACTTTAACTAGTGGGGTGCCACAAGGATCAGTGCTTGGGCCTCAGCTATTCACAATCTATATCAATGATTTGGATGAGGGGACCAAATGTAATTTTTCCAAGTTTGCTGATGATACAAAGCTACGTGGGAATGTAAGTTTTGAGTAGGATGCAAAGAGACTTCAAGGGGATATTGACAAGCTAAGTGAGTGGGCAAGAACATGAAAAATGGAATATAATGTCGAGAAATGTGAAGTTATCCACATTGGTAGGAAAAATAGAAAAGCAGAGTATTTTTTAAATGGTGAGAGATTGGGAAATGTTGCTGTTCAGAGGGACGCGGTGCCCTTACACACAAATCACTGAAAGTTAACATGCAGGTACAGCAAAAAATTAAGAAAGCAAATGGTATGTTGGCCTTTATTACAAGAGGATTTGAGTATAAGATTAATGGGGCTGGATTTTCAGCTTTGATGATTTTGGGGCAGTAATGGCTGCGGGGCGGTAAAGTTTGCGCCTGGGAACAGTTTGCGCCTCAGTAAGTTAAATTGGGCAGCTGGGCTCTGAGTCAGGGGCGCAGTGCTGAGGGAGGCGTTGTACACCTCTCTTGGGCGCTAGCATAGGGAATTCCCGAGCTAAAGAACCTGGCCGGGAGCGCTCCAAGAGACACCTGGGGAGAAAAAAATAACCTAAACAAAATCCACAAAAACATTCCCAAAACATTGCCCAGCTCACCACAACATAAATCGCAAAAAAAATTTAAAGAAATAACAATCACACTTACCTTAGGAGTCCATTACTTATCTCTCTGCAGTCAGTATCATTTCCCAGGCATTCACTGCGGGGCGTACAAGCTGGGCTGAAGTCAAAACTCGCACCGGTGGCGCAACCAGGGTCGTTGCAGCTCTTCTGGGCGGTGCTGCTCCACGCCACCACAAAACCGGACCCGAGGATCCCTGTGGGGCGCTGGAGACTGACTGCCCTCCCAGAAGACCTCACCACCACTATCGCTGCCGCTCCAGGGTAAAAAACGGAGTGCAGAAACATAGAAACATAGAAACATAGAAAATAGGTGCAGGAGTAGGCCATTCGGCCCTTCTAGCCTGCACCGCCATTCAATGAGTTCATGGCTGAACATTCAACTTCAGTACCCCATTCCTGCTTTCTCGCCATACCCCTTGATCCCCCTAGTAGTAAGGACCTCATTTAACTCCTTTTTGAATATATTTAGTGAATTGGCCTCAACAACTTTCTGTGATAGAGAATTCCACAGGTTCACCACTCTCTGGGTGAAGAAGTTCCTCCGCATCTCGGTCCTAAATGGCTTACCCCTTATCCTTAGACTGTGACCTCTGGTTCTGGACTTCCCCAACATTGGGAACATTCTTCCTGCATCTAACCTGTCTAACCCCGTCAGAATTTTAAATGTTTCTATGAGGTCCCCTCTCACTCTTCTGAACTCCAGTGAATACAAGCCCAGTTGATCCAGTCTTTCTTGATAGGTCAGTCCCGCCATCCCGGGAATCAGTCTGGTGAACTTTTGCTGCACTCCCTCAATAGCAAGAATGTCCTCCCTCAGGTTAGGAGACCAAAACTGTACACAATACTCCAGGTGTGGCCTCACCAATGCCCTGTACAACTGTAGCAACACCTCCCTGCCCCTGTACTCAAATCCCCTTGCTATGAAGGCCAACATGCCATTTGCTTTCTTAACCGCCTGCTGTACCTGCATGCCAACCTTCAATGACTGATGTACCATGACACCCAGGTCTCTTTGCACCTCCCCTTTTCCTAATCTGTCACCATTCAGATAATAGTCTGTCTCTCTGTTTTTACCACCAAAGTGGATAACCTCACATTTATCCACATTATACTTCATCTGCCATGCATTTGCCCACTCACCTAACCTATCCAAGTCGCTCTGCAGCCTCACAGCATCCTCCTCGCAGCTCACACTGCCACCCAACTTAGTGTCATCCGCAAATTTGGAGATACTACATTTAATCCCCTCATCTAAATCATTAATGTACAGTGTAAACAGCTGGGGCCCCAGCACAGAACCTTGCGGTACCCCACTAGTCACTGCCTGCCATTCTGAAAAGTACCCATTTACTCCTACTCTTTGCTTCCTGTCTGACAACCAGTTCTCAATCCATGTCAGCACACTACCCCCAATCCCATGTGCTCTAACTTTGCACATCAATCTCTTGTGTGGGACCTTGTCGAACGCCTTCTGAAAGTCCAAATATACCACATCAACTGGTTCTCCCTTGTCCACTCTACTGGAAACATCCTCAAAAAATTCCAGAAGATTTGTCAAGCATGATTTCCCTTTCACAAATCCATGCTGACTTGGACCTATCATGTCACCTCTTTCCAAATGCACTGCTATGACATCGTTAATAATTGATTCCATCATTTTACCCACTACCGATGTCAGGCTGACCGGTCTATAATTCCCTGTTTTCTCTCTCCCTCCTTTTTTAAAAAGTGGGGTTACATTGGCTACCCTCCACTCTATAGGAACTGATCCAGAGTCAATGGAATGTTGGAAAATGACTGCCAATGCATCCACTATTTCCAAGGCCACCTCCTTAAGTACTCTGGGATGCAGTCCATCAGGCCCTGGGGATTTATCGGCCTTCAATCCCATCAATTTCCCCAACACAATTTCCCAGCTAATAACGATTTCCCTCAGTTCCTCCTCCTTACTAGACCCCCCGACCCCTTTTATAACCGAAAGGTTGTTTGTGTCCTCCTTCGTGAATACCGAACCAAAG
The DNA here is from genome assembly GCF_044704955.1 of Pristiophorus japonicus. Taxonomy (NCBI): domain Eukaryota; kingdom Metazoa; phylum Chordata; class Chondrichthyes; family Pristiophoridae; genus Pristiophorus; species Pristiophorus japonicus. The sequence continues at coordinate 107,100,050 of NC_091977.1, forward strand.
TACTTGTTCAATTGGTCCGCCATTCCTTTGTTCCCCGTTATGACTTCCCCTGATTCTGACTGCAGGGGACCTATGTTTGTCTTTACTAACCTTTTTCTCTTTACATATCTATAGAAAGTTTTGCAATCTGTCTTAATGTTCCCTGCAAGCTTCTTCTCATACTCCATTTTCCCTGCCCTAATCAAACCCTTTGTCCTCCTCTGCTGAGTTCTAAATTTCTCCCAGTCCCCAGGTTCGCTGCTATTTCTGGCCAATTTGTATGCCACTTCCTTGGCTTTAATACTATCCCTGATTTCCCTTGATAGCCACGGTTGAGCCACCTTCCCTTTTTTATTTTTATGCCAGACAGGAATGTACAATTGTTATAGTTCATCCATGCGGTCTCTAAATGTCTGCCATTGCCCATCCACAGTCAACCCCTTAAGTATCATTCGCCAATCCATCCCAGCCAATTCACACCTCATACCTTCAAAGTTAGCCTTCTTTAAGTTCTGGACCATGGTCTCTGAATTAACTGTTTCATTCTCCATCCTAATGCAGAATTCCACCATATTATGGTCACTCTTCCCCAAGGGGCCTCGCACAACGAGATTGCTAATTAATCCTCTCTCATTACATAACATCCAGTCTAAGATGGACTCCCCCCTAGTTGGTTCCTCGACATATTGGTCTAAAAAACCATCCCTTATGCACTCCAGGAAATCCTCCTCCACCGTATTGCTTCCAGTTTGGTTAGCCCAATCTATGTGCATATTAAAGTCACCCATTATAACTGCTGCACCTTTATTGCATGCACCCCTAATTTCCTGTTTGATGCCCTCCCGAACATCACTACTACTGTTTGGAGGTCTGTACACAACTCCCACTAACGTTTTTTACCCTTTGGTGTTCTGCAGCTCTACCCATATAGATTCCACATCATCCAAGCTAATGTCCTTCCTAACTATTGCCTTAATCTCCTCCTTAACCAGCAATGCTACCCCACCTCCTTTTCCTTTTATTCTATCCTTCCTGAATGTTGAATACCCCTGGATGTTGAGTTCCCAGCCCTGATCATCCTGGAGCCACGTCTCCGTAATCCCAATCACATCATATTTGTTAACATCTATTTGCACAGTTAATTCATCCACCTTATTACGGATACTCCTTGCATTAAGACACAAAGCCTTTAGGCTTGTTTTTTTAACACCCTCTGTCCTTTTAGAATTTTGCTGTACAATGGCCTTTTTTGTTCTTTGCCTTGGGTTTCTCTGCCCTCCACTTTTCCTCATCTCCTTTCTGGCTTTTGCTTTTGCCTCCTTTTTGTTTCCCTCTATCTCCCAGCATTGGTTCCCATCCCCCTGCCATATTAGTTTAACTCCTCCCCAACAGCACTAGCAAACACTCCCCCGAGGACATTGGTTCTGATTCTGCCCAGGTGCAGACCGTCCGGATTGTACTGGTCCCACCTCCCCCAGAACCGGTTCCAATGCCCCAGGAATTTGAATCCCTCCCTGCTGCACCATTGCTCAAGCCACGTATTCATCTGAGCTATCCTGCGATTCCTACTCTGACTAGCACGTGGCACTGGTAGCAATCCCGAGATTACTACTTTTGAGGTCCTACTTTTTAATTTAGCTCCTAGCTCCTTAAATTCATTTCGTAGGACCTCATCCCTTTTTTTACCTATGTCGTTGGTACCAACATGCACCACAACAACTGGCTGTTCTCCCTCCCTTTTTAGAATGTCCTGCACCCGCTCTGAGACATCCTTGACCCTTGCACCAGGGAGACAACATACCATCCTGGAGTCTCGGTTGCGGCCGCAGAAACGCCTATCTATTCCCCTTACAATTGAATCCACTATCACTATCGCTCCCCCACTCTTTTTCCTGCCCTCCTGTGCAACAGAGCCAGCCATGGTGCCATGAACTTGGCTGCTGCTGCCCTCTCCTGATGAGTCATCCCCCTCAACAGTACTCAAAGCAGTGTATCTGTTTTGCAGTGGGATGACCACAGGGGACCCCTGCACTACCTTCCTTGCACTACTCTTTCTGCTGGTCTTCCATTCCCTCGCTGGCTGTGGACCCTTCTCCTGCGGTAAGATCAACTCGCTACACGTGATACTCACGTCATTCTCAGCATCGTGGATGCTCCAGAGTGAATCCACCCTCAGCTTCAACTCCGCAACGCGGACCGTCAGGAGCCGGAGGTGGATACACTTCCCGCACATGTAGCCGTCAGGGACACTGGTGTTGTCCCCGAGTTCCCACATGGTACAGGAGGAGCATATAACGTGACCGAGCTGTCCTGCCATGACTTAACCCTCTGATACACTTAAATTGGCGACAACAATGTTAAAAGTTACTGACTAATAAAGAAAAAGAAAAAGAAAAACTACTCACCAATCAGCAGCCAATCACTTACCACGTTGGCTGTGACGTCATCTTTTGATTTCTTTCTACTTCTTTTTTGCCTTCTCTCCCAGCTGGAGCTGCACCGGTACGCCTCTCTCGACTCCCGCCTCTCTCGACGCTCCCCGGACTGCTGAGCCTTTTATAGGCCGCTGCCTCTCTCGACGCTCCCCGGACTGCTGAGCCTTTTATAGGCCGCTGCCTCTCTCGACGCTCCCCGGACTGCTGAGCCTTTTATAGGCCGCTGCCTTTCTCGACGCTCCCCGGACTGCTGAGCCTTTTATAGGCCGCTGCCTCTCTCGACGCTCCCCGGACTGCTGAGCCTTTTATAGGCCGCTGCCTCTCTCGACGCTCCCCGGACTGCTGAGCCTTTTATAGGCCGCTGCCTCTCTCGACGCTCCCCGGACTGCTGAGCCTTTTATAGGCCGCTGCCTCTCTCGATGCTCCCCGGACTGCTGAGTCTTTTATAGGCCGCTGCCTCTCTCGACGCTCCCCGGACTGCTGAGCCTTTTATAGGCCGCTGCTTCTCTCGACTCTCCCCGGACTGCTGAGCCTTTTATAGGCCGCTGCCTCTCTCGACTCCCCGGACTGCTGAGCCTTTTATAGGCCGCTGCCTCTCTCGACTCCCGCCTCTCTCGACTCCCCGGACTGCTGAGCCTTTTATAGGCCGCTGCCTCTCTCGACTCCCGCCTCTCTCGACGCTCCCCAGACTGCTGAGCCTTTTATAGGCCGCTGCCTCTCTCAACTCTCCCCGGACTGCTGAGCCTTTTATAGGCCGCTGCCTCTCTCGACTCCCGCCTCTCTCGACTCCCCAGACTGCTGAGCCTTTTATAGGCCGCTGCCTCTCTCGACTCCCGCAAATCCACCCCAAGATGTCTTACTGCAATTATATCGGGCCCTGGTGAGACCACACCTGGACTATTGTGTACAGTTTTGGTCTTCTTACCTAAGGAAGGATATACATAGAGGGAGTGCAACAAAGGTTCACCAGACTGATTCCTGGGATGGGGGGGGATTGTCATATGAGGAGAGATTGATTAGACTAGGCCTATATTCTCTAGAGTTTAGAACAATGAGAGGTGATCTCATTGAAACATACAAAACTCTTACAGGGCTTGACAGGGGAGATGCAGCGAGGATGTTTCCTCTGGCTGAGGAGTCTAGAACCAGGGGTTACAGTCTCAAAATAAGGGATCGGCCATTTAGGACTAAGATGAGGAGAAATTTCTTCACTCAGAGGGTGGTGAATCTTTGGAATTCTCTACCCCAGAGGGCTGTGGGTGCTCAATTTTGCATTTATTCAAGGCAGAGATCAATAGATTTTTGAATATTAAAGGGAATCAAAGGATATGGGGATAGTCCAGGGAAGTGGAGTTGAGGTAGAAGATCAGCCATGATCTTATTGAATGGCGGAGCAGTCTCGAGGAGCCGAATGGCCTACTTCTGCTCCTAATTCTTATGTTCTTATGATATACCAACTTTCAGTAATGCTAATATTTTTAGTACATCTTCTCTATCTATTACTATCCTGTCCATAACTTCCCTCTCTTCTTTTAATGTAACCTTCACATCATCTCCTTCATTTGTCAAGACAGATGCAAAGTACTCAGTTAATACTTTTGTCATGTCCTCTGCCTGAACATCACGATTTCCCTTTGAGACTTTAATAGGCCCAACTTTTTCCCTTGCAAACTGCTTACAGTTATATGTTTATAAAAAGTTTTAGGGTTCAACTTATTGTTGCCTACTAACCTTTTCTCGTATCACCTCTGTTGTGTATGCAATAACTCAATAGACTGAATACTGTAAACTCTGAACAGGTACAAACCTGGCTCTACTTTATTAGGGCCCAAAGTGATTACATTACAAGATGGCTGGCCTTTTATACCTGGGCCGCACACATGTGCGCACAGCCCAATAACCTCCGACAGTGGCGCCACCTGGTGGCTAGTAAAACCAAGCATACATACATGACAATATCCCCCTTTAAGATATAGTAACAAATTGAGATGGTCCAGGGTTTTCCGCTCCCGAGTTGAATGTCTCAGTTCAACTCCAGCCTTGGGTGAGCGTTCTGAGTCTGTTATGACTGGGGGCTGGGTAGCCGATCTAATGGGAGTGGCAATGACCACGTCAGGGATTGAAAGTCCAGATTCATTGATGACAGCGGAGTCCTCTGATGACTGAGGGTAGGTTGGTTGATCACTGATTGTGTTTTCCTCAGCCTGTTCCGGTTCATCCGTGTGCCGCAGCTTTATCTGATCGACATGTTTCCTGCATGTCTGTCCATTCTTGAGCTTAATGATAAACACTCTGTTACCCTCCTCGACCGTAACAGTATCGGCGATCCATTTGGGACCTTGACCATAATTCAGTACATACACAAGATCATTGATAGAAATGTCGTGTTACACAGTAGTGCGATCATGATACCCTTGCTGACTTTGATGTCTGTATTCAAGTCAGGGTGGACAAGAGAGAGTCTGATCTTGAGACCCCTGTTCATCAATAGTTCAGCAGTGGAGACCCTGGTCAGCGTATGGGGTCTTGTCCTGTAACTAAGCAATATACATGACAAGCGAGTTTGCAGTGAACCTTGAGTTACATGTTTCATACTCTGCTTGATGGTTTGGACCGCAAGCTCTGCTTGTCCATTGGGTGTGGGTTTGAGTGGTACTGATCACACATGCTTGATACCATTGAGTTTCATGAACTCTTGAAACTCCATACTGGTGAAGCAAGATCCGTTGTCGCTTACAGCGATGTCAGGCAGACCATGCGTAGCAAACATGACACGAAGGCTCTCAATGGTAGCTGTGGATGTGCTAGATTAAATAATTGTACAGTCTATCCACTTGTAATAAGCATCCACTACAACAAAGAACATCTTTCCCAGGAAGGGACCTGCAAAGTCGATGTGGATCCTGGACCAAGGTTTAGATGCCACGACCACAGACTCAGCGGCGATTCCGCTGGTGCTGGTGTCAATTCCAGGCCACCATACATGAGACCTGGCAATGGCTTTCATCATGACAATACAGGGATGCGTGTTATGTAGATTATGCACAAATTTCTCTCTGCCTGTCTTGGGCATAACAACACGATTACCCCACAGTATACAATCTGATTGAATGGATAGTTCGTCTTTGCGACAGATGTAGTGTTTGGTCTCCTCACACATTTGCTTGGGTACGGCAGACCAATCACCACTAAGGATACAACGTTTCACAACCGATAATATCGGGTCCTGGCTGATCCTGGCCTTAACTTGTTGGGCCGTGACAGGGGTTCCTTCACTTTCAAAAGCATCGATGACTGACAGTAGGTCGGCCAGTTGTGGCATTTCTACCTCCGGTGTGGACAACGGCAGAAGGCTCAATGCATTGGCACAATTCTCAGTGCCAGATCTATGGCGAATGACATAATCATAGGCAGATAATGTCAGCGCCCATCTCTGGATGTGGGACGATGCATTGGTATTGATACCTTTGTTTTCTGAAAACAATGAAATGAGTGGCTTGTGATCTGTTTCCAGTTCGAACCGAAGACAAAACAGATACTGATGCATCTTTTTAACCCCTTCCACACAGGCTAGTGCTTCTTTCTCTACCATGCTGTAGGCTCTTTCCACCTTTGACAAACTTTTTGAAGCATATGCAACAGGTTGTAATTTGCCCGACTCATTTGCTTGTTGGAGCACGCAACCAACTCCACATGACAAAGCATCACAGGCCAATACTAGACACTTACACGGATCATAATGTACCAGCAGCTTGTTAGAGCAAAGCAGATTAGTAGCTTTCTCAAAAGCTCTATCTTGAGACACACCCCAAACCCAATAGTCGCCTTTTCTTAGCAGCATGTGCAGTTCCTCTAATAAAGTTCTCAATCTAGGCAGGAAATTACCGAAGTAGTTGAGTAGACCAAGGAACGAACGCAGCTCCGTCACATTCTGAGGCTTGGGTGCATTTTTGATGGCCTTGGTTTTTGAGTCCGTAGGCCTGATGCTGTCAGCAGCAATTTTCCTCCCAGGAATTCAACTTCCAGTGCCATGAAGATGCACTTCGAGCGTTTCAGTCTGAGTCCCACTTTGTCCAGATGATGTAGAACCTCTTCCAGATTGTTCAGATGTTCGGTGGAATCAAGACCTGTGTCATCTTGGAACACGTCGCTTCTGGGGACGGACTTCAGTAGACTCTCCATGTTCTTCTGAAATATGGCTGCAGCCGAGCGAATTCCAAAAGGGCACTTGTAGAGAAACAGTCCTTTGAGTGTTGATGCATGTAAGTTTCTTTGACGTGTCGACCAACTCCTGTGTCATGTAGGCTGACATCAGATCCAGTTTTGTGAATGACTTCCCCCTGACTAGCATTGCAAACAGGTCATCAGCCTTCGGTAATGGGTATTGATCCTGTTTCGAAACTCATATGATCGTAATCTTGTAATCTCCACAAATCCTGACAGTGCCATCACTTTTCAACATGGGAACAATGGGGCTGGCCCATTCATTAAATTCGACCAGTGATATGATCCCATCACGCTGGAGTCTGTCCAGTTCGATTTTGACCTTCTCCCTCATCATGTACGGAACTGTCCTAGCTTTTTGATGGACAGGTTTTGTATTCGAGTCCACGCAGATCTACACCTTGGCTCTCATGAAATTGCCGATGCCTGGTTCAAACAGCCAGGGGAACTTGCTCAGCACTTGAACACATGGAGTATCCTCCTCCTCCAACAACCTTTGATCTCGTTCCAGTTCTATTTGATTTTTTCTAACCAGTTCCTGCTGAACAGTATTGGACCATTGCCTGGAACAATCCATAACGGTAAATAGTGAATCACACCATCATACGACACTTTGATTACTGCACTGCCAATCACCGCTATGGTTTCTTTAGTGTACGTACGCAACTTGGCATTGACTGGACTCAGCTTAGGCCTCACAGCCTTGGTGTCCCACAGCCTGAAGAATGTCCTCTGGCTCATTATTGATTGACGCGCACCTGTGTCCAATTCCATCGATACCGGCACACCATTAAGTTTTGCATTAATTATTATCGGTTGGCTCTTTGTTAGAAATAAATACAGTCCATACACTTTCTCCTCTGGTATCTCGGATTGCATATCTGGATCCTCGCTAGACTGGTCATCATCCTCCACATGGTGTGTCACAGCACACTTGCTCAGTTACGGACACATGTGCTGGAGATTCCGCACTCTCGAACAGCCTTTACAAATATACTGTTTAAACCGACACTGATGATGCCGATGATTTTCCCCACAACGCCAACACGGTGATATCGGATTCATTCCTGTTGGCGGACTTTGAGCAGCCACCAGTTTCGTGTACGCAGTCGGGTAGGCCCTGCCATATGCAGCTCTGCCAAACGATGATACTATTTTGTTTACAGTACTTGCCGAGTTCTGATTTTTCAATTATATCTGCTTTAAGCTTTTGTCCGTCATCATGCATGATTGGGCAATCGTGATGGCCTTGCTCAAATCCAGCATCTCCACCGCCAGTAGCTTACGCAGGATCACCTCGTGGTTGATTCCGATTACAAAAAAGTCCCACAGCATGTCTGCCAACGCAGTTTCAAACTTATACGGTCCAGCTAGACGTCTTGGATTGGCAACGAATTCCGATACATCCTGGCCCTCAGAACGAACGTGCGTGTAGAATCAATATCTTGAGATGGTGATGCCTTCATCTGGTTTGAGATGGACATGTACCAGAGCACACAATGTTTCATAGTCCTTGTCCGTTGGACTTAAGGGTGAGAGGAGATTCCTTATTCCATAGATTTTCAGACCGCAAACCGTGAGGAGGACCGCCCGGCGCCTCTTTTTCCATTTTGTTGGCCACGAAGTACTGGTTCAAGTGGGCTACAAAGTCTGCCCAATCTTCCCCCTCCACAAATCGCTCCAGAATTCCAATTGTGTTCATTTTTGCATTCGAAGGTTCTTGTTACCTCGTCGCCAAATGTTATGTATGCAATAACTCAATAGACTGAATACTGTAAACTCCAAAAATGTACAAACCTGGCTCTATTTTATTAGGGCCCAAAGTGATTACATTACAAGATGGCTGGCCTTTTATACCTGGGCCGCGCACACGTGCGCACAGCCCAATGACCTCCGACAGTGGCGCCACCTGGTGGCTAGTAAACCCAAGCATACCTACGACAACCTCATTGCATCCTGTAATAACTTTTTCAATTCCCTCCTGTACTTTCTATTATCTTCCTGGCTAGTAACTGAATCTTGCTCCTGGCATTTGTCATAAGCCTCTCTTTTTCGGTTTTGTTTTAACTTTTATCCAGGCCATATTAGCTTTGGATGCTCTACCTATTACCTTCCAAGGAATATGCTGAGTTTGAAGCTGAACTATCTCTTCCCTGAATGCTCTCCATTGCTCTGTTTCTGGTTTACCCTACAATCACCTTTTCCAATCTACCTGTGCTAGGTCCCTTCTTAAATCTCCAAAATTAGCTCTTCCCCAGTTTAGCATTTTTAGCATCGCTAATTTCTGGTCTCTTTCCAGAATTACTTTAAATTAAAATATGTTGTGGTCACTGTTAGCGAGATGATCTCCTTCTGTAACACACTTCACTTGTCCTACTTCACTTCTGGCGCCCCAAGAGTGGAGTGGAGCACTAAGGGAAATGTTCCACACTCCACTCCACTGCACACAGGGCACTAAATCTGATTCTTGGGGCGCTATCGTGGGAGCGCTACTGAAATTCTGCTGCTCGGAAACCGGCATCCTGACCTAAAGGGGAGGTCAGCTGGACCACCCGAAAAGTCAAAGAAAAGCCAAAGCAGCTAAACAGCAGTGCCCAGCATCTTGGAGAGATGCATTACTGCAAAAAAAAATGTTTTACCTGGCCACCTGCTCCCCCTCCGACATATCTCCCCGACAGCTTCTTTGTGATGCCTGCTTTCCCTGTCGGGAGTAGAGGCAGGCGAAAACAGTCAAGTTCGCAATCTCGGCACTAAGGGGGCATTGCACATTCATTGACATCACCAAGTGGGTGGCGCTAGAGTGCGCAGTGCTAACTCTTAGTGCCGCCGGTAGATATTCACTGAAGGTTGTGGGAGGCGCTGCCAGTTCAGCGCTCGGTCGCGAACAGCTTAGCAGCCCATTAGAGTTCCTCTCGGGCGCTAACGGATGTCGCTAAGCAACCGAATTTTTAACCCCGAATGTTTAAACTTGTGGATGGGGTGATAGTTAGGATTGTGCCCACACTGCCCAATGTATAATTATACAATAGTGTCAATCAAGGAATGTAACAATAGTACCTACTTGTGATCTGAATTGGATACCATTTCCTTCACACATGCCCTCAACAGTACTTCGCGAGTCTTTCGTAAGGCAGACTAATTCGCACTTTGAGGAAATGAGGTTGAATCCAGATCCAGAAACTACTTTATTTTGCAATTGGTAAGTGAAAACAATGGAGAAATATTTGTCATAGCTCTCCCCTCATTTGAATTTCTGTCACTTCTCACAATAAATAACTATTCATATTTGAGGGCTCATTTTACTTTTTCTGGTCAGCTTTATCACTGAATCTTCTCGGCCTTGTTGCTTCTCTCTTAAACAGGGGCATCTGTGCACACCTTGTCACCATTGCTAGACCTTTCACAAAACTGAATGACACATGTTCCTCTTTTTTGTTATTTTACTTTTGAACTGAGGGTTGAGGCATGGGGGGGGGGAGGGGGGAGACAGGGGGCGCTGGTAGCACCATCTTCTTTCCTGTTCAATAATGCACCAGTAGACCTATCGCTAAAATGTCCCCTAAGAGTGGATTCTCAGCAGATTCCCTTACTTGGCTCATATGCATAGGGTCATCCCAACACAATGGGCCTAAGTTTCCACACGTGCCTAGAACGGTGCAGTTCCGACCTGGACGCCCGTTTTTCACGCCACAAAGTGCGCCTAAAAAAATCCTCGGTATTCTCCACCTACTTGCAGGTCCTCTGGCCCTCGGCGCAGCCAGCACGAGCTGTGGGGGGGCGGAGCCAGGTCCCTGCGCTGAAAACAGTGCCGGGACCCCTGCACATGCGCGCTACAGTGGGCACGCAAGTGCAGTAGCTCCAGGCGCCGAACTGTGTGGGAGGGGCCCGAAGCACGCAGCCCCTAGCCCTGGCTGAATGGCTTCACTGGGGCTGCGTGAATAAGGCTCCTCCCACGGCCAGCTCCTGCTCCCCCCACCCCCCGACCAGACCCGACACTCGCTCCCCGCCCCCCTCTGCCTCTGGACAAGACCCGATACCCGCTCCCCCCCCCCCCCCCACCCCTGCCTCCGGACCAGACCAGACCCAACACCCGCTCCCCGCCCCCCCCTGCCTCCGGACCAGACCAGACCCGACACCCGCTCCCTCCCCCCCCCCCCCCGCCTCCGGACCAGACCCGACACCCGCGCTCCCCCCCACCCCTGGCTGACCCGATCCGACCCGCGCTCCTGTTCCCGCTCCCCGCCCCCCCGACTGGACCCGACCCGACCCGTGCTCCTGTTCCTGCTCCCCGCCCCACCGACAGGACCCGACCCTACCCGCGCTCCTGTTCCCGCTCCCCGCCTCCCCGACTGGACCCGACCCGACCCGCGCTCCTGTTCCCGCTCCCCGACTGGACCCGACCCGACCCGCGCTCCCGCCCCCCGACCCGACCCCCCCACCCCGCCAACTGGACCCGACCCGACTCCCGCTCCCGGACTGGATCCGACCTGACCTCCCCCCCTCCCTCTCTCTCTCTCCCGGACTGGATCCGACCTGACCTCCCCCCCTCCCTCCCTCTCTCTCGCTCTCTCCCTCCCCCCCTCTCTCTCTCTCTCCCTCCCTCCCTCCCCCCCTCTCTCTCTCCCTCCCTCCCCCCCTCTCCTCCCCCCCTCTCCCTCCCCCCCCTCTCTCCCCCCCTCTCTCTCCCTCCCTCTCTCTCTCCCCCCCGACCCGAACCGAACCGAACCTCCCTGACCCGACCCAACCCAACGCCACCTACCTGTAAATCTGGTGCTGGGGACGGGCCTTCTCGGGCCGGCCCATTCAGCCTTCGGTCCCGAAAGGCCTGCCTGAAGCACTTTCACACAGGTAGGAAGATGGTTTATTTAGTCTTTTCTTTGCTTATAAATGTTTATTCAGGTTGGATTTATTTGTATAATATTTGTATAAGTATAAATAAGGATTTATTGTAGAATTTAATGACTTCCCCTCCCCCCCACCTCGTTCTGGACGCCTAATTTGTAACCTGCGCCTGATTTTTTAATGTGTAGAACAGGTTTTTTCAGTTCTACAAAAATCTTCACTTGCTCCATTCTACTTTAGTTTGGAGTACGTTTTCAGTGTGGAAACTTTCAAATCAGGCGTCAGTGGCCGGACACGCCCCCTTTTGAAGAAAAAATTCTGTTCCAAAGTAGAACTGTTCCACCTGACTAGAACTGCAGAAAAAAAATGTGGAGAATTGCGATTTCTAAGATAGTCCGTTCTCCACCAGTTGCTCCTAAAAATCAGGTGCAAATCATGTGGAAACTTGGGCCCCATGTGTCCGCCCATTCCAGCAGCCTCCAGTCCAAAACAACTGTTCACCACTACTCTCTGTTTCCTATCACTTAGTTAACTTGTAACCGTGCTGCCACTGTCTCTTTTATTCCATGAGTTTCAACTTTGCTAGCAAGCTTATTATATGACACTTTATCAAATTTCTTTTGGAGATCCATGTACACCACATCAACTGCATTGCCCTCATCAACCCTCTCTGTTACCTCATCAAAAAACTCAATCAAGTTCGTTAAATACAATTTGCCTTTAACAAATCCATGCTGGCTTTCCTTAATTAATCCATACTTGTCCAAGTGGCTGTTAATTTTGTCCTGGATTATTGGGGGGGAAAATTGTGGTCGGAGGCTTCCTTCGTACGAATGCCTCTGACCCGAAAAAAATCTACGGAAATATCTGATGGTCCCAGAGGAACATTAAGTTTCCGGTCGGAGGCCTAGATTTGCTGCGCAGCGCACGGGGAGATGCCTTTCAGGTATGTACATACAAGCTAGTCACGTGGGCCTGGACCACCAATTACTATGCAGTATTCTCATTGATAAAAACGGACTCCTTAGGGCCCAAGTTTCCACATGATTTGCGCCTGATTTTTAGGAGCAACTGGTGGAGAACGGACTATCTTAGAAATCGCAATTCTCCACATTTTTTTTTCTGCAGTTCTAGTCAGGTAGAACAGTTCTACTCTGGAACAGAATTTTTTCTTCAAAAGGGGGCGTGTCCGGCCACTGACGCCTGATTTGAAAGTTTCCACAGTGAAAACGTACTCCAAACTAAAGTAGAATGGAGCAAGTGAAGATTTTTGTAGAACTGAAAAAACCTGTTCTACACATTAAAAAATCAGGCGCAGGTTACAAATTAGGCGTCCAGAACAAGGTGGGGGTGGGGAAGGGAAGTCATTAAATTCTATAATAAATCCTTATTTATACTTATACAAATATTATACAAATAAATCCAACCTGAATAAACATTTATAAGCAAAGAAAAGATTAAATAAACCATCTTCCTACCTGTGTGAAAGTGCTTCAGGCAGGCCTTTCGGGACCGAAGGATGCCGGCCCGTCCCCAGCACCAGATTTACAGGTAGGTGGCGTTGGGTTGGGTTGGGTCGGGTCGGGGGGGTGGGGGGAAAGGGAGAGAGAGGGGGGGGAGAAAGAGGGAGGGAGAGAGGGGAGGGGGAGAGAGAGGGAGAGGGGGGGGGGAGAGGGAGAGGGGGGGTGAGAGAGAGAGAGAGAGAGAGAGAGAGGGAGGGAGAGGGGGAGGTCAGTTCGGATCCAGTCCGGGAGCGGGAGTCGGGTCGGGTCCAGTGGGGGGGGGGGGGGGGTGGGTCGGGGGGCGGGAGCACGGGTCGGGTCGGGTCAGTCGGGAGGGGGGGGGGGCGCGGGTGTCGGGTCTGGTCCGGAGGCAGAGGGGGGGGGGAGCGGGTGTCGGGTCTGGTCCGGAGGCAGGGGGGGCGGGGGAGCGAGAGTCGGGTCTGGTCCGGAGGCAGGGGGGGCGGGGGAGCGAGAGTCGGGTCTGGTCCGGAGGCAGGGGGGGCGGGGGAGCGAGAGTCGGGTCTGGTCCGGAGGCAGGGGGGGCGGGGGAGCGAGAGTCGGGTCTGGTCCGGAGGCAGGGGGGGCGGGGGAGCGGGTGTCGGGTCTGGTCCGGAGGCAGGGGGGGCGGGGGAGCGAGAGTCGGGTCTGGTCCGGAGGCAGGGGGGGCGGGGGAGCGGGTGTCGGGTCTGGTCCGGAGGCAGGGGGGGCGGGGGAGCGGGTGTCAGGTCTGGTCCGGAGGCAGGGGGGGGCGGGGAGCGGGTGTCGGGTCTGGTCCGGAGGCAGGGGGGGGCGGGGAGCGGGTGTCGGGTCTGGTCCGGAGGCAGGGGGGGCGGGGGAGCGGGTGTCGGGTCTGGTCCGGAGGCAGGGGGGGCGGGGGAGCGGGTGTCGGGTCTGGTCTGGTCCGGAGGCAGGGGGGCGGGGGAGCGGGTGTCGGGTCTGGTCCGGAGGCAGCGGGGAGCGGGTGTCGGGTCTGGTCCGGAGGCGGGGGGGGTGGCGGGGAACGGGTGTCGGGTCTGGTCCGGAGGCAGGGGGGTGGCGGGGAACGGGTGTCGGGTCTGGTCCGGAGGCAGGGGGGTGGCGGGGAACGGGTGTCGGGTCTGGTCCGGAGGCAGGGCGGGGAGCGAGTGTCGGGTCTGGTCGGGGGGGGGGGGAGCAGGAGCTGGCCGTGGGAGGAGCCTTATTCACGCAGCCCCAGTGAGGCCATTCAGCCAGGGCTAGGGGCTGCGTGCTTCGGGCCCCTCCCACACAGTTCGGCGCCTGGAGCTACTGCACTTGCGTTCCCACTGTAACGCGCATGTGCAGAGGTCCCGGCACTGTTTTCAGCGCAGGGACCTGGCTCCCCCCCCCCCACAGCTCGTGCTGGCTGCACCGAGAGCCAGAGGACCTGCAAGTCGGTGGAGAATACCGAGGATTTTTTTAGGCGCACTTTGTGGTGCGAAAAACGGGCGTCCAGGTCGGGACTGCGCCGTTCTAGGCGCGTGTGGAAACTTGGGCCCATAAATGTTAGCTGTGGCTTAGTTGGTAGCACTCTCGCCTCTGAGTCAGAGGATTGTGGGTTCAGAGACCTACTCCAGAGATTTGAGCACAAAATCTAGGCTGGCACTCCAGTGCAGTACTGCAAGAGTTCTGCACTGTCAGAGGTGCAAGCTTTCAGATGAAATGTTAAACTGAGGCCCTGTTTACCCTCTCATGGTGGATGTAAAATATCCCATGGCATCATTTCAAAGAAGAGCAGGGGCCTTCTCCTTGGTATCCTGATCAATATTTATTGCTCAACCAACATCACCAAAAAACAGATTATTTGGTCATTATCTCATTGCTGTTTGTGGGAGCTTGCTGAGTGTAAATTGCCTGCCCCGTTTACTACATTACAACAGTGACTACACTTCAAAAGAAGTTCATGGCCTGCAAAGCGCTTTGAGACGCTTGAAAGGCGTTATATAAGTGCAAGTCTTTCTTTTTAGAATATACATCATTTACAGAGATCGATAGTGAAAGCAGTTGCAAGAGAAAAGGTTCTAGATGTTATTGTGCACAGATGACTGAAGTTTCATGACCAATACAGAGAATCTGTAGCAAAAGCAAAGAGGATATTGGGTTGTATTAACAGAACTATTCAGTACAAATCAAAGGACACCATTCTGTCAATATACAGATCCTTACTTAGACTGCATCTCGAGTACTGCACCCAGTTTTGGTCCCCTCACATGGTGGGTAATATAGTGGCCTTGGAAAAGTTTCAGAGGAAAGCTGCAAGAATGATTCCAAGCTTAAAAAACCTTAGTTACTCAGATAGGCTTAAAGAGCTGGGTCTATTTACTCCAGAGCAGCATAGACTTAGAGGCGACCAGATAGAGGTCTATTAAAAATGAAAGGGCTGTATTGCATGCCACTAATCAGTTTAAAATAAACAGGATAACACTATTCTAATCGAGCTAGTAACCTGTTTGAAATAAATAGGTATTAAAATATATAGATGAACCTGTACTTCTCTTAGATAGTACAGAGCATTTGTATGCCACTATTGCACAGTTTGCAGCTGCTATGTGTTTTTGATTGTGTCCTTTGATTTTCCTCTTTGGTGGCAGTACCATTGAAAGTAGGAGTCACATCTAAAGCGGTAATGTAGAATTTGGACTGTAGCACAGAATGTCGTGAGCTATCTCAAGGGAGGGCTCAGTGTCGCTGATGGGGCCCGGCAGTGGGATAGTGCTCAGATTTTGCAACATTATAGGCTCTCTATCATATTGCTGACTCTGTGCACTATTTTGCTGAAACTGTTGCTGTCGTTTGTCTGGCTGTGACCAGATTGAATGACATTGCTGACCTCTGAAACCTTTCATTATTGATGACCGCAATCTCGTTCCAAGATTTGGAATCTATACTCTCAGAGCTGTTTGAAAAGTAGACCCATGTCAGATATAGACATAGCCAAAACACTAATGTCAAAGCGTGCATCTTTATAACATTGCCCCATGTTACTGTAACCACGAATCATTGAGGATTCTAATATAGTCACCCTGCTAGAAAATGATGCATTGTTGGTTCATTCTAACAATTTTGCTGTCCAGCACAATCTACATCTCCCTGCACGTGGATTTTGATGACCAGGGGGCAGTGCTATGTGGCGGGGTCAGGTTGGTGGAGACCTTTGCCTTACGGAAGTTTAGTGTAAGGCCCATGCTTTCGTACACCTCAGTGCAGATGTTGACGATGGTTTGGAGTTCAGCCTCTGAATGTGCGCAGACGCAAGCGTCGTTCGTGTACTGTAGTTCAATGACAGAGGATGGGACGGTCTTGGATCTAGCCTGGAGGTGACAAAGGTTGAACAGGTTACCACTGGTTCTATAGTTTAGTTCCATTCCAGCAGGGAGCTTGTTGAGCGTGAGATGGAGCATTGCAGCGAGGAAGATCGAGACGAGGGACCGGGAGCCTACTATCAGCAAGGGGTCCAACACCGCTTCCAGTGTGCCAGCACAGCCTTTGGTCACCTGAGGAAGAGAGTTTTTGAAGATCAGGACCTCAAATCTAGCACCAAGCTTATGGTCTACAGGGCTGTAGTGATACCCGTCCTCCTGTATGGCTCAGAGATATGGACCATATACAGCAGACACCTCAAATCGTTGGAGAAATACCACCAATAATGTCTTCACAAGGTCCTGCAAATCCCCTGGGAGGATCGACGCACCAACGTCAGTGTTCTCGATCAGGCCAACATCCCCAGCATCGAAGCACTGACCACACTCGACCCGCTCTGTTGGGCGGGCCACATCGTCTACATGCCAGACACAAAACTCCCAAAACAAGCGCTCTACTCGGAACTCCTACACAGCAAGTGAGCTCCAGGTGGGCAGAGGAAACATTTCAAGGACACCCTCAAAGCCTCCTTGATTAAGTGCAACATCCCCACCGACACCTGGGAATCCCTGGCCAAAGACCGCCTTAAGTGGAGGAAGAACATCCGGGAGGGCGCTGAACACCTCGAATCTTGTCGTCGCCATTCGCGGGTATGGCGAGAAAGCAGGAATGGGGTACTGAAGTTGCATGTTCAGCCATGAACTCATTGAATGGTGGTGCAGGCTCGAAGGGCCGAATGGCCTATTCCTGCACTTATTTTCTATGTTTCTATGTTTCTATATCCCCACCGACACCTGGGAATCCCTGGCCAAAGACCACCTTAAGTGAGTACCTCGAGTCTCGTCGCCGAGAGCATGCAGAAAACAACTGCAGGCAGGGGAAGGAGCCAGACTCCCCACCTACCCTTTCCTCCAACGATTGTCTGTCCCACCTGTGACAGAGACTGTAATTCCTGCATTGGACTGTTCAGTCACCTGAGAACTCACTTTTAGAGTGGAAGCAAGTCTTCCTAGATTTTGAAGGACTGCCTATGATGATGATGATGATGATGATGACGACATCCCCCCAGTGATGCTCCATCAGCTATATTTCAAATCTTGCACAGCAGCCTGTGTCCCACTCCCTACTTTCCTTTCCACACTGAAAATGTTAGATCCTCAGGCCTGGTATTTACCGGGGCGGGTTTTGTGAGCGGGATGGGCTGTGTGAGAGGAGATGAGTTTTGGTATCCCCCATACACTGTTCAGTATTAATGTCAAAGCGCGCATCTTTTTTTTCCAGCTTGTTCCCCACCCGGAAGCCAGCTGGATTGACAGCCTTGGCTCCCTGTTGGGCGAGGAACACAGGTCAGGAGCAGCAAGGGAGCCTGCTGCTGGATTTGTGGTAGCATGGGGGGGTGGTCAGGAACTTATGGGGGTGGTTGGGGAGAGGAGAGGGTTGGTTGCTGATCCGAGGGGGGGCAGGGGGAGCGGTGGTGATTGGGGTGGGGGAGTGGGGTGTCCGATTCCAGAGGGGGATAGTGTGGTGATCTCCGATCCAGGGGAGCAAATCCCTCGGTTGGAGGGTTGGGGGGGGCGGGGAAGACCGATCCCGGGGGAAGGGTTTTCAATCTCCAAAGCTGAGGGGGGTTCTGATCCCTGATCCAGAAGGGGTTCCGATCACCGATCTGGGGGGTTCCGATCTCTGATCCGGGCTGGGATCCGATTTTACATTCCAGAGGTGGGGAGGGGAGGGGAGTCCGATGGCTGGTAGGAAGAAGGTAAGCTTGGTGGGTCGGGGGGTATCACTCCTGCTCCTCCTGGTCCATAAGCAGTACTGTAAAGGCACTTTATAGTGTAAACTGTGGCTCAGTGGGTAGCACTCTCGCCTCAGAGTCAGACGATAGTGGGTTCAAGACCCACTCCAGGGACATGAGCGCAAAAATCTAGGTTGACACTCTACTGCAGTGCTGAGGGAGCGCTGCACTGTCGGAGGTGCCGTATTTCGGATGAGACGTTAAACCGAGGATGTGCTTATTTGTACTACAAAAATGGCCACCATGCTCCATCCTTTGTCTATGATTGGTCCCCTTGGAGGATAAGCCACACGCTGAAGTTTCATAGGAATGTGTAACTGGAACCGACCATCCCTAGGTCTCACTGACTTTGCAAATTGTAACTCGATCCACTTTGACTTCCTGAAGTGACAGAGGACAGAGCTCCCCAGAAGACAGCAAGGGCCAGCCAAAGTGTCTTACCCCAGTTCAAGTCCATCCCTCCCCCAGCCAAAGTGTCTTACCCCAGTCCAAGTGCACAAGTGCATCCTCCCCCCTCACCCCGCCTCTTCCCGGTCCCCATAGATGGGGCAGGCAATGTGTATGGATTGTTAATCGGTTTATTGAGTTAGAAGTGAATAGTGACAGTGTCGTGACTTCTGGATATCATCCACTCCAACGATATAAGAACATAATCTGTCTTCCATGAGTTCCCTCTCTTCCCTTCGATCTCACCCCCACCCGAGTCTCTCCTCCACAGTCTCTCTCACTCTCCCCCTCCCCCTCCCCCCAGCCTCTCTCTCTCTCCCCCAGTCTCGCTCTCTCCCCACAGCCTCCCTCTCTCTCTCGCTCTCTCTCCCCAACCTTTCTCTCTCTCCCCCCAACCTCTCTCTCTCTCCCCCAGCTCCTTTCTCTCCCAGCCTCACTGTCCCAACAGCCCCTCTCTCTCCTCCAGTCTCTCTCTCTCCCCCAGCTTCTTTCTCTCTCCCTCTCTCTCTTCCTCTCGGCCCCAAGCCGGGCGGGGGAGGGGGGAAGAGTCGGGTGGGAGAGAGCTGGGGCGGGGGCCTGAGCCAGCGAAGAGAGTCGGGGCCTCAACAGAGTCTTGGGCCTCAGGTCCTGCTTCTCGGCGTCACGCGGAGGGAATGATTCGGGGGCAGGGTGGAGGGGGGTGGAGCTTGACAGGGGCGGGGCTTGTCGCATGTCTGTCACTCAAAAGTGCAGTACAAATAGTTACATTGTTAAACCGAGGCCCCGTCTGCTCTCCCAGATGGACGTAAAAGATCCTATGGCACTATTTCGAAGAAGAGGAGGAGAGTTATCTCTGGTGTCCTGGCCAATATTTACCCCTCAATCACCATAACAAATAACGGATTATCTGGTCATTATCACATTGCTGTGTGTGGGAGCTTACTTGTGCGCAAATTGGCTGCTGTGTTTCCTACATTGCAACAGTGACTACATTCTAAAAGTACTTCATTGGCTGTAAAGCACTTTCAGATGTCCGGTGGTCGTGAAAGGCGCTATATAAATCCAAGTCTTTCTTACCTTTTCCATAATGCAATCCTCACCTCCATTTAGCTGCTGGGCTTCCCGAGGCCTGGGAAACCGGCTTGCCAGGGTTAAATCTGGAAGACAGGTAAAATCTAAGGCACGCAGCCTTATTATAATATTTAAATGACTAACCCACCTGCTGTGAGCAGATTGGTTGCCTGCCCCTTGTTCTGCCTCCGGTAAAACCAGACGCGGGTGGTTTGAAGACGGATTGGAGTCAGGTTTGAGATTTTAAACATTTTCACATCTCACCCTACCCAGTCCAAACCCATTGTTTTTGAAGGTTAAAATTCCCCCCTCTGTGTCAGGTCAACCCCCTTCTGGTGATGTGCACTCATGTACATGCTCTTTTTCTGATGGTGTCTCCTGTTGCTGCTGTTTGTTGCAAAATGATGTGCTGGTTGCCTTTGCACTCTGGATGTTCTGGCTTCACCAATAACCAATAGAAATACCTGGCAAGCTTCTCATAACTAATTCAACAATGGCTATTGCAAATGATTGTTTGTACCACTGACATAGATTTACACCTTAAAATTTAGACGCAGCAGGATCTGAAGTCACCTGATATCAGTGTAACTGGAGGAGTAACTTTTAGAATTTATTTTTAAATTATTATATCGGAACTGTAATGTCTGCCCTAGAGATGCAAATAGTTTTTCAAGTTCTCCTCCAGTGCACCATCAAGTTATTTAAATGAGCATTCAACCTGATTACATAAATTGCAAGACCCTGAGCATTCTCCCTATTACATAGAATTACATAGGATATACGGCACAGAAACAGACCATTCAACCAGTCCATGCCGGCGTTTATGCTCCACTCGAGCCTCCTCCCATCTTTCCTCGACTAAATCTATCCACATAACCCTCCATTCCCTTCTCCTCATATACTTGTCTAGCCTCCCCTTAAATGCATCTATACTATTTGCTTCAACCACTCACTGTGGTAGCGAGTTCCACATTCTCACCACTCTTTGGGTAAATAAGTTTCTTCTGAATTCCCTATTGGATTTCTTATATTAATTTCCTCTAGTTATGCTCTTGCCGACAAATGGAAACATTCTCTCTGTATCCACTCTATCAAAACCTTTCATAATTTTAAAGACCTCGATTAGGTCACCCCTCAGCCTTCTTATTTCAAGAGAAAAGAGACCCAGCTTGTTCATCTTTTTCTGATATGTATACCCTCGCATTTCTGGTATCATCCTTGTAAATCTTCTCTGCACCCTCTCCTGTGCCTCTATATCCTTTTTATAATATGGCGACCAGAAATGTATGCATTACTCCAAGTGTGGTCTTACCAAGGTTCGATAAAAGTTTAGCATAACTTCCCTGCTTTCCAATTCTATCTCTCTAGAAATAAACCCCAGTGCTTGGTTTGCTTTTTTCATGGCCTTGTTAACCTTTGCTGTAACTTTTAGCAATTTGTGTATTTGTACTCCGAGGTTCCTTTGTTCCTCTACCCCACCTAGACTCGCACCCTCCAAGTAATAAGTGACCTCCCTATTCTTCCCACCAAAACGTAATACCTCACATTTATCTATGTTGAACTTTATTTGCCAATTATATGCCCATTCTTCAAGTTTATTAATGCCCTCCTGTAATTTGTTGCAGTCCTCCTCAGTATTGACTATTCCTCCAATTTGGTGCCATCTGAAAATTTAGAAATTGTGCTTTTTGGTTCCAAAATCTAAATCATTAATGTAAATTGTGAACAACAGTGGTCCCAGCACTGATTCTTGTGGAGCACCACTACCCATCTTCTGCCACTGTGAACTTCCACCCTTTACCCCATCTCTCTGCATTCTGTCTTGAAGCCAGCTAGCTATCCATTCTATTACTCTGCATTCTCTGACCTTGTTCATCAGTTTATTATGGGGTACCTTATCGAAGACCTTTTGAAAATCTAGATAAATTACATCTACTACATTACCATTGTTTACTCTCTCTGCTACATCTTCAAAACATTCAATAAGGTTGGTCAAGCAAGACTTTCCCTTTTGAAATCCATGCTGAATATTCATTATTATGTTTTTGGTTTCGAGATTCTTCTCTCTTCTCATTTAGTAGGGATTGCAGTATTTTTCCTACCACCGATGTTAAGTTAACTGGTCTATAATTCCCTGGACATATTCTATCCCCTTCATAAATATATGTATTACATGAGCTATTGGCCAGTCCTCTGGCACTACACCTTTTTCTAACAAATTAGTAAGTAGGTGTAGTAATGCCTCTGCTATCTCTTCCCTCGATTCTTTTAAAATGTACGGATGCAATCCAGCCAGACTCTTTGAGTTTGATTAGTTTATTTATTATATCCCCTCTTTTTATTTTAAATGTACTTATCTCATTATTAATCTCATCATCCAATATCATGTCCATCTGTTCTATCTCCCTGGTAAATACTGAAGCAAAATAATTATTTACTATTTCTGCCATCTCTCTATCGTTACCTGTGGTATTATCCTGTCTATCCCTTAATAGCCCTATTCCCATCCCAACTTTCATTTTCTTTGATGAAATAATTTTATTATTTTATTTTATGTTCCTTGATAATTTAATTTCATAGTTCTTCTTTGCCTGCCTAATTGTTTTTTTGACTTCTCTCCTAATCACTTCATATTCTCCCTTATCATGCACTCCTCTGCTGTCCATGTACTTAATGTATGCCTCTTTTCTTACCCTCAATTGTTCCCTTATGGCTTTATTCATCCAGGGAGTCTCGTTAGTGTTTTGTTCTTTTAGCGGAATATATCGTTCCTACACTATGTTGAACACTGTTTCAAATGTTTCCCATTGCTGTTCTATATCGCTGTTTGCCAATATTGTTGTCCATTTTATTTTCCCAAGTTCTATTCTCAGCCCCTCAAAATCAGCTTTGCTCTAATCTATTAACTTGATTTTTGTCCTTCTCAAGTATCATCTTAAAGCGTATTCTACTATGGTCCATGAAACTGTATTAATGCAAATGTGCAATTTCTCAAGAGCTGTCGTCATGAAGTTTCATTCTAACACTTATGTTGTGTAAATAACTGCAGAGTTCTTAGAATTGCTTACTTCTTTGTTAACATGAAACTTGCTGAATTGGAGATTGATGCAGTGGGTTTTGCAAATATCAATTAAAATAAATAAGTACTGCTCCAATTCAGCGATACAATTATAAAGATGGTTGTATGAAACCATGTGATCCCGTTGTAGATAGTATTCAAGTCTGATTTCCACAAATTCACACTTAGGCTTAGGTTGCACTTATCAAGAATACAGCTTACATTATTAGAAAGTTTGATCATTTAAGGAAATATACAATGAAGTAAACTTGTCAGCATACGAGTGCAAAGTTTTGATCAATTTTATTGGAACTACTGAAACAATCATGAATTTAAGCGCAGCATTTAGAATATACAATTAGAATGCAAGATAATGGGGCTGAAATTGCGGTCGGAGGCTTCCTGTGGGCAATTGCCTCCGACCTGAAACATTTCTACGAATTTACCTGGTGATCCGGGAGGAGCATGGGATTCCGGTGAGGAGGCTTTTTCTTACCATGCTGCGAAGTGTGCTCCCATTCTCCTGGTTCCCATGCAGAAGGTGCAGTCACATGTGACTGCTCAGCCAATCAGGTACAGTATTCCACAGCTTTCTCATTAATAGCAATGAGAACTCCGTATCTACATGTTCTCATTGCTATTAACAAGAAAAAAAAACAAACACACTAAACGCATATAATAAGAAATAAAAAAACATACCTCACATAATTAAAATTAAAGTTAATAAATATCTTAGAGAAATGTTTTTTTTCCAGGCTTTTAAAAAGTTTTTAAAATTATGGTTAAAAATAAATGTAACGTAGTGGGCAGGGTTTTTAAAAATAATGTGTTTTATAAATTTAATTTATTATATTTTTGTATGTTTTTAAACTCTTACGCCTGTAAAAGTAGGCGATATGCCTGCTTTTATCAGGCGCAAGAATTTTGAGGACACTTGCTCGCCAAGATATGGGTAAATACCGCAATCTTGCCCTTGCAAATGTCCTCGCATCCAATATGCGTTGGATCTGTCAAGCTCCAGCTTGACAGATCAGAAAAGCCTGTTTTCAGTGCATGCGCATTGTGCGCTGAAAACCAGCTTTTGTGATGACTTCCCAGGTCCGTAGACATTCCATACGGACCTGGGGAGGCCGGGATTTCCAGCCCAATACCTCTGCATTCACACTTGTTTTACACCAGTTTTTATGTAGGCAAATGATTTCTGCAGGAAATTTTGGCATATATTTGCAGAAATAAGCATATGTTTTGGAACACTTTCTATGTTAGTGTGAGCCAGGAAATTCTGGGCCAGATCTATGTTTATCTGTCGAATATTTCACCATACATTTTTATTTACTTTGTAACTTTTAAATATATTAGAGATATAGAGGCTCACCAGAGGGCAGTGACTGCCTCGGCGATCTGGTCCCACATCCTTCTTTCTGGAGGGCATCTTGGCCCCGGGTAGGTACAGGATCGCTCTTCCATTGTTGACCCCCTGCACAAAGTTCGAGTGCTGCGTCTGAGACCCTGGGTGCCTTTTACCTGTCCTGTTGTGCCATTTGTATTCGTGCTAAAGCATTTTTGCATTTTTTATGTGCAAAAGGGAGTTCAGCTTTAAGAACTGCAAACTGCTTGGTTTTGAATTATTAAAATTTTTTTTTCAGAAGGCAGTTCAGCTTTAAGAGCTAGAGACTACCTTGAAAACAAGCAGCCTAGCTTTAAGGAAAAGCAGTCTCGCTCCAGCGATGCTAACTTGGGCCCCCTGCTGAGCACGCAGCCTGGCAGCAGCGCAATAGTCACTAGGCTGTGCACTACAATCATTTAAATTAGCAAGCAGCACCAAATTGATATGCATTGCCCGTGCCGATTTTTGAGCCTTATTTAATTTCTAGGTCTGAGCCTTCAAATGAAATCTCCTTTTGGCACACATATAATTGTATGATGCATTGGAAAGCCTGCCAAAGAGTTGCCATACCATGTATGAACGTTTGAAGGAGTTTACGTCCAATTTATGTGGCATCTGTTGCAGGGCATCAGAACTCTGCAGTCTATCATGGAGTGTGTATGTCACCAGCTTTTGCAGTTTATGTTGGAAACTCAAACTGCTGTAATTCAGACAGTGGGCTCCAGTGTCTGCACCACCTTCCATAGACCACATGGATAAAGGCTTTGAAGACATCTCTGAGCTCCTGAAGGTCGCTCTCTCACAGATTAATATTGTCATGTATGTAGACCATGTATGCTAACTGTATAGTCACATAAGGTGTGCCACCAGAGGGCACTGCGGTGGGAGACCTGAGAGTCACCTGTATAGGTGTGCAGGGCCCAGTATAAAAGGCTGCCCACCATGCTTGTGCCTCACTCTAGAATTACAATACATGGGACTAAGGTCACAACGGCTCAAGTACAATACTAGACCTCGTGAAGTCATTCATAAGAGTATTAAAGACATAACAAATGGCGACGAGATTACAAACTTTCACGCACAATCTGGGCCTTTATTCACTGGCGTTTAGAAGGATGAGAGGGGATCTCATAGCAACGTATAAGATTCTGACGGGACTGGACAGGTTAGATGCGGGAAGAATGTTCTCGATGTTGGGGGAAGTCCAGAACCAGGGCACATAGTCTTAGGATAAGGGGTAGACCATTTAGGACTGAGATGAGGAGAAACTTCTTCACTCAGAGAGTTGTTAACCTGTGGAATTCCCTGCCGCAGAGAGTTGTTGATGCCAGTTCATTGGATATATTCAAGAGGGAGTTAGATATGGCCCTTACCGCTAAGGGGATCAAGGGGTATGGAGAGAAAGCAGGAAAGGGGTACTGAGGGAATGATCAGCCTTGATCTTATTGAATGGCGGTGCAGGCGCGAAGGGCCAAATGGCCTACTCCTGCACCTAATTTCCATGTTTCTATGCTTCTAACTGACTAACGTTGGTGCATTAGAAAAGCTCTCAGAGGGTGAAGATTGGGAAGCCTTTACCGAGTAGCTCGACCAATATTTTGTAGCAAACGACCTAGTAGGCGATGATCCGGCCACGCTGACAGATAAGCGCAGAGCTATCCTGTTGACCAGTTGTGGGCCTGCGGTCTACGGCCTCGTCAGGGACTTGCTTGCACCAGAGAAAACAACGACCAAGTCAAACGAGGAGCTAAAAGTGCTAATTTGAGACCAACTCAAACCGAAGGAGAGCATTCTCACAGCCAGCCATCGATTTTATACACACCGCCACCCGAGGGCCAAGTATGCTGCCGACCTCAGGAGGCTGGCAGGACCATGTGAATTCGGTGCATCCCTCACCGATGCGTTGCGGGATGTCTTTGGAATTGACATCGGTCATGAGGCCCTTCTTCACAGGCTACTGTCTGCCAAAACCACCGTCACTCTGCAGAAGGCCATCAGCATCAGCCAGACGTTCATGACCTCAAGCTGCAGCTCCAAGCAGATGATGACTCACTCTCAGGACTCAAACCCGGTAAGTACTGTTAATAGAATGGCGCCTTTCACAGGCAGAACTGTTGAACGTGAATCTGCCCAGGGCAGAGCGTACAGGCCCCCGAGTCCTTTAACACAGAGTCTGCCGAGGGGTGCAAACGTGAGATGAGTAGCACCATGCTGGCGGTGCGGAGGTAATCACAGGGCTCATCAGTGTCGGTTCAGAGACTATGGGCCCAAGTTTCTACAAGAAAAAAAACGGGCGCCCCTCCGAGCTGGGCGCCCGTTTTTCGCGCCTAAAACGGCGCCTAAAAAAATCCTTGGTAGTCTGCACCTACTTACAGGTCCTCTGGCTCTCGGCGCAGTCAGCACGAGCTGTGGGGGGGCGGAGCCAGGTCCCGGCGCTGAAAACAGTGCCGGGACCTCTGCACATGCGCGCTACAGTGGGCACGCAAGTGCAGTAGCTCCAGGCGCCGAACTGTGTGGGAGGGGCCCGAAGCACGCAGCCCCTAGCCCTGGCCCAATGGCCTCACTGGGGCTCCTCCCACGGCCAGCTCCTGCTCCCCACCTGACCAGACCCGACCCGACACCCGCTCCGACCCGACACCCGCTCCCCCCCCCCTTGACCCGACCCCCGACACCCGCTTTCCCCCCCCCCCCCGGCACCGACCCGAGACCCGCTCCCCCCCTCCGACTGACCCGACCCGCGCTCCTGTTCCCCGACCCGACGCCCCCTCCCTCCCTCTCTCTCCCCCCCTCCCTCCCTCTCTCTCTCCCCGCTCCCTCCCTCTCCTCCCCCCACTCTCCTCCCCCCCTCCCTCTCTCTCCCCCCTCCCTCCCTCTCTCTCCCCCCTCCCTCCCTCTCTCTCCCCCCCTCCCTCCCTCTCCCCCCTCCCTCCCTCCCTCTCTCTCCCCTCCCTCCCTCTCTCTCCCCCTCCCTCTCCTCCCCCTCCCCCTCCCCCCCTCCCTCCTCCCCCCCCTCCCTCCCCTCTCTCTCCCCCCTCCCTCTCCCCCTCCCCCCCTCCCCCCGCTCCCTCCCCCCCTCTCCCTCCCCCTCTCCCCTCCCCCCCTCTCTCTCTCCCCCCCTCTCTCTCTCTCTCCCCCCCTCCTCTCTCTCTCCCTCCCCCCCCTCCTCTCTCTCCCCCCCCCCCCTCTCTCTCTCTCCCCCCCTCCTCTCTCTCTCCCTCCCCCCTCCTCTCTCTCTCCCCCCTCCTCTCTCTCTCCCTCCCCCCCTCCTCTCTCTCTCCCTCCCCCCCTCTCTCTCTCTTCCTCCCCCCCTCTCTCTCTCTCCCCCCCTCTCTCTCTCTTCCCCCCTCTCTCTCTCTCCCTCCCTCCCTCCCCCTCTCTCCCTCTCTCTCTCTCTCTCTCTCCCCCTCCCGCTCAGCGGCACGAACGGCTGCAGAATTCTCCCTGGCTGAAGCACTTTCACACAGGTAGGAAGATGGTTTATTTAATCTTTTCGTGGCTTGTAAATGTTTATTCAGGTTGGATTTATTTGTATAATATTTGTAGAAGTATAAATAAGGATTTATTGTCGAATTTAATGAGTTCCCTTCCCCTCCCCCCCACCTCGTTGTGGACGCCTAATTTGTAACCTGCGCCTGATTTTTTAATGTGTAGAACAGGTTTTTTCAGTTCTACAAAAATCTTCACTGGCTCCATTCTACTTTAGTTTGGAGTACGTTTTCACTGTGGAAACTTTCAAATCAGGCGTCAGTGGCCGGACACGCCCCCTTTTGAAGAAAAAATTCTGTTCTAAACTAGAACTGTTCTACCTGACTAGAACTGCAGAAAAAAAAATGTGGAGAATTGCGATTTCTAAAATAGTCCGTTCTCCACCAGTTGCTCCTAAAAATCAGGCGCGAATCATGTGGAAACTTGAGCCCTATGTGTGCAAAGGCTGCAGCACAAAGGGCCACCTCCAGCAAATGTGCAAAAGAGCTGTGACTCATCACGTGGAAGAAGAGTCAGCAGATGGATGTGAATCCAGCGTGGATTACGAGGAGATAGCTAGAGAGGCAGCTCAGTCCCAGGATGAAGTGGATGGAGTATATACCTGCACCACAAATTTTCCTCCAGTGATAATGGAAGTCGAGATAAATGGCATTCCAGTCTTCATGGAAGTGAATACGGGGGCGAGTCAGTCAATAATGAGCCAGGAAGCCTTCCAAAGGCTATGGAACGATCAAGCTGAACGACCCAAGCTGGTCCCGGTTCAGGCAAAGCTGCGCACCTACACCAAGGAACTGATATCGGTTGTTGGTAGTGCGGATGTAAGTGTATCCCATGATGGCGCGGTGCACAATTTACCATTGTGGATTGTTTCAGTTGATGGACCAACGCTACTTGGAAGAAGATGGATGGGCAAGATTCATTGGAACTGGGAAGACTTCATCCCTCCAGCGATTATTGTCCCCCGTGCTCAGAGGCAGAGCAAGGCCCCACCTTCGGTTGCACCAGGCACCAGAGAGCAGATCCACGCAGCCCCCGAGGCACAGACCGCTCATCACGACTGCGTGGCGATGATCCGGCCGAGACGCCCGAACGCACCTTCCCGGTTTCAGTGGCAGGACTCCTGGGGAGGAAGATTGGATCCAAGGGCGCCTTCCCATTTTCAATGGCAGAATCCCTGGGAAAGAAGATCGCGGCTATCGACATCATGGACAGGGAAAAGATGGCCAATCCACGAGGTGCAGCGCTAATTGAGCAACGACATGTGGTTCCATGCAAGGAAGACGACTGGGGTAAAAGTAGTTAGGCCATTTTAAATGAGGCCAGCAACCCGCCATTTTTGAATGAACTGCATGAAATTGGTAACCAATGTAAAAGTCCAGCTGTAACGAGCAAAATGTAGTTGAGGATGTCGGGTGCAAATTGCAATCAGCCAATGTAGCGGGCAAACACCTAACGGTCGTATACAGGTCCAGCGGGCTACCCAATGCTGTAGCCTGCATCCCCGGGACCAGAACGATGTATCGTAAAGTGTCCCCACAGCTGATAGAAATAGACAAACTGCAGAGTAAATGATCCCAGGAGAGCAGAGGCACCGGTAGCAATACCCTGCCTCAGGTCGGTTTAACATTGCAGGCACCCGATGGCATGAACCACCACGGGCCAGAAACAGTAACCTGCGCCTATGCTCGCAGTCGGCTACCATCGCCCACCACCCGGGTGGAAAAGACACAGCCCACAAACCCACTCACCACCACGGTAATGCCCAAGAGCGAAGGGTCACCCACAACGGCTCCTCCGAACGGGACCTGGACCAGCCACGATCTCAAACTAGAGAGTGCTCACAATAGTGCACTCAAGGAAAGTGAGTCAGCAGTCCCCTGCAAACTGCTAGACAAGACGAGGCAGCCCCACCGTCGCTAAGACGAAATGTTCACTCGCTCAGACCGCTTCCCAGAGAGCAGCAGTGACACTGTGCAAACGAAAAGGACAGGGAGGTCACAGACACATCAGCTGTCTTTGGGCCTGCCCGACACTAGGAGTAACGGCAAGAGCCCTGAGCTCCGGCAACTCGAGCAAAATGAGCTCACCTCGCCCACAGACCCACTAGCATGGGGCGCTGCGCCGCCACCAGATGACTCGGATCTCATCCGGCCGTGTTGGAACTAGACTGTCCTTGTGTACCTGTACTGATATACCTGCACTGATCATGTAAATGCACCACACAAAAAGAAACGCAACTGTAATCCACCCAACAAATGTACCAAGATGTAAATGTAAAACCCATGTGATGAACTTGAATGCAACTTGTATGTAATGGGCCATTAGCATGATCTCTGAGTGTGTGGGGGGGAGAATGGAGTAGTCATCCACTGGTACCTCCACTGGAAAGAAATCTCACTACCAACCCACCCAAGCTAGAAGTGACCCTCCAATGGTCAACCAGGAAGAGCAAAGACCAGGTCACCATCAATGTATGAGTCAATGTGCTTTAAAGACTTGGGGGGAAATGATGTCATGTATGTAGACCATATATACTAACTGTATAGTCACATAAGGTGTGCCACCAGAGGGCACTGCGGTGGGAGACCAGAGGGTCACCTGCATAGATGTGCAGGGCCCAGTATAAAAGGCTGCCCACCATGCTTGTGCCTCACTCTGGAGTTACAATAAATGGGACTAAGGTCACAATAGCTCAAGTACAATACTAGACCTCGTGGAGTCATTCATAAGTGTATTAAAGACATAACAAATATGTGTGATGAGCTGCAGCCTAATTTTTCTTTTATTCATTCATGGGATGTGGGTGTCGCTGGTAAGGCCAGCATTTATTGCCCATCCCTAATTGCCGCTGAGAAGGTGGTGGTGAGCCGCCTTCTTGAACCGCTGCAGTCTGTGTTTTTTTTAATTTCAAAATGTACTTTATTCATATAAAAATTTGCACAATACATTGGAAGGCAGTTCAGTACATTTGGATGCGGTCAGCAATTCCATACAATACATTTGGATGCTAACGGCAGTTCCGTTCAATAGATTTGCTTGCTTTACATTTCGAGGTACATTTCAGTACAATCCAGGATACATTCTAATACAGTCATCATATTGCTTTACTAGTGGCACTATACGGTACACGGAATGGGTGAGGGTACAGTTACATTTCTTTGCAACATACATTACTAAACAGAACTTGCATTATACATGGCACTGCATAGGTTTTTTCAGATAATGGTGCTATATGTATACAAAAAGTTTACAAGTATAGCCCGAGGGGAATTTTATACTGATTCCAGCCCCTGGGTTTATTGTGACGGATGGGCTTTAAACTGTGGCTCTTCCCCACCGTGCCTTTGCGGCGGCTGCACCAATTTTTAGTGCGTCCCTCAGCACGTAGTCCTGGATCTTGGATTGCGCCAGTCTGCAACAAGCAGACGTGGACGTCTCCTTGCTCTGGAAGACCAGCAAGTTTCGGCAAGACCAAAGTGCGTCTTTCACCGAGTTGATGGTAAATGATGTCTGTCTCGGTGTGTGTCCCTGGGAACAGCCCATAGAGCACAGAGTCCTGTGTTATGGAGTTGCTTGGGATAAACCTCGACAGAAACCACTGCATCTCCATCCAGACCTGCCTTGCAAAGGGGCAATCCTGAAGGAGATGGATGACTGTCTCGTCCGCACCACAGCCAACTCGGGGGCAGAGTGCTGTGTCTCTGAAACCCCGGCTGTGTATGAAGGATCTGATGGATAGGGCCCTCCTTACCGTCAACCAAGCTATGTCTTGGTGCTTGTGTGAAAGCTCTGGCGATGAGACGTTCTGGCAGACGAGTTCGACAGTCTGCTTGGGGAACCACCCGACAGGGTCCATCCTCTCCTTTCGTAGGGCGTCCAGGACCTTATGTGCCGACCACTGCTTTATGGCCTTGTGGTCAAAGAGGGTTTTTCTGAAAAACTTTTCCATGAAGGACAGGTGGACAGGCATGGTGCAACTGGTGGGGGCGTTTCGCGGTAGCGTGGCCAGACCCATCCTTCGCAACACTGGCGACAGGTAGAACCTCAGCACGTAGTGACACTTGGTGTTTGCGTATGAAGTCTGTACACAAACAGGAAATTTATTTTGGAACGGATGGACCTGTCTGGCCTCGACCAGGTATATCTGCGCGGTGCTCCATCTGCAGGGTTGCTGTAGACATCGCACAGCTTGGCATCTTTTACCACGTCCATCAGGAGTTTGGATGTGGTGTCCAGTTTGCTGTCGGCTCTGCTGGATCGTCCAGCCACATCGATGATGCAGTTGAAATCACCGCCCAGAACGACCGGTCTGGATGTCGCCAGCAGCAGTGGGAGCTGCTGGAGTAGGGCCAGCCGCTCGCTTCTGAGAGGCGAGGCATACACGTTAATTAGCCTTAGAGGAACATTTTTATACAATACATCTGCTACGAGGAGGCAGCCGCCCACCACCTCCTTAACTTCAGTGATGGTGAAGTGGCCTCCCCGCAGCAGAATGCCCAGGCCGGAGGAACAGCAATTGTTGCCTCCTGACCAGACGGATGGTCCATTGCGACCACTGCCGGTAACTGCTGAAGTGCAGCAGGCCGCACTCCTGCAAGAATAGCAGGTCCGCCTTGACCTTGGCAAGGTACCCCAAGGTGGAAACACATCGTGTACGCAGTCTGTGTGGTGAAGATACTCCAACAGTGCTGTTACGGAGGGAATTCCAGGATTTTGACCCAGCGATGATGAAGGAACGGCAATATACTTCTAAGTCAGGATGGTGTGTAACTTGCAGGTGATGGTGTTCCCATGCGCCTGTTGTCCTCATCCTTCTAGGTGGTAGAGGTCGTGGGTTTGGGAGGTGCTGTTGAAGAAGCATTGGTGAGTTGCTGCAGTGCATCTTGTAGATGGTGCACACTGTAGCCACGGTAGGCCAGTGGTGGAGGGAGTGAATGTTTAAGGTGGTGGATGGGGTGCTAATCAAGTGGGCTGCTTTGTACTGGATGGTGTCAATCTTCTTGAGTGTTGATTAGGCTAGTGGTGATTATTCCATCACACTCTTGACTTGTGTCTTGTAGATGGTGGAAAGGATTTGGGGAATCAGGAGGTGAGCCACTCACTGCAGAATACCCTGACTCTGACCTGCTCTTGCTGCCACAGTATTTAAGTGGCTGATCCAGTTAAGTTTTTGGTCAATGGTGATGGTGGGGGATTCGATGATGGTTATGCCGTTGAATGTAAAGGGGTGGTGGTTAGATTCTCACTTCTTGGAGATAGTCATTACCTAGCACTTATGTGGCGCGAATGTTACTTGCTATTTATCAGCCCAAGCCTGAATGTTGTCCAGGTCTTGCTACATGCAGGCATGGACTGCTTCATTATCGGAGGAGTTGATAATGGCATGGAACACTGTGGCAGTCATCAGCGAACATCCTCACTTCTGACCTTATGATGGAAGGAAGGTCATTAATGAAGCAGCTGAAGATGGTTGGGACTAGGACATTGCCCTGAGGAACTCCTGCAGCAATATTCTGGGGCTGAGATGATTAACCTCCAACCACCATAACCGCCTTCCTTTGTGCTAGGTATGACTCCAGCCTCCAGAGAGTTCTCCCCCTGATTCCCATTGACTTCAGTTTTACTTGGGCTCCTTGATGCCACATTTGGTCAAATGCTGCTTGATGTCTAGGGCAGCTACTCTCACCTCACCTCTAGAATTCAGCTCTTTTGTCCATGTTTGGACCAAGGTTGTATTGAGGTCTGGAGCTGAGTGGTCCTGGTGGAAGCTAAACCTGGCAGGTTATTGGTGAGTAAATGCCACTTGATAGCATTGTTGATGACAACTTCCATCACTTTTCTGATGATTGAGAGTAGACCGATGGGACAGTAATTGGTCAGATTGGATTTGTCCTGCTTTGTGTGGGCAGGACATACCTGGGCAGTTTTCCACATTGTCGCATAGATGCCAGTGTTTGGCTAGAGGCGCGGCTAGTTCTGGAGCACAAGTTTTCAGCACAACAGCTATGATATTGTCGGGGGCCCATAGCCTTTCATGTATCCAGTGTGCTTAGCCATTTTTTTATATCACATGGAGTGAATCGAATTGACTCCTGTGAGAGTGAGGATCTCAGGGGGAGGCCAATATGGATCATCCACTCGGCTCTTGTGGCTGAAGATAATTGCAAATGCTTCAGCCTTGTCTTTTACATTCATGTGCTGGGCTTCACCATCATGGAATTGGGAATGGCGCACAGGGAGTGGTGCATGCCGCCATCTTGCAGAATGACAGCACGTTGTCACCCCCTCAACCAATACCCACCATAGTGCCAGAAAGCCAGCTGGGCCAGACTGCCGTGACCACAGTCAGGGTGTGTAGTCTACAACCGGGCCTTCAAAGGTCCAAGCTCCCAGAAGTCGCTGACCATGAGCATCTCGACAATCCTCACAAGCAACAGCAGCCTTCCACCAGCTGTGCTGAAACTACCTCATATGAGTGAAGAAATTGAAGAAAGGCACTATGGATTGGCAATTGGAAAAAAAAAAAATGAACCCCCTCTCCTCCCCCAATTGCAGCAAAGAAACTCCTTCCCCAGCCGCTACCTACCCCCAACCCCCCACCAACCCCCACTGCCCACCGCCCCTGCCGATCGTGGCAAAAAAAATACCTCCAAATTGCAGCAAGTCCTCCCTTCCTCCAATCACGGCCAGATCCCCCATTCACTCATTCCCTTATTTCCTTAACTCAACTTGAACACTGGTTGGCAAGTGCATTCTTTTTATAATAAAAACTGAAAATGCTGGAAATTTCAGCAGGTCAAGCAGCATCTGTGGAGAGAAACAGTTATTTTTTTCTTGCATTCTTTTTAGATTTTACTTAATCTTTTCCAGACCTCAAATGGACCACAGAGCAGTAACAAAGAGACGACAAAAGTTTCTATCCTAGGCTGTTTTTGGGATTTAATTTTGTTTGAGAGTGAATGAAAATCAAATGGCTTTCATGACAGGCAGGTGATCAGTTCCACCAGATTACTGCCCAGGCGCAGACAATGAAAATTTATCGTGGTGTTGCAAGTTCTGGTCTGCCGTAGATACCTTCACACTCAATGGTGCCACAATCACTCCTGTAAGCAGTCTGAGATCTTATTTTCATGGGAGGACACTGACACTGTCCTATGTCTACTTGCACGATAGCATAACCTGGGAATATAACAATACAATTCTTTATGATCTGGATTGGATGCTCCTGTCTTTCACATGTACATTTCTTCAATCTCTGAGGTGGCAGACTGACTCACCGTTAGGCGAGGTAAGGTTTTATAAGAATCATTAAGCTGCTTTATTTCATAGTACAATTATGGTTAGATTCACTTAGTTCACTCATTAACATTTATCTTTGTGGATGGTGTCGCCAAGATGCAACATGAGGAAGTGAAAGGGGCCAAGGATATATTCTTTGGGCATTCTAGAGGAGACAGTGCAGGAGCGAGAAGTGAAGTCATTGCTGGAAATATGCTGGCTGTAGTTTGACAGGTAGGAAGGGAACCTCGCAAGGGCAATAAATGGATTAATGCTGGTATTAAAAATCTAGCAGATGGAGGCATGTGATACAAGCACATTAAGTGCTCATCTGCTAATATCGGCAACAGTAATTAATAGGCTTTAATATGTAAATACAAAATGTCATTACTTGATGGACGTGCGAGGTTATTGAATTAGTAATCGCTTTACTCAGAATCATTCAACATAGTCAATGCAATGGTAAAACCAGAGAGCAGGATCAACCATGAATTCCTTTCTGCTTCTGTTTGTCTCAGGGAAATAAATCAGTGTCTCACATCTCTGATGGAACTTTGAGCAAAGTTTACCCTGGTGTGACAAGTTACGGGTCTGTCGTAGATACCTTCTCACACCCAATGGCATCAGTCACTTCTGTAAGTGGTCAGAGCATTTTACTTTCATGGTAGGTGACTCATACTAGGCCTTGGAAAGGTCCCAGCCCTCGCCAGAATTAAGGTCACCCCAAAAATGGATTGATGTTGCCATAGGCATTAAATGTGGTGGAAAAGTGTCATGTATCTTACATTATTATACATAACTGTATCCTAACATGCTATACATGACTGTAATAAGATATGACCTGTAACCACCAGCATACCTTACCACCAGGGGTGCACTTGCAAGAGACAGGTATATAAGGACAGGTCTCAGGCAAGTGCAGCATTCCAAAGCTGGAAAATAAAGGTGCAGGTCAAGAGTGACCTTGACTTCACTACATGCCTCGTGTGAATCTGTACTGAGGGGACAGGACTTTACAGTGGCGACGAGTTACGGGATTACAGAATCCACAGAATGGCGAACAACGGATCGGATGAAAAGTAGAATGCTGGAGACAATTGGGAGGACTTTATAGAAAGGCTCCAGCAAAGCTTTGTAACCAAAGACTGGTAAGGAGACGACAAAGCAGACAAGAGAAGAGCCCATCTCTTGACCAGCTGTGGCTCGAAAACATACGCTTTAATGAAGGATCTGCTGGCACCCGAGAAACCAGCAAGCACGTCGTTTGAAGAATTGAGCACACTGGTAAGAGATCACCTGAAGCCAGCGAGCAGCCTACACATGGCCAGACACAGGTTCTACAACTACAGATGCTGTGTGGGCCAGAGCATACCCGACTTCGTGGCGGAACTTCGGAGGTTGGCTAGTTTATGTGAGTTCTCCGATGAACTGAGGAGAGAAATGCTGAGAGGCTTTTTCATTGAAGGAATAGGCCACGCAGGCATATTCCGAAAGCTCATAGAGACCAAGAACCTGACCTTAGAGGCAGCAGCACTGGTTGCACAGACATTCTTGGCAGGGGAAGAAGAAATTAGGTTGATTTACAATGCAGGTACAACAACTAACGAAATATCGGAACAAGGAGTTCACAGCATGAAACAAGCTGCTACCCCCACCCCCCACACACAGACAAAGGCAGGAGAGCAGGCCTTCAACAGCAGGCAATGGTGATAGAAGCCATCGAGGGCCACAGGAATGGCCGTTCACATCTCATCAACCCACAGTGCGAGCAATCAACTACAAACTGAGAGAAGCTCAAGAGAGATCAGCCAGACGCAGCTCATTCTTTGGAAACAATGGAAGCGGTGTGTGCTGAAGGTGTGGGGGTGGGCACTCGTCAAGGGGATGTCGATTTCAGCAGGCTGTTTGCAGGAACTGTGAATATACAGGGCATCTGGCCCGCATGTGCAAAAAAACGGAAGCTCGGCTGGTATACGAATCGGATGGGTCGGAAAGCAGACCAGAAGACAGTGAGGACAGCACCCGGGACACCGATGTACAGCGGGTCAACACGATCAATGGCCGCTGCTCCTACAACAAGGCGCCTCCTATAATGATGAGGGTCCTACTCAACGTGATACCTGTCAACATGCAGCTGGATACGGGAGCGAGTCAATCTCTCATGGGCGCTCAACAATTTGAACAACTGTGGCCGCATAAAAGAGACAGACCAAAACTCACAAGGGTCGACACCAAACTAAGGACCTATACCAAAGAAATCGTACCAGTCCTCGGCAGTGCCTTGCTCTCCGTCACACACAAAGGGACAGTGAACCGACTTCTCCTGTGGATTGTCCCCGGATACCCTCCAGCACTGCTGGGGAGAAGCTGGCTGGCAAAACTAAACTGGAAATGGGATGATGTTCATGCCATGTCGTCAGAGGAATGGACCTCCTGCTCAACAGTTAAAAAGCAATTTGAACATCTCTTTCAGCCAGGTGTGAGCACTTTCAAAGGAGCCAAAGTCAAAATCTACATCACACAGGATGCTAGACCGATCCATCACAAGGCCAGAGCTGTAGCCTATGTGATGAGGGAAAAGATTGAACACGAACTAGACAGGCTTCTGCGGGAAGGCATTATACCACCTGTGGAATTTAGCGACTGGGCAAGTCCCATCGTCCCAGTCATGAAGCCTGATGGATCCGTACGAATCTGTGGGGACTACAAATCTACCATAAACAGAGTCTCCCTACAGGACCAGTACCCACTGCCCAGAGCGGAGGACTTATTTGCCACATTGGCTGGAGGTAAACTTTTCTCAAAACTAGACCTCACATCTGCGTATATGATGCAAGAATTGACCGAGGAATCCAAGCTACTCACCACCATCATCACACATCGAGGCCTTTTCATGTACAATCGATGCCCATTCGGCATCAGGTCGGCAGCTGCCATATTCCAGCGCAACATGGAGAGTCTGCTCAAGTCCATCCCGGGGACGGTTGTATTTCAAGACGACATACTTATCACGGGCAGGGACACCGACTCCCATCTCCGTAATTTGGAGGAAGTACTAAAGTGGTTGGATCGGGTAGGCCAACGAGTTAAGAAATCCAAGTGCCTGTTTCTCGCACCCGAGGTTGAATTTTTGGGGAGAAGGATTGCCGCTGATGGAATCCGCCCAACAGAGTCCAAAACAGAAGCGTTTCGCCTGGCACCCAGGCCTCGGAATGTCTCAGAACTGCACACCTTTCTCGGGCTACTCAATTACTTTGGGAACTTTATGCAGAACTTAAGCACGCTGCTGGAGCCTCTCCACGTGCTACTCAGGAAGGGGTGCAATTGGTTTTGGGGGGACGCCCAGGAACGCGCCTTCAATAAGGCACGCAACCTTCTGTGTTCCAACAGTGTTTTGACTTTCTTTGATCCAGGTAAAAAGCTAGTTCTCACATGTGATGCATCAGCATATGGGGTCGGGTGCATTTTACAACATGTCAATAGTGCGGGCAAATTACAACCCATAGCTTATGCCTCCAGATCACTTTTGCGGGCGGAGCGCGGGTATGGAATGGTAGAGAAGGAGACGCTCGCGTGCGTGTATGGTGTCAAAAAGATGCACCAATACCTTTTCGGGGCCAAGTTCGCGTTAGAAACTGACCACAAGCCCCTCACGTCCCTCCTATCCGAGAGCAAGGCAATAAACGCCAACGCCTCGGCGCAAATTCAACGGTGGGCACTCATGCTGGTGTCCTACGACTATACCATAAGGCACAGACCAGGCACAGACAACTGTGTCGACGTGCTCAGCAGGCTACCCCTGGCGACCACGGAAGGGTCTGACGAACAGGACTGTGAGATAGTCATAGCAATCAATGCCTTTGAGTCCACAGGTTCGCCCATGACGGCTCGCCAAATCAGAGCCTGGATGGCCAGCGACGCCATATTATCCTTAGTAAAAAGATGTGTCCTAACTGTTGACTGGGCAGAGGCTCGCGATGCCTGCCCCAAGGAATTCAAACCCTTTCACAGGCGCATGCATGAGCTATCACTACAAACGGACTGCCTGATGTGGGGCAACTGAGTAGTCATGCCTCTGCGAGGCAGAGAGCCATTTGTCCGGGAGCTCCACCGCGAGCACCCGGGGATCGTTCTCATGAAGGCCATAGCCAGATCTGACGTCTGGTGGCCTGGACTTGGAGCTCTGCGTCCGAAGGTGCACCATTTGTGCCCAACTCAGCAATGCCCCCAGGGAGACTCCCCTGAGCCCCTGGCCCTGGCCTACCAAACCGTGGTCGCGGGTGCACGTAGACTATGCAGGCCCATTCATGGGCAAAATGTTCCTCGTAGTTGTAGATGCATTTTCAAAGTGGACCGAATGCACCATTTTAAACTCGAGCACAACCTCCACCACTGTGGAGAGCCTCGCAACCATGTTTGCAACGCACGGACTTCCTGACATATTGGTCAGTGACAATGGTCCGTGCTTCACCAGCGCAGAATTCCAAGATTTTATAATTGACCACGGCATAAATCACGTCAAGACAGCACCGTTCAAGCCGGCCTCCAACGGCCAGGCGGAGGGAGCAGTGCAAATCATTAAACAAGGCATGCTTAAAATCCAAGGTCCCACGCTGCAGGGTCGCCTGTCACGACTGCTGTTGGCATACAGATCTCGTCCGCACTCATTGAGCGGGATGCCCCCCCGCGCAACTGTTGATGAAAAGGACTTTAAAAACAAAGCTCTCATTAATCCTCCCAGACATGCACGAAATCGTTGAGGCAAAGCGCCGTAAGCTGACTGAGTACCATGACAGAAATTCGAGGGGGAGATGGAATGAGATAGGGGACAAACTGTTTGTATTGAACTATGGCAGGAGTCCCAAATGGCTTGCAGGGACAGTAACGGGCAAGGAAGGAAACAGGCTACTGATAGTATAAATGGACAATGGCCAAACCTGCTGGAGGCATGTGGACCAAGTCAAAAGCAGATTTACCAACAACACTGCGGAACCAGAGGCAGACTACAATATGGAACTCGCACCACACCTGGTGGACAGACAGAGGGAACAACCTGAGGAAAGGGCAATCCCAACAGACAGCCCAAGCGAGTCAACAACAATCACACCAATCGAAACAGACAGCCCCGGCGAGATACCAGCAACCACACCCAAAGAAAAACAGACACCAAGGCAAACAATTGAACCACAACTCAGACGCTCCACGCGAGAGCATAGACTACCTGAGAGACTGAACCTATAAAGACAATAAGACCTTGGGGGAGGGTGATGTCATGTATCTTACATTAATATATCTAACTGTATCCTAACATGCTATACATGACTGTAATAAGATATGACCTGTAACCACCAGCATAACTTACCACCAGGGGTGCACTTGCAAGAGACAGGTATATAAGGACAGGTCTCAGGCAAGTGCAGCATTCCAGAGCTGTGAAATAAAGGTGCAGGTCCAGAGTGACCTTGACTTCACTACATGCCTCGTGTGAATCTGTACTGAGGGGACAGGACTTTACAAAAAGAGGGAAAGATTGAGGCAGCAGTATTTCTCCGCCAGCTTCAAACTGGAGCTGAAAAGGACAAACGTGATAGGCCTGCTCTGCTGGTACAAGTGAGGTGGAGTATAACCCACAGCCACCCAAACTACACGATGCCAACCCCTTCCCAGGCTGTGGGGGTGGGGTCATTAGCGTGCTCAGGGTATGTGGCCCATGCCTCTAAAGGTGCATGAGAGGCACCTTCCAGAAGGCCGATCGACATCCAGCTGCTCCACCAGGTTACCCCCAAGACCCTTCCAAACTAAAGAAAAAGCTGTGGTAAAAGATCTTCACCTCCATCTAGAGGCAAAACTCTGGGAGTCTTGATCCCCTTTTGGGAGGACTGACCTTAGTTCTGGCAAGGACTGAACCCTTTCCAAAGCCTCCACATGATTCACAGCAGTTCTCAGCTGTTGTGTGATCTGCTGAGGCTTTTTAAGGTTTAAAGGGTAAAAGTCCTAGGTTAGCCAAAGAATTCCCCCCAACACACCCCTTGATGTTGATAGGGTAGGTGGAAGATCTGTCCATGCCTCCCCAATTGGAAAATGACTGGGTCAAAAACACACAATGAAGTCTAGGCACAAGTTGACTCTGCCCGACTTTCCAGCCCCCTCATCGGGAAAGTGCCTCAGGCCCGTTCGGAATTTTGGGTTCAATATCTGCAGCAAAATTTCCTTTACTGGTATCACGCTTGGTAAGACCACTAATAGTACGCTTGTTATAGTCTCGATTACATCAGTATTGTTCCCCGCTGAATTCTATTTAAATACTCAAGCTATTGTCTGCTGTTACTGTCACCTGAAATTAAAATAACATGGCCTGCAGTAAATGCTGCACAGTTAATACAATAAACACAATTGCAGGGTTTAGTACATAGGTA
Organism: Pristiophorus japonicus; assembly: GCF_044704955.1. Taxonomy (NCBI): domain Eukaryota; kingdom Metazoa; phylum Chordata; class Chondrichthyes; family Pristiophoridae; genus Pristiophorus; species Pristiophorus japonicus. Next base: position 107,141,306 of record NC_091977.1, read on the forward strand.
TATAAGGTAGAGGGCTGAAAGGAAGAACAGACTGCTTGGAACGCTGATGATCCCTGACATCAGATGCCAATGATAACATGGACACGGGACCAATTACCTGGATAGGACTGTAAAGCAGCACATGCAACCTCATGATTATCCAGTTATTGAACCGTGCCATCTCGTGACACCCGAACTGGCGAGCAGTCCATCTTGGCTCTGACTACGAGTGCGGGATTGACTTAATGATAGCATTCTTGCCTCTGAGTCAGAAGGTCTAGGGGTCGAACCCTGCTCCATGCAATTTCGCTGAGTGAGAGACAGAGCTCCGACTCTGAATTCTGGGTTGCTATCCAGCAGGATATTTGTGTCTGGTGGGTGTGGGCACCCATAAAACCCTCCTGCCGTGTAGAACTAATCACCCTAACAGCTGGTATAAAGGTGGTTATGGGCAAGGAAGGAGCCTATTGCGGCCTGTCAGATTGTTAATCAGCCTGCTCATCCTCCACTATTCACCGAGCCTGTGGCTCTTAATGTGACTACAATCTTGAGTTTTTTTGTTATGCTCAGGTTTCTTCCAAGCTGCTGGTGGGAGATGGCAGGGAGACTTACCTGAACTGGGATGATCCTTGGTGCACTGCTGCATTGTTAATGGCACTAAGGCAAACCACAAGGTCAGTGTCGACTTCAGAGAGTGCAGCAGGCTTTGTGCAGATTCACAGCAGCTGTTGCTACTTATGCATTGCAGCTCCTTGATGGATTAATTTTAACTCCCATTCTGCCCAGTTTTCTCCAGGCAGAGGGAGTTAAAATCCCCCCCTGCCCCTCCCCTCCTGCCCAGATGTCACGCATACAGTTCATTTCCAAATTAGATGCTAATGAAAATTAGACAATATTTGTTGACAAATCTAATACTCACTGAAATGTTGATTGTTAGTTAATCTATGTAAATGAGCTAAACAAATTTAGATTCTGGTCTCATTATTTAACACTGCAGTCAACAAATTTGGCATCTTCAGTGTTTTTGTTCATAAAACTCCATGTAAACACTCTGTAAAGTAAATTTCTGAAATTAAAGAAAATATTGAAGGTTTGCTTTACAGATTGCCACAGACGTAAATGAGTTTCACCACCATCTGACCTTTCCAGTGGTTCTCATTCTCCTAGTTATAAATCCATCGAGACCATTTTGTCCAAGGGGTCAGAATCTTGGGCCTTATCTGATTCACAAGGTCAGCAGATCACATCAACCATAAACTCCTCAAGTTCATAGTCAGGTTTGATTCCCTCAGGGCTGTTTACCAAGATGGGTTAACCATGCTATCATTAGAAGGATAGTACATTTCCAAAGACATTGAAAAGATGGAAATTAAACAGCCTGGAATTTCCTTGGAGCTTCTCCCGCTCCACCTCTTTAACTGTGCCTGGAAGTGTGACAGAAGCCCTGCAGGAACAGCTCAGGAAATGAATCATTAATGTCTTTAATGCAAATTGCTTTCCTCATTTTAAGCTCATTTTCCTCATTAGTCCATTTTAAATTAATTCGTTGACTCCACGCACTCCAAAGCAAGATTCTTTTTCCTTAGAATCATAGAATCATAGAATGTTTACAGCACAGAAGAAGGCCATTCGGCCCGTCAAACCTGTACCAGCTCTCCGCACGGGCACTTCAGCTAGTCCCACTCCCCCACCCTTCCTCCGTAACCCTGAACATTTTTTTCCTTCAGGTACTTATCCAATTCCCTTTTGAAAGCCATGATTGAATCTGCCTCCATCTCACTTTCACGGAGTGCATTCCAGATCCTACCACTCGCTGCATAAAAACGTTTTTCCTCATGTAACCTTTGGTTCTTCTGCCAATCACCTTAAATCTGTGTCCTCTGGTTCTCGACACTTCCGCCAATGGGAACAGTTTCTCTCTATCTACTCTGTGTAGACCCCTCATGATTTTGAATACCTCTATTAAATCTCCTCTCAACCATATTATTTGGATATTAAGGTAATCAAGTGGATTTGGGGATAGAGCGGGAAAGTGGAGTTCAGGTAGAAGATCAGCCATGATCTTGTTGAATGGTGCAGCAGGCTCGAGGGAGTGAATGGCCTACTCCAGCTCCTACTTATTGTGTTCTTATGTTCTTCTCTGCTCTAAGGAGAACAAGCCCAACTTCTCCAGTCTATCCACATAACTGAAGTCCCCCATCCCTGGAACCATTCTTGTAAATCTTTTCTGCACCCTCTCCAAGGCCTTCACATGATTCCTGAGGTGCGGTGCCTATATATAATAAAATATATGCAGCCTTCTATAGTGTAATTTTATTTTCTTCTGACTGATAAGCCAGGAGAATCAGCAATTTTCAATTAGAATAAAATAGAATAATACAGGAGGACTCTGAATTGGACTCAACATACACTTTGAGCACACCAATGTGGAGCTCCTTCACACCCCATCCCAAGCAGCAGGTGCCACTCAAATGATCCCAATGTTGTATTGGTGCTGGCAATATTAAGGGAGCATTACAAAATTCAGTTTAAACAGGAATGTTCCACCCAGACATACATCATATATGTCAAGCTAAAGAGTGAAAAATGTATATAAGAACATCTTTCTGTTTTTTTTTTATGTAAGTATTAACACGAATTACCAGGCATCAACTGTGATTAGGTTAAAATTGATGGGATGATGGGATCGGTCAGAAATCCCGTCAGGTTCATCAAGTGTAAAGTATTCCTGCATAATGCTGTACAACTGCCAGAAGTGGGGCCTATGAGTTTCATTGCTTTAGTCGACAGGACAACAGTGACTACACTTCAAAAATACTTCATTGGCTGTAAAGCATTTTGGGACGTCCTGAGGTTGTGAAAGGTGCTATATAAATGCAAGTTTTTTCTTTTTTTTTCTTTCTTTACTCAGCCCATTGCTACACTCTTGAGGCTGTCACTATGTGACCATATTATGGATAAAGGCATCAAATAAAGTGGGTAATAGTGGACACTTTTTTTTCATTGCTCTTTCGAGTGTGGCAGACTCCATTGACTACACTCAATGGCCAAGAAATTGGAAGATTTAGTGCTAGCCATTAAGGCCTGTTTTTGAAGGTCCCTTGGTGGTCGCCATTTTTGGCAGCTCAGCAGCGCTGTTGTTGCCTATGCTCTCGGCAAGTATTTTAATTAGCAGGAGCGTGATGTCAATTGCCGTGCAACGCCAATTTAATGCACACTCATCCATCTTGGAGCTCACCGCTCCACTTACCACCCTCTCTAAAGCACGACCCTGTGTACACTTGTTGACAGCAAGGTGGGAGAAAGCGGCGTTGAGTTATAAACCGTACAGTAAACAGCTGCTGAGATAACTGGTAACTATGGAGAGCTCAGACTATGTAATTGGAGTGAAAACTGCTTCCAATGAGCTGCATCAAAGCTCACCCCTGCTCAGTCAAACATTACAGGAGGTAAATAATTTAAAAATAAACTTTGCTGTACTATAGTTGAAAGAAACTCAGGAAAAAATCAAGGCTGCATATCCTTAAATTTTATACATTGCGTTTTCTAGTTTAGGAACTGATAAATTAAGATGCAAAGTTTGGAAGTCTGTTTTTAAAAGGCTTATTACCAAGAATTCTTCAAAAGTCTTTTTTTTGTATTCGTTCCTGGGATGTGGGCATCACTGGCAAGGCCAGTATTTATTGCTCATCCTTAATTGTCCTTGAGAAGGTGGTGGTGAGCAGTCTCCTTGAACTGCTGCAGTCCGTGTGGTGGAGGTAATCCCATAGTGCTATTAGGGAGGGAGTTCTCGGATTTTGACCCAGCAATGATGAAGGAATGGCAATATACTTCCAAGTCAGGATGGTGTCTAATTTGGAGGGGAACTTGCAGGTGATGGTGCTCCCATGTGCTTGCTGCCCTTGTCCTTCTAGGTGGTAGAGCTCACAGGTTTGGGAGGTGCTGTCAAAGAAGCCTTGACGAGTTGCTGCAGTGCCTCCATTATGCCACCGGGGATTCAGGGTGACCAGAAGCGGAGTGCCGGGCTGCAACATCGCGGCACGGACCCTGCGGAATATTAGACCGAAGGCCGGACTGATAGGTCGGTCGTACATAAAGTGCACCTCCCCTTTACTTTTGTGGTCAGTTTCGGACCCATGAGGCCTCATGGGACGCTGGCCGATTTCCGTTGAGTGGCGAAAATGGATCGCTGTGTGCGGCGATGACAGCAGGAGCGGAGCACTGCCGGTTTTGCACCTCCGCTAATTCGAGCACAATTTCGCGTGAGCCGGTATCACCCCCACCCCCCGGGCGAGAAATCGTTTACGCCTCGTCAGTGGCCCCTGCTAATGGGAGGCGCAAGTGAGGCAAATTTCTCCCCCATTAACTTCCCACCTGACACCAACCCACCTTTTTTGGGGGTTAAATTTCCCTCCCCCTCCCGCGCCATATCTATGAAGTTCGCCTACTTATGCCAATAATATTTAAATGACCAGCTGTAATAAACAATGCTGTAATGTAATATCAGTTGATGCAAGACAAAATAATGACTGATCAGAGACACAAATTGTTATGTAGTACAGTTGCTTCTAGCATATTTTCTTCCTCTAAGTGGTTTAAAATGTAACATAAAAGCCATTACCTCCGTCTGTATATCACAGAAATTGCTGCAAATTGTTCCAGATCATAACAGAGTTGAAAGTGAAGCAGAAGGTTGATTTATCTTCATCGTGCATTACCTCAATTCAGTGCAATTTATTTAAGGCTGCACACGCATGCACACATTGAAAAACTCATAACAAACACATATATTAATCACGTTGAACAGTTCCTTGGATTCCAGTGGTTCAGATAATTAAGTTAATGCCCTGTAGCCACACTACAGCCTGTTGACATGTAGCATGAAAACAATGTGTAAAATTACCATAAATAAACCAAGTGATTTCATATGTCTAAAGGCTCTACTTAACTTGAGAAATAATACTACTTTAGCAAATGCAGAACGATCCTGCTATATGCATATGGTTTGGACGCAACAAGTAGTTGCATATCAAGCTATTAACTTTTACAAACATGACTAAAATTGTGTTTACCTGCAGCATATTATGTTCTGTAAAATGAACCAGATTGACCAGATTCACCTTATTCGCATTCCTTCACCTGTGGTTTATCTGCATTGTCTTCTCACCCAACCTGTTGCCTGTTGTAGGGGGTTAAAATTCCCCCATGGTATGTGGGGAAGGGGTTGAAATTCATAAGAACATAAGAAATAGGAACAGGAGTAGATCATACGGCCCCTCGAGCCTGCTCCACCATTTAATACGATAATGGCTGATCCAATCATGGACTCAGGTCCACCTGCCTGCCCGCTCCCCATAACCCCTTATTCCTTATCGGTTAAGAAATTGTCTATCTCTGTCTTAAATTTATTCAATGACCCAGCTTCCACAGCTCTCTGAAGCAGTGAATTCCACAGATTTACAACCCTCTGAGAGAAGAAATTCCTCCTCATCTCTGTTTTAAATAATGGCCCTTTATTCTAAGATTGTGCCCCCTAGTTCTAGTCTCCCCCATCAGTGGAAACATCCTCTCTGCATCCACCTTGTCAAGCTCCCTCATAATATATGTTTTGATAAGATCATCTCTCATTCTTCTGAATTCCAATGAGTAGAGGCCCAACCTACTCAATCTTTCCTCATAAGTCAACCCCCTCAACTCCAGAATCAACCGAGTGAACCTTCTCTGAACTGCCTCCAAAGCATGTATATCCTTTCTTAAATATGGAAACCAAAACTGTACGCAGTATTCCAGGTGTGGCCTCACCAATACCCTGTATAACTGTAGCATCCTGCCAATTTTAGCAGAATAGTTGGTCTAAGTACAAAATTGGACTGTACAAAAGTATCAACAAGAGGAGAATGGGAGCAGAGCAGAGCGGCTGTTTAAAGAGCGAGAGCAGAGCGGAACCACTGGTTAAAGAGTGGGAGCAGAGCGGAGCGGCTGTTTAAAGAGCGAGAACAGATCGGAAGCAGAGTGGAGTGGCTGTTTAAAGAGCGGGAACAGAGCGGGAGCAGAGCGGAAGAATGGTACATCAGTCATTGAAGGTTGGCATGCAGGTGTAGCAGGCGGTGAAGAAGGCAAATGACATGTTGGCCTTCATAGCTAGGGGATTTGTGTATAGGAGCAGGGAGGTCTTGCTGCAGCTGTACAGGGCCTTGGTGAGGCCTCACCTGGAATATTGTGTTCAGTTTTTGTTTCCTAATCTGAGGAAGGCCGTTCTTGCTATTGAGGGAGTGCAGTGAAGGTTCACCAGACCGATTCACGGAATGGCAGGACTGACATATGAGGAGAGACTGGATCGACGGGGCCTGTATTCACTAGAGTTTAGAAGAATGAGAGGGGATCTCATAGAAACATATAAAATTCTGACGGGACTGGACAGATTAGATGCAGGAAGAATGTTCCCGATGTTGGGGGAATCAAGACCCAGGGGTCACAGTCTAAGAATAAGGGGTCAGCCATTTAGGACTGAGATGAGGAGAAACTTGTTCACTCAGAGAGTTGTTAACCTGTGGAATTCTCTTCCGCAGAGAGTTGTTGATGCCAGTTCGTTAGATATATTCAAGAGGGAGTTAGATATGGCCCTTACTGCTAAAGGGATCAAGGGGTATGGAGAGAAAGCAGAAAAGGGGTACTGAGGAGAATGATCAGTCACGATCTTATTGAATGGCGGTGCAGGCTCGAAGGGCCGAATGGCCTACTCCTGCACCTATTTTCTATGTTTCTATGATTCTAATTAGGGTTGGTACCAGTAGCTCAGCGGCTGCAGGTAAATGGGGCCTGAGTCTCAAAATGGCTCAGAGCTCATGGTCGGAGCAACAGGCGGGTTATAGGCCCGTTGTGTGTCTCAAATTAAAATTTCTTGAGTTGGTTTCTGTAATGTGTTTGCTCCATGGGTTCTTTGCTTAAGAATTCATAGCAACACATTGATATTAAGAGCTACTTGGTTTATTAGCAAAGGTTTAACAATCACACTACACATTACGAGTTCATCCACCAGGCTCACAACCACCTGCCTCATTGTTGATCCCCTGAACCAACTGGCTGGGATTTTATTGAGTCTTGTGAACATCACGTGACTGGCTAATCCACTTTCAACTCAACAACTCTAAAGCTGTTTTAAATAGAACTTTTAAATCAAGTACCCCCTTTTAGTAAGGGCACTAGAGCCCACAAATTTCCAAATCAACTGGGAACTTTACCAAATTAAATTAAAATTCTATTCCTGGGGGTGATGATGCACGCCAGTTCCTCCGGTGCCCACCTCTCACGGAAGGCTGCGAGCATACCGATGGACACCATGTGCTCCATCTCCAGGGACACCCTGGCGTGAACATAGCCGCGGAAGAGAGGCAGGCAGTCGGGTTGAACGATCCCCTTGACCGCCCTCTGCCTGGACCTGGTAATGGCCAGCTTGGCCATGCCCAGGAGCAGTCCTACGAGGGGGCCCTCCGACCTGCCCGCTCCCCTCCGCACTAGGTGCTCAAAGATCAGGAGCGTGGGACTGAAGTGCAGCCAAAAATCGAGGAGCAGCCCCTTCAAATATTGGAATAGGGGCTGCAACCTCACTGTATATAAATGTGGAACACAGACTCCTGCAGGACTGCTCCATGCAACACCCTCCAGGCCAAGTCCCTAATAAATAAAGGGAGGGCTCCTGCGTAGAGAGTCAACAGCTCTACAACTATTTTGTTGTAATCTGCAAAACATAAATCGTTAACTCAAATGCCCCCTGATTAAAGGGAGGTGGGGGGGGGGGCACTAAAACAGAAACTTTCAAACAAGTGCCCCCTTGTTTTTTTTTGAGGGCACCAACACACAAATTATACAAGTGTCCCCTGACTAAAAGGTGGGGGTGGGGGGCACTAAAACCGACACAATAAATAAATTAAAATTTGGACATCAGCTCAATTCAAATCAAAATTTGGTTGCCGGGGGTGATGATGCACTCCAGTCCCTCTGACGCCCACCTCTCGCGGAAGGCCGTGAGCGTACCGGTGAACACCGCGTGCTCCATCTCCAGGGACACCCTGGCGCGGATGTACACGCGGAAGAGAGGCAGGCAGTCGGGCTGAACGATTCCTTCGATCGCCCGCTGCCTGGACAGGCTGATGGCCCCCTTGGCCATGCCCAGGAACAGTCCTACGAGGAGGCCTTCCGACCTACCCGCTCCCCTCCGCACAGGGTGCCCAAAGATCTGGAGTGTGACCAGAATTTGAGGAGCAGCCCCTTCAAATAATGGAATAGGGGCTGCAACCTCGCACATTCCATAAAAACGTGGAACACAGACTCTTCCAGACCGCAAAAATTGCAGGCGGCCTGGGAGCCTGTGAACCGACTTAAAAACTTATTGCACGGGACTGCTCCATGCACCACCCTCTGGTTCAAGGCCCCGATAAATAAAGGTAGGACTCCTGCATAGAGAGTCAACAGCTCTACAACTCTTGGAAGACAGAAATGAACATTAAATCAAGTGCCCCCCAATCCGGGGGACACTCCAGACACATTCCAACTGCCCCTTTAAAACGTTTTTTTTTGTTTCTTTTTTGGGTTTTTTTGTGGGGTTTTTTTGTATTTTTTCGGGGTCCTTTAAAATCATAAATTTTAAGTGCCCCCTATAAAAGGGGAGGGGGACACTAAAAATCCAGCAATTAAAACAAATTAAACTTTAAAACATATAAAATCAAATTAAAATTTGGTTGCCGGGGGTGATGATGCACTCCAGTCCCTCTGGTGCCACCTCTCGCGGAAGGCCGCGAGTGTACCGGTGGACACCGCGTGTCCATCTCCAAGGACACCCTGGCACGGATGTACACACGGAAGAGAGGCAGGCAGTCGGGCTGAACGACTCCCTCGACCGCCCACTGCCTGGGCCGGCTGATGGCCCCCTTGGCTCCCCTCCGCACAGGGTGCCCAAAGATCAGGAGTGTGGGACTGAAGTCCAACCAGAAATTGAGGAGCAGCCCCTTTAAATAATGAAACAGGGGCTGCAACCTCGCACATTCTGTAAAAACATGGAACACGGACTCCTCCAGACCGCAAAAATTGCAGGTGGTCTGGGAGCCTGTGAACCGACTTAAAAACCTATTGCACGGGACTGCTCCATGCACCACCCTCCGGGCCAAGTCCCCGATAAATAAAGGGAGCACTCCTGTGTAGAGAGTCAACAGCTCGACAACTCTTTTAGGGAGTACAAAATAAACATTAGATCGAGTGCCCCCCGATCTGGGGGACATTCCAGACACTTATAACTGCCCTCTTTTTTTTCTGTTTTTTTGGGGGGGGTTTTTGTGTTTTTTTTTTCTTTTGTGATTTTTTTTGGGGCATTAAAATCATATAATTTACAAGTGCCCCCTATAAAAGGGGAGGGGGACACTTAAACCCGGCAATTAAAACAAATTTAACTTTAAAACATAAAATCAAATTAAAATTTGGTTGCTGGGGGTGATAATGCACTCCAGTCCCTCCGGCGCCCACCTCTCGCGGAAGGCCGCGAGCGTACTGGTGGACACCGCGTGCTCCATCTCCAAAGACACCCTGGCCCAGATGTAGGTGCGGTAGAGAGGCAGGCAGTCAGGCTGAACGACCCCCTCGACCGCCCGCTGCTAGGACCGGCCGATGGCACCCTTGCCGTGCCCAGGAGCAGTCCTACGAGGAGGCCCTCGGACCTACCCGCTTCCCTCCGCACAGGGTGCCCAAAGATCAGGAGTGTGGGACTGAAGTGCAACCAGAAATTGAGGAGCAGCCCCTTTAAATTATGGAACAGGGGCTGCAACCTCGTACACTCAATAAAAACGTGGAACACGGACTCTTCCAGACCGCAGAAATTGCAGGCGGCCTGGGAGCCCGTGAACCGGCTTAAAAACGTATTACACGGGACTGCTCCATGCACCACCCTCCGGGCCAAGTCCCCAATAAATAAAGGGAGGACTCCTGCGTAGAGAGTCAACAGCTCTACAAACCTGTGAGCATACTCACAGGTGCATATATTACAGTTTCTTGGAAGCATTAAAATCCCCCATCTCCCCTTCACTTCCAAATTTCACCAAAATTTATTTATAAATAAAAATTTAAAATCACAGAATTTAAAAACATTAAGCTGAAAATGAAAATCCCTATTAATTTTTTTGTAATTTTACATGCTCCTATAGCGAAGCCAAACTGTATTTAACCTTCCTTCACATATAAATAGATCATTTCCCTGTGGATGTGTGGTCGGCTATTAGCCATTTGCAGTATAATGAATGTAAACATTATTATGACCTGACAATCATTAACTTAAAAAGTTGAACGAGCCCGATATTTATAGCGAGGCAGGAAGGGACCGGGGGTGGTGGTGGGGGGCAGGGGAGGGGGGCAGCTGTTTTGCGCTCAGGAAAGCAGAAACAATGGGTTTCCATCAGGTTCTGCCGAATTTAACATTTTTTGTCTCCGTTTCCCAGACTCATCGTGCCAGATTGAGATTCTGTAGGATGGGTAGGCCTTCAGCACCAGCTACAACCGGAGAGTGGAGATGAGGGTAGGAGGAATTGGATAGGCCAGGGTGGGGGGGAGATCAGAGGCTGGGGAGGGGTGGCTGGAGGGCAGGATGAGATCGGAGGCTGAAGAGTATGGGAGATTGGAGGCTGAAGAGGATGGGAGATCAGAGGCAGGTGAGGTGGGAGATTGGAGGTCAGAGATAGGGGGATCGGAGGTCAGAGGGGAGAGATCGGAGGCTGGGGGGTGCGAGATCAGAGACTGAGGGATCAAATGCTAGGCAGGGGAGATCAGAGATTTGGTATGGGGGGGTTGGAGATCAGAGGCCAGAGGGGGGACAAATTGGAGGCCGGAGTGGGGGAGATCGGAGGCTGGAGGGGGGGAGATCGGAGGCGGAGACAGGAAATCAGAGGCTGAAGGGGGGACAGATCAGAAAGGTCAGGTCGGTCGGAGATCATGGCTCGAGGGATATTGTGGCTCAGTGTGAGGGTCCAATCGAGGGGTGGGGGAGGAAGGCGGTTGATCGTAGTGGGGGGGGGGGTCAGCTGATCACAGGAGTGGTTTACAGGTAATCTTGGGGGGGCCGGGCGGAAGCGCGCCTGCTCCTCCCTGGCCCACAAGCAGTGCTGGAAAGGCACTTACCTGTTCCATCCAGCTGTTCTCATCTCCCTTTAGCCGACGGGTTTCCCGAGGCCGAGAAATCTGGCCCCACTGGGTTAAAGGTAAAATGGAGACAAAATGTGAGGCATGTAGACTTATTTAAATATTTAAATGAGTGACCCACTTCCTGCGATCGGGTTATTTTCCTGCCCTCGACCCACCTCCGTTAAAACCGACGCAGGTTGGGTTCGGGTTTGAGATTTTTAACATTTTAACATCCCACACAATCCAAACCCACCTGTTTTGGGGTTTACAATTCCCCCCAAATGTTAAAGGTAGTGCCATCTTGTTAAATGTTCCATTTATTTTACCTCCTACAACATCTTGCATCTGCCCATTGGCAATAACCTGATGGAGCCAAGTTTTCAAGCTTAACCTTCAGATTGCTGGCTTCTTTAGGGAATCCCTGGGCCAGCCATTTTAAAATAATGTTTAACGTTATACTATTTTGCTGAAATAAACCATAATATTATAGTTAGAAAGCTCCTCCAATCACAGGAGCTGATTTGTTGCTGTAAGGTTTGCAACTTAAATATAAAAAAAAAATAATTGTGCTTTCTGAATGTTTTATTTGTTCCCTTATTCAGTCTTCTTTCATTTTTGTGCCTCTTCTATTGTTATTATTTTAACTTTAACTTTATTTCTAACTATAATAACTTGTTTTAACTTTTCTATAGCTTATTTTTGAAGAAAAAATCTTCAAGTAATCGTTAGTTACTTCCTAGTGCTTCCTTGCCGATGTGCCACTTTCCATTGCTAAATCTAATGTGATTAGCTGAAAACATCTTCATAAGCCAATTGTTCAGCTAGTTGAAGATAAAGGGTATAAAGAATGAAGGGGAAATTTTCTGTTTGGTTGCATTGGTTGTACCTGAAAGGGGATTGGAAAATTCCGTGAGTAGACCTTATGCCTCCTCTCCAAATGGTATTGAACAGCCCAGTTTTTATGGCTGGACTGTGCTGGGCTCAATAGAGTCTCTCCTTGAAGGTACACAAGAGTGTTATCAAACTTTCAAAAAATATTAATGTCCTTAGCCCATGATTTCTTTAGGTTTGCCAAAGTAATGTGCAGCTGTAAGTCTCCAAAAATGGTTAAAGTGTTTTTAAGGGTTTCTTACATTCATCCAAAGGTGGTATGTCAGTGCTGGTGAAAGGAACATTTTCCTAGTTCACTGAATCCACATTGCTCTTGTCCTCTGGGAGCTTGAAGAGGAGGGGGAGTTAGGAACATAGGGCCCAAGTTTTGGCTGGAGTTGCTCCTATTTTTTTGAAGCAACTAGTTCAGTTTGGAATATCTTAGAAATCGCAATACTCGGCATTTGCTCCAGTTCTAGTGAGTTCGTTTAGTTTTGTTTTAGTTCAGTTTTTTTTTCAAAAGGGAGCGTTACCAGCCACTTACGCCTGTTTTGCAAGTTTAGGCAGCGAAAAGTTACTCCAACCTAGCTTAGAACGGAGTAAGTGTCGACTTTTGTACGTTCAGAAAAACTTTGCGTACACTTTAGAATTAGGCACAGGTAGCCAGAGATGGGGGGGAAGGGAAGTGAGAGGGAAGTTAGGGGATTTTCCAAAGCATTAAACACTTCACTTTTGCCAATAAAGAGCCATCATCAATAATAAATGATAATCAATAAATCAACCAATAAATCAACAAATCAATCAATCAATCAAAAAATCAAAAATTAAAAAATTAAAAATATAAAAAATTAAAAATCAATCAATAAATAAAAAATTTAAAGTTTTTACTCACCTACTGCAGCACCTAATCGTTCGGGAGCACTGGGAGCCCTCCAACAGCCTGCCGAAGAGCTGGTCGGGCGGGCCCCGCTGCCGAGGAGGAGTTGGGGTGGGCCCTACCGCCGAAGAGCTGCTGGTCAGATGGGGCCTACCACCGGGGAGTAGTTCGGGTGGGGCCTGCCACCGGGGAGGAGTTCGGGCAGGCTCCGCTGCCGAAGAGCTGCTGGTCAGACGGGGCCTACCACCGGGGAGTAGTTCGGGTGGGGCCTGCCACCGGGGAGGAGTTTGGGCAGGCTCCGCTGCCGAAGAGCTGCTGGTCAGACGGGGCCTACCACCGGGGAGTAGTTCGGGTGGGGCCTGCCACCGGGGAGGAGTTTGGGCAGGCTCCGCTGCCGAAGAGCTGCTGGTCAGACGGGGCCTACCACCGGGGAGTAGTTCGGGTGGGGCCTGCCACCGGGGAGGAGTTTGGGCAGGCTCCGCTGCCGAAGAGCTGCTGGTCGGGTGGTCCCCGCCACCGAGGAGGTAATGGTAGTGGCGACGAGGCGAGGCGAGGGACAGTGAGACAGGCAGGCCACTCGGCCCGGGATAGGGTCGTTGCCCGGAGACAGGACGCGCTGGGAGGGCCAGGAGCTACTGCGTACGTGCGCAGATTCCACTGCGCACACGCACAGCTGCCGGCACTCTTTTCAGCGCAGGGCTGTAGCTCCGCCCCCACCTGCTTGTGCTGCGCTGCGTCAACTGCTAAAGAGGCCTGCTGAACACCGAGAATTGCGAGGTAAGTTTTAGGCGTGCTTTTAATTCTACAAAATAGGTGGGACTCTCGGAGGTGCGGCGTTCTGCGGAACAGCCGAAACTTGGGCCCAATGGAACAGGAGTAGGCCATTCAGCCCCTCGAGCCTGTTTTACTATTCAGTTAGGTCATGGCTGATCTATACCTCAACTCAATTTACCTGACTTTGCTCCAAAAACTTGATACCCTTGCCCAACAACAATCTACTGATCTCAGTCTTGAAAGTTTCAATTGACCTAGCCTCAACAGCTTTTTGGGGAATTATTTCTAGATTTCAACTACTGTTGCCGTGAAAATGTGCTTCCTGAGTTCAATCCTTAAATGGCCCAGTTCTAATCTTAAGATTATGGCCCCTTGTTCTGGATTCCCCACCATAGTTTCTCTGCCTGAAAGAATTCCTTTATCATTTTAAAGATGTTTATTAAATCACCCCTCAATCTTCTAAACGCAAGGAAATACAAACCACGTTTATACAACCCATCCTCATAATTTGCCTTTTTAAGCCCAGTGCTGGACCCCTCCAAGGCCAATTGATCTTTCCTGAGGTTCGGGGCCCAAAACTGAATGCAGTACTCCAGATGGGGTCTGACCAAGGTTCTGAATAACTGAAGCATCACTTTCTCACTTTTGTATTCCATCCCTTTGAGGTACAGGACAACATTCCATTAGCTTTTTTGATCCCTTTTAATGATTTGTATACATGGTCACCTAAATCCATCTGTCCCTCCACAGCTGTTAGGGACATACGATCTGGAGTAGGCCATTCAGCCCCTCAAGCCTACCATTGAATTAGACCATGGCTGGTCTGTATCTTAACTCCATTTACTGCCTTACTCCACAGTCCACGAGCATAGATAGCTTAGATGCTGACTTCAAAGAGGAATCAGCAGTTACTTGTAAATGTTTCATTGGCATTAAAATCAATTCTGAATTGAGCTGCATTATAATGCGGAAACAGTATGGCTCTTCCTAACAATAAGAAAATTGAGAACAATGCATTTCTCACATTAATGGAATTTTAACAGTTTACTGGAATTATTTAAAAGCATATTTATCTTTACTCCACGCATATTTTTTTAAGAAATTGATGAAATATGAAATTGATTAACCAAACAATTGCAGTAATAACCAAATGTGCTTTTCTCAGAATCATATTTCTAATGGTTCCTTTTCTTATTGCTTGGCATTTTAAGTTATCAAATCATATTTTGAATATCATTTTAAAATCTGCTTTAAATGTATTGCCCTGCTATTTAAAACATAGGGGAAAAAGATTTAATGCACAGGAAGCTGTGAATCTAATGGTCAATACTGGATGCAATTATAACAGGTCTAAAAGTAAAGAGGATGAATTGAATGTTGAACTCTTTTCTTTGGCCAAACAGGATCCCTTTCATTGCTACTTGCACAGTTTCACCTCAGCTGTATGTAGAAACATAGACATAGAAACATAGAAAATAGGTGCAGGAGTAGGCCATTCGGCCCTTCGAGCCTGCACCGCCATTCAATGAGTTCATGGCTGAACATGCAACTTCAGTACCTCATTCCTGCTTTCTCGCCATACTCCTTGATCCCCCTAGTAGTAAGGACTACATCTAACTCCTTTTTGAATATGTAGTCCTGCCCCATTCACCTCCTCCATTTTATAGGATTCTAAATGGATCAGTAAAATCAGAAGATGGCAGTAATGCTGCAAAACGTTAAAGCTATTTGTTGCAGAAGCTACAGGGCAGACCTTAAGCCTGTTGTAACCGGGTGTAAAACAACACAGGACGAAAAATGCGCATTCCAAGCTTTTAAATTACAGCTCAGCCCATTAACAGCCATGTGGGAAACATTTGCTTCAGTGTGGAATTTCCTAACAATTCCAGTCACTTTCCATCATATTCCAAAAAATGGCTTAAAATAACAATTGTTCTGGATGTTTGACCAAATCCAAATAAAGTGTAGGTATAGTCTCATATGGTGTGTCCACCAAAACATTGGTCCATTTTAAACTAGGATTCATTTAAACATGGAACAGGATGCTTCTGCTGTTCTTAAATAATAATAATTCATTTGCTTGACAACCTGTGTAGATACCACCTTATTTCCTGTGACATTTTCTTCATCCCTAATTCATTCTATTCTACTTTTCAGGAGAATAGTACCTGTTCAGTAATTGATCTAATTAATTCATGTTTAGTTTTTGTCAAACCAAGGAAGCAAATAAAAGTAAATTTACATCTAGTTTTTTCTTAAGATGGAGCTTGATTGTGTGGTGAAAAATATAAGTGCTAATTTCGGCTTTGCATTGGTGCTAAAAATTAGGTATTAAGGTGCAATAATTATTGTGCTTTAACATTAATGGAGACAGGACCAACTGTTGCCGCTCAAGATGTTTTTGGGAGGAAGGAATGCTGACACACTTGAACCAGTGTTAACACTTTTATTGCTTGTTAAATGCTTGTTAAGTGGCAATTAACAGAAAATAAAGAAATTTACTGAGGGTTTACTGACAGGTACTGTGTGCATGTCAGCTATCTTAAGTTCACTGACAAACATTCTTCACCGCAGTCAAGGCCACCTACGGCCCAAACACCCAAGGCCCCACCTCAGTGCTGGCCAAGAACGGGGAAACACTCATCAAGGACACCGAAGCAGTCAGGGCCCATTGGAAGGACCACTTCGAAGATCTCCTCAATCGAGACTCTGCCTTTGACTCGAGTGTCCTCAACTCCATCCCGCAGCATGTTACCCGCCACCACCTCAGTAAAACCCCAGCTCTGCACGAGGTAGAAAAACCCATAAGACAGCTTAAGAACAACAAGGCTACGGGAGCGGATGGAATCCCCGATGAGGCACTAAATGGCAGAGAGGCACTGTTGACGCGAATGCATGACTTCATCTCTCTCATCTGGAAGGAAGAGATCATGCCGGGAGATCTCAGAGATGCAGTGATCGTTGTTATATACTCAGACTTCACTATCCTGACATTAAAATTAACTGGTTTGGGTGGGGGTGGGGGGGGAGGCTGCTTGTTGTACCCCGGACACTTGGCTCGTAAAGCAATGGACCCCACACTGCGAACCGCACAGGTAATAATTGTGTTTGGAGAGCTCGGATTGTAAAGTATTAATGGGCGGTTGAGGGAGAGCGGCAGAGTGCTGCGCTCCCCCTGTGGGATCTACACAGCAGAGCGCTTGACTGCGCCAACTTCTGTGTCAGTCCAGACAGGCGGCACTGCGCCAGTAACCAGCATGTGGAATGTAGGGTCTCGACCACACATGAGAAGGAGGCTTGCATGCGTGCTGATGGGCTGTGTGCGTTTACAGAGGTCGCGGCAATGCACGGAAGCTCAACGGCCTCCGGCATAACCCTGCATTTCTTTCTTGAAACTAAAAATGAAAGCTCGCAAAATGCCTTCTGCACAATCGGCTGTGGTGCAGCGCTGTCTGTGAGACTCTCCAACTCCGGTTCCAGAGAGAGGGCCTCCCAGACAGTGTGCTGTATCTCGCTGTGGCGAGAGACTGTGGAGCGACGTGATAGGGGCCCAGGAGAGGCGCGAGTTTGGGGCCAGGGGCTCAGGGGCAGCACGGGCCAGCCCACACTGCGATATAGGTCCGTGCAACAGAGCTGGTCTCCAGTAGTCTTGGTTAACCTTTGCCACTGGATGAAGACCTAGCTCTGTCAAACCCGTGTGGTGGCTCGTTTGCAATGGCAACCACGCATCAAAAAAATCCACGTACAGGCATTTTCCACCCATCAGGATGTAGTTCGAGATCCAGAATATTAGGTCCTTCATTGAAACACCTGTGAACCCGTCCTTTTTTTGGTGTGGAAGCAAGTCATCCTTGTTTCGAGGGACTGCCTATGATGATGATATGATGATATGCAGACTATAGATATACTCTGTGTAGTCACTGTATATAGTTGCATAAGATGGAGACTTGTTTACCTGATGTACTCTCAATAAGGTTTACACTGTGTATATACTATGCTGGCACCAGTAGAGGGTGCAACTGGTGGAGACCAGGGTTTCCTGCCCTGGTGGCAGGGGCTGTATAAAAGGGGAGCCACCATGTGGCTGCCTCACTCTGGAGTTAGGAATAAAGGACCAAGGTCACTACAGTTTGAATACAACACATTGCCTCGTGGAGTCATTCATAGGTCCATCATCGACAGAATAACTGGCAACGAGAATACGGACTTTCACGCGATTATGGCTACCTTTGGCACACTAAAAGACTTCACAGAGGATGATGATTGGGATGCCTTCACGGAAAGGCTCGAGCAATATTTCGTGGCAAATGACCTGGCGGGGAGATGGACGCATCGGCGGAGAAGCACAAGGCTATACTGCTGACCAGTTGTAAGCCCGAGGTCTACCGCCTCGTCAGGGACTTGCTGGCACCCACAAAGGTCAAGGATAAGACATACGATGAGCTGACTGAACTAATTTGCGACCAACTTAAACCAAAAGAGAGCATCCTCACGGCCAGGCACAGATTCTACACTCACCACAGACCTGAGGGCCAGGAGATTGCAAAATATGCTGCCGACCTCAGGAGACTTGCGGCACCATGTGATTTTGGCACGCACCTCAACGAAGCATTGCGAGACATCTTTGTTATAGGTATTGGTCACAAAGGCCTCCTTCACAAGCTATTATCTGCCGACACCACAGTCAACCTGCAGAAGGCCATCAGCATCAGTCAGGCGTTCATGACCTCGACCTGACTGATGCTGATGGCCTTCTGCAGGTTGACTGTTGACTTGGCAGCACCTAGCAAATTATTCATCCTGTGGACGTGGCTCTGCCCAGGAGAGAGAGCACAGACCTCAGGGTTCCAGAACTAAGAGTCCGCCGAGGGGTGCTTATCAAGTAGCACCATGCTGGCGTTGCGGAGGAAACCATAGGGCTCACTAGTGTCGGTTTGCTGAGTACGTATGCAAAGCCTGTAACACGAAGGGCCACTTCCAGTGTATGTGTAAAAGAAATACGACTCACTGTCTAGCAGAGGAGTCGGTAGATGACTTTGAATCCAGCGGGGAGTACGATGATTTGGCCAGAGAGGCAGCTCAGCCCCAAGAAGAAGTGTATGGAGTGCATACCTGCACCACCGATTGTCCTCCAGTGAAGATGGAAGCTGAGATAAGTCGAGGCGTTCCAGTCTTCATGGAAGTGGAGATGGGAGCGAGCCAGTCAGTGATGAGTCAGGATGCCTTTGAGAGACTATGGAACGAAAAATGACCCGAGCTGGTTCCAGTACAGGAAAAGTTGCGCACCTACACCAAAGAGCTGGTCCCAGTCCTTGGTACTGCGGAAGTAAGTGTAATCCATAATGGTGTGATGCACATGTTAGCTCTGTGGATTGTTGCAGGTGATGGTCCAACGCTACTTGGAAGAAGGTGGATGGGGAAGATCCAGTGGAAACGGGAAGACCTCTTCACTCCAGCAATCGATGTCCCCCATGCTCAGAGGCAGAGCAAAACCTCACCTTCACTTGGGCCAGGCACAGAGAACAGACCAGCGCAGCACCTGAGGCATAGGCCATCCATCATGACTTCGTGGCAATGATCCGACCGGAACAACCTAAAAGTACCTTCCCGGCTCCAGTGGCAGGACTCCTGGGGAGGAAGATCGAATTCACAGGCACTCTTCCAGCTTTTGTGGCAGAATCACGGGAGAGAAGGATCAAGGCAGTCGACCTCGAGGAGAGAGGCAAGATGACGTCCCTGCTGCAGCGAGGTGCAGCTTGGCTGGAAAAAAAGATGGTCGCGGCCATATCACGAGGTGCAACGCTGAGGGACCAGCACGTGGTGTCTAACAAAGGATTTGATTGGGATAAAGCCAGCAGGTTTCTCTTAAAGGAGACCTGCAACCAACTGAACTTAAAGAGACATTGTATGCATGGCAATCAATGTAACGAACCGATTAAGATTATGAACAAAATGTTGTTGCGAGATGTCGGTACTATTCCTAATGTAAAGAACAAAATGTTGTTGTGATTTGTCGGGAATAGAGTGTCCCCAAAAGTAGCAAGCGAGCGAATTCGGTGGGGTATAGGCGCTGATCCTGATGCCCTGCCCTAGGTGTCCCCACAAGTTATAGGTCAGCGACCTCAGGAGGGTGAAGGCACTGCTCCTGATACCCTGCCCCAGGTCTATCCCACGCTGCAGGCACTCGACGGCACTATTCGCCACGGACCTGGAAACGAAAATGGCGCCAATATGCTCAGTCGGCCGCCGCTTCCCACCACCCGGGTGGAGACAGTGCAGCCCCCAGACCCAGTCACTACCTCGGCCATGTCTGGGAGCGAAAGGTCAGAACCAACGAGTTCCCCAAACAGGACCTGGAACAACCAGGTTCCCAACACCATTAGAGAGCAGGCAAAAGATTCTGCAGCTCTCAAAGGAGGACAGGGAGGCCACACACATCTGTGACTCTGCCCACCACTAGGCAATGGCAAAGGCCCTGAGTCCTGGCAAGGTGAGCGAACCTAGCCCACCCCGCTAGCAGGGATCACAGCACTGCCATCAGACGACGAGGACACAATCCGGTTGCTCTGGAACTAGCGTCCTCGCATACCTGTACTGCTACCTCGGTACTGACCATGACTGAACCATGAATGCAATCTACCCAATCCTGGCACACAACCGTAAAACATAACGAATGTAAGTCACTGAACCAAGGTGTCACGGTCAAACTTTTTTTTTCTTCCTTTCTTTGTACTTGCACTGTGTCTGATCCTGCATGATTTCGCTGTGGGGGGTGGAGGGGGAATGCATGTATGTAGCCATGGATACACACATGGAACATACCCAGAACCCACTGGAACCTCCACTGCATCATTGAACTATCCAAACTGGTAACCACTACCCAATGTTGTGGCAAAAGGACTTGGGGATTAACAAGGAGAGAGCCAAACCAAAGCACAGCCAAGGTGCAAGGGCTATTAGCACTTAAGTCTGGGGAGAGCTAAGTCAGTGCACATAGTGCAAAGGTAATTGGCACAAAGGACTTGGGGGAAGAGTGATGTTATATATGCAGATTATAGATGTACTCTCTGTGTAGTCACTGTATAGTTGCATAAGATGGAGATTTGTTTACCTGATGTACTTTCAATAAGGTTTACACTGTGTATATACATGCTGGCACCACTAGAGGGTGCAACTGGTGGAGACCGGGGTTTTCTGCCCTGGTGGCAGGGGCTGTATAACAGGGGAGCCACCATGTGGTTGCCTCACTCTGGAGTTAGGAATAAAGGACCAAGGTCACAACAGTTTGAATACAACACATTGCCTCGTGGAGTCATTCATAGGTACATCATAGATATAATAATCGTGACCATCTTTAAAAAAGGGGATGTCCGACTGCGGCAACTACAAAGGAATCTCTCTGCTATCAGCCACTGGGAAAGTTGGCGCTAGAGTTCTCCTCAACCATCTTCTCCCTGTGGCTGAGGAGCTCCTCCTGAAGTCACAGTGCGGATTTTGTCCCCTCTGGGGCACAATGGACATGATTTTTATAGCGCGACAGCTACAAGAAAAATGCAAGGAACAGTACCAGCCCTTACAAAGGTCTTTGACACTGTCAACCGCGAGGGTCTATGGAGCGTCCTCCTCCATTTCGGATGCCCCCAAATGTTCGTCACCATCCTCCACCTGCTCTATGACGACATGCAGGCCATTATCCTTACCAATGAATCCATTACAGACCCAATCCACGTCCGGAATGGGGTCAAGCAGGGCTGCATCATTGCGCCAACCCTCTTCTCAATCTTCCTCACTGCTATGCTCCACCTCACACTCAACAAGCTCCCCGTTGGAGTGGAACTAAACTACAGAACCAGTGGGAACCTGTTCAACCTTCGCCGTCTCCAGGCCAGGTTCAAGACCACCCCAACCTCTGTCATCGAGCTACAGTACGCAGATGACGCCGCACAGCACTGCCCCCATCATCAAGATCCACGCGCAGCCCTGGACAACGTGGACCATTTCCCATACCTCAGGAGCCTCTTATCAACAAGAGCAGACATTGATGACAAGATTCAACAACACCTCCAGTGCGCCAGTGCAGCCTTCGGCCGCCTGAGGAAAAGTGTGTTCGAAGACCAGGCCCTCAAAATCGGCCACCAAGCTCATGGTCTACAGGGCTGTAGTAATACTCGCCCTCCTGTATGGCTCAGAGACATGGACCATGAACAGTAGACACCTCAAGTCGCTGGATAAATACCACCAGCGATGTCTCCGCAAGATCCTGCAAATCCCCATGGAGGACAGATGCACCAACATTAGTGTCCTTGACCAGGCCAACATCCCCAGCATTGAAGCACTGACCACACTTGTTCAGCTCCGCTGGGCTGGCCACATTGTTCGCATGCCAGACACGAGACTCCCAAAGCAAACGCTCTACCCGAAACTCCGTCACGGCAAACGAGCCAAGGGTGGGCAGAGGAAACGTTACAAGCACACCCTCAAAGCCTCCCTGATAAAGTGCAACATCCCCACTGACACCTGGGAGTCCCTGGCCAAAGACTGCCCTAAGTGGAGGAAGTGCATCCGGGAGGGCGCTGAGCACCTCGAGTCTCATCGCCGAGAGCATGCAGAAATCAAGCGCAGGCAGCGGAAAGAGCATGCGGCAAACCAGTATCACCCACCCCTTCCCTCAACGACTGTCTGTCCCACCTGTGACAGGGGCTGTGGTTCTCGTATTGGACTGTTTAGCCACCTAAGGACTCATTTTTAGAGTGGAAGCAAGTCTTCCTTGATTCTGAGGGACTGCCTATGATGATGATGATGACTGAGGAACAGTGTTTACGGAGACTACAAAGCATTTAGAACACAACCCTCTGGCGATGATTTTAACTTGGGTCGGGATTAGTGCATGGGGAGCCCGAAGTGGACAGCACTCCCAAAAGTCATGAACGAAGCAAGTCTCAGCCAATTTCAGTGGCCAAGCCTCACTAACATTTTTTAAAGCTGCCTCCTGCTGAAGGCCAGCGAGAATGATATTAGGGCTGGCGGGTGAGAACGGGAGCGGGAATTGGGGTGGGAGCCAGACACTGGCAGGAATCCAATGGAATGGTGCCTGACATAAGGAAAGTGCTGGGGCAGGGGAGATTGCAGATCTGAAGCTGGTCGGGTTTTTGGGGTGGGGGAAAGCAAGGCTCGGGCTGGGTAGATCCAAGGACTCCTTGTGGGGTCTTGGGGAGTACGTCTGCTCCTCCTGGCCCACAAGGATATCACATAAAAGTAACATGTATAAATTTACCTTGGCCTCTTCTGGCCACTCTGCCATGGTAGAGCTGATGGGGATGGCCTCCTGTGGGCCTCCAGAAACCGTGAGTTAAAATTAGGTCTGCAGTGCGACCTTTGGCTCTTGACTAAAATAAAATTTTAGCGGGTGGAAATGTGCAGCCTCAGGCCAGTAAGTAGACTTGGTCGACTTTAACCTCTCCCATTCACCGTTCCCAATGCACGGAGCGTGGGAGAGACAGGGGGGGAACTAAAATCCACCCCTCTGTCTCAACTATAACAACTTGCATTTATATACCGCCTTTAACATAGTAAAAAAAATCTCAAGGCACTTCACAGGAGCGTTATCAGATAAAATTTCAACCAAGCCACATAAGGAGAGATTAGGACAGGTCACACAAAAAGGTTGGTCAAAGAGGTAGGTTTTTGACGAGCGATTTTAAGGAAGAGAGAGTGGTAGAGAGGCAGAGAGGTTTAGGCAAGGAAGTCCAGAGCTTAGGGCCTAACCAGCTGAAGGCACGGCTGCTAATAGTCGAACGATGAAAATCGAGGATACGCAAAAGGCCAGAATTAGAGGAGCGCAGAAATCTCGGAGGGTTGTCGGACCGCATTGCGGCACTGGAGCTGCGGGTGAATTCACTCTGGAGCATCCACGATGCTGAGAATGACACGTTTAGTGAGTTGGCCTTACCGCAGGTAAAGGGTACACAGCCAGATAGGGAATGGGTGACCAACAGGAAGAGCAGTGGAAGGAAGGTAATACAGGGGTCCCCTGCAATCATCCCCCTGCAAAACAGATACACAGCTTTGGGTACTGTTGAGGGGGATGACTCATCAGGGGAGAACAGCAGCAGCCAAGTTCATGGCACCGTGGGTGGCTCTGCGGCACAGGAGGGCAGGAAAAAGAATGGGAGAGCTATAGTGATAGGGGATTCAATTGTAAGGGGAATAGATAGACGTTTCTGCGGCCACAACCGAGATTCCAGGATGGTATGTTGCCTCCCTGGTGCAAGGGTCAAGAACGTCTCGGAGCAGGTGCAGGGCATTCTGAAAAGGGAGGGTGAACAGCCAGTTGTCATGGTGCATATAGGTACCAACGATATAGGTAAAAAAAGGGATGAGGTTCTACAAGACGAATTTAGGGAGCTAGGAGCTAAATTAAAAAGTAGGACCTCAAAAATAGTAATCTCAGGATTGCTACCAGTGCCACGTGCTAATCAGAGTAGGAATGGCAGGATAGCTCAGATGAATACGTGGCTTGAGGAGTGGTGCAGAAGGGAGGGATTCAAATTCCTGGGACATTGGAACTGGTTCTGGGGGAGGTGGGACCAGTACAAACCGGATGGTCTGCACCTGGGCAAGACCAGAACCAATGTCCTAGGGGGAGTGTTTGCTCGTGCTGTTGGGAAGGAGTTAAACTAATATGGCAGGGGGATGGGAAACTATGCAGGGAGACAGAGCGAAGTAGAATGGGGGCAGAAGTAAAAGATAGAAAGAAGAAAAGTAAAAGTGGAGGGCAGAGAAACCTAAGGCAAAAAGCAAAAAGGGCCACATTACAGCAAAATTCTAAAGGGGCAAAGTGTGTTAGAAAGACAAGCCTGAAGGCTCTGTGCCTCAATGCGAGGAGTATTCAGAATAAGGTGGACGAATTAACTGCGCAGATAGCAGTTAACGGGTATGATGTAATTGGCATCACGGAGACATGGCTCCAGGGTGACAAAGGCTGGGAACTCAACATCCAGGGGTATTCAACATTTAGGAAGGATAGACAGAAAGGAAAAGGAGGTGGGGTGGCCTTGCTGGTTAAAGAGGAAATTAATGCAATAGTAAGAAAGGACATTAGCTTGGATGAAGTGGAATCGGTATGGATGGAGCTATGAAATACCAAGTGGCAGAAAACGCTGGTGGGAGTTGTGTACAGACCACCAAACAGTCGTAGTGATGTTGGGGACAGCATCAAACAAGAAATTAGGGATGTATGCAATAAGGGTACAGCAGTTATCATAGGCGACTTTAATCTACATATTGATTGGGCTAACCAAACTGGTAGTAATGCAGTGGAGGAGGATTTCCTGGAGTGTATTAGGGATGGTTTTCTACACCAATATGTCGAGGAACCGACTAGAAAGTTGGCCATCCGAGACTGGGTGATGTGTAATGAGAAAGGATTAATTAGCAATCTTGTTGTGCGAAGCCCCTTGGGGAAGAGTGATCATAACATGGTAGAATTCTTTATTAAGTTGGAGAGTGACACAGTTAATTCAGAAACTAGGGTCTTGAACTTAAGGAAAGGTAATTTTGATGGTTTGAGGCATGAATTGGCTAGAATAGACTGGCAAATGATACTTAAAGGGTTGACGGTGGATAGGCAATGACAAACATTTAAAGGTCACATGGATGAACTTCAGCAATTGTACATCCCTGTCTGGAGTAAACATAAAACGGGGAAGGTGGCTCAACCGTGGCTAACAAGGGAAATTAAAGATAGTGTTAAATCCAAGGAAGAGGTATATAAATTGGTTAAATTGGCCAGAAAAAGCAACAAACCTGAGGGCTGGGAGAAATTTAGAATTCAGCAGAGGAAGACAAAGGGTTTAATTAAGAGGGGGGAAATAGAGTACGAGAAGAAGCTTGCAACTGACTGCAAAAGCTTCTATAGATATGTGAAGAGAAAAAGAGTAGTGAAGACAAACGTAGGTTCCTTGCAGTCGGATTCAGGTGAATTTATAATGGAGAACAAAGAAATGGCAGACCAATT
Source organism: Pristiophorus japonicus (assembly GCF_044704955.1). Taxonomy (NCBI): domain Eukaryota; kingdom Metazoa; phylum Chordata; class Chondrichthyes; family Pristiophoridae; genus Pristiophorus; species Pristiophorus japonicus. The sequence continues at coordinate 107,166,982 of NC_091977.1, forward strand.
GAACAAATACTTTGGCTCAGTCTTCATGAAGGAAGACACAAATAACCTTCCGGAAGTACTAGGGGACCAAAAGTCTAGTGAGAAGGAGGAACTGAAGGATATCCTTATTAGGCGGGAAATTGTGTTAGGGAAATTAATGGGATTGAAGGCCGATAAATCCCCATGGCCTGATAGTCTGCATCCCAGAGTACTTAAGGTAGTGCCCTCGAAATAGTGGATGCATTGGTGATGATTTTCCAACAGTCTATCGACTCTGGATCAGTTCCTATGGACTTGAGGGTAGCCAATGTAACACCACTTTTTAAAAAGGGAGGGAGAGCGAAAGCAGGTAATTGTAGACCGGTTAGCTTGACATCAGTAGTGGGAAAAATGTAGGAATCAATCATTAAGGATGAAATAGCAGCGCATTTGGAAAGCAGTGACAGGATCAGTCCAAGTCAGCATGGATTTATGAAAGGGAAATCATGCTTGACAAATCTTCTGGAATTTTTTGAGGATGTAACTAGTAGAGTGGACAAGGGAGAACCAGTGGATGTGGTGTATTTGGACTTTCAAAAGGCTTCTGACATGGTCCCACACAAGAGATTGGTGTGCAAAATCAAAGCACATGGTATTGGGGGTAATATACTGACATGGATAGAGAACTGGTTGGCAGACAGGAAGCAGAGAGTCGGGATAAATGGGTCCTTTTCAGAATGGCAGGCAGTGACTAGTGGAGTGCTGCAGGGCTCAGTGCTGGGACCCCAGCTCTTTACAATATACATCAATGATTTAGATGAAGGAATTCAGTGTAATATCTCCAGGTTTGCAGATGACACTAAACTGGGTGGCGGTGTGAGCTGTGAGCGAGACGCTAAGAGGTTGCAGGGTGACTTGGACAGGTTAGGTGAGTAGGCAAATGCATGGCAGGTGCAGTATAATGTGGATAAATGTGAGGTTATCCACTTTTGGGGCAAAAACGTGAAGACAGAATATTATCTGAATGGCGGCAGATTAGGAAAAGGGGAGGTGCAACGAGACCTGGTTCATCAGTCATTGAAAGTTGTCATGGTTCATCAGTCATTGAAAGTTGGCATACAGGTACAGCAGGCGGTGAAGAAGGCAAATGGCCTTCATAGCTAGGGGATTTGAGTAGGGTGGTCTTACTGCAGTTGTACAGGGCCTTGGTGAGGCCTTACCTGGAATATTGTGTTCAGTTTTGGTCTCCTAATCTGAGGAAGGACGTTCTTGCTATTGAGGGAGTGCAGTGAAGGTTCACCAGACTGATTCCAGGGATGATAGGACTGACATGTGAGGAGAGACTGGATCAACTGGGCCTTTATACATTAGAGTTTAGAAGGATGAGAGGGGATCTCATAGAAACATCTAAGATTCTGATGGGACGGGACAGATTAGATGCGGGTAGAATGTTCCCGATGTTGGGGAAGTCCAGAACCAGGGGACACCGTCTTAGGATAAGGGGTAGGCCATTTATGACTGAGATGAGGAGAAACTTCTTCACTCAGAGAGTTGTTAACCTGTGGAATTCCCTGCCACAGAGAGTTGTTGATGCCAGTTCATTGGACATATTCAAGAGGGAGTTAGATATGGCCCGTACAGCTAAGGGGATCAAGGGGTATGGAGAGAAAGCAGGAAAGGGGTACTGAGGGAATGATCAGCCATGATCTTATTGAATGGTGGTGCAGGCTTAAAGGGCTGCACCTATTTTCTATGTTTCTAGGACTGCAGGAGGTTACAGAGATAGAGAGGAGAGAGGCCATGAAGGGATTTGAACACAAGAATGAGAATTTTAAAATCGAGGCATTGCTAGAATCAGACCTGCAGCCAAGGAGCAACAACAAGATGACACTAAAACACTGCCAAAGGGGTGCTAACTGGTGAGGCCAACCCAAGTTTCAGCTGAGTGGCACACCCTGGGTCCAAAGTACCAATGATCACACTCACATTTCCATTTATGTTCCTGTCGGCACTGCCGTATTTTTAATCAACAGAAAGGCTTACTGTCCCTTTGATGTACAGATATTATGCAAGCTAATATTCATTTCCCAGGGAATGGCCACAACACACAGCTCTTGATGGAATCAAGGGTTCCTCAGTGGCTTGAGGTGAAAACTGAAACCAGAAAATGAAGTATCACTGATCTCTGGGAGATGTGGGTTAACTTACTCCATACATGCTGATCCCATTATAGAACTGCTGGATTTCTCAAGAAATGGACGACAATGATGCACATTCAGAGCGTACAGCCATGCTTGCTGAAGAGAAGTTACAATAATATAAGTCCTAGGAGTAGAATGAGGGGAAATCTTAACCCCCTGCAGAATGGTAGCCTGTGCATTTCCATTCATCAATATGTTTTTGTTTCCCCCTTGAGGCTTGCGCACAGCTCTATCTGTAGAAAAGGGACAAAATTCAATAACTTTATCAATACATGTGACATAAACAGTGTTTTTTTAATTGCTTGTAATAATATAATTACAACAATATTTAGTATTGAGCAAATTCTATTATCAGTATGATAGTGTGTGTGTGCAAAATGTTTAATGTGATGCACCATTGTGCTGTTCCTTTGTGTTCCATGAACTAGTGTACTATGCTCTTGTACAATACTCCTAAGTGATGAGGTATTGGAAGGTGTGGGCGTGGAGGATTCTTGAGAGGTTTCCTGAGGATTTACGATTTCACTGGCTGCCTATCTATATGTCTTGCAAGCACTGCTGATTCTGCCTGTGAGCCAGAAAGAGACACTATGATACAGCTGGGGGATCATGGCAATGCTTCTTCTGACCCTTTCTCAGAAGAATATAGAGCCAGCTGCTGTTTCTATGCTTCTGTCTGTATTATGTTTTTTGGATTTTACCTTAGATATTCTGATTGGGTTCAATGTCACCGATCATTCCTGTAAAGGGATCTCAGCTACTCTATGATATAGAGTGTGGATTCACTTGCTCAATATTTAGGTAAAGAATAGCAAGATCCAGGGATTGGACTGAGAAAATGTGCCACTTTATGTCAGCTCTAAATAACTTGGATAAAGGAATAGAGATCGATATATCCAAGTTTGCTGATGACACCAAGTTAGGTGGCACAGTAACTAGTGTAGATGGTAGCAGAAAGTTGCAAAGGGACATTGATAGATTAAGTGAATGGGAAAAATTCTGGCAGATGGGGTTCAATGTGGGGAAGTTTTTAGGTCATCGACTTTGGACCCAAGAAAGATAGATCAGAGTATGTTCGAAATGGCGAGAAGCTAGGAACTATGAAGGAGCAGAGAGATTTAGGGGTTTAAGTACAGAAATCATTAAAAGCTGGTGGACTGGGACAAAAAATAATTGAAAGGACTATTGGAATATTGCCCTGGAGTACAAAACGACGGAAGTCGTGTTAGTTATCAGTTCTGATGAAAGGTCATCGACCTGAAGCATTAACTTTGTTTCTCTCTCTGCAGATGCTGCCTGAGCTGCTGAGTATTTGGAGCACTTTCTGTTTTTATTTTAGTTCTATCAAGCCCTGGTTAGACCCCTTTTTGAGTACTGTGTGCTCCGCACCTAGGGAAGGATCTATTGGCCTTGGAGAGGTGCAGCACAGATTCACCAGAATGATACCTGGGCTAAAAGGATTAAATTATGAGGACAGGTTGCGTAGACTAGACTTATAAACCCTTGAATATTAAGGTGTGATCTAATTGAGGTGTTTAAGATGATCAAATGAATTGATGGAGAGAAAATATTTCCTGTGGAGGAGGAGAAGCCCAGAACTAGGAGGCATATCCTTAAAATTAGAGCTAGGCCGTTCAGGAGTGAATTCAGAAAGAACTTCTTCACACAAAGGTGAATGGAAATCTGGAAAACTCTCCCCAAAAAGCTGCTGAGACTAGGTCAATTTAACATTTCAAAACTGAGTGATAGATTTTTGTTAGGCAAGTGTATTAAGGGTTAGGGAACGAAGGCGGGTAGATGGAGTTGAGATACAGATCAGCCGTGATCCAATTGACTGGAGGGACGGGTTTGAGGGGCTGAATGGCATCCTGTATCCTAAACCATATGTTGAGGTTTGTCATTGTCTATCACAGTCTCCATATAGTAGATAATATGGTCGTGGCTCCCCGACCTGCGAGAGAACGGCTCCGCAGGTCAGGCTATGAAAGAGCTGGTGTGTCATACCACTTCAACCTCCAGCGCGAGCTGCTCCAAGTATGCAACCTTTTTGAGATGGACGCCGTTTTGGAGCATGGGCAGGAACATCGGCAGGACCCAGGTACAGAGGAGTGGGAAGGTCGGGGCGGATGAGTGGTGAGTGTTTGTGGCGAGATGCGGTGAATGTTTATGGCGGAGGAGCGGTGAGAGATCGTGCGGAGGTGCGACAGATGAGGGTACAGAGCCCAGAAGAGCCGAGGGTCCTGGGGCAGCATGGGCCAGCCCACACTGCGATATGTGTACACGCTAGGTCCGTGCAGCAGAGCTGGTCTCCAGTCGTCTTGGTTATTCCTTTCCATTGGACCAAGACCTAGCTCTGTCAAGCCTGTGTGGTGGCTGGTGTGCAACGGTCACCACACGTTTAAAAAAAAATCCACGCACAGGCATCTTCCACCCCCTCAATTGGAGTTCAGGACTGGAAAATCAGGTCCTTCATCGAAACACCCGTGAACTCGTGGAAGCAAGTCATCCTCGTTCGAGGGACTGCCTATGATGATGATGATGATGATGTTCTGCCATGTGATTCTCATCTTTGGTGGATGGATTGAATATAACATCTATCGGGCTAAAGTTGAGATTATAAACAAATAAACAAATTTATTTAACATGGACCAGGTAAATGAGCAGTAGTCAGTATGAAACAGTGTATCCAGACAATGAAGACACTTATCTTTCAACATAACTGGAATCCTAAACCGGTTGCTCACTTCTTGCATGGCAAAATGCTATCACGGAATCAAATTGGCCCAGACCCTCTGCTGGCTATAACCCTGCTTTGCCATGTAACAACAACCTTGGCACTCATAACCATAGATAAGCCGACACTAGAAACATCCAGGCACAGACCTGTCAGCCATGGCACCTCGTCTCTGACTTTCAAGGTTAAAGGATCAAGTCCCACTCCAGGGACTGTAGCACAAAAATCAAGTACTGAGGGAGTGCTGCACTGTTGGAGGTGCCATCTTTCGGATGAGACATTGAGCTAGATTTTCCACATTTTTTGCATGCATAACGCCCACTTAACGTCCATTTTAATGCTGAAATGATGTATAACGCCCCGATACCACCCATTTAGCCACAAAATGGAAACTGACGGCCATTTTTCAGACACTTATCGCCGAGCGTTACTTTCCCCATGCGTGTAACGCCGGGAAAAAATAATACTGCCCACTCACTTTTTTGGGACGGAATCATCAGAATGGGTGAAACCAACGGCCATAATATCGCCCAGCGTTACTTTCCGCACGTAATTAACACCGAGATTCAATAATACCGACCGCCCACTTTATTTTGTCATAAAGGTCACATTTGCCGAAACTAACGCCCAGGAGATCACCCAGCGTCACTTTCACCACCTTGCACACATCTCATCCACAATATCACTCGCCCAAAAAACCAACGGGAAAAAGTGGAACTAACTGGAACTACGCACAGCGTTATGGACTCCATGTTCTAAATCACATGTCGCATCATTTCAAAGGCTGTTCTGCTTTAACCTCGGTGGAGTTTGGATGTACTCTGGAGGTCTTTGGAGGTGATGTGAACATCTGAACAAACATCTTGACCATAATGTGACCGATTGGAATTTAATAGGTGTCTTCGCGGGACATTCATTGTTTGTGACCAATCGGTGGAAAACAGAGAGCTATTGGAATGGGGCCTGACCTTTCTCACCTTCTCTTGATGACCAATTATATGCTGCAGACTCGAGATGGCAGAAGGTATGCTCAACAGCATTATGTGCCCAATGTAAGACATGACAGACTGATGAGGAGGACCAGACATTGCACTCCCCACAAGGACAGGGAGAAGCAGTCTTCCCTCAACTTGTCCGATAACACCTGCCTTCGGAGATTGCGCTTCCACAAAGAGGTTATCACTGAGGTATGCCAGCTCATAAGGGGAGATCTGCAGCCTGCCAGCACTGTACTGCACTGTCCGTTGAGGTCAAAGTCACCGTGGCACTGTCGTTCTATGCGTCGGGTTCTTTTCAGACCTCAGCTGGCGACATTTGCGGTCTGTCTTAGCATGCCACACATTGCTGCATTAGACAGGTCATTGAAGCCCTGTACTCATGCAGGATGGACTTTATCAGGGAGGCTCAGACTGAGAGGGCTTTAGGATTCTGCCAAATTGTTAACTTCCCCAAGGTGCAGGGAGCAATAAACTGTATGCACATCGCGATGCGGGCATCTTTTCAGGATGCAGAGGTTTTCAGGAACCGCAAGGGATTCCACTCCCTGAATGTCCAACTCGTTGTCGACCCACCAGTGTGATATCTTCAGAGAGCACACAACGTACAACCTGTAAGATGGCTGCAGGTTCTGGAAACTCCTTACCTCCTGGTCAGGTGACCTGCTCTTTATTAAACAGCACTAGCTGCAGTAACACAGGCGTCCACAGTGTGGAGCTGCCGACACTGTACTTCTCCCTCCTGAATGAAGAGGTTATTATAACAAACAATCATCATACATAACTTGCATGGTTATACATAACAAAGGATATGGGCTTATTTTGCCATATTTACAAATCAAGCTTAACCACTTGTTTTCCGTTTCAAAGAGGATACCTTCGCTCTCGAACAGAACCTTCCAAACATGATGTCGAATTTAAACTCATTCGAGGCTGATCCTGAGGGAAGTTTTCCTCCAAGGGATGCCCTTGATTTCTAATATGTCTCTACTTATCTGTAGAATAACTCCACGAGGCCTAGTGCTGTGCTTGAACTGCAGTGACCTTAGTCTCTTTATTCAAACTGCAGCAATGTGGTGCCTAGCCTTTTATACAGCTGCAGTCTGGGCCTCCCACAGTTGCACCCTCTAGTGGTACCAGCATAGTACGTACAGAGTATACATATATGACAACATTCCCCCCCCAAAGTCGTTGATGCGAGTTAGTTACAGGTTGAGGCGATCCGGAACTCTGCGCTCCCTGGGTGATCGTCTGAGTATCACTTCTGGCATGGGTGAGTTGGTCGGGCCACTGCTGTCTTGCAGCGCTATGGGTCTGACTGGACTGTTGGAGATGGTGGGATCATCCTCGTGGTTGGCAGTTAGGTCTGTTGCTGATTGGGTGTGTGTAGGTGGATCGCTGAAGGTAAGGTCCTCTCCCAGTAGTTCCTAGTTACCTGTAAATCGCAATTTGGTCTGATCCAAATGCCTTCTGCACGTTTGTCCATTAAGCAGTTTGACAAAAAACACTCTATTCCCCTCCTTGGCTAAAACCGTGCCAGCGACCCATTTGGGGCCATGACCATTATTCAGCACAAACACCAGATCGTTTACATTGATGTCGCATGATACAGCCACGCGATCATGGTACATGTTTTTCCGATAACACCTGGCTTTGAGTGCACGTTTCATTAGTAACTACGCAGGGGGGGCCCCGGTAAGCGAGTGGGATCGTGTCCTGTAATTGATCAGCACCCGGGATAGGCAGGTTTGTAAGGAGCCTTCCGTGACGCTTTTCAAGCTCTGCTTTATGGTTTGGACTGCCTGCTCCACTTGGCTTAAACGGGGCAGACCTGACATGCTTGATGCCATTGCGGGTCATGAATTCATTGAATTCTGAGCTGGTGAAACATGGACCATAGTTGCTGACCAGAATGTCGGGCAAGTCATGGGTGGTGAACATGGTCCTGAGGCTTTCAATGGTAGTGGTGGAAGTGCTGGATGTCATTATTACACATTCGATCCACTTAGAGTAGGCGTCCACAACAACGAAGACCATTTTTTCTAGAAAGGGGCCCGCATAATCTACGTGGATCCTGGACCGTGGTTTTGAGAGCCAGGACCACAGACTATGTAGAGCCTCCCTGGGGGCATTGCTCAATTGTGAGCAAGTGTTACACTGGCACATGCACGACTCCAAGTACGAGTCAATGCCGGACTTGGTGATAGCCTTCATCATGACTATGCCTGGGCGGGCACTGTACAGGTCATGTATGAAGGTTGCCTTGCCTTTTTTTGGCAGGACGGCACGGTTGCCCCATAAGAGGCAATCCGATTGGATGGACATTTCATCTTTACGACGGTGAAACGGCTTTATCTCCTCTTGCATTTCTCTTGGGACTGCTGAGCAGCCCCCATTGAGGACGCAACTTTTTACAAGAGATAACACTGGGTCCTGGTTGGTCCAGGTCCTGATCTGGCGGGCCGTTACGGGTGACCCTTCACTTTCGAAGACGTCCATGACCAGGCACAGGGCTGCGGGCTACGCCATTTCCATCCCGGTGGTGGGCAATGGTGGCCGGCTGAGGGCATCAGCGCAGTTCTCAGTGCCTGTGGCGGATCGTATAATTGTAGGCCGACAGTGTTAGTGCCCATCTTTGGATTCGCGACGAAGCTTTGGTGTTTATGCGTTTGCTTTCCAAAAACAGAGAGATTAGGGGGTTGTGGTCAGTTCTTAATTCGAACCTGAGTCCGAACAATACTGGTGTATGTTTTTTACCCCATAGGCACAGGCCAAAGACTCCTTCTCGACCATACTGTAGGCTCTTTCGGCCTTGGATAGACTTCTAGACGCATATGCAACAGGTTGGAGTTTGCCCGCTACATTTGTTTGCTGTAAAACACACCCGACACCATACGACGACACGTCACATGCTAAAACCAGACGTTTGTTTGGGTCATACAATACAAGCAACTTGTTCGAACACAGCAAGTTTCTGGCCTGTTTGAAGGCAGCCTCTTGATTTTGACCCCTAACCCAGTTGTCTCCCTTGCGTAGCAACTTGTGCAATGGTTCGAGCAAGGTGCTCAACCCTACAAGAAAGTTACCGAAATAGTTGAGGAGTCCCAGGAACGAGCGCAGCTCCATTACATTTCGTGGTCTGGGTGCATTCTTGATGGCCTCTGTCTTCGAGTCCGTGGGCCTGATGCCGTCTGCCGCAATCTTCCTCCCCAGGAATTCTACCTCTGGCACCAGGAAGACACGCTTGGATCATTTCAACCGGAGTCTGATTCTGTTTAGTCGACTTAAAACCTCTTGCAGGTTGTACAGGTGTTCGGTGGTGTCGTGACCAGTGATTAGGATGTCATCCTGAGATGCAACGGTGCGTGGAATAAATTTCAACAGACTCTCCATGTTCCTTTGGAAGATGGTTGCAGCCGAGCAGATCCCGAACGGGCACCTGTGATACAAAAACAGTCCCTTGTGTGTGTTACTGCATGTTAATTTTTTCGACGACTCAGCCAGCTCCTGGGTCATGTAAGCGGAGGTTAGATCCAGCTTGGTGAATGCCTTTCCCCCTGCTAATGGTGCAAAGAGATCATCGGCTTTGGGCAACGGGTACTGGCCCTGTAATGAAACTCGGTTGATTGTTACCTTGTAGTTGCCGCAGATTCTGACCGTGCCATCGCTCTTAAGTACTGGACCAATCGGGCTGGCCCACTCGTTGAATTCGACTGGTGATATGATTCCCTCGCGTTGGAGTCTGTCCAATTCGATCTCCACTTTCTCCCTCATCATGTAAGGGGCCGCTCGAGCCTTGTGATGAACAGGCCGTGCCTCGGGGACCAAGTGGATCTGCACTTTGGCGCCTGTGAAGTTGCCGATGTCTGGTTCAAATAGGGATGGGAACTTGCTCAGCACTTGAGCACAGGAAGCATCGTCCACTGAAGATAGTGCTCTGACGCCTTCCCAGTTCCACCGCAGTTCTTCTGCACATTCGCTGAATCGACACAGATGGACTCGATGGTTAGCCCCGCAACACCGGCCTGTTAAGCAATTCACATTTACATCCCTTGGCAGACTCTGAGTCGGACTAATTCTTTGATCAACAGTTATTTTCTGCACAGTACTTGCCAGTGAGTTTTGATTCTGGGAGAATCTCAACATTGAGGTCATGAACGCCTGGCATGAATGTCCGCTTCACATCCCGTCTCATCATGAAAACGTCCCACAACACATTGTTGAGGAGTTCGCCAAATTTGCACGGTTCCACGAGCCTTTGTAGGTCTGCTATATATTCCGCTAAATCCTGGCCCTCGGTGCGGCGGTGTGTGTAGATGCAATTCCTGGCCAGTGAAACCCGAGTAAAGGCTTCACCCTCTGTAAACTTTTCTAAACTTTCAATGTCAGCCATGTCTGCGTGTAAGTCCGTGATCTGTTCTCGTCGCCAGTTAATATATCTCTACTTATCTGTAGAATAACTCCACGAGGCCGAGTGCTGTGCTTGAACTGCAGTGACCTTAGTCTCTTTATTGTAATTCAGAGTGAGGCAGCAATGTGGTGACCAGCCTGTAATACAGCTCCTGCCTGGGCCTCCCACAATTGCACCCTCTAATGGTACCAGCATAGTATGTACAGAGTATACATATATGATAATTTCCATTTGAACTCTCTCTAACTTCAGACTGTTTGTTTTCCTGACTCAGACTCTGACTTAAATTCAGACTTTCTCTTGGATTTGTTTCCAGTATCTTGGATGTAGGATATGCTACTGGTGTGTCAAAACTATCTGATGAGTCAGAAATAATTGAATCACTCCCACTCTCAACTACTTCCATGTCTGTGGGTAAAATATGATCAATGTCAACAAACCTAACCTGTCCATTATCAAACATCTTTACCAAATATGTGCGGGGACCACATATCTTCACCACTCTTCCTGGTAACCACTTTAACCATTTATGGTGATGGTTCTTCACTCTCATCTTCTGATTTAATTTCACACTTCTCTCTTTTACTTTATCTCTATCAAGATTCTCTTTCTGTCTTAATTGTGCCTCTTCTATGGACTGTGCCAAGTTTGGTTTTAACAACGAGAATCTGGTTCATGGCTATTGTATGAGACACAACTCTGCTGGTGTTTTACCAGTAGCTGTGTGTGGAGTATTACGACACGTTCTTAGAAAATTAGCCAATTTGTGCTCCACTGACAGTCGTTTCTTTGGATTTGGATCTAACATTTGCTTGATTTGTTTACAATTTGTACAGTGCGCTCTGCTGCACCATTCGAAGCAGCAGAGTGGTACGGTGGAACCTTGATATGTTTCACACCATTTTTACTCGTGAACTGTGCAAATTCTTCTGAACGAAATTGTGGTCCATTCTCTGAAACAATTTCTTCAGGGAGGCCAAATGAAGAAAATAGTCTTCGCAAAATGCTTAATGTTTTACTTGTCATTTTCCACATTGGAAACACCTCGACCCACTTCGAAAGGCTATCAATCAAAATGGACAATTGTTGTCCTTCTGGCTCAGCAAAATCAATATGTAGCCATTGCCACACCCTGGCAGGCCATTTCCATAGCTGTAATGGTACTGGTGGTGGTTGCTTGCTTACCGATTGACATGTCGTACACTGATTTACGATGTACTCTATATCTTTATCAAGACCTGACCACCATAAATAACTGCATGCAAATATCTTGGTCAAGCATATTCCCAGGTGCTGGTCATGGAGGTCTCCGAATAATTTGGACCTGAATTTATTTCGTATTACCACTCTTGCACCCTACATGATACAATTTTTATCGACTGATAATTCATTCCTACGAATGTAGAATGGATGAATATCTTTGTCTGTATGTGGTTTGGCCATCCGTTTGCAATATAATCATATACCTTTGACATCACTGGGTCACGTTTGGTTGCTCTACCAATTTCTTCAGCTGTGACTGGCAGTTCATCAATGTATGAAAAATAAAACACTTCTTCCCTATCGGGTGTAACTTGTGATGGGGAAGGCAATCTAGACATAGCATCAGCATTACTGTGATCAGCTGATCATCTGTATTCAATATCATATGTACATGCTGACAAAATCAAAGCCCATTCGGGCTGCAGCTAATGTTGGAACTGGGGACTTTGGATGCAGGATTGCTGGGCTTATGGTCCGTAACGAGAGTAAACTTACGACCATACAAATATTTGTGGAACTTCTTGACCCCAAAAATTAACACCAAAGCTTCACTTTCGATTTGCGCATAATTACTCTCACTGGCACTGAGAGTGTGTGAAGCAAAAGCAATTGGTCTCTCCTCCCCACTACGTGATACATGAGAGATCACTGCCCCAACTCCATACGGAGAGGCGTCACATGCTAGCTTAATCTCCTTGGATATGTCATAGTGAACTAACATGGTGCTCTCTACCAAGTTGCTTTTACACTCCTTGAATGCTGTATTGCATTCTTTTGACCACTTCCAATGGACCTGTTTTTTCAATAGCTCATTCAGTGGATGTAATACTGTAGCCAAATTTGGTAGGAACTTCCCATAATAGTTCAAAAGACCCAAGAATGATCGAAGTTCAGTGACATTCTTGGGAGTGGGTGCATTTCTGATTGCATCCAGTTTTTCCTTGGTTGGATGTAAAGCATCTTTGTCTACTCTGCACCCTAAGTACTCCACAGAGTTTTTAAATAACTCACAGTTACGAGCAGACACTCGTACTCTGTGCTTCTCTAGCCATTTGAGGACTTCATTCAATATGTTGTTATCAATTTGCCTATTTGGTGCTGAAATTAGTATGTCATCTAAATAACATACTACCCCTTCAATACCTTGCAAAATCTGGTTCATTACCCCTTGGAATATGGCAGGGGCGGAAGACACTCCAAATTGATATAGGCCTAGATGGGTATTTATAGTCAAGCATGACTTGGACTCCTCATCTAGTTCCAGCTGTAAGTAGGCTTTTATAAGATCCAACTTTGAGTAAATCTGACCCCCTGTCAGTGTTGTGAACAAATTTTCTATATTCGGCAATGTATTGCGGACATATGACGTTTAACTCGAATATCTCCTCGTCCTGTTGTTGTTCTTCCATGCTATATAGTCTCTGGGGATTTCTACTCATAACTTTGAAAGCTGGTTTACCCTTCAGTCGGCATGCCTTTGCAAGATGCTCAGTTTTCCTGCAGAAGAAACACTGTACCTTCACATATGGACAGATTTGAGCAATGTGTTGTCCCAGGCACCGATAGCAGGACGTCAATATTCTGTTCCCATTTCCAGTTTCTGAGACTTTGGGGCCACACCACCTTTTACTTTGAACTTGCAGGTGATTCACCTTGGTTGTCTGATGACTGAAATTAATATGAAATTCTTGGGAATATTGGTCGGCCATGCTCATCGACCTAACTGTCTGACAAACTAAATCAATAGTCAAGTTAGGCGTCATCAATAACTTTCTTCTGATCGTATCATTTTTCATCCCACAAACAAAACGGCCTCGCAATGCTCGGTTTTGAAAGTCTCCAAAATATTGAATAGATAGCTTTTTTAATGCTACAATGTACTCTGATATTTTCTTCGGCCTTTGTATTCCGAAACGATAACTTTCAGCAATTTATAACGGAACAGGTCTGTAATGTTGTTCTAACTTAATTACAATCTGTTTCAGCGTTGTATCCTTTGGCTTGTCAGGCACAAGCAAATTTATCAGCGTTTCATACAACTCGGACCCGGCCTCAGTTAAGAATGTAGCTCTTTTTCGTTCCAACACCGCCTGGTTATTGTCTTCATTACCGGGGATTTTGATTATATTATTTGCAGTGAAAAACATTTCTTGCCGATCCACATATGCTCTGAAACTTTCACGGTTGTGTTGAAATGCCCCCAAATACCCTATAACTCCCATAGCGACAGTCATTTTGACTCTGGCAGTTTAACCAAGTGTGCTCATAATTTACCTTGGATTTGTAGCTGTTTCCAAAAACCGAGCTCTCAAAGTCTCTCTGTCGGCTGGCTGAATCCTTCACCAACAAAAATTTCAGTTTTGTATTATCCAATTACATCCCATTCTCGTCGACCAGCAAATTATTGTGACAGTGAATGCTAAATTTCCAGCCAGCATCCATGATGCTCACATCCTGCATGAGAGCACTGTATCTGACTTGTTTAACAATCAACCACAAGGTCAATGCTGGATGCTTGGTGACAAAGGATATGGCCTCGCCACCTGGCTGATGACCCCCTGCGTGACACCCACATCGAAACCAAGGGGTGATACAATGAGAGCCACAGAGCCACTTGCAATATCATGGAGAAAACCATTGGGGTGCTTAAGCAGCACTTTAGATGCCTGGACCACTCAGGAGGTGAGCTCCAATACCACCCTGAGCAGGTATCTCAATTCGTTGTGGTGTGCTCCATGCTGCACAACTTGGCTATTTAGAGGAGACAAGAATTGCCAGAAGGATCTGACGGTCCACCTCAGGAGAGAGAGGAAGAGAAGGATGAGGAGGTGGACGCTGACATTGGGCCAGACTATCAGGCTGATGCTGAAGCCATGCCCCCGCCCCCCCTGTAGACCACATGAAAGGGCCCGTGGTGGCATGATAGCTGCAAAACTCTTACGTCAGGAGCTTATAAATAAGCACTTTGCCTGAAAGAACGTTAGTGGTATTTATAAGGCTGACACACTGCTGGGTGTGTAGGTCATACATCAATGGTGGGCATCACCTTGGTGACAGTTAAAGTTTAAGTTGATTGAAGTTAAGCGTAATTATACCCTTTGATGTTAAGGAATCACCAGCGTGTAACGGTGCAGCTATCTGAGCCAATGCACAACAAGGTTTTGTTAAATAAAAAACATTTAAACTGAACATTAGTCTGAAATTAAAAGTATTTCTGTAAAAGACAATCCTTCCCGCCCCCCCCCCGCCCCCCGCTTCTCCTCCCTACCTCTACCCCTTCCCCATCTGACTCTAAGCTGCCTGGCCGAGGAGCTCCTCAGGCGATGCTTCATTGGGGGTGGGTGGGGAGGATGACGGCCGAACCGTTGCTTGGACGGATACGGGAGAGGACGGTCCCAAGTGGGAACGTGATCCGAGCCAGAAGCAAGATGTTGGGTCCTGGCTCTCATGTGTCGTTGGCAATGGAGGAGCGGCACCTTGGGGTGCAGTGCCGCGCTCCGGGACCACTGGGAGCTTTCTGCCACCAATGTTCCTGGCTACCAGCTCCAGGGCCTCCTCCATCCCTTCCATGTTATATATTATTTGTTGAACAAAAGCTCAGTGCCAACTATGTTCTTGGTGCTTAGTAGGCTTTTGCTGCTGGTGAATCGCCCTCGTGCCTCCCACAACAGCCAAACAAGCACACACCACACCCACACACGCTTTCATGCCCTCTCTGCTTCCTCTCTCTCTCTGTCTCCTCTTCTGTGCACGTAATGATGACCCCTGACCTCCTGAATCGCGGGAAATGAGCATTGCCATGCCGTTGCTAAGGATGGTGACACTTTATGGCAGAAGATCAGAGAGATTAAACGCTAACACCCATTTCATATCGCTCGTGGTAACGCCCAATTTCAAAAATGGAGACTGGGGCTTTGAGAATGGGCGACAAGCCGGCGATTTGAAAACCCATTTTTACCGCCCATGCCGGAATTAATGCCCATTTTTGGGCGATCTGCACAAAAGTGTCAAATCTAGCCCATTAAACGTAGTCTTCTTTCTCAGGTGGACGTAAAAGATCCCACATCACTATTTCGAAGCCCTTTAGGCTTCATCTGTCAATTTCCTCCCTACAATCTTTGCAAAGGTTGAAATTTAGAATTAATCATTTTTGAACCTTTAAAAAAACTCTGATATTTATGTCCCCATTTATATAGCCACTTATCTTTAATTACCATTCTTCTTTCAATTTTGTTCCTCTGATCCCATCCTAAGGTTCAGTTCCATATGTGCTAGCAACCCCCTGATATCTGGCCCAAATGGACATTCTTCATGTGTGAAACTAGATAAACATTGGGTGGCTATTTGACCAAAACAACAACTTGCAAATTACCATAGTAGGGGAAGGCGGTCAGGTAGAATCATTACTCATCCTGTCCCCACCCAGCATCCTCGTACCCATACTTTGCAGCAAGGATCTTTAAATAGTGATCAGGACTTGCCAATTTCCCTTGACCTAGGGATACTGAGACCAACCATAGTGCCTATCAACAATTCTATAATCACCGGAACAATCAATTCAGGACTGCTTAGAGTGTCAGTCAAGAAAATTGTGGAGCTTTTGTTGATAGATCTGGAAAATTAATTGTACAAAACTCTGCCAGGGGAAGGCTGAAGAATTTGTTAAGAAAGGATGCATGACATGAATCAACAGAAACTCCAGATGGTTTGTCAACATAATGGGAGCAGATAGGAGAAGCTCCTGCCCATTCCCCCCACCCCCAGAGCACGAATTGTGGGGCAAGATATGAGGGCCAGTAACCCAGAGAGCCCGGGGCTCTGATACACATTGCAGCTTCCCTTAACCTTCCCTCACACCCCCGCTTCCCCATCCCTTGCTGGGATTACACTGCAGTTCCTCCCAACCCACATTGGAATTTCTACCTTACTCTTACCATTTTTATTTAATACATTTTCTTCACTCTTTTTAAACTCTCTGCATGCTATTCGCTACTCCTCAACTTGGAGAAGGGAAAAAATGATTGTTTTCCAACCTATTGCTAACATTAATACAAAAGCAACATATTGCAGTGACTGGAAATCTGAAATAGAAACAGAAAATGCTAAGAACACTCAGCGGGTCAGGCAGCATCTGTGGAGAGAGAAATGGAATTAATGTTTCAGATCAATGCTCTTTCATCAGAACTGGAAAAGGTTAGAGATGTAACAGCTTTTACGCAAGTACAGGGGCAGGGAAAGTGGGGAGGGGAGGAAAGAACAAAAGGGAAGGTTTGTGATAGGGTGGGAAAGTGCCGTGGGAAAAGGAAGGGTGTTAGCACTGTGGTAACACTGTTCTTTAAATAACTAGAATTATGAGAAGAAGCTGAGATTTATTAATTTTATTCCTTATTTATCTAAAATCTGGTCAGTGCTTCACTATGGTCAAGTTAGGGAACTGAATACTTAAGGGAATCACATCATGCTTTCCAGGTTCAAAAACAGTTAATTGAAATTTTCAACCTGTGCAAAGATTGTAAGAGAGATTAAATGACAAAAGGGATGATGGCGCAAGGCAAAAGGGGATGGTAATGGGACAAGTAAAGAAGCAAAAGATGGGTCCAGAGAAGCTGTAAAAGGCAACCACAGAATCATTACCAACAGCTGCTATTCGAAAAGATGGGAGCAGAGGTTATGATCTGAAATTGTTGAACTCAATGTTGAATCCGAAGGCTGTAAAGTGCCTTATCGAAAGATGAGGCACTGTTCCTCGAGCTTCCATTGAGCTTCATTAGAACTCAAGGATAGACAGGTCAGAGTGGGAGTGGGATGGAGAATTAAAATGACAGGAAGCTGTCATTGAAAGAACAAAAGGGAAGGTTTGTGATAGGATGGGGAAGTACTGTGGGAAGGGGAGGGGGTGTTAGCACTGTGCTAGCAGTACCAGATCTAAGATAGTCTGCTCCCTGGTTGGTTCCGCAACATACTGTTCAAGGAAACTATCCCGGATACAGTCTATGAACACTTCCTCAAGGCTACCCTGGCCAATTTGCTTTGTCCAAATCGCCCATGATTATTGCCGTGCCTTTATTACAAGCTTCCATTATTTCTTGATTTATACTCCATCCAACAGTGTAGCTACTGTTAGGGGGCCTATAGACTATGCCCACCAGCGACTTTTTCCCCTTATTATTCCTTACCACCACTCAAACTGATTCAACATCTTGATCTTCTGAGCCAATATCGTTTCTCACTAAAGCACTGATCTCATCCTTTATTAACAGTGCTACCCCACCTCCTTTTCCTTTCTGTCTGTCCTTCCAAATTGTCAAATACCCCTGAATATTTAGTTCCCAGTCCTGGTCACCTTGCAACCACATCTCTGTAATGGCTATCAGATCATACCCATTTGTATCTATCTGTGTCGACAACACTTACGAATGCTACGTGCATTCAGATAAAGAGCTGATAAAGAGCTTTTAAATTTGTTTTTTTACCATTTTTTCCGACTTTGACCAAACTTTCTGATTCACCTTTTTGTTTATACATTCTGTCCCTTCCTGGCATGCTCTGGTTTTAATTTCCTCCAGTGCTACCCTGCACCATTGCCTTCACCTTATTCTTTAGGGCTCGATTTTCCACTTTACATCGCTGGGCTAGTGCCGATATATCTCTCAAAACGGCCTACTATCGCCCATTTTTACTAAAAAGTGGAAAGTTAGGCTGGAACATCACAGGAAAATTCTCCCCTCAACTTTCGGCTCACATTGCCGAGGTGATAGCTCGCCGAGAACATCGCTGGAGAATAGTTGCTTTTCCCTGGCCTTCCTCACAGAGTTCGGCACTACGGACACCATTTTGAACATCGCAGGAAGAGAGGAGGCTGCTTAAACAGGGGCTTAGATAGTTTGTGAATTATTTAAGGGCCTTTTAAAGATAGATCCACTCACAATTAGACATTTTATTATATTTATATTAATAAGTGACATTTCATTCTCACTTGGTCTGGCCTGACCATTGTTTTACAACAGCCGCATTCATGTTTTACTAAAACTTACATTATTAGAAGACACTACATAACAATTGTAAAGTGAAATAAAATAGTTTTAATAAAATAAGAAGTCTTGAACGTTATTTTTAAATATCAAACACAAAAACACCCTCCCAACACCCCCCCCCCCCACTCCTCACCCACACCCCAACAGTGAAACAACAATAAAAGCACCAACAATAACAATGTGAACAATATGTACAATATAAAAAAGATTGCAGCCCCCTCCCTACCTGTGAACACGTTTCCCTCCAGATCCTGGACCCTCCCGTCTCCTTACCTCACCCACCCGGGTACTGCTCCGAAGCTGGCGTGCCGTGGACAATGGGAAGACTTCCTGCCGTGGTGGGGGATTTGGTGGCACGATCGCCTGTTGGGGGGCTGTTGGAGGGGAAGACGAAACAGGGGGATCGCCTTCCGAGTCAGGAGGTGGTGCTTCCTCTGGACCCGCCTGTGTGCTGGTGCTTGTGGTCACGGGACCTTGGGGCGCAGCGCCGTGTGCCGCCAAGAATGCATGCCGCAATGCATGGGAGGAGGCGGTGTTTTCACGCATCTCATCGATCATCTGCTGCATCGCCTCCGCTTGGTGAGCAGACACTCGGGAGAATTCCTCCATGAACCCCACAAGCACCTGGAGCTGCTCGCGATTGATCGCGACAGACTCCTCATACAGTCGTGCCAGGCTCTCTAAGCGATCGCCCCGGGTGGGCCTTTGCTCAAACCGCTGACCCGGCCTCCGTAGGGTCTGCGACAGCACCAATGTGCAGCGCCTTGGCGTCGCCAACTGCATGCCGCTTGTTGCCGGTACCTCTTCGGTGGAAATCAACATCGTAGCCGCAGATTCAACAGACAGAGGGATGCAAGGGGCATCCTCCTCTGTCTCCAATTATTCCTCCTCCTCTGGCTCAGTGGTCTCCTCCTCTTCACCACCCATGGTGAATGACATGTGCAGTGGGGCAGGTGCATGTGAGGGTGTGTCCTCCATTGGCGCCTCTGGAGCTGGGAGTTCTGCAAAACACAATTTAGCTTACTAGAACAGAAGGGATTGTTGCGCCGCGCTGGCATACGTAGGAGGAACAGCACTACTCCAATAAATGCGAGCGAGAGACGTTACATATTAATGCATCATATGGTAGTACATATGGTGGTACATCTATGTGGAACTTACTGCGCCAGAGAGCTGTGGAGGCTAGATCAGTCGCTGATAGACAGAATGATAAGGGAGCGAGGGTTTATGGGGTGTGGACAGAGAAGGGGACAGATGGCCTGCTCTTATGTTCTTATGTTGTCAACCTGAGAGTAGCACAGAGGCTACATGCATAACATGACATAATTCGTCTATTCTGAAATGATGTTACATTATTTGAACACTGCTTGACACATTACTCACGTGAGGCATGGGAGGGTCTGGCAACACCACGGGTGGTGACCGCGCGTTTCTCAAGGCTGGTCAGTGGCTGTAGTACAGCAGGGCCTCCTCCGGTGCGCCTCTGCTGCGCCCGATTATGAGATATCTTCCTCTGCAAATGTGAAAAGAGCATGGCATAAAGTACTTGACTAGGTTTTATCATTTATAGATAACAGTTTTCAACATTATATGCTAATAGGGTTTGTGTCCACAATTGATGCATGGTAATAACAAAGATCGGTGTGTTTAGGAGCTAATGCTTGACACAAACATCTCTCTCGAATACAATCTACATTGAACTCGGCAATGACAGTGGCTAATGTCCCAAATTGTCCCAGACCAGACAATGAGCAAAGGCAGCTCTCCCCCAGTCCATGCTGGGTCACTGTGTAAGTGACAACATCTAGAGAGACTTAAAGAGGGCACAGGGTCATAGCCATGTCCAGTTCTTAGTGGGGATGATATATCGTATATATGTTAGAATAACAAGCTTACATTCAATCCAAGAGATTGACTATTATAATGAAAATTATA
Source organism: Pristiophorus japonicus (assembly GCF_044704955.1). Lineage (NCBI taxonomy): Eukaryota > Metazoa > Chordata > Chondrichthyes > Pristiophoridae > Pristiophorus > Pristiophorus japonicus. The sequence goes on from NC_091977.1 coordinate 107,187,513, forward strand.
CCTAGAATTTGCATCATTACAATATAAAATCGTATTTACTTTTGCTGAAGCCACATGACTGTTCCAGCGCTTGCGACACTGGTTGGATCCCCTGGCTTCGTGGGACGCAGACGAGATGACTGCGGCGATCTCACTCCATATCTGACGGTATGCCCGTGGTGCTGGTTTCTCACCATGCTCCCCCCCAGTCAATTGAGCCCACCGGGAGTGGACCTCTGCGACGAGGGCCTCGTTGGCCTCATCCGAAAAGGGTTTGGAACCCCGTCTCCACATCTCTAACACTTTCATCGCTGTCAGACATATTCTTTACCTCGGCCTCTATTTCTCTCTCTCTCTTTTCTCTCTCCTCTCTGTCTCTGCCTTCCTCTTCTCTCTCTATCTCTCTCTCTCTAGCCTCTCTCGATCTCTCTGCTCCTTCTGCGCATGTGTGGATGACCCCTGACCTCCTGAAACACGGGAAAACATATCCACCAAAAAAAAAACACATGCGCAAAAGCCCGTTGCTAGGGAAGCTTTTGCCTTCACCATCGCTGCGCTATCGCTGGGCGATGTCACATCGCTGGGATCTCTCTTCATCCATTTCACATCGCTGGGCTATCGCCAAGCCTAAAGTCACGATCCAAAAAATGGGTGATGGTCCAGCGATTATGAAGGCTAAAACAGCGCTAAGGCTGGAACATCGCCCATTTTTTGGGCACTAGCGAGCAAAGTGGAAAGTCTAGCCCTTTGACTTTTTACATTTTCGCTCACCTGAATCCTCCTCCCCTCCCCCCACTAATTAGTTTAAAGCCCTCTCTACAGCCCTAGTTATTTGTTAAATAATATCAAGCAAACATCTTAAATAATATGGCGCCAGATTTTCCATTGTTTCATGATTGCCTCATGTAAAACAGAGACTATTTTTAGTTTTTTTAATAGCATACGAATGTTAATTTACCACACTGATATTTAAAGTATTTGCTGGCACTATGGAAACCAAAACTTAATCTTTAATCAATGATAAATTGCAAGAGTTTTCAGCTCATTCGTAGACGATTACTTAAGCATAATCCTCACCATGCATTTTGTGCTCATTCAGAAGACAAATAGGCTTTGCAATGGCATGAAAAATAACCTGCCCTTGTTTTCTGATTAGCTTTCACTAGAAGCAGAGAGCCAGAGTACAGTCCTTTTAATCTGAAATGCGCTTTCTACATAATTTAATGACAAAATGTTAGCAGTGCTCCTAACAATTACACACAGTGGATTCAATGTTAATGTATTGTAAGTAGAATATATATTTTATTCTACTTTATTATTTTGGCATTGATGTGCTTTTTGTTAGCTTGTTTTTTTTAATTTTACTGAAATGCTATAGTAACCAGCTTCTTGACAAGACATATATCACAAGGCAGAAAAAGACACAAAATAAGACACAGTTAGATTCCAGGTGAAGGCGGCGATTTATTTCCTAAACTGGCTGCTAACAATAAATAGGTTTGAAGTGATACTTAGGGCTGGATTTTGGGCTCTCCTGCTCCTCTGTTAGTGCCCTGGAGGGGTGGTAAAGGGTGTTTCAGGCGTTACGATGGGCACCAAGCTGTTACTGCCTGGTCGGCAAATTCGGCTCATGGTTTGCGGTGGCGCAAAGACTTACTGCCCCACCCTTTCGTTTCACTGAAATCATGACGTCAATCATCGTGAAATGCTCCACTAGCGCCCCGATGCAAACTTAGGTTCTAACAGCTCATTATACGCCCGCCCAGGAAACGCCTGAAAAACCGGGCAGTCCCATGGTCCGGTAGACAGTATTTGCCGTGTATTTAATTTGAGGGAGGAGGGTCCAACATCGCAGGTCACATTGACTGCAACGGTGTGCACAACATACTGCATCTGACTTGAAAGTGGTACTTTTATCTGTCATGACAGTGTCCTTACATTGTCAGTGAGAGAATTTAATGGGGGCATTACTAGTTCACCAGCGTATCATGCTCCATGCTATTGCCAGGTGGCTTCAAGATAGAAGAAGGGCTCTCGGCCATGTCGGCCCACAGATGAGGAGAGGCCCAATACATCTGGGAAGGAGGGCTTATTCCCCCACAGGTTTACAGTCAGCAAAGCTCATACCTCCAGCTCTGTGAGGAGCAGTGTGTGAGAAGGCTGTGCTTCCGAAAGGAAGTGCTGACAGAGATATGCCATCTCCTACAGGAAGACCGACAGCCTTCCAGCGCCAACAGGACTGCGCTGCCCGTCACAGTGAAGATGACTGTAGCGCTGGCCTTCTATGCCTCCGGCTCCTTCCAGGCAGCAGCAGAAGACATATGCAGCATCTCTCAATCATCATCATCATAGGCAGTCCCTTGGAATCGAGGAAGACTTGCTTCCACTCCTGAAGTGAGTTCTTTGGTGGCTGAACAGTCCAATATGAGAGCCACAGACTCTGTCACGGGTGGGACAGATAGTCATTGAGGGAAGGGATGGGTGGGACTGGTTTGCCGCACGCTCTTTCCGCTGCTTGCACTTGATTTCTGCATGCTCTCGGCGTTGAGACTCGAAGTGCTCAGCGCCCTCCAGGATGCACATCCTCCACTTAGGGCGGTCTTTGGACAGAGGTCAATACACTACACATCGCTGCATTCGGCATGTCACAAAAGCTCTGTACGCCCACAGAATGGACTTCATAAAGTTCCCAATGAGCAGGGATAGCCAGAATGAGCGGGTTTGGCCTAATTGCAGGCTTCCTGAAGGTTCAGGAAGCCATTGACTGCACACACATGGCCTTACGAGCACCATTCCACAAGGCAGAGATATTCAGAAACCGAAAGGGATACTACTCCCTAAATGTACAGTTGGTATGTGGCCACACTCAGCGCATCCTCGCAGTGAATGCCCACTATCCAGGGAGCGCACATGATACTTTCATCCTGCATGAGAGCAGTGTCTCATGAATGTTTCAGCGATGAAGGGAAGGGCGCGGCTGGCTCTCGGGGACAAAGGTTACGGCCTGGCCACCTGGCTAATGATCCCCCTCCGCAACACCACCACAAAAGCCAAGGAGCGCTACAATGAGAGCCATGCAGCCACCCGTAACATCATCATACAGACAATTGCAGTGTTCAAGCAGCGCTTCCGATGCCTCAACTGCTCTGGAGGCAGCCTGCAATATTCCCCTCAACAGGTCTCCGAATTCATTGTGGTGAGCTGCATGCTACATAACTTGGCCATCAAGAGGAGCCAGGCCTTGCCAGTGGGGATTGCAGGCTCAACTCAGGAGGAGGAGTGAAGAGGAGCCCGGTGAGGTCCCGATTGGACAGCCACCCCACCCACAGGGGATGCCGCGTGGAGATGCTGCCGGACCAAGAGCCGCATGTCGCCAGCTCATAATGGACCGGTTTGCTTGATTGGAGGAAGCTGAGGGATAGAGCTACTACTGGCCACACTATGTGCCACCTTAAAGGCACATCTTCAGCGAACTTTGGATTGATACACACAACACCAATGGCAAATGGTCAAAGTGAAAATTTACTTCCACAAAGTAACAAACAGACCCCCCAATAAAACAAAACAATTCAATAAACAGCCTTCTGCTCAAGGTACTCAAGAACAATGCATTTGATTACTTCAACTGAACTATTTACATGCAGCATTACAATACATGAGGGCATCTACACAGCATTCTCACACCCCTTAAAGGAACTTGCTCTGAGCTTCCTCACCACTTCCCTTCATCCCCCTCCCACACCTGCTGCTCCTCCTCAGTGCCGACAGCAAGGCTGCTTGTGGACTGCTGTGTTGGTGGGCCAGACAGTGCAAGATGGCCTAGGAGGATACCCTGGACCAGCTCTGGACCTTGAAGGCCCGGCTGCGGACTGCTGTGCTGCAGCATTGGTGGACAAACACTCTGATGTCTTGCGTGTGGACCGCATAAGGTGCATGGTGGAAAAATCAGTGATGGGAGCCGGAATGCTGTCATCCTGAGGAAGGACAGCACCTTCCATTTCCTGGGAACCAATGACACTCACACGGGGCTGGGCCTCAGCATCCGGAGGACGATGTGTCACTACAACATGCTGGCCTGCTTCGGCACCGTTACTTCCTCGTTGGACAGTGGGGAAGAATCTTATACGTTTCGATAAGATCACCTCTCATTCTTCTGAATTCCAATGAGTAGAGGCCCAACCAACTCAACCTTTCATCATAAGTCAACCCCCTCATCTCCGGAATCAACCGAGTGAACCTTCTCTGAACTGCCTCCAAAGCAAGTATATCCTTTCTTAAATATGGAAACCAAAACTGTACGCAGTATTCCAGGTGTGGCCTCATCAATACCCTGTATAACTGTAGCAAGACTTCCTTGCTTTTATACTCCATCCCCTTTGCAATAAAGGCCAAAATTCCATTCGCCTTCCTGATCACTTGCTGTACCTGCATACTAATCTTTTGTGTTTCATGCACAAGTACCCCCAGGTCCCACTGTACTGCAGCACTTTGCAATCTTTCTCCATTTAAATAATAACTTGCTTGTCGATTTTTTCTGCCAAAGTGCATGACCTCACATTTTCCAACATTATACTCCATTTGCCAAATTTTTGTCCACTCACTTAGCCTGTATATGTCCTTTTGCAGATTTTTTGTGTCCTCTTCACACATTGCTTTTCCTCCTATCTTTATATCGTCAGCAAACTTGGCTACATTACATTCAGTCCTTTCTTCCAAGTCGTTAATATAGATTGTAAATAGTTGGGGTCCCAGCACTGATCCCTGCGGCACCTCACTAGTTACTGATTGCCAACCCTAGAATGAACCATTTATCCCAATTCTCTGTTTTTTGCTACCCCCAACCCCATGAACTTTTATCTTGTGCAGTAACCTTTTATGTGGCACCTTGTCAAATGCTTTCTGGAAGTCCAAATACACCACATCCATTGGTACCCCTTTATCCTGTTCGTTACATCCTCAAAGAATTCCAGCAAATTTGTCAAACATAACTTCCCCTTCATAAATCCATGCTGACTCTGCTTGACCAAATTATGCTTTTCCAAATGTACTGCGACTGCTTCTTTAATAATGGACTCCAACATTTTCCCAACCACAGATGTTAGGCTAACTTGCCTATAATTTCCTGCTTTTGTCTGCCTCCTTTTTTAAATAGGGGTGTTACATTTGTTGTTTTCCAATCTGCTGGGAACTCCCCAGAATCCAGGGAATTTTGGTAAATTACAACCAATGCATTCACTATCCCTGCTGCTACTTCTCTTAAGACCCGAGGATGCAAGCCATCAGGTCCAGGGGATTTATCCGCCTTTAGTCCCACACAAGAGATTAATGTGCAAAGTTAAAGCACATGGGATTGGGGGTAGTGTGCTGATGTGTATTGAGAACTGGTTGGCAGATAGGAAGCAAAGAGTAGGAGTAAATGGGTACTTTTCAGAATGGCAGGCAGTGACTAGTGGGGTACCGCAAGGTTCTGTCTGGAGCCCCAGCTGTTTACATTGTACATTAATGATTTAGACAAGGGGATTAAATGTAGTATCTCCAAATTTGTGGATGACACTAAGTTGGGTGGCAGTGTGAGCTGCGAGGAGGATGCTATGAGGCTGCAGAGTGACTTGGATAGGTTAGGTGAGTGGGCAAATGCATGGCAGATGAAGTATAATGTAGATAAATGTGAGGTTATCCACTTTGGTGGTAAAAACAGAGAGACAGACTATTATCTGAATGATGACAGATTAGGAAAAGGGGAGGTGCAACGAGACCTGGGTGTCATGGTACATCAGTCATTGAAGGTTGGCATGCAGGTACAGCAGGCGATTAAGAAAGCAAATGGCATGTTGGCCTTCATAATGAGGGGATTTGAGTACAGGGGCAGGGAGGTGCTACTACAGTTGTACAGGGCCTTGGTGAGGCCACATCTGGAGTATTGTGTACAGTTTTGGTCTCCTAACTTGAGGAAGGACATTCTTGCTATTGAGGGAGTGCAGCGAAGGTTCACCAGACTGATTCCCGAGATGGCGGGACTGACATATCAAGAAAGACTGGATCAACTGGGCTTGTATTCACTGGAGCTCAGAAGAATGAGAGGGGATCTCATAGAAACGTTTAAAATTCTGATGGGTTTAGACAGGTTAGATGCAGGAAGAATGTTCCCAATGTTGGGGAATACCAGAACCAGGGATCACAGTCTAAGGATAAGGGGTAAGCCATTTAGGACCAAGATGAGGAGAAACTTCTTCACCCAGAGAGTGGTGAACCTGTGGAATTCTCTACCACAGAAAGTTGTTGAGGCCAATTCACTAAATATATTCAAAAAGGAGTTAGATGTAGTCCTTACTACTAGGGAGATCAAGGGGTATGGCGAGAAAGCAGGAATGGGCTACTGAAGTTGCATGTTCAACCATGAACTCATTGAATGGCGGTGCAGGCTCGAAGGGCCGAATGGCCTACTCCTGCACCTATTTTCTATGTTTCTATGTTTCTATGTTTCCATCTTACTGAGTACCGCCTGCTTAGTGATTGTGATTGTGTTAATTTCTTTCCCCCCCATCGCCCCTTGACTATCCACTGTTGGGATATTGTTAGTGTCCTCTATTGTAAAGACTGATACAAAATATTTGTGCAGAGTTTCTGCCATCTCCATGTTCCCTATTACGAAATCCCCGGTTTCGTCCTCTAAGGGACCAACATTTATTTCAGCCACTCTTTTCCTTTTTGTATACCTATAGAAACTCTTGCTATCTGTTTTTATATTTTATGCTAGTTTACTTTCATAGTCTATCTTCCCTTTCTTAATCATTTTTTTAGTCATTCTTTGCTGGCTTTTAAAAGCTTCCCAATCTTCTGTCCTCCCACTAGTTTTGGCCACTTTGTATGCCCTTGTTTTTTATTGGATACCGTCCTTTAGTTCTTTAGTTAGCCACGGATTAAAGGAGGAAAGAAAGTTAGAGAGGCAGAGAGGTTTACGTAGGGAGTTCCAGAGCTTAGGGCCCAGACAGCTGAAGACACAGCTGCCGATGGTTGAGCAGCTATAATCAGGGATGCTCAAGAGGGCAGAATTTGAAGAGTGCAGACATCTTGTGGGGTTGTGAGGCTAAAAGTGGCACTAAGGCCTCGGCAGCTGCTGGAGAGAATCGCCTAGCACACTGCCTGCCCTCTTGCTGCGCCATCTCTCCCGCTGTAATTGAAGTGGGCTGGGTCACCTGCACATGCGCGAAAGAAACTGCCGTGCCCTAAAGAACCACCCACGCCTGGGAAAATTGAAATACGTCTGCGCATGTGCAAAATGTCGAACATTTTTAAGGCTGCGATTTTTGGCTGGAGTGCAAAAACTTCCTTGATTTTGTGTCCCCAATCATGGAACCTCATTTTTTGTCAAAATTTGCAAACGAGGGTGCCATTACCGCCCCAAAATCACAAAAACCGAAAATCCAGCCCTTAATCTAGGAATTGACGGTCCAAATAGTTTAATTTAGATATACATCTGCCAAGGAATACATTGCAAATTTAACTTTGATACATGTACATAATGTAATGGCCTGACAAAACGATGAGTCAGGATCATTTTGATTGAGGTAATTATAGCGGAAATGTTATTTGGGTGGTCACCCTGTTTTTTTTTACATAATTTCCATAAGGTCACAGTTTCCTTTGCCTCTTTTCTCAGATTTGATCCATCACCAAGACTGCCTTCACCTCTAAAACATTGTCAGCCTCCATCTCTGCTTCTTATGCTTCTGCCATGGTGCATCTATCCTTCCAGGGAATTTGCAGGATCTTTCAGAGACATCGTTGGTGTATTTCTCCAGCGATTTGAGATGTTTGCTGTATATGGTCCACATCTCTGAGCCATACAGGAGGGCGGGTATCACTACAGCCCTGTAGACCATAAACTTGTTGCCAGATTTGAGGGCCTGATCCTCGAATACTCTCTTCCTCAGGCGACCGAAGGCTGCACTGGTGCACTGGAGGCGGTGTTGGACCTCATCGTCGATGTCTGCCCTTGCTGATAGTAGGCTCCCAAGGTATGGAAAGTGGTCCACGTTGTCCAAGGCCGTGCCATGGATTTTGATGACCAGCTCCATTGGGCGGGCCACATTGTTCGCATGCCCGACACAAGACTCCCAAAGCAAGCGTTCTACTTGGAACTCCTACACGGCAAGCGAGCCCCAGGTGGGCAGATGAAACGTTACAAGGACACCCTCAAAGCCTCCCTGATAAAGTGCAACATCCCCACTGACACCTGGGAGTCCCTGGCCAAAGACCACCCTAAATGGAGGAAGAGCATCCGGGAGGGCGCTGAGCACCTCGAGTCTCGTCGCTGAGAGCGTGTAGAAATCAAGTGCAGGCAGCGGAAGGAGCATGCGGCAAACTAGACTCCCCACTCACCCTTTCCTTCAACGACTGTCTGTCCCACCTGTGACAGAGACTTTAATTCCCGTATTGGACTGTACAGTCGCCTGAGAACTCACTTTTAGAGTGGAAGCAAGTCTTTCTCTATTTCGAGGGACTGCCTATGATGATGATGATGAAATAGCAAGTCATTCAAAATAATGCAGTGTGTGGTCTCACTGATGCTAAGGCCTGCATTACCAGCATCCCTGTCTTTGCCACAGATCTGACTCTTCATACCTCTGAGAATTAATTTTAAGATTCTTATCTTCATCTTCAAATCCTATAATCGGTCACTCCTTCCTACCTCCAGAATCACTCCTAACCATACATTTATGTATGCATCTCCACACCTTTGGCACTACTCTGCCTCTACTTCCCTGCTCCAATGTCAGTGGTCACTCCTTCAGGCGTTATGCCCTCTTTCCTCTGGAACAGCGTTTCTCAAACTGGAGGTCTGTAGAGGCTTTCCAGGAGGTCCGCGACTGGAGGTAATATCAAGCCTGCACCTCTTAATAAAACTGATAAAGATTCAGACTTATTCTCAACAACTGGGCTCACCTTCTCACAGAGGCCCACAGCTCTCACTTACCTTGCAATGAGCGCCCCCTGCCGGTCGAGCCGATTCCACTCCGTGCACCGTGACCCTCTGCCATCCTCCCGACGCATGATCAGCGCACCTGCCGGGCCCTTCAAACAAGTGCCTGAACGTGTTCACGCAAATATATATAATCTCACAGTGCAGCTGTTACAGAACATGCCAGTGGGACAGTATGCTTCAAGCAGCATTCCAGCATGTGCATGGGTGCTCGTGCCCTCACCCACCTTGGCCAGCCTGCTGACAGCTTGAAACATTGTCCATCACTAAGTGATTAATAGAGGCCACCTATTGCTGTGGAGTACCCAGAATTATTCAGAAGCAGGCACATCCATCTCACTGATATCTGTAAGTAAATACCTTTTTTCTTAGAAGCATTATTAAGACACTCTTTACATGCAGCACTTTCATATTATGCATATTATATTGTTTTATCATCTAGATGGGGCAGAGTCCGTGATTATTAATCCATTTGAAAAGGGGTCCTTCAATCAAAAAAGTTTGAGATCCACTGCAGAAGAACTCCATCTCTCAGCCTTTCCATGTTGCCATCTCCTACTCTGCCTTCAAAAGTCTTCTAAAACTCCTGCTATTCAATTGTGCCCTCTTCTTTTTCTCTCTCCTGATCAATGTCCATTTCATTGACCCCAAACCTCTAAAGTACTCTGAGATATCTCTATATGTGAAGAGTATTATAGAAATATAAGTTGCATGTGTTCTGCTACATATGAAACAGCTGTGATTATAAACCAATGGATTTCATCGTAACTTAATGTTCTGTCTCACATTTAAAACAGATTGTTAAAAGCAACCTGGAAACAAGCATTTTTGGATCCAAAGGGGTTTATACTGACCTATTCTTAGCTTAGGCCCTTAGTTCCTGCAGATCCACCACAGCAATGTAAATCAGACAATTAAGAAAAGGAGGAACATGATGATGATGAGGAGAACTAGCAGGAGAGAAGGAAAATTGTCCTTGTGGACTATAATGATGATAAGGAAGATGATGATGAGGGAGATGATGTGAAGAGCAAGCCCACCCATCTGTCACAATCTCCTCAATATCACCCCCTGTGCTCACTTGCTTTTCCACTCCCACACACCACATCCAATAAGTTCAACTGAGGGAATGAGATATTGATAGTAATGATGTGGCACCAGGTGATTCACAGAGAAAGAGGGAACAGAGGAATGGGGAGACTGAGCCCCTTTCCCCATGGAGTCTGAGAAGAAGGCTACCCATGGCATTGGCATTGTAGGTCCCAGAAATCATAGGTACTCACCTAAAAAGAATTATATTCAAGGAACATTGCACTTATGTGGAGGCCCTGAGATCAGCATCCGATGATGTGCAGCAATTAATGGGTGTACAGCCCTCTTTTGTGGTAACATCATGGAAGCGTTATCCTCATTGCAGGCATCAATGGAGCATGTGGTAGCCTCAGTGAAACCTATAATGATGATGGTAGCCTCATTGGAATCTGCAGCTTCCATTATTAGTTACAAAAATTTTGGAGACGGGGAAGAAAGGCTGATTGACTAGGTGGGGGCAGTTGGAGGCAGGTGGTCATGTGATGAAATCTCCAGGAATGTGTCGAGCCAGAGTTGGCAAACCTGTTCATGTCAGTAGCACATGGACTTCCCTAACATGAAATCATCGTGCCTGGGAAGCGAGCAGTGATTTGTGTAGTATATGTAGGCACCTTTAGTAATGACTCCACGAGGCAGGATATGATACTTAAACTGTGTAGACCTGTAGTCCTTTATTTGCAGCTCCTGAGTGAGGACAACAAACTGTGTGTTCCTTTTTATACTGGGTTACCTGCAGTGTGCAGGTAACCCTTAGGGCTCCAGCAGCAGCACCCTCTGGTGTACAAGTAAGGTGTGTACAGTGTAAGGATACATTCAGTGTTGCATAACAGTATTACAGACATCACACAGTAAACAGGCATACATACACAACAACACTTCCCCCCCTAAGCATTTTTCATATCCTTATTGTCATGCCATGGGGAGGTGATCAGTGGTGGGCTATGGGAGGTTGTGGTGAGGGTTGTGTGGTTGCCAGGTGTGACCCCTGTGCTTGAGGCTGGCCTCGTACGTTTCCCCTCCCTCACACACAGATCAAGTGGGTATTACTGTTGTGGGATCCCTCGGGCGGGTAGCCACAGCAGCAGTGGGTGGTGTGTATACACTGTGATGTGGGTAGTTGTGGGCAGGGCCACAAGACTGGGTGGGCTGCTTATCCACCAATTGGGATGAGGGTCAGGTCATCCCAGGGTTTACCAGGGAAGCTGGAGGGTATTGGCCTCATGCTCCTGGTGTTGGCCCTGGTGGCCAGGGGTTGTAAGGCTGATCTGGTGCAGGTTGCCATTGGTGGTGGCTGGGCTGCCCATTGACCACTGTCCCTGTAGTGGGTCTGCTCCCACTGGTTGTGTCTGTCACATTCGTTTCAAAGGTCCAGGCTACATGGTCAGGTCGCCTGCTGGACCTGGGGGTCTCCCACAGGGGGATTCCATTGGCATCAGCATGGTCCCTGTAGGATCCAATGTCCTTTGGCAGTGTCCTACCGGTATACATGACACCTTGGCTCTGATCACACATAGTCGAACCTGCATTTTACATTCTAGCATTTGCATCACTTTTGGGTGTCCTGGTTTCAACAGACATGGTTACATTAGGCATTCCACATTCTTTATCATTATTATTAAGCATAATAAACTTGTTCTTAACCTTACTGACACCTGCATTCATCTCATTAGTCACATTAGTTAAACCAGCATCACAATTCATGGTTACATTGCATACGTTTTCAAACTTGCACCTTTTAATTGCATCTTTAGCTTTAAAGTCCGTGTACTCAAATTGTTGAAACTTCCCCTTTAAATTTTTTTGGTTACTGGTCTCCTTTAAGGGAGCCTTCAAATCTGATTGGCCGCTCGATGTCACATGATGCTCCTCCATGCTCACTCGTGGCATGGTGCAGGCCATTTTGATTACAGGTTCTGCTGCTTGTGGTGCTGCAGCCATTTTCTGGTCTTTCTGCAGGTAGGCTGTGGTGCTATTTTCTTCCACAGGTTCAATCCTGGATGTTGGGAATCCATTTCTTTCGTCGATGTTTCACCTCTTGGAGTGCTGCCTGGCCCGGAAAGTGAAGTTTGGATCCTTGGTCTCGGAGATTTTGCCGGGGTGCTGTGGCAGTCGAGCTGGACAGTAGAACCTCCAGATGCTGCGATGGATCCATGTTTGAGGTCGATTGCTGGAGCCCGGAGGCCTAGGAGCTGCTTCGCTTGGACAGGCTGCCGTTGTGGTTGATTGGCGGGATTCATCCAAAGTTCTTCAAAGGTCGCTTGGCTCATCACAGACTGGCTCACCCCTGTGTCACTCTCCATAGAAACTGGGACCCCGTCGACGTCTGCTTTCATTGTCCACGGAGAACTTTCGGTGGAGCAGGTATGAGTTCCATATTCTTCTTCCAGGGGTTGAGCAACTTCACCTTCCTCTGTGTTGGAGCCCCGGTGATCAGCCAACTCATCAGAGACGCAGTGAGTAAAGCTTTCTCTACATATCCTTTGAAGGTGCCTTTTCTCTTTGCATGCATAGTCTTTGTAGTGGCACTGGTGGGCCCTGTGGTTTCCTCCACGGGGCTAGCCAGTTTGCCCCATGTGGTGGACTCAGGGCAGTGTTTCTGCCCTTAGAAGTATCAATGCGGTGCACTGCTCTCGTCGGTTTAGAGTCCCTTAGTGCTTCATTTAGGTGGTCGCCAAAGTCGCACGGTGCAGCCAGTCTCCTTCAGTGTTCCAATCTTTCTACAAAAGCATCCCAATCTTCCCCATCAGTAAATTGCTGAAAGTTGCTGAGATTTGACATGCTGAACGTGTGGTTTGTGACCTCGTATTCCCGTCGCCAGTTGTAGCGTATGTAGGCACCTTTAGTAATGACTCCAGGAGGCAGAGTATGATACTTAAACATGTAGACCTGTAGTCCTTTATTTGCAGCTCCTGAGTGAGGACAACAAACTGTGTGTTCCTTTTTATACTGGGTTACCTGCAGTGTGCAGGTAACCCTTAGGTCTCCAGCAACAGCACCCTCTGGTGTACAGGCAAGGTGTGTACAGTGTAAGGGTACATTCAGTGTTGCATAAGAGTGTTACAGACATCACACAGTAAACAGGCATGCATATAACAATTTGCATAATGTGCTGCTGAAGGCTGCAAATGAGCTGAACATTCAGAAATTGAAATCCTTCCCAATTCCGGTTGATAGTGGTATTATACAAGGGAGCATATATGGCCATTTTTGTACAATCTGTATCCCTCTGGGCCTTTGGGAAGTGTGTAAAGGCTGTCAGGTTGTAAAATTACATAGCCTTTCTTGTGCTGTCTATTATCCATGGGGAAGGAGATGAACTGCATGGCTTGAGGAAACAATGCATCTTTGACTTGTTTCATACATCTATGCACAGCTGATTACCTGATATTCGTGATGTTCCCAGTGGCAGTGTGAAAGAGCATCAACACATAAACAATTGTGACTTTTACAGCCACTGGCAGTGCATGCCCGTGGTGGAGGTTGACTGCAGATTTGCTTGCAGCAGGTGGCATAACCCAATCAGGCTCCCCTTGTCCATCAAAGCCTCCACAGGCAATGCTTCTTAGACATGTGGGAGCGTGTGCACCTCTGTTAATATATTCTGGTGCAGGGCAACAGGCAGACAAGTGGAGCACATCTCGAGTACAGCTTAACCTGCCTCGTATCCCACTATTAGTTCTCTTCTTCTTCCTCCAAAAAGCAGAGGCATAGGGAAATTCCCAGTGGAAAGCTCACTGTGGGAATTGCGACAGAAGCTCTTGAATGAATTTCAGAGGCAACAGGAATTAAATAAAAATAATAATAAAAGCATCAGCAGGTCTGAAAATAACAACAACAACTTGTATTTTATAGCACCTTTAACTTAGTAAAATGATCCAAGGCGCTTCACAGGAGCATTATAAAACAAAATTTGAACTATAGAAACATAGAATATAGAAACATAGAAAATAGGTGCAGAAGTAGGCCAGTCGGCCCTTCGAGCCTGCAACACCATTTAATAAGATCATGGCTGATCATTCACCTCAGTACACCTTTCCTCCTTTCTCTCCATACCCCTTGATCCCTTCAGCCGTCAGGACCATATCTAACTCCCTCCTGAGTATATCTAATGAACTGGCATCAACAACTCTCTGTGGAAGAGAATTCCATGGTTAACAACTCTCTGAGTGAAGAAGTTTCTCCTCATCTCGATCCTAAATGGCTTACCCCTTATCCTTAGACTGTGACATCTGGTTCTGGACTTCTCCAACAACAGGAACATTCTTCCTATAGCTAACCTGTCCAGTCCCATCAGAATTTTATACGTTTCTATGAGATCCCCTCTCATTCTTCTAAACTCCAGTGAATACAGGCCCAGTTAATCCAGTCTCTCCTCATATGTCAGCCCCGCCATCCCGGGAATCAGTTTGTGAAACTTCGCTGCACTCCCTCAATAGCAAGAACGTCTTTCCTCAGATTAGGAGACCAAAACTGAACACAATATTTCAGGTGAGGCCTCCCAAAGCCCTGTACAACTGCAGTAAGACCTCCCTGCTCCTACACTCAAATCCCCTAGCTATGAAGGCCAACATGCCATTTGCCTTTTTCACTGCCTGTTGTACCTGCATGCCAGCTTTGAATGACTGATGTACCATGACACCCAGGTCTCATTGCAGCTCCCCTTTTCCGAATCTGCCGCCATTCAGATAATATTCTGCCTTCATGTTTTTGCCACCAAAGTGGATAACCTCACATTTATCCACATTATATTGCATCTGCCATGCATTTGCCCACTCACCTAACCTGTCCAAGTCACCCTGCAGCCTCTTAGTATCCTCCTCACAGCTCACACTGCTACCCAGCTTAGTGTCGCCTGCAAACATGGAGATATTACACTTAATTCCTTCATCTAAATCATTGATGTATATTGTAAATAGCTGGGGTCCCAGCACTGAGCCCTGCAGTACCCCACTAGTACTGCCTGCCATTCTGAGAAGGACCCGTTTATCCCTACTCTCTGCTTCCTGTCTGCCAACCAGTTCTCTATCCATGTCAATACATTACCCCCAATACCATGTGCTTTAATTTTGCACACTAATCTCTTGTCTGGGACCTTGTCAAAAGCCTTTTGAAAGTCCAAATACACCACATCCACTGGTTCTCCCTTGTCCACTCTACTAGTTACATCCTCAAAAAATTCGAGAAAATTTGTCAAGCATGATTTCCCTTTCATAAATCCATGCTGACTTGGATCGATTCTGTCACTGCTTTCCAAATGCACTGCTATTTCATCTTTAATAATTGATTACAACATTTTCCCCACTACTGATGTCAGGCTAACTGGTCTATAATTACTCGTTTTCTCTCTCCCTCCATTTTTTAAAAAGTGAGGTTACATTAGCTACCCTCCAGTCCATAGGAACTGATCTAGAGTTGATAGACTGTTGGAAAATGATCACCAATGCATCCGCTATTTCTAGGGTCACTTTTTTAAGTACTCTGGGATACAGACTATCAGGCCCTGGGGATTTATCGGCCTTCAATCCCATCAATTTCCCTAACACAATTTCCTGACTAATAAGGATTTCCTTCAGTTCCTCCTTCTCGCTAGACTCTCGGTCCTCTAGTATTTCCAGAAGGTTAAATGTGTCTTCCTTCGTGAAGATAGAACCAAAGTATTTGTTCAATTGGTCTGCCATTTCTTTGTTCCCCATTATAAATTCACCTGGTTCTGACTGCAAGGGACCTACATTTGACTTCACTAATCTTTTTCTCTTCACACATCTATAGAAGCTTTTGCAGTCAGTTTTTATGTTCCCAGCAAGCTTCCTCTCATACTCTATGTTCCCCCTCCTAATTAAACCTTTTGTCCTCCTCTGCTGAATTCTAAATTTCTCCCAATCCCGAACCACATAAGGAGATATTAGGGTAGATGACCAAAAGATTGGTCAAAGATTAGTTTTAAGGAGAATCTTGAAGGAGGAAAGAGAGGTTTACAGAGTGAATTCCAAAGCTAAGGACTTTGACAGCTGAAGGCATGGCTACCAATGGTGAAGCAATTAAAATCAGTGATGCTCAAGAGGCCAAAATTAGAGGAAGACAGAGATCTTGGTAGGTTTTGGGGCTGGAGGAGATACAGAGATAGGGAGGGGTGAGGCCATGGAGGGAGTTGAAAACAAGGATGAGAATTTTGAAATCGAGGCATTGTTTAACTGGGAGCCAAAGTAGGTCAGCGAGCACAGGGGTGATGAGTTTTGAATGACCTCAACTTGAGAGAGGCTGGACAGGAGAGCATTGAAATAGTCAAGTCTAGAGGTAAAAAAGGCATGGACGAGGGTTTCAGCAGCGGATGAGCTGACGCAGTGTCGGAGTCAGGCGATGTTCCGAAGTTGGAAATAGGCGGTCTTAGAGAGGCGCGGATATGTAGTCGAAGCTCATTTCAAGGTCAGATATGACACCAAGGTTGTGAACAGTCTGGTTCAGCCTCAAACAGCTGTCAGGGAGAAGGGTGGAGTCGTTGGTTAGGGAATGGAGTTTGTAGCGGGGACTGAAGACAATGGCTTCGGTTTTCCCAATGTTTAGTTGGAGGAAATTTCTGCTCATCTAGTACTGGATGTCGGATAAGCATAGTAACAATTTAAAGACAGTAGAGGGGTCGAGAGAGGTGGTGGTGAATTAGTTTTGGGTGTCGTCAACGTACATGTGACAACTGACGCTGTGTTTTCAGATGATGTTGGCAAAGGGCAGCATGTAGATGAGAAATAGGAGAGGTCCCACGATAAATCCTTAGGGGACACCAGAAGTAATGGTCTGGGAGTGGGAAGAGAAGCTATTGCAGGTGATTCTCTGGCTATAATTAGATAAATAAGAATGGAACCAGGTGAGTGCAGTCCCACCCAGGAGAAGCATATGAGGAGGATGGAGTGGTCAACCGTGTCAAAGGCTGCAGGCAGGTCGAGAGGGATGTGGTGGAATAGTTTACCTTTGTCACAGTTACAAAGGATGTCATTTGTGACTTTGATCAGAGCCGTTTTGGTACTGTGGCAGGGGCGGAAACCTGATTGGAGGGATTCAAACATGGAGTTCCGGAAAAGATGGGCATGGATTTGGGAGGCGACAGCACGTTCAAGGACTTTGGAGAGGAAAGGGAGGTTGGAGATGGGGCAGTAGTTTGCAAAGACAGAAGAGTCATGGATTATTTTTTTGAGGAGAGGGTTGATGACGGTAAATTTGAAGGTGAGGGGGACTGTACCTGATAAGAGAGTACCATTAGTAATATCAGCTAACATGGGAGCCAGGAAGGGAAGTTGGGTGGTCAACAGTTAAGTGGGAATAGAATTGAGGAAGCAGGAAGTGGGTCCCATGGACATCATGCGCTTGGCGAGGGCATGAGGGGAGATAGGAGAGAAACTGGACAAATATGCAAGTTCAGGGCTATGGCAGGGAGAACCTTAGAGGAAGTTTGGCCCATTGGCTACAGGAAGGGAAGGAAGTGGCAGAGGCAGCTGATCGGATGGTCTCAATCTTAGAGACAAAGAAGTCCATGAGCTTCTCGCTCATTGTTGGAGGTGAGGGTGGAGGAGACAGGGGAGAGGGGTTTAAGAAGATGGTTTGCAGTAGAGAATAGAAGCCGGGGTATTATCTTTGCATTTCGAAATGATTCTGGAATAGTGAGCAGTTTTGGCAGACGAGAGCAGGACCCGATAGTGCTTTATGTGGGCCAGCCAGATCTGGCTGTGAATGGCTAAACTAGTTGTCTGCCATATCCGTTTAAATCTGCATCCCTTGAACTTAAGGGAGTGAAGGTGAGGGCCGTACCAGGGGAAACGGCCAGGGTGTGAGAGAAAGTAATGGTTTTAATGGGGACTAGGGTATCAAAGATGGTAGTGAGGGTGTGGTTGAGCAGATTGGTAGCTGCAGGTCTGTCATGTTGAATGGAGGGCCAAAGGCTGGATAGTTGGGATTCTGAAAGTGCAGCTGGTCATGAATTTGAAGAGAATTTTTTTCAGGTGCAGACACAGAAGGAAATAGGGTTGGGAGGGGGAAGGGGGATATGGTTGGAGGGCGATAGAAAGAAATGATCTGGCCTTATCTGTGATTGACATGATGGGAGTGGCGAGGCCATGAGAGATGGCAAGGTCAAGGGGGTGGTTGTGAATATGGGCAGGGGAGTTTACATGAAGGGAACGATTAAGGGAGGTAAGGAGGGCAGTGTGCATAATGAAGTTAGATGGAGGTTGAAATCACCAAGGATGAGAAGTTGCTTGGTGCAGAGGCTGAGGGAGGAAAGTAGTGAAGATATCTTGGTGCGAAAATATTTATGGTACTTGGGTTGGCAGTACAGAACGAGGATGTTAAATCAGAGTTGAGAGGGGTGGAACAAGGTAAGATGCTCAATGGAGGAGAAAGTGCCAGAGGAGTAGGGGGCAGACTAAGGTGTAATTTGGTGATAGAGCCACACTGACACTGCGACAGTCTGGGCAGGGCAAGTGGTGGAAGGTTTAGCTAGGCAGGGAGGCTTCATTTAGGGGGAAGTTGTCATCACCCCTCATCCAGGTACCTATTGACAAAACATTCAATTTTAGGTGCAAGATCAAAAAATAATAAGGAAAACAAAATAAACAACACATTTTTAAAGTTAATTGTTGACAACGACCTGACTTTTTTTTCCCAGAGGTCTTGATGTTGAAGCTACAAGGTTAAACTTTTCTGAGTGCACGCTGAAGCAGAGAACTTTGTTCGCTGGCAGTGACTATTGGAGTGGAGCTAAATTATAAAACAGATGGAAATCTGTTCAACCTCCAGACCAGATCCAAGGTCATCCCATCCTCAGACATCGAACTACAGTACGCAGACGATGCCTGCACCTGCGCACACTAGGAGGCCGAACTTCAAGCCATTGTCAACACCTTCACTGAGGCATATGGGAGCATGGGCCTACACTAAACATCCGTAAGGCAATGGTCCTCTGCCAACCTGATCCTGCCACACAGCACTGCCCCCCCCATTATCAAAATCCACGATGAGGCCTTGGACAATGTGGACCATTTTCCATACCTCGTGAGCCTAGTGTCAGCAAGAGCAGACATCGATGATGAAGTCCAACACCACCTTCAGTGTGCCAGTGCAGTCTTTGGTCACCTGAGGAAGAGAGTGTTTGAAGACCAGGACCTCAAACCCGGCACCAAGCTAATGGTCTACAGGGCAGTAGTGATACCCGCCCTCCTATATGGCTCAGAGATGTGGACTATATACATTAGATACCTCAAAGCGCTGGAGAAGTACCACCAACGCTGTCTCCGCAAGTTCCTGCAAATCCATTGGCAGGACAGATGCACCAATGTCAGTGTTCTCGCTCAGGCCAACATCCCCAGCATCGAAGCACTGACCACACTCGACCAGCTCCGTTGGGCGGGCCACATCGTCCGCATGTCCGACACGAGACTCCCAAAGCAAGCGCTCAACGCGGAGCTTCGACACGGCAAGCGAACCTCAGGTGAGCAGAGAAAACACTTCAAGGACACCCTCAAAGCCTCCTTGACAAAGTGCAACATCCCCTCCAACTCCTGGGAATCGCTGGCCCAAGACCGTCCAAAGTGGAGGAAGAGCATCAGGAAGGGCGCTGAGCACCTCAAGTCCCATCGCCAAGAGCAAGCAGAAACCAAGCGCAGACAGTGGAAAGAGCGTGCGTCAACCCAGGCACTCCAACCACCCTTTCCTTCAACCACTGTTTGCTCCACCTGTGACAGAGACTGAAGGTCCCTCATTGCACTGTACAGTCACTTGAGAACTCACGTTTAGAGTGGAAGCAAGTCATCCTCGACTCTGAGGGACTGCCTATGATGATGATGATTATTATTGGACAACCCTTCTTGTTAAGAGTATTAGCACTGTGAATTTGCTTGGGGGTTCTCCCAAACTGTCACCACAAAAGAGAAGATCATCCCAATTACCTGGTTTATCCAGGTTTCCTCTGATGTTCCGTGGTCAATCGGGAGAAATTCCTAGCTCAGAAATTCTGTGATTTGTGGTATTGTAACTAATTTTACACATTTCAGCCCATTGAGTTTGCTGAACTGCAATTCCATTACTTGCTACTGTGCAAGGATAGTCCTACGACACATTGAAATATTAGGGTAAATCTGTAATACCATGTTCCCAATGAGTAACTGTGTTCACAGGAGCGTAGGTTAGTGATGGGGTTGCAATATTGTATCCCAATACTCTGGCCTACACATTCTTCAAGCATTCAAGCGTAGGATCGAGGAGCTACACTAATTATATGAACATAAAAAAAGTCAAAGATGAAAAAAGGTCATTCACCTCTTTAAAGCTCATCACTCCAGAACATTAATTTCTGCATCATAGCATCTAATAGTACTTGGACTAACCCTAACGTTTTTGCCTGCATTGCCAAACATTTTTCACTTATTCAGTGAAGCAGTTTTTCCTGATATGTCTGTTTTGAATTGACTTTTCACTAATTAATATTTATATCCTCTGGTCCTACTTTCTTGTTGAACTTGGAAATGAGAATTATTTAAAGCTTTGCTGCAGTAAAGTGTTTAAGAAAATTATCAGACTCTTCCCTGTTGGAGGTTCACTAAATTAAATGG
Source organism: Pristiophorus japonicus (assembly GCF_044704955.1). Taxonomy (NCBI): domain Eukaryota; kingdom Metazoa; phylum Chordata; class Chondrichthyes; family Pristiophoridae; genus Pristiophorus; species Pristiophorus japonicus. Next base: position 107,208,162 of record NC_091977.1, read on the forward strand.
CAGTAGATATCTTGCTTATCTTCTGGCGGGAAGGGAAATGATACGATTTTGGAATTGACTGTGCTTGTCGTCTTGACTCAGGCTTGCTTTTGGGCACAAGATTGTGCTCTGATCCCCTGCAGCTGATCCCTGCTTATGTATAAATGAGTAAACATCCATATTCCCAATTGCTATTCTGAGGGAAGGGCCATAGATAATGTGTTGGTCAAGAGAGGCTGATACCCACCTGAAAACCACAATTTTAGAAGTTTCAAAGCCAAACTCCAAACGAGAAAGAAGGTCCATCCTTTGTCTGTGTGCATTTAATTATCTGCAAGGCCTTAGTCAACTTAATGCCAGCCTGAGGCTGGTGCCTATTAATGTTTTGCTGTACAGTGAACATACATCAACTTCAAAGTAAAGTTGATGTATCCTGATCATATAAACATTGTAGCAGATGAAATTGTGTTGGCGGAAATCAAATGGCGCAGTGTCTTGGCTGTGTTACAGATCCTATATTATAACAGTGACGACACTTCAAAAGTACTTCATTGTCTGCAAAATGCTTTAGAACGCACTGAGGTCGGGAAAAGCGCTATATAAATGCAAAGGCTGGATTTTCAGCTTTTGGGGTTTTTTGGTGAAAATTATAGCGATATGTGAAAATTAACGTTTACTTTGTACTACCATTTTTAGGCCGAATTTTCGGCTGCTACGTCTGCGTCATCGGTAAAGGAGGCGTTGCATGATTACTCACGGCGCAAAATGCGAGTTTCGGCAACTTTGATCCGTGGTCATTTGCGCTGCAATAGAGGCATTGTAAAAAATATCCCAAAATCATTCACAAAACCCTTAGCTAGCAATCGCTGAAAAATAATTAATAAAAACTTTAGCTTACTTTTTTGCAGGTTTTCATACTGACCGCCAGATTTGACCTGTCGGTATTCTGGGCGCGGTGTACAGATCAGGACAGTGCCGAAAGTACGATGGTAACGCAATCCGCGTCGTTACACATTGGCGCACCTCTCCCTGGCGGTACTTGAAAGTGCTGCCACAAACAGGTACCCGAGGATCCCGCCTGGGCTTTGCCACCGGGTTTTCGTCATGTAGGGTCAAATCGTGGCGAAAACCTGGTCGCAAATCTCTCTCAAATCTGGCCCCTAGTCGTTCTTTATTTCTTTCTATCTTTTTTACCTCTGAGGTCACGGCTTTGAGCCACAACACAGGCTTACAACTCTTCTGACAAATATGTGGTGATTTTAATCGTTTTAACTAGCTCATACGGTGGGGCATCATGCCCAAAGAGAATCGGTCAATTTAACTAGTGGCCATGGTAACAGTTCAGTGCAGACGTATCTGTCTTGCAGAAATCATGCTTTTTGATTGGTGGCTTTCATAAGATTGGTGGCTTTTGTCTACAGGCTGCAAAGGTGAAATATTTGAGAAAACAAAGGAATTACACAATATTATACAATGAAGTGTGATACTAATACACGCATCAGAATGAAGTGATCATACCTTGATCTTATATTGCTTCACACTGCATTATCTAACAACAGTAATTTGTGATAAATCAAGAGGTATACCTTTAAACATAAAACACTAACAATGATTACTGTGCATTTTTATTTTAACACTATGGGCCCAAGTTTCCACATGATTTGCGCCTGATTTTTAGGAGCAACTGGTGGAGAACGGATTATCTTAGAAATCGCAATTCTCCACATTTTATTTTCTGCAGTTCTAGTCAGGTAGAACAGTTCCACTTTGGAACACAATTTTTTCTTCAAAAGGGGGCGTGATGGCCACTGATGCCTGATTTCAAAGTTTCCACAGTGAAATCGTACTCCAAACCAACTTAGAATGGAGCAAGTGAAGATTTTTGTAGAACTGAAAAAACCTGTTCTACACATTAAAAAATCAGGCGCAGGTTAAAAAGTAGGCGTCCAGAACGAGGTGGGGGGGAGGGGGGGGAAGGGAAGTCATTAAATTCTACAATAAATCCTTATTTATACTTCTACAAATATTATACTAATAAATCCAACCTGAATAAAAATTTATAAGCAAAGAAAAGATTAAATAAACCATCTTCCTACCTGTGTGAAAGTGCTGCAGCCAGGAAGAATGCTGCAGCAAGCCTCACAAAACGAGGCAGCAATTCCCGCAGGCGGGCGGGCGGGAGGGAACCGACCGAACGCGGGGGCGGGGGGGAAGGAAGCCGTTCCAGACGGCGGGCGGGAGGGAGGGAGGGGACTGACCGAACGCAGGGAAGCCGTTCCAGACGGCAGAGAGGGACCCAACCGACCGAACGCAGGGGGGGGGGGGGGGGGAGCCGTTCCAGACGGCGGGAGGGAAGGAGACAGAAGGCTTCAGGAAGCCTCAGAAATTGAGGAGCCATTTCCCGACGGCAAAAGGAGGAGATCGTCGGGAAACGGCTGCCTCAACTTTCTGAGGCTTCCTGCAGCCTTCTCAGTGGTGATGTGCTGATGGCAATGTGCTTTTATTAAAAAATGTTCAAAAACTAAACAGCTACAAAGAACTACAAAAATGGCCGAGTGCCAATGTTTCCTTCACACTGAGCATGCACGAACGCTCCAACGCGCACGCGCAGCGTTGCCGGCAGGAAAAAAACCTAATTTAAATAGTACCCGCCCCCTCCCACTTACAAAATCGGCGCGAGTGTAGGCTCCGCCCCCCTGGGCGCCGCGCCAAACAGACAAGGAGCTGCAGGACGCTCCAGAATCGTGCGGTTTTTTTCCGGCGCCGTTTTAGGCGCGAAAAACGGGCGCCCAGCTCGGAGGGGCACTCGTTTTTTATCGTGTGGAAACTTGGGCCCTATAAGATTACTTCCTTTAACTGTTGAAATAGTTTTGCCTTTGCAATGTAGGAAAATAAAAATTTATATTGAAGAATGCATCTGAAGGGTTGGACAAGATAAGATCTATAACTTTAGTACAGTACAAAGCCTTTTTAATGTCCTATGGCTATTTCTTTGAAAATAGGATTATTACAGCTATTGCAATTATACTATTATATTTTTATATTTAAAAATATTATAATGCTATCAAACTAAATTATATATTGATATTGCAATTTTTGATGTTTTTGTGATGATTTAACTAATTTTTTGCAGGGGTGACTTGCTTCCTGAAGTAGCTGTCAGCTCGACTTGACAGTGAACAGACTTCTTGGTTGCTAAGCCACAGAGCAGTATTAGCATTGTTATTATAATCTATTCCAGATGAAACCAAGAAACTAGTTAACATTTAAAATTAAACTGGGTGCAGTAGAAAATCGGATTAATCAGTACAAATAACAGGTGTGTATGTTTGGGCATATACTGTACTTGAAGCATCAGATCTGGACTTGTAACAAAAGCACCACTGGATTGAACCTCTTTGGTTTTTAAGTGGACTTACACAAATGCAATACTCAGTTGTAGAATACACAATGCAAAATTATATTATTTGGCTGATTTTATGAATATATTTTCCCAGCAACAAGTCTCAACTATCGGGAGCATATGTAAGGAAATCGTGGGCAAGTCCCCTGCATTTTCCCATTCAATGGATCTCACCTGCCGGCATTGAGAGAAGACTGCAGAAAGCAAGGTCATTGCAGAAAGGAGGTATTTGTTGCAAGGGTTTTGTGGCTGGGGATGGCCAGAGATCCTGGGCAGCGGAGGTTGGGCTTTCCTGACGGATTAAGGAGGTGCAGTAGCGTTCCTCCTGGCCCCAAAAAGGAAAGTTTAAAAAAAACTTACTTTGCTATGTCTTGCTGGCTTAGGAATGTTATGTATGTTAACTTTATAATAGTGTAAGACTTGCCACCAGGGGGAGCACCTGTTGAAGACCCAAGGGTCACCTGCACACCTCGTGCAAGCAAGTATAAAAGGTTGTCTGCCATGCTGATTCTTCACTCTGGAGTTTGATTAAAGAGACTAAAACCACATCAGTTTGAGCTTACAGCACACAGTCTTGTGGAGTTATTCTGAACATAACAATTGGCGACGAGTAACAGATCACGAACTTTCACGCGGTTATGGCTGCCGTTGGTATTCTTGAGAGATTTGTTGAGGGTGATGATTGGGAAGCCTTCATTGAGTGTCTTGACCAGTACTTCGTGGCCAACAAGCTGGATACGGACAGTAACACGGTTAAGCGCAGGGCGATTCTCCTCATCGTATGTGGGTCCACGATATATGGCCTCATCAAAAATCTGCTAGCACTGATGAACCCAATGGATAAGACATATGCAGAGTTGTGTACGCTGGTTCGGGAACACCTCAAGCCGAAGGAGAGCATCTTAATGGCCAGGTATCGCTTTTATTCGCACCATCGCTCCGAGGGCCAGGACATGGCGAGTTATGTCGCCGGCCTACGAAGCCTTGCAGGACCGTGCGAATTTGCCGGATTTTGGGGGGAAATGTTGCGGGACTTTTTCGTGCTTGGAATCGGCCACGAGGTCATTCTTCGCAAACTGCTGTCTGCCAAATCCCTAAATCTGAGCAAAGCTATCACGATAGCCCAGGCTCTCATGTCCACGAATGATAACACTAAGCAGTTTTCTTTTCAATACCGAAGCTCAACGGAAAGTACTGTGCATAAAATAACGCCTTCATCAGGCAGAACTGTACAGGACAGGACCTACACACCTGCAGAGGCCAGACCTAGGATGACTCAGAGTCCGCCGTGGGGCGTGAATGCGAATCCATTAACATCATGTTGGCGCTGCGGGTGTAATCATCGAGCCCATCAATGTCGATTCAAGCACTACGTGTGCAAAGGTTGCGGAACAAAGGAACACCTCCAGCGAATGTGCAAACGTGCTGCGACTCACCACGTGGCAGAGTCAGCAGAAGATGACCGATCCGGCGCGGATCATGCTGAACGAGTAAGAGAGGCAACTCAACCCGAGGCTGAAGAGGAAGTGTATGGGGTACACACCTTCACCACCAAAAGCCCTCCGATAATGTTGAAAGTCAAATTAAACGGCATTCCAGTTTCCATGAAATTGGACACGGGGGAGAGTCAGTCAATTATGAGCCAGAAGGCTTTTGAGAAACTGTGGGTCAACAAGGCACAAAGGCCAAAACTAAGCCCGATTTATACAAAGCTGCGCACTTGCACCAAAGAGCTCATACCAGTCATTGACAGTACGGCAGTGAAGGGATCGTACGATGGAGCTGTGCATGATTTATCACTGTGGATTGTACCAGGCGATGGCCCAACGCTGTTCAGCAAAAGTTGGCTTGGAAAGATCCGATGGAACTGGGACGATATCAAAGCACTGTCTTCGATGGATGATGCCTTGTGCACTCAAGTGCTAAACAAATTTCCGTCGCTATTTGAGCCAGGTATCGGCAACTTCACAGGCGCCAAAGTGCAGATCCATCTAGTCCCATTCATCACAAGGCCCGAGCGGTTCCATATATGATGCGGGAGAAAGTCGAGATCAAATTGGACAGACTTCAACGAGGGGGAATTATATCACCAGTCGAGTTCAACGAGTAGGCCAGTCCAATTGTTCCGGTGTTGAAAAGCGATGGCACGGTCAGAATCTGCGGAGACTACAAGGTAACAATGAACCAAGTCTCGTTACAGGACCAGTACCCGCTACCCAAAACAGAGGACCTGTTCGCAACATTAGCAGGGGGGGAAGTCGTTCACCAAGCTGGATCTAACCTCTGCTTACATGACACAGGAGCTGGCTGAATCTTCGAAAAGATTGACGTGCATCAACACGCAGAAAGGACTGTTCATATACCACAGATACCCTTTTGGGATTCGCTCTGCTGCTGCCATCTTCCAGAGGAACATGGAGAGACTGCTAAAATTGATTCCGCGCACCGTGGTGTTCCAAGACGACATCTTGATCACTGGCCGCAACACCACTGAACACTTGCACAACCTGGAAGAGGTTCTAAAGTGACTGGACAGAGTGGGACTCAGCCTGAAACGCTCCAAGCTTGTTTTCCTGGTGCCAGAGGTTGAATTTTTGGGGAGAAACATTGCGGCAGACGGCATCAGACCCATAGACTCCAAGACAGAGGCCATCAAGAATGCACCCAGACCACAGAATGTGACAGAGCTGCATTCGTTCCTGGGACTCCTCAACTATTTTGGTAACTTTCTACCAGGTTGAGCACTTTGCTGGAATCTTTGCATTTATTGCTACATAAGGGTGATGACTGGGTCTGGGGTAAATCTCAAGAGACAGCCTTTGAGAAGGCCAGAAACCTGCTATGTTCTAACAAGTTATTTGTATTGTATGACCCGTGTAAACGGTTAGTACTAGCTTGTGAGGCATCTTCGTACGGGGTCGGTTGTGTGTTACAGCAAGCCAATGTGGCAGGCAAACTGCAACCGGTTGCATATGCATCTAGAAGTTTTCTAAGGCTGAAAGAGCCTACAGTATGGTTGCGCATACGGGGTTAAGAAAATGCACCAATACCTATTTGGACTCTGGTTCGAGCTCGAAACCGACCACAAACCGCTCACTTTGCTGTTTTCAGAAAGCAAAGGTATTAACACCAATGCTTCATCCCGCATCCAAAGATGGGCACTAACATTATCTGCATATGACTATGTAATCCGCCACAGACCAGGCACTGAGAACTGTGCTGATGCCCTCAGTCGACTACCATTGCCCACCATCGGGATGGAAATGGCGCAACCCGCAGACCTGCTTCTTGTAATGGATGCTTTTGAGAGTGAGGGGTCACCCGTCACAGCTCGCCAGATCAGAACCTGGACTAGCCAGGACCCTGTGCTATCACTAGTAAAAAACTGCGTCTTTAATGGGAGCTGGTCGACTGTTCCTGGGGAAATGCAAAACGAAATTAAGCCCTTTTATCGACGCAAGGAGAAATGTCCATCCAATCGGATTGTCCCCTATGGGGGAATCGCGTGGTTTTGCCAAAAAAAGGCAGGGAAACGTTTATACGCGACCTACACAGTACCCACCCAGGCATAATCATGATGAAGGCTATCGCCAGGCCGCACGTTTGGTGGCCCGGCATTGACTCGAAATTGGAGTCATGCGTACATCAATGTAACACTTGCTCACAGTTGAGCAATGCACCAAGGGAGGCCCCACTGAGTATGTGGTCATGGCCCTCCAAACCGTGGTCCAGGGTCCACGTAGATTTCGCTGGCCCCTTTCTCGGAAAGATGTTCCTAGTAGCAGTGGACGCTTACTCTAAATGGATTCAATGTGTAATAATGTCATCATGTACGTCCACCACCACCACTGAAAGCCTCCGGGCCATGTTCGCCATCCATGGTTTGCCCGACGTCCTTGTTAGTGACAACGGACCATATTTCACCAGCTTGGAATTCAACGAGTTCATGACCCGCAATGGCATCAAACATGTCAGGTCTGCCTTATTTAAGCCCGCATCTAATGGTCAAGTGGAACGGGCAGTCCAAACTATGAAACGCTTGACGGATGGTTCCCTGCAGACCCGGTTATCTTGGGTTCTGCTCAGCTACCGGACATGACCCCACTCGCTTACCAGGGTTCCCCCGACAGAATTGTTAATAAAGAGAGCACTCAAAACCAGACTCTCCTTAGACCACCCGGATCTCAATGATCATGTAGAAACCCGGCGTCACCAGCATAATATGTACAATGATCGCGCGGCTGTATCGCGTGACATTGAGGTTAATGACCCTGTATTTGTTCTTAATTATAGTCATGGTCCCAAATGTGTTGCTGACACTGTTTTAGCCAAGGAGCGGAATAGAGTGTTTGTTGTCAAACTTCTGAATGGACAAATGTGCAGAAAGCATTTGGATCAGACCAAACTGCGATTCACTGACAACCAAGAACAGTTTGAAGAGGACTTTACCATCATTGATCCACCAAAACACATCCAACCAGCAATCGACCTCGCTGTCAACCACGAGGATGAACCCACCGACAGTCCGATCAGACCAGCCGCGCTGCAACGCAGCAATGATCCGACCGACTCACCCATACCAGGACTTCAACTCGGGTGATCAACCCGGGAACGAAGAGCCCTGATCGCCTCAACTTGTAAATAATTTGTATCTAAGACTTTGAGGGGGAGTGATGTTATGTATGTAAACTTTATAATAGTGTAAGATTTGCCAACAGGGGGAACACCTGTTGGAGACCCAAGGGTCACCTACACACCTCGTGCAATCAAGTATAAAAGGTTGTCTGCCATGCTGCTTCTTCACTCTGGAGTTTGATTAAAGTGACTAAGGTCACATCAGTTTGAACTTACAGCACACAGTCTTGTGGAGTTATTCTGAACATAACAAGGAACATAGAAACAGAAGTAGGCCATGCTCTTGCAGAGATCATGCACGGGCTTGACGGGTTGAAAGGCTGTTGAAAGGAATGATTCTGCGCTGTAACCATTCTATGATTTAGCCTCTCAAGCCTATTCAGCTATTCAATGAGATCATGGCTGATCTGTGACCTAACTCCATATACCTGCCTTTGCCCCATATCACTTATTACCTTTGGTTAATAAATATCTATCAATCTCAGATTTAAAATTAACAATTGACCCAGCATCAATTCCCATTTGCAGAAGAGAGTTCCAACCTTCTGCCACCATTTGCATGTCGAAGTGTTTCCTAACTTCTCTCCTAAAAGACCTGGCTCTAATTTTTAGACCATGCCCCATAGTCCTAGACTCCCCACCCAACGAAAATAGTTTGGGCTAGACTTTCCACTTCACATCGCCCATCTATGGCCTATCTATCACCCAAAACGGACCTCTATGGCCCATTTTGACTAAAAAGTGCAAACTAGGCCCAAAACATTGCTGGAAAAACAGGTGCCCAAGTTTCCACTTTGATCACCGAGATGATCGCCCAAATGATCGCTCACACAAGACCCATCCCAATTTTCGGCACCTAGCATGCACTTCGCTGGGCCGATGCAAGGCCCGAAAGACTGCTGAGAAATAGTTGCTTTTACTGGCTTAAGAGAAGCAAATGGGCACGACGGACACCATTTTGAAGTTCGGAGGAAGGGTGGAGGATTATTTGTGAGTTATTTAAAGAGTTAATTTAAAGATAATTGTACTCAGAATATTGGGACAGGGAATATAAAGAGGTATTATCAAGTTATTTTTGGTAAATAGGTTTTATATATTGAAATTATTTTGTAAATAGCTTTTACATAGTGAAGTTATTTACTGATATTGTTGGGGCCTATCAAACTGACTGGTATACAGCGTAGAGATTACAGAGAGTGCAAAGTACAGTGATTAGCGAGTGTAGAGTAGGGAGATTATTAAAATTAGTGAAAGTAATCATTGATAGTGATGGGGCCTCTTCTTTCCCTGCCTTTAATTACAACTGCTCACACACTGGTTACTGAAAGGATCAATCGAAGCGGTGGCAGAGAAATGCGTAGACGGAGACGAAGACAGAGGAGGAGACTGTATAGCCAATGAAAATACTTGGAAAAGCAATCTTACCTGAACTTGTCTGAAAATGCTTGTCTTAGGAGGCTGCGATTCCAGAAGGAGGTCATCGAGGAGATATGTCAACTGGTCAAGGGTGATCTGCAACCTTTCAGCACCATCAGAACCACACAGTCCATTGAGGTGAAGATTACTGCTGCCCTAGCCTTCTACGCATCGGGATCTTTTCAGGCTTCAGCTGGCGACATCTGCCATATCTCTCAGCACACTACACACTGCTGCATTCGACAGGTGACTGAAGCCCTTTACGCTCGCAGGATGATCTTCATAAGCTTCCCAATGACCAGGGAGGCACAGACCGAGAGGGCTTTGGGTTTCTCGAGAATAGCAGACTTCCCCAAGGTGCAGGGAGCAATAGACTGCACGCACATTGCCCTGAAAGCACCCTTAAAGAACGCGGAGGTCTTTCATAACAGAAAGGGGTTCCACTCACTAAATGTGCAGCTTGTTATCGACCACAATCAAACAATTATGACAGTAAATGCTACATTTCCTGGCAGCATCCATGATGTGAACATCTTACGTGAAAGTGCTATCCCTGACTGTTTGTCAATCAGCCAGAAGGTCACGGTTGGATGCTGGGGGATAAAGGGTATGGCCTTGCCAGTTGGCTGATGATCCCTCTGCGTAATCCTGTCACTGAAGCACAGAAATGGTATAATGAAAGTCACATAGCGACTCGCAACATTGTTGAAAAGACAATTGGAGTCCTAAAGCAGCGCTTCAGATGCCTGGATCATTCTGGAGGTAGCCTACAGTACCACCCTGACCAGGTCGCAGAGTTTATTGTGGTGTGTTGCATGCTGCATAACTTAGCTATAAGAAGAGGACAAGTAATGCCAGATTGGGCTGCAGGTCCACCTCCAGAAGGAGGGGAGACAGAAGAGTCAGCCGGCAAGGATGAAGAGGAGGAAGAGGCGGAAGAGGACGCAGGTGAGGACTTAGGGGAGCGCAATCAGCCTGGCGATCTAGCACCGGGACCACCACACCCCTCCTGAAGACCAGTAGCCAGTGGCAGTTACATGGCCACTAAGCTGTTGCATCAGCAGCTCATTAATGAACTCTTTGCATGAACTATCATTGTGGATATTCAAATGTTCATTTACAGTTAGGGTTAATCAAAAGTTTCATTTGCGTGGGGTTTCCTTGTTGTCTTGCCTGCACTGGCCTATCATCGGAATTAATGTTTACTTGAAGTAAAGTTTAAGTAAAGTACTGCTAAAATAAAAGAATGAACAAATAAGGATGAACAACTGTAAATTTGTTAGCTAATGTATCTAAGAGCGAAGCCACAAAATTTGTTGAATTAAAGATTTTTTTTTATTAACAAAGACAACAAACAAATTTTTAATAAACTATTTAACAATACCCTCCCTCCACCCCTGCCCCCCGCCCCCGCCCTCCCCCCCCCAACCCCCACCCCGGCCCCAACCCACCCTTCCCTCAAATCCCCCAAATGTTAACAATTTTTCAAAAAGAAAAACAGTTCAACAATGAAAAACATTCCCCCCTCCCTACCTGTGGCCACGCTTCCCTCCAGGTCCGGTCCCACCCCGTGTTTTTAGCCCACCTGCCCGTTCTGGTCTACGCAGACTGACACGAATACATTGCGCAGTGTGGGACGGCAAGACTTCCTGCCGTGGTGGAGGTGATGGAGTGGAAGCAGAAGCCTGAGGCTCTACTTCTGAGTCAGGAGGAACTGTGTCCTCCGTACTCACTTGTGTGCTCGGGGTCTCGCTGCGAGCTGACACGACACCTTGGGGTGCAGTGTCGTGTCCAGCCAGCAACGCATACCGAACGGCATTGGTTGTGGTGGTCTGCTGACGAATGGCCTCCAACGTCACCCGTGCTAGAAGACCAGTTGGAAAAGGTTGTGCTGAACTCGCTCCAGGTTGCTGGAAACTGGTTCCAGTTTGCGGAGAAACCCGCGAAACCCTGGATAAGGTCGCGACCGACCGCGACCGTCTCCCTGCACAGGGATATCAAGCGCTCCGTCTGGCTCTCCATGGTAGGCGATTGCTCACCCCACTGACCGGACCTCCATGGGGTCGGCGTTTGCAATGTTACGCGCCTTGGCGTCACCAGCTGCACACTGCTTGGTCCTGGTGCATCATCCAGCTCAATAGAGATGGTTGCAGGTTATTCCCCCCTCCACAAAAACAATTTTGTCCTCTTCCTCCTCCTCCTCCTCCTGCTCTTGCTCCACAGTTGGCAACAGTTAGAAACATAGAAACATAGAAACATAGAAAATAGGTGCAGGAGTAGGCCATTTGGCCCTTCTAGCCTGCACCGCCATTCAATGAGTTCATGGCTGAACATGCAACTTCAGTACCCCATTCCTGCTTTCTCACCATACCCCTTGATTCCCCTAGTAGTAAGGACTTCATCTAACTCCTTTTTGAATATATTTAGTGAATTGGCCTCAACAACTTTCTGTGGTAGAGAATTCCACAGGTTCACCACTCTCTGGGTGAAGAAATTCCTCCTCATCTCGGTCCTAAATGGCTTCCCCCTTATCCTTAGACTGTGTCCCCTGGTTCTGGACTTCCCCAACATTGGGAACATTCTTCCTGCATCTAACCTGTCTAACCCCGTCAGAATTTTAAACGTTTCTATGAGGTCCCCTCTCATTCTTCTGAACTCCAGTGAATACAAGCCCAGTTGATCCAGTCTTTGTTGATAGGTCAGTCCCGCCATCCCGGGAATCAGTCTGGTGAACCTTCGCTGCACTCCCTCAATAGCAAGAATGTCCTTCCTCAGGTTAGGAGACCAAAACTGTACACAATACTCCAGGTGTGGCCTCACCAAGGCCCTGTACAATTGTAGCAACACCTCCCTGCCCTTGTACTCAAATCCCCTCGCTATGAAGGCCAACATGCCATTTGCTTTCTTAACCGCCTGCTGTACCTGCATGCCAACCTTCAATGACTGATGTACCATGACACCCAGGTCTCTTTGCACCTGCCCTTTTCCTAATCTGTCACCATTCAGATAATAGTCTGTCTCTCTGTTTTTACCACCAAAGTGGATAACCTCACATTTATCCACATTATACTTCATCTGCCATGCATTTGCCCACTCACCTAACCTATCCAAGTCGCTCTGCAGCCTCATAGAATCCTCCTTGCAGCTCACACTGCCACCCAACCTAGTGTCATCCGCAAATTTGGAGATACTACATTTAATCCCATCATCTAAATCATTAATGTACAGTGTAAACAGCTGGGGCCCCAGCACAGAACCTTGCGGTACCCCACTAGTCACTGCCTGCCATTCTGAAAAGTCCCCATTTACTCCTACTCTTTGCTTCCTGTCTGACAACCAGTTCTCAATCCATGTCAGCACACTACCCCCAATCCCATGTGCTTTAACTTTGCACATTAATCTCTTGTGTGAGACCTTGTCGAAAGCCTTCTGAAAGTCCAAATATACCACATCAACTGGTTCTCCCTTGTCCACTCTACTGGAAACATCCTCAAAAAATTCCAGAAGATTTGTCAAGCATGATTTCCCTTTCACAAATCCATGCTGACTTGGACCTATCATATTACCTCTTTCCAAATGCACTGCTATGACATCCTTAATAATTGATTCCATCATTTTACCCACTACCGATGTCAGGCTGACCGGTCTGTAATTCTCTGTTTTCTCTCTCCCTCCTTTTTTAAAAAGTGGGGTTACATTGGCTACCCTCCACTCCATAGGAACTGATCCAGAGTCAATGGAATGTTGGAAAATGACTGTCAATGCATCCACTATTTCCAAGGCCACCTCCTTAAGTACTCTGGGATGCAGTCCATCAGGCCCTGAGGATTTATCGGCCTTCAATCCCATCAATTTCCCCAACACAATTTCCCGACTAATAAGGATTTCCCTCAGTTCCTCCTCCTTACTAGACCCTCCGACCCCTTTTATATCCGGAAGGTTGTTTGTGTCCTCCTCAGTGAATACCGAACCAAAGTACTTGTTCAATTGGTCCGCCATTTCTTTGTTCCCCGTTATGACTTCCCCTGATTCTGACTGCAGGAGACCTACGTTTGTCTTTACTAACCTTTTTCTCTTTACATATCTATAGAAACTTTTGCAATCCGTCTTAATGTTCCCTGCAAGCTTCTTCTCGTACTCCATTTTCCCTGCCCTAATCAAACCCTTTGTCCTCCTCTGCTGAGTTCTAAATTTCTCCCAGTCCCCGGGTTCTCTGCTATTTCTGGCCAATTTGTATGCCACTTCCTTGGCTTTAATGCTATCCCTGATTTCCCTTGATAGCCACGGTTGAGCCACCTTCCCTTTTTTATTTTTACGACAGACAGGAATGTACAATTGTTGTAGTTCATCCATGCGGTCTCTAAATGTCTGCCATTGCCCATCCACAGTCAACCCCTTCAGTATCATTCGCCAATCTATCCTAGCCAATTCACGCCTCATACCTTCAAAGTTACCCTTCTTTAAGTTCTGGACCGTGGTTTCTGAATTAACTGTTTCATTCTCCATCCTAATGCAGAATTCCACCATATTATGGTCACTCTTCCCCAAGGGGCCTCGCACAACGAGATTGCTAATTAATCCTCTCTCATTACACAACACCCAGTCTAAGATGGCCTCCCCCCTAGTTGGTTCCTCGACATATTGGTCTAAAAAACCATCCCTTATGCACTCCAGGAAATCCTCCTCTACCGTATTGCTTCCAGTTTGGTTAACCCAATCTATGTGCATGTTCCTCCTCTTCCTCCTGCAAAGTATTTGAAGGTGCAGGAATAGTGGATGACTCCACTGACTCTAACGACATTTGACCTTAAAAAGACGAATGACATTTCTAAACAACTTATAAGGACATTAACGGTGTTAATTATTAGTAAACATACATATCAATACATATCAATATTTCAATAACCCATAACATAATAATACTTTTCAATACCCCATATGCACAAGGGTTCACCAGGGCTAACATGACCTCATTCGTAAATCAAGAGTACATCAAAATTATATATCATATTGCATTGTAATTGCATAACATTACATGCGTAAATAAGATATTTTTAGTATGTATTTAGTAATGTTTGACACATTGCACAGTTCCCATTACTCACGCGACTCAAGGGTGGGTTTGGCCACACCACGGGTCGTGAACGAACGGCTGTCAGGCCCCACCAAGGCGACCGCAAGCTCCTTGTATTCGGTTAGAATCTGCACCGTAGCAGAGCCGCCGCCCATCCTCCTCTGCTTGGAGCAGTTGATAGATATATTCTTCCGTAAATGATAAGATAACATTGCATGGCATAAGCTAATGGACTTGGTAATAAACATTTAAGACTGACAGATTTAAATGTTCGATTAAAAATTAGCATTGCATTGCATATGAATAATATTTCATAATATAAGATTCAACTTAGTGTTAGGATGCATAATATAATTCATAATTTAATTAATTTATACTATAATGAAATGACATTGAAGATTCAAATTAAAATTTCCATACATCATTTAAATATTACATATTAAAATTTACATATTAAAATATTACATATCAGAATTTAAAATTCTGACGGGTTTAGACAGGTTAGATGCAGAAAGAATGTTCCCAATGTTGGGGAAGTCCAGAACCAGGGGTCACAGTCTGAGGATAAGGGGTAAGCGATTTAGGACCGAGATGAGGAGAAACTTCTTCACCCAGAGAGTGGTGAACCTGTGGAATTCTCTACCACAGAAAGTAGTTGAGGCCAATTCACTAAATATATTCAAAAGGGAGTTAGATGAAGTCCTTACTATTCGGGGGATCAAGGGTTATGGCGAGAAAGCAGGAAGGGGGTACTGAAGTTTCATGTTCAGCCATGAACTCATTGAATGGCGGTGCAGGCTAGAAGGGCTGAATGGCCTGCTCCTGCACCTATTTTCTATGTTTCTATGTATAATTTTAAATATAAAATGCAACTTACTCTGGCTGCTGCCAGAAGGCTGTTCCATCTTTTACGGCACTGGTCTGGTGTGCGCACTTCGTTGGATGCCGATGTGACCACATCGGCAATCTCGGCCCAGATTCTCCTATATGCATGGGGTGGAGGTTTCCCATGCCAACCCCGTGTCAAGTCCTCCCACCTTCCACTGACAATATTGACAAGGGCCTCATTGGCCTCCTCGCTAAAGGGTTTAGCCCTTTTCCTCTCGGTATCTCCCTCCATTTTGATTTTAGGTATATATTTCAATATTTCAATATTTCAATATTGTAACAACAAAAATATATTTCAATATTGTAACAACAAAAATAATTATAAGTATTTTCAGTTCAAAAAAATAAGGCTGTTATTTAAGATTAATTATTTTTAGATCCAAATTCTCGATGCACTGTAACCAACCACAAAAGCCTCCTCTCTTCCTTCCTCACTCTCTCTCTCTCTCTGACCCTCCCTGTGCTTCTGAGCATGTGTGATGACCGCTGACCTCTCAATACGCAGCAAAGAAAATCAACCACAAAAAAACATCCCACACATGTGCAGAATAGCTAGGAAAGCTTTTTTTCTTCTTTGACTTCCGTTTTTGGTGGGCGATCGTTAGATCGCCGAAAAATCACATTGCCCATTTGACATCGCCGGGTAAGACCGAGTAGAAAATCGCAAAAAAAAATGGGCGATGTGCCGGCAATCATCAAAACTGAAACGTCCCACATTGCTGGAACATTGCCCATTTTTTTGGATGATGGCCTCCTAGTGGAAAGTCTAGGCCTTTCTCTCTATCATATCAGTTGCCCTTAATATTTTGAAAACTTCAATCAAATCACTCCTTAACTTTCTAAATTTCAGGGAATACAATCCTAGTTTATGTAATCTCACCTCAAAATTTAACCATTGGAGTCCAAGTATCATTCTGGCAAACCTATGCTGCACTCCTTCTAAGGCCACTATATCCTTCCTAAAGTGTGGTGCCCAGAACTGTTCACAGTACTCCAGTGTGTTCTAACTAGGGCTTTATATAGCTGCAGCATAACTTCTATCCCCTTGTATTCTAGTCCTCTAGATATAAAGATCAGCATTCAATTAGCCATTTTGATTATTTTCTGTACCTGTTTTATGAACATGAACATGGACCCCAAGTCTCTTTCAAATTTTACTGTTTCTAGCATTTCACTATTTAGAAAGTATTCTGTTCTATCCTTTTTAGTTCCAAAGTGGTTGACCTCACATTTGCCAATATTGAAATCCGTTTACCACAGTTTTGCCCATTTGCTTAATACATTACTATGTCTTTGTAATTGTATGCTTCCATCTATAGTGCTTACAATTCCCCCTATCTTTGTGTCATCAGAAAACCTGGACTGTGTGGCTTTCTATCCCATCATCTAAGTCGTTAATAAATATGGTGAATAGGTGAGGCCCCAACACAGATCCTTGCAGGACACCACCAGTCACATCCTGCTAATTAGAGTACCTGCCAATTATCCCTTCAATTCCATGAGCTTCAACTTTAGCAACTCACCAAAGCTTCTTCGACCGCAACACCCAATCCCACGACCTCTAGAAGGACAAGGGCAGCAGGTGCATGGGAACACGGACTGCAGCAGTTCAGCAGCAAATCGGGATGGGCAATTAATGCTGGTCTTGGCATCGACACCCACATCCCATAAACAAATAAAAGAAAAATAACAGAAAAATAACAATAAAAAAAATGAGGGACTTTATCAAATACCTTCTGGAAGTCCATATGATATCCATAGACATTCCACTGTTCACTGTTCAAAAATGTCAATCAACAACAACTTTTATTTCTATAGCGCCTTTAACATAGTGTTAGAAGACAAAAGATTTGACACCGAGCCACACAAGAAGAAATTACGGCAGATGACCAAAAGCTTGGTCAAAGTGGTAGGTTTTAAGAAGCGTCTTAAAGAAGGAAGGAGAGGTGGAGAGGTTTAGGGAGGGAGTTCCAGAGCCTAGGGCCTAGGCAGCTGAAGGCACAGCCATCAATGGTTGAGCGATTATAATCAGGGATGCTCAAGAGGGCAGAATTTGAGAAGCGCAGATATCTCGAGGGGTTGTGAGGCTGAAGGAGATTACAGAGATAGGGAGGGGCGAGGCCATGGAGGGATTTGTAAACAAGGATGAGAATTTTGAAATCGAGGTGTTGCTTAACCGGGAGCCAATGTAGATCAGCGAGCACAGGGGTGATGGGTAAACAGGACTTGGTGCGAGTTAGGACATGGGCTACCGAGTTTTGGATGACCTCAAGTCAAGTTTGTCAGGCATAATCTACCCTTTACAAATCCATCCTGGCTCTCTCTGATCAGCTGAAAATGTTCAAGGTATTCGGTCACTCTATCCTTAATTATAGACTCTAGTAATTTCCCAACAACAGATGTTAGGCTAACTGATCTATAATTCCCTGGTTTCCCTCTCTCACCTTTCTTAAATAGTTGAATGACATGCGCAATTTTCCAATCAAAAGGAACAGTTCCAGAATCGAGAGAACTTTGGAAGTTTATAGTTCGGGCACCTGCAATGTTCTCACTGCTTCCTTTAAAATTATGGGATGGAAACCATCTGGACCTACGGCTTCCTGATGTGTTCACCTAATGGCGTGGCTGTGGTAGGCTCCCAACTCTGGAGTGGGTTAAAATTCCATCAGGGTGCAATGTGCATTTATTAATGAGGCTCCCGCATTGCTAAAATTGCACATCGGTGGGAACAGAGCGAGAAATGGAGCAGTAACATTTTAACTGCTCCTTCCCTAATCCTGCCACCAAGGGAAGAGTTCAAATCACCCTGCCAGTCTGTCAAAAGTGCCCTTTCATTTAATCTATTTAGGTTATATTTAAACCCAGAATCTGTGCCAAACCAATTCACTGATGTTATTAGATTGTGGTTATCGATATTTTTTGTCATCTTTTTCTTTCACTGTGGCTATATGTAACTCTGTTGATGTCACAGTGCTTGACGTTTCTTGCAGAATAATTATAGGTTCTGAATAAAACTGCCTTGTGGGTCTTGAAATAATTCTCAACCAGTTAGAATTTTTCTCTCCTCAAAATCTAGTTGGATGATCATGAATAACAAGATGTTTGTATATCAAGGTCTTGCTGTACTAATACTTGTTTCAGTACGAGGTGAAGCCAAATGCCAAAGCAATAAATCGCTCCTTAATACATATGCTCCTAGTTCATTACCACCATTAGATCAGCCATTAGGCTCTTTGGCTGAAAGTAATAAGATTGTAATAATGTATAAAATATTTATTTATTCTTCATTTCAGTATTCTCTACATGCTGCAAGGTTGAATCCAGATTGGCAACTGGCAAAATCACAGAGATTTCATCCCTTTAATATGTTTTCATAAAGGATATTGATCATTTCATAGCATCAGGTCATTTTAGGCTCTGTAAATTAGATTTTTAAATTCTGTTAATGTATTTTAATAAATTGAAAAATAATATTCATATTGTTTTTTGACCTGTATTTTACAAGACAATGTTTTGGCAAGAATACTTTCATCATAGGTGTTTTAAGTAGTGCACAAGAAAGGACCTTCGCAGTTATTGAATAGTTACAAGTTACAAGTATCTGAGGCTTGTGTTCAATAAACGTTCTGAAAGCTTATCATTTTCTTTGGATTCTCATCAACAGGCTTATATGACTGCCTCCAATACTGTAAAAAGATTCTGCAAAAGCGCATTAACCACAGCAGTAAGGACAAGTTGTCTGGTGAATTGGTGTCTTTTCTCTTTTAGGACAATACTTACAATTATGAGGTCCAGTTTCTTGATTCATTGGCATTGATAGGGAAGTCATCCACATCGCCTCCGGCAGTAGACACTGGCCATTCTGATGTGGCACTATCCTGCATCATGCACAGGATTAGCTCAGAATCAGATAGTAGTGAATGGTGGGAGCTTGGAGAATTGACTCTTGCTTGGCAATTTTTGGTTAGACCAGTTAATGAAAGGTTCTGACGAAGGGTCATCGACCCGAAACATTAACTCTGCTTTCTCTCCACAGATTCTGATTGACCTGCTAAGATTTCCAGCATTTTCTGCTTTTATTCCAGATTCCAGCATCTGCAGTATTTTGCTTTTGTATTAATGAAAGAACGCATAATTCAAATGCTGCATCTAATATGGCATGAGGACCAAGTGATCCAGAATTTCTGAAGGTGATCAGCAGAAAGTTAATATTCCTTCTTTGCATCTGCCTCAACATTAGTCTGATTTAGAATAAAGGTTCCACTATTTGGATGCAAAGAGAACTCTGTGCTTTCTATTGATAGAACATGGACATTTTTTATAAAACTTAGCAAGTTTCTATGTCTCATGTATCCAATACCTCTGTTAATGCTATTTCTAACTAAAAGCTGGCAAATGGTTGGTGGGATGTGCAAGATTCCAAAATTCGTGAAAACCCCCCAGTGTTTGGATTCATTGAAAAGGAAATTCGATTTGGGACTATTAAGCAGGAAGTTTGGGATCCTAAAATGTTTATGGAAGAAATCTACGAGTCTTAATCTGGGATTTTTAAAAGGTAAATGTTGGGTCGATGAGAAAAGGGCTGCAAGAAAAGGGGTGGGTTCAACTTCTAAAAGGCCAGTTTGGATATTGAAGCTAATCAAGCTGTTTGGGGACATTTGAGTTAATCAAATTGTCTGGGGAACTGTTTACCCTCGAAACCTGCCCCCGAGAAGACATTTACATTTCAACAATCAATCCAAGGAAGTACAGTTTCAATCCAAGCACAAAACCCATCCAACACATGCATAATGCTAATCACCTTTCCGCCCTGCATAGAAAGCTCGGACCCAGGCAGACAACTCGACACCAGAAACTAACTTTAACAATTGTGACTCAAAACCAAAGGATAATTTCAACAATTGACAAGAGCTCATCAGCTCAGAAAAGTCTATCAATGCCAGACTAAAAACACTGAATCAAGTTTCAGTTAACTGGGCAGCAAAACTTAAACAAAGGAAATGTTAGATTTGGAGCAAAGATTAAGGAGCCTCTCAGAGTATAAACTGAGGGCCTATCGTACCAGAAAGGAAGAGGAGAAGAAATTACTCTGACCTTCACTTTGGAACAACAAGATCGAGAGCACACGGTGAGAAAACGTAGGAAGAAACATCGCGACGTCGGAGAAAAGAACTCACCCCAACTGGCTTCAATACGCAGCAGAGGTCTTCTACCACGGTCGGGGGTACGGCAAGGCAAACCGACTATAACCAAAGAACCCGAAACTGCGAAACAGCCCTAGCTGTCAAAGGAAAGGATCTGGTGAGCATGCATCCCTGGAGCCCTAGAGTTTGACCTAGTTAGAGAGTAAGTGGTAGGTGGGAGGTATTTCTGTTGTGTTTATTACCTGTAATAAAGTATTCTCCATTGTTTAGAACCTTTTTGTAAGATCTTACAGTTTTATTGGAGTGTATTTGTGTTATTTGCTTTCTTGAATAAAACCCATACCTTCTTTGTACAAAACAGTTGTTTGCTGATTAATAAATCCAAGCTCGAGAACTAGGGAATGGGAGCGACTCGCAATCGCTGTGGATCAGGAAGGCAAGCTGACAGACCCACCACCCCCTACAAATACATTATCATCGCACAAGCAAGAAAGCTGCAGGTGAAATCAATCGGCTTTCGATGAGGTCTGCATTGACCTTGTGGGCTAACCTCAAAATGGCTTCGATATACATCGTTTGCAGAGCTGCTACTTGGAGCAGCTGCTATATGTTTTTTAAACATAATTATTTCGATTTATAAAGGGTAGCAGTTTGGCAGCTGTTTTAACTGCAGGTGTTTCCTCTTGTCTGTTGGCTATCCTCTTTCTAGGTATTACTGTGTCAGTATCCAACAATATATCAGGATGCTGGATTACATACCTTGTGGAATCTTTTTACTTGCAACAGAAAAATTCCACGATCCCATCATTCTGATCCTCCAGTCCTTCTTTCTGGAGTGACTATAAATACTTATTGTTCAAGTTCTTCTGCCTCCTTTCATTTTTGTTTAAGACAAAGAAGTGGGAAAAATGTCTTTATGCATTGTGGAAAAGGAAATAAGAACATAAGAACATAAGAAATAGGAGCAGGAGTAAGCCATACGGCCCCTCGAGCCTGCTCCACCATTCAATAAGATCATGGCTGATCTGATCATGGACTCAGCTCCACTTCCCCGCCCGCTCCCCATAACCCCTTATCCCCTTATTGCTCAATAAACTGTCTATTTCTGTCTTAAATTTATTCAATGTCCCAGCTTCCACATCTCTCCAAGGCAGCAAATTGCACAGATTTACAAGCCTCTGAGAAGAAATTCCTCCACATCTCTGTTTTAAATGGGCGACCTCTTTTCTAAGATCATGCCCTCTCGTTCTAGTCTCCCCTATCAGTGGAAACATCCTCTCTGCATCCACCTTATCAAGCCCCCTCATAATCTTATATGTTTCGATAAGATCACCTCTCATTCTTCTGAACTCCAATGAGTAGAGGCCCAACCTACTCAACCTTTCCTCATAAGTCAAACCTCTCATCACCGGAATCAACCTAGTGAACCTTCTCTGAACTGCCTCCAAAGCAAGTATATCCTTTCGTAAATATGGAAACCAAAACTGCACGCAGTATTCCAGGTGTGGCCTCACCAATATCTTATATAGCTGTAGCTTTTATACTCCATCCCTTTGCAATAAAGACCAAGATACCATTGGCCTTCCTGATCACTTGCTGTACCTGCATACTATCCTTTTGTGTTTTATGCACAAGTACCCCCAGGTCCTGCTGTACTGTGGCACTCTGCGATCTTTCTCCATTTAAATAATAACTTGCTCGTCGATTTTTACTGCCAAAGTGCATGACCTCACACTTTCCAACATTATACGCCATCTGCCAAATTTTTGTCCACTCACTTAGCCTGTCTATGTCCTTTTGCAGATTTTTTGTGTCCTCCTCACACATTGCTTTTCCTCCCATCTTTGTATCGTCCGCAAACTTGGCTACGTTACACTCAGTCCCTTCTTCCAAGTCATTAATATAGATTGTAAATAGTTGGTGGGAGTTGGGAGAATGTCAGAAGCATATTAAAGGAATATTATTCTCATGATTCTCCTAATTGAAAACCTGGACATAACCCTGCAGTATTTAAAGAATGCTTCAATCTAACAAGTGAAAATAATCTGGGGACCTGTTTACCTCCATTTACCCTGCCCAGGCATAAATCAGGCAATGCAACTGCGCTGCACCAGACAGGAATGCAGATGAATTTCTCGATTCAGCTAATTTGCCTGCCTTGCCCTTCACAGAAACATCCTTGGGAATGTCCGAGCACCCTAGAATTTGGGGTGGGGGGGGGGTGGGAGGATGTTGTAGGCCTAAAAGGTCTGATGCCCACTGGCTTTGGACCTCCACGGACAGAAGGCAAATGGCCGCCAGTCCCTCTGCTCCTCCTTGCTGGCCTCGAAGAATTTTAAAAATAGAGCTTCCTGGAAGCGGTTGGAGATTGCTCACAGCTCCTTTTGAGATCCTCCAAACTGAAAAGGCTGATTGTAATCTTTAAGGCCCAATTTTGTTCAGTGATCCTCTGTTTGGGCATCTGCTACGCAGAAGCCCAGGAACCTGATGTGGGAGCCATCTATCCAGGCATTCTTCAAATATTCTACCGAAGTTACAGCAGCCAACTGGGAGAACCCTGAGAATATTCCTATAATAGACTAGGAGTGGATTCAGTATGCTCCTTTCCCCTCCTGGCCAGCTTCCACCAACATTTCTGCCATGTTTGATGGGGGGTTGGGGGTCCAGATGCACCTCCCCCAAACCCTTGCTCCTGGAAACCCCTACCCCGACCCTGCAGATTTTGGCAGGGTGAGCAGCTAAGTCCTACGCCCCCACAGATTTTCTAGGCCGCTATGTTTGTTAGCTTCCAATCCTGCAGAACTTCAGTCTGCAATAAATCTTTCATTAATTTAGCCAGTGCCCTGCCAATTTTCTTGCTAGCTTCCTTCTGTATGTTAGAATATACACTAACTGGCACAGGCAATTTATTTGCCTTCAGTCCTTTTAACTTATCAAGTACTTTTTCCTCTGAATTCAAATTATTCAATGATATTTGTTCTACAACAATAATTGGAAAGTTAACCGCAACTTTCCTCCCTGGTGAACTTCTGAAAAATAACCACAAAGTCAATCAGCTATTTTCCTTTCATCTTCAATTATTCCACCACTTTAATCTTTTAAAGCCAACTTCCTTCCTAACCAGCCTTTTACAATTTATAATACCATGTATTTTATAGTTTTTTTTTTCATTCTTCAGTCATACTCCATTGCTGGCTAGACTGGTATTTTATTGTCCATCCCTAATTACCCTTAAGAAAGTGGTGATGGTGAACCTTCTTCTTGAACTACTGCAGTCCATGTGGTGAAGGTGCTCCCACAATGCTGCTGGGTAGAGAGTTCCAGGCTTTTGACCCAGCAACTATGAAGGAACGGTGATATATTTTCAAGTCAGGATAGTGTGTGGAGGGGAACATGGAGGTGATGGTTTTCCGACCAGCTGCCCTTGTCCTTCTAGGTGGTGGGGGTCCTGGGTTTGGAAGGTGTTGCCAAAAAAGCCTTGGTGACTTGCTGCAGTGCATCCTGTAGATAGTATGCAATGTACGCCGGAGATGGAGGAAGTGGATGTTTAAACTGGTGTATGGGATGCTGATCAAGTGGGCTGCTTTGACCTGGATGGTATCAAGCTTCTTGAGTGTTGTTGGGGCTGCACTCATCCAGGAAATTAATGAATATTTCTTCACACTCCTAACTTGTGCCTGGGAGGTGGAGGAGAGGCTTTGGGAAGTCAGGATGTGAGCCACTTCTTGCAGAATATCCAGCCTCTGATCTGCTCTAGTAGCTACTGCATTTATGTGGTAGCTCCAGTTGAGTTTCTGGTCAATGGTGACACTCAGGATATTGATGGTGAGGGCTTTAGCACTGGTCAAGATATTGAATATCATGGGGAGGTGGTTAGGCTGTTTTATTGGAGATGATTATTGGCTACTGTAATGTATTTGCTTCCTGGGTTCTTTGCTTAAGAATTCATAGTAACACATTGCTATTAAGAACTAGTTGGCTTATTAGCAAAAAGTTTAACAATCACACTCCACATTACCAGTTCATCCACCAGACTCACAACCACCTGCCTCATTGTAGATTCCCCCCCGAACCCAACTGGCTGGGGTTTTATTGAATCTTGTGAACATCACATGACTGGCTAAGCCACTCCCAACTCAACAGCTCTACAACTATTTTGATAGAAACTTTCATTCAAGTGCCCTTGTTTTTTTGAGGGCACCAAAAACCACAAATTAACAATTGAACATAAAAGGGAACCTTTGTTAAATCAAATCAAATTAAAATGCTGTTCCCGGTTGAAATGATGCACTCCAGTCCCTCTGGCGTACACCTCTCGCGGAAGGCCGCGAGCATACCGGTGGACACCGCGTGCTTCATCTCCAGGGACACCCTGGCTCGAACGTAACCACGGAAGAGAGGCAGGCAGTCAGGCTGACCGACCCCCTCGACCGCCTGCTGCCTGGACCAGTTAATAGCCACCTTGCCAATGCCCAGAAGCAGTCCTATGAGGAGGCCTTCCAACCTGCTCACTCCCCTCCACACAGGATTCCCAAAGATCAGGAGCGTGGGACTGAAGTGCAATCAGAATTTGAGGAGCAGTCCCTTCAAATATTGGAATAGGGGCTGCAACCTGACATACTCCACATAAACATGGAACACGGACTCTTCCAGACCGCAGAAATTGCAAGTGGCCTGGGAATCCGTGAACCGACTTAAAAACCAATTGCACGGAACTGCCCTATGCACACCCTCCAGGACAAATCCCCCCAAAATAGAGGGAGGACTCCCGCATAGAGAGCACTCCATTAGGGACCTCCGCGTCCTTTGGACGGCAAGATGGTGTGCCATGGCGTGTCCGGACGGCAGATGAGGATGGCAAAGTGGAGAGCGTGCAAGAGCAGCCCGTACAGGAAGCCCCTCTGTGCAGAACTAAAAGGCATGGAGGGGATTTCCCGGAGGAGGCTCAAGTTGTGAGGCGCCGACACACAAGGGAGGTTTCAGGGCTTGGCGCCGATGAGGAATTCCGTCTGGACGGGGGTCAGTTCGGACGGGATCGCCTCACGTGCTTGAGCCTCCTCGGCGCACCTAACGGAGTCAGGGCCCAGTGCCTTTTGTAGCGACTCGATGGCTTTGGCCGCGAGCCAGATTTCGGCCCAGGATAGCCTTACTGCCCTCCCTAAATGGGAGACTCAGACCACAGCAGAGACGCAATGCTTCCTATTGTTCCAGAAGAAGTTGTTGAGCTTCTTCTGTATCTTGGTGACAAATGCAGAGGGAGGGGTCAAAGTGACCAACCAGTACCACAGCATAGCAACCACCAGCTGGTTTATGATGAGTGCTCGACCCCTGTAGCACTCAGAGCTGTCCTGTTAAGCGCTCTAGGCAGCGGTGACTTTGGCCTCCAGTTCTTGCCAGTTCGCCAACCAGGCTTCCTCAGCAGGGCTAAGGTAGATTCCCAGATAGAGGAGACGGGTTGTACTCCAGGCAAAAGGACAGAACTCCTCCGGCAGGGAGTCCACCCACCACTGACCCACCAGGACTCCGGAACATTTCTCCCAGCTGATCCTGGTGGAGGATGGAGCCAATTAAATCTTCTGGCACTCACG
The DNA here is from genome assembly GCF_044704955.1 of Pristiophorus japonicus. NCBI lineage: Eukaryota > Metazoa > Chordata > Chondrichthyes > Pristiophoridae > Pristiophorus > Pristiophorus japonicus. The sequence goes on from NC_091977.1 coordinate 107,234,289, forward strand.
TTTCTTCCGCAGGTCAAGAGATCCGTGACCATGAGGAGCACGTCATTGGCGTAAGCCGAGAGGACATAAGAACATAAGAACATAAGAAATAGGAACAGGAGTAGGCCTTACGGCCCCTCGAGCCTGCTCCGCCATTCAGTAAGATCATGGCTGATTTGATCATGGACTCAGCTCCACTTCCCCACCTCTTCCCATAACCCCTTATCCCCTTACCGTTTAAGAAACTGTCTATTTCTGTCTTAAATTTATTCAATGTCCCAGCTTCCACAGCTCTTTGAGGCAGTGAATTCCACAGATTTACAACCCTCTGAGAGATGAAATTTCTCCTCATCTTTGTTTTAAATGGGCGGCCCCTTATTCTAAGATCATGCCCTCTAGTTCTAGTCTCCCCTATCAGTGGAAACATCCTCTCTGCATCTACCTTGTCAAGCCCCCTCATAATCTTATACGTTTCGATAAGATCACCTCTCATTCTTCTGAATTCCAACAAGTAGAGGCCCAACCTACTCAACCTTTCCTCATAAGTCAAACCTCTCATCACCGGAATCAACCTAGTGAACCTTCTCTGAACTGCCTCCAAAGCAAGTATATCCTTTCTTAAATATGGAAACCAAAACTGCACGCAGCATTCCAGGTGTGGCCTCACCAATACCTTGTATAGCTGTAGCAAGACTTCCCTGCTTTTATACTCCAACCCCTTTGCAATGAAGGCCAAGATACTATTGGCCTTCCTGATCACCTGCTGTACCTGCATACTATCCTTTTGTGTATCGTGCACAAGTACCCCTAGGTCCCGCTGTACTGCGGCACTTTGCAATCTTTCTCCATTTAAATAATAACTTACTCTTTGATCTTTTCTGCCAAAGTGCATGACCTCACACTTTCCAACATTATATTCCATCTGTCAAATTTTTGCCCACTCACTTAGCCTGTCTATGTCCTTTTGCAGATTTTTTGTGTCCTCCTCACACATTGCTTTTCCTCCCATCTTTGTATCATCAGCAAACTTAGCTACATTACACTCAGTCCCTCTTTCAAGTCATTAATATAAATTGTAAATAGTTGGGGTCCCAGCACTGCAGCACCTGTTACTGGTTGCCAACCAGAGAATGAAGCATTTATCCTGACTCTCTGTTGTCTGTTAGTTAGCCAATCCTCTATCCATGCTAATATATTACCCCCAACCCCGTGAACTTTTCTCTTGTGCAGTAACCTTTTATGTGGCACCTTGTCAAATGCCTTCTGGAAGTCCAAATACACCACATCCACTGGTTCCCCTTCCCCAGGACCCGCGTGTAGTTGCCCCCCAGGATGTACCAGAATGCCCTATGGAACTCCACAATCAGCCCGTCCAGCCCTGGGGACTTTCCCCTCGAGAACTGGTCGAGGGCACCGGTTGGCTCCGCCAAGTCTAGCGGAGTGTCCAGATTTTCGGCGCCCTCTGGGCTGACCTTCGGCAGGTCCTCTCACAAAACTCTGCGCACTTCCTCGCTGGACAGATCTGGAGAGAGCAGAGCCTCGTAATAGTTTCGGGCCCTGTTGCTGATACCCTCCTGATCCAAGACAAAGATCCGTCGTCGGTCAGCCAGCAGCATCAAGAGCTGCTTACGGAACTTATGTCTTTTTTCCAGCGAGTAGAAGAAGGATCCAGATCCTGGAGAAACTGAATGCGCCTCGGGACCCGACAAGCTGCAGGTCCTTTAGTGCACCCTTCTTCTCTTTGTACACTGTCTGCAGGGCTGGATCCTCGATGACTTGACCGAGACGGCCTCCAGGCCGAGCACCTCCTTCACCAGGCACCCAATCCCTGCCTCCCACCTCTTGGTCGACCCCCTCGCAGACTCTTAATGGGAGAGACAGACGTGAGCATTGCCCATGTCCCACCATAACCTCGTGGAGGGGAAGCCCCCCTGCTTCTTTATACAGTCGGACCAGAACTGATGGAACTAATCCTGGAACCTTTTGTCCTCCAGCAGGTGGTTATTAAAATACCAGTACACGGACCCCACCCGCGCGCAGAGCGAAGCAAACTCCGCCCACACCAGGTGGTGGTCCGAGCACAGCACTGGCCACATGGAAGCCGCCGGAACGCAGGAGACGTAAGCCCAGGAAATGTACAGGCGGTCGATTCTGGACCATCCTCTTCCAGGCCTCACCCAAGTGAAGGCGCTGGAGTCGGGATGGAGATTTTGCCAGATATCCACCAAGTTGAAGAACCCAACCAGGTCCCTCAACTTCTCCATCGCCGCCATGCTCTATGGAGCAGCGGAGCAGTTCCTGACCTCGAGGATGCAGTTAAAATCCCCCCCGAGGACAATGCAGTCGCTGACGTCGATAGAGCCTGAAAGAGAGGACACTTCTTTGAAGAAGCGCACTTGCTGCGCACCGGGCTGAGGGGATTACACATTTACTAAATGGAGCAGTATGTCCCCCAAGTGAACAGAGACATGGAGCAAACGACCTGGCACAGACTTCTTGACCCCCAAGATCTCCAGCTGAAAATGTGGGGCCAGCAAGATAGCCATCCCACAAGAAGTGGTGGTGTGGTGGCTCATGCAGACCTCTCCTTGTCATTCCAGGAGCCACGTGACCTCGTCTCCTGGAACGGTGTGGGTTTCTTGCAGGAAGCACACTGCATATTTCGCCTCCTTTAGGAGCAAAAAATTATTAAATCTGTGGCTCGCCGTTGATGTTGAGGCTGGCTATGGTTATCTTCATGACAAGAGCATAGTGCAACCTTTACTTAACCCTACTGTAGGGCGGGAGCGGAGTCGTACAATGACATGGTTTTGACGACGGTGCGGACGGACCTGATGAGCGACGCTGACTCGGACCATTTGTCCAGGGCCAGCTGAGCTTTATTGCGGCGACCCTGGCATTCCGCCATAAAATCCCAGAGCTTCTTGGCAGGAATGAGGGGGGTCTCAGTGGCGGGCATGAGGAGATCCTCTCCTGCACTCACCACCGAGCCTCCGTCCTCCTCCGGTAATTCGACACCAGCGGCCAGTCCATCAACGGCACAGGGTACGGCAAACGGCCCAGCTGCACCATCCGGCCCTACCTCTGTCATGATCCTGCCCCCAGGATCGACGGCAGAGGAGTCCACCCTGGGCTCCTCCTGGAGTGCCGGATCGGGAAGCGGCAGCGGACGGAGGACCCCCCTCCGTCCCTAGCACCGGGATGCATGGAGAAACCGGGCCAAAAAACACCTCCAGTTCCTCCAACACAACCGGCGCCAATGTCAGGGATGGAGATTGGGGTTCCTCACCCGCCCCGCCACCACCCTCCGACCTAGTGGGCGGGGGTTCTTGAGATACATTTTCCGCCAGGTCGAGCAGATCCCGGGGGATGTCAATGTTTGACTGGGCGGGCTTGGACTTGGCCTCTTCGGCCTCGCCCTCCTCAGTCTCCAGGACCCTCGAGCCGGCGGCGACACTTTCTTTTTGCGGCCCAGCAGTCCCCGCAACAGGCAGGTCTTCTTCCCCATCCCTGGGAGGCCCAGGCTGGACAACCTTGGCTACCTCACCCTCCAGAGGGAGAGACTCTCCCCGCCTTCGGCGCGTGTTGGAAGTGGTGGTGGGGGGACGCAGGACACGTGCCAGGCACCAACTCCTCCTCGGTGGGATCATGGTCCTCTTCCATTTCTCTGGAGTGGTGCCTCCTTTTGTCTGCCTCCACCTCTGCCTCCGCTCCCTCCTTCTGGGTTTCATTCCCGTGCCCAAGCCTGACTGCGAGCATCAAACCATCCGCAGGAACAGGTGTGGTCAAGGGCTCGGGCTCAGGCACGGAAAGCACCACGCTCGCTGCTGATGAGTTCGGGCCAAGCGCAGTGATGGGGTGATCTGGCCCACTGAGGGGACTCGCCCACAGGTGCTTCATTTTCTTCCGCGCCTTCCTTCCGCACAGACGCTCTCCCTCCCTCCCCTGCCGGAGTGGCGGCGGCACCAGCCTCGTCCGCTTTGGGTGTTTTAGCAGCCTTGGAAGTGGGTCAGTTCTTGCGGACACGCCCCACCTCCTTAGAGGCACCACATGCCGTCCGGCGTTCAGAAGACACGGTAGGCTGTCCCCTCGTGGGCCACGTTGAATGCGCCTTCCGTTACTTCCTCTCGCGCCAGCTGGATGAAAAGCAGGCGGCGGAAGGAGAACAGGTGATAGAGGCTGGCCTCCCTGAAGCCGAGTGGTGTGGGGTTTATCCCCGACCTCACCTCCCTCAGTTGACGTAGGTGGGGGAGGAGGAGCTCACCGGGAACAAAGGGCGGGACGTTAGAGATGACGATTCTCTGCACGGTGACCTCTGGCTGGAAGGTCCCACCCACCATGAGCCCCTTATTACGGGCCAGGGACACCGCCCGCTCCGACCCCAGGAAGAACACAGCCTTGTGTACATTTTGGAGGTGGTGACAATGGCCGAGAGGCCGACAACCCCAGCCATTGCCCCCACACACTCCTCAATGGTCATGTTGGGGTGAGTGTAGTACTTTACCCCATGTGTCTTTGTAATTAATTTAAAAGGTGGCGGGGCAGCAGGAGCAGCAGGAGGAGCCGTGGCTGTTGCTGCCACATGTGCATAAGTCGGGGCTGGCCCCGCCACCAGCGAATATAGGCTTCCTTTTTAAGGGCTACACTCACCCCAAGTCTCAGGCCTGAAGGTCTTAATGGCCTCATTAATTGAGCAGAGGGAGCTCTTATTGAGGCACACCTCTCCCCTGTTTTTTAACAATGCAGAGGGGCCTTTTCCCTCTGCTCAGTAATTTTAATTAATTGAGGGAAGAGGTGCCTCTCAGAGAGAGAAGGAGAAACAGAGATAGAGAGAGAGGATGGGAAGGAGGGAGGCTGTGAGGACAGGGTGGGTGTTTGCAGGGGTGTAGTCCCCTGATGGGAAAAAAACAAAGTCTCTATAGATGGTCTTCTGGCGGGGGGAAAAGATGCCTTCACCCGGGATGGCTGAAACCAACTAGGCACAGTCCTTCACCAGGTTCATCGATGTTTAATGAAAGGGAGTTAACTTTACCCATGTGGTTCCAGCTATCCCGGGTCAAGCAAGGGGGGAGGGGTGCTTTTAGTGGTGTGTGGGACCTAGCAATTGACAAGAACCCTTCACACTTACACACATACACAGCCCCTGCGATTTTCCGGCCTTTTTTTGGTCTTCTTTCATTCCCCCCACCGATAAAGCAAAGTCTTTATTGAGAGTGCACCAATTATACCCACCTGTTGATGTTAGGAATGACTCTCCCTCCTTCCACACAGATGTTGATGTTGATATTTTGCAGCATGTTCTTCCCCTCTCTCGAACTCTGTTGCAGCAGTAGAATGGCAGCTCTTGCTCTCCTCCTCTCTCCAAGCAGCCCCGCTGTAGTTGTGGCAGCAGGTCTCTTCTTCCTCTCAGATACTTACTATCTCTCTGAACTTGTCGCAGCACCAGTAAAAGGCTAATAGTCAGAGACAGGCAGGCAGCTCCTCTTCTTCCTCCTCTCAGGCAATCACACTACACATTACCAGTTAATGCACTTGGCTCATAGCCACATGCCTCATCGTGGATCCCCTGAACCCAACTGGCTGGGGTTTTATTCAGTTTTGTGAACATTATGTGACTGGCTATGCCGTTCCCACTCAACAGCTCTACAACTATTTTGTTGCAAAACAATAAATCAATTAAATCAAGTGCCCCTTGATTAAAGGGGCGGGACACTCCAAACAGTTTTCAAGTGCCCTTTTTTATTGTTTTTTTTTGGGCACTAAAAACACAAATTATACAAGTGCCCCCTGGCTAAAAGGTGTGGGAGGGGGGGCACTAAAACCCAGCACAATACACAAATTAAACTTTAAACAAATAAAATTAAATTAAAATGTGGTTGTCGGGGGTGATGATGCACTCCAGTCCCTCCGGCGCCCACCTCTCGTGGAAGGCTGCAAGCGTACTGGTGGACACCGCGTGCTCCATCTCGAAGGACACCCTGGCTCAGATGTAAGTGCGGAAGAGAGGCAGGCAGTCGGGCTGAATGACCCCCTCGACCGCCCGCTGCCTGGACCAGCTGATGGCACCCTTGGCCATGCCCAGGAGCAGTCCTACGAGCAGGCCCTCAGACCTGCCCACTCCCCTCCGCACAGGGTGCCCAAAGATCAGGAGAGTGGGACTGAAGTGCAACCAGAATTTGAGGAGCAGCCCCTCCAAATAATGGAATAGGGGTTGCAACCTCGTACACTCAATAAAAACATGGAACATGGACTCTTCCAGACCGCAGAAATTGCAGGCGGCCTGGGAGCCCGTGAACCGATGTAAAAATTTATTGCACGGGACTGCTCCATGCACCACCCTCCAGGCCAAGTCCCCAATAAATAGGGGGAGGACTCCCCAGAATTTGGGGACTTCCGCCTCCTCCGGACAGCAAGATGGTGCGCCATGCCGTGTCCGGACGGCAGACAAAGATGGCAAGATGGAGAGTGTGCAGGAGCAGCCCGTACAGGAAACCCCTCCGCACAGAACTGAAAGGCACGGAGGGGATTTTCCCGAGGCAGCTGAAGTTGTGAGGTGACGGCTCCCTAGGGAGGTTTCGGGGCTTGGCGCCAATGAGGAATTACATCCGGACGGGGGTCAGTTCAGACGGGATCTCCCCACGTGCTTGAGCCTCCTCGACACACCTAATGGAGTCAGGGCCCAGAGCTGTTTTTAGCGACTTGATGGCATTGGCCGCACGCCGGACGTCGGCCCAGTTTAGGCGCCGTGCCAGCACATCTGGTGCCATGCAGCCCGCTCCTCCCCCATCAAGCAGGTCCCTGACCCTGGTCACCTCGCCAGCCACAGCCCTCTCGTCCGACTGCCACCTAAAACCGTGGTCATGGAGGTACGGATTTCTGAGCAGCGGCTCCTACAGGACAGCCGCCACTCCAGACGGTGGAGAGCTGCGCTTGGTGGTGACTCCGCTCCAGACCCTGGTGAGTTCCTGGTAAAAGACAGGCAGCTCCCGCATGGCAGTCCTGATGCCCCCCCAGGCTCACAAACAGGAGCTGCGTGTCGTAATTGAGGTTGTATTGCAGGCGGAAGAACTACGTCGCCAGCGCACGCCACCTAGGAGGGGGCTCGACATAAAGGTATCTCTGCAGGATCTGAAGACGGAAAGTCGCGAGCTGGGTGCTGACGCACACCAACGCCTGACCACCCTCCCTAAGCGGGAGATGGAAGACCGCGGCAGAGACCCAGTGCTTCCTGTTGTTCCAGAAGAAGTCCACCAGCTTCTTCTGTATCTTGGTGACAAACACAAGGGGAGGAGTCAAGTGACCAGCCAGTACCACAGCATAGCGGCCACCAGCTGGTTTATGACTAGCGCTCGACCCCTGTAGGACAGCACTCGGAGCAGTCCTGTCCAGCGCCCTAGGCGAGCGGCGACCTTGGCCTCCAGCTCCTGCCAGTTCGCCGGCCAGGCTCCCTCGTCGGGGCTAAGGTAGACTCCCAGATAGAGGAGATGGGTCGTGCTCCAGGCAAAAGGCCTAAGCTCCTCCGGCAGGGAATCCACCCGCCACTGACCCACCAGGAGTCCGGAACATTTCTCCCAGTTGATCCTGGCGGAGGATGCGGCCAAGTAAATCTCCTGGCACTCACGCATCCTCCGCAGGTCAATGGGATCCTCGACCATGAGGAGCACACAATCAGCGTAAGCCGATAGGACAACCTCCATGCCTGGCCCTTGCAGAGCCAGTCCCATCAACCTCGTCCGCAAGAGGCGCAGGAAAGGCTCCACACAGATGGCATATAACTGGCTGGACATGGGGCATCCCTGGCACACCCCTCTCCCAAAGCGAAGGGGCGCCGTCAAAGACCCATTAACCTTAATCAGACACTCCGCGGCGGTGTACGAAAGTCGGATCCGGGCAACGAAATGTGTTCCGAACCCGAAAGCGTGCAGAGTTCCGAACAGATATTCGTGATCCACCCTGTCGAATGCCTCCTCTTGGTCTAGGGAAAGGAAGGCGACCGACAGACCAGCCTCCTGGGAATGGTGGATCAGGTCCCGGACCAGATGGATGTTATTATGGATTGTCCGGCCCGGAACCGTGTAGGACTGGTCGGGGTGGATATCATGTGGCCCAGCACGGTGCCAAGGTGAGCAAACACCACCCTGGCAAAGATTTTGTAATCTGTGCTGAGGAGGGAGACCGGGCGCCAGTCCTTAAGTAGGCGGAGATCGCCCTTCTTAGGCAGCAGGACGATGACTGCCCTGTGCCAAGAGAGGGGCATCACCCCGGTCGCCAGAATTTCCCCCAGGACCCGTGCGTAGTCGCCCCCCAAGACGTCCCAGAACGCCATGTGGAACTCCAGGGTCAGCCCGACCAGCCCTGAGGCCTTTCCCCTCAAGAGCTGGTCGAGGGCACCGGTCAGCTCCGCCAAGCTTAGTGGAGCGTCCAGATTTTTGGCACCCTCCGGGCCGACCTTAGGCAGGTCCTCCCACAAAACTCTCTCGCTGGACAGATCCGGCGAGAACAGGACCCCGTAGTATCAACAGCTCTACAACTCTTTTTGTAGAAAACTAAAATAAACATTAAATCAAGTGCCCCCTTATTAAAGGGGGGGGGGGGAGGGGGGGGACACTCCAAACAGTTTTCAAGTGCCCTTTTTGGGGGTTTTTTGTTTGTTTTTTTGTGGTTTTTTTGGGCACTAAAACCACAAATTATACAAGTGCCTCCTGGCTAAAAGGGGAGGGGACACTAAAACCCGACACAATAAGCCAATTAAACTTTAAAACATATAAAATCAAATAAAAATTTGGTTGCCGGGGGTGATGATGCACTCCAGTCCCTCCGGCGCCCCCCTTTCGTGGAAGGCCACGAATGTACTGGTGGACACCGCGTGCTCCATCTCCAGGGACACCCTGGCTCAGATGTAACCGCAGAAGAGAAGCAGGCAGTCAGGCTGAATGACTCCTTCGACCGCCCGCTGCCTGGACCGACTGATGGCACCCTTGGCCGTGCCCAGGAGCAGTCCTAGGAGGAGGCCCTCGGACATACTCGCTCCCTTCTGCACAGGGTGCCCAAAGATCAGGAGTGTGGGACTGAAGTGCAACCAGAATTTGAGGAGCAGCCCCTTTAAGTAATGGAACAGGGGCTGCAACCTCACACATTCCATAAAAACTTGGAACACGGACTCCTCCAGCCGCAGAAATTGCAGGCAGCCTGGGAGCCCGTGAACCGACTTCAAAATTTATTGCACGAGACTGCTCCGTGCACCACCCTCCAGGCCAAGTCCCCAATAAATAGGGGGAGGACTCCTGTGTAGAGTGCACTCCATCAGGGACCCCCGCCTCCTCCAGATGGCAAGATGGTGCACCATGACATGTCTGGACGGCAGACGAGAATGGCAAGGTGGAGAGTGTGCAGGAGCAGCCCATACAGGAAACCCCTCCGCGCAGAACTGAAAGGCACGCAGGGGATTTCCCCAAGGCGGCTCAAGTTGTGAGGCGCCGGCTCCCGAGGGAGGTTTCGGGGCTAGGCACCGATGAGGAATTCCTTCCGGACTGGGTTCAGTGCGGATGGGATCTCCCCACATGCTTGAGCCTCCTCGACACACCTAATGGAGTCAGGGCCCAGCGCTGTTTTTAGCGACTCGATGGCATTGGCCACGCGCCGGACGTCGGCCCAGTTTAGGCGCCGTGCCAGCATGTCTGCCACTATCCAGCCCGCTCCTCCGCCATCGAGCAGGTCCCTAACCCTGGTCACCTCGCCAGCCACAGCCCTCTCGTCCGCCTGCCACCTAAGAAGACGGTCGTGGAGGTACGGATTCCTGAGCAGCGGCTCCTGCAGGACAGCCGCCACTCCAGACGGTGGAGTGCTGCGCTTGGTGGCGACTCTGTTCCAGACCCTGATGAGTTCCTGGTAAAAGACAGGCAGGTTTTTTAGTTTGTTCACATTTTCTTGTGCTTCTTCAAAAGTTCTTTTCTGTCCTTTTTCAATTGACTTTCTATAATATGTTTTTCATTTTTCATCTCCATTTGAATTAGAAACATAGAAACATAGAAAATAGGTGCAGGAGTAGGCCATTCGGCCCTTCTAGCCTGCACCGCCATTCAATGAGTTCATGGCTGAACATGCAACTTCAGTACCCCATTCCTGCTTTCTCGCCATACCCCTTGATCCCCTGAGTAGTAAGGACTCCATCTAACTCCTTTTTGAATATATTTAGTGAATTGGCCTCAACAACTTTCTGTGGTAGAGAATTCCACAGGTTCACCACTCTCTGGGTGAAGAAATTCCTCCTCATCTCGGTCCTAAATGGCTTCCCCCTTATCCTTGGACTGTGTCCCCTAGTTCTGGACTTCCCCAACATTGGGAACATTCTTCCTGCATCTAACCTGTCTAGATGGCATAGCACTCATCTTGTTTGATGAAGTGGAACTGCTGCAGCTGAAGGTGGGTGAGAGATGGGTTGTCCTGTTTGTCCTAGAGGGCAACAGGTCGGTATTCCTGATGGTAGTTAGCAACCAGGCTCAAAGCTGCTTGCACATCCTGCAAGACCTACAACAAATACAGAAGAAGGTGACACACCTAAACCTATCCACTAGTTCCATTTACCAGGCTCATGTATGCTTGCCACAGAGAAGTTGATTGCCAACCTGTCACCCCTTTACTATTAACCCATGTCAAGCCCTCACAGAATTTTACAACGGTATATGTCCATACAACATATTTTACAGCTGCAGCTTACAATTAAAAGCCTTGGTACATTCAAATCTTCAAAGGGGTCCAACTATAAAACCACTATAACATTAGGTACTTTGATAATCCAATAGAAATCTGTTCAGTTCTGTTTCTGCATTTGTTAACTTTCTTTCTTTATCATATCGCTCTCTTTTTTTCTCTTGTTTTCTCTATTAGGCACAAGGATCAGTTGAAAGTTATTAAAAGCAACATTTATATAATTGAAGTCATTTGATTGAGTTGATCACACTACAAAAATGGAACAGATTCATCCATTAGGCTAGAGGGTATGTTTTTAAACTAATAATGCAGAATGCAAAATTCATGATAATCTGAAAAAAGCTGGCAGATTTTCTTCTTAAATAGTATTACATAGGCCCGGGGGGCGGGGCGGGTGGAGGTGGTGGGGGTTGTGGGCCTGAAGGAGATTACAGAGATAGGGAGGGGCGAGACCATGGAGGGATTTGAAAATAAGGATGAGAATTTTGAAATCAAGACGTTGCTTAACCAGAAGCCAATGTAGGTCAGCGAACACGGAGGTGATTGGGTGAGCGGGACTTGGTGCGAGTTAGGACTCGGGCAGCCGAGTTTTATATCACCTTTAGTTTAGAATGTGGGAGGCCAGCCAGGAGTGCATTGGAATAGTCAAGTCTAGAGGGTTTCAGCAATGGATGAGCTGCGGCAAGGGCTGAGAAGGGCAATGTTACGGAGGTGGGAATAGTCGTTCTTAGTTATGCTGCAGATATGTGGTTGAAAGCTAATTTCAGGGTCAAATATGACACCAAGGTTGCGAACAGTCTGGTTAAGCCTCAGACGGGAGTTGGGGAGAGGGATGGAGTCAGTGACGGGGACTGAAAACAATTGCTTCAGTCTTCCCGGTATTCAATTGGAGAAAATTTCTGCTCATCCCAGTCTGACAATTTAGAGACCATGACGGGGTTGAGAGAAATGGTCGTGAGGTAGTGCATAGATTAGAATTTACTTTTCACAAATTTTACAGAGAGATACGTGGTATTAAGAGAGAGCTACGTGAAACTGAAATACGTAACAAACCTTTAAAAATATATTATTTTAAAAACCATGTAATTCTTGTCATTTTAATGGAAATATTTGACATTCCACAAATATAAAATTAGTTTTTCAGGATCAGAACGGTTCTCCAGCAGTCAATAAGCCATTCAAGATCCAGTTACACCAATTTCAGCAGGCTTAACTTTTTGGGGGGGGTTAAACAGCGATATTTCAGTGCAATAGGAGTGCTTTCGTCCCTCGATGTGATTTGAATTGATTACCGGCTCTGGGGAGTTTCATAGCACAACTTGTGGAAGATCAGGGAATAACTGACAGTAACTTCTGGATTTCTATGCTTATCTGCACATGCGCTGACTCCAGACATTGCTGTCACTTTCAGAGGAATAATGACGGTGAAGGCTGACAGTTTTGCTGTAATTGCCACAGCAAAAACCGAGCCATAATATTTACAGCTCAGAAACAGACCAGTTGGCCCAACAGGTTCATGCCAGTGTTTATGCTCCACACGAACCCCCTCCCATCCTAATTCATCTAACCCCATCAACATATGCTTCTATCCCTTTCTCACTCATGTGTTTATCTAGTTTCCCCTTGAATACACCTATGCTAGTCACCTCAAGTGGTAGCGAATTCCACACTCTAACCATTCTCTGGGTAAGGAAGTTTGTCCTGAATTCCCAATTGGATTTATTAGTAACTACTTTATATTTATGACTCCTAGTTCCATCTTTTCTATGTCTACCCTATCAAACCCTTTCATAATCTTAAAGTCCTCTATCAGGTCACCCCGTCTTTTTTCCAGAGAAAAGAGCTGCAGCCTGTTCAATCTTTTCTAACAGGTATAACCTCTCAGTTTCGGTATAGGAATTTACATAGAAACATAGACATTTACAGCGCAGAAGGAGGCCATTTCGGCCCATCGTGTCTGATCATTCTAGTAAATCTATTTTTCACCTTCTCCAGTGCCTCTATATCCTGTTTATAATATGGAGACCAGAACTATTCACAGTACTCGAAGTGCGGTCTAATCAAGATTCAAAATAAGTTCAACATAACTTCTCTGCTTTTCAATCTATCCCTCAGAAATGAACCTCAGTACTTTGTTTGCTTTCTTTATGCCCTTATTAACCTGCGTTGCTACTTTTAGTGATTTGTGTATCTGTACCCCCAGGTCCCTCTGCTTCTCTACTTCATTTAGACATTTATTTTCCAAGGAGTATGATGCCTCCTTATACTTCCTACCAAAATGTACCACCTCACACTTGTCTATAATGAAGTTAATTTGACAATTACATACCCATTCTTCAAGTTTATTAATGTCATCCTGTATTTTGTCGCAGTCCTCCTCTGTATTAACTAAACCCCCAATTTGGTGTCGTCTGCAAATTTTGAAATTGTACTACCGATTCCTGAGTCTGAATCATTTATGTAAATGGTTCTTGACCAAAATTTTGAGTATTAAAGAGCTCCTGTTTAAGTACCATATCTAAATGCAATATTCTTTTTGGTGATCTCCCCTCCTTACTTGAATGATGGTGCAGTCCTTCCAAGATTTCCTTGCTTTTAGTTAACCCTTTCTCTCTTTTTATTTTTGTGTTCTTTCACAAAGACACATGACTGAAAGCGATTCAGAATAAGTTGCAGCTTTGGCACATGTCTGTCACTGTGCATGTACCCCTTCAACTGATCACATGTCAAAGCTATTTCCCTGCAGGGTGACACCTAACAAAAGAAAACAGAACTGAACTTGAAGAGGGCTCATAAATTACAAGCCCTTAACTCCCTTGAAGGAAGCCAGCCTGAAGAACTTTGCTTAGAAGAGAACTGAGGTGGTTAAGATAAGGTAATGCTCATGTATACTATGATTATCCAGGGAGGTTGTGACACAGTAATGCAGCATTTTGCAAAGAGATCCTTTGGAATGCAAGCTCGATTGGAATGTCAGCTGCCTGACATTCCACCTCTACTTCCACTCTTCTTCCAGAACACATAATTATAAATTGGCTATATTGCCTGAGAAGCAAGAAGCATCACTCAGGTTTGAATTCCAGCACCTAATTTGGAAACCTATAATTTATTTTACAATGCAGAACTATTAAAATTTTGTTTTGTTTTTAGGATTTGGCTTCAGAAGCTCAGGGATCTTTTAAAACAAGCAAAAGCTAATTCCAATGGCTAAAGCCAGTCTGGTGTCTCTTTAGACGACTGGGAATACTGATGTATCCATCCCACTAGATCTCCAAGGAATGCAGATACACAGTTATTATTGAGACTGCTAGAAAATGTTAGCATCCACTACACCCAATTCATTCTTGAAACCATTATTGATTTATCACTCCAATGCAAGTAAATGTGGATGCATTCACATCACTAAGACAATTCAGCTCCCCAATAAGGCCCGTTACCGCCCATTTGCAGCGGCCATGGGGCGAAGTTGAGTGTCCGCCGATTTCTGGTCGAATGGCCGCCGCAAGCTAAATTCAGCTTGGGGGTTTTTCTGATGGTCCCCACTTCTGCTCCACTGCTGCCGACTGCCTTGTGTGCGTCATCAGTGCGCACACTGCCGGGACCCATCTCCCGCGAAATTTAGCAAGCAAAGTCTTATTGCCGCCGAGCGGTGCCCTCGACAGCTTTTTCTGTCGGTGCACCTTGTATGCTCTCTCTCTGCCCTGGCAGTGTGGCGACCATTAAAGGCGAGAGCCCAATGCTGCGGCCGCCATTTTCTTTTTTTTTGCCGGCTGACTTCCATGTCAGCCAGACTATTGTGTCCCCGGGTTCGGCAGAACCGCCAACAGGCAGCTTGGCACCCCCTCTTGGATGCCAGGCCACTGACCTGGCCGAAACCCTCCCTGGTGGTCCAGTGTCCGATCGGGATTGATGGCCGATTCTCTCCCCTTTAACGGAGGCGAGATACGTGGTGACGTAGACGCGCAATGACATCACCACCGCTCCGCTACTGAGTGACTGCACGGAGAATTCGTCCTGCGTCCACTTCCCCCTCTCACCAGCAATTACCGCTGCACTTCCGCCCCCTTTATGACCAACCTCCTGGCCAATTGAAAAAAAAGGACAAAGAGCTGAATTTCGCGATAAAAAAACATAAAAAACAGTTGGTGCACCCACTATCAGGCGGGGCTAAATTTTGGCCCCCAGCAGTTGAATAGATCCTGCCATTAGTGTATCAAGTATGAAACTTTTATTGCCTTGGCTCCAGGTTAGGATTTTTTTCCAGCTGTTGAAAATACGATTAAATTCCAGAAATCAAATTTTCTTCTCTGGATTGGAATGTATTTTAAAAATGCAGATATCTTGGCATGTTTCTGCTGGATGTCTGCTGTGTTAACAACAACAACTTGCATTTATACAGCCCCTTAAATGTAATAAAGCCCAAGGTGCTTCACAGGAGTAATTATCAACTAAATTTGACACCGAGCAACATAAGATGACGAAAAGCATGGTCAAAGAGGTAGATTTTAAGGAGCGCCTTAAAGGAGAGAGAGGTAGAGAGGTGGAGAGGTTTAGGGTGGGAATTCCAGAGCTTAGGGCCTAGGCAGTGGTGGAGCAAAGAAAATAACTCCAACATAACTATGGTAGAACCTACAAGAAAACAGCAGGGGCCATATTATACTGGGCTCATGCCGATTCTTGGATTTACCCACTGGCTTTGTAAGAGCTGGAACTTTTATCTGCCCCTTACAGATCAGTAATGACATGGGCTGCTCCTGAAGATGGAGCTATGCTGGACAGGGTTGTGGGGAGGCAGGGACTCCCTATACTGAGAGTCACATCTCCCCAGTCTCAGTAGGGACCCAGTGTGTTACTGCAGGGCGGTATGCTGAATGAGATGAGATGTACCCGCTTCCAGATGGGTGCGTGCGTTAGACAGGGCACACAACGAGGTGAGGGGGGCAGACTGGATCCAACAAAAAGGGTAACTTTTATCAAATAAAATGGAGAGGCTGCCTTGAACGGAGGACCAAGGGGCAATGGGGCATTGGGTCTTGGGGTGTAGGGCTGGGCAAATAGCCTGCTCCCATCCAATAGATGCCAGGTGCTTGATTTACTGGATAAATGGCAGGGGCAGGTTCAGGAGATGCATCCATAGTGGTACAGGGCACCCACCAGCTCTGCATAAATTAGGTGCCCCTAAGCTGACCCCACAAATTCTAGCAAGGTCACAGCCCACTGAATGTCAATGCCCTTATTCCCCGTCTGCCTTTTTTTACTGGCTAGCAATGTTTCATACCATTTGTTGTGATGTGAGCATTTAATAAAATTTATTTTACAAAAAATGTCAATGAGCAATGTTTTCCACCCTATTGCCATCATTTTGTTTTCTCACTGCTGAACAGAATATTGGAGAGCAGTGAGTGTCACAGCAATAGGAGCAGGAGATTTAAAGGAGAAACCTTTGATACTACTGGTGTGGCAACAGGTCTCACCCTCCATTTAGAAACCAGAATACAGAAAAAAAAGATCCCTAATGCAATAATGATTATTCGAAATAATTGCATTGATCGCTATTAGACTTTCTGAAAAACTAAACCTTTAAATAAGAATAATAAATAGATCGTTATTTTCAGTAGTGTTAATTGGAAAATGTCTTATCGACCCCAAATTAACGGAATGAAATTTTTTATCAAAATGAATTCTTAAAAACATTTCCATGAGTAAGATCAATAGTGAAGTTACAGCTTCTCTTATGATTGCAAAATGAATACAGCTTTGCTTTTCTGGTTTTTCAATGAGTTGTGTAATTATTCTGTGCACTAATCTCTAAATTTCAGCTTTAAAAAAAAATCACCTGTTGAAGCTTACAGTAAAGTTAATTTATCAATCAAGTAACAGATTTGTAAAGGGAATTTTCTGTAGAAGAAGTGAAGAAAGAAATGATGACTGAAAAAGGCATAAAAAATTGTTTGATTAATTAACAATTTTGTGGTAATTGCTAGTTTTTGAATGGTGGATTTAAAAAAATAATTGAGGGCTTTGATTGTTTGGTTTTCTGCTGGTTATGATTAAAGAAATAACTTGCATTTATATGGTGACTTTCACATCCTCAGGATATCCAAAGAACTTCAGAGGCAACACATTTCTTTTTGAAGTGCAGTCACAGATGCTTTGTGGGCAAATACAGCAGCCAATATGCATGCAATAAGATCACACAATGAGATAAATGAGCAGTTGATCTTTTTAAGGTGTTGTTTGAGGGAGGAATGCTGGCCAGTGCACTGGGAAAACTCTTCTTCAATAGTGTCATAAGATTATGTCCACCTGAGCAGGCAGACAAGGCTTTAATTTAACATTCCATCCAAAAGATGGCAGCTCTGATAATACAACGCTCCTTCAGTAATGCACTGCAGTGCCAGTGTAGATTATGTGTTCATGTCCTGAATAAGATATGTCAGTTCATCCACCAGGTTGTTTAAATGGCTGGCAGTGGTGTACATACCAAACATATGTTAGTTGGCAGGTGGCAGTTATACTATCTATATAACTGGTATAATAAGCCTTTGCTCTAAATTTACTAACATTAAAGAAACACCAAATATAATATGTTTCTGATGACAATGTTTATTGTAAGACAGAATTTTTCCATTGAATTTGTTGTATAACAAGAAACTTTCCATTTCAATTTGAGAAACTGGTCACATTTCAACATACAAATATATAACACAGGTACTTCGGCATCATCTAAAAATCAGCCAAGAGCTACACAGACCATTCAAGAAATAAATGTGTACAACAGACTATAACAGAAAAAAAAGACAAATGTTCCAGCAAAGAGACACTATGGAGCTGATTTATGCAGCAGGCTGCTCAAAACCACGCACGTTAAACTTTTAAAGTGATTTTTGTGGAATTAGTGATCCTCCCAGCTCCTCAAAAATCCCCCCTCCATAGCCCTCCCACGGGATCATCTTCCCCCACTGTCACTATCTGCACTGGCTGAGCGCCGCACTGAATCCGACAGATTTTCGGCCCTCACCGACAATAATGGAAACGAGGCCCGAGCGTGAGAATTGGCCGGGCCGCAGAGTGATTCCATCGATCAGGTGACGGGCTCATACCGTCCAGCTCCTGCTCCATGGAATCAGATACATGATGACAATCTACCCCCACATATCTGAATCTCAACATCTGTGCAGTTTTTATGAAAGACACAGAATACAAAAATGTCATCAGAGATTTTACTTTTTTCGGAGAAATTGAAAAGTATAATTACCCAGAACAAAAAAAAGAGAGGGAAAGAAATATATTAAGCATCAAGCTGAATTTAAAAAAATAACACCAGGTCACAGTTTCAGTTCCAAGAGATTGGTTAAAAATTGTCTTTGTAGACTAGAAGGACACAAAAACCTTCCCAATGCTTTTGAAGTGACAAGTAATTTCAAAGGGAGGGAGGATTGGGTTGATGACATTGTCTTGCCAATCACCACCACTAAGAAATGCTTTAAAGTCACAAAATCAAGCTGAAATATCCATTGATCTTTCAACTGTCAAAAACTATGTTCACACAATGTTAAAGAAAAATGAAGCTAACCCACAGTGGGCCTATGTTTGGCCTGACTGGAAGCCATTCCTG
This sequence comes from Pristiophorus japonicus, assembly GCF_044704955.1. Lineage (NCBI taxonomy): Eukaryota > Metazoa > Chordata > Chondrichthyes > Pristiophoridae > Pristiophorus > Pristiophorus japonicus. The sequence goes on from NC_091977.1 coordinate 107,252,596, forward strand.
ATACTGTTATTTTAAATGAAGTGAGCTGCACTTCAGTTATTTAACATATCCTTTAATGTGCCTGCCTCTGCTTTCTCTCCTCACCCTAAATCCAATGTGTAAGAAGTCAGTTGCTAGCTAACAGGTATAATATAATCACAGCACAAGACTTTTAATCAAGTGCGAACATAGCTAAAGGTTTTTCCAGGCTCTGGTGACAGCAATGTTCATTTTAACAGAAGCAGCTCCTCTATCAGTGCCTTAGTCTTACTGTTGCTTTCTAACACGTTAACTTTTCTAAATTGCTAAAATTAGTTGATGTAAGGCATGACATATGTCAGTAATGAACCTAAAGCAGTGTTGTACCGTGGATGTCACACTTCAACATCTATAGAATTCATAGAAATGTTTCATAGAAGTTACCTCATTTGCTGATTTAATTTAAACCTCTTAAGACAAACATATGCCATAATTTATGCTCGCAATGTATTTTGAGACATCATCAGCAAATAATCAGTTTTCAGGAGTTTTCTTCTTTGGGCTTTTATGTTCTTTATGGCCTTTAAAAAAGGATTTGTAAGAGCAGCAGGTAGTGGAGTGTAAGAATAGCTGTGATTTTTATCAGCTTAATAGATAATATATTCTTGACTGACATCAACAATTCAAATGGCCAGAAGTTTTGACCTTCTTGAAGAAAGTTCTACTTGCTGAGTTCAATGTTATAATGCAGTAGGCTGAGAGTTACAACAAAACTCACTGTGTTCTTGCTCTTTGTACATCTGTACTAAGATTGTAATGCAGTATAATTATGTTAGTAAGCCTAAAAGCAGATGGAAGGCACATTCTTCAGATCATAGGAACAAAGGGACATTGGAACATAGGAACAGGAATAGGCCATTCAGCCCCTCGAGCCTGTTCCACCATTCAATTAGATTTTGGTTAATCTCTACCTCAACTTCATTTACCCACTTGTGTTCCATATCCCTTGATACCCTTACTAACAAAATCTATCGCTTGGTGGATCATCCTGATAACATCTACAACATTGTCTGATATGCTATCCTGCAAATCCACGGGGTGTAAATTCACTTTTATATCTCTCTGAACAACTGTAGCTCTGGGAGATAAGAATTCAGTTTAACGAACCTGTCCTATATCAAGTGAATAGCAGGACATAATGGAAAATAATCTGTGTCATTTATATACAACTCAGAATTCTTTTGCTGATTAATAGCTATTTTGAGCCCCAGTCAATGAAGCAAAACAACTAAATGATGTAATGCTTTAATTAATAAATTATGTAAAAAAATAAAAATTTGTAAATGAAACTAAAAGTATTAAATTATTAAATATTTGGCCATAAAATTTAAAAAAATTAATGGATATCCAATACTGATCTCCTCTAGTTATTTCGCGAAAATAGGAGAACAGACAAATTCTAAGAGCATTCCATGCTTTGTTGCCAAATGCAGTTACAAGTTACAACCGTGCTCCCTCACAGAGGGAGTGCGTTTTACAAAGGAGAAAACGTTAGGTTTTGACAGTTCGGGTGCTTACTTTAGCATGAACTTGTCAAACAGATACGAAATCTAACCTAGGGTTCCCCAGCATCACCAGATAACTGAGATTTATATGTCAACAAGCTAGACATGAGCCATTGACCATGCATCTTGTACTGCAATGCACCCATGCTTTGTCTGTCAGAATATTGTCAGAGGAAAAAAAATTAAGCAAGCAAAGGATGCTGAGAATGAAGATACCATAGCAACAAGAACGTGATGCTAGGATTAGGTTTTATGTGATGGCTATCATATGTTAATTATAGGATCACTTCTGTCTACCCTAGGTACTTAATTTCACTGTCTCCTTGCAGATTATATGATCTTTATAAATTTCTCCATATTTCTGCATTTCTATCATCCCATCGTACTGTTAAAGCATAAGGCCATTTCCTGCAGCTAATGGCCTCCAATAGGGTTTCTAATTAAATATATGTAACACCATTATGGATAACATCCTACATCTAAAAGGTGTACAAGATATGAGCAATATTTTGTACATACAGTATGGTATTAGGATCATGCACAATTATATTTCGCTCACATACCTAAGGGGGAAAATGCTTTAGGATAAGTACATTTTCAGATGATTTGCCTAGACAACTACAAGTGCTGTGTTATTAAAGGCAATCACCTTCAGTATTTGACCCTGAAATGAATACTGAACATTACAGCGAGCTCCAGCCTGAAGCTCATAAAGCCTGTCTGGAGACTGCATTCACATAATTATAGTCGTACATTGTTCTAGATGCCCAGTTCACAGCGAATTGTTGTATTGCACTTGCTTCTTTGTGAGACATGTCATCCAATGCAAAAAAAAACAAAGAAAGCAAGAAGCCAGGAAAGGTTTCTGTATAATGGACTTGAGTGGAGCACCTAGATGATGCCATGTTTTCAAGGTCAGTTTTAGGGAGTCCATTGGCAAAGTTGAAGCCTATTAAATTATCAGTATGCAGTAAATCATGATATAATGCCTTACTGCTCTGAATTTAAAATGTTTTCCAAATACATATATATTTCCTCAGTTTCAGCTAATACTTGCTCATGGCCTGTAGGATATGTGTAGTTGAACTTGAATCAATTGTTTTTTTCCTTTCCTTTCTTTGTGTTGCAGCTGAATGTTTATGATTCACAGTCATCTGTTCTTCCCTTTTTTCATCCAAATCAAAGGCAAATCACTAGGAATCATTGTTAATTGCAGTGAGAAATTTTGACTGTCTTCAGCAGAATAACCAGTTAGATTAAGGCCTGCATCTAGGCAGAGTTATAAATGAGCAAAAGCCAGATCAATTTGAGAGAGAATGCTAAAACTCAAAGTCAATAACGTGTCTACAGATGGAGAAGTTTTGTCATTTTGCCCTTTAAAGCTTCTCCTCATTGCTATTAATACTGTCAGGGATCAGAGTACGTTTCTTCGTAATGCAGCAACAATCTCGCACACACACGCACGCCTACAATGGTCAAAGTGAGGCTTAGCCGAGGATGTCCAGATAGACTGGAGAGGCCTTTGCCAATGTCTGGAGAAGACTGTGAATTTCCTTGATGTTGAGTCTCATGTGTGGTTCACGCTGCCAGCAACCAAGCATCAGGTCGTACACCTCTTTCGGACAGGTCCGAGGTCGTTGCAGCACACGGCCTTGTGTGATGCATTCGATAACCTGTTGGCAAAATCAGAGAATATTAGGATTAGCAACATCGGCAAAATTGCAATTTGACTGATAAATAACTTTGTGGCATCTTTGTAAATTTCTTCCCATTTGTTTTGTGTTTTTGTTTCCTTTACTTCAATGGCAGGTCTGATGCTTGCAGCTAAGAGGCTAGGGGACTGGGGAACACCTACCGCTTTTTGACATGCATTAACGCCGCAATGGATGGGGCGGCCATTAGAGCGAAATTCAGCAATTTGGTGGAAAAAAAGGAGCAGTGCGGTGTTGGTGGTGGGAATGGGCTGTTTGCAGCGGTGCGGGGGCAGACTGACTGACTAGGCTGAGAAATTCAGCTGATGCTGATTGACTGATGATGAGGCAACAGCTCCCTGGCCTTCTCAAAGGGCAGGTTTTGCAGCTAGGCCCTGAGCATTGAGTTCGTCTCTGGTGTTTCTGACCAAATCGCTAATGCAAGAGCTTTAAGGAGGGCCAGCTGCTTCTTCGATGTTGAACTTGAGACCCTCATCCAAGCTGCGGAGGGAAGGAGGCACGTTCTCTATCCGGACACAGGAAGACCCAGTCGTGTCTTCTTTGTGAATGCGTGGAGCGAGATCGCTGTGGAGGTGTCAGGGACCTCAATTCATGACCCCATCGCCACCCAATGCCGCAAAAGGCTGAACGACATCATTCAACTGATGAAAGTGAGTACATGTTCCCCCAACTCCTGACCTTCCATCTCTGAGCCTCTCCTTCACCTTCTCTTATTTCCCAACTTCACTGTACAGTCACTGAAGCACCATTTGTTTGCGGAGGCATCTATATCTATGTGTGCATACTCACAATGGAGGGTCCCTTTCATGTGAGAGTTACACCTGCATGTAATGGACCCACACTTGCACTAATTGCCGAGGTCTCATGACACTGCTGCACAGCAACCCTTCTTTGCTTTGTAGGCCAAGGTCTCCCACAACCATTTGGAGCAAGAGAGGACTGGTGGGGTCGAGGGCAATATCCAGCAGCTCAGTGACATAGAAGAGAGGGTGCAGCGGCTAGTGGGCCCACATGTTGCTTTCCGTGTGACCGCTGGCAGTGCGGATCCTGCTGGGGGCAGCATCGGTAAGTGAAGGCCTTCCTTTAATGCCATTTCTCCCTGAAAGTCCAAACGCTGACCAGTCATTTGGTGATAAATGTGTACAAGTTGCTTGCTGGATGGTGCAGTGCCCTACCTCACCCTCACGGAACCCCTTGTGTCATTTATGATTGCAGACGATACCCCGAGTGTGAGCCACAGCGAGACCAGGACCCTTGAGTCGAGTGTGAGCCAGAGTCAGGACGAGACCCTTGAGCCGAGTGCAGACATTGGTGGTATATCCGATGAGAGCGATGCAGAGGGGGAGACTGCTGCCAGCACCGCGTCACTGCTTCCTACACTCGCACGCACCAGCTCAGATACTGGGAGTACGCGGTCGTTGCAGTTAGATTTAGGAGAGCGGTCTGCACTGGATGATGCACCGGGGCCTAATGGGCTGCAGCATGGTGAAGGGCAGGGGGAACCTCTGCTGCCAGCTCACCGGGGGGGCGAGTTCTGCTGCAGAGGATTCAGGCGAACCCCTCGATGTGGTGGCTTTTGATACAAGGGTGCAGGCCATGCATTCGCAGATGTTGGGGGCAATGTTATAGCTGCCAGAAAGCCTGTCGCAAGTGGTTAGGAGAGTGGAGGAGTCTGCCTCCTGCATTGTGGACAGCTCTGCGCACACCATGGAGCCCATCATTGCCAGTGTGCAGATGATGGTGGACTCCCAGAGTGACCGTATGGATTCAGCTGTGATGACGCGTGTCGTGGGCAATATGGCAGCTGCCATTACAGCACATGTGGAAGGGAACCAACATCTTAGTGCTGTATTAGAGAGAATGGTCACTGAGCTGGAAACTCAGAATGCTCTCATGCACTCGGAAAAACAGGCCAAGGAGCGTCTTACTGCTGTTGTGTTTGGTGGCATCAAGACTGTATCTGCTCTCATGCAGTCTCAGCTGGATGCCATGCAAGATCCATCGCGACTGGATCCACCATGATCCACCAGTGGCCTTCCAGTATCGCGCCACCTGACCCAACTGTGCTCCAGCAGATCGGTGGGGATGGTGAGATGCTGCCCCGGGGGAGTGGTGCAAGCTCATCGGAGCAGGTTCCAGATGTTGTCTCTCAGAATCACAGTAATCCTGAGCAGAGACCTCCCACTCTGCCATAGCTGCCAACCATGGCTTCGCCCCAGCCAATTCTGACTGAAGGCACCGAGGAGGATGTGACCCAGTCTGCAGCAGCCCCTTCCAGGGTCAGAGCTGATTTAGGACATCCTGGAAGGACATCTGTAGCTTCTACACCTGAAACACAGCAGCCTTCCCAGAGCCATGATGCAGCCACAGGGGAGACACTGCGGCGTAGTTCCAGAATAGGTTTGTGTAAAAGGGGTTATAAGGAAAGGCACAAGGGTGAGAATTGATAATGTGTACTTCTTTTTTGCACCATTATTTTTTGTCTAATAAATCTTTATTTTGGGTTTGAATATCAGTGCAGGTCTCTCATTTCACTGTGGGGAATGATGTGTGAAAGGGCACATTGGTTTGCCCATGGAGATGCACAGATGAAGGGTAAAGTGCGCATGAACTCAGCGGAAACGAGCAGCAATGAGACGGTTTAGGACTTCCCTTGCAGGGTCTGGATGATGTAGCCGCCCCCTGTGTGGCCGCGACCCCTATCCTGACCCTCCTCCTGTGCCTCCTTCTCCTGCGCGTCGTGCTCCTGCGCCTCCTCCTCTTGGTCCTCCTCCTCAGGTGGTACTGCTGCATTGTCCTCCGATGGTTGTGCCCTCATGATTGCCAGGTTGTGAAGCATGCAGCAGATGATGACGAATAGGGATATCTGCTCAGGCAAGTACTGCAGCACTCCTCCTGAGCGATCCAGGTATTGGAACCTCTGTTTAAGGATTCTGATGGTCTGCTCAATGATGCACCTGGTGGCTGAATGAGAGTCATTGTACAATTGCTGCGCTGCAGTCCTGGGATGACGAAGGGGAATAAGCAGCCAAGTGCAGAGTGGATAGCCCTTGTCTCCAAGTAGCCAGCCACAATCTTGATTTGACCCAGCAAACACGCCTGGCACACCGGTCTGCCGCAGGATGAAAGCATCATGGCTGCTGCCAGGATACCGGGCATCAACTGCCATGATTTTGCGGTTGTGGTCACACACCAGCTGGACATTGAGGGAGTGGAATCTCTTGCGGTTACGGAAGATTTTGGGATTGTTCTGGGTGCCCTCAATGCGACGTGGGTGCAGTCTATGGCGCCCTGAACCCTGTGGAAGCCTGCTATCCTGAGGAATCCAGTCTGCCGCTTCAACTGCTTCGCCCTGCTCATAGAAAAGGATATGTAGTCCCTCCTCCTCTTATCATCATCATAGGCAGTCCCTCAAAACGAGGATGACTTGCTTCCACGCCAAAAAAGGATGAGTTCACAGGTGTTTCAATGAAGGACCCGAACTACATCCTGAAGGGTGGAAAATGCCTGTGCGTGGATTTTTTTAACGTGTGTTGGCTGTTGCACACCAGCCACCACACGGACTTCACAGAGCTAGGTCTTGGTCCAGTGGCAAGGATTACCCAATACGACTGGAGACCTGCTCTGGTGCATGGACCTAGTGCGCACACATAATGAAGTGTGGGCTGACCCGTGCTGCCCCTGGGCCCCTGGCCCTGAACTCACGTCTCCCCTGGGCCCCGATCACGTCCCTCTACAGTCTCTCGCTGCTCCTTTGCCCAGACCTTGCCGCCCGTGCTGTATTTGCCCAGGCTCCAATCACCGTGGTAGAGGAGCGGCGAATGTTTGTGGCGGAGGAGCGGCGAGAGATCGTGGGGGAGCTATGACGAATGTTTGTGGCAGAGCTGCGGCGAATGTTTGTGGTGGAGGAGCGGCGAGAGATCGTGGCGGAGGTGCGGCGAATGAGGGTACGGGGCCCAGAAGAGCCAAGGGCCCAGGGGCAGCACAGGGCAGCCCACACTGTGATATGTGCACTGGGTCCGTGCAGCAGAGCAGGTCTCCAGTCGTTCTGGTTAATCCTTGCCACTGGATAAAGGCCTGGCTCTGTCAAGCCTGTGTGGTGGCTGATGTGTAACGGTTACCACACGTTAAAAAAAAATCCACGCACAGGCATCTTCCACCTCTTCAGCTGGAGTTCAGGACTGGAACATCGGGTCCTTCCTTGAAACATCTGTGAACCCATGTGGAAGCAAGTCATCCTGGTTCCAGGGACCACCTATGAATCACCGACCTGGACCTTGATGACGTCACTCTTCACTGCTGTCGCCTTCCTGCACCAGCTCGTACTGCTCCCTGGAGTAGTATGCTGCCATGTTGTCCAGGGGCCGCTCGCCACTCCTTTTATGGCCTCTACCTGCCGTTGGCGTTCTCACGCAGGTTGGGGCCTCCACGTGCAGCGAGAGGAGGACGCGGGCGGGAGAGCGAGCTGCTGGCACTCACTCACCTGTCATTTAAGCGTTTGCCTCTTCATTTTATTATAAGCGAATCTTACTCATTAATAGAAAATGCAATTGCAATGTTTCTATGGGAATATGTTAAATTGCTTTAAATTGAGAGTTGCTGATTTGTTTCAGAAAGCATTTTAGTAAGATTACTGACAGGAGGAACCAGTCCTTTCTCAGCCCACAACCTCCACCGTCCCTCTCCCCAGGTATTAAGGGCTAAAACACTGAAATGACTGGGAGAGTGATTCCAGCAAAGGAAAACATTACATGTTGCACTATTAGGTATTTACTATTTAACATTGAAATAGAGTTGCACAATATATATATATATATATGCACAGAAGCCTCTTCTTATACAGAGCATCTGTCACCTGATGGATGGAGCAATGCGCAGCAAATTGTGAAATGTTCGAAATGTCTGCTGTTGTAGCTTGAAAAGATCCAGTCGCATAGAAATTGAGGGCGATGGTGACCTTTGATGCGACTGACAGAGCTGTCCTCAACCTTGTTTGAGGCTGCAGGAGATTACACAGCTCCGTGACAAAGTCCTTGCGGAGACACTGGTCATCAGTCAGGTCCATGTTGGAGAACTGCTGTCTATAGACCCTTTCAAGATAGGGCCTTCTCCCCCCACGTATATGTTGGTGTCTTCCAATGACAGCTGACTCATTGCCTTCTCCCTCCTGCTCTTGTTGGTCCTCACCCTCTGCAGCCTGGTACAGGCAAGCATCTGCCTCCTGTGGATGTTGCCTCCTCTCTATCTGGATCTCAATGTGGTGTAAAGTCCTTACTCTACAATATGAAACCACACGAGGCACATTCTGGGAAAAAGGTCACTCTGTGACCTTAACTCTTTATTCACAGGACCTCAAGTGATGACCCTACGTGCGACCTCCCTTTTTATACCTGTGTGATCAGGTAAGGAGTGTCTCCCACAAGTTCACCCCTTGTGGTCAAGGTGTGTATTTAGATTGAGTGTATACAGTAATACAGTGGTGTTACATTGTGGTTACATACATGACATCACCTTCCCCCCTCCCCCTCCAAAGTCTTATTGGGATCATAGGTTTAGTCTTTCAGGTGGTCTATTCTCCCTCGTGGAGCGCCGCAGTTGGACACTGACGTGAGTGTCTGTCACCTGTGGTGACTCCGCCCTGTCTGGGCTGACCGCAGGGACTGTGCATTCTTCTGAATGCTCTTGTTGCTCATTCACTGGCGGTGTTGTGAGCTCCATCTCATGTTTTTTTTTCAGGTTCCTCCGTGTCGATGCTGAACCTTTTTTTTTTACCTGGTCCAGATGCATACGGCATATCTGGCCATTGTTGAGTTTTACCACGATGACCCTATTCCTCTCTTTGTCAATTACAGTGCCCTCAAGCCATTTTGGCCCCATAGCGTGATTGAGGATGAATACAGGATCATTTATTTCTATACATCTCCCCCTCGCATTACGGTCATGGTACTTGTTTTGTGACTTGCGCTTGCCCTCAACTATGTCGGTTAGGACTGGGTGAATGAGGGACAACCGAGTTTTGAGTGTCCATTTCATTAGTAGCTCTGCGGGCGGGACCCCCGTGAGTGAGTGTGGTCGGGATCTATAGGTCAGCAGGAGGCGCGATAGGCGGCATTGCAGGGAGGGTCATTGAATCCTGAGCATAACTTGCTTAATGATTTGGACCGCATGTTCCGCCTGGCCATTGGAGGCCGGCTTGAACGGCGCAGTCCTGACGTGGTTGATGCCATTACCCGACATAAACTCTCGGAATTCGTAGCTTGTGAAACATGGGCTATTATCACTAACCAGCATGTCCGGCAAGCCATGGGTTGCAAAGATCGCACGGAGGCTTTCCACGGTGGTGGATGACGTGCATGAATTCAGAATGATGCACTTGATCCATTTCGAGTACGCATCTACTACAATAAGGAACATCTTACCCATGAATGGGCCCGCATAGTCAACATGAATGTGTGACCATGGCCTGGTGGGCCAGGGCCACGGGCTGAGCGGGAACTCCCTGGGGGCATTACTCAGCTGGGCATACGTCGTGCACCTGCGAACGCAGTGTTCCAGGTCTGAATCAATTCCAGGCCACCAAACGTGTGACCGGGCAATGGCCTTCATCAGAACAATGCCAGGGTGCTCGCTGTGGAGTTCCCTAATGAATGCCTCCCTGCCCTTCTGGGGCATAACTACCCGACTGCCCCATAGTCGGCAGTCGGCTTGGATGGAGAGCTCATCCATCCGTCTGTGGAACGGTCTGACCTCCTCAGGGCATGCTCTGTGTGCGGGAGCCCAATCCCCAGTCAGGACACATTTCTTAATCAGGAATAGGAGGGGATCTCTGTTTGTCCAGATTTTGATCTGCCGGGCTGTGATGGGGAGCCTGCGCTGTCAAAGGCATCGACAGCCATGACCATCTCGGCGCTTTGCTCCGCTGCCCCCTCGGTGGTGGCCAGTGGAAGCCTGCTGAGCACGTCGGCGCAGTTTTCAGTGCTGGGCCGGTGCCAGATGGAGTAGTCATAAGCAGCCAGCGTGAGAGCCCATCGCTGTATGCGAGCTGATGCGTTGGCATTGACAGCCTTGCTGTCTGACAACAGGGATGTTAATGGCTTGTGGTCCCTCTCTAATTCAAACTTCCTGCCAAAGAGTTACTGATGCATTTTTTTTACACCATAGACACATTCAAGTGCTTACTTCTTGACCATGCCATATCCCCGCTCTGCTTGAGAAAGCGACCTGGAGGCATAAGCCACAGTTTGTAGTTGACCCTCAGCATTGCCCTGCTGCAGCACGCACCCAACCCCATAGGATGATGCATCACATGTAAGAACCAATTTTTTACAGGGGTCGTACAGGGTCAACAACTTGTTTGAACAAAGTAGGTTTCGCGCCCGATCAAAGCCCGTTCCTGACATTCCCCCCAAAACCAATCACAACCCTTACGCAGGAGCACGTGTAGCGGCTCCAACAATGTGCTCAAGTTCGGCAGAAAGTTCCCGAAATAGTTCAACTGTCCCAGGAATGAACGCAACTCCGATGTGTTGCAGGGCCTGGGTGATCGTCGAATCGCCTCTGTTTTGGATTCGGTGGGCCGAATCCCATCTGCAGCAACCCTCCTGCCCAGAAACTCAACCTCAGGAGCTAAGAACATACATTTAGATTTCTTGAGTCGCAGGCCTACCCGGTCCAGTCGACGTAGCACCTCCTTCAGGTTGTGGAGGTGTTCCTCGGTGCCTCGACCCGTGATGAGGATGTCGTCCTGGAATACGATCATTCCAGGAATGGATTTAAGCAGTCTTTCCATGTTTCGATGAAAAATCGTAGCCGCTGATCGAATGTCAAACGGGCACCTGTTATAAATGAACAGTCCCTTGTGCGTGGTGATGGTGGTCAGTAGTTTAGATTTGTCGGCCAGTTCTTGGATCATATAGGCTGAAGTGAGGTCCAACTTGGTGAACAGCTTGCCACCTGCCAGCGTGGCGAAAAGGTCCTCCGCACTCGGGAGCGGGTATTGATCTTGTAGGGACACCCGATTGATGGTGGCTTTGTAGTCGCCACAGATTCTGACAGAGCCATCCACTTTTAAGATGGGAATGATGGGGCTCGCCCAGTCGCTGAATTCAACAGGCGAGATGATGCCCTCTCTCAACAGCCGGTCCAATTCGCTCTCGATCTTTTCCCGCATCACATACGGCACCGCTCTGGTGTTATGGTGCATTGGCCTGGCATCCGGGGTATGTGTATCACTACTTTAGTGCCTTTGAAAGGCCCGACGCCAGGTTGGAATAGTGAATCGAATTGTTGCAGAACTTGTGAGCACGAACTTCGCTCCACAGATGACATTGCATGAACGTCCCCCCATTTCCAGTTCATCTCGGCTAACCAGCTCTTCCCCAACAGTGCGGGACCATTGACCGGGACAATCCAGAACGGCAGCCAATTCACTACCCCGTTGTGTGTGACAGCCAACATTGCACTGCCTAGCACCGGAACGATTTCTTTAGTGTAATTCTGTAATTGTGTCTCAATACATGCTAATTTTGGTCTACTGGCTTTAAATGGCCATAGCTTCTCAAATTGCTGAACGCCCATGAGTGACTGGCTGGCCCCGGTGTCCAGCTCCATGCGTACAGGGATATCATTTATCAAAACCCTCATCATCATGGGTGGCCTTTTGGTGTATGAACTGTGAATATTCCGCTGAACCTCGGTGTCCATCGATTCGCCCCAAAAATCATTCTGCCTCAAAGAACCCTCTTCTGGTCCATCCGCCTCATATATTAGTCTGGTTTCAGACTTCCTGCACATTCGAGCTAAATGGCCACTGAGATTGCAGTTCCTGAAAAACTGTTGAAATCTGCCAGATCTAGCTGAGTGTTTTCCCCCACACCTCCAGCATGAGTTAAAGTTTCCATTGTTGGGAACAAAGGGACTATGGCCAGGCATTCCATGCTGACTGTCCCTTGGACTGCTCTTAAGTACCCTATTAGTCGGTGTCAATGGCCCCATCCCGGGCCGCATTGTCCGCTGTGATGGCGTGAATATCCGTTCAGCCTGCCATTGTCTCTGTTGCATTCCTACTCTGGGATCTATTGCTGCCTGGGGGGTGTCAAACTGCCCCTGCCTGCTTGCAGGGCTCTGAGTCGCATTGATGATGTTGATTCCCTGATCCCTTGCCGCGTTAGAGGCAGAATTGCGCGCGTATATTATTTTCGTCTCTTCCTCCCCCATCCTGAAAGTTTGAGCTAGCAACACCGCCGCTTCTAAGGTCAAATCTTTGGTCTCAATTAATTTGCGAAAAATCCCCGCATGACTGATGCCCTTGATAAAGAAGTCCCTTAGCATCTCCCCACTGCAGGCGTCTGTGAACTTACAAAGGCTGGCCAAACGCCGAAGGTCCGCTACGAGGTCCGGTATGCTCTGTCCTTCCTGATGTCGGTGGGTGTAGAATCTGTATCGGGCCATATGTATGCTACTCGCCGGTTTGAAGTGCTCCCTGACTAATTTGCTAAGTTCTTCAAAGGTTTTGTCTGCCGGCTTTTCGGGTGCCAGTAAGTCCTTCATGAGCGCGTAAGTCTTTGGTCTGCAGCTGGTCAAAAGATGAGCCCTTTGCTTGTCGGCCGCTGCATCCCCCAGCCATTCTTTCATAACAAAGCTTTGCTGAAGCCTCTCGACAAAATCGTCCCAGTCTTCCCCAACACAGTACCGTTCCTCTGTGCTACCGGTGGCCATTCTCATGGGTCGTGAATTCCCCTTTGTCGCCGCCAATGTAAAGTCCTTACTCTTCAATATGAAACCACACGAGGCACATTCTGGGAACAAGGTCACTCTGTGACCTTAACTCTTTATTCACAGGACCGCAAGTGATGACCCTGTGTGGCACTTCTCTTTTTATACCTGTGTGATCAGGTAAGGAGTGTCTCCCACAAGTTCACCCCTTGTGGTCAAGGTGTGCATTTAGGTTGAGTGTATACAGTAATACAGTGGTGTTACATTGTGGTTACATACATGACAGACAGGAATGCTGGGAGATGCATCGCGCCTTTCAATGCCACTGGCGGTGTGTACCAACCCAAAAACCTGTCGTTGGCACTGACAGGTAGCCGGAAGACAATTAAGGGCAATTTATCTTCCGGGGAAGGTCCGAGGCAGAGCGCGCTCTGATGATGTCGTTAACGACGCATACACAGGAGCGGGCCGGAAGTGGGGGGAGCAGGGCGGATACCTACACTGCCGGAAATATCCTTCAGGGCAATGCCGCAAGCATTGGTCAATCCGCCACGACTTGGCAGCCATTCTGCTCCGACCCATGGCCGCTGCTTTCAGGCGCCCACGGACCTTATAGAAAGGGACAATTTAGACCCCTAGGTATACTGCCGGTTCCTGGTTTGCCAACAATACCCACTTTAGCCAGTTGCCAAGAGGTGTCAGAAAGTTCCCTCACCTCCAATTTTCCCTTTCCCCTAATTGGGGTTGCTGCAGTGTCTATTCAATATTTCACCATCTGACTAAGCCTAAAGAGAGAATTGGTAATAAAACCTGCGTCCATCCCTACACTGTGCCACACCAATGCTTGGTGCTACTGCATCATCCATTATATTTTACTATTTTTTTTTCTCCACATTGTGTAGTTTCACCTAGCTCTACCTGCTCCTTGGTCTTTGCCGATGCCCAGAAGGTCCAGAAAATCAAAGTAAATGCTGTGGTCAGAATAAGACCATTATATAGTTGGTCTTATATACACTGTTTATTATACTAATATTCAAAAGGAAAATTAAGGGGTAGATTCAAAACTAGAAGGAGGGAATCTTGGCGACTTCCTATTGCCATTCATAAGGATGCTGACAGTAACAGTATTTCCAGTTACTACAAGCAGTAAAACACAGTCTGCTGTTCTTTTTCACGGGAACTACTGTACTGTAATGGCAAGCTTCTTTAACGAACAGTTACTACTTTTTGACTACAGCTTATAAAATCTTATACAAACCTCATTGTTTGACAGTTGGTACCAGGGTTGCTTTCCATATGTAAAGATCTCCCATAACACCACCCCCAAACTCCAGACATCGCTCTCAGTGGTGAATCTCCTGTACATAATGCTTTCAGGAGGCATCCAACGAATGGGGAGCATTGTATGACCACCAACCTGAAAAGGAAGAAGAAGAAGTGTCAATATATCTGAATGGAAGAATTACAATACAGAAATCATTGCATCAAAACAGAAGCTTGGAAATATTAAGCAAAAATACACAATATACACACCACACTTAAGACACATTATAAATGGGTATGAGACTGAACTGAGACTGAAGTAAATACTGTCCAATTTTAGTCATTAGGACTATGACTCACTCATTTTGGTTTAAAAATGTGGACTGTTTTGATATACCTCACTCTTAAAACTTAGTGCTTAAGTTGGTTTTGTGACCTGTCTCACTTTTCTTGATCATAAATCTCACTCCTGGTATCCTTCCAGTGTTAACAGCCCTGTGTAATACTGTTTCATTAAAGCCATTAACTCCGTAAAGGTATGTATTTTGTTAGAAATGTATGTTTTGCTCAACCATGCAAGTTCTTCTGCATTGCTGGAAATACCAACCTCTCAAGTGTAAGGACTACCAGGATTTTTAAATCTTGCACGGGTCAAAGTTCACACAGCCAAACTATATTGCTGGAAATTACCACCTGTCATCTGTATCTTAGCAACAGTGACATAGCCAGAGTTACCATTTTATCTGGATGATTGAAATACTTTTAAAATGGTCAAATTTGAGTAGTTTTCCCTCATTGCCTTGAACAGATCCATTTGTTAATGCAATGGGTGTGGAATAAACATATTACTTAATATGCTGCACTCATTGCTCTGCTTATGACCAACTTGGATTTGTATCAATTTGCTGCCCCACACATATTAATCCTCCTTTGTTGTAACAAAGGTAGATGGATTTCATTAACAGCATTTTATTGGAAGGAGAATCTGCATAATCCAGAGGGGATAGTAATCATTCGACCTAGTTAGAAATGTTCACAAATAAATACGCGATCATTTTCATGCATTAGCAACAATGAATAGACAAAATACAGGTATTTGTTTTTCATCATTTTCTATGCTTCTCTCGTTTATATTTCTCATATTACTATTTCCTTCCTCAGCTGAAAAAAAACTGGCCAGCAGCCCTCAATGTATCCATGGTCAATGTCACTCCATAATTGTTTAAAGGGGAAGTAGAGAAAGTTTGCCAGTTTTCCCACTTGTTGGAGTAGCAGTTAGGACTGGGACTTAGACTGAGCTTCTCATTGGAGATTCAATACACCAACTCTGAAATATTAAGAATTTAGACTGTCTTCAATTAAAACATCTCTGTCAAGCCACAATTTTTGATAAAATTGTTCGTGTCTTCGTCACTTATGGCAAAAGATCATAAAGCACTGGCCAGCAATTTCCATAGTGTTACTCCTTCTCCTCTTCCATCATTTTGCTGGAGGTACAGTGGAAATCCCTCACAGCCTCCTGCTAACTCCTCTTACAACTTAACATTACAAAAAGGCTCAACAGTATTCTATATGATTTATATTGGGGCCACTTTTACGCTCCATAAACAAGCACAGATTTGGGTGTAAATCAGTTCCAATACAACATTATTGTCTGTGAACTCAACAGAGGTGAGTTTTATACTGATGCCACAAAGCTTTTGCCTTTCCAAAAAATCTCATTATTGATTCAATACTCAAGAAAATCTCGACAGCAACACTAACAATGCTCAACTGATCCACTGAAATGGTTTGCAGTTAAGTGAAAGCAAGTACATCTCTTTGATACATGATGACAAAATATGTGGAGGTAATTTTATGAATTTGCACTCCCAAGTGCAGCACTTTGCCCACCAGAAACACAAAGTGAAAATGTGGGTGAGCGTTCCCAACAATTTCCCTCATTATACATCAGCTTAAACAGTTGAACGTAGATGGATAATTTTCCTCGGCATTAAACCCAGCAAACACTTGGTTCCTGGGCACAAATCAGAGGAGAAAGGAGCAAAGAACCATGATGCTGAGACTCTGCCCCTTTGTGTTGCCCTTACTGAGGGGCAGACTTGCTCCAAGGATATGTTGAGTCTATAATAATGACATGATCCATAAGTATGGACAAGTTCAGGTTAGATCAAGCAGAGTACATGTCAGGTCTTCTCACCCGACATGTGCCCATGCGCAGAAGGGGGGAGAAATTGTCCCCTAGAATTCTTGCATCAGAATCATCACCATTCTTACATTGCTTGAAACTAGCCCAAAGACTCTATGCTTGCACAGAATGCACTTTTATCCCAGCACAGGTTTCACTAAAGAAAATCTGTAAATGACATATATTGAACAAGCAAACAAAAATGTTTAATATTATCCTAAATTTGTGATTGAAATAGAGATGCCAGTTGATGAAAGGAAATTTGTGATCATCGATAAACTTGCTGAGCTGCCATAGCCATAGCATTACCTTAACTTGAAGGCAGCCTTGTTCTCGAACTACAACAACGATAACTTATATTTATATAATGCCTTTAACATAATTAATGGCCCAAGGCGCTTCACAGGAGTGTTATCAAAAAAAGGTTGATACCGAGCCTGGTAAAGACATGTTAGGGCAGATGATCAAAAGTTTGGTCGAAGAGGTAGGTTTTAAGGAGCATCTTAAAGGAGGAAAAAGAAGTGTAGAGGTGGAGAGATTTAGGAAGGGAATTCCAGACTGAAGGAGAAGAGTTTCAACATGCTTGTACTTCTTCCTCTTGGAGGATGTTCACCAACACCCAGCTCTCAGGTTGTCAGGTCAGAATGTTCTCCATGACAATCATAGAAAATGCTTGTGCAGAAATTGGTGGGCAAGAGGGTTGATTATTCGCGGCTTCAGTCAAATGACACTTTCTTGATCCACCAGCAAAATCTTCCTTTTTTGCCTTGGCTGGAATATAACAAAATTCAACTGAGTGAGCAATCAAAATAATCACCTTCCATTTGGATGTCAAGAACTGAATGACTTGAGCTATGGGCAGCTATTTGAATTTTATGCCATTACAAAATAGGATGACTCCTAATTATGCAAGGGAGTGACTGATACTTTATTCCAGATAAACAAAAATCATAATTTAAACACAGACACTGCATGACAATCAAAATTGATTCTTATTTATAGGCACTGTAAGATGACAAAAATGTGAGAACCCACAATCCTCTTTCATCCAATTGAACAACATCTTTGTACATTCAGCAGGGACTCATATCTGTACAATAGCCTTGAGCTTTCAGAGAGTGATTAATTGTCAAATGGCTCAAGCCTCATTAAAAATTAAAGTCCAGCTCTCAGCACTGTTTGTTATTCATATGTCAGCCTGGTTTCAGCAGTTTTTGTTGCCTAAAATATTAATGACTGTCCTTCAATCTCATGGAAGCTGCTCTTTTAGTACCAGCTGTATCAATTATCTTCTCTGCACCACTCCTCTTCCAACTACCACCATAACCACTATCATTGTAACCATCTTTGCCGTGGTGGTGAGAGGTGTAAATTTTCTCCCAGTTGGTCAAAAGTTGCCGCTTTTGTTCCATTATCCTGCTGACTTGGAGACACAGAGCGGCCTGCTCAGTGTTATTCATCTGCCTTGCTGAAGTTTGTAGAAAGCATTGTTTTGTTGGATGTTGCTAACTTTAACAGTTTCTTCTCTTTGTTTTTCTTTTGTCTATTTCTGTGATCAAATACTGAAAGTAGATAGGCCTGATGATTGCCAGGCTGTAAATGGCTGCAGATTCACTTTGAAGCTGTGCCAGGAAGTGAGCTGATTATATCAGGCATATCTACGTTGCATGCTGGTGAAAGACCGCAGCTTTGCTGATAACATCGAATAAATCTAGTTTTGTTGGGAATGGAACACATGATATGTACTAAGTGTCATCATAAGCAATATCAGGCAATCGCCAAATTTCTTATTTGCAGCAGTTTAATTGAGTTGGGAAAATAAATTTACAGTTAAGGAAATGCAGCATTTCCAACCTAATTTATCCTTGTTATAAGTAACTGGCTCTGCTCATAATGACTGCAAATGTTTGAGAATTACTCTGGGACTGTACAACATGAGTGTCAAATAATGATGCTGTGGCAGTTTAAATACCACACCGTTTGAATCAGTACAATGTCAGGTCACTAATGTAATGTCTTGGGAACAAGTTACGGTATCGGTTCCAAGTTTCACACAGTTTATACTCTGGCTTTTGCAGCTTAGCACGTCATATCAGAGAGGAAAGCTGCTTTAGGGTCACCTCATCAAGATGAGCACTTTGCAAGTCTGAATAATGCTCCGACAGTCACCAATGAAAAGTGACATTAGAAATATATGTAGAAAAGAGATGAGTGCTTGGGATGGAGGCCATGAGATTTGTGTATTTGTAAGGATTGATCACAACAATACAATCCAGTACAGGAGCCGTCTTAGGCTGGCAGGAATGTCAATCTACCAGTCTGCTATCAAGTAGGGAGACTTCTGGCCTACTGCTTAAAATGGTGTTAGAAAAATGCATTTTTTCCCTCAAACACATACACTACAATATTGAGCACAAGGCAAAAATTATGTCACAAATGCATGGGAGACAGTTTGCCTTTCTGTGAACGAGTGGCACTTTTCTTTTAAAGAGATAGATGTATCCAAACTCAAATAATCAAAATTGGTTCAAATGTAATTAACAAACCTGAAATATATGAATTCTGATCAACTTAGGTTTGTAATTTGGTCTGATGCTAATCCCTGAGGTAAGGGCAGATCTGCTACCACTGGGGCTCATTTTTAAAATGGTACCAAATACACACAGCACGTGCGACTATTGGGTGTGTTGCATGTTTGTTGTGGAAAAGCACTTGTGAATTTTCAGTGTGCTTATGGATATCCTGCGTCTTCAGAAGTATTGCAGCATAAATAAGAGGAGGATAGCCTAAGTACTCAAAGCGGGTACTTACTGCGGGGATGGTGGGAGTAGACTGCTCATCAATGGAAGGTTAACCTTGCACCTCAGGGGATAGCAAACATTTCCATATATCTACTTGCAAAGCATAAAAAACAATCCAAAATAGTGAACATTGTAGCAATACTTTCAGCAACTTGGGAAATCTCACAATCCATGAGACTGCAACAACACATTGGGGGGGATATTTCTGTCGCTACTGCCTTATTTGTGCTTAAAAACAGGGCAGCAGTGGGATCAAATTCAAGCAGCAGGTGGTCGCATCAACTTATCACTGTGTTGCCATTGTTCTGATGTTTGGGCGGACCTTCATCCTGCTGCCCAGAGCCCCCATCAGAAACAGATGGGAGCCTCATACATAGATTCGAAACGGGATGAAATGACACAGTTAAGACCCCAAAGCCATTTTCATCTCTGGCCACCTGACTGCTGCCAGTTCCCACACCTGCCCATTAACCATTGGCGATACAAGTCGGCAGGCAGCCAATTCCAGCAATAAGTAAGGAGATCCTCAGCTGCTTTCAAGGAAAGCTGGATGGAACTTTGGGAGATTTTTATGGCAGTCGCTTGTGGGTTTTGCACCTTTGAAATGCAATGTATTTGCTGCTGTCGGTACTGCCACATGTTGGCTGCTGCTAAAGTCCTGCTTCTTTGTATTCCTGATGCTAAAAACACTTCCCCTTCAAAGTACTACTGTAGGCCCTTCACAAGCAGCTGCCATGGCCCGAGTAACTACCTCCAGAATCAGTGTGCAGCTACTGGGGAGCACATTTCACGCTGGCTGTTTACCGACCACATTGTAATGATTGTCCAGGAACAAGTTCAATCGGGTCTCACAGTCATTCCTCTGGACGGCCACTGTGTATCCCCCACCCAATGCCTGTCCGATTAATGTGCAACATGAAAATTGTCTCTATCATCTTCTAGAATATTACCTTCTTCCACCCTCGGGGTGGAGAAGATACATAAGGCACTTAGGCCGGAATTTTCTGGGCTCTGTGTGGGCGCGCTCGGAGGCGGGTCAGATGGGAAATTTGAAATACGTTGCAGCAGGTCGGGAAACCGCCGTCATCCCACCTCCACACGCCTTTCCCTCGGGTGCATTTACCAGTGCGGCAGTGACCCGGCTGGCAGAGTCAGGTGACCTAATTCAAAATTTATCACCTTCTTGTCAGACCCTTAAGTGCCTTCTTCAGCCTACATTTCAAATTTCTCTGGTTGCCCACGGGATTCATGCAGCTCGAGAACAACCTCTGTCAGCCTGAGGCAGAAGGTGAGTGGCCATTGCTCTGGTTGATTAGATGACAGCATAAAATTCTCCGACCTCACAGCTGGTCACTTTCCTCAGGCAGAAGCTGGTGCTGACTGAATTCCCACATTTAGCAAAGTTGCCATCCAATCTCATCTCATTGATACAACCTATCACTCCATTGATAGATTGCTTCTCTCATCTCTACTTAACCTGCCATCTATTCCATCAGCATGGGTGCCATTTATACTGTCCTTAAAATATGACTACGAGCCCGAATACCAGCAGCACCAACAACACCACCAACCTTCACCTCAACCACCTGATACTCCACAGTACACAAGAAATCAGCGCAGGGCTGCACTATGCCGGAGGCGATACCCCCAGCACAGGGTATACAGGCAGAGGATGAGCTTCCCCAACATGACGGAGCAGCAGTGCCAAAGGAGACGCAGGCTATTGCGCTAGGTCATCGCAGACATTTGCACATTGCTGGAGCAAGAACTGCAGCCCAGAGGCGCGGGTGGACACACCTTACCAGTGACTGTCAAAGACAACAGCGCCCTCAACTTCTTCGCCTCAGGCTCCTTCCAGGGATCTGCAGCAGACTTTTACGGCATCTCGCAGTCGGCCGCCACAGATGCATCACACAGGACACCGATGCCCTGTTTGACAAGTCAGCCAAATATATCAACTTTGCCATTGATGAAGCCAGTGTTACTGAGTGGGCGGATGGTTTTGCTGCTCTGGCTGGCTTCCCATAGGTGCAGGGTGTCATTGACTGCACACATGTGGCCATTAGAGCACCCCATCATAACCCAGGAGTCTTTGTCAACTGCAAGGGCTCCACTCCCTCAATGGTCTGCAATGATAGGAAGATCATCCTGCCTGTGTGCGCCAAATTCCCTGGCAGCTGTCATGACTCTTTCGTCCTTCGTCAGTTGAGCCTCCCTCAGCTCTTTGCTTCTCCAAACAGACTTTCCATCTGGCTGCTTAGAGACAAGGGATATCCACTGAAGCGTGATTCATGACACCCTTGAGGAAACCAAGGGGTCGAAATTATCTATCGCCTCGGTTGGAGTCGGTAACCTCTCCGGGGCTGGACATTCTGCACTCGGTGCAGAAGTCCTGCCTCAGAAACAAAATTGGGGTTACCAACCCTCAGAGGAAGCCGAGTGCAATGTCGAGCGCTCCACTTCCTTTTGGAGCGGTATCGTGGGCGCTACTCAGTGGGATCGGCAGCGCTACGTGGCTTCTCCGTGTAGCACTGGCGCATTTCAACGCCTCTCCCCTTCCATTACAGGGTAGGGCCGCTGCGCACACTGCAGGGCCACCCGGGAGGCATGGTGCTGTGGCCGCAGCGCGGCACCAAAATGGAGTGCCGGGCTGCATAATGGCGGCCCGGACCACGCCACGGAGCAGGAAGACGTCCCAACCAGTGAGTCAGCCAAAACAACAAAATGGCGGCCCATGGCACAGTGCACCTCCCCTTTAACTTCCGCCCCGGGAGGGGAAGTCGGCCCAGTTCACGACCTGTGAACTGGAAAGGTATCGCTGCATGGCATTAAGGGATCCAAGCCATTCCTTTTACACTGACTACCATTGCTGGAGCTACCGTTATGTCTCAGCATTCACTCCAACTCACTAAGCCACTTCCAAAGGTGCACACAAATTTGTCCAAGATTGGGAAATGGTGAAAATAAAGATTTTTATGGTTGACATTACATTCCCGGAAACTTGACATTAATATTAAATAAAACACCCAAGTAGCGACCCATGTGAATCACTTGTATGTCATCTTTCTCTTATGTGTGCTTCTACAAGGTGCTACCCCTGTGGCTTCAGCAGACGTAGAGGCAGCCTGCTCACTTACCTGCTGTGACTGCTTAAACACTTTTGGCGGACACCCTCTGGGTTTCGGAGCCTCTGGTGGCCCCGCCAAAGTCTGCCCCTCATGAGACTGTACAGGGGCAGACTTGGACATCGTGATCGGTGGAGCTATCTGGGGCTCTGACTGAGTGGGTGGCAATGGGGGAGAAGTGTAAGCACTTTGAGAGGAGCCCACACTTTCATGTTCCCTCTCGCTGTCATCCCTTTCATGGGCCACCTGCACTTCCCTGCTAGCAAGGAGCTGGAGCGCACCTTGCTGCACATCAGTGGGCCATGAGGACCCACTTCTGCATTGACATCCCTCCTAGACAGGAGGTCTATGAGCCTATGCCATCTATGCTCCATAGAGACCACGTGCTCCTGTGAGTGGAGCATTAGCTGCTCCATGCAAGTGACCATTCTCTCCATGAAGGAACTATCGCCTGGGACATGTTGAAGATGGACTCTTCCATTCTCTAAACATTTGCAGACATCGCGGTCGCAAAACCTGTCAGAGCCCCTCACTGCTTCCTGCACCTCCAGGATCGCCCTCTTTCTGGATGGCCCATAAGGCTCAGCGTCTGCATGCAGCTGAGCAGAGCTGGGAGCATCCTGCGCCCTCCGGCGAGGAGTCTCCATTGCTGTTCCTGTCTCCACCATCTGCTCTTGCTCACTTGTGACTTGTGACAGAACCGGTGACAACACTACTCTATCTCACATGGGACACACCGAGGTATGTGTGTATCTGTGCTGGTGTTGGGTGCGCTTTTGTCTGGTCGCTCAGAGGTTGGAGGCTCCTCTGAGGATTCATCTTCCTCTTCCTCCTGGACAGTGGAGGAGGGGTATCTTGATGGACCTGTGGGAGAGTAAAGAGATGAGTTTAATATGCCATATGAAGAATGGGTACAGATACCATTATGCACATGCTGATCATTCAGTGGCTGATGACATCAGTCCCCATACAGTGTATGCCATGCAGCTGTATGAGATGTAATTTTGTCACCAGGTTGCTGAGATGTCCCCCTCTCTCCATCTCCCACCTCCAGCTGTTCAACCACTCCCGATACTTCCAACGCAGCCTCCTCTGCTGTTGTGAGGGTGGAAAATGATGGAGGCCCACCTTCAATTCTTTCCCTCTCCCTCTTATTGTGCCCTCTATTTTCCTGCAAGGAGGGAAAAAAGAGAAGGTTGAGTGAGAATGATGGAATGTGTACGGAGTGGATGGGTTACATCTTTAGAAGGAGACTATGATGGATTGGGGTAGCAATGCTAAATGGCCTCCTTGCATGTTGTTAGTTGGTATGATTGCATTAGGATGAGGGTGGGTGTGATGGATGGCTAGTAAGATAAGGATGTGATAATGTAGATAGAGAGAGGGGGCTGGGTGGACATGCAAAGTATGTTGGTGTGAGTAAGGATGTGCAGGAGTAGGGTTGGGAAGGCAGAATGATGGGGATGTGATGAGAGACACAGCAGGATAAAGTTGAGTGTGGCTTTGCACTCACCTTTCCTGATCTAATGAGATAATTGAAACGTTTGCGGCACTGCACCCAGCTCCTCCTGAACACATCCCTGTTGTTCACCCCATCTGCAATTTGGAGCCAGGCTCTTTTAGTCTTCTGGGGAGGTCCCTTCTGCCCTTTGGAAGGGACGAGGACATTCCGGTGTGCTCTGACTCCCTCCACAAGCATATGGAGGAAGTCATCGGAGAACCTGAGTGCAGCCCTTTGCCTCTGTGCAGTCATACTTGGAGCAATCAAAGCCTCCGGTGCAGATACTGCACACTCCTCGATGAACCTTCAAATGCAATGTGTCTATGGCCCCTTTAAATATCCCTTGCCACCCACCCTTTCCCTCAATGACTATCTGTCCCACCTGTGACAGGGACTGTGGTCCTCGTATTGGGCTGTTCAGCCACCTAAGGACTCATTTTTAGAGTGGAAGCAAATCTTCCTCGATTCTGAGGGACAGCCTATGATGAGGATGAAATATCCCAGCTGAAAACGCGTCATCACTGACGTCATAAGACCCACTTCATTTAATAGGGCCAGGTAACAGGCAGGACAAGCTTAATAGGCCCCATTGGTGCAAAATCGATTTCTGCAATGGGATGGATGCAACAACAGGGTCATGACCCACCACACTGACCGCCCACACTCGACCTGCCCAGGTAAACAAAATTCCAGCCTTATAGTTACAAGACTGAAGATTTCGAAAAAGATGGATCAATTTGCCAAGAAATATGTGTTCCACAAATGGCCTCATGGAGCTGAAGAGCATAAAAATATTTGCTAACAGGAAGAAGCCATTTACCCAAAAAGGCCTGTGCCTTTTTTGATGAATCTCAACCTGAGCAAATCATGTTCTCACCATATCCCTCAATCCCTTCTCTGTTCATAAACACAACTAATTGCCTTTTGAACTCATGTAGATTATTTGGAAATTGATTCGACAAGTCTGTTATCCTTTATGTAAAAAAACTTCCATTTTGTTAATCCTATCTTGCTAATATTTAACTCGTCTCTCTTGATATTCAATACACTGAACATTTTGCCTGCATCTGCTTTGTTAATCCGCTTTATAATTTTGAATCTTTCTCCTCAAAGTCTTCTGTTTCTCAAAGAAAATAAACCTTTCCTCAGAATCTAAATCCCCGATACTCTGATAAGAAATAATACATACGGTTTTCTTTGTTATTGTAAATGCTTTTTTCTTTTTTTTTGCTACATCCGGGATTAGGCTGTGTCTTGCTATTCAATTGCAAAACCAAACATTGTCTTAATTATGAGATGAATTAACATCAAAGCATATGGAAGAAAATTTGATGAGTCCCTATTCTCCAGACATCAATTGACCTTTTGGCCTTGCTATCTATGCAACTGACACTTCTGTAAGATCCATGGAAAATTATTCTCAATTCATCAATAATGCTCTTGACCTGTATTTAATAAACATTATGAATGCAGAGGATCTCAGGAGTGGAAAGAATTGTCTGCCTATTTACTGCAGTGTCAGGTTCCAGTTAGCGATTCTGGGCTATAAGCCATTTTGTGCTGAAATCATTAGTTAAAGCTTCAGTTTTCATGTAAACAATCTTTCACATGCAATGAATGTAAGATGGCTTAGGTCATCGTACATTGAGGTGACATTTCCACACCTTGCCAATAAAAACAATTAGTCATCAAATCCAACGTAAAATAAATTTTCCAGAGAATGTTTTTGTTGTGCGTTTATCTTCATCTCTGCTTTCTTATCATGCTTTTTTCTCAGCAGGATTTAGTCTTAAAGAGGCATTGTCACCTCAATAGAAAGCTTTTGGGAAGGTATTATTTGTGGAGCTGCCAGGAAGATTCTGCTCCAAAACTCTGCTTAAAGTTTAGTGTGTTGGCCACAATACTAAGTTTGCATTACAATGTAAGCGTTTGCAATACATCCAGGTAAATCTAAAGAAATCATAATGGCAAGTGAGATTGGCAATTCAATAATGCTGCTTCATGGATTAAATCATTACATACTCCTCTGTTCATAAATCTGGTGCAACTGGGACAGATTTCTGCATTCATTTTGTTGGACTTAAATATATGTCAGCTTATAGAGCAGTTCTATAAATACCACTTTAAATATAATATATAAACTAACATGTAGGCAATCCTTTAACAGAATTAACTCTCAACATTGACATAGTCTGACTGCAAACAGAAAACAATATTATTGTAAAATGTTAACGTTTGTTTTCTCTTTCAAGTGGTCAATAATGTTACTGGAATTGTCTAAAAATGTGGTATGAAGAGAAGCCACCAATGGCTGTGGCTACATTTGGGGTTGCATGCAATTCATGCGACTCCCACCCCATCCCCTGCCCAACCACTTGTGGATAGAATAGATAGATGGGGGAGTAGATGGAAAGCTGAGAGTGAAGTGAGTGACAGCAAAGCAAGACGGATGGGAGGATATAGGAGTTAAGTTGGTAGGTCAAAGGGGAAAAGGTAGAGATAGTGATGAGATTGAGGGCGTGGTAGGAAAGAAATGGATGCTAAGAAGGTGAAGGGGTACGGGATGTAATTACACCCTCCTAACAGTGGAGGCATTGCAACACTATCACTGGTTGCAGGGTAAAATTTGAACATGTCGGGGGCTAAGTTGGGCCTTTCAGCACTCATTTTTCAGACACTTACATGGCCTCCTAACTAAGGCCCCAAAATGGTAGTCAGGAAGTGCACGCACACTTTCGCTCAGAAGTGCACCACCCCCATATTAAGCACAAACAAGAGACGTCCTTTGCCCATGCCTGAAGCAGGCATTAGATCAGTTGGATATGCAAATAAGAGGCCTAATGTCTGCTTCAGATCCCTGCTGCAACATTGGTTTGCCCCAATGCAGCCAATGTCGACTGTGTCAGGACAAACTAACCCTTAACATCACATAAGTAAAAAAGGTAAGTACTTACCATCACCGTCCCGATTGCCAATACTCTTGGTCCCGAGATCCACAACCTCTGACCTCCAGGCCCAAACTTTGAGAACCTACCTCCTTCCGCAGTGCCGTCTTCAGTATGATGATGTACGAGGCCCAATATCCGTGCCTCCTTGGACGTTAACATTTATGCGCAGGGGAATAACGATGCACCGGGATGGGAGAGGTTGTCCAAAAAGTGGGTGTTCCCAAATTTAACCCCCAATAAGTCTATATAGGCAGTTTATTTTTCAAAATGGTGCATGACTCGGAGGGAACTTGGAGGTGATGGAATCCTGACACGCCTTCAGCAGAACAAGAGTTCTACATGTCATGAGGTTCTATCCCTGGCCATGGCTCATTTTCTGTGGTCAGAGTAATTTGCTTTTTTAAGGTAGGCACCCTGGCTTCCGCTATGTGATTTGACTGGAGAGGGAGGCAGGGATTGGCTGGGGCAGACTTCAGAAGCTTACCACAATGTAGTGAAGTCGGCTGTCTCTGTGCTGGATGAAGAAGGTCAAAATGTTAATAAAAAATAATTTTAAAAGCACCTTACATGAAATATGCTTTAAAAATAAAATTTGTTGCTGACACATCACGGTTATAGTTTATGATATCATCAGAATTGCCCTTGTAGCTCACTACCTGTCACTATAAAGTTTGTATGCAAACGTCTGACCATGTCTGAACACATTCTAACAACATTTCAAGATGAATTCAATAATGAAGATTGAAAGTACAGTTCATCATTAACAGTATCAGTAATGTCAACCCTACCATCTCATAAATCATGAGACAAACTGTTAAAAATCATGCGATTTGGTAAGAAATCATGAGTTGCTTTTTATTCAAACATAAACCAATATAGAATCATAGAATGGTTACAGCACAGAAGAAGGCCATTCGGCCCGTCGAGCCCGTGCCGACTCTCAGCTAGTCCCACTCCCCTGCCCTTTCCCCGTAGCCTTGCAATTTTTTTCCTTCAGATATTTATCCAACTCCCTTTTGAAAGATAAAATTGCGTCTGCCTCTATCACCCTGTCAAGCAGTGCATTCCAGATCTTAACCACTTGCTGCATAAAAAAGTTTTTTCTTATGTCGCCTTTGGTTTTTTTGCCAGTCACCTTAAATCTGTGTCCTCTGGTTCTCGACTCTTCTGCCAATGGGAACAATTTCTCTCTATCTACTCTGTCCAGACCCCTCATGATTTTGAGCAATATAGATTGACATAAAAACAGAAAATGCTGGAAATACTCAGCAGGTCAGGCAGCATCTGTGGAGGGAGAAACAGAGTTAACGTTTCAGGTCGATGACCCTTTGTCAGAACTGGAAGATAGAATCATAGAATCATATAATGGTTACAGCACAGAAGAAAGCAATTCGGCCTGTCGAGTCCGTGCCGACTCTCAGCTAGTCCCACTCCACTGCTTTTTGCTTCCAATTTCCACTCTTCCCTCACCTTCACATGGTCCACCTCCGACTCTTCCCTTCCCTTCCTTGACTTCTCTGTCTCGATTTCTGGGGATAGGCTATTGACAAACATTCACTATAAACCCACTGACTCCCACAGCTGCCTGCACTATACTTCCTCCCACTCCACTTCCTGTAAGGACATCATTCCATTGTCCCAGTTTCTCCTTCTCCATCGCATCTGTTCTAACGACGTCACCTTCCTTATGTTTCCGATATGTCATCCTTCTTCCTGAACCGAGGATTCCCCTCTACTGTGGTTGACATGGCCCTCAACTGTGCCCATTCTATTTCCAGCACTTCTGCTCTCACCCCTTCTGCTCCCTCCCCAGAACTACAATAGGGTTCCCCTTGTCCTGAACCTTTCACCCACCAGCCTCCAAATTCAATGGATCACCCTCTGACATTTCTGCTACCTCCAGCATGATCACACGACCAAACACATCTTCCGCCTCCCCTCCCCTTTCAACATTCTGAAGGGACCGCTCCCTCCGTGACATCCTGGTCCACTCCTCAAACACCCTCAGCATCACGTCTCCTTCCCATGCCACCTTACCGTGCAAGCGCAGAAGATGCAACACCTGCCCCTTTATCTCCTCCCTTCCCACTGTCCAGGGCCCCAAACACTCCTTCCAGGTGAAACAGCGATTTACTTGTACTTCTTTCAATTTAGTATACTGTATTCGCTGCTCACGATGTGATCTCCTCTGCATCGGAGAGAACAAACGCAGATTGGGCGACTACTTTGCAGAACACCTTCGTTCAGCCTGTAAGCATGACCCAGAGCCTGTCACTTTAATTCTTTGCTCCACTCCCACTCTGATCTCTCTGTGCTCGGCCTCTACACTGTTTCAATGAAGCTCAACATAAGCTCGAGGAACATCACCTCATCTTTCATTTAGACACTTGACAGCCTTCTGGACTCAACATCGAGTTCAATCATTTACAACCATAATCTCTGCCCCAAATATTTCTCCTGTTTTTTTCTCTCTTTCCCATGGCAATTGTTTATGATTCTGCCATCTTCATTTACAACCTATCTAGACTCATATTTTGTTTCTTAACTTGTCCCATTACCAGTGGATGTGGTGTATTTGGACTTTCAAACGGCTTTTGACAAGGTCTCACACAAGAGATTGGTGTGCAAAATTAAAGCACATGGTATTGGGGGTAATGTATTGATGTGGATAGAGAACTGGTTGGCAGACAGGAAGCAAAGAATAAATGGGTCCTTTTCAGAATGGGAGGCAGTGACTAGTAGGGTACCGCAAGGTTCAGTGCTGGGACCCCAGCTATTTATAATATACATTAATGATTTGGAAGAAGGAATTGAATGTAATATCTTCAATTTTGCAGATTACACTAAGCTGGGTGGCAGTGTGAGCTGTGAGGAGGATGCTAAGGGGCTGCAGGGTGACTTGAACAGGTTAGGTAACAGTGGCCAAATGCATGGAAGATGCAGTATAATGTGGATAAATGTGAGGTTATCCACTTTGATGGAAAAAACAGGCAGGCAGGATATTATCTTAATGGTGATAGATTAGGAAAAGGGGAGGTGCAACGAGACCTGGGTGTCATGGTACATCAGTCATTGAAAGTTGGCATGGAGGTACAACAGGTGGTGAAGAAGGCAAATGGCATGTTGGCCTTCATAGCGAGAGGATTTGAGTTTAGGAGCAGGGAGGTCTTACTGCAGTTGTCCAGGGCCTTGGTGAGGCCACACCTTGAATATTTTGTACAGTTTTGGTCTCTTAATCTGAGGAAGGACATTCTTGCTATTGAGGGAGTGCAGCGAAGGTTCACCAGATTGATTCCTGGGATGGCTATTGTAAAGAGCCAGGGTCCCAGCACTGAGCCCTGTGGCACTCCACTAGTCACTGCCTCCCATTCCGAAAAGGACCCGTTTATCCCAACTCTCTGCTTCCTGTCTGCCAACCAATTCTCTATCCATGCCAGTACATTACCCCCAATACCATGTGCTTTGATTTTGCACACCAATCTCTTGTGTGGAACCTAATCAAAGGCCTTTTGAAAGTCCAAATACACCACATCCACTGGTTCTCTCTTGTCCACTCTACTAGTTACATCCTCAAAAAATTCCAGAAGGTTTGTTAAGCATGATTTCCCTTTCATAAATCCATGCTGACTTGGACTGATCCTGTCACTGCTTTCCAAATGCGCTGCTATTTCATCCTTAAAAATTGATTCCAACATTTTCGCCACTACTGATGTCAGGCTAACCGGTCTATAATTACCGGTTTTCTCTCTCCCTCCTTTTTTAAAAAGTGGTGTTACATTAGCTACCCTCCAGTCCATAGGAACTGATCCAGAGTCGATAGACTGTTGGAAAATGATCACCAGTGCATCCACTATTTCTAGGGCCACTTCCTTAAGTACTCTGGGATGCAGACAATCAGGCCCCGGGGATTTATCGGCCTTCAATCCCAACAATTTCCCCAACACAATTACCTGCCTAATTAGGATATCCTTCAATTCCTCCTTCTCACTAGACCCTCGGTCCCTAGTACATCCGGAAGGTTATTTGTGTCTTCCTTCGTGAAGACAGAACCAAAGTATTTGTTCAATTGGTCTGCCATTTCGTTGTTCCCCATTATAAATTCACCCGAGTCCGACTGCAAGGGACCTATGTTTTCTTCACTACCCTTTTTCTCTTCACATATCTATCAGTTTTTATGACCCCGGCAAGCTTCCTCTCGTACTCTATTTTCCCTCTCTTAATTAAACCCTTTGCCCTTCTCTGCTGAATTCTACATTTCTCCCAGTCCTCTGGTTTGCTGCTTTTTCTGGCCAATTTATATGCCTCTTCCTTGGATCTAACACTATCCTTAATTTCCCTTGTTCGCCACGGTTGAGCCACCTTCCCTGTTTTATTTTTACTCCAGACAGGGATGTACAATTGTTGAAGTTCATCCATGTGATCTATAAATGTTTGCCATTGCCTATACACCGTCAACCCTTTAAGTATCACTCGCCAGTCTATTCTAGCCAATTCACGCCTCATGCCGTCGAAGTTAGCTTTCGTTAAGTTCAGGACCCTAGTTTCTGATTTAACTGTGTCACTCTCCATCTTAATAAAGAATTCTACCATATTATGGTCACTCTTCCCCAAGGGGCCTCGCACAACAAGATTGCTAATTAGTCCCTTCTCATTACACATCACCCAGTCTAGGATGGCCAGCTCTCTAGTTGGTTCCTCGACATATTGGTCAAGAAAATCTTGCACCTATTTTCTATGTTTCTATGTTTCTATGTTTTTCCAGTTCTGACGAAAAGTCATCAATCTGAAACGTTAACTCTGTTTCTCTCTCCGCAGATGCTGCCTGACCTGCTGAGTATTTCCAGCAATTCCTGTTTTTATTTCAGATTCCAGCATCCGCTGTATTTTGTTTTTGTAATATAGATTGACAGTTTGTTTATAAACCTCATTAGAGACTTTATTTCATCTCTAACAGGTCACAGCTCTTCACAAAAACTATACTGCTACATCTGAAAATGCCTTACAAAAAACTTTTAAAAAATAATACCTGTTATCACCACATTGCTACGTTTGGGTACTCCTCTTGAGTTTCGGTCAGGTGATTTTTCAGTATCAGCTAAGCGCAAAATTATTGTATTCTAAACAAAATTGTCAATGCTGTACGCAGTCTATTAAGGACATCCTTCCACAATCATGTTGGTGGTGTATATTAGAGGAGGGATGGGCAGTACATGTATTTTACGTTCCAAGATGATTGGCAAATTGGGGCAGGATCTACAGTGTTTAAGACACCTTGGGCTAGAACCTCCACTTTTTTTGCATGCTTAACGCCCACTTAACACCCATTTTACTGCTGAAATGACATATAACGCCCATGTATCATCCACTTTGGCACAAAATGGAAACTGGCGGGCATTTTTCGGAAACTTATCGTCGAGTGTTATTTTGCCCATGTGCTTAACGCCGAGAAAAAATATTACCGCCCGCTCACTTTTTTGGCGCAGAATCAGCAGAATGGGCTAATAACGCCCATAATATCGCCCAGCGTTACTTTCCACACAGAATTAACACTGAGATTCAATATTAATGCCTGCCCACTGTTTTTTGTCGTAAAGAGCATATTTACCCAAACTAGCGACCATTAAGATCGGCCATCGTCAATTTCACCACCTCGCACACATATTGCCCACAATATCGCTCGCCCAAAAAAACGCCCACAAAAAGTGGAACTAACCGGAACTAATCACAGTGTTATGGACGCCATGTTCTAGATCACATGTCGCATCCTTTAAAAGGCTGCTGTGCTTCAACCTCGGCGGAGTTCGGATGTACTCTGCAGGTCGTTGGAGTTGATGTGAACATCTGAACAAACATCTTGACCATACTATGACCGATTGGAATTGAAGAGGTGTGCTCGTCGGGACATTCCTTGTTTGTGACCAATCGGTGGCAAACAGAGAGCTACTGCAATAGGGCCTGTCCTTTCTCATCCTCTCTTGGTGAACAAATACATGCAGCAGACTCGACATCGCCGAAGGAAAGCACCACTGCATTATGTTCCAATGTAAGAAGTGACAGATGGATGAGGAGGATCAGATGTTACACCCCCCACAAGTGCAAGGAGAAGTATTCTTACCTCGACTTGCCAGACACCACCTGCCTTCAGAGACTGCGCTTCCACAAAGAGGTTATCACTGAGGTATGCCAGCTGATAAGGGCAGACCTGCAGCCTGCCAGCACCATCTGAACTGCACTGTCTGTCGAGGTCAAAGTCATTCTATGCCTCGGGTTCTTTTCAGGCCACAGCTGGCGACATTTGCGGACTTTCTTAGCATGCCACACATCGTTGCATTAGACAGGTCACTGAAGCCCTGTACACACACAGGAGAGACTTGATCAGCTTCCCTATGACCAGGGAGGCACAGACTGAGAGGGCTCTAGGATTCTCCAGAATTGTAAACTTCCCCAAGGTGCAGGGAACAATAGACTGTATGCACATCGTGATGCGGGAACCTTTTCAGGATGCTGAGGTTTTCAGGAACTGCAAGGGATTCCACTCCCTGAATGTCCAACAGGTTGTCGACCACCAGCAAATTATACTGGCAGTGAATGCTCAATTTCCGGGCAGCATCCATGATGTTCACATCCTGCATGAGAGCACTGTATCTGACTTGTTTAGCAATGAGCCACAAGGTCAATGCTGGTTGCTTGGGGACAAAGGATATGGCCTCGACACCTGGCTGATGACCCCCCTGCGTGACACCCACACCAAGGTTGAGAGGCGATACAACGAGAGCCACAGAGCAACTCGCAATATCGTGGAGAAAACCATTGGAATGCTGAAGCAGTGCTTTAGATGCCTGGACCACTCAGGAGGCGAGCTCCAATACCACCCTGAGCAGGTAGCTCAATTCGTGGTGGTGTGCTCCATGCTGCACAACTTGGCTATCAGGAGGGGACAAGAATTGTCTGATGAGTCTGACAGTCCACCTCACCAGAAAGGGGAAGAGGAGGACGAGGAGGCGGACGCTGACATCAGTCCAGATGCTGAAGCCATGCCCCTGCTCCCTGCCCCCCCCCGCCGTAGACCGCATGAAAGGGCCCATGGTGGCATGATAGCTGCAAGGGCCTTATGTCAGGAGCTCATCAAGAATCGCTTTGCCTGAAAGAACGTTGGTGCTATTTACAAGGCTGACACTCTGCTGGGTGTGCAGGTCGTACATCAATGGTAGGCATCACCTTGGTGACAGTTAAAGTTTAAG
Organism: Pristiophorus japonicus; assembly: GCF_044704955.1. Classification (NCBI taxonomy): domain Eukaryota; kingdom Metazoa; phylum Chordata; class Chondrichthyes; family Pristiophoridae; genus Pristiophorus; species Pristiophorus japonicus. The sequence goes on from NC_091977.1 coordinate 107,286,612, forward strand.
TTGATTCAAGTTAAGTGTGATTATACCCTTTGATATTAAGGAATCACCAGCGTGTAATGGTGCAGCTTTCTGAGCCAATGTGCTACAAGGTTTTGTTAAATATAAACTACTTAAATGAACATTAGTCTGAAATCATCAGTTTTCCTGTACAAACCAATCCTTTCCCCCGCCCCCCTCTCCTCCCCACCTCTACCCCTTCCCCTTCCCCTCCTGACTCCAAGCACCTGGCCGAGGAGGTCCTCAGATGATGATTCACTGGTGGGGGGTGGTGGGGGAGGGGGTGATGGCCGAAACGCTGCTTGGACAGATATTGGAGAGGACGGTCCCAAGAACGTGCTCCGAGCCAGAAGCAAGATGTTGCTGCTGACTCTCATGTGTAGTTGGCAATGGGGGTGCGTCACCTTCGGGTGCAGTGCAACGATCCGGGTCCACTGGGAGCCCTCTGCCACCAGTGTTCCTGGCTACCAGCTCCAGGGCCTCCTCCATCCCTTCCATGTTACATCTTATTTGTTGGACAAAAACTCGGTGCCAACTACGTTCTTGGTGCTTAGTAAGCTTTTTGCTGCTGGTGAATCTCCGTCGTTCCTCCCACAGCAGTCAAACAAGCACACATCACAGCCATACATGCTTTCAGTGTCTCTGAGCTCCCTCTCTCTCTGTCTCCTTTTCTGCACCTGTCATGATGACCCTTGACCTCCTGAATCGCGGGAATCGAGTGTTGCCATGCCATTGCTAAGGACGGCCACACTTTATGGCAGAAGATCAAAAAAATTTAACGCTACCGCCCATTTGATATCGCTCGCGGTAATGCCCATTTTCAAAAATGGAAACTAGGTATTTTGAGAATGGGCGAGAAGCCGGCGATCAGAAAACCCTTTTTTAACACCCATGCCGGAAATAACGCCCATTTTTGGGTGATAAGCTCAAAGTGGAGGTTCTAGCCCTTTGACTTGCATTTTACCAGCTTTGGGCTGATTTTGATAAATGTTTTCGGAGTTTTACTTTTTTGTTTTTTTTGTATCCAGGGATCCTTGAGGTCTCTTAAATTCTAAACCAATGCAATCTTAATCTTGTTTAGAGATTATTTTTTCCTCTATAAATGTCATGTAAGAATTCAACTGGGTGAAAATAAGCCCAAATGTTTTCACAATACAAATAGTTTGCTTGTGCAAAACCCGAATCTAATCGACTGCTCCCACCCCGCAGAGCTTCCTTTACCTCGAAAGCAGCGACCGTGGTGGTCGGTTTGTATGATTGATTGCAAAACCAGCCAATCGCCTTTAAGGGCTCAGCGGAGCTGCCTGCAAAGTAGCCAAAGAGTGCGGTCAAGGGGTGGAATCTCATTATTATATGTTTGATACGTTACGTGATGCAAAGAGGCTTTTTAGGGAATGTGTAATATCCACAGAGTAAATGCTAGCACAGTGCAGCCTGTGGTCCTGGTGAAACAGACTCATTGGCTGTAAAGTGCTTTGAGACGTCCGGTAATCGTGAAAGACGCTATATGAATGTAAGTCTTTCTTTCTTTCTTTTTCCCAAAGCAATCCTCAGACTCCAAACACATCTTGTCCCTCTGAAAACCCAAGTGCCATGTTGATGGGCAATTTTATAAAGTGTATTAATTTATTAATCATTGTCTATTCCCCTCTCTCCCCCACTTTCTCTCACTCTCCTAGCTATCTCACTATCTCTAACTCTCTCACTCTCTGTAGCTCTCACTCTCTGCAACTCTCTCACTCTCCTTTCCATTCTTTTTTTCGCTCCTCTATGTTACATTTTTAGTCGTTTGCAATCTTTGTCGCTGCTATTTTCTTTCCTCTCACTCAGCCTCCCCTGGATTTTGTGTTTGTCTCCCCGGCATTGTCGGTGGTTTTGGGTGTTGGCTCCGTGAACAGCGGGAGGCAGGAGACGAATTCGGACAGGGATGTGTGTATGCACAGAGAGATCATAGCCAAACATGGGGCAAGCGGGAGATAATGGGTGAATAGTCTGTCGCTCGATCCAGTGCTTCTGTCCTCGGCGTCCTGTGCGCACCGTGTCAGCAACTTATCGGGCAGCGTTGAAGCCTATCGGACTATGTCGCTGAGGACTATAGTGAGTTGGATCCGATGCACTTAATAAGCCCAGTGACAACTATGAATAGAGATCATGGAGCACCTCTACTTTGTACACTGAGCAGCCCGGTGTGAGTGGGTGGCAGTGTTAACCCACTCATGCCAGGCAAGGCAAGGCTGAACTTTCCCAGCAACACTGTCCATCTATCTTTTGCAATAAGAAAGTATGTACCCCCGGGGGAATGTTCCAATTTCCGCGTGCAATGCTGAGCGTGCTGCCGCATACAGACCAATCAGACAGTGGTCAGTGAACTGCTGTGCTGTTCAACTCCTGCCCAACGTCATCGCTTCATTCCCCGAAAAAAACCCGCATGATTTCGCTGTTGAAGTGCAGGATTGTAATTTGTGTTACATTTTCATTAAATATCGCATGTCTTGCGATTAATTCGCGTGAGTTGGTATTACTGCAGTACACTATTTAAACAGTTAGATAACATTCAGTGAATCAGATTTAGGCTTTGTTTTTCAAGGGAGAGGAGTTGCTTTAACCCAAGATGACCCTAGCCAATTAAGCTCAGCCCCAGTGCAAACCACTCAATTTATTGACCTAGAGTCTACCAATTAAAAGTATGGCTCTGTAACAAAATGTACTGCCTTGTGTACGAGGGTCTTAGTGGATGGAGCATTTCATCCCGTCGACTATTGGGGGAATCTAAGAAATGAAGGTTGAAACTTATGCCTGTGTTGCGCTCTCTCTTGCTCATAAAGAAAACAAATTAGCAGCAGTGCTCAAAAGTAGAATTTAGCTAAATTTTAGAGCATCATTACTACTTTCACATTTGACAAAGTGAATTAATTTAAAGAACAAATTCTATAGAATCATATCATTAATTTCTTTATACCGATCTCAGTGGGAGGGGTATGACTTACTAATTAACTTTACCAGAATGAGTGATAGGTTCCTGGAGTGCTGTGAGATTGCTAGTGTGAGGGGACAAAGGAATATGTCACACTATCCTGCTGATCGATTGTCACAGTAAGCCAAGTCACTGGACTTTATTTAAAGGTTTACTGCTTACTAACTTGTCCAATCAGCCAAAGGCTGAGCCTTGAGTGTAAGTCTTGCAGAAGGAAAACATGAACTTCTTCCATAGAATATTACATAATAAAAGTGTAAATTTGTCAATCATAAAATTCTACAGGATCAAAACTAAAAAGATTATTTCATTATTAAAATTATATTATTTTAACTTTGATTTAAGTAATGAAGTTGCCTATTTCTATCCATTTTTCACTTTCAATTCCTATACATTGCAAACTCTGAACTAGTGCCATCTTCTGAGAATGTTATTTTCTTGTTTATGCCATGTTTTTAGTGCCAAATCAGAGCCACTGTACTTGTGAAGGTGTTTGGTCTTCAGTAGGGGTTTTCTTTTCATTTTGAGTTGTTTTTGTGCTTTATTTCTGTTTTGTAGAGCTTCCAATTTAATTATGCTTCTGTCCATTGTTGCTTTGTTAAGAAACTAATTACAAATTTCCCAAGAATTAAAAGTAAGTGGTAATAGATGATGAATTCTTCATTGATGAGAGAGAACAAACACAAATGGACCTAGAAACGGATTACAGATTTCACAAGAATGAAGTCATCTTGCTACTTTTTATCCGCCTGGGAATTTGGCCGCTGTGTTTATTCCTTTGGTCAATCCTTTTTCGTTTTCCAGTCATTCATAGACTTTCTTCAAGTAGTCCAGTGTCCCTCTCGGTTTTTATGTAAATAGCTAGCATAAGTTCAATTTGTGTTTAATGTTGTCATTTTGTTTTGCTTGATTGCCTACTTTCTTTCTTTAGGCATATCTGTAGTCTGTAGTCTACATCCACTGGTCATAATTGAGCATTTGAATACAATTCACTCTGATTCAATCCCTTTCCCTCTTTCCCTGCACCAACTTGCATTATGTTTTAAAGCTGTGTACATAAATTGCTTCAGTGCATGATTCTTTATGTCATTTGTGTTTTTGACTGATCGAGTACTTTATTGTACAACAACAACTTGTATTTATACAGCACCTTTAACATAGTAAAACATTCCAAGGTGCTTCACAGGAATGTTATAAGACAAAAATTTGATACCGAGCCACATATGAAGAAATTAGGGCAGGTGACAAAAAGCTTGGCTAAAGAGGTAGGTTTTAAGGAGTATCTTAAAGGAGGAAAGAGAGGTAGAAAGGCAGAGAGGTTTAGTGAGGGAGTTCCAGAGCTTAGGGCCCAGGCAGCTGAAGGCATAGTCACCGATGGTTGAATGATTATAATTAGGGATGCACAAGAGGGCAGAATTTGGGGAGCGCAGATATCTTAGGGCATTGTGGGGCTGAAGGAGATTACAGAGATAGGGAGGGGCGAGTCCGTGGAGGGATTTGAAAACAAGGATGAGAATTTTGAAATTGAGTTGTTGCTTAACCGGTAGCTAATGTAGGTCAGCAAGTTCAGGGGTGATAGGTGAATGGGACTTGGTGTGAATTGGGACACGAGCAGCCTGTTATGTAGGAATAAAGAGTCTGACTAGATACTGTGAGCTCAAAGTAAAGTGTGACCTTAGTCTTTTATTGCAGGTCTCCAGAGTGCCTCTCCAGCCTGTGAGGGCTCCTTAAGTACCAGTGCTCCCAAGGGATTGTGGGATCCCTTGGGACTCCAGTGGATGAACCCACTGGTATATACAGGTTTACACATATATAACACAGTCGATTTTGGATGACTTCAAGTTTACATAGGGTAGAATGTGGGAGACCAGCCAAGATGTCATTGAAATAGTCAAGTCTAGAGGTAACAAAGGCATGGATGAGGGTTTCAGCAGCAGATGAGCTGAGGCAGAGGCCGAGACGGGCAATGTTACGGAGGTGGAAAGAGGCAGTCTTCGTTATACTTCATATTTATTATCTGATTCTGTTTATGTGTCAGCTGTGGCTCAGTTATAGCACACTTGCTTCTGAGTCAGAAGGATGTGGGTTCATGTCCTGCTCCAGGGATTTGAGCACAAAAATCTGGGCTGACACTCCACTGCTATGCTGAGGGAGTGCTGCACTGTTGGAGGTGCCGTCTTGTGGATGAGATGTTAAACCGAGGCCCTGTCTGCCCCTTCAGGTGCACATAAAAGATCTTATGAAAGAAAGACTTGGATTTATAAAGCGCCTTTCACGACCACTGGATGTCTCAAAGCGCTTTACAACCAATGAAGCACTTTTGGAGTGTAATCACTGTTGTAATGTAGAAAACATGGCAGCCAATTTGTGCACAAGCAAACTCCCACAAACAGCAATGTGATAATGACCAGATAATCTGTTTTTGTTATGTTGATTGAGGGATAAATATTGGCTAGGACACCAGGGTTTGGAGCAGATAATTCGAATTAGGAGTTTCTTTTGGGGCCAGCACGGTAAGCACAGAAACCGGCATGGTTTTGAACTCTTTGACCCAAAAAATTTGTTGTTGCATTAACGGGGCATTCGTGCGGCGCTCGCGGGGCGCAACGCTCAGCACCGAGCTCAGCACATGAGTGCAGCGCTGATGACGTCAGCAGCAATGCAGGCATGCCACATCACACTGATACCTCACAATGTCCCACCCCTTCTTTTAAAGGGGAGGGCCGCTGCAAACTCTGCAGCCTCTTTATTGGCACCCACTGGGTCACCAGGGAGGGTGTCAGCCAGACTGGCGGCCTGACTCCCAAGAGGGTGGGGGAGGAGGTGCCAGGCTGCATGCTGGCGGCCCGGCCACACCAGCAGCCACCATTGTCAGGCCGAATGAAAAGTCGGCCAGCAGGAAAAAAAAATGGCAGCCGCCGCGCTACCTCCTGCCCTTTAAGGGCGGCCAGGACACCATAGCCACCACACTGAGAAAGTGTCGGTGGCATTGCTGCACACCGACCTCGCGTCCCACGGGGTAATTTCCCCCGAGGGGTGCAAAGCGGTTGCTGCGCACGGCGATGACGTCATCACCTTGCATGCACCACGGAGATGCACTAATCGTGGGGCACGGTGCAAACTACTTTTCGTCGGTGGAGCCCCGGGGGCAAATCCACGCGGGTCGATGTGGCAGCCGCACTTGCGCGTTAACTCATTAGTACACTGTTAGCACCGGCCAGCGGCGCTAACTGGCACTGCGCAAAGGGGTAGTTTCGGCCCCTTTAATTCTACCCAGCTCCCACATTCTTGGGCCTCAGAAGCACCTGCTATAGAATCAGCAGAGGTAAGTTTGGTGAGACAAAGTGCATCATGCTGATCACCAATCAAAGTGAGGCCTACTTGGGGGTCTAGGCCTAGATAATGGGCTGGACCCCAAAAGATATGGGCTAGAAATTGTTTTTTTGGTGAAAAACGGTGTCTTTTTCGCCAAAAATACCGCTTTCGCTTCGCTACTGCTACGAGGCATAAAATTCAAGCTTCAATTTGCGCAGCGGTAAAAATCCGCATTGCACGAGGATTCGTAGCGTAAACCACAAATTTTCTGCAACTTTACTCCGAGGCTGATACCGCTGCGAGAGAGGCTTTGAAAAAAAATCACAAAACATTCACAAGACACTGAACTATCGAATCGCTGAAAAAGAATTAAAAAATAAAAACTTTAACTTACTTTTTTGCAGGTATTCATACTTACCGCTGCTCAAAGGGCTGCAATGCAGCTTTTTAAACTGCCGTTTTTTTTCACGCTAAATATGGGTACGCGCTTAACCAAATTTTATGGCGAAAGCGATATTTTGAGTCTTGCACGGCCGTGGTCCGCTCCCCAGCGGGACTTAAAAACCACCGCCACAAGACGTCTCTGAATTTCCTGCCGACCAATTTTTGGCGAAAAATGGTGAAATATCGCCAAAAAAACGGTCGCAAGGTCAGCGAATTTTTAGTCCAATGACTCATTATTTCTTTTAATAAAATTTCAGTCCAGCCCCTTACAAAGGAGACCTTTGAGGGTAACTGGAAGTTGTTTCTATGGAGAAGGGGGGAGCAATCCACTCCCCAAGACAGTTACTGTTATGCTGGACTCTTAATCAGCAAACCAAATGAGCTTCTCATGGCACGGCTGTCTGCAACTGTCATTCTAATGAGGGGATTTCTCTTGAACCTGGAAATTTGAGGGGGGTTTGTGGTGGAGGTCCAGAGTGAGCATAGATGTTCAGTATATAAATGCAAGTTGTTTTTGTTATTGCAGAAAATCGCTTTAGTTCATTCCAATGCAATGGTCTGGTACATGTCTGTTATATATTAAAGATGGTATTGTGCCTGAAGGTGCAACTATGAATATCAACCACCCTCATATCTAAATGAACCTAGGTTATTTTTCAAAAGGGAAAACAAAGGCTGGAATTTTCTCCTAAAGAAATGGATGGGTTTGAAGTGTGGGGGCACTTAAATTGTTAGAAATGGGATTCCCGACCTGATTTCACCTCCAACCTGCACACCTCCAGTTTTAACAGAGGCAGAATGGGGGCGGGACGGGCGGGGTGACCAACCCACTCCCAGGGGCTATACGTCAATTTAAATATTGTAATGAAGCTCGCAGCCTCTTTTTTAACCTCCATTTTGTTTTTAACTGCATGTGGACGGGTTTCATACAATTTGTGAAACCCGGCTGGTAAACCAAGGCAGGGAATGCCTGATCCAGGATCAAAGTGGCTTTATACCTACCACCTCGATCCTGGGTCCCTGTCTAATCCACCCCGCGCGATCGGACTCCCTCACGAGGCCTCCGATCACCTTCCCAGGCCTACGATCACCACCATGAGACCTCCCCCAACCCCACCACGATGCTGAGGCTGGACACAATCTTCCAGTAGCCAGCCCCAATCCTCTCCCCCCCCTGCCAATCCCCGGTCCACCCCGTAAACCCCCCCCTCCCGATCCCCGACTCCCTGCCGATCCTCCAACCCCCTCCTGATCCCCGATCCCCCCGATCCCCAGCCGATCCCTGCGGTGACCCCCAACCATTCCGATCCCCGATACTGGCAGGTCGATCCCAGATTCCCCCCCGACCGATCCCGACCATGCTGACCCTGCGATCCCTCCCCCGGACTGACCCCTCACACCTGAAGCCTACCTGCCCGCAGTCAGCTAGTCTTTCAATCTGGCTGGCTGTGGGTGGGAATCCAAGGCCTGACATTCAAATCACGCCTTGCCATTAAAGTCAGCAGGGCCTGAGGGAAATCCGGCCTCCTGGGTTTCCTGTCTGCCTCGGAGGCCCCCCGCTCCCAACCTGCTTCCCTTGAGAAAATTCCGGTCAAACTATCCACAATGTAGTTGCCAGAAACTTAATTTTATGGCAAGTGGAATTTCAGACAAAGTACAGCGCTAATCTCCACGAGCATCAAATAAATTAATTGGTTAAATTATATAGAGTAATAGAATAGTTACAGCACAGAAGGCCATTTGGCCAGTCAAGCCTGTGCCGGCTTTCTGCAAGAGCACCCGAGCGAGTCCCACTCCCCCTTCCTTTCCCCATAGCCCTGCAAATTATTTTCTTTCAGGTACTTATCCAAATCCCTTTTGAAGACCGTGATTGCATCTGCCTTCACCACCCTTTCAGACAGTGCATTCCAGATTCCAACTACTCTCTGTGTAAAAAAGTTTTTTCTTAAGTCGCCTTTGGTTCTTTTGCCTTAAATCAATTAGTAATCAAATGCCATTACAGCTGTAGAGTTAAAGGTTACCTGATTTAAATTGTCAGGTAGAACTCCATGTATGTGTACCTCTGTTCCTTGTATTCAGAAGTTTGAATGTGAACATGACATTAAAGGGGCAAAGTTCAGGTTCAGAAGGGGCGTAAAATGGGCGGTAGAGGATTGACTGCCTATTATTCACCCGCTCAATTTTCCTTCCGTTGACATCAATGGAAAGGAAGTTCAGGTGGGGAGTATGACAAACAGCCAATCCATTCCTGCCTGCTTTACACCCTCACCCATGTTGAATTTCACCTCCTCGGGCTGTCACGTCCCCTAGTTAGCTCATGACTAAAGATTTGTATGGTTCAGGATATTGTTCTAGATATTATGGGCACCCATCACACACTTTTCTTTCTATAAAGACAGTTTTACTTTAATTAACTGATAAAATCTTGTAATATTTTTGCAACGTCGATGAAATTTATCCTGCTTTTTCAATAATCAGATGACACAAAGCAGTAAAGCAGTTTGGAACAATAGTAGTTCATAGAATTCTAGAATTACATTGATCGGACAAGTAAGTGTGTTAATTTCTGTGAATGTATTTGGATATGTGGGTGTGAACAGGAGTAGATCTATAGATTAGGATTGCACTGGACCAAGAGAAGCTTCAAGAAATGGAAAGGTTTAAAGAATGTCAGCTGTGGCTTTTGATGTACCCTATGGCGGATACAGATCCCAATTAAAATTCTGAGTTTTTCAAAAAACTGAGAAATCTTATTCTGAATTAACTACATTGCTGTTTCCAGCTCCGAACTGGCAGAAATCAAAATACAGCGTGCTTTTATAAATTTAGATTTGTTTTGCTTAAAACAAACTCTAGAATTGATGTCTAGGTACTTGCTAAGGCAAGGAAAATAAATCATGTTGCATCCATGCACTGTGCAGCATCCATGTCGTGTAAATCTGGCTGCTGATGCAAAGCAGTACACTACCCTGGTGTGGTACTGCATACTAATCTGAAAGACAGAAATTACTTTTCTCTGAATTGTCTGATATATCCCTCTTTCTAGCTGCTGAGGTTTGCTGCCATGGAAACAAACGCGTAAAACGCGCTATCAACACCTCCAGCGTATTCCACAAGTGAGTTTCAAAGAAAATGGTTGGTCACAGTCTGACAATGCTGCTGTTTCAAGATAAAACATCCAATAATGAAACAACAGGAAATGAATTTCTCTCTAATTAGGATTAACGATTCTACAAATGTCTCCACTTTGTTACTTTAGGTGAGGCAGGTTTCAAACTGACAGATTGTGCTCCTGTCTGCATGCACAATGGAGTAGTTTTCCTCCATTAGCAACCCGGCAGTGGGCGTTATGATAGGTTGTAGCTAAACAGAATTAGTTCAGGGGAAAAAATGCAGAGAAGGAAAAGGAAAAAAAACATTGAAATAAAAAATATAACTAAAATATTCAGAATAAATCATATTTTACAGTAATTACTGCGATGGTATATATTTTTTTTAATTTTTACATCTGCTCCAAAACGTTAATCCAGAACTACTCCTGTTAATGGAGAGCAACAAATAATCGTATAGCTTCCATGTGTCGGTTTCAAATGATAAACTGTTTTCTGTCACCAAAGCATAAGAGGGCTGTCAGCAATCCTTGGCGTTTGAGCACGAACTCTCTCGAGAAAGTATAGTGTTTCTAAATACAATACAAGTGCCAATAGCTGATACATTTTCAAAAAAATGAAAAATTAGTTATGTTGAAATTTTCAAGTGCTTTACCACCATTGGGACCATTTTTTGAAGAGAATGAAACCTCTTGTTGGATCAGTTTAACAACTCTGATTGATTTTTTTTTAAGTTCACAAAAATGTCACAAAATTAGTCCTTGGCTCAGAAAAGCTTAATTACATGTCAGTCTGTTCAGTCTGACCTGAGATAGAAGGGAACACATTATGATTCCATCATTACAGCACTGAATTTGATACATCATGGCTGAGATAACCAGGATTTATTGTGGTGTTACTATTAATGAATACACTTCCCATTCATAGCTGGTTTATATTAAACGAAACAATACTAAAAGGATGATACTAAATGCTGATCTGTGGGGAGTCAGCTCCATGGACCAATGGAATGATGGGAGCTGCAACCGGTCTGCCTGAGGCTGTCATCTCTCGGGTCAGCAACACATGCCAAATCTCTGTCATTTCCCCTCAGAGCACTATGCCAGTGGCACATATGAGATACCAGAAGGCTGCTTGGGCACAAGCTCCAGAGATGCAGCCAGCAGTGGCTCTTTCACATGAGAGCAGTGCCACCTCTGTCCCATAATCCTTTTGCAGTGCAAGAGCAGTCAATCACCTTTCAGGATATTGGGTCTTAATAGAGAAACTACAATTAAAAAAAGAAATGAAAGGGCAGGACCTCATTGTCATTTTTTTATTCCATTTCCCATCCAGCAGTCGCCCAAATTGACAGCTGGGGCAACCTCCATAGGAATGTCCAAGTCTGGGCCTTTTTGTTTGGCAATATTGTGCAAAGCCCAGCAGGCTACCACTAAGGGGGACACTAGCTGAGGCTTACTGCAGAGCCCTTTTCAATCTGTCTTCAAAAGTATCCCTTTATTATTGCAATGACTCTCTTGATGACCATCTGGTAGAGGAAGTGCCTCGTGTAGCACTTCTCTGCTGCTGTGTGGGCAACTCTTAATGGGTCATTATCCATGGGAGAAGAGGGTATATCTTGTCACCCACAAGCCATCCATTGACATGAATTTCTTCCTTGAATAGCTAAATTTTGAAGGCTGAGTATTCAGTGACTGGTAGCTCACCTTCTGACTACCAAAGCTTCGCCACCAACTACAAGACTCAAGTCAGGAATGACATGAAGTACTCACCACTTGCCTAGGTGAGAGCAGCCCCAACAAGACTCAAGAAGCTCAAAGCCAACCAGGACAGAGCAGGTCACTTGATGGGTGCCCATATCACGGGACTTAATATTCATCCTCCACCATCATCGCTCTGTGGCTGCAGTATGTACAATCTACAGGATGAACTGCAGAAACTCACCAAGGCAACTTTGCGGCCTCTACCACCAAGAAGGATAAGAGTAGCAATGATTTAGGGTTGCCTCGAAGCACCCTACCATCATAAACCATTTTGACTTGGGCATATATCATTATTCTTTCATCATTGCTGGGCCAATGTCCTGGAATTTCCTACACAATATTATTGTGGGAGCATTATTGCCACAATAACTGCAGCAACTCAAGGTGAAGGCGACCACCACCTCCTCAGGACTACTAGGGCAATGTGGGTCTTACCCACATTGCCCATATACTATAACAATTTATTTTAAAAAGGCTGAGTGACTCACAATTACAGTAAATTTCACACTGACAGGCAGGATCCTTTGCATGTTGTTACACACAATCTGTAAATTCAGAGAGTGAAAATCTTTTCTCTTCAGGAAACTGAGGGTGTTAACGGTGGGAAGTTGCAAAACAACATAGATGCTATCTATTGCAACCTGGACCTGGCAAAATTGGATCATAGAAACATAGAAAATAGATGCAGAAGCAGGCCATTCGAGTCTGCACCGCCATTCAATATGATCATGGCTGATCATGCAACCTCACTGCCCCATCCCTGCCTTCTCTCCATACCCCCTGATCCCTTTAGCTGTAAGGGCCACATCTAACTCCCTTTTGAATATATCTAACGAACTGGACTCAACAACTTTCTGTGGCAGAGAATTCCACAGGTTCACAATTCTCTGGATGAAAAAGTTTCCCCTCATCTCGGTCCTAAATGGCTTACCCCTTATCCTTAGACTGTGACCCCTGATTTTGGACTTCCCCAACATCGGGAACATTCTTCTTGCATCGAACCTGTCCAGTCCCATCAGAATTTTATATGTTTCTATGAGATGCCCTCTCATTCTTCTAAATTCCAGTGAGTATAAGCCTAGTCGATCCAGTCTTTCCTCATATGTCAGTCCTGTCATCCTGGGAATCAGTCTGGTGAACCTTCGCTGCACTCCCTCAATAGCAAGAATGTCCTTCCTCAGATTAGGAGACCAAAACTGTACATAATATTCAAGGTGTGGCCTCACCAAGGCCCTGTACAACTGCAGTAAGACCTCCCTGCTCCTATACTCAAATCCCCTCGCTACGAAGGCCAGCATGCCATTTGCTTTCTTTACTGCCTGCTGTACCTGCATGCCAACCTTCAATGACTGATGTACCATGACACCCAGGTCTCGTTGCACCTCCCGTTTTACTAATCCGTCACCATTCAGATAATAATCTGCCTTCCTTTTTGCCACCAAAATGGATAACCTCACATTGCTGATACCTTGCTATAATGCCAATGTTAGCAAAGTCCCCAGCTCTACTGTAAAGTTCATCAGCACCTGACAAATGCATGCTCGTACTGCACCAGTCAGTTACCGGTATGATTGTTCCTATTTGAACTGTCTGTAAATCTTTGCTATAATACAGTGACCAGAAATGTACATATTATTCCAGGTGTGGTTGTAGGAGTGATTTTCACAGATCCATTATCACCACCTGAAATTTCTGCTCTATTCCTCTGGCTATACATCCTGAGTCGATGCCCATATTTCCCACAACTCCATGTTTGAATCCCTCCAACCAGGTTTCCGCCCTGCCACAGTACTGAAATGGCCCACGTGACCATGTTAAATGATCCCTCCTCATCCTTTTTGACCTATCTGCAGCCTTTGACATGGTTGACCATGCCTCTCCTCCATTGTCCAGCTGGACTACCCTCAGCTGGTTCCATTTTTATCTATCCAACCATAGCCAGAGAATCACCTGCAATGGCTTCTCCTCCTGCTCCTGCACAATTATCTCTGGAGTGCCCCAAGGATCTATCCTTGGTCCTCTCCTATATCTCATCTACATGTTGCCCTTGTGACACTATCCTAAAGCACAACTTCAGGTTCCACATGTTCGCTGACGACACCCAGCTCTACTCCTGACCCCTTAGTTGTCTCTGATTTGTCAGACTGCTTGTCCGACATCTAATACTGATGAGCAGAAATTTCCTTCATATAAATACTGGGAAGACGGATTTTGTCTTCGGTCCCTGTCACAAACTCCATTCCCTAGCCACAGACTCCATCCCTCTCCCTAACTTCAGTCTGAGGATGAACCACACTGTTTGCAACCTTGGTGTCACATTTGACCCCAAGATGAGCTTCCAACCACATACTCCATCACCAAGACTGCCTACTTCCACCTTCATAACTTTGCCTGACTCTGCCACTGCCTCAGCTCACCTGCTGCTGAAACCCTCATCCATGCCTTTGATACCTCTAGACTTGACTAGTCCAATGTTCTCCTGACTGGCCTCCCATATTCCACCCTACATAAACTTGAGCTAATCCAAAACTCTGCTGTCTGTATGTGAACTCGCACCACGTCCCATTCATCCATCGTCCCTGTGCTCGGTGACCTATGGCTCCCTGTCCAGCAATGCCTCATTTTAAAATTCTCACCCTTGTTTTCAAATCCATCCATAGCTTCGCCCCTCACTATCGCTGTAACCTCCTCCAGCCCTACAACACTCTGAGATCTCTGCGTCCGCCAATTCTGTCCTGTTGCACATCCCCAATTTTAATCACTCCACCATTCATGGCTGTTCCTTCCGCTGCCTAGGCCCTAAACTCTGGAACTCCCTCCCTACATCTCTTTACCTCTCTACCTCGCTCTCCTCCTTTAAGACGCTCCTTAAAACCTAACTTTTTGACCAAAGTTTTGTCCATCAGTCCGAATATCTCCTTATGTGCCTTAGTGTCAAATTTTGTTTGATTTTGCTTTAATTCCCTGTCTCTAAATCATTTCTATATATTATAAACACAAGTGTTTTCTCGTTACATTGATTCAGCTCCATTCACAATCTGGGTGATGTGTAATGAGAAGGGACTAATTAGCAATCTTGTTGTGCGAGGCCCCTTGGGGAAGAGTGACCATAATATGGTAGAATTCTTTATTAAGATGGAGAGTGACACAGTTAATTCAGAAACTAGGGTTCTGAACTTAAATAAAGGTAACCTCGACGGTATGAGGCATGAATTGGCTAGAATGCACTGGCAAATGATACTTAAAGGGTTGCCAGTGGATAGGCAATAGCAAATATTTAAAGATCACATGGATGAATTTCAACAATTGTACATCCCTGTCTGGAGTAAAGGTAAAATGGGGAAGGTGGCTCAACTATGGCTAACAAGGGAAATTAAGGATAGTGTTAAATTCAAGGAAGAGGCATATAAATTGGCTAGAAAAAGCAGCAAACCTGAGGACTGGGAGAAATTTAGAATTCAGCAGAGGAGGACTAAGGGTTAATTAAGAGGGGGAAAATAGAGTACGAGAGGAAGCTTGCCGGGAACATAAAAATTGACTGCAAAAGCTTCTATAGATATGTGAAGAGAAAAAGATTAGTAAAGACAAATGTAGGTCCCTTGCAGTTGGATTCAGGTGAATTTATAATGGGGAACAAAGAAATGGCAGACCAATTGAACAAATACTTTGATTCTGTCTTCACGAAAGAAGACACAAATAACCTTCCGAATGTACTAGGGGACCAACGGTCTAGTGACAAGGAGGAACTGAAGGATATCCTTATTAGGCAGGAAATTGTGTTAGGGAAATTGATGGGATTGAAGGCGGATAAATCTCCGGGGCCTGATAGTCTGCATCCCAGAGTACTTAAGGAAGTGGCCCAAGAAATAGTGGATGCATTGGTGATCATTTTCCAACAGTCTATCGATTCCGTATCAGTTCCTATGGACTGGAGGGTAGTTAATGTAACACCACATTTTAAAAAAGGAGGGAGAGAGAAAACTGGTAGTTATAGACCGGTTAGCCTAACATCAGTAGTGGGGAAAATGTTGGAATCAATCATTAAGGATGAAATAGCAGCACATATGGAAAGCAGTGACAGGATCAGTCCAAGTCAGCATGGATTTATGAAAGGGAAATCATGCTTGACAAATCTTCTGGAATTTTTTCAGGATGTAACTAGCAGAGTGGACAAGGGAGAACCAGTGGATGTGGTGTATTTGCACTTTCAAAAGGCTTTTGACAAGGTCCAACACAAGAGATTGGTGTGCAAAATCAAAGCACTTGGTATTGGGGGTAATGTACTGACGTGAATAGAGAACTGGTTGGCAGACAGGAAGCAGAGAGTCGGGATAAACGGGTCCTTTTTAGAATGGCAGGCAGTGACTAGTGGAGTGCCACAGGGCTCAGTGCTGGGAGCTCTTTACAATATACATTAATGATTTAAATGAAGGAATTGAGTGTAATATCTCCAAGTTTGCAGATGACACTAAACTGGGTGGCGGTGTGAGCTGTGAGGAGGACGCTAAGGGGCTGTAGGGTGACTTGGACAGGTCAAGTGAATGGGCAAATGCATGGCAGATGCAGTATAATGTGGATAAATGTGAGGTTATCCACTTTGGGGGCAAAAACACGAAGGCAGAATATTATCTGAATGGCGGCAGATTAGGAAAAGGGGAGGTGCAACGAGATCTGGGTGTCATGGCTCATCAGCCATTAAAAGTTGGCATGCAGGTACAGCAGGCGGTGAAGAAGGCATATGGTATGTTGGCCTTCATAGCTGGGGGATTTGAGTATAGGAGCAGGGAGGTCTTATTGCAATTCTACAGGGCCTTGGTGAGACCTCACCTGGAATATTGTGTTCAGTTTTCGTCTCCTAATCTGAGGAAGGACGTTCTTGCTATTGATGGAGTGCAGCAAAGGTTCACCAGACTGATTCCAGGGATGGCTGGACTGTCATATGAGGAGAGACTGGATCAACTGGGCCTTTATACACTGGAGTTTAGAAGGATGAGAGGGGATCTTATAGAAACATATAAAATTCTGACGGGACTGGACAGGTTAGATGCAGGAAGAATTTTCCCGATGTTAGGGAAGTCCAGAACCAGGGGACATAGTCTTAGGATAAGGGGTAGGCCATTTAGGACTGAGATGAGGAGAAACTTCTTCACTCAGAGAGTTGTTAACCTGTGGAATTCCCTGCCGCAGAGAGTTGTTGATGCCAGTTAATTGGATATATTCAAGAGGGAGTTAGATATGGCCCTTATGGCTAAAGGGATCAAGGGGTATGGAGAGAAAGCAGGAAAGGGGTACTGAGGTGAATGATCAGCCATGATTTTATTGAATGCTGGTGCATGCTCGAAGGGCCGAATGGCCTACTCCTGCACCTATTTTCTATGTTTCTATGTTTCTATCCTTTTGCATCTAAAACATCCTCATAAGAACCTAACCAGTAACTTCTATGATAAAACTGACCACAGGGAATATAGGAACTACAGAACGCATTGCTTTCTTGATTAAGATCTTATGTAATTGATGAGCAAATCAAAACAATGAGCTAGTATTTAAAAAAAGTTTCAAGTGCTATATTAAAAACATCTGTAATTCAGTAATTGTCTTGGAATGAAACTGCTGTCTGAACAAATAAATGATAGATCTGCTTCAGATATTTAATTAGAGACTCAGCTGATTTCTGAAGGCGGTGATGAGGAGGATGTGTATTAATGGACAACATAACATCACTTTATTTCATAAACACATGATGGAAGCTCTTATGCATTAATAAAATTTGCTATTCATTTAAGCAGTGGATCTTAATCACATGCTTGACTGAAAAGTCATTTACTCCTTTCTCCCTCTGCATTATTTCATTATTACAGCTCTCATACCAGTTCCACTTTCGACTGCTACGACACCAATGGCTTGCCAGGACAAATTTTTCCATCTCCCTTTCTTTGGTGGATACCCAAAATCATCATCATCATCATCAAAATACACCCATAATGGTGTAGGCAACTGCTGCTACCATATAAATGTGGTGACTTCCTCCAACCCTGGATGGGGTCAAAAGCAGACGTCACCAGCGGCCACTTCACCACAATCCCGCTTACAAAGCAAGGCCAATGATGTTTATCCCCACTCCTTCTACACTGACCAGATATGAAACATACCTTCCGCACTGGTGGGATATACGGCGTCTACACTGATCAGATCAGAGGGCGACTGGTCTGCTTATTATATAAACAATATATGTGTAGATAAATTCATCTAGATTGAAAGTTCCTCAGTGAATTATTTATAGCAGATTGGTGACATGTTTGGATGGAATTCCTGTTTGCTATTAATTTAAGTAGTTCATGTTAATGATACTGTCAAAACAGAAAAGAGAAGAATTTCACCTGATAGCACATAGATAAACTTCTACCCTGATTAGTGAATGTCATTTTTAACATCTGCTCCTAGGGCTCCATCATCCCATCTACTTTCAGTTATTTGCTGTGCTGTATGACAGTACCTACAGTGAATAAAAGATTTGTACTTATTCTGGCATTGAAGGCTAAGTTGGAGACAGAGCCTTAAACAGTATTGCAGATAAATGAAGCAACAGACTCCCTGCACCACTGCCACTAAAGTAATACAGTGCTATGTGGGCATGTTAAAGTTAATTAAAGATTCATGATTCCACAGCAGTGCACTGATTTTAGATATTGTGGGGATGAATTTTCATGTTAAGCTGTTTTTGCATGGTCTCCGTGACTCTTCCACCAAAGCAGACGAGCAAGAGAATGCCCATGAAAAAGTGCTAGGGTTATAAAACACTGCCACTTTATAGCTGCACTTCTTAATAAAAAAAAGCTTTCTAAATGCAGAGGCCCTGGGGAGGAAGAGGCACAGAGGCAGTGCAAGTGGGGCAAGTCAGCTGGAATTTGGGATGGGATCAGGTCACGCCAGGTCTCTGTCTCTTTTGGGTAACCATTACAAAATTCCATTGGAAGTGGTTATAGGTGCTTACTTTGTCTGCCCCGCTCCATGCAGATGTCAGTGGTAGAGGCAGAACTGGTGTGTTAAAAATCCCACCAGTTCTGCCTCACATGCCATCAACATGATGTACACCAGCATGATGAGATCCCAATGAAAATGGGATTCAGAACTTCAGGAAATACCAGTCTCCTATTGGCAACAAAGGATTTCTTTCACATTTATATTTTACAGGCCTACTTCAACTGGAAAGGTCAGTCAGGTGTCACAACGCTAAGGTACCACTGTAAAGTTAATGGCCCCCTCACCCTAGAATATACGGCACCTGATCCAGGGATTCGGGAAAAGGTCAGGGCCACAGAAGCCTGGTGCCTGGAACCCGTGCTCTGCCATACTTCCAGAGTGGAGTGTGGTCAAGGAACTTTAGGCCATCTAGAGATTTTAACAATCGAGGTTTGTGAGTATATTTTCCACCTTATGGGCCCTACAGAATATTGCTGCCATGTCCAAGTGCCTGAGTGGCATCCTACTGTATTCTTAAGGCCAAACTCTAACATTTGAGCACTAGCTGGAAGGTTAATACTTAGTGAGATCTATTTGTGTGTAGCTTACAGAGACATTCAAAACTACAAGGCCCTTATCCTTCAGATCTGAATTATACTGTAATCAGAACACACAACTAGGCTTCTTCTACATCCAGATTTGGTCTGGGTTGGCTCATTTATAAATATATGGTTCTGTTCAAAAGGGAATTAGTTATAGGGAAAAGAAAATAAGAATTTGCTGGTAACAGGGGGTGCGGTGTAATTTTATGCCTGTATTTTCTGGCAGGAAATCAAGTTTGTGATATGTGCTCCTAGCAGTGGAGACTCACAGCCGGGAGCACGGAATCTAAAAATGACTCTCTACGGGTTCTCCAATTACATAGAATTACATAGGATATACAGCACAGAAACAGGCCATTTGGCTCAACCAGCCCATGCCGGCGTTTATGTTGCACACGAGCCTCCTCCCATCTTTCCTTATCTAACTCTATCAGCATAAGCCTTTATTCCCTTCTCCCTCATGTGCTTATCTAGCCTCCCCTTAAATGCATTTATACTATTTGCTTCAACCATTCCCTGTGGTAGCGAGTTCCACATTCTCACCACTCTCTGGTAAATAAGTTTCTTCTGAATTCCCTGTTTGATTTCTTGCTGACTGTCTTATATTGATGGCCTGTAGATATGCTCTTCCCCACAAGTGGAAACATTCTCTTTGTATCCACTCTATCAAAACCTTTCATAATTTTAAAGACTTCTATTAAGTCACCCTTCAGCATTCTCTTTTCAAAAGCAAATAAACCTAGCATGTTCATCCAAAGTGCTTGTCTGAATGGAGTATTAGCGTAAGAATGATCTGACCTTTGAAGTAGTTTACAAAGAGTCTTCTTGGTGATGAGAGGTTTCTATAGCATAGTTGTATACTGGCCTGGTCTGTATTAGTCAGTCTTCACTATTGACCAATCTTATTGTGGATCTTGCCATTCACATACACGATGTGGGCATGCCTACTTCTAGTTAATGACTGTGTTATGATGAGGGGTTCATTCCCCAATGTTA
The DNA here is from genome assembly GCF_044704955.1 of Pristiophorus japonicus. Lineage (NCBI taxonomy): Eukaryota > Metazoa > Chordata > Chondrichthyes > Pristiophoridae > Pristiophorus > Pristiophorus japonicus. Next base: position 107,306,773 of record NC_091977.1, read on the forward strand.
ACCTGTCTTTCTTCTTTTCTGGTGCTGCATTTATCTGGCATTTTCATTTTTTTTAAATTTCTGTTTAATGATTGTTGTATTCTAATCACATTTGTTAGTTAAAACGAACAATACTGAATCCTGTTCTGAATGTGATGTCACACAACCAGAAAAGTACAGGAGAATAGGGCTCAGAATGAGGAATCCTTCAGAGTCAAGTCTGGTGGACAGCTGTGAAGTAATAGGGACAGAATATCCATATAACGTTTTGATTCAGGATGGGAGGTTCCACCATTAAATCCTACCTAAGAACAAATAAAAGGAATCACATGCATCAGTTAGCTGAATGTCCCTTTGAATTTGAAAACATCCCAGTTGAACATATCTGAATTCTACTCAGGTGTTTTCAATGTGCCTTATTTTATTCTACTCAGATCCAGATGGATTGTTTGGCTGGTTAAGAGTAGCTATAGTTTTTTTTAGAATGAGTGTAGCAGGAGCTATTAACTGGAACATTGAAAGAAAAAGGGAGTTCTGTATTTCAGTCCAAAATTCAGAATCAGATTGGTCCAATGAACACAAGTCTGTCAGTCAGCAAGTCAGAAGCACCACAACGACTGAAAGGGAATTATTCGTGAGTAATATGTCAGTTGTGTCAGGTTGGGTGTAGTGACGTCACACAAGCTGCTGCAGATGTTAGTCTGTTCGCAACGGGCAACTTTGATGTATGTCACAAGCTCCAGCATGTTAGGAACATAAGAACATTGTTAGTTAAAATAAACATTAGCTCCTCGAGCATGTTCTACCATTCAATTAGATCATAGCTGCTCATAGCTGATCTGTATCTTAACTCCATCTACCCACCATGTCCACAGCACCTAATACCCTTGCCTAACAAAAACTATCAATCTCGATTTTGAAATTTTCAATTAATCTAGCCTCAACAGCTTTTTGGGGGACGACAGTTCCAGATATCCACTACCCTTTGTGAGAAGAAGTGCTTCCTGACATCACCCCTGAATGGCCTAGCTGTAATTTTAAGGTTATACCCCCTTGTTCTGGACACCCATACTGTTGTTTCTAAATTGTTGCAAATATAATCACTGCTACGATAAGAATATCACTACTGAATTTTAATAGCGATTTACAGTACTAGAACATCTACTGTTAACTAACCCATTTATAATGCTTACTTAAAGTAGTTTCACAGATTAGAGAAAAATTGTAATATTGTAGTTAAATGACAACTTACACTTACCCTATAGTAGTCTGTGCTGTACACATCTCTAGACATGCCAAAATCTCCAATCTTCACCAGTAAGTTTTCTCCCACCAGGCAGTTGCGAGTAGCCAGGTCACGGTGAACGAAGTGTTGAGATGCCAGGTACACCATCCCTGCTGCTATCTGCATGGCAATATGTAACATCTGCGACTGAGTCAGCTCTGCCATTCTGTTGCACTGGCCATCACTGAGGAACACAGCATCAGGTCCATGGGACCTAGGCATTCAACAAAAGGGCATTAAACTAAATTAGTATTTGCAAAGTAATATGTTGGACTGATGGCAATCTGGAATTCACTTATGAAGAATCACAACTGTGAACCTATGTTCTTTCACTCCACAGTACATTCCCTCTCCCTCATGTGCATGTTTCTTCTATGCAAGACAGAAGACAGACGTAAAGTATGATTGAAGTGAAAGCCATAAAGCATTGTGACTCTTTAGCAATAATTAAAATTAACTGTAACTACAGTCTATTTATTAACAACATTTTCCATTTGACTGAACAATTTGAAATGTGACTTCTGACACATACTAACACAACCAGTCCTGAAATAATACCCTCATGAAAATGTGTATTTGGGAAAGAATTGTGTATTTGTTTATTATTGATTAATTCAGCAAGTTCCTTTTAAGAATGAAATGCAAACATGTGAATAAATAAAATGTTATTTACAATGTGTGGGTGGCACACAATTGTGCCAAAATTGAGAATAATTGTTTTTAAAAATATCTCAGTAGTTGCTGATAAAAAGTCATAAGTCTGGCTGATGTTTCAACATTACAGACATAAAAAACTTAGAAAAATGTGCATATACTTTAGAAATATCTGTTTCGCATCATGTGCCGCTCATGATAGATTAGCATTAGTAACTTCTAACCAATCTTTCCCATCTCAAGTCAAGAATAAGATCAGTGCACATGGAAAGTCTTGAACCTCCCCAAGTATTTTCTTCAGATCTGCTGTGTTTCTTCACAGGAAGATTATTTACAATTTATTTAATTCTTACTCTGCTCAATGAGCAAAAGCCCCACAATGCAGAACAAATGTGTGACTAGCAATTTAGGAGTGAATGGAAAGTCAGCAAGGACAAGCAAACCACTTGGAACAAATCATTGGGTCTGCCTTTCAAAAATGTATTTTTTTAGTTTTGTGAAAATGAAGTAATATTATTTTTGCTGAATTAGCGAACATCTTGAAACAACATTTCTAATGTCTTCAGTCAGTGCCAGTCTCAGTCCCAGGGACAGGGCCAGGGTCAGGGTATATTTTCTGGCTGATCACATCCAGAGAACGATCAAAAACCTTCCAACATAATGGATGTAAGACATTTATTGATTTCTAAGACAAGTTAACTGAGACTAAAAAGGTAGTGATGGGCCTTGCCCTTGAGCCATCACAGTCTTAGTGCTGATGGCATTCCCATCCTAGTGTTAGGTAAGGAATTCCAAGATTTTGATCCAGCAATGATGAATGGACAATAATATATGTTGAAGTCAGAATGTTGTGTGGCTTGAAGGGGAATTGCAAACAATGGTGTTCCCATGATGTCTGTTCTGTCATTCAATGAGATCATGGCTGATCTGTATCTTAACTCCATCCACCTGCCTTGGTTCCAGTAGAGTGGACAAGGGAGAACCAGTTGATGTGGTGTATTTGGACTTTCAGAAGGCTGTCGACAAGGTCCCACACAAGAGATTAATGTGCAAAGTTAAAGCACATGGGATTGGGGGTAGTGTGCTGATGTGGATTGAGAACTGGTTGTCAGACAGGAAGCAAAGAGTAGGAGTAAATGGGTACTTTTCAGAATGGCAGGCAGTGACTAGTGGGGTACCGCAAGGTTCTGTGCTGGGGCCCTAGCTGTTTACATTGCACATTAATGATTTGGACGAGGGGATTAAATGTATCTCCAAATTTGCAGATGACACTAAGTTGGGTGGCAGTGTGAGCTGCGAGGAGTTTGCTATGAGGCTGCAGAGTGACTTGGATAGGTTAGGTGAGTGGGCAAATGCATGGCAGATGAAGTATAATGTGGATAAATGTGAGGTTATCCACTTTGGTGGTATAAATAGAGAGACAGACTATTATCTGAATGGTGACAGATTAGGAAAAGGGGAGGTGCAACGAGACCTGGGTGTCATGGTACATCAGTCATTGAAGGTTGGCATGCAAGTACAGCAGGCGGTTAAGAAAGCAAATGGCATGTTGGCCTTCAAAAAGAGGGGATTTGAGTACAGGGGCAGGGAGGTGTTACTACAGTTGTACAAGGCCTTGGTGAGGCCACACCTGGAGTATTGTGTACAGTTTTGGTCTCCTAACTTGAGGAAGGACATTCTTGCTATTGAGGGAGTGCAGCGAAGGTTCACCAGACTGATTCCCGGGATGGCGGGACTGACATATCAAGAAAGACTGGATCAACTGGGCTTGTATTCACTGGAGTTCAGAAGAATGAGAGGGGATCTCATAGAAACGTTTAAAATTCTGATGGGTTTAGACAGGTTAGATGCAGGAAGAATGTTCCCAATGTTGGGGAAGTCCAGAACCAGGGGTCACAGTCTAAGGATAAGGGATAAGCCATTTAGGACCGAGATGAGGAGAAACTTCTTCACCCAGAGAGTGGTGAACCTGTGGAATTCTCTACCACAGAAAGTTGCTGAGGCCAATTCACTAAATATATTCAAGAAGGAGTTAGATGAAGTCCTTACTACTCGGGGGATCAAGGGGTATGGTGAGAAAGCAGGAATGGGGTACTGAAGTTGCATGTTCAGCCATGAACTCATTGAATGGCGGTGCAGGCTAGAAGGGCTGAATGGCCTACTCCTGCACCTATTTCCTATGTTTCTATGTTTCTATCCTTTTGTAACATTGGCTAGTAAAAATCTATCGATCTCAGATTTAAAATTATTAATTGAGCTAGCATCTGTTGCTTTTTGTGGGAGAGAGTTCCACACTTCTACCACCCTTTGTGTGAAGAAGCGTTTCCTAACTTCTCTCCTGAATGGCCTGGCCCTGATTCTAGGTTTCGTCCCCTTGTACTAGACTCTCCCATCAGCGGAAATTTTTCTCTCGATCTACTCTATCAATTCCTTTCAAAATTCTAAATATCTCAATCAAATCATCCCTTAACCTTGGTTATTCCAGGGAATACATGACTAATTTATGTAATCTCACCTCATAACCTAACGCTTGGAGCCCTGGTAACATTCTGGTGAATCTACGCTGCACTCCTTCCAAGGACAACATATTCTTTCTAGGTGCAGTACCCAGAACTGTACACAGTACTCCAGATGTGGTCCAACTAGGGCTTTGTATAGCTGTAGAAAAACTTGCCCTCCTTTATATTCTAGCCCTCTAGTTATGAAGGCTAATATTCCATTAGTCCTTTTGATTATTTTTTGTATCTGACTACTATGTTATCGTGATCGGTGTACATGGATCCATAAATCTCTTTGCATCACCATTTAAATAACATTCAGATCTCACCTTTACCTGCACTGAAATCCATCTGCCACAGTTTTGCTAACTCACTTAATCTATCAATTTCTCTTTGTAATTTTATGTTCCTGTTTGCACTACTTACCAACTGCCAATCTTTGTGTCATTGGCAAACTTGGATATATACTCTCTATTGCGTTATCAAATTCACTAATAAATATAGTGAATAGTTGATGCCCCAACACAGATCCTTGTGACGACTAGTCACTTCCTTCCAATTTGTGTGCATACCCATTATCACTATTTTCTGTCGTCTACCACCAAACCAATCTTCTAACCAGGTCAATAATTTTCCTTCAATTCTATGACTTTTAATTTTATCTAATACTCTCTTATGTAGCCAGAATGTAACTGCCATTTGTCAGCTCAAGTCCAGATGTTATCCAGGCATAATGTATGCTGGCATGGGCTGCTCCATTATTGGAGGAGTTGTGAATGGAACTGAACATTGTAGACTCATCAGCGAACAGCTCTACTCCGGACCTTATGTCAGAGGTCATTGATGAAGCAACTGAAGATGGTTGGGCTAAGGATACTGTCCTGAGGAACTTTGACATCAAGATCCTGAGGCTACAATGATTGGCCTTCAATAACCACATCCAGCTTCCTGTGCGCCAGTATAGAAACACAGAAACATAGACATTTACAGCACAGAAGGAGGCCATTTCAGCCCATCGTATTCGTGCCGGCCGACAAAGAACCGCATGGCCCTTGATCAGCAGCCCTAAAGGTTACATATGAACCTATGAACAATGACGGAAAGGCAAAGAGCACCCAGCCCAACCAGTCTGCCTCACACAACTGCGACACCCCTTAAACTGAAAACATCTACACTCCACCCCAACCAGAGCCATGTGATTTCCTGGGAGAGGCAAAAACCAGATTAAAAACTCAGGCAAATTTAGGGAGAAAAATAAATCTGGGAAAATTCCTCTCTGACCCATTCAGGCGATCAAAACTAGTCTAGGAGATCACCCTGGCCGCATTCTATTCCCTGCAGTACTTACCATTATATCTGCGCCGTCCAACAAAAGTCTAATCCCAATTACCAGCTCTAGATCCGTAACCCTACAGGTTACGATACTTCAAGTGCCTATCCAACCATCTCTTAAAAGTGGTGAGGGTTTCTGCATCCACCACTCTTCCAGGCAGCGAGTTCCAAATCCCCACAACCCTCTGCGTAAAGAAGCCCCCCCTCAAATCCCCTCTAAACCTTCCACCAACCACCTTAAAACTATGCCCCCTCATAATAGACCCCTCCATCAATGGCAATAGACCCTCACTATCCACTATGTCCAGGCCCCTCAATATTTTGTACACCTCAATGAGGTCTCCTCTCAACTTCATCTGTTCCAATGAGAACAAACCCAGTCTATGCAATCTGTCCTCAGAACTAAAATTCTCCATTCCAGGCAGCATCCTAGTAAATCTCCTTTGCACCCTCTCTAGTGCAATCACGTCCTTCCTATAATACGGCGACCAGAACTGCCGCAGTACTCCAGGTGTGGCCTAACCAAAGTATTATACAATTTAAGCATAACCTCCCTGCTCTTATATTCTATGCCTCGGCCAATAAAGGCAAGTATTCCATATGCCTTCTTAACCTGGCCTGCTACTTTCAGGGATCTGTGCACAAGCACTCCAAGGTCCCTTTTTCATCTACACTATTAAGTGGCCTATCGCTTAATGTGTATACATACCCTTTCCTTATTAGCCCTCCCAGAGTGCATCACCTCACACTTCTCTGAATTAAATTCCATTTGCCACTGCTCTGCCCATCTGACCAGTAGATTGATATCCTCCTGCAGCCCATGACTTTCCTCTTCTATGACTCCAGCTATTGGAAGATTTTGCCCTTAATCACGCCACTCCTCCCCACCATTGACCTCAGTTTTGCTAGGATTGTTGCCACACTCAGCTGAATACTGCCCTGATTTCAAAGGATGCGGGCTATTCTTCACCTCTCCTCTGATATTCAGCTCTTTTGCCCATGTTTGACTCAAGGCTGTGATGAGGTCAGGAGCAGAGTGGTTCTGGCAGAATCTGAACTGAGGAGCTGGTGAGAACAAAAGGCACATAAGAGAATAACAGCACTGAAACCGCTGGCTAACATTATTTCTGTGTGAAGTAACATCTGTTTAATACTTATGAGCAATGTCTGTTGAAAAATGGCAACCTTTTGATATCCTGCAGTTTCCTATGAGTAAGAGACACTATAGACATTTCAAAGAAAGTGGATTTTATTCAATGTCAGAATCAAAATGATCCTCCCATTGTATTTTTCAGTGGCGGGGTCTCCCTAAATCATGAAATAAATAGATGCCATGGACATAAGAGAAAGAAAGAACTTGCATTTATATCGTGGCTTTCATATCTTTAGGATATCCCAAAGCATTTATCAGCCAATGAATTACTTTTGAAATGTACTCACTGTTGTCTGGTAGACAAACGTGGTTGCCGATTTGTGCACAGCAATACATTGAATGATCAATTAATCTATTTTTATGGTGTTGATTGAGGGATGAATTTTGTCCAGGACACTGGGAGAACTTCCTGCTCTTTTTCGAATAGTGCAACAGGATCTTTTACATACTTCTCTGGCCTCGGTTTAATGATTCATCTGAAAGATTGCATCTCCAACAAAGCGACACTCTTTCAGTACTACATCATAGGCAGTCCCTCAAAGTCGAGGAAGACTTGCTTTCACTCTAAAAGTGAGTTCTCAGGTGACTGAACAGTCCAATACGGGAATTACAGTTTCTGTCACAGGTGGGACAGACAGTCATTGAAGGAAAGGATGGGTGGGGAGTCTGGTTAGACACATGCTTCTTCCGCTGTCTGCGCTTGTTTTCTGCATGCTCTTGGCGACGAGACTCGAGGTGCTCAGCGCCCTCCCGGATGCTCTTTCTCCACTTAGGGCGGTCTTTGCCAGGGACTCCCAGGTGTCAGTGGGGATGTTCCACTTTATCAAGGAGACTATGAGGGTATCCTTGAAACGTTTTCTCGACCCACTAGGGGATCGCCTACCGTGAAGGAGTTCCGAGTAGAGCGCTTGCTTTTCGAGTCTTGTGTCCGGCATGTGGACAATGTGGCCCACCCAACGGAGCTGGTTGAGTGTGGTCAGTGCTTCGATGCTGGAGATGTTGGCCTGATCAAGTACACTGACGTTGGTGCATCTATCCTCCCAGGGAATTTGCAGGATCTTGCAGAGACATCGTTGGTGGTATTTCTCCAGCGATTTGAGGTGTCTACTGTACATGGTCCACGTCTCTGAGCCATACAGGAGGGCGGGCATCACTACAGCCATGTAGACCATAAGCTTGGTGCCAGATTTGAGGGCTTGATTTTCGAACACTCTCTTCCTCAGGCGACCGAAGGCTGCGTTGGCGCACTGGAGGCGGTGTTGGACCGCGTTGTCGATGTCTGCCCTTGCTGATAATGGGCTCCCGAGATATGGAAAGTGGTGCACCAAGACCGCACCGTGGATGTGAAGTGTCAGCTTAGGTTTATGTGCTCAAGTCCTAGAACCTTCTGACTGAGAGGTGAGAATGCTACCACTGAGCCAAGCTGACAATTAGAATATCAGGACAATCAAAGTCTCACAGTGAGGCATCAAGAAGCTATCTAGAAATGCATGCTTTTGTAAAAGGGCACACTGCACCACCAAAGAAGCAAACATCTCAAATATACAGCCCTCTAGAATTTTAGCTAATGCTAGAGATATATAACCCCTGACTGTCAAATGAATGCCTGCCTCAAGCTTACAGTATAATACATACCAGGAATAGACTCCTCAGAAACATAACCATGTATGAAGCAAAGCAGCATTGAGGTTGAATGAAAGAGCTAACCATTTATACTAAAAGGTTCAGAGAAAAAGTGGCTATAGATATGTTGAAATTATGTTTCCTGCAATCCAACTTTGCCTGATAAACTTATACTTTGAGCATTGGCTATGTTTTGTTGTAAAAGCAACTATAGAGAATGTTTGACGAGCTGTGTTTTGGTAATTGAATAATTATTTTAAGACAATATTGTGCTTGGGTTATGATTTCAATTAACCAGAAAAAAGATTGGTTCAACACTTCAATAAACATATGAACAGAAAATGCTTAACACAATGTGTACCATACGCAACATTGAGTGGACTTCTAAATTCTTCATTCGAATCCATTTGAAATTTAACATTTGATTGGCTCTGAAATGTTGAATACTGGCTAACAAGCGAAGATGTTCTATTTGGATTAGAATTTTGTAATGGAATCTATTGCTTTGATTGGGAATTTTATACAAAGTCTGTGGGAAATGTTTTGTCATGTTGTAAGTATTTGCTTGGATCAAAAATGAATATTCCTTTATAGATTCATGATGTGGACTGCAATAAATGTCACTAATTGTAAGAGCATGTGGCTTTTTATGAGCGAGTAGGAGAGATCATTTCTTGAAAATCTCTTGAAAATCTCCAGATGCAGACCAAAGGTAATATGATACATAATGCGGATTTCAATGAAAATTAGTTTAGTTAATATAATATTAGTAACCATTTGGCATCTTTATGGGTTCAAAATTGGACCTCGTTGTACTCATTTTACAGACGTAAAACAGGCGCAATATGGGCTAATTTTGAGGACCAAGTCCTGCGGTGGAAGGACACCTGCAAGATGTCCAACCTGATATTGGGTCAAGCCATTTTTCAGGCATCCCTGGCAGCCCCCTTTAATAGGCGTTAGACAACTTACATTTGTAAATAAGAGGCCTAATTATTGTTTTAGGCCTCTTTGCAGAAATTAGATTGCGACAAGCAGAGCGGGCACCAGGCCTGCTCAACTTTGGATTCTTCAGTGGCCGCCAAAAATGGTAATTTTCCATTGATAAAAGTTTTCAAAAAAAGTTGCTGTGGAGCCAAGAGGAGTAAGATTGCTCCCCTGACTCCAGAGTACTTGCGATCGGCCACTTCCCATTGCTTTTCCATCCCCACCTCCTGGGACCTACCTTCAGGCCATTGCCAGCAAGACCAGCAGCCTAATATTCATCAAATAGGTAAGCTGCCTGTGGAGGTGCGACAGGTGCCAGCGGCTCACCCAAATAATGTAAATGAGGCTTGAGGTCTATTTGTGGGCTGGCCTTGGGTCTCACAGCCTGGTCTGATGGCACACCACTGGTTATGTGCTCAAAAATGACCCGTGGCCAATTTTACCCCTGTATGTCTCTGTATTTATGGCATAATGAATGGGAAAACTGTGGCATCAAGGGATAGGGGGGTAGTGCAGGAAAATGGAGTTGAGGTACAAGTTCAGCTGTGATGGTGCAGGTTCGATGGGCCCAATGGCCTACTCCTGTTCCTAATTCTTATGTTCTTATACTGAGATCAGGTGTGTGAAAATGCATTTCCACGTAATTATTTAAGCTTATTACATTAGCCTGAAATGACACATTGCTGTGACATTATCCCAATGTCTTATTGATCCAGTTCACTGTATTGCTACACTTTTTGGGAGTAGGTTTTCAGCAGTAAAATGTAACAGCACAGTAACAATATAGAAACTCTTGCAGTTTTGTGAACCAACCTGAGAAATTTGTTGAGGTCTCCATGCTTCATGTACTCAAAGACCATAATGAGCGGGTCACCTTCCACGCACACACCATAGAATGTCACAATGTGCTCATGCTGCAGGTTGGTCAAAAGCTCCGCTTCACGATGGAAGTCCTTGCGTGCATTGTCACTGGCTTCTTTCAAGGTCTGCATTATTTGAGATTATAAAAGGGTTTTCAGGAATATATATTTTTTTGTATATCAAATGATTTAGCAAAATTGGACTGAAAACAGCTGCTTAAAGGTCAGAGCAGTGGGAGGTATTCAAGGAGGCAGTGAGGATTCTTGGTAAATATGTTCCCATGAAGAAAAAGGGTGGGACTCCCAAATCTAAAGTACCCTGGATGTCAAGGAGCATACTGGGTAGGATAAGACAAAAAAGGGAAACTTATGTCAGATGCCGAGTGCTGCAGAAAGCCAAGAGGAATATAGAAATTGCAGGGGTGAAAATAAAAAGGAAATTAGGAAAGCAAAGAGAGGGCATGAAAAAATATAGGAACGGAATTTGCAGTCGGGATGACAGTGAATTGGCAGCTGACTGCAACTTCGGGTTTTGGCGCATTAATCCTGAAATTGTGGTCTGACAACCATAGCTCCGAAACAGGCTGCACTGTGCCCCCCAACCCACACCCACAGAGTTGGCAATTTGTGAAATCAGCCAAATCAGGGAAATTGACTAAAACTTCGGCTCTTCCGCAGCAAGTATGCTGATAAATTCCCCACTAAAAGTTAGACCCAAATGTATTAGGTGCAAATGGGGGTTTTATAGCTTTATTACTGCTAAACAAATGTTAAGGGCCTGGAAAATGAATTTTCATTTTGTGCAGTGTGTGAAATTTGTCCATTTTAATAAAAATTGAAATTCTTAAGAAATTTTTCAAAAATGTTTGTCCATCTTTATGTCAAGTTTGCTTTTTACCCTTGCAAGAGCCCCAATCTTTGTTTTGCTCTCTCTAACATTTTTTAAAGTTACAATTTTACGAGCTTATTCACTTCCTTGTTCGCTGTCTGAGAATTCTACGTTTTGATTGGCTGCTTAGCCAGCTTGTTGACGTCACAGCAATTGGATCAAGGGGATCCACATTAACTTCCGTTGATTTGAATTGAAAGTTGGAAAACCAAAGTTCTCGATATAGGGAATGCAAGATCCTTGTGTGAAGCGTACTTTGGGGCCTTCACTTCACCACTGATTGCAAATTCCGGACCATTGGCAAGGGAAATCAAAGAAAAGCCAAAGATGTTAGCTAAATACATAAAGCACAAGAGGATAACCAATGAAAGAGAAGGGCCTAATAGAGACCAAAAAAGGTAAGCTGTGTATGGTTCTTAATGAATACTCTGCGTCTGTCTTCACAAAATAGAGGGACGATGTAGACATTGCAGTTAAGGAGGAGGACTGTGAAATATTAGATGAGATAAACATAGTGCAAGAAGAAATATTAAGGGGCTTAGCATCTTTGAAACTAGATAAATTGCCAGGCCCAGATGAAATATATCCCAGGATGTTAAGAGAAGCAAGGGAGGAAAAAGCAAAGTCTCTGACCATCTGACCATCATTTTCCAATCCCCTTTGGCTACAAGTGTGGTGCCGGAAGACTGCTAATGCTGTACCATTGTTTAAAAAGGGAGAAAGGGATAGACTGAGCAATTACAGGCCAGTCAGCCTAACTTCAGTTGTGTGCCAATTATTGGAAAACAATCTGAGGGACTGTATTAATCATTATTTAGAAAAGCATAAATTAATCAAGGACAGTCAGCATGGATTTGTTAAGTGAAGGTCATGTCTGACTAAATTAATTGAATTTTTTAAGGAGGTGACAAGGAGGGTCGTTGAGGGTAGCGCATCAGCAATAGGGAAAATGCTAGAATCTATTATTAAGGATGTGGTATAGGGCATTTAGAAAATAATAATAGAATTGGGCAGAGTCAACATAGATTTATGAAATAAAAATCATGTTTGACAAATCTGTTACAATTTTTTGATGTTGTAACTAGCAGAATAATTACTGGGGACCAGTGGATGTGGTGTATTTGGATTTTCAGAAGGCATTTGATAAGGTACCACACAAGAGGTTATTGAACAAAATTAGGGCTCATGGGATTGGGGGTAATATACTAGAATGGATTGAGGATTGGTTAACGGACAGAAAATAGAGAGTAGGAATAAATGGATCATTTTCAGGTTGGCAGACTGTAACTAGTGGAGTACCACAAGGATCAGAGCTTGGGCCCCAGCTTTTCACAATCTAGATCAATGATTTGGATGAGGAGATTGCGGATGATACAAAGCTAGGTGGGATGTAAGTTGTGAGGAGGATGCAAAGAGAATCAAGGGGATATAGACAGGCTAATTGAGTGGGCAAGAACATGGCAAATGGAATATAATGTGAAGAAATGTGTAGTTATCCACTTTGGTAGGAAAAATAGAATAGCAGAGTATTTTTTAAATGGTGAGAGATTAGGAAATGTTGGTGTTCAGAGAGACCTGGGTGTCCTTGTACACAAATCACTGAAAGTTAACATGCAGGTACAGCAACCAATTAAGAAAAGTTGGCCTTTATTACAAGAGAATTTGAGTATAAGATTAAATATGTCTTACTGCAATTATACAGGGCCTTGATGAAAACACACCTGGAGTATTGTGTACCAACTTGGTCTCCTTACCTAAGGAAGGATATACTTGCCACAGAGGGAGTGCAACAAAGGTTCACCAGACTGATTCCTGGGATGGGGGATGGTTCTATGAGGAGAGATTAAGTAGACTAGGCCTATATTCTCTAGAGTTTAGAAGAATGAGAGATGATTTAATTGAAACATACAAAATTCTTATAGGACATGACAGGGTGGATGCAGGGAGGATATATCCCATGGCTGGGGAGTATAAAACCAGGGGTCACAATCTCAGAATAAGGGGTCGGCCATTTAGGACTGAGATGAGGAGAAATATCTTCACTCAGAGGGTGGTGAATCTTTGGAATTCTCTACCCTAGAGGGCTGTGGAGGCTCAGTCATTGAATATATTCAAGGATTAGATTGATAGATTTTTGGATATTAAGGCAATGGGATATGGAGATAGTGCAGGAAAGTGGAGTTGAGGTAGAAGAGCAGCCATGATCTTATTGAATGGCAGAACAGGCTCGAGGGGCCGCATGGCCTACTCCTGCTCCTATTTCTTATTTTAGCAAGGCTTTTGACAAGGTCCCACATGGCAGACTGGTTGTAAAAGTATAAGCCTTGGGATCCAAGAGAAAGTGGCAAGTTGGATCCAAAATTAGCTCAGTAGCAGGAAGCAAAAGATAATAGTCGACGGGTGTTTTTGTGGCTGGAAGGCTGTTTCTAGTACTAGCTCCCTTGCTTTTTGTTGATAATATCAATGATTTAGATTTCAATGTAAGGGGAAAGATTAAGAAGTTTGCAGATGATACAAAAATTAGTCATATGGTTGCTAATGAGGAAGAAAGCTACCGACTGTAGGAAGATATCAATAGACTGGCAGAATAGTGGCAAATGGAATTCAATCTAGAGAAGTGTGAGGCAATGAATTTGGGGAGGGCTAACAAAGCAAGGGAATACACAATAAATGGTAGGATACTGAGAAGTGTAGCGGAACAGGGGGACCTTAGAGTGCATATCCACAGATCACTGAAAGTCGCAGCATAGTTAGATAAGGTGGTTAAGAAGGAATATGGGTACTTTATTTTATTAGCTGATGCATAGATATAAGAGCAGGGAGGTTCTGCTTGAACTGTACAAAACACTAGTTAGGCCACAGCTAGGATACCGTGTACAGTTCTGGTCACCACATTACAGGAAAGATGTGAATGCATTAGAGAAGCTACTGAGGAGATTTACGAGGATATTGCCTGGACTGGAGAACTTTAGCTATGAGGAAAGACTGGATAGGCTGGGGTTGTTTTCTTTGGAACAGAGGAGGCTGAGGGGAGACTTTTTTGAGGTGTATAAAATGATGAGAGACCTAGATAGAGTGGAAAGGAAGAACCCATTTCCTTTAGCATAGAGGTCAACAACCAGAGGGCATAAATTTAAATTAATTGGTAGAAGGATTAGAAGGAAGTTGAGAAGCACTTTTTTCAACCAGTGTGTTGGGGATCTGGAACTCACTAGCTGAAATGAAGGTAAAGGCAGAAACCCTAATTGCATTTAAAATGTATTTGAATGTGTACCTACAGGGCTACGGACCAAGAGCTGGAAAGTGGGATTAGCCTGGATGGCTTTTTTCAGCCGGCACAGACATGATGGGCCAAATGGCTTCCTTCTGTGGCATAAAGCTCTATGATTCTTTGACATAATAGCTGGGTGCAGCTATAGGAAACCAAATGAAGGACATGTGTCTCAGAATTTGTCACTGATGTGTGCTTAACAGACAGGAAGGCTTGGCAGATTTGTTCTAGGGTTCTATTAGAACTCAAGAGAGTTCCTAGTTCCTGATGTAGACAACCTAGCTCTGCAGGTCCTTGTGTGCCTTGTAGCATTTTTCACCTGAAAGGATGGACAGATACAGGTACCTAGCTACCATAGCCGTCTTCTAAGGGTGGCCTACATTTGACTAATGAAAGGTAAATGAGGGTGGTTAGAGTCGGTACATGCCACTGATGACTCAGCTGAGAATGAGAAGTTGTCATTGTATATTAAACTCAATTACATTTAACATAGAGATAAAATACATCATTATTATTCAAGAGTATTATGATAACTTATTTAGTGTTAGTGTCCAACATGTATTACATTTTACAGTATACAAACAATGCAGCTTTTACTCTGATGACTATTACCTCGGAATGTTTTAGAATTGATCCTTAAAGCACAGGATATTTCTAAACATTAAACCGCAACCAATATAAAGGATATAGAATCAGAATGTTGAATTGAATGAATGGCAGAACAGCACTTTTATCTTGCCTTATCACATCTCTCAGAAACATCTCATAGGCAACACATTATTTAGAAGTAAATTGATTAATGTTATACAGATAAATGTAACAGGCATCTTAAGATTAAGATTCCTTAAACATCAATGTGGTGAATGACCAGTTAATTTGTTTTCAGTGATATTGGTTGAGGCAACAAGGGGGGTGCCAGAACTCCTTGCTTTTTTTTTTAGATAGTGCAATGAGATTTTTAGCAACCACCAGAATGGACTGACAGGACCTCAGTTTAACATCTCATCTGAAGAACAGCACCTCCTACAATGCAGCACTCTGTCAGTACTGAGCATCAGCCTGGAGTACATGCTCACATCTTGCATAAAGCTTGAATGCACAACTTTCTGATTCTGGCAAGATTGCTACCAATTGAGCCAAATTGACTTTGCAGATTATAAAGTGTTGCAAAATAAACCAACAAACTGCAGGGACAGAATGAGTTGTATTCAGCCTATCCACATCTGGTTTGTTTCTGTAATTCAATTCAATACTATTCCAAAGTATATTTTATACCACACATCCTGGTATTTTTATTTTTAAAACATTAGTTTTAAAAAAATGGTTAAATTGTTCCAGCAGTAGCACCTCATATTCATAGACTACAAATCGTAAACCATTGCATATAAGATGCATGGAATAACCCACAAAGACCCTTTCTGTTTTCATATGGTACACTACTGACAATTCTACAACAGTCCTCAAAACCCAGGTTGTTTCCATACGGTACATTACATGCGATTCCTGTTACATCAATAAGTTAGTTTGCTGCAGAAATGTCTTTAATTTCCAATATATACCACACAGAAATATTAGGAAGTATGTTTTATAAGAAAATGCTGCTAAAGAAATTCAAACAGAAGCAAAATATTATTAGATGTTGTATTTTGGTGTAAAGTCAAAAGTGGCTCAGTACAGCAAACCATGTAAGATACAACGGAGAAAGTGACCATGATATGAGCAATGAACATGGTGCAGTGTGTAATCTGTACAATAAATTATTAATTTAACAGGAATGTTCAGCAAAATGCATACAGTAAGCAAGAATGCATACA
Organism: Pristiophorus japonicus; assembly: GCF_044704955.1. Taxonomy (NCBI): domain Eukaryota; kingdom Metazoa; phylum Chordata; class Chondrichthyes; family Pristiophoridae; genus Pristiophorus; species Pristiophorus japonicus. The sequence goes on from NC_091977.1 coordinate 107,323,118, forward strand.
ATATGCACTGAGAGCAAATGGGACTGGTTTTCAATTTCCACTCAGTAGACAAATATTCACATAAAAAGTAGTCAACTAAGTGTAATCGACTGTGCCTGCATCTCTCTGTTATCAGATTCCTATATTTTCCATGGACAGTTTTGCCGAGCCGTTCTACTGTCATTGCCACATGAAACCAGGCCATACTTTTAAATCCAAGGGTGAGATCACGTATCGTGCTCTTTTGACATTGCATTAGTCCTACACAGCTCAACCTAAAAGATAACTGAGGCTGAAAGATAGACAAGCATGTATCACATGTAGCTCCAGACCAAACCATAAATTAATAATTGAAATTCTATCGTATTATACCTTCACTGCCACCAGAGTCTTGTCTTCTTCTGGGCAGAGGTTATAACATTCAGCGAGAAACACTTTGCCAAAGGCTCCTTCACCCAACTCCCTCTTCAGGACAATATTGTGCCGTTTGATGTTTCGGACAACTGTTAAAACATAAGAATTACCATTATTGCTATAACAAATAAAAATCATAGGAATATTTCCTCTAATATATTTGGGCCTTATATGGAGGACACAAAGTTAGGAGATGTGTGAGGTGCAAATTAGGAAGACCGATGAAACCATGCACAACAAAGACTTCATTACAGTCAGTTAATTGTCTCACTGCCCTGTGGAATAATCAATTTAAAGAAAGAAAAACTTGCATTTCTATAGCACCTTTCATGACCATCAGACGTCTCAAAGCGCTTTACAGCCAATGAAGTACTTTTTGAAGTGTAGTCACTGTTGTAATGTGGGAAATGCGGCAGCCAATTTGCGCACAGCAAATTCCCACAAACAGCAATGTGATAATGACCAGACAATCTGTTTTTGTTATGTTGATTGAGGGATAAATAATGGCCAGGACACCGGGGATAACTCCCCTGCTCTTCTTCGAAATAGTGCCATGGGATCTTTTACGTTCACCTGAGAGAGCAAACGGGGCCTCGGTTTAACGCCTCATCCGAAAGACGGCAATTCCGATAGTACAGCACTCCCTCAGTACTGCACTGGAGTACTGAGGGAGTTAATATACACATGGGCCAGCAGAGATGACATCCTGTAACTTTTCTTAGTAAGATCACACAGGCACTACAGTTGTGCTTCCATGCAATTTTGTACTTCAATTATTTCACAAATATTGCATTTCCACATTTTTCATCTCTCAATTGTGCCATAAAATAACTGGGCAGATAGAGGTAAACCCAGATAATTTTTTTTTTATTAGCCACAATTTTAACCTTATTTTTTTTCTTTGCATTCCCCTTCACTTCCCCAATTCTATAAATGAAACTCCATAGAAACAAGTTCAAATATAATGATATCAAGAGGATTTTCTCCTCCTCCCCTTCCTTTAACTTATTGAGTCTACAGTTAGTGTCATTTTAACTTTAGGTGATAATGCAAAATGGCCAATATCAATTCAAACAGGTGGCTGAATCGACATCACACAGTTACCAAAAGGCAAAAACTTGTCTCAAAACTCAGAAATTAAACTGCAGACCAGATAGTTTAATTATTATCCACGCTATCACACATGGTCTATCATGTCCCTCACAGAGATATTTTATTTTTTGGTGTGAAGGCTGTTTCACATCACCAAATAATCTGTTTGATCTCATTATATAAGGTGTTATAATGTTTTTTGTGCTCTGGAGTGTAGTTAGAAAGGAAAATTCCTGATATGCCACAGTAAAGATAAAGACGCTGTTTTCTTCTTCACTTTATGGCTCTAAGACATAAAGCATTTTTATTTATTTTCTGGAACTATATGTAGGAGTAATTCCCATCATGTATAAGCACTTAGGGGGGAATTTTAACCGAAAGTCCCATCCCCCGCGGCTAAGTCACAATCCCCGATTCCATGGCTGAATTGGAATTCAGAAGACTGAGAGGTGATTATCGAAATGTATAAGATTATGAAGGGGCTTGACAAGGTGGATGCAGAGAGGATGTTTCTACTGATAGGGGAGACTAGAACTAGAGGGCATAACGTTAGAATAAGGGACCACCCATTTAAAACTGAGATGAGGAGAAATTTCTTCTCTCAGAGGGATGTAAATCTGTGGAATTCGCTGCCTCAGAGAGCTGTGGAAGCTGGGACATTGAATAAATTTAAGACAGAAATAGACAGTTTCTTAACCAATAAGGGGATAAGGGGTTATGGGGAGCGGGCAGAGAAGTGGATCTGAGTCCATGATCGGATTAGCCATGATCTTATTAAAAGGCGGAGCAGGCTCGAGGGGCCTTATGGCCTACTCCTGCTCCTATTTCATATGTTCTTACGCAATCCCGGAGGGGGGGCGGTGGTGGCGGTCCGATCCCCGACCCTGAAGGAGGGGTGCGATCCCCGACCTGGGCAGGTGAGATTTTTCCCCGGGGGGTCCGATCCCCAAGCCCTGGGGGTGTGGGGGGGGGGCGATACCTGGGGGGGTCCGATCCATGACCCTGAAGGGAGGGTCTAATCCCTGACCCTGGGTGGTGAGATCGATCCCTGACGAGGTCTGATCCTCAAACCCGAAGCAAGGGTCCTATCCCTGACCCACGGACATGAGATTTGTCCCCGGGATGTCTGATCCCTGAGCCCAGCGGGTCGATACCTGGGGTGGTCGGATCCCTGACCCTGAAAGGAGGGCCCTATCCCTGACCCGGGGTGGTGAGATCGATCCCTGGCAAGGCCCGATCCCCGAGCCTGAAGGAGGGGTCCGATCCCCGAGCCTGGGGGTGGGTCATTGATCCCCGGAGTGGCAGAGGATCTGATCCCCTACCCCGAACGGGGGGGTCTGATCCCCGATCCTAGGGAGGGGCGGGCTACTGCTGGGGGAGCTTGTGGGGCTGGAAGCCTCCTCCCGGCCTACTTGCCTTGTTGCAGCTACTAGGAATCCCGAGCCCCGGGATTACTGGCTTTCTGCAATTAAACTGGCACAGCAGGTTAAAGCAGAAGCTTCAGCCTCATTGTATTATTAAAAGTCGCAATCCACCTCCTGGCAAAGGATTGGTTGCCTGCCCTCCACCCCGTCTGAGTAAAAGATGAAAGTGTGTGTGGTGGAGGCGGGTTAGGGTCGGATTTTAGATTTTTCCAACTTTCACTTGCCCCCCCTCACCTCCAATCCATCTGTTTTTTCCTCTGAAAAATCCACCCTCTATGTGAGATAAAATCACACATGCTGTAAATTTGAAACAAAAACAAAGTAAATACACAACCGGTCAATCAGCATCTGAAAGAGAATGTTGGGCTCTCATTTGGCTGGGACCTACTTTCAACAAAACTGTTCAAGTGTCAAACCAGAAACATTCATCTGTGCTTCTCTTTCAGATGCTAATTGACCTGTTTTTACACACACACACCCTCTTTCTTATGCTGTGATGTATTCTGACACACGATTGTGTTTGGAGTTTTTAAGCCTTTCATAGCAAAGTGGCAATACCAAACTGTGTTGCCAAGCAGCTAACATTGAATAGAAGGGATTCTCGCACATTGGCATATGTGCTGCTGCTGGTTGAATCACTTTGATTCAAAAGATTTAATTACCTTTGGTCTGAGAAACAGGAGACTTATAAAGGTCTTGAGGTGACATGAATTTAGATACATCTTTTTAAAATCTATATTTTTCCCAAAATGGTTTGGCCTAAAATAAAATTGGCACATATGATGCACACTGAGCACAACTACAGCTACTATTGTTCCATCAATAACTGAAATAATACATTATGATCTAGCTTGAAAGGTTTCTATGTTGTTTACCACTCTGGATTGAGGTTTCTACGTAATATCACAAAAGGTGCAGCATTTCATTACAATTTATTAATCGAACACATTCCATCGAAACATCTCATTAAATCTGATGGCCTACATCCCAGGGCTTTGAAAGAGATGGCTATGGAGATAGTGGATACATTGGTTGTCATCTTCCAAACTTCCATAAGATTCTAGAATGGTTCCCACAGATTGGAAGGTAACAAATGTAACCCTGCTATTTAAGAAAGGAGGGAGAGAGAAAACCGGGAACTACAGACCAGTTAGCCTGACATCAGTAGTAGGGAAAATGCTAGAATCTATTATCAAGGACGTGGTAACAGCACTTAGAAAATAATAATAGGATTGGGCAGAGTCAACATGAATTAATGAAAAAGAAATCATGTTTGATAAATCTGTTAGAGAATTTTTTGAGGTTGTAAGTAGCAGAATAGCTAAGGGGTAACCAGTGGATGTGGTATATTTGGATTTTCAGAAGGCATTCAATAAGGTGCCACACAAGAGGTTATTGAACAAAATTAGGGCTCATGGGATTGGGGGTAATATACTAGCATGGATTGAGGATTGGTTGAAGGACAGAAAGCAGAGAGTTGGAATAAACGGGTCATTTTCGGATTGGCATGCTGTAATGAGTGGGGTGCCGCAAGTATCAGTGCTTGGGCCTCAGCTATTCACAATCTATATCAATGATTTGGATGAGGAGACCAAATGTAATATATCCAAGTTTGCTGATGATACAAAGCTAGGTGGGAATGTAAGCTGTGAGAAGAATGCAAAGAGATTTCAAGGGGATATAGACAGGCTAAGTGAGTGGGCACAAACATGGCAAATGGAATATAATGTGGAGAAATGTGAAGTTACCCACCTTGGTAGAGTATTTTTTAAATGACGAAAAATTGGGAAATGTTGATGTTCAGAGGGACCTAGGTGTCCTTGTACACAAATCACTGAAAGATAACATGCAGGTACATCAAGAAATTAAGAAAGCAGATGGTACATTGGCCTTTATTACAAGAGAACTTGAATATAAAAGTAAAGACGTCTTACTGCAATTATATAGAGCCCTGTGAGACTGCACCAGTTGTGTACAACTATATTGTGTACAGTTTTGGTCTCCTTACCTAAGGAAGGATATACTTGCCATTGAGGAAGTGCAATGAAGATTCACCAGACTGATTCCTGGGATGGGTGGATTGTCCTATGAGGACAGATTGAGTAGACTAGGCCTATATTCTCTAGAGTTTAGAAAAATGAGAGGTGATCTCATTGAAACATACAAAATTCTTACAGGGCTTGACAGGGAGGATGTTTCCTCTGGCTGAGGATCTAAAACCAGGGGTCACAGTCTCAGAATAAAGGGTCGGCCATTTAGGACTATGATGAGGAGAAACTCCTTCACTCGGAGGGTGGTGAATATTTGGAATTCTCTACCCCAAAGGGCTGTAAAGGCTCAGTCCTTGAGTATATTCAAGATGGAGATCGATAGATTTTTGGATATTAAGGGAATCAAGGGATATGGGGATAGTGCAGGAAAGTGGAGTTGAGGTAGAAGATCAGCCATGATCTTATTGAATGGCAGAACAGGCTTGAGGGGCCGATTGGCCTACTCCTACTCCTAATTCTTATGTAACTTACATAAAGGCTAATTTTCAGTGAGATACATCATCAATTATTCCCTTTTTAAAAAGATCGTCTCAGATTTACTCTCTCTGAGCACTGATTTAAAAAATGATTATCTATCACTCATGAAGTAACATTTTCACTGAAATTATTTTAAATTAGTTTAATGTTGTGGGACAGGTCAATTCGCACCCTCTCCACTGTCTATACTCAGCCCCATTTTTCACTTAAACCAGTGTGTCATTTCTCTGTCAACATCCATAGAAACCAGTAAATAACAAACAAAAACCTCAAAGACACAGAATGATCCCCCTATCTCTGAGAGTTGTGCGTACATTGTGAAGGCAGCCTTCATGGAGAACTGCTTCCTCCATCCATTCCCAACAAACTGTACGTGATCAGAGCTGCTTTGTCTGACCATCATCCTGTAGTCATTCAACCTGGATCATGTCCCTTACTGCAGTGACCCTCCAAAAGGCCTCCTCATCACTAAAAACACTCTCCAAATATTCAAAAAAACAACTGGGGAGAAATGGCAAACTGAGGTAATGTACGAGTATGAAATTCCTCAGGCTGCTATATTACAAAGACATTAATCAGTCAAGCGCAACACTTCTGCTGCTATTGCAAAACACAATCCATTCCAATTGCTTTCTAAACCAGAACAAGACAAAAATAATTTCAAAATATTAAAACAAAGATGTCATAAATAAAAGGTTAAATGTTTAAGGGGCCTAAAGTCACCCCTGCCGGAAACGGGTCGCACCTACCGATTTTGTTGTGTTTTGGCAAAGGATGTGGCGGCCTAGCCTGTGAAATTCAGCTCTTTGTCATTTTTTTTCGAGCGGGGCGGGAGTTGTTCATAATGGGGGCGGAAGTGGGGGCGGGAATGGAGTGACCGTCACTAATGGGAAGTGAAGCCGGGAACGGAGTCTCTGCCGCTGTCACTCATCAGCGCTGGGCCGATGACCTCATCACGCTGGCGCATCACCACGTCTCTCCCCTTCAGTTAAAGGGGACAACCATTGCGAACTCTGCAATTAGTTTAGTTAGATCCACTGGGCCACCAGGGAGGATTTCGGCCGGGCCAGTGGCCTGGCATACAAAAGGGGGTGCCGGTGCTCCCGACAGAAAAAGATGTCGGGAGCACCGGCCCACGGCCGGAAGACTTTTCCAGCTGAATTTCGCTTCCAGGGCAGGACATTGGCGATGTGCTGTCTGATGATGCACTTGGGAGGCTTTGGAAGCACTGGGGCAGTGATGAGGAGAGCAGAGCAGGTATGGGGGGGGGTCTCCGCTGGAAAAAATCCTGAGGAGAATTTTGAGAGCGTCGGCCCGTCCACCGCAATTCGAAACCGCTCCATGGCCGTCGCTTTCCGACGGCCAGAGGCCTTATTGGGAGGCTGAATTTCAGCCCCTAATTCTTTTGTTAGTGAATTGTTCCTTGGAAATGACAGGTCCAATATTCAGAATCTGCTTTCATACATATTTTCTGTCTGCCAATTTACCTTTTTATTCCTTTCTGTGATTACAATGCTTTCAGTTGATTCAGAATATAATGTTATCTATAGGTTTATGTTAGTGATTGTAATTATTTACTAGGAATAATGATAAATTTTCATTCTTAAACCTGTTATTACAACTCTGCTCCTACTGTTTTCATCTCCTATCCATAAACGCTGATCACTCTCAGGTATATTTACACTGTAGCAACTTGGTCCTGAACCGGCTTCCACCAGGGGGACAGGGTTAACATTGGCCAACAATGTGCCTCTCAACTCTAAGCACTGAAGAGCTTCCCTTATTGCACCAATGTGACATTTTTCTGCATCCTACACCAGCCATCCTGTGATCTTTCTGAATGAGATTCTCAGTCACTGCAAGTTAGGGACAGTTCCTCAGGCACAATTGCACATTGCTTCAAATATGTCCAGTGAGACAAGCTTTAGCTTCTGCATCCCCAATACTCACCAGCTCATCAACAGTTCATTTCACCAACATGATTCTGCCTTGAGAAGAGTATTAGCTCACAAAATTTACAAAATTAAAATTATATAAACGTAAGTGTATAGAGCTAAAATAAAATGAAAAATGTGTACAGTTAGAAGACGCTGCCATGATGATTACATCTATCCTGTATGTTGTGCTGTTATTGTCTCGCATACTAAAGAGCCACAATAGACTATCATTCACAGTCTATCAATGGCCTTAAGTGATCAGCTATCATCTCTATACAGTAGTACATGGCACATTCTTATGCATACATTTTTCAAATTGTGATCAAAATTGATCATTTTAATATTGACTAAACTACATAAAATATTACTACCTCCCCCACCCCAGCTGCTTTTTGCAATCTTGTGAAAATTAGATCGAGTTATTTAAGTCGTCAATGAACTCAATCAGTGATACAGACACCCACACACATACACACATAGCTTTTTCAGAATAACATCAAGAAATGGTCTGCTGTACCAAGGCTTTCCATTCTGAATACAACTAAAATATTCTTTATGTTACTATGGAAACCAAAATGGGAAACGCGAATATATATTCTGTAACAACAGTTTTCATGCTATTCAAACCAAGGTTACATCTTACATTATATAGTTTCCCATGAATCATTTCTTGCAAACCAACTAATTGACCACCTCAGACAATTTTTCTTTACAATTGCTGTTTACTTCCTGTAGCTGCAAATCTGCAGCTCTCCCAATCTCAGTCTTTCAATTCGTCTTCCACTCTTTCCGTTTCGATCTTTCTGTCTGCCTGTCTCTCTTTGTATGGATATCACACATTATTATTCCTCCTTATTATCTCAGCATCTCACAACTTGTCTTCACCTTTTTGTTCACTCCTTCCCAAATCAATTAGTCTCATCATCCCCATTTCCTCTTTATTTTATAAGCCTACTGTTTTCTATTATGTCTCTCACACACTTTCTTTCCCTTGTGTCTATCTGCCTCTTGCTTTCTATCTCTGAATATCTCTTGCTTTCATTTCATGTCTCTCACTTCTCTTCTTTTTCTTTCATCTCCCATGGCTGCCTGGAGCCAGATTTAAGGTTTTAATCCTTTGATAGTTATTATGCAGGGACCAAGGAGCAGGGAGAGAGAGAGGCAAAGGCCTGGAAGAAAGTAGCTGAAGGGAATGAGTACTGGACAGGATGTTTTCCCTGACACTGTCATACTGAAGCTGTGGCCCCAACTCATACATCCAAGCATGTGGATTTACCATTAACAGATGAAAAGGAAACTAGGGGCTGACCTGCAACAAGGAGAGAGTAAGGGCTTCAGATTGGGAAGGATGGGTAGCTGAGTCCTGGCCCAGAAGAGAGCAAGGGCTCAGACTGAGAAGTGACCAGGGGCCTGGAGATTGAAGAGACTGGTATGCTGGGCATAGAGCCTGGAGCTTTAACTGGAGTGTGGATGGTGCAGAGTGCCAGTGGACTGAAAGAGGTGGGAACTCTCTCTTATATCTTGTAATCACAGGTTTGAATGCAGTAGGGTACATTTTTTCAAGGCCCTGATCCCAGCACAAAGACCTCTCAACTCAAATGCTGATTAGAGAATCAAGTGTGGACACAGGCTATTCACCCACCAAGTCTGCGCGAGATACCTGGCTGGATTCCCCTCTTTGGGTGGGATTCCAATGGGGTGGGACTTCTGCACACCTCTCCAGATCTGTCCTAATCTCAACCTATTTCCCTGAGTCAGAAGGGATTCGCTATGCACAATAGGCTCCTGGTGGGATTCACACTGTCAAGAAAGAACTCACCAATATGGGAGCAGGGATGTCACTGCAGCACCAGGAGTGGTAACCAATACCTTAAAGGGGCAGGAGGACCTGGAAGATATGATCTAGTGTCCCAGTGAAGCCCATGACCGAGACTGGTGTTTTCAGTGGGTAAGTGTTTGGGGTGGTCTGAAGGGATAGGAGGCTGCTACAAGGCCCTCTCCTTCTACCTGAGGGACTCAAGGTTGTTACTGCCTCTTCCCCAGGCCCACTGCAACCTTCCACATGGCAGCCCAATTTTCAGTGGGATTGCAGAGGACAATTTCACCCCCCCACCCCATCCAGTGTAATATCATTCTCCTACTCTCTTCCTTTCACCTTAAATATTATCTTTTTTAAACAAATAATTCTCCTTTGAAAATATTTATGGAATCCACTGAAAATATATAAGAATAGACTTTGCCAAAATGAGATCTGATTGGTTGACCATATTGTTGATGGTAATGGTTTTTTCACAGGGTTGTAATGCAAAACTGGTCAGCAACAGGAAACTCCTACCAAGTTTTAGGTTGAACAAGGAGATGGGTAACAATAAGGTTGAGGGTTACTTACAGTTGAGAATTTGATTTAGTGTCCATCCCTGGTGTTGAATAATATTCTGACAATCTTTTTGTTGTCAATTTCCTCCCCTCCTCTCCATTCCTGATGGCTTTAATTCCTTGCTATCTTAGGCCAATTGCAAGCCTAAACAAAGCCAGTAAGCTGTTTGACTGCAGATGTATCACAACTGAGCCCAATTCAGTCAGAATCAGGTGAATTTATAATGGGGAACAAAGAAATGGCAGACCAATTGAACAAATGCTTTGGTTCTGTCTTCATGAAGAAAGACACAAATAACCTTCCAAGGAAGAGGCATATAAATTGGCCAGAAAAAGCAGCAAACCTGAGGACTGGGAGAAATTAAGAATTCAGCAGAGGAGGACTAAGGGTTTAATTAAGAGAGGGAAAATAGAGTACGAGAGGAAGCTTGCCAGGAACATAAAAACTGACTGCAAAAGCTCCTATAGATATGGGAAGAGAAAACGATTAGTGAAGACAAACATAGATCCCTTGCAGTCGGATTCAGGTGAATTTATGATGGAGAACAAAGAAATGGCAGACCAATTGAACAAATACTTTGGTCCTGTCTTCATGAAGGAAGACACAAATAACATTCCGGATGTACTAGGGGACCGAGGGTCTAGTGAGAAGGAGGAACTGAAGGATATCCTTATTAGGCGGGAAATTGTGTTGGGGAAATTGATGGGATTGAAGGCCGATAAATCCCCAGGGCCTGATAGTCTGCATCCAAGAGTACTTAAGGAAGTGGCCTTAGAAATAGTGGATGCATTGGTGATCATTTTCCGACAGTCTATCGACTCTGGATCAGTTCCTATGGACTGGAGGGTAGCTAATGTAACACCACTTTTTAAAAAAGGAGGGAGAGAGAAAACGGGTAATTATAGACCAGTTAGCCTGACATCAGTAGTGGGGAAAATGTTGGAATCAATCATTAAGGATGAAATAGCAGCGCATTTGAAAAGCAGTGACAAGATCGGTCCAAGTCAGCATGGATTTATGAAAGGGAAATCATGCTTGACAAATTTTCTGGAATTTTTTCAGCATGTAACTAGTAGAGTGGACAGGGGAGAACCAGTGGATGTGGTATATTTGGACTTTCAAAAGGCTTTTGAAAAGGTCCCACACAAGAGATTGGTGTGAAAAATTAAAGCACATGGTATTGGGGGTAATGCAATGACATGGATAGAGAACTGGTTGGCAGACAGGAAGCAGAGAGTCGGGATAAGCGGGTCCTTTTCAGAATGGCAGGCAGTGACTAATGGGGTGCTGCAGGGCTCAGGGCTGGGACCCCAGCTATTTACAATATACATCAATGATTTAGATGAAGGAATTGAGTGTAATATCTCCAATTTTGCAGATTACACTAAGCTGGGTGGCGGTGTGAGCTGTGAGGAGGATGTTATGAGGCTGCAGGGTGACTTGGACAGGTTAGGTGAGTGGGCAAATACATGGCAGATGCAGTATAATATGGATAAATGTGAGGTTATCTACTTTGGTGGCAAAAACACGAAGGCAGAATATTATCTGAATGGCGACAGATTAGGAAAAGGGGAAGTGCATTGAGACCTGGGTGTCATGGTACATCAGTCATTGAAAGTTGGCGTCTAGGTACAGCAGGTGGTGAAGAAGGCAAATGGCATGTTGGCCTTCATAGCTAGGGGATTTGAGTATAGGAGCAGGGAGGTCTTACTGCAGTTATACAGGGCCTTGGTGAGGTCTCACCTGAAATATTGTGTTCAGTTTTGGTCTCCTAATCTGAGGAAAGACATTCTTGCTATTGAGGGAGTGCAGCGAAGGTTCACCAGACTGATTCCTGGTTTGGCAGGACTGACATATGAGGAGAGACTGGATCGACTGGGCCTGTATTCACTGGAGTTTAGAAGGATGAGAGGGGATCTCATAGAAACATATAAAATTCTGACGGGACTGGACAGGTGAGATGCAGGAAGAATGTTCCCGATGTTGGGGAAGTCCAGAACCAGGGGACACAGTCTAAGGATAAGGGGTAAGCCATTTAGGACCGAGATGAGGAGAAACTTCTTCACTCAGAGAGTTGTTAGCCTATGGAATTCTCTGCCGCAGAGAGTTGTTGATGCCAGTTCGTTGGATATATTCAAGAGGGAGTTAGATATGGCCTTTACGGCTAAAGGGATCAAGGGGTATGGAGAGAAAACAGGAAAGGGGTATGAGGTGATGATCAGTCATGATGTTATTGAATGGTGGGGCAGGTTCGAAGGGCCGAATGTCCTACTCCTGCACCTATTTTCTATGTTTCTATGTTTTCTACGTTTCTGAGCTCCATCAACTATCATAACTGTGTACTCACTAGTTAGCAATTAGAAGCAGGAGCCCTTGCTGATTTGTCCTCTTCCAGCCCATGGGTACTGAGGCTAAGTGGCTGCATCACTTGAGATCCGCTAACTCAGCACATAATGAGAGTGAATTCTTCCGTCCCAGGTTTAATTCACACTCTTTGCTGAGTTTAATGGTCTCAACTGAGGTGGTAGAATAGGCACCCAAATTGGTTTAGCAACCCTGAGCTATAAAGAGAAAAAAAATTAGCTGTGGATACTGCTCCTGCTTACTTTCCAGTGATCCCTGTTGGAAATCGTGCATGTATGTTTGGCACATGAGAAAAGGGTTGGATTTGGTTGTGATGCTGAGTAGTTGCTAATACTCACTATCCATATTCATACATGAAAGATAGGCACTTGGGCAATGAACTGAAGGGGGGTCTAAATCCTGTGGAACAGCAGCCCAGCAAGGAGTCAATGCTTTCTGACAATAAAGGAAGAAAACTGAAGGAAAGAAATTTAAATGGAATCATTAATTATTTCTCCCTTCATTTTTGACCCACCGGGATATTACTAAAATATGCAACATAAATATTTAGATTTTGTCTTTGAAGGAAACACTAGGGCGGGTGGTGGGGGGGGGGGGGGTGGGAATTGTCCTTTTTTATAGCCCCATTAGAGCCCAACGATTTGCGCCCCGGGCAGGCGCACGCACGCCGAGATCCCTCATCTGGCAAGCTTTAAATTCTCCCAGTGGAAAGAGGTTTCTGAATCCTTCTGAGACAGAGAATGTTTCACACCTAATATGGACAATCTCATTCTGTTTGGAACAGATTTTAAAATTGAGAAATTAAATGTTAGGGTATTTGGGATGAGTATAGATGGTACAGCACTGTTGCCAGAACACATGCAAGATTCAAGATTCGGTGTAACGTGAAAATGGCATTGTTTCTATGTGTATTTCACTCGCGGAAGCTACAAAATTGTCATGCCAGTTTTCTTGAAATGTATCCTTGGCTACTTTACTGTGTTCCCACTCTGTGTATCCCCAGATTCGGTTTAGAAAATATGGTCAGCCTAAGCTATCAGCTACATACAAAACACTGCCTGCAGCTCTGATAACGCTGCAGTACTTTCACATCCACATTATGTATCTCTCCTTCCCCAAAGACCTGTGCAATTTTGTAATTATGGCATTCATTGAGTGCTGCAGGGTTCAGGGTCTTCAATATTTCATATTTACAGAGGCTATAAACATCATGTTCAGGTAGTAAAGATATGTCAACAAGCAGTTGAGGCCACAAATACAATCCTCCCCAGCCCTGACCTGCAATTTCCTTAATTACAGCAGGTTTCTGGCTCAGCAGAAAATGTGGCAGGGTTCTTCTCAAATCCTAACCATTGCATTACATTAAGTTACTTCTCCGTTCCACAGCTTTGAAAGAGCAGGGTCCAGAATAAACAGAATCTTCATTGTAAAATGACTGAAAAGGATTTAATAGACATCACCCAAAGTTAGAAAAATACCTGACTAGATATGAAATCAGTCACAGCTATAGCAACAACCTTATCTCTGTGCTGAGATTCCATCACTTCACTGGCTAGATAACAACAAGGACAATTTGTATTTATATAGCACCTTTAATGTAGTAAAACATTCCAAGGTGCTTCGCAGAAGTATTATAAGACAAAACATTTGACACCAAGCCACATAAGGAGAAATGAGGGCAGATGAGCAAAAGCTTGGTCAAAGAGGTAGGTTTTAAGGAGTGTCTTAAAGGAGGAAAGAGAGGTAGAGAGGCGGAGATGTTTAGGAGGGAATTCCAGAGCTTAGGGCCTAGGCAACAGAAGGCACGGCCGTCAATAGTTGAGCGATTATAATCAGGGACCTTTAAGCAGATGAGGCGTTTCATCCACTGCAATAGGTTACCTCATTCTCTATAGTTTTTTTAATAACATCTTATCGTTGACTCTTTATCTTACGACCGTCAAATATCAGACTCTAGTATGGAAGGTATTGGGTAAATTTTAAAGGCAGCTACTTATTATAGCTCTGCCCCCAGTAAAATCAATGGCGAGATCGAGTTTGCTGAATTAACACTACTGTGATCACCACAGCCATTGAGGAACGGCGTGGAGGGGTCAGAAATTGTAACATGTTCAATCGCTCAGTATGTTTAGGCACAGCTTGCATGAAATTCCAAATAAATTAAATTGCGAGGTTCTAAAATGCTGAATGAGAGTTTACCCAAATGGAACTATTTTGGAACAACCTGATTACTTTACATGCTGAGGACTGTGCTAATTTATTTAAAACATACGTCCAGTAATGGGAGATTCAAGGACTTCCTTTCGTCTAGAAAAATCTCCTTCCATACTAGTCCATCTTATTATCAGGAAAAGGAATATAACCAATTTTTTAAAATCATTCCTTTATAAAATTTGAATTTTAAACTTTGATCAAAAAGTGGCCTTTCTCTTCAGCTGCCCTACAACTTTAACCCACCTGTTTATTAGAGCTAAAATTCCCCCCCTCCCCTAACATTGGCAGTGACATCCCCATTATCCCTGTTAGTTTAGGTTAGGTTAGGTTAGGTTAGGTTAGGTTAGGTTAGGATAGGATGTCCAGCAGCAAAAATAGCCTCAGTCAGCAGACACTTGACCGCAACTGCCCTTGACATCAAGACACCATTCAACTAAGTATAGGACTAAGAAGCCCGAGAAAAACTGAGGTCAATCATAATCAATTGAACAACCCTTCAGTGGCTGGAATTATATCTGGCATAAAGGAAGATGGAGGTGGTTATTGGTGGCCAGTCATCACATCTTCACTGTAGGTGTTCCTCAGGAAAGCATCCTCAGCCAACCACTTTCAACTGTTACATCAATTACTTTCTTTCCATAATAAGGTCAGAAGTGGGATATTCACAGTCTTCAGCTCCATCTCCAAAAATAAATCAGCCCATGCCAGCCTACAATGGGACCTGAATAATATTGATGCTTAGGCTAACAACTGGCAGGTAACATTTATATCACATCATGACATGTAATGGCTAACAAGAGAAAGTTCAGCTATCTTCCCTTGACCTCAACATACCACTGTCGCCGAGTCCCCCATCACTAATATCTTAGGGGTCAACATAGACCCAAAGCTAAATTGATGCAGCCACAATACTCAAGAAGCGTGACAACATCCAGGATAGTCTAGTCCATCTGATTGCCACCAACTTTCCCAGATATGGGAGCAATATTCCAGCATAGGATTCGCTTGGGGCTTGGAAGCTGTTAAGAATTGTTGAGACGAATAAAAATGCCACATGAAAGAGAAAGCAGTTGCTTGTAGCCCCATTTTCTTAATGGCTGAGATAGGGGAGTTCCATCTGAGGTCAGAGGAGATATTGAGGCTAAGAATGTTGATAGCTGAAAAAGGATTAAGAGTGGAGCCATCAAAAAATAAGAAGTGACAGCTGTTAGTTCGACTTTTGAGAAATATGAAGAAACTGGAGTAAGTTTTCATCTTTAGCACTCCTAGCAGGGCTTCACATACCAGGAGCACATACTGGAAACTTGGGCATGCGTCCATTTTGTGGCTCTACAATCTAATGGATGGAAAATCATAGGGTGACAATTTGGGTGCACTCCGAATGACTACCAGTTACTTTCTGCATTTATTCTCTTTCTGTTTACAAACAGCAGACATTAAATAAAAGAGACTTTGAGGTGGCAAATACCACTGACCGACAGACACATAGCTGCCACTGAGTAAAGAGAGACAGGACTGGTAGTCAATAATTTCCCCATTATTTCCAGATTGAAAATAGAACTATTCCTGTACCAATAAAATACAGCATGTGACCAGAAGAACATTTCAGACATTCCCTTTTAATCAAGCATTTGTTTGATTTATACGTCATGTACTTTAAGGAAATTAAAAGCTGAGTCTGTTTTTCCCCTTAATTTGTTGCTGGCAGATTTAAAGAACATTGGGCTGATATTGACTAAAACTTTCCCCTGTAGTTGACATTATTCTATTAAGATTTATTTACCTCCCGTAATTCTAAGTTTGGGTGAAATTTTCCTATTAAAAGTAATAAAACCGAGTCTACTGCAAAACAGTAAAGGACTTTTTTGCACTAATGGAGCCAATTGATTTTGCGTAAAATATTGCAGTTGTGCTGGACCTTTCTGCAATGCAGTCACAGTGTTATTGAAATTCCTTTCATCTTCTCATCATCAATAACTACTCCATATACAACTGTCTCCGCATGTTTTACAGGCAAATTTATCAAACTGTATTGGCATATTAAAACAGAGAATAATTAGATGGCTCCAAATCTTGTGCCTGGCCTTCAAGCTATGGATTGTGCTGATTTTCACCTTCCCGTAGCCACTGGCTAAAGGGGCAGCATTTTCAAAGAACGCTTACACCGTTGATGTAGTTGTCTTTAAGCAATTAGAGTTCTGTAAGGATTACACCACATCAGAGGCAGGCCTAATGCAAATCAAATGTCATACTGTGTACAATTTAATCCAAGTGTTTTAAAGTATGTTTAGTAACTGAAATGTCTCCTGAGATCAATATATTTGGGATATGAATGTGCAACCTTGTGCACTGTGTAAAAAAATCTAAATTTGTTTTATACATGGTTCTTTTCTATATTTTATTATCAAAATGGATCTCAGCATTGGAGAAGGTGCAAAAAAATTTATAAGGATGATACCAGAACTGAGAGGTTATAATTATCAGGAAAGATTGAAAAGGCTTGAGCTCTTTTCTCTATAAAAGAGAAGGCTAAGGAGTGACCCGATAGTGGTCTTTAACGATATGAAAGGGCTTGATAGAGTAGACAGAGTGAAGATATTTCCAACCCAATTTTCAACTCCTGGCAGCCCATTTTTCAGGCACAAAACGGATGGCTGTGAGTTGAATTTCTCCCCCTATGTTCCTAAGACCATGCTATTTCTTACAGTTTTGTTATTTATTCGATTAAATTTGTAAGGAAAATAATTAGTGCAGCTATTGTCTCAAAGGCACAAGATAAAGAGATGGGTACAGCACTTATGATTGTGTACATAAGCTATGGAACCCTGCAGCATGAAGCGACTGAACATTTTGTCCATATTAGGGAGCACAATGTAATAATAAATTGGGAAAGGCCAGCTAATTTTTTTTCATTCCTGTTTGGCTTGTGCAGAATTGTGCCACTGGATGACTTTAATTGTCCATTTAGTGTTGGTCCTTAAACACATTGTCACCTCCCAGAACCATGTCATTTTTTTCTCATCCAACTCTCTGTTTGAATCTTTCTAATCAGATTTCTGACCCTCCCATAGCACGGAAATGACTAACCAAAGTCTTGAATGATGTTCCCTATGACTGTGACTATGCTGGATTATCTCTCCTCAACCTCCTCTTCAACTGCGCTATAGTCTTTGACATGGCCGACCACACTGTTCTCTTACAATGTATCTTCTCTATTGTCCAGCTCAGTGGGGCTGCCCTCACTTGGTTTTACTCTTACCAATCCAATCATAGCCAAAGCATCTGCAGAAATGGCTTCTCTTCCTGCCTCTGTACTGATACCTCCGCAGTACCCCAAGATTATATCCTTGGCCCCCTCCTCTACATGCTGCCCCTTCGTGACATCATCCATAGATATGGGGTCAGCTTCCATATGTAAGCTGATGACACCCAGCTCTACCTCCACACTCACAACCCCTCCACTGCCTCTGAGTTGTCAGAATGCTTGTCTGACATCCAGTCTTGAATGAGCCACAATTTCCCCCAAAATTTTCATCCTTATGTTTAAATTTCTTCACAGTCTCATCCATCCTAACACCACCCCCCACCACCTCCCTCTCCTCCTTTAAAAGCCTGCTTAAAATACATCTCTTTGACCAAGCCTCTCTTATTATCTCCTTCTTTGTTGTTGTTCAATTTTCTGATTACATCTTTGTGAAGCACCTATGAACTGTTTTTTCTTTTAAGACACTATATAAATGCAAGCTGTTGTTAGTGGGGGTGCAAAATGGCTGCTGTGTTTACCTGCATAACAGTCACTACATTTCATAAGTAATTTATTGACTGAAGCTCTTTGAGATGTTTTGGCATGACAAAGTCACACAAAAGGCAAGTGTTGTTATTCGAAGAGAAGCTCAACAATAAGCTTTGTCTCATGTCACTCAGGAATGCTTTATTCACAGAGAATCAGAACACCTCCATGTTAAAGTGACAGATTGTCATAGCAATGGAGTACCAATTTTATCTAAACGTTTGCTAACTGGTACAATGCAAATAATAACTGTGATTGAGGTTAAGGTTGATCCAATCTCATAGATTCAGATTAACAAACAAGAACTGTTCAGACTTTGGTTATGTGGTTCATGAAATCATCTGAACTCTTTGACTGGGTGACTGCTTTGTAGTGATTCTCTGTGCTGTAAGATAAATCATTCCCAAGCATCAGGAAATATAGGATGATCTATACTATGCAAACCAGAAAATGGGATGATGTTTAACTCTCATCAATTAAGTATAAATTAATAATTTTGGGAATAAACTGTCAGTGTAGAAAGATAATGTCTAGTTTTTCTATCTTTTCCCCATGTCATTCTAAACATAGAAACATAGAAACATAGAATCATATTGAGGATGACTGGCTTCCACGCTAAAAAGGGATGAGTTCACAGGTGTTTCAATGAAGGACCTAATATTCCCGGACCCGAACTACATGTTGAAGGGTGGAAGATGTCTCTGCATGGAGTTTTTTAACATGTGGTGGCCGTTGCACACCAGCCACCACACGGGCTTGACAGAGCCAAGTCTTGGTCCAGTGGCAAGGATTAACCAAGACAACTGGAGACCAACTCTGCTGCACGGACCTAGTGCGCACACGTATCGCAGTGTGGGCTGGCTCCTGCTGCCCCTGGGCCTTCACCTTTTCTGGGTCCCGAACTCACGCCTCTCCTCGGGCCCGATCACGTTGCTCCACGATCACTTGCCGCTCCTGCGCTCCAACCTCACCGCTCCTGCTACGACTAAACTGCAACTACTAAACTGTTCTATGCTGTCTATATGTAAATCAGAATTGGGAGGTGGAGAAGGGTAACCAAGATCTAGGAAACTGGGTAAATGACTGAGTGATGGGGAATGAAGAGCAGATTAGGGAGAATAAAGAGATAGCAACAAAGAAAGAAATCCAGAATTCAAGACAGATAAAAATAGAAACACTGATGAATAAATGAAGAAAAAAGTAAGGAGAAATTGAAAGTGAGACAGAAAAATAAAAACAATTAGAAATGGAAGTGGGGAAAGATGTCTGACAGTAAAATAAACAAAAGAAATCGAGAAGTAAAGAAAAAAGTTATAGACTGATTCCTGGGATGGGGGAATGTCCTATCATCATCATAGGCAGTCCCTCGGAGTCGAGGGTGACTTGCTTCCACAGTAAAAATGAGTCCTCAGGTGACTGAAGAGTCCAATGCGGGACCGACAGTCTCTGTCACTGGTGGGGCCGATGGTGGTTGAAGGAACGGGTGGGTGGGGGGCCGGGGTTGCCGCATGCTCCTTCCGCTGTTGACGCTTGGCTTTAGCTTGCTCTCGGCAAAGAGACTCGAGGTGCTCAGCGCCTTCCCGGATGCTTTTCCTCCACTTTGGGCGTTCTTGGGTCAGGGATTCCCTTGAAAAAATCCTTGAAAAATATAACATCCCTACAACTCCTGGCCCAATATCCTATGAGGAGAGACTGAGCAGACTAAGCCTATATTCCCTAGAGTTTAGAAGAATGAGAGGTGATCTCATTGAAAAGTATAACATTCTTAGAGGGCTTTACAGAGTAGATGCTGGGAGGATGTTTCCCCTGGCTAGAGAGTCTAAAACTAGGGGTCACAGTCTCAGGATAAGGGGTCGGCCATTTGGGTCTGAAATGAGGAGAAATTTCTTCACTCGGAGGGTGGTGAATCTTTGGAATTCTCTACCCCAGAGGGCTGTGGATGCTTAGTCATTGAACGTATTAAAGACAGAGATTGTAAATAAAGTATATTAGGAATAGAGACTGCGGGAGTGCAAGAGAGAAAAGGAAGAAACGATAGTGTAAATTTTCTGAGTATATGTCAGCAGTGAACAAACTCGCTCACCAGCAGAACATATTAGAAATCTAAGCAACATGTCTGTGATTTTCTAATCATATGGTAGTGGTAGCCGAGGTTCCTTACTGCTGGCAGACTTAGAAACTTTACGTTTAAATGAAGAGAAGAAAAAATAAATTATTTTACAGTGAAGCATTATTTTATTAGAGGGAAAGAAGAAATACCACTTCCATACAGCGGTGCCTCACCGTTTCTCTCACAACTTTCCCAAGCACTTCACAAATAACAAAGTAATTTTGCATGTGCAATCACTGTTGTTACATAGGCAAGCATAGCAACCATGTTGTACAAAGTAAGATCCCCCAAACAAATAAATGACCAGTTAACTTTCTTTTGGTCGGGTTGGTGGAGGGAGGAATGTCGGCTCGAACAACAGGAGAATACTATGCTCTTCTTTGAATAGTGCCCTGCATTCTTTAACAGCCACCTGAACCACAACAACAGGCAGATAGGACCTTAGTTTGACAGTTCATCTGATGTCTGGCACCCACAGAGTAAATAGAAGCACACAGTAAAAAGAATAAAACTAGTATAGCTTCTATTTAAGTTTATTGAACTGTTCGGGAATGATTGGGTCTCTGAATTAAAATTTTGAGTCTATTTGATTTTTAATAATATTGGGGGAGAAATTGGCCTGGTTTGCGCTTCCCATTAGCGCCTGTGGGGGGCAGTAACGGGGTGCTGAGGGGTTACTGACCGGGCACCGCGAATATACCGATGCCCTCGAACTTCCCTGGCAGTTTTGTGCTGGCGCTAACACTTACCGCCTCGCTCTCTGTGCCCCATAGATCGTGATGTCATCCACAACGCAGCGTCCCGGATGTGATATTCGCTCCCGCCGGACGTCAACAATGGCAGCTGTAGGAGGCGTTGTCACCTCGCCTGGCCACTTGGGGAGCGATATTTAAAGGCAGTAGTGGTCAGATAGGGCAACATTTATTTCTCTCCACAGTCTGGTGCCTCCTGATTTGTTTTGATGCCACAAATCCTCAGCCCTGCACTTTCTTAGAGTGCTTGGGGCTGTTATGCACGTTGTGCAGGTCCTGTGGCCGCACAGAGATAGCAGGAGGATTGATTCAAACCAACATTGGTCCTTCCCTTTAAGTGAGGGAAAGAGTCTTTAAAGGCAACAGCGCAGCACAGAACAGTCTTCAGCGCTCTGCTGCTACTGCCCCTCTCACTCACATGAGCGCTCTAAGGGAAGCGATAACGCTTGAGTTAGCACTTCACTTCCCTCTTGGAGCGCTAAAGCAGAAGTTCCCATGAGCAAAAATTATTTTTTGCCCGGCGATACTTTTGCACTCCCTGAAAAGCAATCTCCCCAAACAAGGCCCTATGCAATTTCTAGCCCTTTGTATTAGCAAATCAAAAAAGCCAATACCAGACATATTGCTGCCCCTCTAAAATACATTAATGCATCCTTTTTCTCTCTTCACTATTATAATTAAGAACGGGTGGTGTACAACATCCTGCTGGGTTCCTTGAAATATTCCACTGTGGGAGAGAACCTTTCAATTGCTCAATATAAAAAGAAACAAAAGAAAAGAAGTAGGCGCCTTAATCACAAAAATCTGGTGTGTTTGTTGTCAGGAAGTAAAACAATATATACCCCAACATTCCATCAGAAATCAATGTTGATTGATTCTCCAAAAATGCTGTGTAAACTGTAGCCTTGGTCAGCATCACACTTGCAAAGTCCTTTCGTTTTCAAGCTCCGCAAAAGTACAATAACTGTGTTCCCAATGTGTTCCGGCCAGTGCCAGAACTTTTCAACATACATGGTGACCCATTTGGTCATTTGAATGCATTAAAAAGAAAACATTAAAATATAAATTGACATATTTAACAGTGTGGCATGTTTTATAATACAATGAAACTGTTATAACACAATATAAATTGTTAAAAATACCCTTATCAATTTCCTCCTTCCCCTTCCCACATTGTACCAAATAAGCAAAGATAAAGGGGTGAACTTTCATTTTTAGCGCCAGGCGATAGCGGATTGGCCGGCCGTTTTACATACAGCGCCACATTTTCCTTTCTATTGACTTCAATGGAATCAAAAATTGGGTGGCAAAAGTAACAATGCACCCTAAAATATCTTTAAAGTTGTGGTAAAAGCAACCTGCTACATTAACTCCCGGGGAACTGGAGAAGCTGGATTTGTTCTCCTTAGAGCAGAGAAGGCTAAGAGGAGATTTGATAGAGGTGTTCAAAATCATGAAGGATTTGGATAGAAACATAGAAACATAGAAAATAGGTGCAGGAGTAGGCCATTCGGCCCTTTGAGCCTGCACCACCATTCAATATGATCATGGCTGATCATACAACTTCAGTGCCCCACTCCTGCTTTCTCTCCATACCCCTTGATCCCTTTAGCCGTAAGGGCCACATCTAACTCCCTTTTGAATATATTTAACGAAGTGGCCTCAACAACTTTCTGTGATAGAGAATTCCACAGGTTCACAATTCTCTGAGTGAGAAGTTTTTTCTCATCTCGGTCCTAAATGGCTTACCCCTTATCCTTAGACTGTGACCCCTGGTTCTGGACTTCTGCAACATCGGGAACATTCTTCCTGCATCTAACCTGTCCAGTCCCGTCAGAATTTTATATGTTTCTATGAGGTCGCCTCTCATTCTTCTAAATTCCAGTGAATATAAGCCTAGTCGATCCGGTCTTTCTTCATATGTCAGTCCTGCCATTCCGGGAATCAGTCTGGTGAACCTTCGCTGCACTCCCTCAATAGCAAGAGTGTCCTTCCTCAGATTAGGAGACCAAAACTGTACACAATATTCAAGGTGTGGCCTCACCAAGGCCCTGCACAACTGAAGTAAGACCTCCATACTCCTGTACTCAAATCCTCTCGCTATGAAGGCCAACATGCCATTTGCTTTCTTCACCTGCTGTACCTGTATGCCAACTTTCAATGACTGATGTACCATGACACCCAGGTCTCGATGCACCTCCCCTTTTTCTAATCTGCCACCATTCAGATAATACTCTGCCTTCCTGTTTTTGCCACCAAAGTGGATAACCTCACATTTATCCACATTATACTGCATCTGCCATGCATTTGCCCACTCACCTAACCTGCCCAAGTCACCCTGCAGCCTCTTAGCATCCTCCTCACAGCTCACACTGCCACCCAGTTTAGAGTAGTCTGCAAACTTGGAGATATTACATAGAGTAAATAAAGAGAAACTGTTTCCAATGGCTGAAGGGTCGATAACCAGAGGGCACAGATTTAAGGTGATTGGCAAAAGAACCAGATGCGTCATGAGGGGAAACTTTTTTATGCAACGAATGGTTAGGATTTGGAATGCACTGCCTGATATTGGTGGTGGATACAGATTTAATAGAAGCATTTAAAAGGGAACTGGATAAATACTTGAAGGAGAAAAAATTGCAGGGAAATGGAGAAAGAATTGGGGAGTGGGACTAACTGGATTACTCTTCGAAAGAGCTGCTGCAGGCTCGTTGGGCTGACTGGCCTCCTTCTGTGTTGTACTATTCTATGATTCAAAAGCTTTTAAAACATGCCTATTAGTTTCTTTGTGCCCAAAAGAACCAGCTTAATTTTAAGAGCCTCCTCAAAGGCCCACAAATGAGGGCAATTAGCATAAAGTTGCAAAGGTGATTAATTCGATTGGGGGCATGGCCAGTTTTGTAGGTTGTGCTGACTTCCCGTGCTTTGAGACATCCGGTGATCGTGAAAGGGGCTAGCTGAAAATCCAAGTCTTTCTTTCTTTCTTCCAGCACGGTGTTTTTTAAACTATAAGATCGCGGAAACTCGATATGCGCTGAACATAATTTGCGTCTAAAATTCCACTATCTTTTGCGCTGCTTTTGATGATTTCAGGTGAATTGCACTGAATAAACAGCGCAACCTAGCAGAAACTCCTACCCAGTATATGCATACACAAAACTTTACACATATTTACGCTTTGCAATGTGTTGGTAATGAAGTACTCACAAGTGTCGGGTTTGAGTAAACCGTGAGAATTCCTGAAGTACTGTGGGTTTTCAATCACAGGTATCTTTGTCATTCCAATGATAACCGCATCAGGCCCACCTTCTGAAGAGGATGGAGTGTTGCTGCCATTAGTTACATGATGCAATGGACTAGCCGAATCATCGTCAGTGCTGATTACTGAAGAGGGACCTAGAAATAGTTAACATTTATTAAAATCAAATATATAACAATGCAAATCCTTCACCAGTAGCAGCATTAATATCACAAAAAAATCAGTCAAATCATCAATCTGTACATTTTCGTAGGAAATAAACTGTAGATTTTTTTAGTGAATATCTGTGTTCTGTGAAGTGTGTCGTGTAAATGCTGGGAATGGGATATTTATTAACTTTCTGGAGCAATGTATCAGCAGTCCATTAAAGATTAAGCTCCACCTTTTTTTCCCACCAAAAGAGTTGAAAGCACACTTTATGTAATTAGTAATAAACACATTCATGTGTGCACTGTTAATATTGCACAGCATGATCTCAACTCCCATAAATGCCAACCTATAAAATTCAGAAACAGTTTCAAAAAAGCTGACACAGACCCAAACAATGACAACTCAAAAAACAGTGCTATGTTAAGCCCAATTACACAGCTTTATGGTGGCTAACTAAGATTAATTCCTTTATATTACATTAGATTTCAGGATTTTTAATGGTGTTTCAGATCACATGCCAGAATTCGGTATGTTGTTCTGTGAAATGTAATGACCTTGCCTATGACATATGAAAAGTAATTACAAAGAGAGTGCATTGGGGCATAAGCTTGTCTTGACCAAAGGTGCAGGTACATCCAATATTTCATCAGTTGTATTTTTAAAATACATAGAAAACTAAACAAAAAAGACAAATATGTATTTTTTGAAGTAGATTCAGACATATCTAAAGAAAGACATGAGCAAAATGTATTTTTAGAGGGTTTGGGGGAAGGCATTTGTGGAAATTTTTATTTTTGACATTTTTTGTTGAATTTTGCAGCAGTCTGCTTTTGAAGCCAAAATTGATGGTGAGTGGAATGCATTAAATGTTCGACTGAGTCTGCCAACCACACAATATCAAATGCTAAAAGGCACGTATTTCAAAGATGCCCAGAACTGACACTCCAAGGCCATTCTTCATAATACCATTGAATAGGATGAGTGACGGTGAACAATCTTACCTCCCTTCTCTTTTGACAGAGATCGATTCAACGAGCCTCTGATCTACCTGTACAAGGATCTTGCAGCTGGAGTACACCTACTAGATATATTTCCAAGATTTGGCCATGTATTCCACAGAATCATAGAAAAGACTATTTTCAAACTCGCTGTGCGAGGAGCGCGAATGGGATTTCACAAAGCTGATTGTCCGCTCCAAAAATAGATGATTTTGGCAACTGTGAGCTCCAACTGGTTTTAACCTCAACCTCTGAAGAGCATCCCCATTGCACCACTTTGTATTTTCTGACTTCAGAATTGACTATCTCAGCAGTCTCTGTGGTTGAGAGGGTCTGTTGCATTATGATTGGAGCTGGAGCTAAGAACTGGGTTCGTTAAAATGACCCAAAATAATTTTACTTAGGAACCTTACAAATGGTGAAGAGAGAAGAATTTCACCAATCAGTCTGGAATCCCCACTGTGTGACCTAATGTCCTACATTGTAAGCATGTCTTGTTGTGTTTCAAGTAGCAGTATTGTTGATGTCACCCTACTTATAAGCTGCCTGGAGTACAATGTCACAACTGATATAGTTTTTCCATTTATTTTACCATAGTTTTTTAAATATAAAGTTGAAGATCTCTCATTGCTCAGTGGCTAATTGTTTATTATGGTATCGCACTGAACCATACAGGCCAGAAAAGTCCCAGTTTCAAAATCTGGTCTGTGCTGAATTTAGCTGATGCTGTGATGGAAGCACCGTAATTGGCCTCTGGGAAGGAAAATCATCCAGGATTCCCATTCTTGGGTCTGGATTTTACCAATCCTGGCGGGTCCGGGGCAGGCGACGTCCTTGGTGAGTCCCGACCTCGCAGTTGTGTTGATCCGGGCCTCCGACATAATTTTACCTTGATTGGGCTTGTTACACCTGCCCTGCGAGGTTCCCGGCCAATTAAAAGGAAGTGGATCTGTTGACATCATCTGATGATGCATCATCAGCCAGTTTCCTTAAAGGGACTCTGCCCACATATATTTTGACAGTTGTGCTGTCAGTGTTCTACAGCATTCAGTTGCTGCATACACTGACAAGCACTGCACAAAGGTGCACGGCGGCATCCAGGCTCTCCCATCACTTCCTCCAGATGCTTATGGAGAGAGTCACAGCATGTAGGGAGGTTCTCTTCCCTTCCAAAGGGCGGAAGAGACCTCATAACAGCCTGGTTGCACATTGAACAGGAGGGTACAAGCAGGCATGTCATCAGAAGGACCAGCTGCAGTGGCGTAAACCTTTCAATGCTCTCAGTGGATCACAAAATGTTACTGCAAAGCCACACGCAACCTTATCCTGCTATGCCACTCATCACATCCCCATCACTCTGCCTTCCCTACCCTTCACCTGCACATCCTTACTCAGACCAACTTACCTTGCACCTCCACCCATCCCTCTCTCTCTCTATCTACATTATCACATCCCCATCTCACTAGCCATCCCTCACACTCACTCCAATCATACCAACTAACAACACACAAGGGTAGGCACTTGGGTGTTATTGTCAATGATTATGTAAAGTTTCTGCTAATGTGTTGTCAAATATTGAACACGTTGCCGTCTTGGACAGAAATGTGTGCACCTTTGGAAGCGGCTTAGTGAGTTGCAGTGAATGGTGAGACATAAAGGTACCCCCCAATGGTGTTGAGTGTGAAAGGAATGGCTTGAGCATTGTAGGGATTCTTTATGGTCTTGGTGTGGGATGGTGCCAACCAAAAAAATTCCCTTCAAATCTCCTCCAAACCTCTTACCAATTACTTTAAATCTATGCCCCCTGGTTGTTGACCCCTCTGCTAAGGGAAATAGGTCCTTCCTATCCACTCTATCTAGGCCCCATAATTTTATACACAATAAAGTCTCCCCTCGGCTTTCTCTGTTCCAAAGAAAACAACCCCAACCCATCTAATCTTTCCTCATAGCTAAAATTCTCAAGTCCAGGCAACATCCTCGTAAATCTCCTCTGTACCCTCTCTAGTGCAATCACATATTTTCCATAATGTTGTGATCAGAACTGCATATCGGTGTTTGGGGTTGATCATATTGGGATTCTGAGGACCAAGGTGAGATTTTTTTCAAGGGCACCGATGCTGATGGAATAGATGGCTGCTGAAGTTGAGATGACAGAAGCAATCTGTCAATGGTGAGAGAGGTTGCTCCAAAGAGGTGATACTGGATAGAGAGTTCACTCAAAACCCAATCAAGGTAAAATCATGTCGGAAGCCCAGATCAACAAAGCTGCAGGGTCAGGACTCGCCAAGGACGTCGCCTGTCCCGAACCCGCCAAAGTTGGTAAGATCCAGCCCATAAAGTGTAAAAGGTTAGCTAGGGGAAAAGTTGGGCCTATTAAGGACCCAAAGATAAATCTTCATGTAGAAGTAGAGGACATGGCTAAAGTATCAAATGAGTTCTCTTTGTTCACAAAGGAAGCGGATGATGTCAAGATTATACTAAAAGAGGAGAGGGAAGTTATGGACAGGATAGTAATAGATAGCGAAGACATACTAAAAAGATTAGCATTACTGAAAGTTCATTAGTCACCTGGTGCAGATGGAATGGAAGCTATTTAGTCACTTAAACCCATTCCCTACATAGGTGATAGACAATTTTCTCTATTATGAAGTCTACTCAACTCATTGGCTTCAATATTAAACCCCTACGACGAATGGGAAAGCTTTGAGGGGGGAGAATTAAAGACTTAAAAATGGGGAATGCATGTTCCTGCCATCTTTTTTACAGCAGCAGTTATTGTAGCATCCAGGTCACCCAGTCTGGAGAGGCAGGTCAATTCATTAACATATTTAAATCGGTCTCCATAGTGCAATTGTGAGCCCGATTTAAAATTCACTGTTGCTGCGCTGGTTTCCCAGGAGTTGTGAAACCCAGCAGTGAAAGGGGGGCAGGAGCTGGCGGCTCCGCAAAGTAATTCCCTTTTCCAGCACTCCTTGTGGGCCAGGAAGAGCAGGCATGTTTCCTCAGTCCCTCAAGGAAGCCTTCGGCCTCCCCCGCTGCGATCGCAGCCTCACTCTCTCCCCTGTTGCAATCGCCAACCTCCCCACCTCCAGCCCCGACGACCTCGCTCTCCCTCCAGCTCCATCGCCATTACCGCCCTTATTAGCCTCCAAATGAATTTCCACCCCCAGGTCTTTCAAGTTATCCTCTCTCTTAGGCGATCCCTTGTATGGAGGATGACTTGCTTCCACCAAAAAAGGGATGAGTTCACAGGTTTTTCAATCAAGGACCTGATATTCTGGGTCCTGAACTGAATATTGAAGGGTGGAAGATGCCTGTGCGTGGATTTTTTTTAACGTGGGGTGGCCATTGCACACCAGCCACCACACGGGCTTGACAGAGCTAGGTCTTGGTCCAGTGGCAAGGGTTAACCAAGACAAGGGTTCACCAAGAAGACAGCTGTAAACCTATATGACATGACACCCGATACTCCCATTATGCCAGAGTATTGTGTGTCATAGAATCTTACAGAACTTAATATTTGTGCATTGAAAATTTTTGTGGATGCGTACATGTTAATGGTAATTTAAAAATATATATATCCTCCACCATAAGAAAATCTATATATATCTATAGCAAGAATATTTTTTATTAGTTGAGTCATCCTGTTTAATTCCAATCTCAACCAGCTATTTATCCTACTACAAAAGCAAAATACTGCAGATGCTGGAATCTGGAATAAAAACAGAAAATGCTGGAAATCTCAGCGGTTCCGGCAGCATCTGTGGACAGAAACAAAGTTAACTTTTCAGGTCATTGACCCTTTGTCAGAAGACAAAAAGAGCAGCTATTTACCGTGTTCTTTTCTCTTTTTTTAAATGAGTTGATGAACACAGAATTAACTGCAATTGCTGGAATTAAAGATCAAATTAAAAAATCTTCTCATCTCTAATCTGAAATGAAACTTGTTCATTATGAAATTGAAAGGCAGGCAAAGACTAGCTGATCCATCAAGTCTCATACTCATGTTCCCTCGTTCTGTGTGCACAGGGTAATTTGTTCAGTTCTATGCATGTTTCCTGGAGCTCTAAATCCCAGGCTCATCCTTGTCACTCTGAAGGCCCAAATTTCCTCAACCCCTTTTTCCAGCACACTCTCCCGAGATGCGCCGACTTTGTGCGCTCAAAACGGCGCCAAAAAGCTTACTAACGATTCTGGCCACTCTGCTGTGTGTCCCAGGTTCCTGGCGTGGTGTTTTTCGTGGAGTGGGGGGCGGAGCTACAGCCCTGCGCCAAAAACAGTGCCATCAGCTGCGTGCATGTGTAGTGGTGTCTGTGCACATACGCAGTAGCTCCTCGCCCTCCCAGCACGTCCGGCAGGCTGTGAGCCGGACCCGATGTTCACCGCCCCTATCCCTGCTCAAAGGGACGTCCCGATGTTCACTGCCCCTATCTCTGGTCAAAGGGACATCCCGATGTTCACCGCCCCTATCCCTGGTCGAAGGGACATCCCGATGTTCACCGCCCCTATCCCTGGTCAAAGGGACATCCCGATGTTCACCGCCCCTATCTCTGGTCAAAGGGACATCCCGATGTTCACCGCCCCTATCCCTGGTCAAAGGGACATCCCGATGTTCACCGTCCCTATCCCTGGTCAAAGGGACATCCCGATGTTCACCGTCCCTATCCCTGGTCAAAGGGATGTCCCGATGTTCACCCTATCCCTGGTCAAAGGGACATCGCGATGTTCACCGTCCCTATCCCTGGTCAAAGGGACATCCCGATGTTCACCGTCCCTATCCCTGGTCAAAGGGACATCCCGATGTTCACCCTATCCCTGGTCAAAGGGACATCGCGATGTTCACCGTCCCTATCCCTGGTCAAAGGGATGTCCCGATGTTCACCGTCCCTATCCCTGGTCAAAGGGACATCCCGATGTTCACCGTCCCTATCTCTGGTCAAAGGGACGTCCCGATGTTCACCGCCCCTATCCCCGATCAAAGGGACGTCCCGATGTTCACCGTCCCTATCCCTGGTCAAAGGGACATCCCGATGTTCACCGCCCCTATCCCTGGTCAAAGGGACATCCCGATGTTCACCGTCCCTATCCCTGGTCAAAGGGACATCCCGATGTTCACCCTATCCCTGGTCAAAGGGACATCCCGATGTTCACCGCCCCTATCCCTGGTCAAAGGGACATCCCGATGTTCACCGCCCCTATCCCTGGTCAAAGGGACATCCCGATGTTCACCCTATCCCTGGTCAAAGGGACATCCCGATGTTCACCCTATCCCTGGTCAAAGGGACATCCCGATGTTCACCGCCCCTATCCCTGGTCAAAGGGACGAGCCGATGTTCACCGTCCCTATCCCTGGTCAAAGGGACGTCCCGATGTTCACCGCCCCTATCCCTGGTCAAAGGGACGTCCCGATGTTCACCGTCCCTATCCCTGGTCAAAGGGACATCCCGATGTTCACCGCCCCTATCCCTGGTCAAAGGGACGTCCCGATGTTCACCGCCCCTATCCCTGGTCAAAGGGACATCCCGATGTTCACCCTATCCCTGGTCAAAGGGACATCCCGATGTTCACCGCCCCTATCCCTGGTCAAAGGGACATCCCGATGTTCACCCTATCCCTGGTCAAAGGGACATCCCGATGTTCACCACCCCTATCCCTGGTCAAAGGGACATCCCGATGTTCACCGTCCCTATCCCTGGTCAAAGGGATGTCCCGATGTTCACCGTCCCTATCCCTGGTCAAAGGGACATCCCGATGTTCACCGTCCCTATCCCTGGTCAAAGGAACGTCCCGATGTTCACCGCCCCTATCCCCGATCAAAGGGACGTCCCGATGTTCACCCCCCCTATCCCTGGTCAAAGGGACATCCCGATGTTCACCGTCCCTATCCCTGGTCAAAGGGACATCCCGATGTTCCCCCTATCCCTGGTCAAAGGGACATCCCGATGATCACCGCCCCTATCCCTGGTCAAAGGGACGTCCCGATGTTCACCGCCCCTATCCCTGGTCAAAGGGACATCCCGATGTTCACCGTACCTATCCTTGGTCAAAAGGACATCCCGATGTTCACCGCCCCTATCCTTGGTCAAAGGGACGTCCCGATGTTCACCGTCCCTATCCTTGGTCAAAGGGACATCCCGATGTTCACCGTCCCTATCCTTAGTCAAAGGGACGTCCCGATGTTCACCGTCCCTATCCCTGGTCAAAGGGACATCCCGATGTTCACCGCCCCTGTCCCTGGTCAAAGGGACATCCCGATGTTCACCGCCCCTGTCCCTGGTCAAAGGGACGTCCCGATGTTCACCGTCCCTATCCCTGGTCAAAGGGACATCCCGATGTTCACCCTATCCCTGGTCAAAGGGACGTCCCGATGTTCACCCTATCCCTGGTCAAAGGGACATCCCGATGTTCACCGTCCCTATCCCTGGTCAAAGGGACGTCCCGATGTTCACCGTCCCTATCCTTGGTCAAAGGGACATCCCGATGTTCACCGCCCCTATCCCTGGTCAAAGGGACGAACCGATGTTCACCGTCCCTATCCCTGGTCAAAGGGACATCCCGATGTTCACCGTCCCTATCCCTGGTCAAAGGGACGTCCCGATGTTCACCGCCCCTATCCCTGGTCAAAGGGACGTCCCGATGTTCACCGTCCCTATCCTTGGTCAAAGGGACATCCCGATGTTCACCGTCCCTATCCCTGGTCAAAGGGACATCCCGATGTTCACCGCCCCTATCCCTGGTCAAAGGGACGAGCCGATGTTCACCGTCCCTATCCCTGGTCAAAGGGACGTCCCGATGTTCACCGTCCCTATCCTTGGTCAAAGGGACATCCCGATGTTCACCGCCCCTATCCCTGGTCAAAGGGACGAGCCGATGTTCACCGCCCCTATCCCTGGTCATAGGGACATCCCGATGTTCACCGCCCCTATCCTTGGTCAAAGGGACGAGCCGATGTTCACCGTCCCTATCCCGGGCCGAGTGGCCTGCTGCACAGGCCGACCACTGCCTTCCCGCACTGAGGGCTACAAGACACAAGTTGGTGCGGGGAGACTTTTGATCGGGGGGGAAGGGTAGGGGGGAGAGTTTTGATCGGGTGGGGGGGGAAGAGTTTTGATCGGTGGGGGGGAAGAGTTTTGATCGGGTGGGGGGGGAAGAGTTTTGATCGGGTGGGGGGGAAGAGTTTTGATCGGGTGGGGGGGGAAGAGTTTTGATCGGTGGGGGGGAAGAGTTTTGATCGGGTGGGGGGGGAAGAGTTTTGATCGGTGGGGGGGAAGAGTTTTGATCGGGTGGGGGGGAAGAGTTTTGATCGGGTGGGGGGGAAGAGTTTTGATCGGGGGGGGGGAAGAGTTTTGATCGGGTGGGGGGGGAGAGTTTTGATCGGGTGGGGGGGAAGAGTTTTGATCGGGTGTGGGGGGAAGAGTTTTGATCGGGTGGGGGGGAAGAGTTTTGATCGGGGGGGAAGAGTTTTGATCGGGTGGGGGGGAAGAGTTTTGATCGTTGGGGAAGAGTTTTGATCGGGTGTGGGGGGAAAGAGTTTTGATCGGGTGGGGGGGAAGAGTTTTGATCGGGTGGGGGGGAAAGAGTTTTGATCGGGTGTGGGGGGGAAGAGTTTTGATCGGGTGGGGGCGAAGAGTTTTGATCGGGTGGGGGGGGAAGAGTTTTGATCGGGTGGGGGGGAAGAGTTTTGATCGGGTGGGGGGGAAGAGTTTTGATCGGGTGGGGGGGGAAGAGTTTTGATCGGGTGGGGGGGAAGAGTTTTGATCGGGTGGGGGGGAAAGAGTTTTGATCGGGTGTGGGGGGGAAGAGTTTTGATCGGGTGGGGGCGAAGAGTTTTGATCGGGTGGGGGGGGAAGAGTTTTGATCGGGTGGGGGGGAAGAGTTTTGATCGGGTGGGGGGGAAGAGTTTTGATCGGTGGGGGGGAAGAGTTTTGATCGGGTGGGGGGGAAGAGTTTTGATCGGGTGGGGGGGAAGAGTTTTGATCGGGTGGGGGGGAAAGAGTTTTGATCGGGTGTGGGGGGGAAGAGTTTTGATCGGGTGGGGGCGAAGAGTTTTGATCGGGTGGGGGGGGAAGAGTTTTGATCGGGTGGGGGGGAAGAGTTTTGATCGGGTGGGGGGGAAGAGTTTTGATCGGTGGGGGGGGAAGAGTTTTGATCGGGTGGGGGGGAAGAGTTTTGATCGGGGGGGAAGAGTTTTGATCGGGTGGGGGGGAAGAGTTTTGATCGTTGGGGAAGAGTTTTGATCGGGTGGGGGGGAAAGAGTTTTGATCGGGTGTGGGGGAAGAGTTTTGATCGGGTGGGGGCGAAGAGTTTTGATCGGGTGGGGGGGGAAGAGTTTTGATCGGGTGGGGGGGAAGAGTTTTGATCGGGTGGGGGGGGAAGAGTTTTGATCGGGTGTGGGGGGAAGAGTTTTGATCGGCGGGGGGGAAGAGTTTTGATCGGGTGGGGGGGAAGAGTTTTGATCGGCGGGGGGGAAGAGTTTTGATCGGGTGGGGGGGAAGAGTTTTGATCGGGTGGGGGGGAAGAGTTTTGATCGGGGGGGAAGAGTTTTGATCGGGTGTGGGGGGAAGAGTTTTGATCGGGTGGGGGGGAAGAGTTTTGATCGGGTGGGGGGGAAGAGTTTTGATCGGGTGTGGGGGGAAGAGTTTTGATCGGAGGGGAAGAGTTTTGATCGGGTGGGGGGGGGAAGAGTTTTGATCGGGGGGGGGGAAGAGTTTTGATCGGGGGGGGGGAAGAGTTTTGATCGGGGGGGAAGAGTTTTGATCGGGTGTGGGGGGAAGAGTTTTGATCGGGTGGGGGGGAAGAGTTTTGATCGGGGGGGAAGAGTTTTGATCGGGTGGGGGGGAAGAGTTTTGATCGGGTGGGGGGGGAAGAGTTTTGATCGGGGGGGGGGGAAGAGTTTTGATCGGGGGGGGGGAAGAGTTTTGATCGGGGGGGAAGAGTTTTGATCGGGTGTGGGGGGAAGAGTTTTGATCGGGTGGGGGGGAAGAGTTTTGATCGGGGGGGAAGAGTTTTGATCGGGTGTGGGGGGAAGAGTTTTGATCGGGTGGGGGGGAAGAGTTTTGATCGGGTGTGGGGGGAAGAGTTTTGATCGGGGGGGAAGAGTTTTGATCGGGTGTGGGGGGAAGAGTTTTGATCGGGTGGGGGGGAAGAGTTTTGATCGGGTGTGGGGGGAAGAGTTTTGATCGGGTGTGGGGGGAAGAGTTTTGATCGGGTGGGGGGGGAAGAGTTTTGATCGGGTGGGGGGGAAGAGTTTTGATCGGGTGGGGGGGGGAAGAGTTTTGATCGGGTGTGGGGGGAAGAGTTTTGATCGGGTGGGGGCGAAGAGTTTTGATCGGGTGGGGGGGGAAGAGTTTTGATCGGGTGTGGGGGGGAAGAGTTTTGATCGGTGGGGGGAAGAGTTTTGATCGGGTGTGGGGGGAAGAGTTTTGATCGGGTGTGGGGGGAAGAGTTTTGATCGGGGGGGAAGAGTTTTGATCGGGTGTGGGGGGAAGAGTTTTGATCGGGTGGGGGGGAAGAGTTTTGATCGGGTGGGGGGGGAAGAGTTTTGATCGGGTGTGGGGGGAAGAGTTTTGATCGGGTGGGGGGGAAGAGTTTTGATCGGGTGGGGGGGAAGAGTTTTGATCGGGTGGGGGCGAAGAGTTTTGATCGGTGGGGGGAAGAGTTTTGATCGGGTGGGGGGGGAAGAGTTTTGATCGGGTGGGGGGGAAGAGTTTTGATCGGGGGGGAAGAGTTTTGATCGGGTGGGGGGGAAGAGTTTTGATCGGGTGGGGGGGGAAGAGTTTTGATCGGGTGGGGGGGGAAGAGTTTTGATCGGGTGGGGGGGAAGAGTTTTGATCGGGGGGGAAGAGTTTTGATCGGGTGGGGGGGAAGAGTTTTGATCGGGTGGGGGGGGAAGAGTTTTGATCAGGGGGGGAAGAGTTTTGATCGGGTGGGGGGGAAGAGTTTTGATCGGGTGGGGGGGGAAGAGTTTTGATCGGGTGGGGGGGAAGAGTTTTGATCGGGGGGGAAGAGTTTTGATCGGGTGGGGGGGAAGAGTTTTGATCGGGTGTGGGGGGGAAGAGTTTTGATCGGGTGGGGGCGAAGAGTTTTGATCGGGTGGGGGGGGAAGAGTTTTGATCGGGTGGGGGGGAAGAGTTTTGATCGGGTGGGGGGGGAAGAGTTTTGATCGGGTGTGGGGGGAAGAGTTTTGATCGGCGGGGGGGAAGAGTTTTGATCGGGTGGGGGGGAAGAGTTTTGATCGGCGGGGGGGAAGAGTTTTGATCGGGTGGGGGGAAGAGTTTTGATCGGGTGGGGGGGGAAGAGTTTTGATCGGGTGGGGGGGAAGAGTTTTGATCGGGGGGGAAGAGTTTTGATCGGGTGTGGGGGGAAGAGTTTTGATCGGGTGGGGGGGAAGAGTTTTGATCGGGTGGGGGGGAAGAGTTTTGATCGGGTGTGGGGGGAAGAGTTTTGATCGGGGGGGAAGAGTTTTGATCGGGTGGGGGGGGGAAGAGTTTTGATCGGGGGGGAAGAGTTTTGATCGGGGGGGGGGAAGAGTTTTGATTGGGGGGGGGAAGAGTTTTGATCGGGGGGGAAGAGTTTTGATCGGGTGTGGGGGGAAGAGTTTTGATCGGGTGGGGGGGAAGAGTTTTGATCGGGTGTGGGGGGAAGAGTTTTGATCGGGTGTGGGGGGAAGAGTTTTGATCGGGTGGGGGCGAAGAGTTTTGATCGGGTGGGGGGGGGGGAGTTTTGATCGGGTGTGGGGGGAAGAGTTTTGATCGGGTGTGGGGGGAAGAGTTTTGATCGGGGGGGAAGAGTTTGGATCGGGTGTGGGGGGAAGAGTTTTGATGGGGTGGGGGGGAAGAGTTTTGATCGGGTGTGGGGGGAAGAGTTTTGATCGGGTGGAGGGGGAAGAGTTTTGATCGGGTGGGGGGGAAGAGTTTTGATCGGGTGGGGGGGAAGAGTTTTGATCGGGTGGGGGGGGAAGAGTTTTGATCGGTGGGGGGGAAGAGTTTTGATCGGGTGGGGGGGAAGAGTTTTGATCGGGTGGGGGGGAAGAGTTTTGATCGGGTGGGGGGGGAAGAGTTTTGATCGGGTGGGGGGGAAGAGTTTTGATCGGGTGGGGGGGGAAGAGTTTTGATCGGGTGTGGGGGGAAGAGTTTTGATCGGGTGGGGGCGAAGAGTTTTGATCGGGTGGGGGGGAAGAGTTTTGATCGGGTGTGGGGGGAAGAGTTTTGATCGGGTGGGGGGGGAAGAGTTTTGATCGGGTGGGGGGGAAGAGTTTTGATCGGGTGGGGGGGAAGAGTTTTGATCGGGTGGGGGGGGAAGAGTTTTGATCGGGTGGGGGGGAAGAGTTTTGATCGGGTGGGGGGGAAGAGTTTTGATCGGGTGGGGGGGAAGAGTTTTGATCGGGTGGGGGGGGAAGAGTTTTGATCGGGTGGGGGGGAAGAGTTTTGATCGGGTGGGGGGGGAAGAGTTTTGATCGGGTGTGGGGGGAAGAGTTTTGATCGGGTGGGGGCGAAGAGTTTTGATCGGGTGGGGGGGAAGAGTTTTGATCGGGTGGGGGGGAAGAGTTTTGATCGGGTGGGGGGGGAAGAGTTTTGATCGAGTGTGGGGGGAAGAGTTTTGATCGGGTGGGGGGGGAAGAGTTTTGATCGGGTGGGGGGGGAAGAGTTTTGATCGGGTGTGGGGGGAAGAGTTTTGATCGGGTGGGGGGGAAGAGTTTTGATCGGGTGGGGGGGAAGAGTTTTGATCGGGTGGGGGGGGAAGAGTTTTGATCGGGTGGGGGGGGGAGAGTTTTGATCGGGTGGGGGGGGAAGAGTTTTGATCGGGTGGGGGGGGAAGAGTTTTGATCGGGTGGGGGGGAAGAGTTTTGATCGGTGGGGGGAAGAGTTTTGATCGGGTGGGGGGGAAGAGTTTTGATCGGGGGGGGGGGGAAGAGTTTTGATCGGGTGGGGGGGGAAGAGTTTTGATCGGGTGGGGGGGGAAGAGTTTTGATCGGGTGGGGGGGGAAGAGTTTTGATCGGGTGGGGGGGAAGAGTTTTGATCGGTGGGGGGAAGAGTTTTGATCGGGTGGGGGGGGGAATAGTTTTGATCGGGTGGGGGGAAGAGTTTTGATCGGGGGGGGGAAGAGTTTTGATCGGGGGGGAAGAGTTTTGATCGGGGGGGAAGAGTTTTGATCGGGTGGGGGGGAAGAGTTTTGATCGGGGGGGGGGGAAGAGTTTTGATCGGGTGGGGGGGAAGAGTTTTGATCGGGGGGGGGAAGAGTTTTGATCAGGTGGGGGGGAGGAAGAGTTTTGATCGGGGGGGGAAGAGTTTTGATCGGGGGGGAGGAGTTTTGATGGGAGGTGGGGGGGTGGAAGAGTTTTGTTCGGAGGTGGGGGAAGGAGGAGAGTTTCTTTAAATGATTTCGAAAAAATCTCTGTCAATGGTACAATGCAACTGGCTGTTCAGAGGTGAGAATGACCAGAGAAAACTTTCCTTAGGTTGGTCTCTCAGTACCAGCAAATATCTGGTCGTGGCTTTTGTTTTGGTAGTAATCATGACTTAGGTCAATTTTTAACAAATCCCACCAATTCTTAGAGAACAACTGCATGGATGCCCGTAGATACCGTGTTGGGAACATTCTATCAGCACCCACGGGTGCCCTATTAGGGAGTAACTATATGGGCACCCTCAGGTACCTTGCACAAGTGACCATCGTTCATAGCCTTGCTAGCAAAATATTTGATTCATAAATGATTTTATGAAACCCTTTGTCTTCTGATATAAATGAGATTAAAAAGTGCATATTTTATGAAGCTTTATATAATGGAATGTGTAAATTATGCAAAAGTTATAGTACAAGATCTGTATTAGTTGTTGTGAAGGTGTTTAGTGCTTTTCAGGGTCCTCTGTGCTTCCCTTCCCCCTCCCTATTTCTGGCCACCTACGCTGATTTCTTAAATCTCCGCAAGGGTTTTCTGTGTGGTCACAAGTGGCCACATACGCTGGCCTATGTTAGTTTGGAGCAACTATTAGCTGTCCAAACTGGCTCAAATGGCCAAAATGGCTGGTAACGCCCCCTTTTGAAAAAAAAAACTAAACTAAAAAAAATCTTAACTTACACTGGCACAAATTAAATGTGCAGAATGGGGATTTTTAAGATACTCCAGAAAAATCAAGTTGCTCCAAAAAAAACGGAGCAACTCCTGGGCAAATTTGGACCCAGAGTGTGCTCTGATGATGGAGTTCTAAAGGGTTAAAATAATTTAATTCAACTTATAATCAAATGAAGAACAAATTGCATTACAAATGCCATGTTGGGAAAGGGATCATTCTGCAGGAAGGAATTTTTTCTGTCTACATTGCTGTTACTTTTAAAGGGAAATCTCACACATGAACTACAACTTGAAGGAATTGATGTCAAACAAGGAATCAATAGTTTATTTATGCAGGCAGGAGAAATGGGAGAGCTGTGCATAGGTATGTATGGGTGTGCCCCAAATTATGAATGCTCTCACTGTTGCTATGGAGACTTTGGCTTCAGAATTTCAAGATAGATTCATGGCCTGCTTCAACTCATTTGAAAAACAGTTACAAGGAACCATAAGTGAGGGATTTCAAGACCTTACAGATAGCAACTGCTCTAATCTGACTCAAACATTTCTGTTGATGTTAAATTGTTTTTTAGTCATGTTTACTTTTCTGCTAAAATTTGTGAAAAGCAAGAAGATTTAAATCATGATGTTTTGTAGTAATTCAAGTAGCTTATTCAATCTTTTGGGCATACAGGTATTTTGGGTCATTATGTGGGTTCAGTATCGTCACTCATGCAAAAACTAACCCAAAATGCCCTTTGTGGGACTATGAGACAATTTTCTTCATTTCAAGTTTAGATTGACCATGGAACTAAAAAACTAACATTGCACATGGAGAGGCCACATAGCGCTGATGTGTTTGAACGCCCCGCCCCTTCCGTCAAAGGGGAGGGCCACAGTGAACTCTGTAGGCCTTTTGATGGCCTCCACTGGGCCACCAGTGCTGTGTGGTGCCATGGCCGCAGACCGGCACCGAGACGGAGTGTCGAGCTGTGCGATCGCGGCCCGGACCACACGACATCGATGGAGCATGGGCCGACCGGTGAGTTGGCCGAAGAAAGATAATGGCGGCACAGTGCCCCGGCCCTTTAACTTCTGCCCCGGAAGCAGAGGTCCGCCTGGTTTGTGACTCGCTGGCCAATTCCTGCCATGGGGCAGCACGGGGTCGCTGTGGGGGCGCAAAGAGGTTGCCGCGCACGAAGATGACGGTATAGCCGGAGGCGCAGCGGCCCTGGGCACTACTAGTGGGGCATGTGCAACCATGTTCACACCTTCGCTAACTCCCGTGCAATTTTGCAAGAGCCGGTAGCGCCCCCTCTCCCCCCACACCCTCACAGGCGAAAACAGGCTCACTAACGGGAGGCGCACAATAGGGTAATTTCTCCCCCCATATCTTTAATGGTTTGAGAGTCAGGTTGGATCCATATTTTTTAGCAGTTTAGTAGGGAGTGTTGATTCCATATTTCCTGACAATCAGGTGGGATACAACTGATCCCTGGTAATTCAATGGAGATCACACTTTCAATCTCTGAATCAACTGATCAGATACATAGTCCACAATATTGCCACCAGGGGCATCAACATCCTGGGGGTAACCATTGACCAGAAATTTTGCTGGATCAGCCACATAAACACTGTGGCAACAAGAGCAGGTCAGAGGCTGGGTATTCTGTGGTGAGTGTCTCACCTCCTGACTCCACAAAGTCTTTTCACCATCTACAAGGCACAAGTCAGGTGTGTGATGGAATACTCTCCATTTGCCTTGATGAGTGCAGCTCCAACAACACTCAACAAACTCGACAACATCTAAGTCAAAACAGACCCGCTTGATTGGCACCTCATCGACCACCTTAAATATTCACTCCCTCCACCGTGTGTACCATCCACAAGATGCACTGCAGCAACTCGCCAAGGCTTCTTTGGCAGCACCTCTCACTCCTGCGACCTCTACCACCTAGAAGGACAAGGGCAGCAGGCGCATGGGAAGACCACCACCTCCACGTTCTCCTCCAAGACACACACCATCCTGACTTGGAAGTATATCGCTGTTGTTTCATTGTTGCTGGATCAAAATCCTGAAACTCCCTCCATAACAGCACTGGGAGCACCTTCACCACATGGGCTGCAGCGGTTCAAAAAGGCGGCTCACCACCATCTTCTCAAGGGCAATTAGGGATGGGCAATAAATGCTGGCCTTGCCAGCGACGCCCACATCCCATGAAGGAATAAAAAAAAGCCCAAAATTAGGAGTGCTTTTAGACACTGTCCTCTGAAGCCTGTCTTGAATCTCAAGTTGTACAATTTTGTGCAGCATAGTAACACACCTCTGATACCTTTAACCAGAGAAATGTTGTTTAGGAATTATTGAGGGGTTAATCAAGGGTTATTTTTAGCTTTTGATGATTACAAAAACTGCTACTTAACAAAAAACTGATTTCAAAGAACTTAATGGCATTTAACAGAAAGCAATTTTGGAAATGCAGTTATAATATAATTTACCAAAAATGTATTACGTTGACTATCAGGAATTGTCTAACATAAAGCAAATGCTAATTTCTGAAAGAGTGTGCAAGCACTGTGTCATTCTGATTAAATGGGGTTCCTTAATTGTGTTTCAAAGTCAGAATGAGCAATGAGGTCATTTACTGTCACCCAGTATTGATTTCCTTTCCCAAAATGCTGCTTCACATGTTACTGGTTTCCAAGAACAGCATCCCTTTCTTCTCACTCCCCATTTCTCCTCTGTTCAGCGTTCGCCCTCTGCTCCTCAAGGTGCTGGGCTGCAGTTCCAGTGACAGCAGTCTTCTGATGCATCCCCCAACTTACCCTCCCTCACACGAGCCTCCACGAAGTGTGAGCATGTACTGTGACTGCAACCAACACCTGTGCCCTCCTGATGCCATATATGGTCTTTCCAGCAGGGGTCCCTAAATAGTGATCACAAGTCAATTGTTGTCTTCCTCAGCCCAGGGACGTTGAGTAGTGGTAATGGAGGACCTCCCTAGTCTGTACAGCAGACTGTCTTTATCATTGGAGGAATTGCCAGGCCAATTCTGCACTTCCTGCTGGAAATGTAACAGCGTGGAACATAAGAACATAAGAAATCGGAATAGCAGTAGGCCATTTGACCCTATCAGCCTGCTCCAACATTTAATAAGATCATGGCTGATCTTCTATCTCAACTCCACCTTCCTGCACCATCCCCATATTCCTATATGAAACAGCCCAGGCATCTGCATTTCCGACATTTCAAGATGAATTTGTATCTTCATTACTTCAAAATAACCAGATCACAGCTGACAGAAATATAGCTAGTGTAAAGTTCCTGTTATAAATCCCATTTTAGTCTTATTCAGAGACATACAAGGAAAATTTAGTTCAAAGAGAATTCCAAGAGTGTGAGAATATCTGACCTCATCATTATTTGCCATCTCAAGTCAGAGAATTCAAAATTGCATTTTAAAAAGCAGAAGAAAAAGTAAAGAATGGTGCATGTCAAGAAAAATATAAACTTAGAAATTCTGGCCAGACCTCCCCACCACCCCCAGATGGAGCAGTTCATTATTATAAAGAGTTCCAGACAGCATTGGCACACCATCATCATAGGTAGTCCCTCAGAATCGAGGAGGACTTGCTTCCACTCCCAAAGTGAGTTCTTTGATAGCTGAACAGTCCGATACGAGAGCCACAGACCCTGTTACAGGTGGGACAGACATCCGTCGAGGGAAGGGGTCGGTGGGGCTGGTTTGCTGCGCGCTCCTTCCGCTGCCTGCGTTTGGCCTCTTCATGCTCTTTGCGTTGAGACTCAAAGAGCTCAATGTCCTCCCAGATGTACATTCTCCACCTCGGGGGGTCTTCGGCCAGGGTCTCCCAGGTGTCAGTGGTGATGTCGCACTTTACCAGGGAGGCTTTGAGGGTGTCCTTGTGACGTTTCCGCTGTCCTCCTTTGGCTCGTTTACCATGAAGGAACTCCACATAAAGCATTTGCTTAGGGAATCTCATATCTGGCATGCGTACGATGTGGCCTGCCCAGCGAAGCTGATCGAGTGTGGTCAGTGCTTCAATACTGGGATGTTAGCCTGGTCGAGGACACTGATGTTGGTGCGCCTGTCCTCCCAGGGGATTTGCGGGATCTTGTGGAGACATCGTTGGTGATATATCTCCAGCGACTTGAGGTGCCTTCTATACATCGTCCATGCCTCAGATCCATACAGGAGGGCGGGTATTACTACAGCCCTGTAGACCATGAGCTTGGTGGTAGATTTGAAGGCCTGGTCTTCAAACACTCTTTTCCTCAGACAGCCGAAGGCTGCACTGGCGCACTGGAGGTGATGTTGAATCTCCACATCAATGTCTGTTTTTGTTGATAAGAGGCTCCTGAGATATGGGAAATGGTCCACGTTGTCCAGGGCCGCGCCATGGATCTTGATGATTGGAAGGCAGTGCTGTGCGGCGGTGACAGGCTGGTGGAGGACCTTTGTCTTACGGATATTAAGCGTAAGGCCCATGCTTTCATATGCCTCAGTGAATACATTGACTATATCCTGGAGTTCAGCCTCTGAATGTGCGCAGACGCAGGCGTCATCCGTGTACTGCAGCTCGACGGCAGAGGTTGGGGTGATCTTGGACCTGGCCTGGAGGCGACGTAGGTTAAACAGCTTCCCACTGGTTCTGTAGTTTAGTTCCACTCCAGCGAGAAGCTTGTTGATTGTAAGGTGGAGCATGGCGGTGAGGAAGATTAAGAAGAGGGTTGAAGCGATGACGCAGCCCTGTTTGACCCCGGTCAAACCTAAAGAACAGGTGGTGGATGGAGAAAACACAGCAGATACAACAACTGGCCGACAGCCACGATATGCAAGGATTCTTCACTGCAGTCAAGGCCATCTATGGTCCATACTCCCAAGACCCTACCCCACTCCTGACCAAGAACGGGGAGTCACTCATTGGCACACACATTGTGGGAAGATCTTAACCCACTTCGGAAACAGCAGTGCAGCCAGAATGGGGCAAAAACTTACCATAAACAGGTTCCATCCCAACTTGCAGGTTTTGTAAGGTTAAAGTGCCATTTAAGCACCAATGTTATGCTGGATACAGTGTGTGCAATTGTGACCCTTGATATCACATTGTGCCAAGTTAGAGTATAAACACTTACCACATTGAT
Organism: Pristiophorus japonicus; assembly: GCF_044704955.1. Lineage (NCBI taxonomy): Eukaryota > Metazoa > Chordata > Chondrichthyes > Pristiophoridae > Pristiophorus > Pristiophorus japonicus. The sequence goes on from NC_091977.1 coordinate 107,366,722, forward strand.
ATGGCAACACTTTATCTGCTATTTCAATATCTGTTTATTTTTATAATTTAGTTTCTCCTTTAAAAAAGTTAACCAAGTGATGTTGTCTAAACACAATGTAGTTAAAAACAACGGAGCTGGAGCTGGAGCCAGAGCGGGCAGTTAAAAAGAGCTGGAGCTGGAGCCAGAGTGGGCAGTTAAAAAGAGCTGGAGCTGGAGCCAGAGCGGGCAGTTAAAAAGAGTTGGAGCTGGAGCCAGAGCGGGCAGTTAAAAAGAGCTGGAGCTGGAGCCAGAGCGGGCAGTTAAAAAGAGCTGGAGCTGGAGCCAGAGCGGGCAGTTAAAAAGAGCTGGAGCTGGAGCCAGAGCGGGCAGTTAAAAAGAGCTGGAGCTGGAGCCAGAGCGGGCAGTTAAAAAGAGCTGGAGCTGGAGCCAGAGCGGGCAGTTAAAAAGAGCTGGAACTGGAGCCAGAGCGGGCAGTTAAAAAGAGCTGGAGCTGGAGCCAGAGCGGGCAGTTAAAAAGAGCTGGAGCTGGAGCCAGAGCGGGCAGTTAAAAAGAGCTGGAGCTGGAGCCAGAGCGGGCAGTTAAAAAGAGTGTGGCGAAAAAAAAAATCAAAGAGTGACATCACAGCAGAGCAGGTAGGTGATTGGTTGGTGAGTATTACAGCTTTGATTTGCTTACTGAGTTAGGGAAGGGGGTTTCATTAAGAGCTGAGACACTGCAACTTGCTGGTACTTATTAAATTAATAACGTAGAACAGATAAAATCATTAAACAATAAAACTAAAATGTCGATTGAATAAAAGCTTTAATTAATTATTAAATAAAACAAGTTAATCTAAGGGTTAAGTCATGGCACGGACACGTGTTGTGCTCCTCCTGTACTATGTGGGAAGTCAGGGACACTCCCGGTGTCCCTGATGATTACGTGTGTGGGAAATGTATCCGCCTCCAGCTCCTGACAGACCACATTATGGCACTGGAGCTGTGGGTGGATTCACTCTGGAGCATCCACGATGCTGAGAATGACGTGAATAGCACGTTTAGCGAGTTGGTCTTACCGCAGGTAAAGGTTACACAGCCAGATAGGGAATGGATGACCAACAGGAAGAGCAGTGGAAGGAAGATAGTGCAGGGGTCCCCTGCGGTCATCCCCCTGCAAAACAGATACACTGCTTTGGGTACTGTTGAGGGGGATGACTCATTAGGGGGGAGCAGCAGCAGCCAAGTTCATGGCACCATGGGTGGCTCTGCTGCACAAGAGGGCAGGAAAAAGAGTGGGAGAGTGATAGTGATAGTGGATTCAATTGTAAGGGGAATAGATAGGCGTTTCTGCGGCCGCAACCGAGACTCCAAGATGGTATGTTGCCTCCCTGGTGCAAGGGTCAAGGATGTCTCGGAGTGGGTGCAGGACATTCTAAAAAGGGAGGGTGAACAGCCAGTTGTCGTGGTGCACATAGGTACCAACGATATAGGTAAAAAACGGGATGAGGTCCTACGAGACGAATTTAGGGAGCTAGGAGCTAAATTAAAAAGTAGGACCTCAAAAGTAGTAATCTCAGGATTGCTACCAGTGCCACATGCTTGTCAGAGTAAGAATCGCAGGATAGCTCAGATGAATATGTGGCTTGAGGAGTGGTGCAGAAGGGAGGGATTCAAATTCCTGGGACATTGGAACCGGTTCTGGGCGAGGTGGGACCAATACAAACTGGACGGTCTGCACCTGGGCAGGACCGGAACCAATATCCTCGGGGGACTGTTTGTTAGTGCTGTTGGGAAGGAGTTAAACTAACATGGCAGGGGGATGGGAACCTATGCAGGGAGACAGAGGGAAATAAAATGGAAGCAGAAGCAAAAGATAGCAAGGAGAATAGTAAAAGTGGAGGGCAGAGAAACCTAAGGCAAAAAACAAAAAGGGCCACATTACAGCAAAATTCTAAAGAGACAAAGTGTGTTAAAAAGACAAGCCTGAAGGCTCTGTGCCTCAATGCGAGGAGTATTCGTAATAAGGTGGACAAATTAAATGCGCAGACAGCAGTTATTGGATGTGATGTAATTGGCATCACGGAGACATGGCTCCAGGGTGACCAAGGCTGGGAACTCAACATCCAGGGGTATTCAACATTTAGGAAGGATAGGCAGAGAGGAAAAGAAGGCGGGGTGGCGTTGCTGGTTAAAGAGGAAATTAATGCAATAGTAAGAAAAGACATTAGCCTGAATGATGTGGAATCGGTATTGTGGAGCTGCGGAATACCAAGGGCAGAAAACGCTAGTGGGAGGTGTGTCCAGACCACCAAACAGTAGTAGTGAGGTTGGGGACAGCATCAAACAAGAAATAAGGGATGCGTGCAATAAAGGTACAGCAGTTATCATGGAGGACTTTAATCTACATATCGATTGGACTAACCAAACTGGTAGCAATGCGGTGGAAGAGGATTTCCTAGAGTGTATTAGGGATGGTTTTCTACACCAATATGTCGAAGAACCGACTAGAAAGCTGGCCATCCGAGACTGGGTGATGTGTAACGAGAAGGGATTAATTAGCAATCTTGTTGTGCGAGATCCCTTGGGGAAGAGTGACCATAATATGGTTGAATTCTTTATTAAGATGGAGAGTGACACAGTTAATTCAGAAACTAGGGTCCTGAACTTAAGGAAAGGTAACTTCGATGGTATGAGGCGTGAATTGGCTAGAATAGACTGGCAAAGGACACTTAAAGGGTCAACGGTGGATAAGCAATGGCAAACATTTAAAGATCACACGGCTGAACTTCAGCAATTGTACATCCCTGTCTGGAGTAAAAATAAAATGGGGAAGGTGGCTCAACCGTGGCTAACAAGGGAAAGTAAGGATAGTGTTAAAACCAAGGAAGAGGCATATAAATTGGCTAAAAAGAGCAACAAACCTGAAGACTGGGAGAAATTTAGAATTCAACAGAGGAGGACTAAGGGTTTAATTAAGAGGGGGAAAATAGAGTACGAGAGGAAGCTTGCCGGGAACATAAAAACTGACTGCAAAAGCTTCTATAAATATGTGAAGAGAAAAAGATTACTGAAGACAAACGTAGATCCCTTGCAGTCGGATTCAGGTGAATTTATAATGGGGAACAAAGAAATGGCAGACCAATTGAACAAATACTTCGGTTCTGTCTTCACGAAGGAAGATACAAATAACCTTCCGAATGTACTAGGGGGTCAATGGGTCCAGTGAGAAGGAGGAACTGAAGGATATCATTATTAGGCAGGAAATTGTGTTAGGGAAATTGATGGGATTGAAGGCCAATAAATCCCCTGGACCTGATAGTCTGCATCCCAGAGTACTTAAGGAAGTGGCCCTAGAAATAGTGGATGCATTGGTGGTCATTTTCCAACAGTCTATCGACTCTGGATCAGTTCCTATGGACTGGAGGGTAGCTAATGTAACACCACTTTTTAAAAAAGGAGGGAGAGAGAAAACAGGTAATTATAGACCGGTTAGCCTGACATCAGTTGTGGGGGAAATGTTTGAATCAATCATTAAGGACGAAATAGCAGCGCATTTGGAAAGCAGTAACAGGATCGGTCCAAGTCAGCATCAATTTATGAAAGGGAAATCATGCTTGACGAATTTTCTGGAATTTTTTGAGGATGTAACTAGCAGAGTGGACAAGGGAGAACCAATGGGTGTGGTGTATTTGGACTTTCAAAAAGCTTTTGACAAGATCCCGCACAAGAGATTGGTGTGCAAAATCAAAGTACATGGTATTGGGGGTAATGTACTGACGTGGATAGAGAACTGGTTGGCAGACAGGAAGCAGAGAGTTGGGATAAACGGGTCCTTTTCAGAATGGCAGGCAGTGACTAGTGGCGTGCCGCAGGGCTCAGTGCTGGGACCCCAGCTCTTTACAATATACATTAACGATTAAGATGAAGGAATTGAGTGTAATATGACACTAAATTGGGTGGCGGTGTGAGCTGTGAGGAGGATGCTAAGAGGCTGCAGGGTGACTTGGACAGGTTAGGTGATTGGGCAAATGCATGGCAGATGCAGTATAATGTGGATAAATGTGAGGTTATCCATTTTGGGGGCAAAAACACGAAGGCAGAATATTATCTGAATGGCGGCAGATTAGGAAAAGGGGAGGTGCAACGAGACCTGGGTGTCATGATTCATCAGTATTTGAAAGTTGGCATGTAGGTACAGCAGGAAGTGAAGAAGGCAAATGGTATGTTGGCCATAGCTAGGGGATTTGAGTATAAGAGCAGGGAGGTCTTACTGCAGTTGTACAGGGCCTTTGTGAGGCTTCGCCTGGAATATTGTGTTCAGTTTTGATCTCCTAATCTGAGGAAGGATGTTCTTGCTATTGAGGGAATGCAGCGAAGGTTCACCAGACTGATTCCAGGGATGGCTGGACTATCATATGAGGAGAGGCTGGATCAACTGGGCCTTTATTCACTGGAGTTTAGAAGGATGAGAAGGGATCTCATAGAAACGTATAAGATTCTGAAGGGACTGGACAGGTTAGATGCGGGAAGAATGTTCCTGATGTTGGGGAAGTCCAGAACCAGGAGACATAGTCTTAAGATAAGGGGTAGGCCATTTAGAACTGAGATGAGGAGAAACTTCTTCACTCAGAGAGTTGTTAAACTGTGGGATTCCCTGCCACAGAGAGTTGTTGATGCCAGTTCATTGGATATATTCAAGAGGGAGTTAGGTATGCCCTTATGGCTAAAGGGATCAAGGGGTATGGAGAGCAAGCAGGAAAGGGGTACTGAGGGAATGATCAGCCATGATCTTATTGAATGGCAGTGCAGGCTCGAAGGGCCGAATGGCCTACTTCTGCACCTATTTTCTTTGTTTCTATGTTTCTATATACAAAATGGTTTTCTAGATCAGTATGTTGAGGAACCAACTAGAGAACAGGCTATTTTAGATCTGGTATTGTGCAATGAGAAAGGATTAATTAATAACCTTGTAGTAAAGAGGCCTTTAGGGAAGAGTGTCCATAATATGATAGAATTTTATATTGAATTTGAAAGTGATTTAGTTAAATCCAAAACTAGGGTCTTAAATGTAAAAGCAAACTATGTCGGTATGAAGGGCGAGTTGGCTAACGTAGATTGGGAAACTGCATTGGTATTAGTAAAAAAAAGTACTGGAGGAATTAATGGGACTCAAAGCCGATAAATCCCCTGGACCTGACGGCCTACATTCTCGGGTTTTGATAAAGATGGCTATCGAGATAATGGATGCATTGGTTGTCATCTTCCAAAATTCCATAGATTCTAGAATGGTTCCTGCAGATTAAAAGGTAGCTAATGCAATCCTACTATTTAAGAAATGAGGGAGAGAGAAAATGGGGAACTACAAACCAGTTAGCCTGACATCAGTCATAGGGGAAATGCTAGAATCTATTATTAAGGACGTGGTAACAGGGCACTTAGAAAATAATAATAGGATTGGGCAGAGTCAACATGGATTTATGAAAGGGAAATCATGTTTGACAAATCTGTTGAGAGTTTTTTGAGGTTGTAAGTCGTAGAATAGATAAGGGGGAACCAGTGGATGTGGTATATTTAGATTTTCAGAAAGCATTCCATAAGATGCCACACAAGAGGTTATTGAACAAAATTAGAGATCATGGGATTGGGGGTAATATACCAGCATGGATTGAGGATTGGTTAACAGACAGAAAGCAGAGAGTAGGAATAAACGGGTCATTTTCGGGTTGTAACTAGTGGGGTGCCACAAGGATTGATGCTTGGGCCCCAGCTATTTACAATCTATATCAATGATTTGGATGAGGAGACCAAATGTAATATATCCAAGTTTGCTGAAGATACAAAGCTAGATGGGAATGTAAGTTGTGAGGAGGATGCAAAGAGTCTTCATCGGGGATATAAACAGGCTAAATGAATGGGCTAGAACATGGCAAATGGAATATAACGTGGAGAAATGTGAAGGTATCCACTTTAGTAGGAAAAATAGAAAACCAGAGTACTTTTAAAATGGTGAGATTGGGAAATGTTGATAAGAAAATAAGAAATAGGAGCAGGAGTAAGCCATACGGCCCCTTGAGCTTGCTCCGCCATTTGGTACGATCATGGCTGATCCGATCATGGACTCAGGACCACTTCCCTGCCCGCGCCCCATAACCCCTTATTCCCTTATCGGTTAAGAAACTGTCTATCTCTGCCTTTAATTTATTCAATGACCCAGCTTCCACAGCTCCCTGAGGCAGCGAATTCGACAGATTTACAACATTCTGAGAGAAGAAATTCCTCCTCATCTCAGTTTTAAATGGGCGGATCCTTATTCTAAGATTGACCTGGGTGTCCTTGTACACGAATCACTGAAGGTTAACACACATGTACAGTGAGCAATGAAGAAATCAAATGGTATGTTGGCCTTTAGTACAAGAGGATTTGAGCATAAGAGTAAAGACATGTTATTGCAATTATATAGACCGCACCTGGAGTATTGTCTGCAGTTTTGGTCTTCTTATCTAAGGAAGGATATACTTGCCATAGACGGAGTGCCACGAAGGTTCACCAGACAGATTCCTGGGATAGGGGGATTGTCCTATGAGGTAAGATTGAGAAGACTAGGCCTATATTCTCTAGAGTTTAGAAGAACGAGAGGTGATCTCATTGAAACATACAAAATTCTTACAGGACTTGACAGGGTAGATGCTGGGAGGATGTTTTCTCTGGCTGGGGAGTCTAGAACCAGGGGTCACAGTCTTGGAAAAAGGGGTCGGCCATTTAGGACTGAGATGAGGAGAAACCGCTTCACTCAGAGGGTGTTGAATCTTTGGAATTCTCTACCCCTGAAGGCTGTGGAGGCTCAGTTTTTGAGTATATTCAAGACAGAGATCGATAGATTTTTGAATATTAAGGAAATCAAAGGGATATGGGGGCAGTGCAGGAAAGTGGAGTTGAGATAGATCTGCCATGGTCTTATTGAATGACGGATCAGGCTCGAGGGGCCGAATGGCCTACTCCTGCTCCTAATTCTTATGTTCTTATGTTCATACTTGTAAGTTAATAACACACAGCATTCCAAGGCTACAATGTTCATTATTGTTCAAAAGTATCAATGGCTAAGTTTGCGAACCTCTCCCCTGAAAAAGTGTTTAGCGGGAAAGCATAATTGTTTTTTAAATGAGACCATTTAAAGAGAAGGTCAAGCTTCTCCTAAAATACACACACAATACAATTATTATTTGCTCACTGAAAGTGACAGTTTAGATCCAAGTAACAGGAGTGCCGAATAACTGACAGCACGATATTAGTTTCCTGCAATGAAGAACAATACACAAGAAGATTTAACTAGTAAAGGGTGGTGACAATGATTCATTCACCTCATGGATGAACTGCAAAACTACCTATGACTGACATGAACCACCTCATAAAAACATTTTTTATATAAATGTAGTAATTTGAAAGATAGTTTTGTTTTCTCAAAGGTATCCACAATCTTCTAATGCTAAAATTATTTAACTACCAAACACCATTGTAGCTTTACATTATAGCCCAGGTATGCTATCAAAAAAAGGATCCTATCACTTTAATTATCACTTGCCACTTTAACATGCAATGTACTTAAAATGTACTCAAGCTTATGAAACTGTCCACTGGCTGTAAAACTGTCGATGGGCAGGGTTTGATAGGCATTCATGTTAAAAGGCAACCATAGGTCATAACCTCCATATGTTATCATAAAATAATGGATGGAATAGTTGTGCATGGTTACCAAGAGTCAAATGAAAGCCAGAATGTGCTAAAAATATAGCAGCCCAAACACGTTAATTAATATACATGCTGAACCACAGCTAACCAGTCGCAGAGGGAAAGGCCAGCTGGATATTCAAACAGTAGCTATCCAACTATATTTTTACTTTCTTTTTTCTCTCATCAATTCTCTTCCTGCCTCCCTACTCATAAGGTGTTGACACTTCACTTGGGTGCAGTTCAACAGTACCTTTGCTACCCCACCCAAATTTAATTCCTGTGTGAACCATGAAAATCAGAAGGCAAGGAACTCAAAGCCAACCCTGATCCTGTCTTCACCTGATTTCTGGATTTGATTGAAAGGAACAGAAAATCATTCCTCTGCAGGCTTGATAATTTTCTGACTATGCTAAAATATTCTTTCTTATAATATGAAAGATGATGAGGGGTGATATTATTTATGTTGTTATTTTAAGATAGGAGAAAAAGAAAATGTAAAGTACACAGACCATTTATAGAAAACGCCTTTGGGTTGAAAAGACACTGTGTGAACACTGATGGAAACTAATTCTGACCAGAAAAATAACTACATTTAAAATAATTAATAAAGGCTGAATATGGAAAGTTCACAGTGGAAATGAAGAAGGAAATAAGAGGGGCAAAGAGAGAGTATTAGACTGGCAGTTAACATAAAAGGGAATCCAAAAGTCTTTGTAGGCATATATATAGGAGGGATGGGGCCGATTAGGGACCAAAAAGGAGACCTACGCATGGAAGCAGAAGGTATGGCTGAGGTACTAAATGAGTACTTTGCATCTGTCTTTACCAAGGAAGAAGATGCTGCCAAAGCCATAGTGAAGGAGGAGGTAGAGGAGATACTGGATGGGATAAAAATTGATAAAGAGGAGGTACTAGAAAGGCTGTCTATACTTAAAGTAGATAAATCACCAGCACTGGACGGGATACATCCGAGGATGCTGAGGGAAGTAAAGGCCATAATCTTCCAAATCTCCTTGGATACAGGGATGGTGCCAGAGGACTGGAGAATTGCAAATGTTACACCCTTATTCAAAAAAAGGTGTAAGGATAAACCCAGCAACTACAGGCCAGTTAGCTTAATCTCGGTAGTGGGGAAGCATTTAGAAACTGTAATCCGGGAGAAAATTAACAGTCACTGGACAAGTGCGAATTAATTAAGGGAAGCCAGTACAGATTTGTTAAAGGCAAATCGTGTTTAACTAACTTGATTGAGTTTTTGGATGAGGTAACAGAGAGGGTTGATAAGGGCAATGCAGTTGATGTGATGTACATGGGCTTCCAAAAAACATTTGATAAAGTACCACATATTAGGCTTGCCAGCAAAGGTTGAAGCTCATGGAATAAAAAGGACAGTGGCAGCATGGATACGAAATTGGCCAAGTGACAGGAAACAGAGAGTAGTGGTGAACAGTTGTTTTACAGACTGGAGGAAGGTGTACAGTGGTGTTCCCCAGGGGTCGGTACTAGGACCACTGCTTTTCTTGATATATATTAATGACTTGGACTTGGGTGTACATGGCACTATTTCAAGATTTGCAGATGACACAAAACTTGGAAGTATAGTGAACAGTGAGGAGGATAGGGATGAATTTCAAGAAGACAGAAATAACAAGGAGAGGCAATATAAACTAAAGGGTACAATTCTAAAATGGGTGCATGAACAGAGAGACCTGGGGGTATATGTGCACAAACCGTTGAAGGTAGCAGGGCAGGTTGAGGGCAGGGCAGGGCAGGGCCGGCGACGCTGACTGGCCCTGCGCAAAGGGGCAATTTCGGCCCCATAGAGTACAAGAGCAAGGAAGTTGTGAACGTTTATAAAACACTGGTTCGACCTCAACTGGAGTATTGTGTCCAATTCTGGGCACTGCATTTTAGGAAGGATGTGCAGGCTTTAGAGAGGGTGCAGAAAAGATTTATAAGAATGGTTCCAGGGTTGAGGAATTACAGTTATGTGGATAGACTGGAGAAGCTGGGATTGTTCTCCTCGGAGCAGAGAAGATTGAAAGGAGATTTGATAGAGGTGTTCAAAATCATGGAAGAGATAGAAAGGGCCGAAATTGCCCCTTTCTATAGATAAGACTCACTGTACAGTTGGCGTGGAGGGGCCACCATTTTGTAATTTTCCCTCCTTTATTTTTGGGGCGGTGTATGGGACCGCCCCGGTCACCTTCCCACCCCGTCGGGCACACGCCGACCCCTTACCGACCGGCGGCGACCCCATTTCCGCTCCGCATGGGAAATTGCCCTGTGGGAAATTGCCCCATGGGGGCGGATTGGCCATCCGTTGGTGCCCCCGACAGTTTTCCCTGTTGGGAAGCTCCTTGTGGCTGGGCGGTGCGTCCGCCCTTAAAGGGGAGGGCGCGCTGCAGCGGCAGCCATTTTATTTTAATTTTCGGCTGACTCTGAGGTCGGTCCGACAATGGTGGTCACGAATTTGATAGAGGGGTTCAAAATCATGAAGGATTTTGATAGCATAAATAAGGAGAAACAGTTTCCAGTGGCAGAAGATGTGGTAACCAGAGGACATGATTTAATGGCCTAAATTTTAGTACTTTGGCGGGTTGGGAGCGGGTAAGCTCGGAAGCGGTCAGAAAACCCAGGGCAATGTGTTTCCCGCAGGCCCTGCCAAATTTAACAGCAGGGCCTGATTTGCATTTGAAACCTCTGGTTCCCACTCGCAGCCAGACAGATGAAGAGGCTGTGTGGCTGCGGGCGGGTAGGCCTGCGGCACTAGGCCACAGAGAAGAGGAGGGAGGGATCAAGTGGGGGTCGGGGGCTCATTGGGGCGAGGTGGCGAGGGCTCAACATGTGGGGGGGTCACGGCTTATTGAGGCACCAGCTGCTTATCGGGTAGCCGGCGGCTCATCGCATGGATACGGAGGAGCATTGGGAAAGAGGCAGATGACATCAGGGGGCAGGTGTGCGGGGGGAGGCCTGAAAGGCAATCGGAGGCCTGGGAAATCAGAATCAGACCTGATGGGAGGTCTCGGGTTGCATGGAGTGGATTAGATGGGGACACTGGATCCAGGAGGTAAGTGTAAAGGCACTTACCTCCTAGATCCAGCACTCCTCTCCTTCCATTATCGGGTTTCACAAGGCCTGCAAACCCGACCAGCCACTGTTAAATTTAAAATACAGGTTAAATCTGAGGCACACCAGCCTCATTATAATAATTAAATGGGCGAGCCGTCTCCTGGGAGCAGGTCGAGTGCCCGCCCCCCTTCTTGCCTCGTTAAAACCGGACGTGGGTGGGTTGCAGATGGGTTCTGGTCAGCATTCAGATTTTTTACTTTTTAACTTCCCACAGACCCCAACCCACCTGTTTTTTGGGGTTAAATTCTCCCCAAAGTAATTGGCAAAAGAACCAAACATGGCATGAGGGAAAAAATTGCCTGAAAAGATGGTGGAAGCAGATTCAATAATAATTTTCAAAATGGAATTGGCTAAATACTTGAAGTGGAAATATTTGCAGGGCTATGGGGAAGAACAGGGGAGTGGGACCAATTGGATAACTCTTTCAAAGAGCCAGCACAAGCGCGATTGTCTGAATGGTCTCCTTCTGTTCGGTATTATTCTATGATTCAATCTTTTTATTTAAAATTTAAGTTGATCTATTGGCCACATTGGGGTAGATCTTGACTATGTACAATAGTGTAAACAGGTGATAGTCAATAGCCTGTTTTACATCTCTCCCAATTTCTATTGAAGTCAATAGAAATAAAAATCAGGAGAGATGTAAAATGGGCTGCCAACTCGCTATGACCTGTTTTACACTCAGAGAGTTGTAACCTGTGGAATTCCTTGCCGCAGAGAGTTGTTGATGCCAGTTCATTGGATATATTCAAGAGGGAGTTAGATATGGCCCTTACGGCTAAGGGGTTCAAGGGGTATGTAGAGTAAGCAGGAAAGGGGTACTGAGGGAATGATCAGCCATGATCTTATTGAATGGTGGTGCAGGCTCGAAAGGCCGAATGGCCTACTCCTGCACCTATTTTCTATGTTTCGATGTTTCTATTTTTACACTATTGCACAAAGGCAGGCTCTATCCCATTGAGAGATAAAATTATAACATCACAAAGCAAATATTGGAGATGCAGACCCTTTTCATCTGATAATGTTTTTGAGTGATTGGGATGCCAGTAAATATCTCACTGAAGCTGATCTTAACTGTACAATTTTTAACTTTAAATGAGGAATGGGAAGTGATTTAGTCGGAAAATTTCCCATCCTACTTACCATATGCCAACATGCTTGAATTATTGGTGACCTGAAATTACAGAGTAGTCCTGGACAGGGTGTGGAGGAGCTGACCCACACTCTCATTGTTCCTTATTCCAGTAACGCTGCAAGAAGTTAAAGCCATCATAGGTATCTCTGGTGCACCCATGCCACTAAATTGAGTCTCGACTTTTCCTGTGGAGGTCCCTTGGATTTCAGAATGAGACATTTATTCAATCTCCTATTTTCATGGCATGCTGTTGCTTCCAGTTCTCCGGAGACAAGCAGTGATGCTATCGCACACAACATTGAAAGAGGTGGTGCAGTTAGAGGGAATTATGTATACTTTATGAAGCTCTGCCACTCATGGTGGGACAAAGGGAGGGGATTTGCACAGAAGACCTGAGTCAGAGGAATATAACATTGGAAGGGGATATGGGGCTTGAAGAAAATTGATAGGGTAGAACAAAGCCACAGGGACAAGGACAAGGATTTTGAAAGTAATGGAGGACTCTAACCGCAATAGCTCTCGTCTTAGTTTACATTAAAGTTTCACTATTAATGTTGATTAACTAAAGTGCTTCAAGTTTATATCTGTTATGAACTTGTGCTTAGCATTTATTACTGCAATATTGCTATCTTTCTGTATAAAGAGTGATGCTGACCTCTTACATTTTGCTATTTAATTTTTTTTAACAAATGTTCTTATTTTTCTTCCCCATAAACTCTAACTATTGGCACAAAGCTTCTAAAAGTTACATTGCAGAAAGGTCAGCATTCACTATTAAATAACTCACCAATGACTAAGGGGCGGGGGAGTGGGGGAGGGGGGGATTTAATCCCCCAGGAAGGGCGGGAGAGGGGTGGGAGGTTAAATTCTTAAAAATCTAAAACCCAACCCCAACCCACCGCAAATGTGCCTACTTCCGGTTGAACCGGGCCGGGTGAGTAACCTCTTCTCTGCAGGTGGATCAGAAATTTAAATATGTTAGTGATGCTACGTGCCTCAGATTTTTAGCAGCCATGTGAATTTAACAGCTGGGAACTGGGTTTTCCCGGGCTTGTGAAACCTGGCAGCTGAATGGAGGCAAGAACTGCCCTGTCCAACAGGTAAGTGTTTTTCCAGCACTGCTCGTGGGCCAGGAGGAACAGGAGTGCTTTCCCTTGCCCCTCAAACTTATCTGCCATGATCTGCCTTCCTTCACGCAATCAGCCACCCGCCCCCGTCCCCCAAACTCCCTCCCCCGTGGTCAACTGCCCCCCTCGCGATCAGATTCCCGTGCACCCCGATCTCTAGACTGACCTGCAATCTCCCCCACCGACAATCACTCCCTCCCTCCTCTCAGGTCCCCAGTTTCGATCTTTAATGGAGAAAAAAAATCAAACGAGGTCCTACTATTAAATTCGTAAGGACCTAAGTGTTCCCTGCATTTCTGGATTTCCTGGCTACTGTGAGTCCCCCCACTCCCTCACTATCACCCCATAAATATCGGGGCCTAAGTAACTGTGTATGAAGTGATTCCACGTTTTTCAGTGTTAACACTTGGATGCAATTTCCAGTAAATTGATTACTTTTGATAGACTTGATTTGGGGACTTAGCCTCCGGCAAAACCAAGTAAAGTTTATTGGATAGAAACAACATAGGCCTAAACATCAACAACCATAGAACTAGATGAAAATAGGCCCAGTGGAGGACTGTAAGTTGAGTTGTTCTCTATTTTCTGGTGTTACTGAGAACAAATCTCACAACTATGAATGATTAATGGCTTACTAATGTACCTGGCAGCTTTTGGAATTGAATCATTATAAACTGTGACTACATTTTAATTTTGATTTAATGAAACAGGCGGGAGCCTGGACTTCGCGCATAGAGGCCCCAACAAAAATGGCGGTGTCAGGAGGGGGAACAGGTCGGTAAATTCAGCCCCGCAATTTTTGGAGCAGCAACGTCCTGCTCCCATCCGATGGAGGCTGAGAAAATCGATCCTGATAGTGTCTTCAAAGGTAAGTGTCATACTTCTAATTCTATTGTAACTGCTGGTAGAGAATAAGCCAACAGCAAATACTCACAGTATACAAGTCAATTGCTCTTCATCATGTTAAAAACTAAATGGACCAAATGATTTTCCTCATAGGAACAAGAGCTATCAGAGGATGGAGAGGTAGTCATAGAGTCTCAGCTGCTTTATTGTATCATATTTTCTGCTCTGTCAGAAATAATTGAAAGTAAAATCAAAGAACATCACAACCAGCTAGGCTCGGCATACCCAAACTGTGCCTGAGGACTTGGTGTTAATCCTAAGCTAGAGCAGCAAGCGCTGTGCCACTCGTTACTTCAAATCACAGACCTAAAAGCTTGAAGAAGCTACACTGTGAAATGCGTTACTAATCAATAATAATTAACGTACAGTTATCAAGCATTTGACGGCTATATTAGCAGTGCAAAAACGAACAATCTTTCAACCTATTATAATTTGTACAAGCAAAATGATTTAAGAATATAAGAAATAGGAGCAGGAGTCAGTCATTTGGCCCCTCGAGCCTGCTCCACCATTTAATATGATTATGGCTGATCTGATCATGAACTCAGCTCCACTTCCCTGCCCTCTCCCCATAACCCTTTACTTCCTTATCACTCAAAAAACTGTCTATCTCCGCTTTAAATATATTCAATGACCCAGCCTCCACAGTTCTCTGGGGCAGAGAATTCCATAGATTTACAACCCTCAGAGAGAAGAAATTCCTCCTCATCTCAGTTTTAAATGGGTGGCCCCTTATTCTGAAACGATGTCCCCTAGTTCTAGATTCCCCTATGAGTGGAAATATCCTCTCTGCATCTACCTTGTTGAGCCCTCTCATTATCTTATATGTTTCAATAAGATCACCTCTCATTCTTCTGATCTCCAATGAGTATAGGCCCAACCTGCTCAACCATTCTTCATAAAAAAGCAACCTTACTACTTTTCAGGAGAAAAGAGGTGGCTATAAAAAGATATTAATGCCAAGCAATAAACATCCACACAATGTAACCCATTCCCAGTTTGCACCCACAGGAGTTAATATTCTCATGAATGTACATCAGTGATGGATTTATGGTTCCTGTTTTTCACCACCAGCTCTACACCATTAGTTCCAGCACCATGCCAAGGCCAACTCATTGCAGCCTGTAACATCACTCTGAACATTGTTTTAAATAATTGGATGTAGTCCTTAATATTGCAAGATTTTGTCGGTGTGATTTACCTGCTATAGTGGGCCCCATATTCCTCTCTGCTCCCCTTTCCCCACCCCACGCCACCTTTGACTAGGTGCTGGACAAACAAAGTGCAGCCCAAGTACACTGTGTCTGTCTTGTCCGCAGAATACTTAAACTTGGTATGCCAAGTCATTAGCATGGCCCACCTGTACCTCTTACAGGACCTCATGCCATGAAATGGGGATGGCAGTGCAGCGGCAAGCCAGAGAAGCCCGCAACTGCGGGCTGGCCACCAGCCTCAGGCCCTTCTGGCTGATGCTGGCATACAGTCACTTATCTGGGGAAGCCCTGAGGGACAATGTAAAGGAGATGGAGACTTGCATCTGGAAATTCAGCATGTCCTAGGAAGTACGTTGTGGAATATCGGGACCATTGTTTCTTTAAAAAAAAAACCTATTGTGCATTATTTAGCCCTGAAGATATCTTGGGGCCAAAATTGGTGGACATACCGTTGACACATCATCCAAAATCGCAAAATTGATCAAAAAATACCTACATACCACCCACATGCCACCCGGCAGCAAATTCATCAGCGTCATAATGCCTGGGTGGTATGCATACCATCCGGCCCCTCGGAGCACCTTACAAACGGCCCAAAAGTCCAACATTGATAGCATACCTCCGACATACCATCAGAGCTGCACACCGTCTGAAAAAAGGTGGTTTTATGCCGATGTTATGTCGGCGGTAAGTAAATTACAATGTTCCTCACTCCCACCCTTGCCCCCCCCCCCCCAGCGATCTAGTCCTCCCCCCAGAGATCTATTTCTCTACCCCCCCGCCCCCAGTGATCTAGTCCTCCCCCCCCAGTGGTCTCGTCCTCACCCCCAAGGGAGATCTAATCCTCCCAAGAGAGATCTAATCCCCCAGAGAAATCTAGTCCTCGCCCCCCAGAGATCTAATTTCCCCCCAGAGATCTAATCACCCCCAGAGATCTATTCCTCCACCCCAGAAAGATACGGAAATTAATAACAATATAAGTATTATAAATAAATCAAAAACACTGCACAAAACAATCAAAAATCTAAACAAACCTGGAGACACATACCTGTGATCTGACATCGGCAGTCTCTGGCCTCCAGACTGTTCTTCTCTGGGGGAGGGGTGGGGGGAGACTGAGGTTGATGGAAGAGCGCACGTGCGCAGAACAACTTACCCTACATCGCCGGAGCAGACCGTCCGTCACACTCTGCTCACACACCGCACAGGACTGCCCGGATCAATGTTGCCAACACTCCGCCTCAGTGGTACCGGGCGATGAAGATTGACCGACCTACGCGAGACCGTCGAGAATTGAGTGGTCCACCAAAGTCGGGCCCAGTAAGTTACAAATTAGTTAAACTCCTCCACTTTTGCTAGTTTCTTGAGTTTTCCAGAATGTACTGAATGTTTAAACAGAAAACAGCTGTTTAATCATCAGCTGGTTGCTTGTTGAACAAATATTGCATCCAACATATTTTGGAATCATGATTATGGTAGTTTTGTGATCCTGCAAGGTGATGTCATTAGGGATTTAGAACAGAATAGTAAATACCTTCACACTCTGACAGGGTGCAGGCTAACATGGACTATTTGAAATTTGATTGGAGTCTGCTTCAGACTAAGGAAATGTTTGATGGGCCCAGATTTGCATTATTCTCAAGTACAAGCTCAGAAATTGTTAGTATATTTGTGAAAAGCGAAGCAGAATTTTATTCATAATGCTTTACCACTAATTGCGGATAGTCAAACTTTATTTTTGCCCCAAGGTTCTGGAAAGGAACATGATATGTTGCCATGGAGCTCATCCAATGATACTAGTTGGTAAGTGCAGTCAGCAAGAAGCACACAAGTTAGCTACTAGAAAAATTAGGCCAGGTACCATGAGTGCATGGATTCACTGCTAGCTGCTAATAGTGAACGTGCCAACAGACAGCTACAGCATTCACAGTCACGCCTGTATTAGATTACACATGGCAATGTTGTGCCCTCATTCCCATCCAACTAAAACATATGACAATGTGTTGCATGCTTATTTTCATGCACATGGTGACTGGATCACCAACTGAAGGTCAGCAGTTAATGACAGATCTAGCACACATCCTATTCTCATTTCATGTATGGGGACTAAGGGGTTGAAATTCGATAGCGCTAAAAATGGACGCGAGCACCGTGACACGAGATATGCCCGAGCCCATTCTTAAAGCTGATCTGCCTTATGCACATAAAATGTTTTTAAAATCCTTCAGTACTAGAAAGCTAAGCTGTTTTTTGCACATAAAAAAGGACTAAAAGTGCTTCAGCACGAACAAAATGGTTCAACAGGCCAGGGTAAGGGACCCAGGGTTTCAGACACAGCACTCCAGCTTTGTGCAGGGGGTCAACACTGGAAGAGAGGTCCACTGCCCACAGGGGGTCAGGAGGCCCTCCAGAAAGAAGGATGTGGGACAAGATCGCCGAGTCATCACTGCCAGCACTGTCACCTCCAGGACCTGGCTCCAGTGCCAAAGAGGTTTCATTATCTCAGGTAAGTGGTCAAGATCAGTGAATGCATTTTTAAAAGCCATCTCCTATCAACTGCATTACTAACCTCACACATTGCTCAATGCACAACCCCCACCCCATCATTCACATAAGAACAAAGGAATATATGAATTAGGAGCAGTAGTAGGCCATACATCCCCTTGAGCCTGCTCTGCCATTCAATATGATAATGGCTGCTCTTTGATCTCAACTCCACTTTCCCGCCCGATCCCATTTCCCTTGATTCCTTTAGAGTCCAAATACCTATCTATTTCAACCTTGAATGTACTGAACGATTCAGCATCCACAGCCTTCTGGGGTAGAGAATTCCAAAGATTCACAACGTTCTGAGTGAAGAAATTCCTCCTCATCTCAATCTTAAATGGCCGACCTCTTATCCTGAGACTGCACACGCTATTTCTAAAATCTCCAGCAAGAAAAACCTCTCAGCATCTACATGGTCACTCCCTCTCAAAATCTTATATATTTTAATGAGATTGAATGGCAAAGCAGCGACTCGTGCTCCTAATTCTCATGTTCTTATGTTCTTAATCCTCTCATCCCAGGAATCAATCTAGTGAACCTTTGTTGCACTGCCTCTAAGGCAGGTATATCCTGCCTCAGATAAGGAGACTAAAACTGTGCACAGTATTCCATGTGTGGTCTTACCATAGGCCTATATAACTGTAGTATGATTTCCTTACTTTTGTACTCCAATCTCTTTGAATAAAAGCCAACACGCCATTTGCCTGCCTAATTGTTTACTGTACCTGTATGCTAACTCTCTGTGTTTCCTGTATGAGGACACCTATATCTCTCTGAACACCAACATTTAATAGCTTCTAAACATTTGAAGAATATTCTGTTTTTCTTTTCTTCCTACCAAAATGAATAGCCTCACATTTCCCTACTTTATACTCCATCTACCACCTTACAGGAAAGATGAGATTGCACTAGAGAGGGTACAGAGGAGATTTACGAGGATGTTGCCTGGACTGGAGAATTTTAGCAATGAGGAAAGATTGGATAGGTGGGTTGTTTTCTTTGGAAGAGAAGAGGCTGAGGGGAGACCTAATTGAGGTGCATACAATTATGAGGGGCCTAGATAGAGTAGATAGGAAGGACCTATTTTCCTTTGCAGAGGGGTCAATAACCAGAGGACATAGATTTAACGTAATTGGTAGCAGGTTTAGAGGAGATTTGAGGAGAATTTTCTTCACCCAGAGGATGGTAGGAGTCTGGAACTCACTGCTTGAAAGGGTGATAGAGGCAGAAATCCTCAGAGCATTTATAAAGTACTTGGATATGCACTTGAATTGCCGTAACCTACAAGGCTACGGACCAAGAGCTGGAAAGTGGGATTAGGTTGATAGCTTTTTATCGGCCAGCAGGGACATGATGGGCCAAATGACCTCCTTCCATGCTGTAAATTTCTATGATTCTTATTGCCCAGTCACCTAACCTGTCTATATCCCTTTTCAAACTCTTTGTGTCCTCCTTACAGTTTACTTTCCCACCTAGCTTTGTATCCTCACCAAACTTGGATACATTATACTCGGTCCCTTCATCTAAGTTATTAATATAGATTATAAATAGCTAATCTTTGCTGCACCCCACTAGTTACAGCCTGTCAACCTGAAAATGATCCATTTATCCCTACGCCCTGTTTTTTGTCCATTAACCAATCCTCTATCCATGCTAATATATTACCCCCAACCCCATGAGCCCTTATCTTGCATAACAACCTTTTATATGACACCTTATTGAATGCATTTTGGAAATCCAAATATACTACATCCATTGATTCCCCTTTATCTACCCTACTATTCACATCCTCAAGAAACTCTAATAAATTTATTAAACACGATTTCCCTTTCATAAAACTATGTTGACTCTGCCTAATCATATTATAATTTTCTAAGTGCCATTTCCTTAATAATGGATTCCAGCATTTTCCTGACAATTGATGTCCGGCTAACTGGCCTGCAGTTCCCGGTTTTCTCTCTCCTTCCTTTCTTAAATAGAGGAATTACACTTGCAGCCCTACCAACAATTTCTACCAAAAGTCACACCTCATATTCCTAGCTTCCCCTCACACCTTAGTGGAGATGGTGATGGCCATCCTTAGCAGTGGCATGGCTGAGCCTGTGGCCAGTGGTGGGGCTGAAAGATGCCGGTATCCTCATACTTTATCCTCTTTCTAACATCCTACTTTCCCCTCATCCCACAATCTTCTGATTTACAAGCTGCTCATGGTGTAAACAGGCACCTCTTGCTTTCCCCCATCCCTCCCCTCACCACAAACCTACTCTTGTGCCTTCCTCTTTCAGATACCCAAGAGATCCAGCCTTCCCAGTCAGTGGGTAACAAGAAGAGGGAGGTGAAGAGGAAGGAGGAGAGGAAGGAGGAGAAGAGGAGGAGGGAGGTGGAGAAGGAGGAGGAGAAGAGGGAGGAAAAAAAGAGGGAGGAGGAGATGAGGGGGAAGGAGATGAGGGAGAAGGAGACGAGGGAGGAGGAGATGAGGGAGGAGGAGATGAGGGAGGAGGAGACGAGGGAGGAGGAGACGAGGGAGGAGGAGACGAGGGAGGAGGAGATGAGGGAGGAGAAGACAAGGAAGGAGGAGACGAGGGAGGAGGAGATGAGGGAGGAGGAGACGAGGGAGGAGGAGATGAGGGAGGAGGAAATGAGGGAGGAGGCGGAGGAGGGTGAGGAGAGGGAGAAGGAGAAGGAGAATAAGAAAAAAAAAATACTTGATTTCACACTCCCAGCCAACAGCTCATCATTGTCAACCTGCAAGGCTATCTGCAGTGTCCCCCAATGAAAGTCAGCAGTCTTCTGCCAGTCACGCTGAAGCGACTGGGGTAGCACTGCATAACAGCACTAAGATAGGCAAAGGCACAGGTAAGACACTCAATAAGAGAATGCACAAGGGTGATTATTTGATTTTTTAATGAAATATTTGATGCGTATATGGATAACGGTGGATTGGAAAGTTTGCTTCGTGGTGGCTTTTATTTCAGCGTTGTGGCCAAGAGAACGGTGTGATGGTCAGTAACAGAGGGAAGATAAGGTGTGGGACCTTAGTAGGGTTGTGGTCACTGGTACCATCGGGGGATGATTCCATCCCGAATATTATAACCAGCAGGGGCTGTCTGGGTTGCCTCCTCTCTCCTGCTTCCTCCTCCCTCTGTGAGCAGCTTTTCCCCTTTGCTGCCACTGCTCCATCTCCATGTGATGCTGTAGCCCAAGGGGGACTGCAACTAGAGTCCCCAGGACTAGGAGCAAGTGGTGTTCTCAGAGGCCTTCCTTTAACAGCCAAAGCCTTGCAAACATCTAGCAGCACTCCCTGCAGTCCCTGCACAACTTCTTAAATGTATTGGACCTCGCCACTGCACCAATAAAATGTGAAAAAAGTGCAAAAGCAAAAATCTAAACTTACCTGAAAGTTGTGTCTGTCCCTTTAAGAAGCGCTGGCAGCGTCTCTGTTGTACTGCTGCATATACGTTCTTCTGTGTGTGGTTTGGAGAGGATGGTATTAAAAGTAGCAAAGTTGAAAATCTTGGGTCTTGCATCAATTCAGGCATTGCATGCCGAGTGACGTCATGATCTGTATCATTTAAATATGTTTGACGATTGTCGGCAACAGCAGCGCTGACGACCTGACCAAAATGGCGGTTCCTGCGTTTCTCATGGAAGCAAGCGAAAGCAGGCGGCCGCCATTTTTTCTGCCAAACCAGCCTTAATGGCTGGCACTAAAGGTTCCAATTTCACAGCCCAGGAATATTAGTATATAATAAAAATGGTCTTTTACCTCTCGGTTTTCATAAGGTAAATGTCAGGAGCACATAATACATGGTGTGGGAAAGGAATCAGCTCAATGGGATTTTCTGGTCCCTTGCTCTCTTTTGAACCATTGAAAGTCCTGAAGAACCTAAGGTAAATAGCATCAGCATTGTGATGTGTGGCACTGATGCTACTTAGCAATGCACAAACACAATGCAGTGTTACATAGAGAGATGTGAAAAGGAGAGAAAATAAAGTAAGGACACATGGAGAGGATTTTTTTTGCACAGTTCCACTCGGAACTGTTGTTATACTTGCGCCAACAATAATACAGACAGGAGCAATAAAATGCTACCAGCATTGTGTCATAAACACTGCAAAAATGATCCGAAGACACAAGAAAATAGGGGGCAGTCATGGACATGTTTCACTTCTGATTACTCAGACTGCTGACCATCATTATATCTCACTACTGCTATTCCTGTTTAAGCAGTTACACCCCCCCCCCCCAATAACAATACACGTTTTTGTACTCTCAACATTAGCAGTTTATTTTTCTATTCCAAACTGGCAGCATCCACTCTCTGCTCTATTCATTCTTGTTCTTGTCAGCTACTCTTTAAACATATTTTTGTTCAACACTGGCATGAATGGGCTTCCTGGCTGGTCAAAGCAAGGCTTAACTAATTTAGGAACTCTCAGTGGAAAAGGATTTTATGTGAAAAGATTCCCCCTTCAGTCATTATTGTGCCCAATGGTGCTCCATAATCTCCATAAAGGAATAAAAGCCTTGAGCCAAGCACAGAAAATGTAGAGGTTTTTGTTTTTCCCCTGACTAATAAATGCATGAGTTTTCCCTAATTAAGCAGATTTTATTTGAAAACATATATTAATTTAGAACTATTCCTCAAGGGTAAGAGTGGAGGGTGAGGGAGGCATGCCAGTAATGCCCTTTAATTTCACTTTAAGAGGTGACCGCTGTTGATGCTGACAACCTCCAAATTAATTTTAAAATTCGTCCTTCTTGCTCCTCGCATGACCAGTTCATAATCCCACTGACAGCCTGCACCAATCTTCTCTCCCACATTGTAACAGCCCATGCACACATACGCACCCATCCCCCATCACTGAGCTATTCGACACCTATCCAAAAGAAACAAAGGGTTTTTCCCCCCCAAAATACCCAACAATAATATTAATAGGAAAATGAAAAGCCCAATCAAAGAGAACAACAGTAGAATCAAGTTCCTCCTTTCCCAAAATCTGTTCCACCACATAAAGCAGATGTAGGGCAGATGCTTCGTCCTTGAATTGTCAAACGGAAGAAAAAGTGAATGTAACATTAAAAGATACTTAGATACTTCTAAATAGCCGAGTGGTTGCTAAAATACAGGGATAGAAATATTTTTATCTAGAAATGCCACGGTAAATTTCTAGACATTTCTTTTAATTAAAAGTGTTGTCGTATGAAGCACAACATGGTAAAAAAAGACAACCACCCCTCATCCCCCCATCATGTCCTGTGCAGCACTTTAAAGGACGAAAATCCCCATTATAAAGTTCTATTTCTATGTCAGCAAGAAACAGCACATCAGAATATTTTGGGTAAATCTCCTCTCTATAACCTCAGATTTCAACAGAAACTAAAAAAATAACTAAAAACTTGCTTTTATCTGTAAATATTATTTGGTTTTCAGTGGGCTGACATTTTAATTCTGTGTACAAAATTATATGATAAATTGTATGCATGCATACTTGCATATGAACAAAATAGAGTAAAATGAAATAATAATTGTGGTACAATGTCTCTTTCTTTCAGGAACGAGCTTAGCATATTACCTTCAAAACCTGTTCAATGTTGGCACAGGATAAATGGGTACACTGTGAGATGGCATTTAGTGAAGTGCACCATTAAAAAGGAATGCAAAATTTCATGCAGCTCAGTGAGAGCTATTATTTTCAGTTTCCAGTAGAGGGTTCAATAACCATTTCCTTTCCAAAACTGACTGCATTTGTTTGGTTACTGATTGATTGGGAGAGGACAAGGGCAGGAAATGTGTTTCAGGCTCACCTCTTCTTAAAAAGGATAAAATAATACGTCACAGATGTTGCATTCCTGTCTCAGTTAATGAACTGGATGTAGCTTTGGATTTTATCTTATGCAGAAGGTTGTGTTCATTCTGAATGAGAATCCCATCAACAATGCCAGCTCTCTTGTCAAGAGCACAGCATGTTTAACAATTTCATTACCAGAGCGACATTTAGCCTAAAACAAAATTGATTTGCTTGGTGACAAAAGAATGAATCGTTTGAGGAACAATTATGATTCTAAGTTTAAATGATTTTTTAAAAACTAAGGTAGCAATCTCCTATCCTCTTCAAATGTATATGTGTTTATGTCGTAAATTAAATCTTTTTGAATCTTTGTGTTTATCCCCATATAACAACCTCTGATGATGAAAAGTATGATGCAATAATGTCCATTTGTTCATACTGCTTCTATTATTTGTTGCGACTATATTTGAAAATTACAAATGAAAAGTTTTTTTTAAGCTAACAATTCAAAATTAATTATATACATAATAATATATACATACAAAGAATAAAAAGAACACAAGAATGTCAAATGATCAAATTATAATCTTATTCCAGGAGGTGGAATCAATGTTAGCCACAAACAAAATAGAATAAATGATAAAATACAACCAAAACAAAAAGGTACCATCATTTTATTGGTAGCATTTCAATTAAAATAACAAAACGAAAACAAAATAATTAAATCCTAACAACATGAAATTTAGAAAGTTATTTTACAACCAGGACTCTGCTCTGAATCAAAGACTAGAGAAGAACATATCCGGCAAGTCTTACGGGCCATTACTTTAATTATAACCCTTGCCATGTAGGATTGAGTTGACCCATCAAAAGGAAGTGCAGTGGAGCAGCAATAATGAAGTCAAATGTGTAATTCGTTTTAGCACTTAGAGCTCACTTCGGTCATGCAATTAAAGAGGCATATCCCTTTTGGTACATTTCCTTAAAATCAAATCTGCATGACAGCCTTCTCCACTTGTTTCACCATTCCACAATATGCCGTTGTCTTCCTATAAAATTTAATAAAAGAAAAATGAAGGCAGGCTGCAAAACTTGTCTGATATTCACTGGATAGTGAAAAGGTTTATTTCTCGATCACCCCCACCCCACCCTCTCCCTCCAAAGATACATGTTTTACTACTTTAAAGGTGCTATATAAATACAAGTTGTTGTTGTATTTCCTTCTGTGAATAAACAGATAGAGATGAAGATATTGTTTCTGGACTTGATTTTAGATACATTCTACAGCACTGGATGCATCAGGCATTCTATAATGTGGCTGGAGTGCATGTAAACAAATGCTCAATGGAAGATTTTCAAAGCAAAATATGATGGGACCCACATGATTACCTTGACTTCTAAATGATACTGGACAAAACACACAATAGCTCATTTTGCACGAATTCTGATAATAAAAGACATGCATTCAAATGACCCAAAATGGGAAGGGCTACTTCAGTTTTATTGATTACTTTAATTTGGATTAATTGAGCTTTAAACACTTTATGGAACGTAATAAAAGATAGAATTGAAATGGTTTCTAAGTAAAAGGATTCAAAGTCATTGTTAACTAAATTATCTTTACGCCTTCAGAAAAGTGAACCCTGTACTCCAGCTCCATGATTTGCATTACCCAACTATCCAGCATTCAGTGACAGCAATTGATAAACTCTGTTTTGCTGACTTGTGCGCAGATTTGTATACATACCAATTGAAGGCCTTTGAGACAATCTCATTCAAAAGCAGTAACATTAACAGCACAAGTCATTTTCAGGAAGAGGCTGTTAACTAAGACTACCCTGCAACTGCCAGCAACACCTATTTCCAGGAAGTCCTTTGACACTAAAGAGTGTATTTTATGAATTTGCATTCCCAGCTTAGAGTTTTGTGCACCAGGAATACATAATGGAAATTCTACCATGGAGATCAGCCCTCCTGGACAACATTTCCTATCCGTTAATAGCAATGGGTGGAAAATCCTGTAGGGCCTATTGACCTTTGCTGCTGAATTCCCGATATGCACAGCTTTAAGTCAGCAACATTGGATTCTTAAAATCTGCCCTTACGTGTAAGTGTTTTGTAATTTTGGACTCTGGATTTACAGCATCTGACACCTTGAATTGCCCAAATCTCAAATTTAAGATTGCATCATCAACCACTTTCTCCATCACAATCTTGTCTTGTATTTTATTGATTATTTATTGACTATGGTCATTGCTCCTTTGACATTTTCTTTCTTGTACCTACTAAATTGAAAATATATCTTCCTACATGCTTTTCCTCATCTCAGCATCCTCACTGTGTTGACATCACAAATCATCATCCAGTTCCCTGCTCTAACTCACTCTTTCCCCAGACTTCAAACAGTGGCACTCTCTACTTCACTCAGCCTTCTCATCCTCTTACTATCTAAAGCTATTTAAAACACAAGTTTGTAATCACCTCACTGCAACTTCTTGATATGGCTTGACTTTTCTCCTAGATTGTATCCTGCACAGAGATTAATGTAAATAGTCATTCCCTGCGTTCAATTAGAGACCACTTACTTTTAAGCACACCATGAAGTCAAATTGAGTTTACTTGCTTCTCCTTTTACTTTTTAAAAGATATTGCCTATCTATTGATATTCCCTATCTGTTCAGTTCTGATCTGTTGATATTTTATGGACATGATATTTGAGTCAACCTGGTGCTCATGTGACAGTTTTATTTGTGATTGATTTAGCAGACAAGAGAGTCCTGATTTTTAACTGGGGCAGGAATAGGATATGCGGGGGCCGAAGCAAGGAAGGAACTGCCTGGTCTTCCAGGTTTTATTAGCATATCGTGTCCGACATCGATGGGAATGAGGTTACCACCAGCGGGTGGGAGTCGAGAGATGTGAAGGAGGTGTGTCAAGTGCCACTGGGAACCCACGGAAACAATCCCCAGTAAGGTAAGTAAAGAATGGGGGGAGATGGGAAAAGTCTGCGATTTGGGGTTGGGTGGAGACTCAGCACAGGGGAAGCCCATCGGATCATTCCCATACCTGATTTCAGTCCGGCTAAAATGGTGGGGTTGGGAACATGTGTGGAATGCAGAGCAACCCCATCCCCACCCGTCATCTTAACCCCCCTGCCTGCACCGTTTCCGCCGGTGGAATGGGTTTTAAATTTCCCTAAGGTTTTTATTTATATAGATGAATGTTTCTTTTACGACCCAGAACAAGGTGAGGCTACACAAATATTAATAGGTTAGATTTATCCATTTTCATGCAATCTCCTTGACCAGGATAATCTCATAAAATCACTAATGGAAACTGCCCACTTCAACAAGCACAATAAAAAGGACAGCTTCACACTGCACAGCCATTCTTTTTTGTAAAATTGAGCTGTAATTTTTTTTTTACATATAAAATATTTCAGGACTTACTTAAAGGAACCAAATTTTCTTGAAAAATACATGTCTCGACCATATTGTTAAAGTTGTATTTATTTTAAAAGGAGAAGCCCCACTCAGATAAAATTGTTAGGGGCAAAATCATTAATATTGTATTGTAGTTTACTATTACCAGTAAAAACTCTAATTAAAAAAAAATATTTAACGTGTCTTCTAATGATGGAAGAAATACAAAAATCAGTGGAGTCCCACTTGTCCTTACATCCATGCAAAGTCAAGCCAGTAACTGGATTCACCCAATATTAGCTTTAATCTAACAAGTATTAAATGTACAAGAACATACTCTAAACTGCAAAAGGTTGCCTAATTAATGCTCCATCTAGTGGATAAACTGCTATTTGTAGCACTTTGATTAAATGGACTTTACTTAGATGATCAAGATCAGGAGATGTGGTTGCTTGACCCCATTACCCTGGTTACAGGCACAGATGTCATCTGTTCCGTATTATAATATTATTACTAATTATTATTATTACTTGCATTCAGCACCTTGTAACTTTGAAGCATCGTAAAACAATTTTCCCGCAACGCAAATGCATACCTTTGAAATGCATTGACTGTTATGTGAACATATGCAGCAGTCATTTTGTGCCAGCAACACCTCACAAACAGCAATGAAATAAATAGCACTTAGCCTGTTGTTATATTGATTGAGGGGAGAAATATTAACAAGAATTCCAAGAGGGTTCCATGCTTTTCTTCGAATAGTGCCACAGTATCTTTAACATCCACCTGAACATCGGTTTAATATCTCATCTGTTGACAATGCAATGCTCCCCTAGAATCTCAGCCTGGATCATAAGCCCAAACTCTGGAATGGACTCAAACTCAAAATCTTCTGACACTGGAATGAGAGTGCTACCAACTGAGTCAAGCTGACACACAAAAATCGTACATCTAAACCAGAATTGAACCTGATATGACCAAAACACACACTCTAAAACACAATTTAAAGTTATGATCATCATCGGCCGACTATCCCTGTCCCACCCACTTTTCCCCCAACGACTGTCTGTCCCACCTGTGACAGGGACTGTGATTCTCGTATTGGACTGTTCAGTCACCTAAGGGCTCATTGTAAGAGTGGAAGCAAGTCTTCCTCGATTCCGAGAGACTGCCTATGATGATGATGATCATCATTGGGGCTTGGATGTTCTTTCATCGACTTGTTATGTTTCATGGTCATTGATTAATTCAAGGATTAGCTCATTTTATGACATTTCCTCCATCAAGAGTCCCACTGACCTCCTCCAGGTGCTCATTCGCCCAAAGTCATTGATACTTCTGGAGGTTGCCAGGTTACTTAACCGCGCCGCCCAGTGTTGACCAATCACAGGTAGCACCATCCATTGTAATTATAGCAGTAGGTTTTAACACCTGAACTGATACCAAGGTTCTAATAATTTAATAAACTAAATGGGCCTTGAAGGTATTTAAAACCTGAATTTAAAAAACTAGAGGGGGAATTTTAATTCCTTGGATGGAAACCAATAACATGTGCAGGCAGCCTACCAGGATGCTGCAGAGAGCGGCCGGCCCAAATTAATGGCCGGTCATAATTAATATGATGTATGACGTACATTGGACCCCGATTATATTTTAACCACTAACTGAGTGGCACACCCTCGATGGCTGTCCCGCTCAGTGAAACCTCATCTGAAAGAAGAGGTGCTGTAAGTTAAGCTTTAAACTTTAATTTGTGGTGGCAGGAGGAGCAGGAGTGCACCTCCAAGCCCCACAAGGAAAGTCTGGACCTTTGCTGCGCCCACCATGCCACCCATGAAATCCATTCGCAATCCTTCTCAATGAAATTTTTCTGAGTTCCAGTGGGTGGCCTCTGAATAGCCCGATCCTCAGCTGCCCGATCCTGAGCTGCCCGATCCTGAACTGCCCGTTGCTGAACGGCCCGATCCTGAACTGCCATATCCTGATTGGCCCGATCCTGAACTGCCCGATCCTGAACTGCATGATCCTGAACTGCCCGATCCTGAGCAGCCCGATCCTGAACTGACCGATCCTGAACTGCCCGATCCTGAACTGCCATATCCTGATCGGCCCGATCATGAACTGCCCGATCCCGAACTGCCCGATCCTGAACTGCCCGATCCTGAGCTGCCCGATCCTGAACTGCCCGATCCTGAACTGCCATATCCTGATCGGCCCGATCCTGAACTGCCCGATTTAGAACTGCCCGATCCTGAACTGCCCGATCCTGAGCAGCCCGATCCTGAACTGATCGATCCTGAACTGCCCGATCCTGAACTGCCATATCCTGATTGGCCCAATCCTGAACTGCCCGATCCTGAACTGCCCAATCCTGAGTTGCCCGATCCTGAACTGCCATATCCTGATCGGCCCGATCCTGAACTGCCCGATCCTGAACTGCCTGATCCTGAAGCCCGATCCTGAACTGCCCAGTACTGAGCGGCCCGATCCTGAACTGTCCGATCCTGAACTGCCATATAATGATCGGCCCGATCCTGAACTGCCCGATCCTGAACTGCCCGATCTAGAGTTGCCCGATCCTGAGTTGCCCGATTCTGAACTGCCCGATCCTGAGTTGCCCGATCCTGAACTGCCTGATCCTGAACTGCCTGATCCTGAACTACCCGATCCTGAACTACCCGATCCTGAACTGCCTGATCTGGAACTGCCCGATCCTGAACTGCCCGATTCTGAACTGCCTGATCCTGAGCTGCCTGATCCTGTGCTGCCTGATCCTGACCTGCATGATCCTGAACTGCCCGATCCTGATCTGCCCGATCCTGAACTGCCTGATCCTGAACTGCCCGATCCTGAACTGCCTGATCCTGAGCTGCCTGATCCTGAACTGCCTGATCCTGAACTGCCTGATCCTGAACTGCCCGATCGTGAACTGCCCGATCCAGAATTGCCTGATCCTGAACTGCCCGATCCTGAACTGCCCGATCCGGAACTGCATGATCCTCTACTGCCCCATCGTGAACTGCCCGATCCTGAACTGCCTGATCCGGAACTTCCCAATCCTGAGTTACCTGATCCTGAACTGCCCAATCCTGAACTGCCCAATCCTGAACTGCCGGATCCTGAACTGCCCGATCTTGAACTGCAAGATCCTGAACTGCCTGATCTTGAACTGCCCGATCCTGAACTGCCCGATCCTGAACTGCCCGATCCTGAACTGCCTGATGCGGAACTGCCCGATCCTGAGCTGCCCGATCCTAAACTGTCGGATCGTGAACTGCCCAATCCTGAACTTCCCGATCCTGAACTGCCCGATCCTGAACTTCCCGATCCTGAACTGCCCGTTCCTGAACTGCCCGATCCTGAACGGCCCGATCCTGAACGGCCCAATTCTGAGCGGTCTTATTCTGACCTGCCCGATCCTGAACTGCCCGATCCTGAATTGCCCGATCCTGAACTACCTGATCCTGAGCTGCCTGATCCTGAACTGCCGGATCCTGAACTACCTGAACCTGAACTGCCGGATCCTGAACTGCCTGATCCTGAGCTGCCTGATCCTGAACTGCCCGATCCTGAAAATCCCGATCCTGAACAGCCCGATCCTTAACTGCCCGATCATGAACTGCCGGATCCTGAACTGCCTGATCCTGAAATGCCCGATCCTGAACTGCCGGATCCTGAACTGCCTGATCCTGAGCTGCCTGATCCTGAACTGCCTGATCCTGAACTGCCTGATCCGGAACTGCCCGATCCTGAACTGCCCGATCCTGAGTGGCCTGATCCTGAACTGCCCGATGCTGAACTGCCCGATCCTGAACTGCCCGATTCTGAACTGCCCGATCTGGAACTGCCCAATTCGGAACTGCCGGATCCTGAACTGCCGGATCCTGAACTGCCCGATCCTGAACTGCCGGATCCTGAACTGCCCGATCCTGAACTGCCCGATCCTAAGCGGCCCGATCCTGAACTGCTGGATCCTGAACTGCCGGATCCTGAACTGCCCGATCCTGAACTGCTGGATCCTGAACTGCCGGATCCTGAACTGCCCGATCCTGAACTGTCGGATCCTGAACTGCCGGATCCTGAACTGCCCGATCCTGAACTGCCGAATCCTAAACTGCCGGATCCTGAACTGCCGGATCCTGAACTGCCGGATCCTGAACTGCCCGATCCTGAACTGCCTGATCCTGAACTGCTCGATCCTGAGTGGCCCGATCCTGAACTGCCCAATCCTGAGCTGTCTGATCCTGAGTTGCCTGATCCTGAGTTACCCGATCCTGAACTGCCCGATCCTGAACTGTCCGATCCTGAACAGCCGGATCTTGAACTGCCCGATCTTGAACTTCTGCATCCTGAACTGCCTGATCCTGAACTGCCCGATCCTGAACTGCATGATCCAGAACTGCCCGACCCTGAATTGCCGGATCCTGAACTGCCCGATCCTGAACTGCCAGATCCTGAAATGCCGGATCCTGAACTGCCGGATCCAGAACTGCCCGATCCTGAACAGCCGGATCCTGAACTGCCCGATCCTGAACTGCAGGATCCTGAACTGCCCGATCCTGAACAGCCGGACCCTGAACTGCCCGATCTTGAACTTCCGCATCCTGAACTGCCTGATCCTGAACTGCCCGATCCTGAACTGCATGATCCAGAACTGCCCGACCCTGAATTGCCCGATCCTGAACTGCCCGATCTGGAACTCCCTGATCCTGAGCTGCCCAATCCTGAACTGCCCGATCCAGAACTGCCCGATCCGGAACTGCCCGATCCTGAACTGCCCGGTCCGGAACTCCCTGATCCTGAGCTGCCCAATGCTGAACTGCCCGATTGTGAACTGCCTGAACCTGAACTGCCCGATCCTGAACTGCCTGATCCTGAATGCCCGATCTTGAACTGCCAGATCCGGATTTGCCCAATCCTGAGCTGCCCAATCCTGAGCTGCCGGATCGTGAACTGCCCAATCCTGAACTTCCCGATCCTGAACTGCCCGATCCTGAACTGTCCGATCCTGAATTGCCGATCCTGAGCGGCCCGTTCTTGAACTGCCTGATCCTGAACTGCTCGATCCTGAACTGCCGGATCCTGAACTGCCCGATCCTGAACTGCTGGATCCTGAACTGCCGGATCCTGAACTGCCCGATCCTGAACTGTCGGATCCTGAACTGCCGGATCGTGAACGGCCCAATCCTGAACTTCCCGATCCTGAACTGCCCGATCTAGAACTGTACAATCCTGAACTGCCCGATCCAGAACTGCCCGATCCGGAACTGCCTGATCCTGAACTGCTGGATCCTGAAATGCCGGATACTGAACTGCCCGATCCTGAACTGCCTGATCCGGAACTGCCTGATCCTGAACTGCTGGATCCGGAAATGCCGGATACTGAACTGCCCGATCCTGAACTGTCAGATCCTGAACTGCCCAATCCTGAACTGCCGGATCTTGAACTGCCCGATCCTGAACTGCCCGATCCTGAACTACTCAATCCTGAACTTCCTCATCCTGAACTGCCCGATCCTGAGCGGCGCGATCCTGAACATTCCCGATCCTGAACTGCCTGATCCTGAGCTTCCCAATTCTGAACTGCCCGATCCTAACCTGCACGTTCCGCAACTGCCCGATCGTGAACTACCCGATCCTGAAATGCCCAATCCTGAACTGCCCGATTCTGAACTGCCCTTCCCGGAACTGCCCGATCCTGAACTGCCCGATCCTGAGATGCTCGATCCTAAACTGCCGGATCATGAACTGCCCAATCCTGAACTTCCAGATCCTGAACTGCCCGATCCAGAACTGTCCAATCCTGAACTGCCCGATCCTGAACTGCCCGATCCAGAATTGCCCGATCCGGAACTGCCTGATCCTGAACTGCCCGATCCTGAAATGCCTGATCCTGAACTGCCCGATCCTGAACTGCCCAATCCTGAGCAGCCCGATCCTGAACTGTCGGATCCTGAACTGCCCGATCCTGAACTGCCAGATCCTGAACTGCCCGATCCTGAACTGCCCGATACTGAACTGCTCGATCCTGAACTGCCTCATCCTGAACTGCCCGATCCTGAGCGGCGCGATACTGAACATTCCCGATCATGAACTGCCTGATCCTGAACTGCCCGATCCTGATCTGCCCGCTCCGGAACTGCCCGATCCTGAGCTGCCCGATCCTAAACTGCCGGATAGTGAACTGCCCAATCCTGAACTTCCCGATCCTGAACTGCCGGAGCCTGAACTGCCCGATCCGGAACTGCTCGATCCTGAACTGCCGGATCCTGAACTGCCCGATCTTGAACTGCCCGATCCTGAGTTACCTGATCCTGAACTGCCCGATTCTGAACTGCCCGATCCTGAACTGCCCGATCCTGATCTGCCTGTTCCTGAACTGCCCGATCCTGAGCGGCCCGATCCTGAACTGCCCGATCCTGAGCGGCCCGATCCTGAACTGCCTGATCCTGAGTTGCCTGATCCTGAATGGCCCGATCCGGAACTGCCAAATCCTGAGCGGCCCGATCCTAAACTGCCGGATCATGAACTGCCCAATCCTGAACTTCCCGATCCTGAACTGCCGGAGCCTGAACTGCCTGATCCGGAACTGCCCGATCCGGAACTGCCCGATCCTGAGTTACCTGATCCTGAACTGCCCGATCCTGAACTGCCCGGTCCTGAACTGCCCGATCCTGAATTGCCTGATCCTGAATGGCCCGATACTGAACTGCTTATCATGAGCGGCCCGTTCCTGAACTGTCTGATTCTGAACTGCTCGATCCTGAATTGCTCGATCCCGAGCGGCCCGATCCTGAACTGCCCGATCCTGAACTTCGATATCCTGAGCTGCCCGATCCTGAACTTCCTGATCCTGAACTGCCTGATCCTGAACTTCCCGATCCTGAACTTCCCAATCCTGAGTTACCTGACCTGAACTGCCCGATCCTGAACTTCCCAATCCTGAACTGCCGGGTCCTGAACTGCCCGATCTTGAACTGCAGGATACTGAACTGCCTGATCCTGAACTGCCTGATCCTGAACTGCATGATCCGGAACTGCCCAATCCTGAATTGCCCGATCCTGAACTGCCCGATCCGGAACTCCCTGATCCTGAGCTGCCCAATGCTGAACTGCCCGATCGTGAACTTCCTGATCCTGAACTGCCTGATCCTGAACTGCCCGATCCTGAACTGCCCGATCCTGAGCTGCCCAATCCTGAGCTGCCGGATCGTGCACTGCCCAATCCTGAACTTCGCGATCCTGAACTGCCCGATCCTGAGCGGCCCGTTCCTGAACTGCCTGATCCTGAACTGCTCGATCCTGAACTGCTCAATCCTGAGTGGCCTAATCCTGAACTGCACGATCCTGAACTTCCCGATCCTGAGCTGCCCGATCCTGAACTTCCTGATGCTGAACTGCCCGATCCTGAACTTCCCGATCCTGAACTGCATGATCCTGAACCGCCTGATCCGGAACTGCCCGATCCTGAGATGCCCGATCCGAAACTCCCGGATCGTGAACTGCCCAATCCTGAACTTCCCGATCCTGAACTGCCCGATCCCCCGATCCAGAACTGTCTAATCCTGAACTGCCCGATCCAGAACTGCCCAATCCAGAACTGCCTGATCCTGAACTGCTGGATCCTGAAATGCCAGATCCTGAACTGCCCGATCCTGAATTGCCCGATCCTGAACTGCACTGTCCCGAACTCCCTGATCCTGAGCTGCCCAATGCTGAACTGCCCGATCGTGAACTGCCTGATCCTGAACTGCCCGATCCTGAACTGCCCGATCCTGAACTGCCCGGTCCTGAATGCCTGATCTTGAACTGCCTGATTCGGAACTGTCCGATCCTGAGCTGCCCAATCCTGAGCTGCCGGATCGTGAACTGCCCATTCCTGAACTTCCCGAACCAGAACTGCCCGATCCAGAACTGTACAATCCTGAACTGCCCGATCCTGAACTGCCCGATCCAGAACTGCCCGATCCGGAACTGCCTGATCCTGAACTGCTGGATCCTGAAATGCCGGATACTGAACTGTCTGATCTTGAACTGCCAGATCTTGAACTGCCCGATCA
The DNA here is from genome assembly GCF_044704955.1 of Pristiophorus japonicus. Taxonomy (NCBI): domain Eukaryota; kingdom Metazoa; phylum Chordata; class Chondrichthyes; family Pristiophoridae; genus Pristiophorus; species Pristiophorus japonicus. The sequence continues at coordinate 107,401,747 of NC_091977.1, forward strand.
TGAACTGCCGGATCTTGAACTGCCCGATCCTGAACTGCCCAATCCTGAACTGCCCGATCCTGAACTGCCATGATCCTGAACTGCCTCATCCTGAACTGCCCTATCCTGAACTGCCCGATCCGGAACTGCCCGATTCTGAACTGCCCGATCCTGAGATGCTCGATCTGAAACTGCCGGATCGTGAACTGCCCGATCCGGAACTGCCCGATTCTGAACTGCCCGATCCTGAGATGCTCGATCCGAAACTGCCGGATCGTGAACTGCCCAATCCTGAACTTCCAGATCCTGAACTGCTTGATCTAGAACTGTCCAATCCTGAACTGCCCGATCCTGAACTGCCCGATCTAGAACTGCCCGATCCCGAACTGCCTGATCCTGAACTGCCGGATCCTGAAATGCCCGATCCTGAACTGCCCGATCCTGAACTGCCCAATCCTGAGCGGCCTTATCCTGAACTGCCGGATCCTGAACTGCCCGATCCTGAACTGCCAGATCCTGAACTGCCCGATCCTGAACTGCCGGATCCTGAACTGCCCGATCCTGAGCGGCGCGATCCTGAACTGCCCAATCCTGAACTGCCTGATATGGAACTGCCGGATCGTGAACTGCCCAATCCTGAACTTCCCGATCCTGAACTGCCCGATCCTGAACTGTCCAATCCTGAACTGCCCGAGCCTGAACTGCCCGATCCGGAACTGCCCGATCCGGAACTGCCGGATCCTGAACTTCCGGATCCTGAACTGCCCGATCTTGAACTGCCGGATCCTGAGTTACCCGATCCTGAACTGCCCAATCCTGAACTGCCCGATCCTGAACTGCCTGTTCCTGAACTGCCCGATCCTGAGCGGCCCGATCCTGAACTGCCCGATCCTGAGCGGCCCGATCGTGAACTGCCTTATCCTGAGTTGCCTGATCCTGAATGGCCCATTCCTGAACTGCCTGATCCTGAACTGCTCGATCCTGAACTGCTCGATCATGAGCGGCCAGATCCTGAACTGCCCGATCCTGAACTTCGATATCCTGAGCTGCCCGATCCTGAACTTCCTGATCTTGAACTGCCTGATCCTGAACTTCCCAATCCTGAGTTACCTGACCTGAACTGCCCGATCCTGAACTGCCCGATCCTGAACAGCCGGATCCTGAACTGCCCGATCTTGAACTGCCGGATCCTGAACTGCCTGATCCTGAACTGCCTGATCCTGAACTGCATGATCCGAACTGCCCGATCCTGATTTGCCAGATCCGGAACTCCCTGATCCTGATCTGCCCAATGCTGAACTGCCCGATCGTGAACTGCCCGATCCTGAACTGTCCAATCCTGAACTGCCCGAGCCTGAACTGCCCGATCCGGAACTGCCCGATCCGGAACTGCCGGATCCTGAACTTCCGGATCCTGAACTGCCCGATCTTGAACTGCCGGATCCTGAGTTACCCGATCCTGAACTGCCCAATCCTGAACTGCCCGATCCTGAACTGCCTGTTCCTGAACTGCCCGATCCTGAGCGGCCCGATCCTGAACTGCCCGATCCTGAGCGGCCCGATCATGAACTGCCTGATCCTGAGTTGCCTGATCCTGAATGGCCCATTCCTGAACTGCCTGATCCTGAACTGCTCGATCCTGAACTGCTCGATCATGAGCGGCCAGATCCTGAACTGCCCGATCCTGAACTTCGATATCCTGAGCTGCCCGATCCTGAACTTCCTGATCTTGAACTGCCTGATCCTGAACTTCCCAATCCTGAGTTACCTGACCTGAACTGCCCGATCCTGAACTGCCCGATCCTGAACTGCCGGATCCTGAACTGCCCGATCTTGAACTGCCGGATCCTGAACTGCCTGATCCTGAACTGCCTGATCCTGAACTGCATGATCCGGAACTGCCCGATCCTGATTTGCCAGATCCGGAACTCCCTGATCCTGATCTGCCCAATGCTGAACTGCCCGATCGTGAACTGCCTGATCCTGAACTGCCTGATCCTGAACTGCCCGATTCGAAACTACCGGATCGTGAACTGCCCAATCCTAAACTTCCAGCTCCTGAACTGCCCAATCCAGAACTGTCCAATCCTGAACTGCCCGATCCTGAACTGCCCGATCCAGAATTGCCCGATCCGTAACTGCCTGATCGTGAACTGCTGGATCCTGAAATGCCCGATCCTGAACTGCCCGATCCTGAACTGCCCAATCCTGAGCGGCCCGATCGTGAACTGCCCGATCCTGAGTTACCTGATCCTGAACTGCCCGATCCTGAACTGCCCGATCCTGAACTGCCTGATCCTGAGCGGCCCGATCCTGAACTGCCTGATCCTGAGTTGCCTGATCCTGAATGGCCCGATACTGAACTGCTGATCATTAACGGCCCGTTCCTGAACTGACTGATTCTGAACTGCTCAATCCTGAACTGCTCGATCCTGAGCGGCCCGATCCTGAACTGCCCGATCCTGAACTTCGATATCCTGAGCTGCCCGATCCTGAACTTCCTGATCCTGAACTGCCTGATCCTGAACTTCCCGATCCTGAACTTCCCAATCCTGAGTTACCTGACCTGAACTGCCCGATCCTGAACTGCCCGATCCTGAACTGCCGGATCCTGAACTGCCCGATCTTGAACTGCAGGATACTGAACTGCCTGATCCTGAACTGCCTGATCCTGAACTGCATGATCCGGAACTGCCCAATCCTGAATTGCCCGATCCTGAACTGCCCGATCCGGAACTCCCTGATCCTGAGCTGCCCAATGCTGAACAGCCCGATCATGAACTTCCTGATCCTGAACTGCCTGATCCTGAACTGCCCGATCCTGAACTGCCCGATCCTGAGCTGCCGGATCGTGAACTGCCCAATCCTGAACTTCGCGATCCTGAACTGCCCGATCCTGAGCGGCCCGTTCCTGAACTGCCTGATCCTGAACTGCTCGATCCTGAACTGCTCGATCCTGAGTGGCCTAATCCTGAACTGCACGATCCTGAACTTCCCGATCCTGAGCTGCCCGATCCTGAACTTCCTGATGCTGAACTGCCCGATCCTGAACTTCCTGATCCTGAACTGCATGATCCTGAACTGCCTGATCCGGAACTGCCCGATCCTGAGATGCCCGATCCGAAACTCCCGGATCGTGAACTGCCCAATCCTGAACTTCCCGATCCTGAACTGCCCGATCCCCCGATCCAGAACTGTCCAATCCTGAACTGCCCGATCCAGAACTGCCCAATCCGGAACTGCCTGATCCTGAACTGCTGGATCCTGAAATGCCAGATCCTGAACTGCCCGATCCTGAACTGCCCGATCCTGAACTGCATGATCCGGAACTGCCCGATCCTGAATTGCCCGATCCTGAACTGCCCGATCCGGAACTCCCTGATCTTGAGCTGCCCAATGCTGAACTGCCCGATCGTGAACTGCCTGATCCTGAACTGCCTGATCCTGAACTGCCCGATCCTGAACTGCCTGATCCTGAATGCCTGATCTTGAACTGCCTGATCCGGAACTGCCCGATCCTGAGCTGCCCAATCCTGAGCTGCCGGATCGTGAACTGCCCATTCCTGAACTTCCCGAACCAGAACTGCCCGATCCAGAACTGTACAATCCTGAACTGCCCGATCCTGAACTGCCCGATCCAGAACTGCCCGATCCGGAACTGCCTGATCCTGAACTGCTGGATCCTGAAATGCCGGATACTGAACTGCCCGATCTTGAACTGCCAGATCTTGAACTGCCCGATCATGAACTGCCGGATCTTGAACTGCCCGATCCTGAACTGCCCGATCCTGAACTACTCGATCCTGAACTGCCTCATCCTGAACCGCCCGATCCTGAGCGGCGCGATCCTGAACATTCCCGATCCTGAACTGCCTGATCCTGAGCTTCCCAATCCTGAACTGCCCAATCCTGACCTGCCCGTTCCGCAACTGCCCGATCGTGAACTGCCCGATTCTGAACTGCCCGATCCTGAGATGCTCGATCCGAAACTGCCGGATCGTGAACTGCCCAATCCTGAACTTCCAGATTCTGAACTGCCTGATCCAGAACTGTCCAATCCTGAACTGCCCGATCCTGAACTGCCTGATCCAGAACTGCCCGATTCCAAACTGCCTGATCCTGAACTGCCGGATCCTGAAATGCCCGATCCTGAACTGCCCAATCCTGAGCGGCCCGATCCTGAACTGCCAGATCCTGAACTGCCCGATCCTGAACTGCCAGATCCTGAACTGCCCGATCCTGAACTGCCGGATCCTGAACTGCCCGATCCTGAGCGGCGCGATCCTGAACATTCCCGATCGTGAACTGCCTGATCCTGAACTGCCCGATCCTGATCTGCCCGATCCGGAACTGCCCGATCCTGAACTGCCCAATCCTGAACTGCCCAATCCTGAACTGCCTGATCCGGAACTGCCGGATCGTGAACTGCCCAATCCTGAACTTCCCGATCCTGAACTGCCTGATCCTGAACTGTCCAATCCTGAACTGCCCGAGCCTGAACTGCCCGATCCGGAACTGCCCGATCCGGAACTGCCGGATCCTGAACTGCCGGATCCTGAACTGCCCGATCTTGAACTGCCGGATCCTGAGTTACCCGATCCTGAACTGCCCAATACTGAACTGCCCGATCCTGAACTGCCTGTTCCTGAACTGCCCGATCCTGAGCAGCCCGATCCTGGACTGCCCGATCCTGAGCGGCCCAATCCTGAACTGCCTGATCCTGAGTTGCCTGATCATGAATGGCCAATTCCTGAACTGCCTGATCCTGAACTGCTCGATCCTGAACTGCTCGATCATGAGCGGCCCGATCCTGAACTGCCCGATCCTGAACTTCGATATCCTGAGCTGTCCGATGCTGAACTTCCTGATCTTGAACTGCCTGATCCTGAACGTCCTGATCCTGAACTTCCCAATACTGAGTTACCTGACCTGAACTGCCCGATCCTGAACTGCCCGATCCTGAACTGCCGGATCCTGAACTGCCCGATCTTGAACTGCCGGATCCTGAACTGTCTGATCCTGAACTGCCTGATCCTGAACTGCATGATCCAGAACCGCCCGATCCTGAATTGCCAGATCCGGAACTCCCTGATCCTGATCTGCCCAATGCTGAAATGCCCGATCGTGAACTGCCTGATCCTGAACTGCCTGATCCTGAACTGCCCGATTCGAAACTACCGGATCGTGAACTGCCCAATCCTGAACTTCCAGATCCTGAACTGCCCAATCCAGAACTGTCCAATCCTGAACTGCCCGATCCTGAACTGCCCGATCCAGAATTGCCCGATCCGTAACTGCCTGATCGTGAACTGCTGGATCCTGAAATGCCCGATCCTGAACTGCCCGATCCTGAACTGCCCAATCCTGAGCGGCCCGATCCTGAACTGCCCGATCCTGAGTTACCTGATCCTGAACTGCCCGATCCTGAACTGCCCGATCTTGAACTGCCTGATCCTGAACTGCTCGATCCTGAACTGCCTCATCCTGAACTGCCCGATCCTGAGCGGCGCGATCCTGAACATTCCCGATCATGAACTGCCTGATCCTGAACTGCCTGATCCTGATCTGCCCGATCCGGAACTGCCCGATCCTGATCTGCCCGATCCTAAACTGCCGGATCGTGAACTGCCCAATCCTGAACTTCCCAATCCTGAACTGCCGGAGCCTGAACTGCCCGATCCGGAACTGCTCGATCCTGAACTGCCGGATCCTGAACTGCCCGATCTTGAACTGCCCGATCCTGAGTTACCTGATCCTGAACTGCCCGATCCTGAACTGCCCGATCCTGAACTGCCCGATCCTGATCTGCCTGTTCCTGAACTGCCCGATCCTGAGCGGCCCGATCCTGAACTGCCTGATCCTGAGTTGCCTGATCCTGAATGGCCCGATCCGGAACTGCCCAATCCTGAGCAGCCCGATCCTAAACTGCCGGATCATGAACTGCCCAATCCTGAACTTCCCGATCCTGAACTGCCGGAGCCTGAACTGCCCGATCCGGAACTGCCCGATCCGGAACTGCCGGATCCTGAACTGCTGGATCCTGAACTGCCCGATCTTGAACTGCCCGATCCTGAGTTACCTGATCCTGAACTGCCCGATCCTGAACTGTCTGATTCTGAACTGCTCGATCCTGAACTGCTCGATCCCGAGCGGCCCGATCCTGAACTGCCCGATCCTGAACTTCGATATCCTGAGCTGCCCGATCCTGAACTTCCTGATCCTGAACTGCCTGATCCTGAACTTCCCGATCCTGAACTTCCCAATCCTGAGTTACCTGACCTGAACTGCCCGATCCTGAACTGCCCGATCTTGAACTGCAGGATACTGAACTGCCTGATCCTGAACTGCCTGATCCTGAACTGCATGATCCGGAACTGCCCAATCCTGAATTGCCCGATCCTGAACTGCCCGCTCCGGAACTCCCTGATCCTGAGCTGCCCAATGCTGAACTGCCCGATCGTGAACTTCCTGATCCTGAACTGCCTGATCCTGAACTGCCCGATCCTGAACTGCCCGATCCTGAGCTGCCCAATCCTGAGCTGCCGGATCGTGCACTGCCCAATCCTGAACTTCGCGATCCTGAACTTCCCGATCCTGAGCGGCCCGTTCCTGAACTGCCTGATCCTGAACTGCTCGATCCTGAACTGCTCGATACTGAGTGGCCTAATCCTGAATTGCACGATCCTGAACTTCCCGATCCTGAGCTGCCCGATCCTGAACTTCCTGATGCTGAACTGCCCGATCCTGAACTTCCCGATCCTGAACTGCATGATCCTGAACTGCCTGATCCGGAACTTCCCGACCCTGAGATGCCCGATCCGAAACTCCCGGATCGTGAACTGCCCAATCCTGAACTTCCCGATCCTGAACTGCCCGATCCCCCGATCCAGAACTGTCCAATCCTGAACTGCCCGATCCAGAACTGCCCAATCCGGTACTGCCTGATCCTGAACTGCTGGATCCTGAAATGCCAGATCCCGAACTGCCCGATCCTGAACTGCCCGATCCTGAACTGCATGATCCGGAACTGCCCGATCCTGAATTGCCCGATCCTGACCTGCACTGTCCCGAACTCCCTGATCCTGAGCTGCCCAATGCTGAACTGCCCGATCGTGAACTGCCTGATCCTGAACTGCCCGATCCTGAACTGCCCGATCCTGAACTGCCCGATCCTGAATGCCTGATCTTGAACTGCCTGATCCGGAACTGCCCGATCCTGAGCTGCCCAATCCTGAGCTGCCGGATCGTGAACTTCCCATTCCTGAACTTCCCGAACCAGAACTGCCCGATCCAGAACTGTACAATCCTGAACTGCCCGATCCTGAACTGCCCGATCCAGAACTGCCCGATCCGGAACTGCCTGATCCTGAACTGCTGGATCCTGAAATGCCGGATACTGAACTGCCCGATCTTGAACTGCCAAATCTTGAACTGCCCGATCATGAACTGCCGGATCTTGAACTGCCCAATCCTGAACTGCCCGATCCTGAACTGCCTCATCCTGAACCGCCCGATCCTGAGCGGCGCGATCCTGAACATTCCCGATCCTGAACTGCCCGATCCTGACCTGCCCGTTCTGCAACTGCCCGATCGTGAACTGCCCGATCCTGAACTGCCCGATCCCGAACTGCCCAATTCTGAACTGCCCGATGCTGAGATGCTCGATCCGCAACTGCCGGATCGTGAACTGCCCAATCCTGAACTTCCAGATCCTGAACTGCCTGATCCAGAACTGTCCAATCCTGAACTGCCCGATCCTGAAATGCCCGATCCTGAACTGCCCAATCCTGAGCGGCCCGATCCTGAACTGCCAGATCCTGAACTGCCCGATCCTGAACTGCCAGATCCTGAACTGCCCGATCCTGAACTGCCGGATCCTGAACTGCCCGATCCTGAGCGGCGCGATCCTGAACATTCCCGATCGTGAACTGCCTGATCCTGAACTGCCCGATCCTGATCTGCCCGATCCGGAACTGCCCGATCCTGAACTGCCCAATCCTGAACTGCCCAATCCTGAACTGCCTGATCCGGAACTGCCGGATCGTGAACTGCCCAATCCTGAACTTCCCGATCCTGAACTGCCTGATCCTGAACTGTCCAATCCTGAACTGCCCGAGCCTGAACTGCCCGATCCGGAACTGCCCGATCCGGAACTGCCGGATCCTGAACTGCCGGATCCTGAACTGCCCGATCTTGAACTGCCGGATCCTGAGTTACCCGATCCTGAACTGCCCAATACTGAACTGCCCGATCCTGAACTGCCTGTTCCTGAACTGCCCGATCCTGAGCAGCCCGATCCTGGACTGCCCGATCCTGAGCGGCCCAATCCTGAACTGCCTGATCCTGAGTTGCCTGATCATGAATGGCCAATTCCTGAACTGCCTGATCCTGAACTGCTCGATCCTGAACTGCTCGATCATGAGCGGCCCGATCCTGAACTGCCCGATCCTGAACTTCGATATCCTGAGCTGTCCGATGCTGAACTTCCTGATCTTGAACTGCCTGATCCTGAACGTCCTGATCCTGAACTTCCCAATACTGAGTTACCTGACCTGAACTGCCCGATCCTGAACTGCCCGATCCTGAACTGCCGGATCCTGAACTGCCCGATCTTGAACTGCCGGATCCTGAACTGTCTGATCCTGAACTGCCTGATCCTGAACTGCATGATCCAGAACCGCCCGATCCTGAATTGCCAGATCCGGAACTCCCTGATCCTGATCTGCCCAATGCTGAAATGCCCGATCGTGAACTGCCTGATCCTGAACTGCCTGATCCTGAACTGCCCGATTCGAAACTACCGGATCGTGAACTGCCCAATCCTGAACTTCCAGATCCTGAACTGCCCAATCCAGAACTGTCCAATCCTGAACTGCCCGATCCTGAACTGCCCGATCCAGAATTGCCCGATCCGTAACTGCCTGATCGTGAACTGCTGGATCCTGAAATGCCCGATCCTGAACTGCCCGATCCTGAACTGCCCAATCCTGAGCGGCCCGATCCTGAACTGCCCGATCCTGAGTTACCTGATCCTGAACTGCCCGATCCTGAACTGCCCGATCTTGAACTGCCTGATCCTGAACTGCTCGATCCTGAACTGCCTCATCCTGAACTGCCCGATCCTGAGCGGCGCGATCCTGAACATTCCCGATCATGAACTGCCTGATCCTGAACTGCCTGATCCTGATCTGCCCGATCCGGAACTGCCCGATCCTGATCTGCCCGATCCTAAACTGCCGGATCGTGAACTGCCCAATCCTGAACTTCCCAATCCTGAACTGCCGGAGCCTGAACTGCCCGATCCGGAACTGCTCGATCCTGAACTGCCGGATCCTGAACTGCCCGATCTTGAACTGCCCGATCCTGAGTTACCTGATCCTGAACTGCCCGATCCTGAACTGCCCGATCCTGAACTGCCCGATCCTGATCTGCCTGTTCCTGAACTGCCCGATCCTGAGCGGCCCGATCCTGAACTGCCTGATCCTGAGTTGCCTGATCCTGAATGGCCCGATCCGGAACTGCCCAATCCTGAGCAGCCCGATCCTAAACTGCCGGATCATGAACTGCCCAATCCTGAACTTCCCGATCCTGAACTGCCGGAGCCTGAACTGCCCGATCCGGAACTGCCCGATCCGGAACTGCCGGATCCTGAACTGCTGGATCCTGAACTGCCCGATCTTGAACTGCCCGATCCTGAGTTACCTGATCCTGAACTGCCCGATCCTGAACTGTCTGATTCTGAACTGCTCGATCCTGAACTGCTCGATCCCGAGCGGCCCGATCCTGAACTGCCCGATCCTGAACTTCGATATCCTGAGCTGCCCGATCCTGAACTTCCTGATCCTGAACTGCCTGATCCTGAACTTCCCGATCCTGAACTTCCCAATCCTGAGTTACCTGACCTGAACTGCCCGATCCTGAACTGCCCGATCTTGAACTGCAGGATACTGAACTGCCTGATCCTGAACTGCCTGATCCTGAACTGCATGATCCGGAACTGCCCAATCCTGAATTGCCCGATCCTGAACTGCCCGCTCCGGAACTCCCTGATCCTGAGCTGCCCAATGCTGAACTGCCCGATCGTGAACTTCCTGATCCTGAACTGCCTGATCCTGAACTGCCCGATCCTGAACTGCCCGATCCTGAGCTGCCCAATCCTGAGCTGCCGGATCGTGCACTGCCCAATCCTGAACTTCGCGATCCTGAACTTCCCGATCCTGAGCGGCCCGTTCCTGAACTGCCTGATCCTGAACTGCTCGATCCTGAACTGCTCGATACTGAGTGGCCTAATCCTGAATTGCACGATCCTGAACTTCCCGATCCTGAGCTGCCCGATCCTGAACTTCCTGATGCTGAACTGCCCGATCCTGAACTTCCCGATCCTGAACTGCATGATCCTGAACTGCCTGATCCGGAACTTCCCGACCCTGAGATGCCCGATCCGAAACTCCCGGATCGTGAACTGCCCAATCCTGAACTTCCCGATCCTGAACTGCCCGATCCCCCGATCCAGAACTGTCCAATCCTGAACTGCCCGATCCAGAACTGCCCAATCCGGTACTGCCTGATCCTGAACTGCTGGATCCTGAAATGCCAGATCCCGAACTGCCCGATCCTGAACTGCCCGATCCTGAACTGCATGATCCGGAACTGCCCGATCCTGAATTGCCCGATCCTGACCTGCACTGTCCCGAACTCCCTGATCCTGAGCTGCCCAATGCTGAACTGCCCGATCGTGAACTGCCTGATCCTGAACTGCCCGATCCTGAACTGCCCGATCCTGAACTGCCCGATCCTGAATGCCTGATCTTGAACTGCCTGATCCGGAACTGCCCGATCCTGAGCTGCCCAATCCTGAGCTGCCGGATCGTGAACTTCCCATTCCTGAACTTCCCGAACCAGAACTGCCCGATCCAGAACTGTACAATCCTGAACTGCCCGATCCTGAACTGCCCGATCCAGAACTGCCCGATCCGGAACTGCCTGATCCTGAACTGCTGGATCCTGAAATGCCGGATACTGAACTGCCCGATCTTGAACTGCCAAATCTTGAACTGCCCGATCATGAACTGCCGGATCTTGAACTGCCCAATCCTGAACTGCCCGATCCTGAACTGCCTCATCCTGAACCGCCCGATCCTGAGCGGCGCGATCCTGAACATTCCCGATCCTGAACTGCCCGATCCTGACCTGCCCGTTCTGCAACTGCCCGATCGTGAACTGCCCGATCCTGAACTGCCCGATCCCGAACTGCCCAATTCTGAACTGCCCGATGCTGAGATGCTCGATCCGCAACTGCCGGATCGTGAACTGCCCAATCCTGAACTTCCAGATCCTGAACTGCCTGATCCAGAACTGTCCAATCCTGAACTGCCCGATCCTGAACTGCCCGATCTAGAACTGCCCGTTCCCGAACTGCCTGATCCTGAACTGCCGGATCCTGAACTGCCCAATCCTGACCTGCCCGATCCTGAACTGCCCAATCCTGAGCGGCCCGATCCTGAACTGCCGGATCCTGAACTGCCCGATCCTGAACTGCCCGATCCTGAACTGCCCGATCCTGAACTGCCGGATCCTGAACTGCCCGATCCTGAGCGACGCGATCCTGAACATTCCCGATCCTGAACTGCCTGATCCTGAACTGCACGATCCTCATCTGCCCGATCTGGAACTGCCCGATCCTGAACTGCCCGATCCTGAACTGCCCAATCCTGAACTGCCTGATCTGGAACTGCCGGATCGTGAACTGCCCAATCCTGAACTTCCCGATCCTGAACTGCTCGATCCTGAACTGTCCAATCCTGAACTGCCCGAGCCTGAACTGCCCGATCCGGAACTGCCCGATCCGGAACTGCCGGATCCTGAACTGCCGGATCCTGAACTGCCCGATCTTGAACTGCCGGATCCTGAGTTACCCGATCCTGAACTGCCCAATCCTGAGCGGCCCGATCGTGAACTGCCTGATCCTGAGTTGCCTGATCCTGAATGGCCCATTCCTGAACTGCCTGATCCTGAACTGCTCGTTCCTGAACTGCTCGATCATGAGCGGCCAGATCCTGAACTGCCCGATCCTGAACTTCGATATCCTGAGCTGCCCGATCCTGAACTTCCTGATCTTGAACTGCCTGATCCTGAACTTCCTGATCCTGAACTTCCCAATCCTGAGTTACCTGACCTGAACTGCCCGATCCTGAACTGCCCGATCTTGAACTGCAGGATACTGAACTGCCTGATCTTGAACTGCCTGATCCTGAACTGCATGATCCGGGACTGCCCAATCCTGAATAGCCCGATCCTGAACTGCCCGATCCGGAACTCCCTGATCGTGAGCTGCCCAATGCTGAACTGCCCGATAGTGAACTTCCTGATCCTGAACTGCCTGATCCTGAACTGCCCGATCCTGAACTGCCCGATCCTGAGCTGCCCAATCCTGAGCTGCCGGATCGTGAACTGCCCAATCCTGAACTGCTCGATCCTGAACTGCTCGATCCTGAGTGGCCTAATCCTGAACTGCACGATCCTGAACTTCCCGATCCTGAGCTGCCCGATCCTGAACTTCCTGATGCTGAACTGCCCGATCCTGAACTTCCCGATCCTGAACTGCATGATCCTGAACTGCCTGATCCGGAACTGCCCGATCCTGAGATGCCCGATCCGAAACTCCCGGATCGTGAACTGCCCAATCCTGAACTTCCCGATCCTGAACTGCCCGATCCCCCGATCCAGAACTGTCCAATCCTGAACTGCCCGATCCAGAACTGCCCAATCCGGTACTGCCTGATCCTGAACTGCTGGATCCTGAAATGCCAGATCCCGAACTGCCCGATCCTGAACTGCCCGATCCTGAACTGCATGATCCGGAACTGCCCGATCCTGAATTGCCCGATCCTGACCTGCACTGTCCCGAACTCCCTGATCCTGAGCTGCCCAATGCTGAACTGCCCGATCGTGAACTGCCTGATCCTGAACTGCCCGATCCTGAACTGCCCGATCCTGAACTGCCCGATCCTGAATGCCTGATCTTGAACTGCCTGATCCGGAACTGCCCGATCCTGAGCTGCCCAATCCTGAGCTGCCGGATCGTGAACTTCCCATTCCTGAACTTCCCGAACCAGAACTGCCCGATCCAGAACTGTACAATCCTGAACTGCCCGATCCTGAACTGCCCGATCCAGAACTGCCCGATCCGGAACTGCCTGATCCTGAACGGCTGGATCCTGAAATGCCGGATACTGAACTGCCCGATCTTGAACTGCCAGATCTTGAACTGCCCGATCATGAACTGCCGGATCTTGAACTGCCCAATCCTGAACTGCCCGATCCTGAACTGCATCATCCTGAACCGCCCGATCCTGAGCGGCGCGATCCTGAACATTCCCGATCCTGAACTGCCCGATCCTGACCTGCCCGTTCCGCAACTGCCCGATCGTGAACTGCCCGATCCTGAACTGCCCGATCCTGAACTGCCCGATCCGGAACTGCCCGATTCTGAACTGCCCGATCCTGAGATGCTCGATCCGCAACTGCCAGATCGTGAACTGCCCAATCCTGAACTTCCAGATCCTGAACTGCCTGATCCAGAACTGTCCAATCCTGAACTGCCCGATCCTGAACTGCCCGATATAGAACTGCCCGATCCCGAACTGCCTGATCCTGAACTGCCGGATCCTGAACTGCCCATTCCTGAACTGCCCGATCCTGAACTGCCCAATCCTGAGCGGCCCGATCCTGAACTGCCCAATCCTGAACTGCCCGATCCTGAACTGCCGGATCCTGAACTGCCCGATCCTGAGCGACGCGATCCTGAACATTCCCGATCCTGAACTGCCTGATCCTGAACTGCACGATCCTCATCTGCCCGATCCGGAACTGCCCGATCCTGAACTGCCCGATCCTGAACTGCCCAATCCTGAACTGCCTGATCTGGAACTGCCGGATCGTGAACTGCCCAATCCTGATCTTCCCGATCCTGAACTGCCCGATCCTGAACTGTCCAATCCTGAACTGCCCGAGCCTGAACTGCCCGATCCGGAACTGCCCGATCCGGAACTGCCGGATCCTGAACTGCCGGATCCTGAACTGCCCGATCTTGAACTGCCGGATCCTGAGTTACCCGATCCTGAACTGCCCAATCCTGAACTGCCCGATCCTGAACTGCCTGTTGCTGAACTGCCCGATCCTGAGCGGCCCGATCCTGAACTGCCCGATCCTGAGCGGCCCGATCGTGAACTGCCTGATCCTGAGTTGCCTGATCCTGAATGGCCCATTCCTGAACTGCCTGATCCTGAACTGCTCGATCCTGAACTGCTCGATCATGAGCGGCCAGATCCTGAACTGCCCGATCCTGAACTTCGATATCCTGAGCTGCCCGATCCTGAACTTCCTGATCTTGAACTGCCTGATCCTGAACTTCCTGATCCTGAACTTCCCAATCCTGAGTTACCTGACCTGAACTGCCCGATCCTGAACTGCCCGATCCTGAACTGCCGGATCCTGAACTGCCCGATCTTGAACTGCCGGATCCTGAACTGCCTGATCCTGAGCGGCCCGATGCTGAACTGCCTGATCCTGAGTTGCCTGATCCTGAATGGCCCGATACTGAACTGCCGATCATTAACGGCCCGTTCCTGAACTGTCTGATTCTGAACTGCTCAATCCTGAACTGCTCGATCCTGAGCGGCCCGATCCTGAACTGCCCGATCCTGAACTTCGATATCCTGAGCTGCCCGATCCTGAACTTCCTGATCCTGAACTGCCTGATCCTGAACTTACAGATCCTGAACTTCCCAATCCTGAGTTACCTGACCTGAACTGCCCGATCCTGAGATGCCCGATCATGAACTGCCGGATCCTGAACTGCCCGATCTTGAACTGCCCAATCCGGTACTGCCTGATCCTGAACTGCTGGATCCTGAAATGCCAGATCCCGAACTGCCCGATCCTGAACTGCCCGATCCTGAACTGCATGATCCGGAACTGCCCGATCCTGAATTGCCCGATACTGACCTGCACTGTCCCGAACTCCCTGATCCTGAGCTGCCCAATGCTGAACTGCTCGATCGTGAACTGCCTGATCCTGAACTGCCCGATCCTGAACTGCCCGATCCTGAATGCCTGATCTTGAACTGCCTGATCCGGAACTTCCCGATCCTGAGCTGCCCAATCCTGAGCTGCCGGATCGTGAACTTCCCATTCCTGAACTTCCCGAACCAGAACTGCCCGATCCAGAACTGTACAATCCTGAACTGCCCGATCCTGAACTGCCCGATCCAGAACTGCCCGATCCGGAACTGCCTGATCCTGAACTGCTGGATCCTGAAATGCCGGATACTGAACTGCCCGATCTTGAACTGCCAGATCTTGAACTGCCCGATCATGAACTGCCGGATCTTGAACTGCCCAATCCTGAACTGCCCGATCCTGAACTGCCTCATCCTGAACCGCCCGATCCTGAGCGGCGCGATCCTGAACATTCCCGATCCTGAACTGCCCGATCCTGACCTGCCCGTTCCGCAACTGCCCGATCGTGAACTGCCCGATCCTGAACTGCCCGATCCTGAACTGCCCGATCCGCAACTGCCCGATTCTGAACTGCCCGATCCTGAGATGCTCGATCCGCAACTGCCGGATCGTGAACTGCCCAATCCTGAACTTCCAGATCCTGAACTGCCTGATCCAGAACTGTCCAATCCTGAACTGCCCGATCCTGAACTGCCCGATCTAGAACTGCCCGATCCCGAACTGCCTGATCCTGAACTGCCGGATCCTGAACTGCCCAATCCTGAACTGCCCGATCCTGAACTGCCCAATCCTGAGCGGCCCGATCCTGAACTGCCGGATCCTGAACTGCCCGATCCTGAACTGCCCGATCCTGAACTGCCGGATCCTGAACTGCCCGATCCTGAGCGACGCGATCCTGAACATTCCCGATCCTGAACTGCCTGATCCTGAACTGCACGATCCTCATCTGCCCGATCCGGAACTGCCCGATCCTGAACTGCCCGATCCTGAACTGCCCAATCCTGAACTGCCTGATCTGGAACTGCCGGATCGTGAACTGCCCAATCCTGAACTTCCCGATCCTGAACTGCCCGATCCTGAACTGTCCAATCCTGAACTGCCCGAGCCTGAACTGCCCGATCCGGAACTGCCGGATCCTGAACTGCCGGATCCTGAACTGCCCGATCTTGAACTGCCGGATCCTGAGTTACCCGATCCTGAACTGCCCAATCCTGAACTGCCCGATCCTGAACTGCCTGTTCCTGAACTGCCCGATCCTGAGCGGCCCGATCCTGAACTGCCCGATCCTGAGCGGCCCGATCGTGAACTGCCTGATCCTGAGTTGCCTGATCCTGAATGGCTCATTCCTGAACTGCCTGATCCTGAACTGCTCGATCCTGAATTGCTCGATCATGAGCGGCCAGATCCTGAACTGCCCGATCCTGAACTTCGATATCCTGAGCTGCCCAATCCTGAACTTCCTGATCTTGAACTGCCTGATCCTGAACTTCCTGATCCTGAACTTCCCAATCCTGAGTTACCTGACCTGAACTGCCCGATCCTGAACTGCCCGATCCTGAACTGCCGGATACTGAACTGCCCGATCTTGAACTGCCGGATCCTGAACTGCCTGATCCTGAACTGCCTGATCCTGAACTGCATGATCCGGAACTGCCCGATCCTGAATTGCCAGATCCGGAACTCCCTGATCCTGATCTGCCCAATGCTGAAATGCCCGATCGTGAACTGCCTGATCCTGAACTGCCTGATCCTGAACTGCCCGATTCGAAACTACCGGATCGTGAACTGCCCAATCCTGAACTTCCAGATCCTGAACTGCCCAATCCAGAACTGTCCAATCCTGAACTGCCCGATCCAGAATTGCCCGATCCGTAACTGCCTGATCGTGAACTGCTGGATCCTGAAATGCCCGATCCTGAACTGCCCAATCCTGAGTGGCCCGATCGTGAACTGCCCGATCCTGAGTTACCTGATCCTGAACTGCCCGATCCTGAACTGCCCGATCCTGAACTGCCTGATCCTGAGCGGCCCGATCCTGAACTGCCTGATCCTGAGTTGCCTGATCCTGAATGGCCCGATACTGAACTGCTGATCATTAACGGCCCGTTCCTGAACTGTCTGATTCTGAACTGCTCAATCCTGAACTGCTCGATCCTGAGCGGCCCGATCCTGAACTGCCCGATCCTGAACTTCGATATCCTGTGCTGCCCGATCCTGAACTTCCTGATCCCTGATCCTGAACTGCCTGATCCTGAACTTCCCGATCCTGAACTTCCCAATCCTGAGTTACCTGACCTGAACTGCCCGATCCTGAACTGCCCGATCCTGAACTGCCGGATCCTGAACTGCCCGATCTTGAACTGCCCAATCCGGTACTGCCTGATCCTGAACTGCTGGATCCTGAAATGCCAGATCCCGAACTGCCCGATCCTGAACTGCCCGATCCTGAACTGCATGATCCGGAACTGCCCGATCCTGAACTGCCAGATCCTGAACTGCCTGATCCTGAACTGCCGGATCCTGAACTGCCCGATCCTGAGCAGCGCGATCCTGAACATTCCCGATCCTGAACTGCCTGATCCTGAACTGCCCGATCCTGATCTGCCCGATCCGGAACTGCCCGATCCTGAACTGCCCGATCCTGAACTGCCTGATCCTGAACTTCCCGATCCTGAACTTCCCAATCCTGAGTTACCTGACCTGAACTGCCCGATCCTGAACTGCCCGATCCTGAACTGCCGGATCCTGAACTGCCCGATCTTGAACTGCCCAATCCGGTACTGCCTGATCCTGAACTGCTGGATCCTGAAATGCCAGATCCCGAACTGCCCAATCCTGAGCGGCCCGATCCTGAACTGTCGGATCCTGAACTGCCCGATCCTGAACTGCCAGATCCTGAACTGCCTGATCCTGAACTGCCGGATCCTGAACTGCCTGATCCTGAGCAGCGCGATCCTGAACATTCCCGATCCTGAACTGCCTGATCCTGAACTGCCCGATCCTGATCTGCCCGATCCGGAACTGCCCGATCCTGAACTGCCCGATCCTGAACTGCCCAATCCTGAACTGCCTGATCCGGAACTGCCGGATCGTGAACTGCACAATCCTGAACTTCCCGATCCTGAACTGCCCGATCCTGAACTGTCCAATCCTGAACTGCCCGAGCCTGAACTGCCCGATCCGGAACTGCCGGATCCTGAACTGCCGGATCCTGAACTGCCCGATCTTGAACTGCCGGATCCTGAGTTACCCGATCCTGAACTGCCCAATCCTGAACTGCCCGATCCTGAACTGCCTGTTCCTGAACTGCCCGATCCTGAGCGGCCCGATCCTGAACTGCCCGATCCTGAGCGGCCCGATCGTGAACTGCCTGATCCTGAGTTGCCTGATCCTGAATGGCTCATTCCTGAACTGCCTGATCCTGAACTGCTCGATCCTGAATTGCTCGATCATGAGCGGCCAGATCCTGAACTGCCCGATCCTGAACTTCGATATCCTGAGCTGCCCGATCCTGAACTTCCTGATCTTGAACTGCCTGATCCTGAACTTCCTGATCCTGAACTTCCCAATCCTGAGTTACCTGACCTGAACTGCCCGATCCTGAACTGCCCGATCCTGAACTGCCGGATACTGAACTGCCCGATCTTGAACTGCCGGATCCTGAACTGCCTGATCCTGAACTGCCTGATCCTGAACTGCATGATCCGGAACTGCCCGATCCTGAATTGCCAGATCCGGAACTCCCTGATCCTGATCTGCCCAATGCTGAAATGCCCGATCGTGAACTGCCTGATCCTGAACTGCCTGATCCTGAACTGCCCGATTCGAAACTACCGGATCGTGAACTGCCCAATCCTGAACTTCCAGATCCTGAACTGCCCAATCCAGAACTGTCCAATCCTGAACTGCCCGATCCAGAATTGCCCGATCCGTAACTGCCTGATCGTGAACTGCTGGATCCTGAAATGCCCGATCCTGAACTGCCCAATCCTGAGTGGCCCGATCGTGAACTGCCCGATCCTGAGTTACCTGATCCTGAACTGCCCGATCCTGAACTGCCCGATCCTGAACTGCCTGATCCTGAGCGGCCCGATCCTGAACTGCCTGATCCTGAGTTGCCTGATCCTGAATGGCCCGATACTGAACTGCTGATCATTAACGGCCCGTTCCTGAACTGTCTGATTCTGAACTGCTCAATCCTGAACTGCTCGATCCTGAGCGGCCCGATCCTGAACTGCCCGATCCTGAACTTCGATATCCTGTGCTGCCCGATCCTGAACTTCCTGATCCCTGATCCTGAACTGCCTGATCCTGAACTTCCCGATCCTGAACTTCCCAATCCTGAGTTACCTGACCTGAACTGCCCGATCCTGAACTGCCCGATCCTGAACTGCCGGATCCTGAACTGCCCGATCTTGAACTGCCCAATCCGGTACTGCCTGATCCTGAACTGCTGGATCCTGAAATGCCAGATCCCGAACTGCCCGATCCTGAACTGCCCGATCCTGAACTGCATGATCCGGAACTGCCCGATCCTGAATTGCCCGATCCTGACCTGCACTGTCCCGAACTCCCTGATCCTGAGCTGCCCAATGCTGAACTGCCCGATCGTGAACTGCCTGATCCTGAACTGCCCGATCCTGAACTGCCCGATCCTGAACTGCCCGATCCTGAATGTCTGATCTTGAACTGCCTCTCCCGGAACTGCCCGATCCTGAGCTGCCCAATCCTGAGCTGCCGGATCGTGAACTTCCCATTCCTGAACTTCCCGAACCAGAACTGCCCGATCCAGAACTGTACAATCCTGAACTGCCCGATCCTGAACTGCCCGATCCAGAACTGCCCGATCCGGAACTGCCTGATCCTGAACTGCTGGATCCTGAAATGCCGGATACTGAACTGCCCGATCTTGAACTGCCAGATCTTGAACTGCCCGATCATGAACTGCCGGATCTTGAACTGCCCAATCCTGAACTGCCCGATCCTGAACTGCCTCATCCTGAACCGCCCGATCCTGAGCGGCGCGATCCTGAACATTCCCGATCCTGAACTGCCCGATCCTGACCTGCCCGTTCCGCAACTGCCCGATCGTAAACTGCCCGATCCTGAACTGCCCGATCCTGAACTGCCCGATCCGGAACTGCCCGATTCTGAACTGCCCGATCCTGAGATGCTCGATCCGCAACTGCCGGATCGTGAACTGCCCAATCCTGAACTTCCAGATCCTGAACTGCCTGATCCAGAACTGTCCAATCCTGAACTGCCCGATCCTGAACTGCCCGATCTAGAACTGCCTGATCCCGAACTGCCTGATCCTGAACTGCCGGATCCTGAACTGCCCAATCCTGAACTGCCCGATCCTGAACTGCCCAATCCTGAGCGGCCCGATCCTGAACTGCCGGATCCTGAACTGCCCGATCCTGAACTGCCCAATCCTGAACTGCCCGATCCTGAACTGCCGGATCCTGAACTGCCCAATCCTGAGCGATGCGATCCTGAACATTCCCGATCCTGAACTGCCTGATCCTGAACTGCTGGATCCTGAAATGCCGGATACTGAACTGCCCGATATTGAACTGCCAGATCTTGAACTGCCCGATCATGAACTGCCGGATCTTGAACTGCCCAATCCTGAACTGCCCGATCCTGAACTGCCTCATCCTGAACCGCCCGATCCTGAGCGGCGCGATCCTGAACATTCCCGATCCTGAACTGCCCGATCCTGACCTGCCCGTTCCGCAACTGCCCGATCGTGAACTGCCCGATCGTGAACTGCCCGATCCTGAACTGCCCGATCCGGAACTGCCCGATTCTGAACTGCCCGATCCTGAGATGCTCGATCTAGAACTGCCCGATCCCGAACTGCCTGATCCTGAACTGCCGGATCCTGAACTGCCCAATCCTGAACTGCCCGATCCTGAACTGCCCAATCCTGAGCGGCCCGATCCTGAACTGCCGGATCCTGAACTGCCCGATCCTGAACTGCCCAACCCTGAACTGCCCGATCCTGAACTGCCGGATCCTGAACTGCCCGATCCTGAGCGACGCGATCCTGAACATTCCCGATCCTGAACTGCCTGATCCTGAACTGCACGATCCTCATCTGCCCAATCCGGAACTGCCCGATCCTGAACTGCCCGATCCTGAACTGCCCAATCCTGAACTGCCTGATCTGGAACTGCCGGATCGTGAACTGCCCAATCATGAACTTCCCGATCCTGAACTGCCCGATCCTGAACTGTCCAATCCTGAACTGCCCGAGCCTGAACTGCCCGATCCGGAACTGCCCGATCCGGAACTGCCGGATCCTGAACTGCCGGATCCTGAACTGCCCGATCTTGAACTGCCAGATCCTGAGTTACCCGATCCTGAACTGCCCAATCCTGAACTGCCCGATCCTGAACTGCCTGTTCCTGAACTGCCCGATCCTGAGCGGCCCGATCCTGAACTGCCCGATCCTGAGCGGCCCGATCGTGAACTGCCTGATCCTGAGTTGCCTGATCCGGAATGGCCCATTCCTGAACTGCCTGATCCTGAACTGCCCGATCCTGAACTGCCCGATCCTGAACTGCCCGATCCTGAATGCCTGATCTTGAACTGCCTCTCCCGGAACTGCCCGATCCTGAGCTGCCCAATCCTGAGCTGCCGGATCGTGAACTTCCCATTCCTGAACTTCCCGAACCAGAACTGCCCGATCCAGAACTGTACAATCCTGAACTGCCCGATCCTGAACTGCCCGATCCAGATCTGCCCGATCCGGAACTGCCTGATCCTGAACTGCTGGATCCTGAAATGCCGGATACTGAACTGCCCGATCTTGAACTGCCAGATCTTGAACTGCCCGATCATGAACTGCCGGATCTTGAACTGCCCAATCCTGAACTGCCCGATCCTGAACTACTCGATCCTGAACTGCCTCATCCTGAACCGCCCGATCCTGAGCGGCGCGATTCTGAACATTCCCGATCCTGAACTGCCCGATCCTGACCTGCCCGTTCCGCAACTGCCCGATCGTGAACTGCCCGATCCTGAACTGCCCGATCCTGAACTTCCCGATCCGGAACTGCCCGATTCTGAACTGCCCGATCCTGAGATGCTCGATCCGCAACTGCCGGATCGTGAACTGCCCAATCCTGAACTTCCAGATCCTGAACTGCCTGATCCAGAACTGTCCAATCCTGAACTGCCCGATCCTGAACTGCCCGATCTAGAACTGCCGGATCCTGAACTGCCGGATCCTGAACTTCCCAATCCTGAACTGCCCGATCCTGAACTGCCGGATCCTGAACTGCCCAATCCTGAGCGATGCGATCCTGAACATTCCCGATCCTGAACTGCCTGATCCTGAACTGCTGGATCCTGAAATGCCGGATACTGAACTGCCCGATATTGAACTGCCAGATCTTGAACTGCCCGATCATGAACTGCCGGATCTTGAACTGCCCAATCCTGAACTGCCCGATCCTGAACTGCCTCATCCTGAACCGCCCGATCCTGAGCGGCGCGATCCTGAACATTCCCGATCCTGAACTGCCCGATCCTGACCTGCCCGTTCCGCAACTGCCCGATCGTGAACTTCCCGATCCTGAACTGCCCGATCCTGAACTGCCCGATCCGGAACTGCCCGATTCTGAACTGCCCGATCCTGAGATGCTCGATCTAGAACTGCCCGATCCCGAACTGCCTGATCCTGAACTGCCGGATCCTGAACTGTCCAATCCTGAACTGCCCGATCCTGAACTGCCCAATCCTGAGCGGCCCGATCCTGAACTGCCGGATCCTGAACTGCCCGATCCTGAACTGCCCAACCCTGAACTGCCCGATCCTGAACTGCCGGATCCTGAACTGCCCGATCCTGAGCGACGCGATCCTGAACATTCCCGATCCTGAACTGCCTGATCCTGAACTGCACGATCCTCATCTGCCCGATCCGGAACTGCCCGATCCTGAACTGCCCGATCCTGAACTGCCCAATCCTGAACTGCCTGATCTGGAACTGCCGGAGCGTGAACTGCCCAATCCTGAACTTCCCGATCCTGAACTGCCCGATCCTGAACTGTCCAATCCTGAATTGCCCGAGCCTGAACTGCCCGATCCGGAACTGCCCGATCCGGAACTGCCGGATCCTGAACTGCCGGATCCTGAACTGCCCGATCTTGAACTGCCAGATCCTGAGTTACCCGATCCTGAACTGCCCAATCCTGAACTGCCCGATCCTGAACTGCCTGTTCCTGAACTGCCCGATCCTGAGCGGCCCGATCCTGAACTGCCCGATCCTGAGCGGCCCGATCCTGAACTGCCTGATCCTGAGTTGCCTGATCCTGAATGGCCCATTCCTGAACTGCCTGATCCTGAACTGCTCGATCCTGAACTGCTCGATCATGAGCGGCCAGATCCTGAACTGCCCGATCCTGAACTTCGATATCCTGAGCTGCCCGATCCTGAACTTCCTGATCTTGAACTGCCTGATCCTGAACTTCCTGATCCTGAACTTCCCAATCCTGAGTTACCTGACCTGAACTGCCCGATCCTGAACTGCCCGATCCTGAACTGCCGGATCCTGAACTGCCCGATCTTGAACTGCCGGATCCTGAACTGCCTAATCCTGAACTGCCTGATCCTGAACTGCCGGATCCTGAACTGCCGGATCCTGAACTGCCCGATCCTGAACTGCCCGATCCTGAACTGCCGGATCCTGAACTGCCCGATCCTGAGCGACGCGATCCTGAACATTCCCGATCCTGAACTGCCTGATCCTGAACTGCACGATCCTCATCTGCCCGATCCGGAACTGCCCGATCCTGAACTGCCCGATCCTGAACTGCCCAATCCTGAACTGCCTGATCTGGAACTGCCGGATCGTGAACTGCCCAATCCTGAACTTCCCGATCCTGAACTGCCCGATCCTGAACTGTCCAATCCTGAACTGCCCGAGCCTGAACTGCCCGATCCGGAACTGCCCGATCCGGAACTGCCGGATCCTGAACTGCCGGATCCTGAACTGCCCGATCTTGAACTGCCGGATCCTGAGTTACCCGATCCTGAACTGCCCAAACCTGAACTGCCCGATCCTGAACTGCCTGTTCCTGAACTGCCCTATCCTGAGCGGCCCAATCCTGAACTGCCCGATCCTGAGCGGCCCGATCGTGAACTGCCTGATCCTGAGTTGCCTGATCCTGAATGGCCCATTCCTGAACTGCCTGATCCTGAACTGCTCGATCCTGAACTGCTCGATCATGAGCGGCCAGATCCTGAACTGCCCGATCCTGAACTTCGATATCCTGAGCTGCCCGATCCTGAACTTCCTGATCTTGAACTGCCTGATCCTGAGCTTCCTGATCCTGAACTTCCCAATCCTGAGTTACCTGACCTGAACTGCCCGATCCTGAACTGCCCGATCCTGAACTGCCGGATCCTGAACTGCCCGATCTTGAACTGCCGGATCCTGAACTGCCTGATCCTGAACTGCCTGATCCTGAACTGCATGATCCGGAACTGCCCGATCCTGAATTGCCAGATCCGGAACTCCCTGATCCTGATCTGCCCAATGCTGAAATGCCCGATCGTGAACTGCCTGATCCTGAACTGCCTGATCCTGAACTGCCCGATTCGAAACTACCGGATCGTGAACTGCCCAATCCTGAACTTCCAGATCCTGAACTGCCCAATCCAGAACTGTCCAATCCTGAACTGCCCGATCCAGAATTGCCCGATCCGTAACTGCACGATCCTCATCTGCCCGATCCGGAACTGCCCGATCCTGAACTGCCCGATCCTGAACTGCCCAATCCTGAACTGCCTGATCTGGAACTGCCGGATCGTGAACTGCCCAATCCTGAACTTCCCGATCCTGAACTGCCCGATCCTGAACTGTCCAATCCTGAACTGCCCGAGCCTGAACTGCCCGATCCGGAACTGCCCGATCCGGAACTGCCGGATCCTGAACTGCCGGATCCTGAACTGCCCGATCTTGAACTGCCGGATCCTGAGTTACCCGATCCTGAACTGCCCAAACCTGAACTGCCCGATCCTGAACTGCCTGTTCCTGAACTGCCCTATCCTGAGCGGCCCAATCCTGAACTGCCCGATCCTGAGCGGCCCGATCGTGAACTGCCTGATCCTGAGTTGCCTGATCCTGAATGGCCCATTCCTGAACTGCCTGATCCTGAACTGCTCGATCCTGAACTGCTCGATCATGAGCGGCCAGATCCTGAACTGCCCGATCCTGAACTTCGATATCCTGAGCTGCCCGATCCTGAACTTCCTGATCTTGAACTGCCTGATCCTGAGCTTCCTGAACGTGAACTTCCCAATCCTGAGTTACCTGACCTGAACTGCCCGATCCTGAACTGCCCGATCCTGAACTGCCGGATCCTGAACTGCCCGATCTTGAACTGCCGGATCCTGAACTGCCTGATCCTGAACTGCCTGATCCTGAACTGCATGATCCGGAACTGCCCGATCCTGAATTGCCAGATCCGGAACTCCCTGATCCTGATCTGCCCAATGCTGAAATGCCCGATCGTGAACTGCCTGATCCTGAACTGCCTGATCCTGAACTGCCCGATTCGAAACTACCGGATCGTGAACTGCCCAATCCTGAACTTCCAGATCCTGAACTGCCCAATCCAGAACTGTCCAATCCTGAACTGCCCGATCCAGAATTGCCCGATCCGTAACTGCACGATCCTCATCTGCCCGATCCGGAACTGCCCGATCCTGAACTGCCCGATCCTGAACTGCCCAATCCTGAACTGCCTGATCTGGAACTGCCGGATCGTGAACTGCCCAATCCTGAACTTCCCGATCCTGAACTGCCCGATCCTGAACTGTCCAATCCTGAACTGCCCGAGCCTGAACTGCCCGATCCGGAACTGCCCGATCCGGAACTGCCGGATCCTGAACTGCCGGATCCTGAACTGCCCGATCTTGAACTGCCAGATCCTGAGTTACCCGATCCTGAACTGCCCAATCCTGAACTGCCCGATCCTGAACTGCCTGTTCCTGAACTGCCCGATCCTGAGCGGCCCGATCCTGAACTGCCCGATCCTGAGCGGCCCGATCCTGAACTGCCTGATCCTGAGTTGCCTGATCCTGAATGGCCCATTCCTGAACTGCCTGATCCTGAACTGCTCGATCCTGAACTGCTCGATCATGAGCGGCCAGATCCTGAACTGCCCGATCCTGAACTTCGATATCCTGAGCTGCCCGATCCTGAACTTCCTGATCTTGAACTGCCTGATCCTGAACTTCCTGATCCTGAACTTCCCAATCCTGAGTTACCTGACCTGAACTGCCCGATCCTGAACTGCCCGATCCTGAACTGCCGGATCCTGAACTGCCCGATCTTGAACTGCCGGATCCTGAACTGCCTAATCCTGAACTGCCTGATCCTGAACTGCCGGATCCTGAACTGCCCGATCCTGAACTGCCCGATCCTGAACTGCCCGATCCTGAACTGCCGGATCCTGAACTGCCCGATCCTGAGCGACGCGATCCTGAACATTCCCGATCCTGAACTGCCTGATCCTGAACTGCACGATCCTCATCTGCCCGATCCGGAACTGCCCGATCCTGAACTGCCCGATCCTGAACTGCCCAATCCTGAACTGCCTGATCTGGAACTGCCGGATCGTGAACTGCCCAATCCTGAACTTCCCGATCCTGAACTGCCCGATCCTGAACTGTCCAATCCTGAACTGCCCGAGCCTGAACTGCCCGATCCGGAACTGCCCGATCCGGAACTGCCAGATCCTGAACTGCCGGATCCTGAACTGCCCGATCTTGAACTGCCGGATCCTGAGTTACCCGATCCTGAACTGCCCAAACCTGAACTGCCCGATCCTGAACTGCCTGTTCCTGAACTGCCCTATCCTGAGCGGCCCAATCCTGAACTGCCCGATCCTGAGCGGCCCGATCGTGAACTGCCTGATCCTGAGTTGCCTGATCCTGAATGGCCCATTCCTGAACTGCCTGATCCTGAACTGCTCGATCCTGAACTGCTCGATCATGAGCGGCCAGATCCTGAACTGCCCGATCCTGAACTTCGATATCCTGAGCTGCCCGATCCTGAACTTCCTGATCTTGAACTGCCTGATCCTGAACTTCCTGATCCTGAACTTCCCAATCCTGAGTTACCTGACCTGAACTGCCCGATCCTGAACTGCCCGATCCTGAACTGCCGGATCCTGAACTGCCCGATCTTGAACTGCCGGATCCTGAACTGCCTGATCCTGAACTGCCTGATCCTGAACTGCATGATCCGGAACTGCCCGATCCTGAATTGCCAGATCCGGAACTCCCTGATCCTGATCTGCCCAATGCTGAAATGCCCGATCGTGAACTGCCTGATCCTGAACTGCCTGATCCTGAACTGCCCGATTCGAAACTACCGGATCGTGAACTGCCCAATCCTGAACTTCCAGATCCTGAACTGCCCAATCCAGAACTGTCCAATCCTGAACTGCCCGATCCAGAATTGCCCGATCCGTAACTGACTGATCGTGAACTGCTGGATCCTGAAATGCCCGATCCTGAACTGCCCAATTCCGAGGGGCCCGATCGTGAACTGCCCGATCCTGAGTTACCTGATCCTGAACTGCCTGATCCTGAGCGGCCAGATCCTGAACTGCCTGATCCTGAGTTGCCTGATCCTGAATGGCCCGATACTGAACTGCTGATCATTAACGGCCCGTTCCTGAACTGTCTGATTCTGAACTGCTCAATCCTGAACTGCTCGATCCTGAGCGGCCCGATCCTGAATTGCCCGATCCTGAACTTCGATATCCTGAGCTGCCCGATCCTGAACTTCCTGATCCTGAACTGCCTGATCCTGAACTTCCCGATCCTGAACTTCCCAATCCTGAGTTACCTGACCTGAACTGCCCGATCCTGAACTGCCCGATCCTGAACTGCCGGATCCTGAACTGCCCGATCTTGAACTGCCGGATCCTGAACTGCCTGATCCTGAACTGCCTGATCCTGAACTGCATGATCCGGAACTGCCCGATCCTGAATTGCCAGATCCGGAACTCCCTGATCCTGATCTGCCCAATGCTGAACTGCCCGATCGTGAACTGCCTGATCCTGAACTGCCTGATCCTGAACTGCCCGATTCGAAACTACCGGATCGTGAACTGCCCAATCCTGAACTTCCAGATCCTGAACTGCCCAATCCAGAACTGTCCAATCCTGAACTGCCCGATCCTGAACTGCCCGATCCAGAATTGCCCGATCCGTAACTGCCTGATCGTGAACTGCTGGATCCTGAAATGCCCGATCCTGAACTGCCCGATCCTGAACTGCCCAATCCTGAGCGGCCCGATCGTGAACTGCCCGATCCTGAGTTACCTGATCCTGAACTGCCCGATCCTGAACTGCCCGATCCTGAACTGCCTGATCCTGAGCGGCCCGATCCTGAACTGCCTGATCCTGAGTTGCCTGATCCTGAATGGCCCGATACTGAACTGCTGATCATTAACGGCCCGTTCATGAACTGTCTGATTCTGAACTGCTCAATCCTGAACTGCTCGATCCTGAGCGGCCCGATCCTGAACTGCCCGATCCTGAACTTCGATATCCTGAGCTGCCCGATCCTGAACTTCCTGATCCTGAACTGCCTGATCCTGAACTTCCCGATCCTGAACTTCCCAATCCTGAGTTACCTGACCTGAACTGCCCGATCCTGAACTGCCCGATCCTGAACTGCCGGATCCTGAACTGCCCGATCCTGAACTGCCTGATCCTGAGCGGCCCGATCCTGAACTGCCTGATCCTGAGTTGCCTGATCCTGAATGGCCCGATACTGAACTGCTGATCATTAACGGCCCGTTCCTGAACTGTCTGATTCTGAACTGCTCAATCCTGAACTGCTCGATCCTGAGCGGCCCGATCCTGAACTTCGATATCCTGAGCTGCCCGATCCTGAACTTCCTGATCCTGAACTGCCTGATCCTGAACTTACCGATCCTGAACTTCCCAATCCTGAGTTACCTGACCTGAACTGCCCGATCCTGAACTGCCCGATCCTGAACTGCCGGATCCTGAACTGCCCGATCTTGAACTGCAGGATACTGAACTGCCTGATCCTGAACTGCATGATCCGGAACTGCCCAATCCTGAATTGCCCGATCCTGAACTGCCCGATCCGGAACTCCCTGATCCTGAGCTGCCCAATGCTGAACTGCCCGATCGTGAACTTCCTGATCCTGAACTGCCTGATCCTGAACTGCCCGATCCTGAACTGCCCGATCCTGAGCTGCCCAATCCTGAGCTACCGGATCGTGCACTGCCCAATCCTGAACTTCGCGATCCTGAACTGCCCGATCCTGAGCGGCCCGTTCCTGAACTGCCTGATCCTGAACTGCTCGATCCTGAACTGCTCGATCCTGAGTGGCCTAATCCTGAACTGCACGATCCTGAACTTCCCGATCCTGAGCTGCCCGATCCTGAACTTCCTGATGCTGAACTGCCCGATCCTGAACTTCCCAATCCTGAACTGCATGATCCTGAACTGCCTGATCCGGAACTGCCCGATACTGAGATGCCCGATCCGAAACTCCCGGATCGTGAACTGCCCAATCCTGAACTTCCCGATCCTGAACTGCCCGATCCCCCGATCCAGAACTGTCCAATCCTGAACTGCCCGATCCAGAACTGCCCAATACGGAACTGCCTGATCCTGAACTGCTGGATCCTGAAATGCCAGATCCTGAACTGCCCGATCCTGAACTGCATGATCCGGAACTGCCCGATCCTGAATTGCCCGATCCTGAACTGCCCGGTCCGGAACTCCATGATCTTGAGCTGCCCAATGCTGAACTGCCTGATCGTGAACTGCCTGATCCTGAACTGCCCGATCCTGAACTGCCCGATCCTGAACTGCCCGATCCTGAATGCCTGATCTTGAACTGCCTGTTCCGGAACTGCCCGATCCTGAGCTACCCAATCCTGAGCAGCCAGATCGTGAACTGCCCATTCCTGAACTTCCCGAACCAGAACTGCCCGATCCAGAACTGTACAATCCTGAACTGCCCGATCCTGAACTGCCCGATCCAGAACTGCCCGCTCCGGAACTGCCTGATCCTGAACTGCTGGATCCTGAAATGCCGGTTACTGAACTGCCCGATCTTGAACTGCCAGATCTTGAACTGCCCGATCATGAACTGCCGGATCTTGAACTGCCCGATCCTGAACTGCCCGATCCTGAACTACTCGATCCTGAACTGCCTCATCCTGAACCGCCCGATTCTGAGCGGCGCGATCCTGAACATTCCCGATCCTGAACTGCCTGATCCTGAGCTTCCCAATCCTGAACTGCCCAATCCTGACCTGCTCATTCCGCAACTGCCCGATCCGGAACTGCCCGATTCTGAACTGCCCGATCCTGAGATGCTCGATCCGAAACTGCCGGATCGTGAACTGCCCAATCCTGAACTTCCAGATTCTGAACTGCCTGATCCAGAACTGTCCAATCCTGAACTGCCCGATCCTGAACTGCCCGATCCAGAACTGCCCGATCCCAAACTGCCTGATCCTGAACTGCCGGATCCTGAAATGCCCGATCCTGAACTGCCCGATCCTGAACTGCCCAATCCTGAGCGGCCCGATCCTGAACTGCCGGATCCTGAACTGCCCGATCCTGAACTGCCACATCCTGAACTGCCTGATCCTGAACTGCCGGATCCTGAACTGCCCGATCCTGAGCAGCGCGATCCTGAACATTCCCGATCCTGAACTGCCTGATCCTGAACTGCCCGATCCTGATCTGCCCGGTCCGGAACTGCCCAATCCTGAACTGCCCGATCCTGAACTGCCCAATCCTGAACTGCCTGATCCGGAACTGCCGGATCGTGAACTGCCCGATCGTGAACTTCCTGATCCTGAACTGCCTGATCCTGAACTGCCCGATCCTGAACTGCCCGATCCTGAGCTGCCCAATCCTGAGCTGCCGGATCGTGCACTGCCCAATCCTGAACTTCGCGATCCTGAACTGCCCGATCCTGAGCGGCCCGTTCCTGAACTGCCTGATCCTGAACTGCTCGATCCTGAACTTCCCGATCCTGAACTGCATGATCCTGAACTGCCTGATCCGGAACTGCCCGATCCTGAGATGCCTGATCCGAAACTCCCGGATCGTGAACTGCCCAATCCTGAACTTCCCGAACCTGAACTGCCCGATCCCCCGATCCACAACTGTCCAATCCTGAACTGCCCGATCCAGAACTGCCCAATACGGAACTGCCTGATCCTGAACAGCTGGATCCTGAAATGCCAGATCCTGAACTGCCCGATCCTGAACTGCATGATCCGGAACTGCCCGATCCTGAATTGCCCGATCCTGAACTGCCCGGTCCGGAACTCCATGATCTTGAGCTGCCCAATGCTGAACTGCCTGATCGTGAACTGCCTGATCCTGAACTGCCCGATCCTGAACTGCCCGATCCTGAACTGCCCGATCCTGAGCTACCCAATCCTGAGCTGCCGGATCGTGAACTGCCCATTCCTGAACTTCCCGAACCAGAACTGCCCGATCCAGAACTGTACAATCCAGAACTGCTCGATCCGGAACTGCCTGATCCTGAACTGCTGGATCCTGAAATGCCGGATACTGAACTGCCCGATCTTGAACTGCCAGATCTTGAACTGCCCGATCATAAACTGCCGGATCTTGAACTGCCCGATCCTGAACTGCCCGATCCTGAACTACTCGATCCTGAACTGCCTCATCCTGAACCGCCCGATTCTGAGCGGCGCGATCCTGAACATTCCCGATCCTGAACTGCCTGATCCTGAGCTTCCCAATCCTGAACTGCCCAATCCTGACCTGCTCATTCGCAACTGCCCGATCCGGAACTGCCCGATTCTGAACTGCCCGATCCTGAGATGCTCGATCCGAAACTGCCGGATCGTGAACTGCCCAATCCTGAACTTCCAGATTCTGAACTGCCTGATCCAGAACTGTCCAATCCTGAACTGCCTGATCCTGAACTGCTGGATCCTGAAATGCCAGATCCTGAACTGCCCGATCCTGAACTGCATGATCCGGAACTGCCCGATCCTGAACTGCCCGATCCTGAACTGCCCAATCCTGAGCGGCCCGATCCTGAACTGTCGGATCCTGAACTGCCCGATCCTCAACTGCCAGATCCTGAACTGCCTGATCCTGAACTGCCGGATCCTGAACTGCCCGATCCTGAGCAGCGCGATCCTGAACATTCCCGATCCTGAACTGCCTGATCCTGAACTGCCCGATCCTGATCTGCCCGATCCGGAACTGCCCGATCCTGAACTGCCCGATCCTGAACTGCCCAATCCTGAACTTCCTGATCCGGAACTGCCGGATCGTGAACTGCACAATCCTGAACTTCCCGATCCTGAACTGCCCGATCCTGAACTGTCCAATCCTGAACGGCCCGAGCCTGAACTGCCCGATCCGGAACTGACAGATCCTGAACTGCCGGATCCTGAACTGCCCGATCCTGAACTGCCCGATCTTGAACTGCCGGATCCTGAGTTACCCGATCCTGAACTGCCCAATCCTGAACTGCCCGATCCTGAACTGCCTGTTCCTGAACTGTCCGATCCTGAGCGGCCCGATCCTGTACTGCCCGATCCTGAGCGGCCCGATCCTGAACTGCCTGATCCTGAGTTGCCTGATCCTGAATGGCCCATTCCTGAACTGCCTGATCCTGAACTGCTCGATCCTGAACTGCTCGATCATGAGCGGCCCGATCCTGAACTGCCCGATCCTGAACTTCGATATCCTGAGCTGCCCGATCCTGAACTTCCTGATCTTGAACTGCCTGATCCTGAACGTCCTGATCCTGAACTTCCCAATCCTGAGTTACCTGACCTGAACTGCCCGATCCTGAACTGCCCGATCCTGAACTGCCGGATCCTGAACTGCCCGATCTTGAACTGCCGGATCCTGAACTGTCTGATCCTGAACTGCCTGATCCTGAACTGCATGATCCAGAACTGCCCGATCCTGAATTGCCAGATCCGGAACTCCCTGATCCTGATCTGCCCAATGCTGAAATGCCCGATCGTGAACTGCCTGATCCTGAACTGCCTGATCCTGAACTGCCCGATTCGAAACTACCGGATCGTGAACTGCCCAATCCTGAACTTCCAGATCCTGAACTGCCCAATCCAGAACTGTCCAATCCTGAACTGCCCGATCCTGAACTGCCCGATCCAGAATTGCCCGATCCGTAACTGCCTGATCGTGAACTGCTGGATCCTGAAATGCCCGATCCTGAACTGCCCGATCCTGAACTGCCCAATCCTGAGCGGCCCGATCGTGAACTGCCCGATCCTGAGTTACCTGATCCTGAACTGCCCGATCCTGAACTGCCCGATCCTGAACTGCCGGATCCTGAACTGCTCGATCCTGAACTGCCTCATCCTGAACTGCCCGATCCTGAGCGGCGCGATCCTGAACATTCCCGATCATGAACTGCCTGATCCTGAACTGCCCGATCCTGATCTGCCCGATCCGGAACTGCCCGATCCTGAGCTGCCCGATCCTAAACTGCCGGATCGTGAACTGCCCAATCCTGAACTTCCCAATCCTGAACTGCCGGAGCCTGAACTGCCCGATCCGGAACTGCTCGATCCTGAACTGCCGGATCCTGAACTGCCCGATCTTGAACTGCCCGATCCTGAGTTACCTGATCCTGAACTGCCCGATCCTGAACTGCCCGATCCTGAACTGCCCGATCCTGATCTGCCTGTTCCTGAACTGCCCAATCCTGAGCGGCCCGATCCTGAACTGCCCGATCCTGAGCGGCCCGATCCTGAACTGCCTGATCCTGAGTTGCCCAATCCTGAGCGGCCCGATCTGGAACTGCCCAATCCTGAGCGGCCCGATCCTAAACTGCCGGATCATGAACTGCCCAATCCTGAACTTCCCGATCCTGAACTGCCGGAGCCTGAACTGCCCGATCCGGAACTGCCCGATCCAGAACTGCCGGATCCTGAACTGCTGGATCCTGAACTGCCCGATCTTGAGCAGCCCGATCCTGAGTTACCTGATCCTGAACTGCCCGATCCTGAACTGCCCGATCCTGAGTTGCCTGATCCTGAATGGCCTGATCCTGAACTGCTGATCATGAGCAGCCCGTTCCTGAACTGTCTGATTCTGAACTGCTCGATCCTGAACTGCTCGATCCCGAGCGGCCCGATCCTGAACTGCCTGATCCTGAACTTCGATATCCTGAGCTGCCCGATCCTGAACTTCCTGATCCTGAACTGCCTGATCCTGAACTTCCCGATCCTGAACTTCCCAATCCTGAGTTACCTGACCTGAACTGCACGATCCTGAACTGCCCGATCTTGAACTGCAGGATACTGAACTGCCTGATCCTGAACTGCCTGATCCTGAACTGCATGGTCCGGAACTGCCCAATCCTGAATAGCCCGATCCTGAACTGCCCGATCCGGAACTCCCTGATCGTGAGCTGCCCAATGCTGAACTGCCCGATCGTGAACTGCCTGATCCTGAACTGCTCGATCCTGAACTGCCTCAACCTGAACTGCCCGATCCTGAGCGGCGCGATCCTGAACATTCCCGATCATGAACTGCCTGATCCTGAACTGCCCGATCCTGATCTGCCCGATCCGGAACTGCCTGATCCTGAACTTCCCGATCCTGAACTGCCGGAGCCTGAACTGCCCGATCCGGAACTGCTCGATACTGAACTGCCGGATCCTGAACCGCCCGATCTTGAACTGCCCGATCCTGAGTTACCTGATCCTGAACTGCCCGATCCTGAACTGCCCGATCCTGAACTGCCCGATACTGATCTGCCTGTTCCTGAACTGCCCGAACCTGAGCGGCCCGATCCTGAACTGCCCAGTCCTGAGCGGCCCGATCCTGAACTGCCTGATCCTGAGTTGCCTGATCCTGAATGGCCCAATCCGGAACTGCCCAATCCTGAGCGGCCCGATCCTAAACTGCCGGATCATGAACTGCCCAATCCTGAACTTCCCGATCCTGAACTGCCGGAGCCTGAACTGCCCGATCCGGAACTGCCCGATCCGGAACTGCCGGATCCTGAACTGCTGGATCATGAACTGCCCGATCTTGAACTGCCCGATCCTGAGTTACCTGATCCTGAACTGCCCGGTCCTGAACTGCCCGATCCTGAACTGCCCGATCCTGAGTTGCGTGATCCTGAATGGCCCGATACTGAACTGCTGATCATGAGCAGCCCGTTCCTGAACTGTCTGATTCTGAACTGCTCGATCCTGAACTGCTCGATCCCGAGCGGCCCGATCCTGAACTGCCCGATCCTGAACTTCGATATCCTGAGCTGCCCGATCCTGAACTTCCTGATCCTGAACTGCCTGATCCTGAACTTCCCGATCCTGAACTTCCCAATCCTGAGTTACCTGACCTGAACTGCCCGATCCTGAACTGCCCGATCCTGAACTGCCGGATCCTGAACTGCCCGATCTTGAACTGCAGGATACTGAACGGCCTGATCCTGAACTGCATGATCCGGAACTGCATGATCCGGAACTGCCCAATCCTGAATTGCCCGATCCTGAACTGCCCGATCCGGAACTCCCTGATCCTGAGCTGCCGAATGCTGAACTGCCCGATCGTGAACTTCCTGATCCTGAACTGCCTGATCCTGAATTGCCCGATCCTGAACTGCCCGATCCTGAGCTGCCCAATCCTGAGCTGCCGGATCGTGAACTGCCCAATCCTGAACTTCGCGATCCTGAACTGCCGATCCTGAGCGGCCCGTTCCTGAACTGCCTGATCCTGAACTGCTCGATCCTGAACTGCTCGATCCTGAGTGGCCTAATCCTGAACTGCACGATCCTGAACTTCCCGATCCTGAGCTGCCCGATCCTGAACTTCCTGATGCTGAACTGCCCGATCCTGAACTTCCCGATCCTGAACTGCATGATCCTGAACTGCCTGATCCGGAACTGCCCGATACTGAGATGCCCGATCCGAAACTCCCGGATCGTGAACTGCCCAATCCTGAACTTCCCGATCTTGAACTGCCCGATCCCCCGATCCAGAACTGTCCAATCCTGAACTGCCCGATCCAGAACTGCCCAATCCGGTACTGCCTGATCCTGAACTGCTGGATCCTGAAATGCCAGATCCCGAACTGCCCGATCCTGAACTGCCCGATCCTGAACTGCATGATCCGGAACTGCCCGATCCTGAATTGCCCGATCCTGAACTGCACTGTCCCGAACTCCCTGATCCTGAGCTGCCCAATGCTGAACTGCCCGATCGTGAACTGCCTGATCCTGAACTGCCCGATCCTGAACTGCCCGATCCTGAACTGCCCGATCCTGAATGCCTGATCTTGAACTGCCTGATCCGGAACTGCCCGATCCTGAGCTG
This sequence comes from Pristiophorus japonicus, assembly GCF_044704955.1. NCBI lineage: Eukaryota > Metazoa > Chordata > Chondrichthyes > Pristiophoridae > Pristiophorus > Pristiophorus japonicus. The sequence goes on from NC_091977.1 coordinate 107,438,123, forward strand.
CCCAATCCTGAGCTGCCGGATCGTGAACTGCCCATTCCTGAACTTCCCGAACCAGAACTGCCCGATCCAGAACTGTACAATCCTGAACTGCCCGATCCTGAACTGCCCGATCCAGAACTGCCCGATCCGGAACTGCCTGATCCTGAACTGCTGGATCCTGAAATGCCGGATACTGAACTGCCCGATCTTGAACTGCCAGATCTTGAACTGCCCGATCATGAACTGCCGGATCTTGAACTGCCCAATCCTGAACTGCCCGATCCTGAACTACTCGATCCTGAACTGCCTCATCCTGAACCGCCCGATCCTGAGCGGCGCGATCCTGAACATTCCCGATCCTGAACTGCCCGATCCTGACCTGCCCGTTCCGCAACTGCCCGATCGTGAACTGCCCGATCCTGAACTGCCCGATCCTGAACTGCCCGATCCGGAACTGCCCGATTCTGAACTGCCTGATCCTGAACTGCCGGATCCTGAAATGCCCGATCCTGAACTGCCCGATCCTGAACTGCCCAATCCTGAGCGGCCCGATCCTGAAATGCCGGATCCTGAACTGCCCGATCCTGAACTGCCAGATCCTGAACTGCCCGATCCTGAACTGCCCGATCCTGAGCGGCGCGATCCTGAACATTCCCGATCCTGAACTGCCTGATCCTGAACTGCACGATCCTCATCTGCCCGATCCGGAACTGCCCGATTCTGAACTGTCCAATCCTGAACTGCCCGAGCCTGAACTGCCCGATCCGGAACTGCCCGATCCGGAACTGCCGGATCCTGAACTGCACGATCCTCATCTGCCCGATCCGGAACTGCCCGATCCTGAACTGCCCAATCCTGAACTGCCTGATCTGGAACTGCCGGATCGTGAACTGCCCAATCCTGAACTTCCCGATCCTGAACTGCCCGATCCTGAACTGTCCAATCCTGAACTGCCCGAGCCTGAACTGCCCGATCCGGAACTGCCCGATCCGGAACTGCCGGATCCTGAACTGCCCGATCCTGAACTGCCCGATCCTGAACTGCCTGTTCCTGAACTGCCCGATCCTGAGCGGCCCAATCCTGAACTGCCCGATCCTGAGCGGCCCGATCCTGAACTGCCTGATCCTGAGTTGCCTGATCCTGAATGGCCCATTCCTGAACTGCCTGATCCTGAACTGCTCGATCCTGAACTGCTCGATCATGAGCGGCCAGATCCTGAACTGCCCGATCCTGAACTTCGATATCCTGAGCTGCCCGATCCTGAACTTCCTGATCTTGAACTGCCTGATCCTGAACTTCCTGATCCTGAACTTCCCAATCCTGAGTTACCTGACCTGAACTGCCCGATCCTGAACTGCCCGATCCTGAACTGCCGGATCCTGAACTGCCCGATCTTGAACTGCCGGATCCTGAACTGCCTGATCCTGAACTGCCTGATCCTGAACTGCATGATCCGGAACTGCCCGATCCTGAATTGCCAGATCCGGAACTCCCTGATCCTGATCTGCCCAATGCTGAACTGCCCGATCGTGAACTGCCTGATCCTGAACTGCCTGATCCTGAACTGCCCGATTCGAAACTACCGGATCGTGAACTGCCCAATCCTGAACTTCCAGATCCTGAACTGCCAAATCCAGAACTGTCCAATCCTGAACTGCCCGATCCTGAACTGCCCGATCTTGATCTGCCCAATCCTGAGCGGCCCGATCGTGAACTGCCCAATCCTGAGTTACCTGATCCTGAACTGCCCGATCCTAAACTGCCCGATCCTGAACTGCCTGATCCTGAGTGGCCCGATCGTGAACTGCCTGATCCTGAGTTGCCTGATCCTGAATGGCCCGATACTGAACTGCTGATCATTAACGGCCCGTTCCTGAACTGTCTGATTCTGAACTGCTCAATCCTGAACTGCTCGATCCTGAGCGGCCTGATCCTGAACTGCCCGATCCTGAACTTCGATATCCTGAGCTGCCCGATCCTGAACTTCCTGATCCTGAACTGCCTGATCCTGAACTTCCCGATCCTGAACTTCCCAATCCTGAGTTACCGGACCTGAACTGCCCGATCCTGAACTGACGGATCCTGGACTGCATGATCCGGAACTGTCCAATCCTGAATTGCCCGATCCTGAACTGCCCGATCCGGAACTCCCTGATCCTGAGCTGCCCAATGCTGAACTGCCTGATCGTGAACTTCCTGATCCTGAACTGCCTGATCCTGAACTGCCCGATCTTGAACTGCAGGATACTGAACTGCCTGATCCTGAACTGCCTGATCCTGAACTGCATGATCCGGAACTGTCCAATCCTGAATTGCCCGATCCTGAACTGCCCGATCCGGAACTCCCTGATCCTGAGCTGCCCAATGCTGAACTGCCCGATTGTGAACTTCCTGATCCTGAACTGCCTGATCCTGAACTGCCCGATCTTGAACTGCCCGATCCTGAGCTGCCCAATCCTGAGCTGCCGGATCGTGAACTGCCCAATCCTGAACTTCGCGATCCTGAACTGCCCGATCCTGAACTGTCCAATCCTGAATTGCCGATCCTGAACGACGCATTCCTGAACTGCATGATCCTGAACTGCTCGATCCTGAGTGGCCCAATCCTGAACTGCCAGATCCTGAACTGCCCGATCCTGAGCGGCGCGATCCTGAACATTCCCGATCCTGAACTGCCTGATCCTGAGCTTCCCAATCCTGAACTGCCCGATCCTGACCTGCCCGTTCCGCAACCGCCCGATCGTGAACTGCCCGATCCTGAGCGGCCCGATCCTGAACTGCCTGATCCTGAATGGCCCATTCCTGAACTGCCTGATCCTGAACTGCTCGATCCTGAACTGCTCGATCATGAGCGGCCAGATCCTGAACTGCCCGATCCTGAACTTCGATATCCTGAGCTGCCCGATCCTGAACTTCCTGATCCTGAACTTCCCAATCCTGAGTTACCTGACCTTAACTGCCTGATCCTGAACTGCCCGATCCTGAACTGCGGATCCTGAACTGCCCGATCTTGAACTGCCGGATCCTGAACTGCCTGATCCTGAACTGCATGATCCGGAACTGCCCGATCCTGAATTGCCAGATCCGGAACTCCCTGATCCTGATCTGCCCAATGCTGAACTGCCCGATCGTGAACTGCCTGATCGTGAACTGCCTGATCCTGAACTGCCCGATTCGAAACTACCGGATCGTGAACTGCCCAATCCTGAACTTCCAGATCCTGAACTGCCCAATCCAGAACTGTCCAATCCTGAACTGCCCGATCCTGAACTGCCCGATCTTGAACTGCCCAATCCTGAGCGGCCCGATCGTGAACTGCCCGATCCTGAGTTACCTGATCCTGAACTGCCCGATCCTAAACTGCCCGATCCTGAACTGCCCGATCCTGAGTGGCCCGATCGTGAACTGCCTGATCCTGAGTTGCCTGATCCTGAATGGCCCGATACTGAACTGCTGATCATTAACGGCCCGTTCCTGAACTGTCTGATTCCGAACTGCTCAATCCTGAACTGCTTGATCCTGAGCGGCCTGATCCTGAACTGCCCGATCCTGAACTTCGATATCCTGAGCTGCCTGATCCTGAACTTCCTGATCCTGAACTGCCTGATCCTGAACTTCCCGATCCTGAACTTCCCAATCCTGAGTTACCGGACCTGAACTGCCCGATCCTGAACTGACGGATCCTGAACTGCCCGATCTTGAACTGCAGGATACTGAACTGCCTGATCCTGAACTGCCTGATCCTGAACTGCCCGATCGTGAACTTCCTGATCCTGAACTGCCTGATCCTGAACTGCCCGATCTTGAACTGCCCGATCCTGAGCTGCCCAATCCTGAGCTGCCGGATCGTGAACTGCCCAATCCTGAACTTCGCGATCCTGAACTGCCCGATCCTGAACTGTCCAATCCTGAATTGCCGATCCTGAACGACGCATTCCTGAACTGCATGATCCTGAACTGCTCGATCCTGAGTGGCCCAATCCTGAACTGCCAGATCCTGAACTGCCCGATCCTGAGCGGCGCGATCATGAACATTCCCGATCCTGAACTGCCTGACCCTGAGCTTCCCAATCCTGAACTGCCCGATCCTGACCTGCCCGTTCCGCAACCGCCCGATCGTGAACTGCCCGATCCTGAACTGCCCGATCCTGAACTGCCCGATCCTGAACTGCCCGATCTGGAACTGCCCGATCCTGAGATGCCCGATCCGAAACTGCCGGATCGTGAACTGCCCAATCCTGAACTGCCTGATCCAGAACTGTCCAATCCTGAACTGCCCGATCCTGAACTGCCCGATCCAGAACTGCCCGATCCCGAACTGCCTGATCCTGAACTGCCGGATCCTGAAATGCCCGATCCTGAACTGCTCGATCCTGAGTGGCCTCATCCTGAACTGCACGATCCTGAACTTCCCGATCCTGAGCTGCCCGATCCTGAACTTCCTGATGCTGAACTGCCCGATCCTGAACTTCCCGATCCTGAACTGCAGGATCCAGAACTGCCTGATCCGGAACTGCCCAATCCTGAGATGCCCGATCCGAAACTGCCGGATCGTGAACTGCCCAATCCTGAACTTCCCGATCCTGAACTGCCCGATCCCCCGATCCAGAACTGTCCAATTCTGAACTGCCCGATCCAGAACTGCCCAATCCGGAACTGCCTGATCCTGAACTGCTGGATCCTGAAATGCCAGATCCTGAACTGCCCGATCCTGAACTGCATGATCCGGAACTGCCCGATCCTGAATTGCCCGATCCTGAACTGCTCGGTCCGGAACTCCCTGATCCTGAGCTGCCCAATGCTGAACTGCCCGATCGTGAACTGCCTGATCCTGAACTGCTGATCCTGAACTGCCCGATCCTGAACTGCCCGATCCTGAATGCCCGATCTTGAACTGCCTGATCCGGAACTGCCGATCCTGAGCTGCCCAATCCTGAGCTGCCGGATCGTGAACTGCCCATTCCTGAACTTCCCGAACCAGAACTGCCCGATCCAGAACTGTACAATCCTGAACTGCCCGATTCTGAACTGCCCGATCCTGAACTACTCGATCCTGAACTGCCTCATCCTGAAACGCCCGATCCTGAGCGGCGCGATCCTGAACTGCCTGATCCTGAGCTTCCCAATCCTGAACTGCCAGATCCTGAACTGCCCTATCCTGAGCGGCGCGATCATGAACATTCCCGATCCTGAACTGCCTGATCCTGAGCTTCCCAATCCTGAACTGCCCGATCCTGACCTGCCCGTTCCGCAACCGCCCGATCGTGAACTGCCCGATCCTGAACTGCCCGATCCTGAACTGCCCGATCTGGAACTGCCCGATCCTGAGATGCCCGATCCGAAACTGCCGGATCGTGAACTGCCCAATCCTGAACTGCCTGATCCAGAACTGTCCAATCCTGAACTGCCCGATCCTGAACTGCCCGATCCAGAACTGCCCGATCCCGAACTGCCTGATCCTGAACTGCCGGATCCTGAAATGCCCGATCCTGAACTGCTCGATCCTGAGTGGCCTCATCCTGAACTGCACGATCCTGAACTTCCCGATCCTGAGCTGCCCGATCCTGAACTTCCTGATGCTGAACTGCCCGATCCTGAACTTCCCGATCCTGAACTGCAGGATCCAGAACTGCCTGATCCGGAACTGCCCAATCCTGAGATGCCCGATCCAAAACTGCCGGATCGTGAACTGCCCAATCCTGAACTTCCCGATCCTGAACTGCCCGATCCCCCGATCCAGAACTGTCCAATTCTGAACTGCCCGATCCAGAACTGCCCAATCCGGAACTGCCTGATCCTGAACTGCTGGATCCTGAAATGCCAGATCCTGAACTGCCCGATCCTGAACTGCCCGATCCTGAACTGCATGATCCGGAACTGCCCGATCCTGAATTGCCCGATCCTGAACTGCTCGGTCCGGAACTCCCTGATCCTGAGCTGCCCAATGCTGAACTGCCCGATCGTGAACTGCCTGATCCTGAACTGCTGATCCTGAACTGCCCGATCCTGAACTGCCCGATCCTGAATGCCCGATCTTGAACTGCCTGATCCGGAACTGCCGATCCTGAGCTGCCCAATCCTGAGCTGCCGAATCGTGAACTGCCCATTCCTGAACTTCCCGAACCAGAACTGCCCGATCCAGAACTGTACAATCCTGAACTGCCCGATTCTGAACTGCCCGATCCTGAACTACTCGATCCTGAACTGCCTCATCCTGAAACGCCCGATCCTGAGCGGCGCGATCCTGAACTGCCTGATCCTGAGCTTCCCAATCCTGAACTGCCAGATCCTGAACTGCCCTATCCTGAGCGGCGCGATCATGAACATTCCCGATCCTGAACTGCCTGATCCTGAGCTTCCCAATCCTGAACTGCCCGATCCTGACCTGCCCGTTCCGCAACCGCCCGATCGTGAACTGCCCGATCCTGAACTGCCCGATCCTGAACTGCCCGATCCTGAACTGCCCGATCTGGAACTGCCCGATCCTGAGATGCCCGATCCGAAACTGCCGGATCGTGAACTGCCCAATCCTGAACTGCCTGATCCAGAACTGTCCAATCCTGAACTGCCCGATCCTGAACTGCCCGATCCAGAACTGCCCGATCCCGAACTGCCTGATCCTGAACTGCCGGATCCTGAAATGCCCGATCCTGAACTGCTCGATCCTGAGTGGCCTCATCCTGAACTGCACGATCCTGAACTTCCCGATCCTGAGCTGCCCGATCCTGAACTTCCTGATGCTGAACTGCCCGATCCTGAACTTCCCGATCCTGAACTGCAGGATCCAGAACTGCCTGATCCGGAACTGCCCAATCCTGAGATGCCCGATCCAAAACTGCCGGATCGTGAACTACCCAATCCTGAACTTCCCGATCCTGAACTGCCCGATCCCCCGATCCAGAACTGTCCAATTCTGAACTGCCCGATCCAGAACTGCCCAATCCGGAACTGCCTGATCCTGAACTGCTGGATCCTGAAATGCCAGATCCTGAACTGCCCGATCCTGAACTGCCCGATCCTGAACTGCATGATCCGGAACTGCCCGATCCTGAATTGCCCGATCCTGAACTGCTCGGTCCGGAACTCCCTGATCCTGAGCTGCCCAATGCTGAACTGCCCGATCGTGAACTGCCTGATCCTGAACTGCTGATCCTGAACTGCCCGATCCTGAACTGCCCGATCCTGAATGCCCGATCTTGAACTGCCTGATCCGGAACTGCCGATCCTGAGCTGCCCAATCCTGAGCTGCCGGATCGTGAACTGCCCATTCCTGAACTTCCCGAACCAGAACTGCCCGATCCAGAACTGTACAATCCTGAACTGCCCGATTCTGAACTGCCCGATCCTGAACTACTCGATCCTGAACTGCCTCATCCTGCAACGCCCGATCCTGAGCGGAGCGATCCTGAACTGCCAGATCCTGAGCTTCCCAATCCTGAACTGCCTGATCCTGACCTGCCCGTTCCGCAACTGCCCGATCCTGAACTGCCCGATCCAGAAATGCCCGATCCCGAACTGCCTGATCCTGAACTGCCGGATCCTGAAATGCCCGATCCTGATCTGCCCGATCCGGAACTGCCCAATCCTGAACTGCCTGATCCGAAACTGACAGATCGTGAACTGCCCAATCCTGAACTTCCAGATCCTGAACTGCCCGATCCAGAACTGTCCAATCCTGAACTGCCCGATCCTGAACTGCCCGATCCAGAATTGCCCGATCCGGAACTGCCCGATCCTGAGATGCCCGATCCGAAACTGCCGGATCGTGAACTGCCCAATCCTGAACTGCCTGATCCAGAACTGTCCAATCCTGAACTGCCCGATCCTGAACTGCCCGATCCAGAACTGCCCGATCCCGAACTGCCTGATCCTGAACTGCCGGATCCTGAAATGCCCGATCCTGAACTGCTCGATCCTGAGTGGCCTCATCCTGAACTGCACGATCCTGAACTTCCCGATCCTGAGCTGCCCGATCCTGAACTTCCTGATGCTGAACTGCCCGATCCTGAACTTCCCGATCCTGAACTGCAGGATCCAGAACTGCCTGATCCGGAACTGCCCAATCCTGAGATGCCCGATCCAAAACTGCCGGATCGTGAACTGCCCAATCCTGAACTTCCCGATCCTGAACTGCCCGATCCCCCGATCCAGAACTGTCCAATTCTGAACTGCCCGATCCAGAACTGCCCAATCCGGAACTGCCTGATCCTGAACTGCTGGATCCTGAAATGCCAGATCCTGAACTGCCCGATCCTGAACTGCCCGATCCTGAACTGCATGATCCGGAACTGCCCGATCCTGAATTGCCCGATCCTGAACTGCTCGGTCCGGAACTCCCTGATCCTGAGCTGCCCAATGCTGAACTGCCCGATCGTGAACTGCCTGATCCTGAACTGCTGATCCTGAACTGCCCAATCCTGAACTGCCCGATCCTGAATGCCCGATCTTGAACTGCCTGATCCGGAACTGCCGATCCTGAGCTGCCCAATCCTGAGCTGCCGGATCGTGAACTGCCCATTCCTGAACTTCCCGAACCAGAACTGCCCGATCCAGAACTGTACAATCCTGAACTGCCCGATTCTGAACTGCCCGATCCTGAACTACTCGATCCTGAACTGCCTCATCCTGCAACGCCCGATCCTGAGCGGAGCGATCCTGAACTGCCAGATCCTGAGCTTCCCAATCCTGAACTGCCTGATCCTGACCTGCCCGTTCCGCAACTGCCCGATCCTGAACTGCCCGATCCAGAAATGCCCGATCCCGAACTGCCTGATCCTGAACTGCCGGATCCTGAAATGCCCGATCCTGATCTGCCCGATCCGGAACTGCCCAATCCTGAACTGCCTGATCCGAAACTGACAGATCGTGAACTGCCCAATCCTGAACTTCCAGATCCTGAACTGCCCGATCCAGAACTGTCCAATCCTGAACTGCCCGATCCTGAACTGCCCGATCCAGAATTGCCCGATCCGGAACTGCCTGATCCTGAACTGCAGGATCCTGAAATACCCGCTCCTGAACTGCCCGATCCTGAACTGCCCAATCCTGAGCGGCCCGATCGTGAACTGCTGGATCATGAACTGCCCGATCCTGAACTGCCAGATCCTGAACTGCCCGATCCTGAACTGCCGGATCCTGAACTTCCCTATCCCGAACTGCCTGATCCTGAACTGCTCGATCCTGAACTGCCTCATCCTGAACTGCCCGATCCTGAGCGGCGCGATCCTGAACATTCCTGATCCTGAACTGCCTGATCCTGAACTGCCTGATCCTGATCTGCCTGATCTGGAACTGCCCGATCCTGAACTGCCCGATCCTGAACTGCCCGATCCTGAACTGCCTGATCCGGAACTGCCCGAACCTGAGCTGCCCGATCCTAAACTGCCGGATCGTGAACTGCCCAATCCTGAACTTCCCGATCCTGAACTGCCCGATCCCGAACTGTCCGATCCCGAACTGCTCGAGCCTGAACTGCCCGATCCGGAACTGCCCGATCCGGAACTGCCGGATCCTGAAATGCCGGATCCTGAACTGCCCGATCTTGAACTGCCCGATCCAGAGTTACCCGATCCTGAACTGCCCGATCCTGAACTGCCCGATCCTGAACTGCCCGATCCTGAACTGCCTGATCCTGAGCAGCCTTATCCTGAACTGCCTGATCCTGAGTGGCCCGATCCTGAACTGCCTGATCCTGAACTTCCCGATCCTGAACTTCCCAATCCTGAGTTACCTGACCTGAACTGCCCGATCCTGAACTGTCGGATCCTGAACTACCCGATCTTGAACTGCATGATCCGGAACTGCCCAATCCTGAATTGCCCGATCCTGAACTGCCCGATCCGGAACTCCCTGATCCTGAGCTGCCCAATGCTGAACTGCCCGATCGTGAACTTCCTGATCCTGAACTGCCTGATCCTGAACTGCCCTATCCTGAACTGCCCGCTCCTGAGCTGCCCAATCCTGAGCTGCCGGATCGTGAACTGCCCAATCCTGAACTTCATGATCCTGAACTGCCCGATCCTGAACTGTCCAATCCTGAATTGCCGATCCTGAGCGGCCCGTTCCTGAACTGCTCGATCCTGAACTGCTCGATCCTGAGTGGCCCAATCCTGAACTGCCAGATCCTGAACTGCCCGATCCTGAGCGGCCCGTTCCTGAACTGCCTGATCCTGAACAGCTCGATCCTGAACTGCTCGATCCTGAGTGGCCCAATCCTGAACTGCATGATCCTGAACTTCCTGATCCTGAGCTGCCCGATCCTGAACTTCCTGATGCTGAACTGCCCGATCCTGAACTTCCCAATCCTGAACTGCATGATCCTGAACTGCCTGATCCGGAACTGCCCGATCCTGAGATGCCCGATCCGAAACTCCCGGATCGTGAACTGCCCAATCCTGAACTTCCCGATCCTGAACTGCCCAATTCCCCGATCCAGAACTGTCCAATCCTGAACTGCCCGATCCTGAACTGCCCGATCCAGAACTGCCCAATCCGGAACTGCCTGATCCTGAACTGCTGGATCCTGAAATGCCAGATCCTGAACTGGCTGATCCTGAACTGCCCGATCCTGAACTGCATGATCCGGAACTGCCCGATCCTGAATTGCCTGATCCTGAACTGCCCGGTCCGGAACTCCCTGATCCTGAGCTGCCCAATGCTGAACTGCCAGATCGTGAACTGCCTGATCCTGAACTGCCCGATCCTGAACTGCCCGATCCTGAATGCCCGATCTTGAACTGCCTGATCCGGAACTGCCCAATCCTGAGCTGCCCAATCCTGAGCTGCCGGATCGTGAACTGCCCATTCCTGAACTTCCAGAAACAGAACTGCCTGATCCAGAACTGTACAACATTGAACTGCCCGATCCTGAACTGCCCGATCCTGAACTGCCCAATCCTGAGCGGCCCGATCGTGAACTGCTGGATCCTGAACTGCCCGATCCTGAAATGCCAGATCCTGAACTGCCCGATCCTGAACTGCCGGATCCTGAACTGCCTCATCCTGAACTGCCCGATCCTGAGCGGCGCGATCCTGAACATTCCTGATCCTGAACTGCCTGATCCTGAACTTCCTGATCCTGAGCTGCCCGATCCTGAACTTCCTGATGCTGAACTGCCCGATCCTGAACTTCCCGATCCTGAACTGCAGGATCCTGAACTGCCTGATGCGGAACTGCCCAATCCTGAGATGCCCGATGCGAAACTGCCGGATCGTGAACTGCCCAATCCTGAACTTCCCGATCCTGAACTGCCCGATCCCCCGATCCAGAACTGTCCAATCCTGAACTGCCCGATCCAGAACTGCCCAATCCGGAACTGCCTGATCCTGAACTGCTGGATCCTGAAATGCCAGATCCTGAACTGCCCGATCCTGAACTGCCCGATCCTGAACTGCATGATCCGGAACTGCCCGATCCTGAGTTGCCCGATCCTGAACTGCCCGGTACGGAACTCCCTGATCCTGAGCTGCACAATGCTGAACTGCCCGATCGTGAACTGCCTGATCCTGAACTGCCCGATCCTGAACTGCCCGATCCTGAACTGCCCGATCCTGAATGCCCGATCTTGAACTGCCTGATCCGGAACTGCCGATCCTGAGCTGCCCAATCCTGAGCTGCCGGATCGTGAACTGCCCATTCCTGAACTTCCCGAACCAGAACTGCCCGATCCAGAACTGTACAATCCTGAACTGCCCTATCCTGAACTGCCCGGTCTTGAACTGCCAGATCCTGAACTGCCCGATCATGAACTGCCAGATCTTGAACTGCCCGATTCTGAACTGCCAGATCCTGAACTACTCGATCCTGAACTGCCTCATCCTGAACCGCCCGATCCTGAGCGGCGCGATCCTGAACATTCCCGATCCTGAACTGCCTGATCCTGAGCTTCCCAATCCTGAACTGCCTGATCCTGACCTGCCCGTTCCGCAACTGCCCGATCGTGAACTGCCCGATCCTGCACTGCCGGATCCTGAACTGCCTGATCCGGAACTGCCCGATGCTGAACTGCCCGATCCTGAACTGCCCGATCCAGAACTGCCCGATCCCGAACTGCCTGATCCTGAACTGCCGGATCCTGAAATGCCCGATCCTGATCTGCCCGATCCGGAACTGCCCGATCCTGAACTGCCCGATCCTGAACTACCCAATCCTGAACTGTCTGATCCGAAACTGACGGATCGTGAACTGCCCAATCCTGAACTTCCAGATCCTGAACTGCCCGATCCTGAACTTCGATATCCTGAGCTGCCCGATCCTAAATTTCCTGATCTTGAACTGCCTGATCCTGAACTTCCCGATCCTGAACTTCCCAATCCTGAGTTACCTGACCTGAACTGTCCGATCCTGAACTGCCCGATCCTGAACTGCCGGATCCTGAACTGCCCGATCTTGAACTGCCTGATCCTGAACTGCCTGATCCTGAACTGCATGATCCGGAACTGCCCGATCCTGAATTGCCAGATCCTGAATTGCCCGATCCGGAACTCCCTGATCCTGAACTGCCCGATCGTGAACTGCCTGATCCTGAACTGCCTGATCCTGAACTGCCTGATCCTGAACTTCCCGATCCTGAACTTCCCAATCCTGAGTTACCTGACCTGAACTGCCCGATCCTGGACTGCCCGATCCTGAACTGCCGGATCCTGAACTGCCCGATCTTGAACTGTCGGATCCTGAACTGCCCGATCCTGAACTGCCCGATCCTGAACTGCATGATCCGGAACTGCCCGATCCTGAATTGCCCGATCCTGAACTGCCCGATCCGAAACTGCCGGATCCTGAACTGCCCGATCCCGAACTTCCCGATCCTGAACTGCTCAATCCTGAACTGCCTCATCCTGAACTGCCCGATCCAGAACTGCCCGATCCCGAACTGCCTGATCCTGAACTGCCGGATCCTGAAATGCCCGATCCTGATCTGCCCGATCCGGAACTGCCCGATCCTGAACTGCCCGATCCTGAACTAGCCAATCCTGAACTGCCTGATCCGAAACTGACGGATCGTGAACTGCCCAATCCTGAACTTCCAGATCCTGAACTGCCCGATCCTGAACTTCGATATCCTGAGCTGCCCGATCCTAAACTTCCTGATCTTGAACTGCCTGATCCTGAACTTCCCGATCCTGAACTTCCCAATCCTGAGTTACCTGACCTGAACTACCCGATCCTGAACTGCCCGATCCTGAACTGCCGGATCCTGAACTGCCCGATCTTGAACTGCCTGATCCTGAACTGCCTGATCCTGAACTGCATGATCCGGAACTGCCCAATCCTGAATTGCCAGATCCTGAATTGCCCGATCCGGAACTCCCTGATCCTGAACTGCCCGATCCTGAACTGCCTGATCCTGAACTGCCTGATCCTGAACTGCCCGATTCGAAACTGACGGATCGTGAACTGCCCAATCCTGAACTTCCAGATCCTGAACTGCCCGATCCAGAACTGTCCAATCCTGAAATGCCTCATCCTGAACTGCTCGATCCTGAGCGGCGCGATCCTGAACATTCCTGATCCTGAACTGCCTGATCCTGAACTGCCTGATCCTGATCTGCCCGATCCGGAACTGCCCGATCCTGAACTGCCCGATCCTGAACTGCCTGATCCGGAACTGCCCGAACCTGAGCTGCCCGATCCTAAACTGCCGGATCGTGAACTGCCCAATCCTGAACTTCCCGATCCTGAACTGCCTGATCCCGAACTGTCCGATCCCGAACTGCTTGAGCCTGAACTGCCCGATCCGGAACTGCCCGATCCGGAACTGCCGGATCCTGAACTGCCGGATCCTGAACTGCCCGATCTTGAACTGCCCGATCCTGAGTTACCCGATCCTGAACTGCCCGATTCTGAACTGCCCGATCCTGAACTGCCCGATCCTGAACTGCCCGATCCTGAGCAGCCTGATCCTGAACTGCCTGATCCTGAGTGGCCCGATCCTGAACTGCCCGATCCTGAACTGCATGATCCGGAACTGCCCGATCCTGAATTGCCCGATCCTGAACTGCCCGGTCCGGAACTCCCTGATCCTGAGCTGCCCAATGCTGAACTGCCCGATCGTGAACTGCCTGATCCTGAACTGCCCGATCCTGAACTGCCTGATCCTGAACTGCCCGATCCTGAATGCCCGATCTTGAACTGCCTGATCCGGAACTGCCGATCCTGAGCTGCCCAATCCTGAGCTGCCGGATCGTGAACTGCCCATTCCTGAACTTCACGAACCAGAACTGCCCGATCCAGAACTGTACAATCCTGAACTGCCCTATCCTGAACTGCCCGATCTTGAACTGCCAGATCCTGAACTGCCCGATCATGAACTGCCAGATCTTGAACTGCCCGATTCTGAACTGCCCGATCCTGAACTACTCGATCCTGAACTGCCTCATCCTGAACCGCCCGATCCTGAGCGGCGCGATCCTGAACATTCCCGATCCTGAACTGCCTGATCCTGAGCTTCCCAATCCTGAACTGCCTGATCCTGACCTTCCCGTTCCGCAACTGCCCGATCGTGAACTGCCCGATCCTGCACTGCCGGATCCTGAACTGCCTGATCCGGAACTGCCCGATGCTGAACTGCCCGATCCTGAACTGCCCGATCCAGAACTGCCCGATCCCGAACTGCCTGATCCTGAACTGCCGGATCCTGAAATGCCCGATCCTGATCTGCCCGATCCGGAACTGCCCGATCCTGAACTGCCCGATCCTGAACTGCCCAATCCTGAACTGCCTGATCCGAAACTGACGGATCGTGAACTGCCCAATCCTGAACTTCCAGATCCTGAACTGCCCGATCCTGAACTTCGATATCCTGAGCTGCCCGATCCTAAACTTCCTGATCTTGAACTGCCTGATCCTGAACTTCCCGATCCTGAACTTCCCAATCCTGAGTTACCTGACCTGAACTGCCCGATCCTGAACTGCCGGATCCTGAACTGCCCGATCTTGAACTGCCTGATCCTGAACTGCCTGATCCTGAACTGCATGATCCGGAACTGCCCGATCCTGAATTGCCAGATCCTGAATTGCCCGATCCGGAACTCCCTGATCCTGAACTGCCCGATCGTGAACTGCCTGATCCTGAACTGCCTGATCCTGAACTGCCCGATTCGAAACTGACGGATCGTGAACTGCCCAATCCTGAACTTCCAGATCCTGAACTGCCCGATCCAGAACTGTCCAATCCTGAACTGCCCGATCCTGAACTGCCCGATCCAGAATTGCCCGATCCGGAACTGCCTGATCCTGAACTGCCGGATCCTGAAATGCCCGATCCTGAACTGCCCGATCCTGAACTGCCCAATCCTGAGCAGCGCGATTGTGAACTGCTGGATCCTGAACTGCCCGATCCTGAACTGCCAGATCCTGAACTGCCCGATCCCAAACTGCCCGATCCTGAACTGCTCAATCCTGAACTGCCTCATCCTGAACTGCCCGATCCTGAGCGGCGCGATCCTGAACATTCCTGATCCTGAACTGCCTGATCCTGAACTGCCTGATCCTGATCTGCCCGATCCGGAACTGCCCGATCCTGAACTGCCCGATCCTGAACTGCCCGATCCTGAACTGCCTGATCCGGAACTGCCCAAACCTGAGCTGCCCGATCCTAAACTGCCGGATCGTGAACTGCCCAATCCTGAACTTCCCGATCCTGAACTGCCCGATCCCGAACTGTCCGATCCTGAACTGCTCGAGCCTGAACTGCCCGATCCGGAACTGCCCGATCCGGAACTGCCGGATCCTGAACTGCCGGATCCTGAACTGCCCGATCTTGAACTGCCCGATCCTGAGTTACCCGATCCTGAACTGCCCGATTCTGAACTGCCCGATCCTGAACTGCCCGATCCTGAACTGCCCGATCCTGAGCAGCCTGATCCTGAACTGCCTGATCCTGAGTGGCCCGATCCTGAACTGCCCGATCCTGAACTGCATGATCCGGAACTGCCCGATCCTGAATTGCCCGATCCTGAACTGCCCGGTCCGGAACTCCCTGATCCTGAGCTGCCCAATGCTGAACTGCCCGATCGTGAACTGCCTGATCCTGAACTGCCCGATCCTGAACTGCCTGATCCTGAACTGCCTGATCCTGAATGCCCGATCTTGAACTGCCTGATCCGGAACTGCCGATCCTGAGCTGCCCAATCCTGAGCTGCCGGATCGTGAACTGCCCATTCCTGAACTTCCCGAACCAGAACTGCCCGATCCAGAACTGTACAATCCTGAACTGCCCTATCCTGAACTGCCCGATCTTGAACTGCCAGATCCTGAACTGCCCGATCATGAACTGCCAGATCTTGAACTGCCCGATTCTGAACTGCCCGATCCTGAACTACTCGATCCTGAACTGCCTCATCCTGAACCGCCCGATCCTGAGCGGCGCGATCCTGAACATTCCCGATCCTGAACTGCCTGATCCTGAGCTTCCCAATCCTGAACTGCCTGATCCTGACCTTCCCGTTCCGCAACTGCCCGATCGTGAACTGCCCGATCCTGCACTGCCGGATCCTGAACTGCCTGATCCGGAACTGCCCGATGCTGAACTGCCCGATCCTGAACTGCCCGATCCAGAACTGCCCGATCCCGAACTGCCTGATCCTGAACTGCCGGATCCTGAAATGCCCGATCCTGATCTGCCCGATCCGGAACTGCCCGATCCTGAACTGCCCGATCCTGAACTGCCCAATCCTGAACTGCCTGATCCGAAACTGACGGATCGTGAACTGCCCAATCCTGAACTTCCAGATCCTGAACTGCCCGATCCTGAACTTCGATATCCTGAGCTGCCCGATCCTAAACTTCCTGATCTTGAACTGCCTGATCCTGAACTTCCCGATCCTGAACTTCCCAATCCTGAGTTACCTGACCTGAACTGCCCGATCCTGAACTGCCGGATCCTGAACTGCCCGATCTTGAACTGCCTGATCCTGAACTGCCTGATCCTGAACTGCATGATCCGGAACTGCCCGATCCTGAATTGCCAGATCCTGAATTGCCCGATCCGGAACTCCCTGATCCTGAACTGCCCGATCGTGAACTGCCTGATCCTGAACTGCCTGATCCTGAACTGCCTGATCCTGAACTGCCCGATTCGAAACTGACGGATCGTGAACTGCCCAATCCTGAACTTCCAGATCCTGAACTGCCCGATCCAGAACTGTCCAATCCTGAACTGCCCGATCCTGAACTGCCCGATCCAGAATTGCCCGATCCGGAACTGCCTGATCCTGAACTGCCGGATCCTGAAATGCCCGATCCTGAACTGCCCGATCCTGAACTTCCCAATCCTGAGCAGCCCGATTGTGAACTGCTGGATCCTGAACTGCCCGATCCTGAACTGCCAGATCCTGAACTGCCCGATCCCAAACTGCCCGATCCTGAACTGCTCAATCCTGAACTGCCTCATCCTGAACTGCCCGATCCTGAGCGGCGCGATCCTGAACATTCCTGATCCTGAACTGCCTGATCCTGAACTGCCTGATCCTGATCTGCCCGATCCGGAACTGCCCGATCCTGAACTGCCCGATCCTGAACTGCCCGATCCTGAACTGCCTGATCCGGAACTGCCCGAACCTGAGCTGCCCGATCCTAAACTGCCGGATCGTGAACTGCCCAATCCTGAACTTCCCGATCCTGAACTGCCCGATCCCGAACTGTCCGATCCCGAACTGCTTGAGCCTGAACTGCCCGATCCGGAACTGCCCGATCCGGAACTGCCGGATCCTGAACTGCCGGATCCTGAACTGCCCGATCTTGAACTGCCCGATCCTGAGTTACCCGATCCTGAACTGCCCGATCCTGAACTGCCCGATCCTGAACTGCCCGATCCTGAACTGTCCGATCCTGAGCAGCCTGATCCTGAACTGCCTGATCCTGAGTGGCCCGATCCTGAACTGCCTGATCCTGAACTTCCCGATCCTGAACTTCCCAATCCTGAGTTACCTGACCTGAACTGCCCGATCCTGAACTGCCGGATCCTGAACTGCCCGATCTTGAACTGCATGATCCGGAACTGCCCAATCCTGAATTGCCCGATCCTGAACTGCCCGATCCGGAACTCCCTGATCCTGAGCTGCCCAATGCTGAACTGCCCGATCGTGAACTTCCTGATCCTGAACTGCCTGATCCTGAACTGCCCTATCCTGAACTGCCCGCTCCTGAGCTGCCCAATCCTGAGCTGCCGGATCGTGAACTGCCCAATCCTGAACTTCATGATCCTGAACTGCCCGATCCTGAACTGTCCAATCCTGAATTGCCGATCCTGAGCGGCCCGTTCCTGAACTGCTCGATCCTGAACTGCTCGATCCTGAGTGGCCCAATCCTGAACTGCCCGATCCTGAACTGCCCGATCCTGAGTGGCCCGTTCCTGAACTGCCTGATCCTGAACTGCTCTATCCTGAACTGCTCGATCCTGAGTGGCCCAATCCTGAACTGCATGATCCTGAACTTCCTGATCCTGAGCTGCCCGATCCTGAACTTCCTGATGCTGAACTGCCCGATCCTGAACTTCCCAATCCTGAACTGCATGATCCTGAACTGCCTGATCCGGAACTGCCCGATCCTGAGATGCCCGATCCGAAACTGCTGGATCGTGAACTGCCCAATCCTGAACTTCCCGATCCTGAACTGCCCAATCCCCCGATCCAGAACTGTCCAATCCTGAACTGCCCGATCCTGAACTGCCCGATCCAGAACTGCCCAATCCGGAACTGCCTGATCCTGAACTGCTGGATCCTGAAATGCCAGATCCTGAACTGGCTGATCCTGAACTGCCCGATCCTGAACTGCATGATCCTGAACTGCCCGATCCTGAATTGCCCGATACTGAACTGCCCGGTTCGGAACTCCCTGATCCTGAGCTGCCCAATGCTGAACTGCCAGATCGTGAACTGCCTGATCCTGAACTGCCCGATCCTGAACTGCCCGATCCTGAATGCCCGATCTTGAACTGCCTGATCCGGAACTGCCTGATCCTGAGCTGCCCAATCCTGAGCTGCCGGATCATGAACTGCCCATTCCTGAACTTCCCGAAACAGAACAGCCTGATCCAGAACTGTACAATATTGAACTGCCCGATCCTGAACTGCCCGATCCTGAACTGCCCAATCCTGAGCGGCCTGATCGTGAACTGCTGGATCCTGAACTGCCCGATCCTGAACTGCCAGATCCTGAACTTCCCGATCCTGAACTGCCGGATCCTGAACTGTCTCATCCTGAACTGCCCGATCCTAAGCGGCGCGATCCTGAACATTCCTGATCCTGAACTGCCTGATCCTGAACTTCCCGATCTTGAGCTGCCCGATCCTGAACTTCCTGATGCTGAACTGCCCGATCCTGAACTTCCCGATCCTGAACTGCCTGATCCTGAACTGCCCAATCCTGAGATGCCCGATCCGAAACTGCCGGATCGTGAACTGCCCAATCCTGAACTTCCCGATCCTGAACTGCCCGATCCCCCGATCCAGAACTGTCCAATCCTGAACTGCCCGATCCAGAACTGCCCAATCCGGAACTGCCTGATCCTGAACTGCTGGATCCTGAAATGCCAGATCCTGAACTGCCCGATCCTGAACTGCATGATCCGGAACTGCCCGATCCTGAATTGCCCGATCCTGAACTGCCCCGTCAGGAACTCCCTGATCCTGAGCTGCCCAATGCTGAACTGCCCGATCGTGAACTGCCTGATCCTGAACTGCCCGATCCTGAACTGCCCGATCCTGAACTGCCCGATCCTGAATGCCCGATATTGAACTGCCCGATCCTGAACTGCCCGATCCTGAACTGCCCAATCCTGAACTGCCTGATCCGAAACTGACGGATCGTGAACTGCCCAATCCTGAACTTCCAGATCCTGAACTGCCCGATCCAGAACTGTCCAATCCTGAACTGCCCGATCCTGAACTGCCCGATCCAGAATTGCCCGATCCGGAACTGCCTGATCCTGAACTGCCGGATCCTGAAATACCCGATCCTGAACTGCCCGATCCTGAACTGCCCAATCCTGAGCGGCCCGATCATGAACTGCTGGATCCTGAACTGCCCGATCCTGAACTGCCAGATCCTGAACTGCCGGATCCTGAACTGCCGGATCCTGAACTGCCCGATCCCGAACTGCCCGATCCTGAACTACTCGATCCTGAACTGCCTCATCCTGAACCGACCGATCCTGAGCGGCGCGATCCTGAACATTCCCGATCCTGAACTGCCTGATCCTGAGCTTCCCAATCCTGAACTGCCTGATCCTGACCTGCCCGTTCCGCAACTGCCCGATCGTGAACTGCCCGATCCTGCACTGCCGGATCCTGGACTGCCTGATCCGGAACTGCCCGATGCTGAACTGCCCGATCCTGAACTGCCCGATCCAGAACTGCCCGATCCCGAACTGCCTGATCCTGAACTGCCGGATCCTGAAATGCCCGATCCTGATCTGCCCAATCCGGAACTGCCCGATCCTGAACTGCCCGATCCTGAACTGCCCAATCCTGAACTGCCTGATCCGAAACTGACGGATCGTGAACTGCCCAATCCTGAACTTCCAGATCCTGAACTGCCAGATCCAGAACTGTCCAATCCTGAACTGCCCGATCCTGAACTGCCCGATCCAGAATTGCCCGATCCGGAACTGCCTGATCCTGAACTGCCGGATCCTGAAATACCCGATCCTGAACTGCCCAATCCTGAACTGCCCAATCCTGAGCGGCCCGGTCATGAATTGCTGGATCCTGAACTGCCCGATCCTGAACTGCCAGATCCTGAACTGCCCGATCCTGAACTGCCGGATCCTGAACTGCCCGATCCCGAACTGCCCGATCCTGAACTGCTCAATCCTGAACTGCCTCATCCTGAACTGCCCGATCCTGAGCGGCGCGATCCTGAACATTCCTGAATCTGAACTGCCTGATCCTGAACTGCCTGATCCTGATCTGCCTGATCCGGAACTGCCCGATCCTGAACCGCCCGATCCTGAACTGCCCGATCCTGAACTGCCTGATCCGGAACTGCCTGAACCTGAGCTGCCCGATCCTAAACTGCCGGATCGTGAACTGCCCAATACTGAACTTCCCGATCCTGAACTGCCCGATCCCGATCTGTCCGATCCCGAACTGCTCGAGCCTGAACTGCCCGATGCGGAACTGCCCGATCCGGAACTGCCGGATCCTGAACTGCCGGATCCTGAACTGCCCGATCTTGAACTGCCCGATCCTGAGTTACCCGATCCTGAACTGCCCGATCCTGAACTGCCCGATCCTGAACTGCCCGATCCTGAACTGCCCGATCCTGAGCAGCCTGATCCTGAACTGCCTGATCCTGAGTGGCCCGATCCTGAACTGCCTGATCCTGAACTTCCCGATCCTGAACTTCCCAATCGTGAATTACCTGACCTGAACTGCCCGATCCTGAACTGCCCGATCCTGAACTGTCGGATCCTGAACTGCCCGATCTTGAACTGCATGATCCGGAGCTGCCCAATCCTGAATTGCCCGATCCTGAACTGCCCGATCCGGAACTCCCTGATCCTGAGCTGCCCAATGCTGAACTGCCCGATCGTGAACTTCCTGATCCTGAACTGCCTGATCCTGAACTGCCCTATCCTGAACTGCCCGCTCCTGAGCTGCCCAATCCTGAGCTGCCGGATCGCGAACTGCCCAATCCTGAACTTCGTGATCCTGAACTGCCCGATCCTGAACTATCCAATCCTGAATTGCCGATCCTGAGCGGCCCGTTCCTGAACTGCTCGATCCTGAACTGCTCGATCCTGAGTGGCCCAATCCTGAACTGCCAGATCCTGAACTGCCCGATCCTGAGCGGCCCGTTCCTGAACTGCCTGATCCTGAACTGTTCGATCCTGAACTGCTCGATCCTGAGTGGCCCAATCCTGAACTGCATGATCCTGAACTTCCTGATCCTGAGCTGCCCGATCCTGAACTGCCTGATCCGGAACTGCCCGATCCTGAGATGCCCGATCCGAAACTACCGGATCGTGAACTGCCCAATCCTGAACTTCCCGATCCTGAACTGCCCAATCCCCCGATCCAGAACTGTCCAATCCTGAACTGCCCGAACCTGAACTGACCGATCCAGAACTGCCCAATCCAGAACTGCCTGATCCGAAACTGACGGATCGTGAACTGCCCAATCCTGAACTTCCAGATCCTGAACTGCCCGATCCTGAACTTCGATATCCTGAGCTGCCCAATCCTAAACTTCTTGATCTTGAACTGCCTGATCCTGAACTGCCTGATCCTGAACTGCATGATCCGGAACTGCCCGATCCTGAATTGCCAGATCCTGAATTGCCCGATCTGGAACTCCCTGATCCTGAACTGCCTGATCGTGAACTGCCTGATCCTGAACTGCCTGATCCTGAACTGCCTGATCCTGAACTGCCCGATTCGAAACTGACTGATCGTGAACTGCCCAATCCTGATCTTCCAGATCCTGAACTGCCCAATCCAGAGCTGTCCAATCCTGAACTGCCCGATCCTGAACTGCCCGATCCAGAATTGCCCGATCCGGAACTGCCTGATCCTGAACTGCTGGATCCTGAAATGCCCGATCCTGAACTGCCCGATCCTGAACTGCCCAATCCTGAGCAGCCCGATCGTGAACTGCTGGATCCTGAACTGCCTGATCCTGAACTGCCTGATCCTGATCTGCCCGATCCGGAACTGCCCGATCCTGAACTGCCCGATCCTGAACTGCCCGATCCTGAACTGCCTGATCCGGAACTGCCCGAACCTGAGCTGCCCGTTCCTAAACTGCCGGATCGTAAACTGCCCAATCCTGAACTTCCCGATCCTGAACTGCCCGATCCCGAACTGTCCGATCCCGAACTGCTCGAGCCTGAACTGCCCGATCCGGAACTGCCCGATCCGGAACTGCCGGATCCTGAACTGCCCGATCTTGAACTGCCCGATCCTGAGTTACCCGATCCTGAACTGCCCGATCCTGAACTGCCCGATCCTGAACTGCCCGATCCTGAACTGCCCGATCCTGAACAGCCTGATCCTGAACTGCCTGATCCTGAGTGGCCCGATCCTGAACTGCCGGATGCTGAACTGCCCGATCTTGAACTGCATGATCCGGAACTGCCCAATCCTGAATTGCCCGATCCTGAACTGCCCGATCCAGAACTCCCTGATCCTGAGCTGCCCAATGCTGAACTGCCCGATCGTGAACTTCCTGATCCTGAACTGCCTGATCCTGAACTGCCCTATCCTGAACTGCCCGCTCCTGAGCTGCCCAATCCTGAGCTGCCGGATCGTGAACTGCCCAATCCTGAACTTCGTGATCCTGAACTGCCCGATCCTGAACTGTCCAATCCTGAATTGCCGATCCTGAGCGGCCCGTTCCTGAACTGCTCGATCCTGAACTGCTCGATCCTGAGTGGCCCAATCCTGAACTGCCAGATCCTGAACTGCCCGATCCTGAGCGGCCCGTTCCTGAACTGCCTGATCCTGAACTGCTCGATCCTGAACTGCTCGATCCTGAGTGGCCCAATCCTGAACTGCATGATCCTGAACTTCCTGATCCTGAGCTGCCCGATCCTGAACTTCCTGATGCTGAACTGCCCGATCCTGAACTTCCCAATCCTGAACTGCATGATCCTGAACTGCCTGATCCGGAACTGCCCGATGCTGAACTGCCCGATCCTGAACTGCCCGATCCAGAACTGCCCGATCCCGAACTGCCTGATCCTGAACTGCCGGATCCTGAAATGCCCGATCCTGATCTGCCCGATCCGGAACTGCCCGATCCTGAACTGCCCGATCCTGAACTGCCCAATCCTGAACTGCCTGATCCGAAACTGACGGATCGTGAACTGCCCAATCCTGAACTTCCAGATCCTGAACTGCCCGATCCTGAACTTCGATATCCTGAGCTGCCCGATCCTAAACTTCCTGATCTTGAACTGCCTGATCCTGAACTTCCCGATCCTGAACTTCCCAATCCTGAGTTACCTGACCTGAACTGCCCGATCCTGAACTGCCGGATCCTGAACTGCCCGATCTTGAACTGCCTGATCCTGAACTGCCTGATCCTGAACTGCATGATCCGGAACTGCCCGATCCTGAATTGCCAGATCCTGAATTGCCCGATCCGGAACTCCCTGATCCTGAACTGCCCGATCGTGAACTGCCTGATCCTGAACTGCCTGATCCTAAACTGCCCGATTCGAAACTGACGGATCGTGAACTGCCCAATCCTGAACTTCCAGATCCTGAACTGCCTGATCCAGAACTGTCCAATCCTGAACTGCCCGATCCTGAACTGCCCGATCCAGAATTGCCCGATCCGGAACTGCCTGATCCTGAACTGCCGGATCCTGAAATGCCCGATCATGAACTGCCCGATCCTGAACTGCCCAATCCTGAGCAGCCCGATTGTGAACTGCTGGATCCTGAACTGCCCGATCCTGAACTGCCAGATCCTGAACTGCCCGATCCCAAACTGCCCGATCCTGAACTGCTCAATCCTGAACTGCCTCATCCTGAACTGCCCGATCCTGAGCGGCGCGATCCTGAACATTCCTGATCCTGAACTGCCTGATCCTGAACTGCCTGATCCTGATCTGCCCGATCCGGAACTGCCCGATCCTGAACTGCCCGATCCTGAACTGCCCGATCCTGAACTGCCTGATCCGGAACTGCCCAAACCTGAGCTGCCCGATCCTAAACTGCCGGATCGTGAACTGCCCAATCCTGAACTTCCCGATCCTGAACTGCCCGATCCCGAACTGTCCGATCCCGAACTGCTCGAGCCTGAACTGCCCGATCCGGAACTGCCCGATCCGGAACTGCCGGATCCTGAACTGCCGGATCCTGAACTGCCCGATCTTGAACTGCCCGATCCTGAGTTACCCGATCCTGAACTGCCCGATTCTGAACTGCCCGATCCTGAACTGCCCGATCCTGAACTGCCCGATCCTGAGCAGCCTGATCCTGAACTGCCTGATCCTGAGTGGCCCAATCCTGAGCTGCCCAATGCTGAACTGCCCGATCGTGAACTGCCTGATCCTGAACTGCCCGATCCTGAACTGCCTGATCCTGAACTGCCTGATCCTGAATGCCCGATCTTGAACTGCCTGATCCGGAACTGCCGATCCTGAGCTGCCCAATCCTGAGCTGCCGGATCGTGAACTGCCCATTCCTGAACTTCCCGAACCAGAACTGCCCGATCCAGAACTGTACAATCCTGAACTGCCCTATCCTGAACTGCCCGATCTTGAACTGCCAGATCCTGAACTGCCCGATCATGAACTGCCAGATCTTGAACTGCCCGATTCTGAACTGCCCGATCCTGAACTACTCGATCCTGAACTGCCTCATCCTGAACCGCCCGATCCTGAGCGGCGCGATCCTGAACATTCCCGATCCTGAACTGCCTGATCCTGAGCTTCCCAATCCTGAACTGCCTGATCCTGACCTTCCCGTTCCGCAACTGCCCGATCGTGAACTGCCCGATCCTGCACTGCCGGATCCTGAACTGCCTGATCCGGAACTGCCCGATGCTGAACTGCCCGATCCTGAACTGCCCGATCCAGAACTGCCCGATCCCGAACTGCCTGATCCTGAACTGCCGGATCCTGAAATGCCCGATCCTGATCTGCCCGATCCGGAACTGCCCGATCCTGAACTGCCCGATCCTGAACTGCCCAATCCTGAACTGCCTGATCCGAAACTGACGGATCGTGAACTGCCCAATCCTGAACTTCCAGATCCTGAACTGCCCGATCCTGAACTTCGATATCCTGAGCTGCCCGATCCTAAACTTCCTGATCTTGAACTGCCTGATCCTGAACTTCCCGATCCTGAACTTCCCAATCCTGAGTTACCTGACCTGAACTGCCCGATCCTGAACTGCCGGATCCTGAACTGCCCGATCTTGAACTGCCTGATCCTGAACTGCCTGATCCTGAACTGCATGATCTGGAACTGCCCGATCCTGAATTGCCAGATCCTGAATTGCCCGATCCGGAACTCCCTGATCCTGAACTGCCCGATCGTGAACTGCCTGATCCTGAACTGCCTGATCCTGAACTGCCTGATCCTGAACTGCCCGATTCGAAACTGACGGATCGTGAACTGCCCAATCCTGAACTTCCAGATCCTGAACTGCCCGATCCAGAACTGTCCAATCCTGAACTGCCCGATCCTGAACTGCCCGATCCAGAATTGCCCGATCCGGAACTGCCTGATCCTGAACTGCCGGATCCTGAAATGCCCGATCCTGAACTGCCCGATCCTGAACTTCCCAATCCTGAGCAGCCCGATTGTGAACTGCTGGATCCTGAACTGCCCGATCCTGAACTGCCAGATCCTGAACTGCCTGATCCCAAACTGCCCGATCCTGAACTGCTCAATCCTGAACTGCCTCATCCTGAACTGCCCGATCCTGAGCAGCGCGATCCTGAACATTCCTGATCCTGAACTGCCTGATCCTGAACTGCCTGATCCTGATCTGCCCGATCCGGAACTGCCCGATCCTGAACTGCCCGATCCTGAACTGCCCGATCCTGAACTGCCTGATCCGGAACTGCCCGAACCTGAGCTGCCCGATCCTAAACTGCCGGATCGTGAACTGCCCAATCCTGAACTTCCCGATCCTGAACTGCCCGATCCCGAACTGTCCGATCCCGAACTGCTTGAGCCTGAACTGCCCGATCCGGAACTGCCCGATCCGGAACTGCTGGATCCTGAACTGCCGGATCCTGAACTGCCCGATCTTGAACTGCCCGATCCTGAGTTACCCGATCCTGAACTGCCCGATCCTGAACTGCCCGATCCTGAACTGCCCGATCCTGAACTGTCCGATCCTGAGCAGCCTGATCCTGAACTGCCTGATCCTGAGTGGCCCGATCCTGAACTGCCTGATCCTGAACTTCCCGATCCTGAACTTCCCAATCCTGAGTTACCTGACCTGAACTGCCCGATCCTGAACTGCCGGATCCTGAACTGCCCGATCTTGAACTGCATGATCCGGAACTGCCCAATCCTGAATTGCCCGATCCTGAACTGCCCGATCCGGAACTCCCTGATCCTGAGCTGCCCAATGCTGAACTGCCCGATCGTAAACTTCCTGATCCTGAACTGCCTGATCCTGAACTGCCCTATCCTGAACTGCCCGCTCCTGAGCTGCCCAATCCTGAGCTGCCGGATCGTGAACTGCCCAATCCTGAACTTCATGATCCTGAACTGCCCGATCCTGAACTGTCCAATCCTGAATTGCCGATCCTGAGCGGCCCGTTCCTGAACTGCTCGATCCTGAACTGCTCGATCCTGAGTGGCCCAATCCTGAACTGCCCGATCCTGAACTGCCCGATCCTGAGTGGCCCGTTCCTGAACTGCCTGATCCTGAACTGCTCTATCCTGAACTGCTCGATCCTGAGTGGCCCAATCCTGAACTGCATGATCCTGAACTTCCTGATCCTGAGCTGCCCGATCCTGAACTTCCTGATGCTGAACTGCCCGATCCTGAACTTCCCAATCCTGAACTGCATGATCCTGAACTGCCTGATCCGGATCTGCCCGATCCTGAGATGCCCGATCCGAAACTGCTGGATCGTGAACTGCCCAATCCTGAACTTCCCGATCCTGAACTGCCCAATCCCCCGATCCAGAACTGTCCAATCCTGAACTGCCCGATCCTGAACTGCCCGATCCAGAACTGCCCAATCCGGAACTGCCTGATCCTGAACTGCTGGATCCTGAAATGCCAGATCCTGAACTGGCTGATCCTGAACTGCCCGATACTGAACTGCATGATCCTGAACTGCCCGATCCTGAATTGCCCGATCCTGAACTGCCCGGTTCGGAACTCCCTGATCCTGAGCTGCCCAATGCTGAACTGCCAGATCGTGAACTGCCTGATCCTGAACTGCCCGATCCTGAACTGCCCGATCCTGAATGCCCGATCTTGAACTGCCTGATCCGGAACTGCCTGATCCTGAGCTGCCCAATCCTGAGCTGCCGGATCGTGAACTGCCCATTCCTGAACTTCCCGAAACAGAACAGCCTGATCCAGAACTGTACAATATTGAACTGCCCGATCCTGAACTGCCCGATCCTGAACTGCCCAATCCTGAGCGGCCTGATCGTGAACTGCTGGATCCTGAAATGCCCGATCCTGAACTGCCAGATCCTGAACTTCCCGATCCTGAACTGCCGGATCCTGAACTGTCTCATCCTGAACTGCCCGATCCTAAGCGGCGCGATCCTGAACATTCCTGATCCTGAACTGCCTGATCCTGAACTTCCCGATCTTGAGCTGCCCGATCCTGAACTTCCTGATGCTGAACTGCCCGATCCTGAACTTCCCGATCCTGAACTGCCTGATCCTGAACTGCCCAATCCTGAGATGCCCGATCCGAAACTGCCGGATCGTGAACTGCCCAATCCTGAACTTCCCGATCCTGAACTGCCCGATCCCCCGATCCAGAACTGTCCAATCCTGAACTGCCCGATCCAGAACTGCCCAATCCGGAACTGCCTGATCCTGAACTGCTGGATCCTGAAATGCCAGATCCTGAACTGCCCGATCCTGAACTGCATGATCCGGAACTGCCCGATCCTGAATTGCCCGATCCTGAACTGCCCCGTCAGGAACTCCCTGATCCTGAGCTGCCCAATGCTGAACTGCCCGATCGTGAACTGCCTGATCCTGAACTGCCCGATCCTGAACTGCCCGATCCTGAACTGCCCGATCCTGAATGCCCGATATTGAACTGCCCGATCCTGAACTGCCCGATCCTGAACTGCCCAATCCTGAACTGCCTGATCCGAAACTGACGGATCGTGAACTGCCCAATCCTGAACTTCCAGATCCTGAACTGCCCGATCCAGAACTGTCCAATCCTGAACTGCCCGATCCTGAACTGCCCGATCCAGAATTGCCCGATCCGGAACTGCCTGATCCTGAACTGCCGGATCCTGAAATACCCGATCCTGAACTGCCCGATCCTGAACTGCCCAATCCTGAGCGGCCCGATCATGAACTGCTGGATCCTGAACTGCCCGATCCTGAACTGCCAGATCCTGAACTGCCGGATCCTGAACTGCCGGATCCTGAACTGCCCGATCCCGAACTGCCCGATCCTGAACTGCCGGATCGTGAACTGCCTCATCCTGAACCGACCGATCCTGAGCGGCGCGATCCTGAACATTCCCGATCCTGAACTGCCTGATCCTGAGCTTCCCAATCCTGAACTGCCTGATCCTGACCTGCCCGTTCCGCAACTGCCCGATCGTGAACTGCCCGATCCTGCACTGCCGGATCCTGGACTGCCTGATCCGGAACTGCCCGATGCTGAACTGCCCGATCCTGAACTGCCCGATCCAGAACTGCCCGATCCCGAACTGCCTGATCCTGAACTGCCGGATCCTGAAATGCCCGATCCTGATCCGCCCAATCCGGAACTGCCCGATCCTGAACTGCCCGATCCTGAACTGCCCAATCCTGAACTGCCTGATCCGAAACTGACGGATCGTGAACTGCCCAATCCTGAACTTCCAGATCCTGAACTGCCAGATCCAGAACTGTCCAATCCTGAACTGCCCGATCCTGAACTGCCCGATCCAGAATTGCCCGATCCGGAACTGCCTGATCCTGAACTGCCGGATCCTGAAATACCCGATCCTGAACTGCCCAATCCTGAACTGCCCAATCCTGAGTGGCCCGGTCATGAACTGCTGGATCCTGAACTGCCCGATCCTGAACTGCCAGATCCTGAACTGCCCGATCCTGAACTGCCGGATCCTGAACTTCCCGATCCCGAACTGCCCGATCCTGAACTGCTCAATCCTGAACTGCCTCATCCTGAACTGCCCGATCCTGAGCGGCGCGATCCTGAACATTCCTGAATCTGAACTGCCTGATCCTGAACTGCCTGATCCTGATCTGCCTGATCCGGAACTGCCCGATCCTGAACCGCCCGATCCTGAACTGCCCGATCCTGAACTGCCTGATCCGGAACTGCCTGAACCTGAGCTGCCCGATCCTAAACTGCCGGATCGTGAACTGCCCAATACTGAACTTCCCGATCCTGAACTGCCCGATCCCGATCTGTCCGATCCCGAACTGCTCGAGCCTGAACTGCCCGATCCGGAACTGCCCAATCCGGAACTGCCGGATCCTGAACTGCCGGATCCTGAACTGCCCGATCTTGAACTGCCCGATCCTGAGTTACCCGATCCTGAACTGCCCGATCCTGAACTGCCCGATCCTGAACTGCCCGATCCTGAACTGCCCGATCCTGAGCAGCCTGATCCTGAACTGCCTGATCCTGAGTGGCCCGATCCTGAACTGCCTGATCCTGAACTTCCCGATCCTGAACTTCCCAATCGTGAGTTACCTGACCTGAACTGCCCGATCCTGAACTGCCCGATCCTGAACTGTTGGATCCTGAACTGCCCGATCTTGAACTGCATGATCCGGAGCTGCCCAATCCTGAATTGCCCGATCCTGAACTGCCCGATCCGGAACTCCCTGATCCTGAGCTGCCCAATGCTGAACTGCCCGATCGTGAACTTCCTGATCCTGAACTGCCTGATCCTGAACTGCCCTATCCTGAACTGCCCGCTCCTGAGCTGCCCAATCCTGAGCTGCCGGATCGCGAACTGCCCAATCCTGAACTTCGTGATCCTGAACTGCCCGATCCTGAACTATCCAATCCTGAATTGCCGATCCTGAGCGGCCCGTTCCTGAACTGCTCGATCCTGAACTGCTCGATCCTGAGTGGCCCAATCCTGAACTGCCAGATCCTGAACTGCCCGATCCTGAGCGGCCCGTTCCTGAACTGCCTGATCCTGAACTGTTCGATCCTGAACTGCTCGATCCTGAGTGGCCCAATCCTGAACTGCATGATCCTGAACTTCCTGATCCTGAGCTGCCCGATCCTGAACTGCCTGATCCGGAACTGCCTGATCCTGAGCTGCCCAATCCTGAGCTGCCGGATCGTGAACTGCCCATTCCTGAACTTCCCGAAACAGAACAGCCTGATCCAGAACTGTACAATATTGAACTGCCCGATCCTGAACTGCCCGATCCTGAACTGCCCAATCCTGAGCGGCCTGATCGTGAACTGCTGGATCCTGAACTGCCCGATCCTGAACTGCCAGATCCTGAACTTCCCGATCCTGAACTGCCGGATCCTGAACTGTCTCATCCTGAACTGCCCGATCCTAAGCGGCGCGATCCTGAACATTCCTGATCCTGAACTGCCTGATCCTGAACTTCCCGATCTTGAGCTGCCCGATCCTGAACTTCCTGATGCTGAACTGCCCGATCCTGAACTGCCCGATCCTGAACTGCCCGATCCAGAACTGCCCAATCCGGAACTGCCTGATCCTGAACTGCTGGATCCTGAAATGCCAGATCCTGAACTGGCTGATCCTGAACTGCCCGATCCTGAACTGCCAGATCCTGAACTGCCTGATCCCAAACTGCCCGATCCTGAACTGCTCAATCCTGAACTGCCTCATCCTGAACTGCCCGATCCTGAGCAGCGCGATCCTGAACATTCCTGATCCTGAACTGCCTGATCCTGAACTGCCTGATCCTGATCTGCCCGATCCGGAACTGCCCGATCCTGAACTGCCCGATCCTGAACTGCCCGATCCTGAACTGCCTGATCCGGAACTGCCCGAACCTGAGCTGCCCGATCCTAAACTGCCGGATCGTGAACTGCCCAATCCTGAACTTCCCGATCCTGAACTGCCCGATCCCGAACTGTCCGATCCCGAACTGCTTGAGCCTGAACTGCCCGATCCGGAACTGCCCGATCCGGAACTGCCGGATCCTGAACTGCCGGATCCTGAACTGCCCGATCTTGAACTGCCCGATCCTGAGTTACCCGATCCTGAACTGCCCGATCCTGAACTGCCCGATCCTGAACTGCCCGATCCTGAACTGTCCGATCCTGAGCAGCCTGATCCTGAACTGCCTGATCCTGAGTGGCCCGATCCTGAACTGCCTGATCCTGAACTTCCCGATCCTGAACTTCCCAATCCTGAGTTACCTGACCTGAACTGCCCGATCCTGAACTGCCGGATCCTGAACTGCCCGATCTTGAACTGCATGATCCGGAACTGCCCAATCCTGAATTGCCCGATCCTGAACTGCCCGATCCGGAACTCCCTGATCCTGAGCTGCCCAATGCTGAACTGCCCGATCGTAAACTTCCTGATCCTGAACTGCCTGATCCTGAACTGCCCTATCCTGAACTGCCCGCTCCTGAGCTGCCCAATCCTGAGCTGCCGGATCGTGAACTGCCCAATCCTGAACTTCATGATCCTGAACTGCCCGATCCTGAACTGTCCAATCCTGAATTGCCGATCCTGAGCGGCCCGTTCCTGAACTGCTCGATCCTGAACTGCTCGATCCTGAGTGGCCCAATCCTGAACTGCCCGATCCTGAACTGCCCGATCCTGAGTGGCCCGTTCCTGAACTGCCTGATCCTGAACTGCTCTATCCTGAACTGCTCGATCCTGAGTGGCCCAATCCTGAACTGCATGATCCTGAACTTCCTGATCCTGAGCTGCCCGATCCTGAACTTCCTGATGCTGAACTGCCCGATCCTGAACTTCCCAATCCTGAACTGCATGATCCTGAACTGCCTGATCCGGATCTGCCCGATCCTGAGATGCCCGATCCGAAACTGCTGGATCGTGAACTGCCCAATCCTGAACTTCCCGATCCTGAACTGCCCAATCCCCCGATCCAGAACTGTCCAATCCTGAACTGCCCGATCCTGAACTGCCCGATCCAGAACTGCCCAATCCGGAACTGCCTGATCCTGAACTGCTGGATCCTGAAATGCCAGATCCTGAACTGGCTGATCCTGAACTGCCCGATACTGAACTGCATGATCCTGAACTGCCCGATCCTGAATTGCCCGATCCTGAACTGCCCGGTTCGGAACTCCCTGATCCTGAGCTGCCCAATGCTGAACTGCCAGATCGTGAACTGCCTGATCCTGAACTGCCCGATCCTGAACTGCCCGATCCTGAATGCCCGATCTTGAACTGCCTGATCCGGAACTGCCTGATCCTGAGCTGCCCAATCCTGAGCTGCCGGATCGTGAACTGCCCATTCCTGAACTTCCCGAAACAGAACAGCCTGATCCAGAACTGTACAATATTGAACTGCCCGATCCTGAACTGCCCGATCCTGAACTGCCCAATCCTGAGCGGCCTGATCGTGAACTGCTGGATCCTGAACTGCCCGATCCTGAACTGCCAGATCCTGAACTTCCCGATCCTGAACTGCCGGATCCTGAACTGTCTCATCCTGAACTGCCCGATCCTAAGCGGCGCGATCCTGAACATTCCTGATCCTGAACTGCCTGATCCTGAACTTCCCGATCTTGAGCTGCCCGATCCTGAACTTCCTGATGCTGAACTGCCCGATCCTGAACTTCCCGATCCTGAACTGCCTGATCCTGAACTGCCCAATCCTGAGATGCCCGATCCGAAACTGCCGGATCGTGAACTGCCCAATCCTGAACTTCCCGATCCTGAACTGCCCGATCCCCCGATCCAGAACTGTCCAATCCTGAACTGCCCGATCCAGAACTGCCCAATCCGGAACTGCCTGATCCTGAACTGCTGGATCCTGAAATGCCAGATCCTGAACTGCCCGATCCTGAACTGCATGATCCGGAACTGCCCGATCCTGAATTGCCCGATCCTGAACTGCCCCGTCAGGAACTCCCTGATCCTGAGCTGCCCAATGCTGAACTGCCCGATCGTGAACTGCCTGATCCTGAACTGCCCGATCCTGAACTGCCCGATCCTGAACTGCCCGATCCTGAATGCCCGATATTGAACTGCCCGATCCTGAACTGCCCGATCCTGAACTGCCCAATCCTGAACTGCCTGATCCGAAACTGACGGATCGTGAACTGCCCAATCCTGAACTTCCAGATCCTGAACTGCCCGATCCAGAACTGTCCAATCCTGAACTGCCCGATCCTGAACTGCCCGATCCAGAATTGCCCGATCCGGAACTGCCTGATCCTGAACTGCCGGATCCTGAAATACCCGATCCTGAACTGCCCGATCCTGAACTGCCCAATCCTGAGCGGCCCGATCATGAACTGCTGGATCCTGAACTGCCCGATCCTGAACTGCCAGATCTTGAACTGCCGGATCCTGAACTGCCGGATCCTGAACTGCCCGATCCCGAACTGCCCGATCCTGAACTACTCGATCCTGAACTGCCTCATCCTGAACCGACCGATCCTGAGCGGCGCGATCCTGAACATTCCCGATCCTGAACTGCCTGATCCTGAGCTTCCCAATCCTGAACTGCCTGATCCTGACCTGCCCGTTCCGCAACTGCCCGATCGTGAACTGCCCGATCCTGCACTGCCGGATCCTGGACTGCCTGATCCGGAACTGCCCGATGCTGAACTGCCCGATCCTGAACTGCCCGATCCAGAACTGCCCGATCCCGAACTGCCTGATCCTGAACTGCCGGATCCTGAAATGCCCGATCCTGATCCGCCCAATCCGGAACTGCCCGATCCTGAACTGCCCGATCCTGAACTGCCCAATCCTGAACTGCCTGATCCGAAACTGACGGATCGTGAACTGCCCAATCCTGAACTTCCAGATCCTGAACTGCCAGATCCAGAACTGTCCAATCCTGAACTGCCCGATCCTGAACTGCCCGATCCAGAATTGCCCGATCCGGAACTGCCTGATCCTGAACTGCCGGATCCTGAAATACCCGATCCTGAACTGCCCAATCCTGAACTGCCCAATCCTGAGTGGCCCGGTCATGAACTGCTGGATCCTGAACTGCCCGATCCTGAACTGCCAGATCCTGAACTGCCCGATCCTGAACTGCCGGATCCTGAACTTCCCGATCCCGAACTGCCCGATCCTGAACTGCTCAATCCTGAACTGCCTCATCCTGAACTGCCCGATCCTGAGCGGCGCGATCCTGAACATTCCTGAATCTGAACTGCCTGATCCTGAACTGCCTGATCCTGATCTGCCTGATCCGGAACTGCCCGATCCTGAACCGCCCGATCCTGAACTGCCCGATCCTGAACTGCCTGATCCGGAACTGCCTGAACCTGAGCTGCCCGATCCTAAACTGCCGGATCGTGAACTGCCCAATACTGAACTTCCCGATCCTGAACTGCCCGATCCCGATCTGTCCGATCCCGAACTGCTCGAGCCTGAACTGCCCGATCCGGAACTGCCCAATCCGGAACTGCCGGATCCTGAACTGCCGGATCCTGAACTGCCCGATCTTGAACTGCCCGATCCTGAGTTACCCGATCCTGAACTGCCCGATCCTGAACTGCCCGATCCTGAACTGCCCGATCCTGAACTGCCCGATCCTGAGCAGCCTGATCCTGAACTGCCTGATCCTGAGTGGCCCGATCCTGAACTGCCTGATCCTGAACTTCCCGATCCTGAACTTCCCAATCGTGAGTTACCTGACCTGAACTGCCCGATCCTGAACTGCCCGATCCTGAACTGTTGGATCCTGAACTGCCCGATCTTGAACTGCATGATCCGGAGCTGCCCAATCCTGAATTGCCCGATCCTGAACTGCCCGATCCGGAACTCCCTGATCCTGAGCTGCCCAATGCTGAACTGCCCGATCGTGAACTTCCTGATCCTGAACTGCCTGATCCTGAACTGCCCTATCCTGAACTGCCCGCTCCTGAGCTGCCCAATCCTGAGCTGCCGGATCGCGAACTGCCCAATCCTGAACTTCGTGATCCTGAACTGCCCGATCCTGAACTATCCAATCCTGAATTGCCGATCCTGAGCGGCCCGTTCCTGAACTGCTCGATCCTGAACTGCTCGATCCTGAGTGGCCCAATCCTGAACTGCCAGATCCTGAACTGCCCGATCCTGAGCGGCCCGTTCCTGAACTGCCTGATCCTGAACTGTTCGATCCTGAACTGCTCGATCCTGAGTGGCCCAATCCTGAACTGCATGATCCTGAACTTCCTGATCCTGAGCTGCCCGATCCTGAACTGCCTGATCCGGAACTGCCTGATCCTGAGCTGCCCAATCCTGAGCTGCCGGATCGTGAACTGCCCATTCCTGAACTTCCCGAAACAGAACAGCCTGATCCAGAACTGTACAATATTGAACTGCCCGATCCTGAACTGCCCGATCCTGAACTGCCCAATCCTGAGCGGCCTGATCGTGAACTGCTGGATCCTGAACTGCCCGATCCTGAACTGCCAGATCCTGAACTTCCCGATCCTGAACTGCCGGATCCTGAACTGTCTCATCCTGAACTGCCCGATCCTAAGCGGCGCGATCCTGAACATTCCTGATCCTGAACTGCCTGATCCTGAACTTCCCGATCTTGAGCTGCCCGATCCTGAACTTCCTGATGCTGAACTGCCCGATCCTGAACTTCCCGATCCTGAACTGCCTGATCCTGAACTGCCCAATCCTGAGATGCCCGATCCGAAACTGCCGGATCGTGAACTGCCCAATCCTGAACTTCCCGATCCTGAACTGCCCGATCCCCCGATCCAGAACTGTCCAATCCTGAACTGCCCGATCCAGAACTGCCCAATCCGGAACTGCCTGATCCTGAACTGCTGGATCCTGAAATGCCAGATCCTGAACTGCCCGATCCTGAACTGCATGATCCGGAACTGCCCGATCCTGAATTGCCCGATCCTGAACTGCCCCGTCAGGAACTCCCTGATCCTGAGCTGCCCAATGCTGAACTGCCCGATCGTGAACTGCCTGATCCTGAACTGCCCGATCCTGAACTGCCCGATCCTGAACTGCCCGATCCTGAATGCCCGATATTGAACTGCCCGATCCTGAACTGCCCGATCCTGAACTGCCCAATCCTGAACTGCCTGATCCGAAACTGACGGATCGTGAACTGCCCAATCCTGAACTTCCAGATCCTGAACTGCCCGATCCAGAACTGTCCAATCCTGAACTGCCCGATCCTGAACTGCCCGATCCAGAATTGCCCGATCCGGAACTGCCTGATCCTGAACTGCCGGATCCTGAAATACCCGATCCTGAACTGCCCGATCCTGAACTGCCCAATCCTGAGCGGCCCGATCATGAACTGCTGGATCCTGAACTGCCCGATCCTGAACTGCCAGATCCTGAACTGCCGGATCCTGAACTGCCGGATCCTGAACTGCCCGATCCAGAACTGCCCGATCCTGAACTACTCGATCCTGAACTGCCTCATCCTGAACCGACCGATCCTGAGCGGCGCGATCCTGAACATTCCCGATCCTGAACTGCCTGATCCTGAGCTTCCCAATCCTGAACTGCCTGATCCTGACCTGCCCGTTCCGCAACTGCCCGATCGTGAACTGCCCGATCCTGCACTGCCGGATCCTGGACTGCCTGATCCGGAACTGCCCGATGCTGAACTGCCCGATCCTGAACTGCCCGATCCAGAACTGCCCGATCCCGAACTTCCTGATCCTGAACTGCCGGATCCTGAAATGCCCGATCCTGATCTGCCCAATCCGGAACTGCCCGATCCTGAACTGCCCGATCCTGAACTGCCCAATCCGGAACTGCCTGATCCGAAACTGACGGATCGTGAACTGCCCAATCCTGAACTTCCAGATCCTGAACTGCCAGATCCAGAACTGTCCAATCCTGAACTGCCCGATCCTGAACTGCCCGATCCAGAATTGCCCGATCCGGAACTGCCTGATCCTGAACTGCCGGATCCTGAAATACCCGATCCTGAACTGCCCAATCCTGAACTGCCCAATCCTGAGCGGCCCGGTCATGAACTGCTGGATCCTGAACTGCCCGATCCTGAACTGCCAGATCCTGAACTGCCCGATCCTGAACTGCCGGATCCTGAACTGCCCGATCCCGAACTGCCCGATCCTGAACTGCTCAATCCTGAACTGCCTCATCCTGAACTGCCCGATCCTGAGCGGCGCGATCCTGAACATTCCTGAATCTGAACTGCCTGATCCTGAACTGCCTGATCCTGATCTGCCTGATCCGGAACTGCCCGATCCTGAACCGCCCGATCCTGAACTGCCCGATCCTGAACTGCCTGATCCGGAACTGCCTGAACCTGAGCTGCCCGATCCTAAACTGCCGGATCGTGAACTGCCCAATACTGAACTTCCCGATCCTGAACTGCCCGATCCCGATCTGTCCGATCCCGAACTGCTCGAGCCTGAACTGCCCGATCCGGAACTGCCCAATCCGGAACTGCCGGATCCTGAACTGCCGGATCCTGAACTGCCCGATCTTGAACTGCCCGATCCTGAGTTACCCGATCCTGAACTGCCCGATCCTGAACTGCCCGATCCTGAACTGCCCGATCCTGAACTGCCCGATCCTGAGCAGCCTGATCCTGAACTGCCTGATCCTGAGTGGCCCGATCCTGAACTGCCTGATCCTGAACTTCCTGATCCTGAACTTCCCAATCGTGAGTTACCTGACCTGAACTGCCCGATCCTGAACTGCCCGATCCTGAACTGTCGGATCCTGAACTGCCCGATCTTGAACTGCATGATCCGGAGCTGCCCAATCCTGAATTGCCCGATCCTGAACTGCCCGATCCGGAACTCCCTGATCCTGAGCTGCCCAATGCTGAACTGCCCGATCGTGAACTTCCTGATCCTGAACTGCCTGATCCTGAACTGCCCTATCCTGAACTGCCCGCTCCTGAGCTGCCCAATCCTGAGCTGCCGGATCGCGAACTGCCCAATCCTGAACTTCGTGATCCTGAACTGCCCGATCCTGAACTATCCAATCCTGAATTGCCGATCCTGAGCGGCCCGTTCCTGAACTGCTCGATCCTGAACTGCTCGATCCTGAGTGGCCCAATCCTGAACTGCCAGATCCTGAACTGCCCGATCCTGAGCGGCCCGTTCCTGAACTGCCTGATCCTGAACTGTTCGATCCTGAACTGCTCGATCCTGAGTGGCCCAATCCTGAACTGCATGATCCTGAACTTCCTGATCCTGAGCTGCCCGATCCTGAACTGCCTGATCCGGAACTGCCCGATCCTGAGATGCCCGATCCGAAACTACCGGATCGTGAACTGCCCAATCCTGAACTTCCCGATCCTGAACTGCCCAATCCCCCGATCCAGAACTGTCCAATCCTGAACTGCCCGATCCTGAACTGACCGATCCAGAACTGCCCAATCCAGAACTGCCTGATCCGAAACTGACGGATCGTGAACTGCCCAATCCTGAACTTCCAGATCCTGAACTGCCCGATCCTGAACTTCGATATCCTGAGCTGCCCAATCCTAAACTTCTTGATCTTGAACTGCCTGATCCTGAACTGCCTGATCCTGAACTGCATGATCCGGAACTGCCCGATCCTGAATTGCCAGATCCTGAATTGCCCGATCTGGAACTCCCTGATCCTGAACTGCCTGATCGTGAACTGCCTGATCCTGAACTGCCTGATCCTGAACTGCCTGATCCTGAACTGCCCGATTCGAAACTGACTGATCGTGAACTGCCCAATCCTGAACTTCCAGATCCTGAACTTCCCAATCCAGAGCTGTCCAATCCTGAACTGCCCGATCCTGAACTGCCCGATCCAGAATTGCCCGATCCGGAACTGCCTGATCCTGAACTGCTGGATCCTGAAATGCCCGATCCTGAACTGCCCGATCCTGAACTGCCCAATCCTGAGCAGCCCGATCGTGAACTGCTGGATCCTGAACTGCCCGATCCTGAACTGCCAGATCCTGAACTGCCCGATACTGAACTGCCGGATCCTGAACTGCCCGATCCCGAACTGCCCGATCCTGAACTGCTCAATCCTGAACTGCCTCATCCTGAACTGCCCGATCCTGAGCGGCGCGATCCTGAACATTCCTGATCCTGAACTGCCTGATCCTGAACTGCCTGATCCTGATCTGCCCGATCCGGAACTGCCCGATCCTGAACTGCCCGATCCTGAACTGCCCGATCCTGAACTGCCTGATCCGGAACTGCCCGAACCTGAGCTCCCCGATCCTAAACTGCCGGATCGTAAACTGCCCAATCCTGAACTTCCCGATCCTGAACTGCCCGATCCCGAACTGTCCGATCCCGAACTGCTCGAGCCTGAACTGCCCGATCCGGAACTGCCCGATCCGGAACTGCCGGATCCTGAACTGCCCGATCTTGAACTGCCCGATCCTGAGTTACCCGATCCTGAACTGCCCGATCCTGAACTGCCCGATCCTGAACTGCCCGATCCTGAACTGCCCGATCCTGAACAGCCTGATCCTGAACTGCCTGATCCTGAGTGGCCCGATCCTGAACTGGCGGATCCTGAACTGCCCGATCTTGAACTGCATGATCCGGAACTGCCCAATCCTGAATTGCCCGATCCTGAACTGCCCGATCCAGAACTCCCTGATCCTGAGCTGCCCAATGCTGAACTGCCCGATCGTGAACTTCCTGATCCTGAACTGCCTGATCCTGAACTGCCCTATCCTGAACTGCCCGCTCCTGAGCTGCCCAATCCTGAGCTGCCGGATCGTGAACTGCCCAATCCTGAACTTCGTGATCCTGAACTGCCCGATCCTGAACTGTCCAATCCTGAATTGCCGATCCTGAGCGGCCCGTTCCTGAACTGCTCGATCATGAACTGCTCGATCCTGAGTGGCCCAATCCTGAACTGCCAGATCCTGAACTGCCCGATCCTGAGCGGCCCGTTCCTGAACTGCCTGATCCTGAACTGCTCGATCCTGAACTGCTCGATCCTGAGTGGCCCAATCCTGAACTGCATGATCCTGAACTTCCTGATCCTGAGCTGCCCGATCCTGAACTTCCTGATGCTGAACTGCCCGATCCTGAACTTCCCAATCCTGAACTGCATGATCCTGAACTGCCTGATACGGAACTGCCCGATCCTGAGATGCCCGATCCGAAACTGCTGGATCGTGAACTGCCCAATCCTGAACTTCCCGATCCTGAACTGCCCAATCCCCCGATCCAGAACTGTCCAATCCTGAACTGCCCGATCCTGAACTGCCCGATCCAGAACTGCCCAATCCGGAACTGCCTGATCCTGAACTGCTGGATCCTGAAATGCCAGATCCTGAACTGGCTGATCCTGAACTGCCCGATCCTGAACTGCATGATCCGGAACTGCCCGATCCTGAACTGCCCGGTTCGGAACTCCCTGATCCTGAGCTGCCCAATGCTGAACTGCCAGATCGTGAACTGCCTGATCCTGAACTGCCCGATCCTGAACTGCCCGATCCTGAATGCCCGATCTTGAACTGCCTGATCCGGAACTGCCCGATCCTGAGCTGCCCAATCCTGAGCTGCCGGATCGTGAACTGCCCATTCCTGAACTTCCCGAAAGAGAACTGCCTGATCCAGAACTGTACAATATTGAACTGCCCGATCCTGAACTGCCCGATCCTGAACTGCCCAATCCTGAGCGGCCCGATCGTGAACTGCTGGATCCTGAACTGCCCGATCCTGAACTGCCAGATCCTTAACTGCCCGATCCTGAACTGCCGGATCCTGAACTGTCTCATCCTGAACTGCCCGATCCTGAGCGGCGCGATCCTGAACATTCCTGATCCTGAACTGCCTGATCCTGAACTTCCCGATCCTGAGCTGCCCGATCCTGAACTTCCTGATGATGAACTGCCCGATCCTGAACTTCCCGATCCTGAACTGCAGGATCCTGAACTGCCTGATCAGGAACTGCCCAATCCTGAGATGCCCGATCCGAAACTTCCGGATCGTGAACTGCCCAATCCTGAACTTCCCGATCCTGAACTGCCCGATCCCCTGATCCAGAACTGTCCAATCCTGAACTGCCCAATCCAGAACTGCCCAATCCGGAACTGCCTGATCCTGAACTGCTGGATCCTGAAATGCCAGATCCTGAACTGCCCGATCCTGAACTGCCAGTTCCTGAACTGCATGATCTGGAACTGCCCGATCCTGAATTGCCCGATCCTGAACTGCCCGATCCTGAGCAGCCTGATCCTGAACTGCCTGATCCTGAGTGGCCCGATCCCGAACTGCCTGATCCTGAACTTCCAGATCCTGAACTGCATGATCCGGAACTGCCCAATCCTGAATTGCCTGATCCTGAACTGCCCGATCCGGAACTCCCTGATCCTGAGCTGCCCAATGCTGAACTGCCCGATCGTGAACTTCCTGATCCTGAACTGCCTGATCCTGAACTGCCCTATCCTGAACTGCCCGCTCCTGAGCTGCCCAATCCTGAGCTGCCGGATCGTGAACTGCCCAATCCTGAACTTCGTGATCCTGAACTGCCCGATCCTGAACTGTCCAATCCTGAATTGCCGATCCTGAGCGGCCCGTTCCTGAACTGCTCGATCCTGAACTGCTCGATCCTGAGTGGCCCAATCCTGAACTGCCAGATCCTGAACTGCCCGATCCTGAGCGGCCCGTTCCTGAACTGCCTGATCCTGAACTCCTCGATCCTGAAATGCTCGATCCTGAGTGGCCCAATCCTGAACTGCATGATCCTGAACTTCCTGATCCTGAGCTGCCCGATCCTGAACTGCCTGATCCGGAACTGCCCGTTCCTGAGATGCCCGATCCGAAACTGCCGGATCGTGAACTGCCCAATCCTGAACTTCCCGATCCTGAACTGCCCAATCCCCCGATCCAGAACTGTCCAATCCTGAACTGCCCGATCCTGAACTGTCCGATCCAGAACTGCCCAATCCGGAACTGCCTGATCCTGAACTGCTGGATCCTGAAATGCCAGATCCTGAACTGGCTGATCCTGAACTGCCCGATCCTGAACTGCATGATCCGGAACTGCCCGATCCTGAATTGCCCGATCCTGAACTGCCCGGTCCGGAACTCCCTGATCCTGAGCTGCCCAATGCTGAACTGCCCGATCTTGAACTGCCTGATCCTGAACTGCCCGATCCTGGACTGCCCGATCCTGAATGCCCGATCTTGAACTGCCTGATCCGGAACTGCCCGATCCTGAGCTGCCCAATCCTGAGCTGCCGGATCGTGAACTGCCCATTCCTGAACTTCCCGAACCAGAACTGCCTGATCCAGAACTGTACAATATTGAACTGCCAGATCCTGAACTGCCCGATCCTGAACTGCCCGATCCGGAACTGCCTGATCCTGAGCGGCGCGATCCTGAACATTTCCGATCCTAAACTGCCTGATCCTGAGCTTCCCAATCCTG
Organism: Pristiophorus japonicus; assembly: GCF_044704955.1. Lineage (NCBI taxonomy): Eukaryota > Metazoa > Chordata > Chondrichthyes > Pristiophoridae > Pristiophorus > Pristiophorus japonicus. Next base: position 107,481,236 of record NC_091977.1, read on the forward strand.
AACTGCCCGATCCTGACCTGCCCGTTCCGCAACTGCCCGATCGTGAACTGCCCGATCCTGAACTGCCCAATCCTGAACTGCCCGATCCTGAACTGCCCGATCCAGAACTGCCCGATCCTGAATTGCCCGATCATGAGATGCCCGATCCGAAACTGCCGGATCGTGAACTGCCCAATCCTGAACTTCCAGATCCTGAACTGCCTGATCCAGAACTGTCCAATCCTGAACTGCCCGATCCTGAACTGCCCGGTCCAGAACTGCCCGATCCCGAACTGCCTGATCCTGAACTGCCGGATCCTGAAATGCCCGATCCTGAACTTCCCGATCCTGAACTGCCCAATCCTGAGCGGCCCGATCCTGAACTGCCGGATCCTGAACTGCCCGATCCTGAACTGCCCGAGCCTGAACTGCCCGATCCGGAACTGCCCGATCCGGAACTGCCGGATCCTGAACTGCCGGATCCTGAGCGGCCCGATCCTGAACTGCCCGATCCTGAGTGGCCCGATCCTGAACTGCCTGATACTGAGTTGCCTGATCCTGACTGGCCCGATCCTGAACTGCTGATCATGAGCGGCCCGTTCCTGAACTGCCCGATCCTAAGTTACCCGCTCCTGAACTGCCCGATCCTGAACTGCCTGTTCCTGAACTGCCCGATCCTGAGCGGCCCGATCCTGAACTGCCCGATCCTGAGCGGCCCGATCCTCAACTGCCCGATCCTGAGTTGCCTCATCCTGAATGGCCCGATCCTGAATTTCGATATCCTGAGCTGCCCGATTCTAAACTTCCTGATCTTGAACTGCCTGATCCTGAACTTCCTGATCCTGAACTTCCCAATCCTGAGTTACCTGACCTGAACTGCCCAATCCAGAATTGCCCGATCCAGAACTGCCTGATCCTGAACTGCCGGATCCTGAAATGCCCGATCCTGAACTGCCCGATCCTGAACTGCCCAATCCTGAGCGGCCCGATCGTGAACTGCCGGATCCTGAACTGCCCGATCCTGAACTGCCAGATCCTGAACTGCCTGATCCTGAACTGCCGGATCCTGAACTGCCCGATCCCGAACTACCCGATCCTGAACTGCTCGATCCTGAACTGCCTCATCCTGAACTGCCCGATCCTGGGCGGCGCGATCCTGAACATTCCCAATCCTGAACTCCTGATCCTGAACTGCCCGATCCTGAGTTACCCGATCCTGAACTGCCCGATCCTGAACTGCCCGATCCTGAACTGCCCGATCCTGAACTGCCCGATCCTGAACAGCCTGATCCTGAACTGCCTGATCCTGAGTGGCCCGATCCTGAACTGGCGGATCCTGAACTGCCCGATGCTGAACTGCCCGATCGTGAACTTCCTGATCCTGAACTGCCTGATCCTGAACTGCCCTATCCTGAACTGCCCGCTCCTGAGCTGCCCAATCCTGAGCTGCCGGATCGTGAACTGCCCAATCCTGAACTTCGTGATCCTGAACTGCCCGATCCTGAACTGTCCAATCCTGAATTGCCGATCCTGAGCGGCCCGTTCCTGAACTGCTCGATCATGAACTGCTCGATCCTGAGTGGCCCAATCCTGAACTGCCAGATCCTGAACTGCCCGATCCTGAGCGGCCCGTTCCTGAACTGCCTGATCCTGAACTGCTCGATCCTGAACTGCTCGATCCTGAGTGGCCCAATCCTGAACTGCATGATCCTGAACTTCCTGATCCTGAGCTGCCCGATCCTGAACTTCCTGATGCTGAACTGCCCGATCCTGAACTTCCCAATCCTGAACTGCATGATCCTGAACTGCCTGATACGGAACTGCCCGATCCTGAGATGCCCGATCCGAAACTGCCGGATCGTGAACTGCCCAATCCTGAACTTCCCGATCCTGAACTGCCCAATCCCCCGATCCAGAACTGTCCAATCCTGAACTGCCCGATCCTGAACTGCCCGATCCAGAACTGCCCAATCCGGAACTGCCTGATCCTGAACTGCTGGATCCTGAAATGCCAGATCCTGAACTGGCTGATCCTGAACTGCCCGATCCTGAACTGCATGATCCGGAACTGCCCGATCCTGAATTACCCGATCCTGAACTGCCCGGTTCGGAACTCCCTGATCCTGAGCTGCCCAATGCTGAACTGCCAGATCGTGAACTGCCTGATCCTGAACTGCCCGATCCTGAACTGCCCGATCCTGAATGCCCGATCTTGAACTGCCTGATCCGGAACTGCCCGATCCTGAGCTGCCCAATCCTGAGCTGCCGGATCGTGAACTGCCCATTCCTGAACTTCCCGAAAGAGAACTGCCTGATCCAGAACTGTACAATATTGAACTGCCCGATCCTGAACTGCCCGATCCTGAACTGCCCAATCCTGAGCGGCCCGATCGTGAACTGCTGGATCCTGAACTGCCCGATCCTGAACTGCCAGATCCTTAACTGCCCGATCCTGAACTGCCGGATCCTGAACTGTCTCATCCTGAACTGCCCGATCCTGAGCGGCGCGATCCTGAACATTCCTGATCCTGAACTGCCTGATCCTGAACTTCCCGATCCTGAGCTGCCCGATCCTGAACTTCCTGATGATGAACTGCCCGATCCTGAACTTCCCGATCCTGAACTGCAGGATCCTGAACTGCCTGATCAGGAACTGCCCAATCCTGAGATGCCCGATCCGAAACTGCCGGATCGTGAACTGCCCAATCCTGAACTTCCCGATCCTGAACTGCCCGATCCCCCGATCCAGAACTGTCCAATCCTGAACGGCCTAATCCAGAACTGCCCAATCCGGAACTGCCTGATCCTGAACTGCTGGATCCTGAAATGCCAGATCCTGAACTGCCCGATCCTGAACTGCCAGTTCCTGAACTGCATGATCCGGAACTGCCCGATCCTGAATTGCCCGATCCTGAACTGCCCGATCCTGAGCAGCCTGATCCTGAACTGCCTGATCCTGAGTGGCCCGATCCCGAACTGCCTGATCCTGAACTTCCAGATCCTGAACTGCATGATCCGGAACTGCCCAATCCTGAATTGCCTGATCCTGAACTGCCCGATCCGGAACTCCCTGATCCTGAGCTGCCCAATGCTGAACTGCCCGATCGTGAACTTCCTGATCCTGAACTGCCTGATCCTGAACTGCCCTATCCTGAACTGCCCGCTCCTGAGCTGCCCAATCCTGAGCTGCCGGATCGTGAACTGCCCAATCCTGAACTTCGTGATCCTGAACTGCCCGATCCTGAACTGTCCAATCCTGAATTGCCGATCCTGAGCGGCCCGTTCCTGAACTGCTCGATCCTGAACTGCTCGATCCTGAGTGGCCCAATCCTGAACTGCCAGATCCTGAACTGCCCGATCCTGAGCGGCCCGTTCCTGAACTGCCTGATCCTGAACTCCTCGATCCTGAAATGCTCGATCCTGAGTGGCCCAATCCTGAACTGCATGATCCTGAACTTCCTGATCCTGAGCTGCCCGATCCTGAACTGCCTGATCCGGAACTGCCCGTTCCTGAGATGCCCGATCCGAAACTGCCGGATCGTGAACTGCCCAATCCTGAACTTCCCGATCCTGAACTGCCCAATCCCCCGATCCAGAACTGCCCAATCCGGAACTGCCTGATCCTGAACTGCTGGATCCTGAAATGCCAGATCCTGAACTGGCTGATCCTGAACTGCCCGATCCTGAACTGCATGATCCGGAACTGCCCGATCCTGAATTGCCCGATCCTGAACTGCCCGGTCCGGAACTCCCTGATCCTGAGCTGCCCAATGCTGAACTGCCCGATCTTGAACTGCCTGATCCTGAACTGCCCGATCCTGGACTGCCCGATCCTGAATGCCCGATCTTGAACTGCCTGATCCGGAACTGCCCGATCCTGAGCTGCCCAATCCTGAGCTGCCGGATCGTGAACTGCCCATTCCTGAACTTCCCGAACCAGAACTGCCTGATCCAGAACTGTACAATATTGAACTGCCAGATCCTGAACTGCCCGATCCGGAACTGCCTGATCCTGAACTGCTGGATCCTGAAATGCCGGATACTGAACTGCCCGATCTTGAACTGCCAGATCCTGAACTGCCCGATCATGAACTGCCGGATCTTGAACTGCCCGATTCTGACCTGCCCGATCCTGAATTACTTGATCCTGAACTGCCTCATCCTGAACCGCCCGATCCTGAGCGGCGCGATCCTGAACATTTCCGATCCTAAACTGCCTGATCCTGAGCTTCCCAATCCTGAACTGCCCGATCCTGACCTGCCCGTTCCGCAACTGCCCGATCGTGAACTGCCCGATCCTGAACTGCCCAATCCTGAACTGCCCGATCCTGAACTGCCCGATCCAGAACTGCCCGATCCTGAATTGCCCGATCATGAGATGCCCGATCCGAAACTGCCGGATCGTGAACTGCCCAATCCTGAACTTCCAGATCCTGAACTGCCTGATCCAGAACTGTCCAATCCTGAACTGCCCGATCCTGAACTGCCCGGTCCAGAACTGCCCGATCCCGAACTGCCTGATCCTGAACTGCCGGATCCTGAAATGCCCGATCCTGAACTTCCCGATCCTGAACTGCCCAATCCTGAGCGGCCCGATCCTGAACTGCCGGATCCTGAACTGCCCGATCCTGAACTGCCCGAGCCTGAACTGCCCGATCCGGAACTGCCCGATCCGGAACTGCCGGATCCTGAACTGCCGGATCCTGAGCGGCCCGATCCTGAACTGCCCGATCCTGAGTGGCCCGATCCTGAACTGCCTGATACTGAGTTGCCTGATCCTGACTGGCCCGATCCTGAACTGCTGATCATGAGCGGCCCGTTCCTGAACTGCCCGATCCTAAGTTACCCGCTCCTGAACTGCCCGATCCTGAACTGCCTGTTCCTGAACTGCCCGATCCTGAGCGGCCCGATCCTGAACTGCCCGATCCTGAGCGGCCCGATCCTCAACTGCCCGATCCTGAGTTGCCTGATCCTGAATGGCCCGATCCTGAATTTCGATATCCTGAGCTGCCCGATCCTAAACTTCCTGATCTTGAACTGCCTGATCCTGAACTTCCTGATCCTGAACTTCCCAATCCTGAGTTACCTGACCTGAACTGCCCAATCCAGAATTGCCCGATCCAGAACTGCCTGATCCTGAACTGCCGGATCCTGAAATGCCCGATCCTGAACTGCCCGATCCTGAACTGCCCAATCCTGAGCGGCCCGATCGTGAACTGCCGGATCCTGAACTGCCCGATCCTGAACTGCCAGATCCTGAACTGCCTGATCCTGAACTGCCGGATCCTGAACTGCCCGATCCCGAACTACCCGATCCTGAACTGCTCGATCCTGAACTGCCTCATCCTGAACTGCCCGATCCTGGGCGGCGCGATCCTGAACATTCCCAATCCTGAACTCCTGATCCTGAACTGCCCGATCCTGATCTGCCTGATCCGGAACTGCCCGATCCTGAACTGCCCGATCCTGAACTGCCCGATACGGAACTGCCTGATCCGGAACTGCCCGATCCTGAGCTGCCCGATCCTAAACTGCCGGATCCTGAACTGCCCAATCCTGAACTTCCCGATCCTGATCTGCCCGATCCGGAACTGCCCGATCCTGAACTGCCCGATCCTGAACTGCCCAATCCTGAACTGCCTGATCCGGAACTGCCCGATCCTGAGCTGCCCGATCCTAAACTGCCGGATCGTGAACTGCCCAATCCTGAACTTCCTGATCCTGAACTGCCCAATCCTGAACTGTCCGATGCTGAACTGCCCGAGCCTGAACTGCCCAATTCGGAACTGCCCGATCCGGAACTGCCGGACCCTGAACTGCCGGATCCTGAGCGGCCTGATCCTGAACTTCCCGATCCTGAGCGGCCCGATCCTGAACTGCCTGATACTGAATTGCCTGATCCTGAACTGCCCGATCCTGAGCGGCCTGATCCTGAACTGCCCGATCCTGAGCGGCCCGATCCTGAACTGCCTGATCCTGAGTTGCCTGATCCTGAATGGCCCGATCCTGAACTGCTGATCATGAGCGGCCCGTTCCTGAACTGCCTGATCCTGAACTGCTCGATCCTGAACTGCTCGATCATGAGCGGCCCGATCCTGAACTGCCCGATCCTGAACTTCGATATCCTGAGCTGCCCGATCCTAAACTTCCTGATCTTGAACTGCCTGATCCTGAACTTCCCGATCCTGAACTTCCCAATCCTGAGTTACCTGACCTGAACTGCCCGATCCTGAACTGCCCGATCCTGAACTGCCGGATCCTGAACTGCCCGATCTTTAACTGCCGGATCCTGAACTGCCTGATCCTGAACTGCATGATCCGGAACTGCCCGATCCTGAATTGCCAGATCCTGAATTGCCCGATCCGGAACTCCCTGATCCTGATCTGCCCAATGCTGAACTGCCCAATCGTGAACTGCCTGATCCTGAACTGCCTGATCCTGAACTGCCCGATTCGAAACTGACGGATCGTGAACTGCCCAATCCTGAACTTCCAGATCCTGAACTGCCCGATCCAGAACTGTCCAATCCTGAACTGCCCGATCCTGAACTGCCCGATCCAGGATTGCCCGATCCGGAACTGCCTGATCCTGAATTGCCGGATCCTGAAATGCCTGATCCTGAACTGCCCGATCCTGAACTGCCCAATCCTGAGCGGCCCGTTCGTGAACTGCTGGATCCTGAACTGCCCGATCCTGAACTGCCAGATCCTGAACTGCCCGAACCTGAACTGCCGGATCCTGATCTGCCCGATCCCGAACTGCCCGATCCTGAACTGCTCGATCCTGAACTGCCTCATCCTGAACTGCCCGATCCTGAGCGGCGCGATCCTGAACATTCCTGATCCTGAACTGCCTGATCCTGAACTGCCTGATCCTGATCTGCCCATTCCGGAACTGCCCGATCCTGAACTGCCCGATCCTGAACTGCCTGATCCTGATCTGCCCGATCCGGAACTGCCCGAACCTGAGCTGCCCGATCCTAAATTGCCGGATCGTGAACTGCCCAATCCTGAACTTCCCGATCCTGAACTGCCCGATCCGGAACCCCCTGATCCTGAGCTGCCCAATGCTGAACTGCCCGATCGTGAACTTCCTGATCCTGAACTGCCTGATCCTGAACTGCCCTATCCTGAACTGCCCGCTCCTGAGCTGCCCAATACTGAGCTGCCGGATCGTGAACTGCCCAATCCTGAACTTCGTGATCCTGAACTGCCCGATCCTGAACTGTCCAATCCTGAATTGCCGATCCTGAGCGGCCCGTTCCTGAACTGCTCGATCCTGAGTGGCCCAATCCTGAACTGCCAGATCCTGAACTGCCCGATCCTGAGTGGCCCATTCCTGAACTGCCTGATCCTGAACTGCTCGATCCTGAACTGCTCGATCCTGAACTGCTCGATCCTGAGTGGCCCAATCCTGAACTGCATGATCCTGAACTTCCTGATCCTGAGCTGCCCGATCCTGAACTTCCTGATGCTGAACTGCCCGATCCTGAACTTCCCAATCCTGAACTGCATGATCCTGAACTGCCTGATCTGGGACTGCCCGATCCTGAGATGCCCGATCCGAAACTGCTGGATCGTGAACTGCCCAATCCTGAACTTCCCGATCCTGAACTGCCCAATCCCCCGATCCAGAACTGTCCAATCCTGAACTGCCCGATCCTGAACTGCCCGATCCAGAACTGCCCGATCCGGAACTGCCTGATCCTGAACTGCTGGATCCTGAAATGCCAGATCCTGAACTGGCTGATCCTGAACTGCCCGATCCTGAACTGCATGATCCGGAACTGCCCGATCCTGAATTGCCCGATCCTGAACTGCCCGGTCCGGAACTCCCTGATCCTGAGCTGCCCAATGCTGAACTGCCCGATCGTGAACTGCCTGATCCTGAACTGCCCGATCCTGAATGCCCGATCTTGAACTGCCTGATCCGGAACTGCCCGATCCTGAGCTGCCCAATCCTGAGCTGCCGGATCATGAACTGCCCATTCCTGAACTTCCTGAACCAGAACTGCCTGATCCAGAACTGTACAATATTGAACTGCTCGATCCTGAACTGTCCGATCCAGAACTGCCCGATCCGGAACTGCCTGATCGTGAACTGCTGGATCCTGAAATGCCGGATACTGAACTGCCCGATCTTGAACTGCCAGATCCTGAACTGCCCGATCATGAACTGCCGGATCTTGAACTGCCCGATTCTGAACTGCCCGATCCTGAATTACTCGATCCTGAACTGCCTCATCCCGAACCGCCCGATCCTGAGCGGCGCGATCCTGAACATTTCCGATCCTGAACTGCCCGATCCTGACCTGCCCAATCCTGAGCTGCCGGATCATGAACTGCCCATTCCTGAACTTCCTGAACCAGAACTGCCTGATCCAGAACTGTACAATATTGAACTGCCCGATCCTGAACTGTCTGATCCAGAACTGCCCGATCCGGAACTGCCTGATCCTGAACTGCTGGATCCTGAAATGCCGGATACTGAACTGCCCGATCTTGAACTGCCAGATCCTGAACTGCCCGATCATGAACTGCCCGATCGTGAACTGCCCGATCCTGAACTGCCCAATCCTGAACTGCCCGATCCTGAACTGCCCGATCCAGAACTGCCCGATCCTGAATTGCCCGATCATGAGATGCCCGATCCGAAACTGCCGGACGTGAACTGCCCAATCCTGAACTTCCAGATCCTGAACTGCCTGATCCAGAACTGTCCAATCCTGAACTGCCCGATCCTGAACTGCCCGATCCAGAACTGCCCGATCCCGAAATGCCTGATCCTGAACTGCCGGATCCTGAAATGCCCGATCCAGAACTGCCCGATCCGGAACTGCCGGATCCTGAACTGCCGGATCCTGAAATGCCCGATCCTGAACTGCCCGATCCTGAACTGCCCAATCCTGAGCGGCCCGATCCTGAACTGCCGGATCCTGAACTGCCCGATCCTGAACTGCCAGATCCTGAACTGCCCGATCCTGAACTGCCGGATCCTGAACTGCCCGATCCCGAACTACCCGATCCTGAACTGCTCGATCCTGAACTGCCTCATCCTGAACTGCCCGATCATGAGCGGCGCGATCCTGAACATTCCCAATCCTGAACTGCCTGATCCTGAGCTGCCCGATCCTGATCTGCCGGATCGTGAACTGCCCGATCCTGAACTTCCCGATCCTGAACTGCCCGATCCTGAACTGTCCGATCCTGAACTGCCCGAGCCTGAACTGCCCGATCCGGAACTGCCGGATCCGGAACTGCCGGATCCTGAACTGCCGGATCCTGAGCGGCCCGATCCTGAACTGCCCGATCCTGAGCGGCCCGATCCTGAACTGCCTGATACTGAGTTGCCTGATCTTGAATGGCCCGATCCTGAACTGCTGATCATGTGCGGCCCGTTCCTGAACTGCCCGATCCTGAGTTACCCGCTCCTGAACTGCCCGATCCTGAACTGCCCGATCCTGAACTGCCTGTTCCTGAACTGCCCGATCCTGAGCGGCCCGATCCTGAACTGCCCGATCCTGAGTGGCCCGATCCTGAACTGCCTGATCCTGAGTTGCCTGATCCTGAATGGCCCGATCCTGAACTTCGATATCCTGAGCTGCCCGATCCTAAACTTCCTGATCTTGAACTGCCTGATCCTGAACTTCCCGATCCTGAACTTCCCAATCCTGAGTTACCTGACCTGAACTGCCCGATCCAGAATTGCCCGATCCAGAACTGCCTGATCCTGAACTGCCGGATCCTGAAATGCCCGATCCTGAACTGCCCGATCCTGAACTGCCCAATCCTGAGCGGCCCGATCGTGAACTGCCGGATCCTGAACTGCCCGATCCTGAACTGCCAGATCCTGAACTGCCTGATCCTGAACTGCCGGATCCTGAACTGCCCGATCCCGAAATACCCGATCCTGAGCTGCTCGATCCTGAACTGCTTCATCCTGAACTTCCAGATCCTGAGCGGCGCGATCCTGAACATTCCCAATCCTGAACTCCTGATCCTGAACTGCCCGATCTTGATCTGCCCGATCCGGAACTGCCCGATCCTGAACTGCCCGATCCTGAACTGCCCGATCCGGAACTGCCTGATCCGGAACTGCCCGATCCTGAGCTTACCGATCCTAAACTGCCGGATCGTGAACTGCCCAATCCTGAAGTTCCCGATCCTGAACTGCCCGATCTGGAACTGCCCGATCCTGAACTGCCCGATCCTGAACTGCCTGATCCGGAACTGCCCGATCCTGAGCTGCCCGATCCTAAACTGCCGGATTGTGAACTGCCCAATCCTGAACTTCCTGATCCTGAACTGCCTGATCCTGAACTGTCTGATCATGAACTGCCCGAGCCTGAACTGCCAGATCCGGAACTGCCCGATCCAGAACTGCCGGATCCTGAACTGCCGGATCCTGAGCGGCCCGATCCTGAACTGCTCGATCCTGAGCGGCCCGATCCTGAACTGCCTGATACTGAGTTGCCTGATCCTGAATGGCCTGATCCTGAACTGCTGATCATGAGCGGCCCGTTCCTGAACTGCCCGATCCTGAGTTACCCGCTCCTGAACTGCCCGATCCTGAACTGCCCGATCCTGAACTGCCTGTTCCTGAACTGCCCGATCCTGAGCGGCCTGATCCTGAACAGCCCGATCCTGAGCGGCCCGATCCTGAACTGCCTGATCCTGAGTTGCCTGATCCTGAATGGCCCGATCCTGAACTGCTGATCATGAGCGGCCCGTTCCTGAACTGCCTGATCCTGAACTGCTCGATCCTGAACTGCTCGATCATGAGCGGCCCGATCCTGAACTGCCCGATCCTGAACTTCGATATCCTGAGCTGCCCGATCCTAAACTTCCTGATCTTGAACTGCCTGATCCTGAACTTCCCAATCCTGAACTTCCCAATCCTGAGTTACCTGACCTGAACTGCTCGATCCTGAACTGCCCGATCCTGAACTGCCGGATCCTGAACTGCCGGATCCTGAACTGCCTGATCCTGAACTGCATGATCCGGAACTGCCCGATTCGAAACTGACGGATCGTGAACTGCCCAATCCTGAACTTCCAGATCCTGAACTGCCCGATCCAGAACTGTCCAATCCTTAACTGCCCGATCCTGAACTGCCCGATCCAGAATTGCCCGATCCGGAACTGCCTGATCCTGAACTGCCTGTTCCTGAACTGCCCGATCCTGAGCGGCCTGATCCTGAACTGCCCGATCCTGAGCGGCCCGATCCTGAACTGCCTGATCCTGAGTTGCCTGATCCTGAATGGCCCGATCCTGAACTGCTGATCATGAGCGGCCCGTTCCTGAACTGCCTGATCCTGAACTGCTCGATCCTGAACTGCTTGATTATGAGCGTCCCGATCCTGAACTGCCCGATCCTGAACTTCGATATCCTGAGCTGCCCGATCCTAAACTTCCTGATCTTGAACTGCCTGATCCTGAACTTCCCAATCCTGAACTTCCCAATCCTGAGTTACCTGACCTGAACTGCTCGATCCTGAACTGCCCGATCCTGAACTGCCGGATCCTGAACTGCCCGATCTTGAACTGCCGGATCCTGAACTGCCTGATCCTGAACTGCATGATCTGGAACTGCCCGATCCTGAATTGCCAGATCCTGAATTGCCCGATCCGGAACTCCCTGATCCTGATCTGCCCAATGCTGAACTGCCCGATCGTGAACTGCCTGATCCTGAACTGCCCGATTCGAAACTGACGGATCGTGAACTGCCCAATCCTGAACTTCCAGATCCTGAACTGCCCGATCCAGAACTGTCCAATCCTTAACTGCCCGATCCTGAACTGCCCGATTCAGAATTGCCGGTCTGGAACTGCCCGATCCTGAACTGCCGGATCCTAAAATGCCCGATCCTGAACTGCCCGATCCTGAACTGCCCAATCCTGAGCGGCCCGATCGTGAACTGCTGGATCCTGAACTGCCCGATCCTGAACTGACAGATCCTGAACTGCCCGATCCTGAACTGCCGGATCCTGAACTGCCCGATCCCGAACTGCCCGATCCTGAACTGCTCGATCATGAACTGCCCGATACTGAGCGGCGCGATCCTGAACATTCCTGATCCTGAACTGCCTGATCCTGAACTGCCTGATCCTGATCTGCCCGGTCCGGAACTGCCCGATCCTGAACTGCCCGATCCTGAACTGCCTGATCCGGAACTGCCCGAACCTGAGCTGCCCGATCCTAAACTGCCGGATCGTGAACTGCCCAATCCTGAACTTCCCGATCCTGAACTGCCCAATCCCGAACTGTTCGATCCCGAACTGCTCGAGCCTGAACTGCCCGATCCGGAACTGCCCAATCCGGAACTGCCGGATCCTGAACTGCCCGATCTTGAACTTCCCGATCCTGAGTTACCCGATCCTGAACTGCCCGATCCTGAACTGCCCGATCCTGAAATGCCCGATCCTGAACTGTCCGATCCTGAGCAGCCTGATCCTGAACTGCCCGATCCTGAGTGGCCTGATCCTGAACTGCCTGATCCTGAGTTGCCTGATCCTGAATGGCCTGATCCTGAACTGCTGATCATGAGCGGCCCGTTCCTGAAATGCCTGATCCTGAACTGCTCGATCCTGAACTGCTCGATCCTGAGCGGCCCGATCCTGAACTGCCCGATCGTGAACTTCGATATCCTGAGCTGCCCGATCCTGAACTTCCTGATCTTGAACTGCCTGATCCTGAACTTCCCGATCCTGAACTTCCCAATCCTGAGTTACCTGACCTGAACTGCCCGATCCTGCTGAACTGCCAGATCCTGAACTGTCCGATCTTGAACTGCCGGATCCTGAACTGCCTGATCCTGAACTGCCTGATCCTGAACTGCATGATCCGGAACTGCCCGATCCTGAATTGCCCGATCCTGAATTGCCCGATCCGGAACTCAATGATCCTGATCTGCCCAATGCTGAACTGCCCGATCGTGAACTGCCTGATCCTGAACTGACGGATCCTAAACTGCCAGATCCTGAACTGCCCGATCCTGAACTGCCCGATCCGGAAAGGCCCGATCCTGAACTGCCTGATCCGGAAAGGCCCGATCCTGAACTGCCTGATCCTGAGATGCCCGATCCGAAACTGCCGGATCGTAAACTGCCCAATGCTGAACTTCCAGATCCTGAACTGCCCGATCCTGAACTGCCCGATCCTGAACTGCCAGATCCTGAATTGCCCGATCCAGAACTTGCAGATCCTGAACTGACCGATCCTGAACTGCCCGATCCAGAACTGCCCGATCCGGAACTGCCTGATCCTGAACTGCCGGATCCTGAAATGCCTGATCCTGAACTGCCCGATCCTGAACTGCCCGATCCTGAGCAGCCTGATCCTGAACTGCCGGATCCTGAACAGCCCGATCCTGAATTGCCCGATCATGAACTGCCGGATCCTGAACTGCCCGATCCTGAGCGGCGCGATCCTGAAAATTCCCGATCATGAACTCCCTGATCCTGAACTGCCCGATCCTGATCTGCCCGATCCAGAACTGCCCGATCCTGAGCTGCCCGATCCTAAACTGCCGGATCGTGAACTGCCCAATCCTGAACTTCCCGATCCTGAACTGCCGGAGCCTGAACTGCCCGATCCTGAACTGCCCGATCCAGAACTTCCAGATCCTGAACTGCCCGATCCTGAACTGCCCGATCCAGAACTCCCCGATCCGGAACTGCCTGATCCTGAACTGCCGGATCCTGAAATGCCTGATCCTGAACTGCCCGATCCTGAACTGCCCGATCCTGAGCAGCCCAATCCTGAACTGCCGGATCCTGAACTGCCCGATCCTGAACTGCCAGATCCTGAACTGCCCGATCCTGAACTGCCGGATCCTGAACTGCCCGATCCTGAGCGGCGCGATCCTGAACATTCCCAATCATGAACTGCCTGATCCTGAACTGCCCGATCCTGATCTGCCCGATCCGGAACTGCTCGATCCTGAGCTGCCCGATCCTAAACTGCCGGATCGTGAACTGCCCAATCCTGAACTTCCCGATCCTGAACTGCTGGAGCCTGAACTGCCTGATCCGGAACTGCCCGATCCGGAACTGCCGGATCCTGAACTGCCTGATCCTGAACTGCCCGATCCTGATCTGCCTGTTCCTGAACTGCCCGATCCGGAAAGGCCCGATCCTGAACTGCCTGATCCGGAAAGGCCCGATCCTGAACTGCCTGATCCTGAGATGCCCGATCCGAAACTGCCGGATCGTAAACTGCCCAATGCTGAACTTCCAGATCCTGAACTGCCCGATCCTGAACTGCCCGATCCTGAACTGCCAGATCCTGAATTGCCCGATCCAGAACCTGCAGATCCTGAACTGCCCGATCCTGAACTGCCCGTTCCAGAACTGCCCGATCCGGAACTTCCTGATCCTGAACTGCCGGATCCTGAAATGCCTGATCCTGAACTGCCCGATCCTGAACTGCCCGATCCTGAGCAGCCTGATCCTGAACTGCCGGATCCTGAACTGCCCGATCCTGAACTGCCCGATCCTGAACTGCCGGATCCTGAACTGCCCGATCCTGAGCGGCGCGATCCTGAACATTCCCGATCATGAACTGCCTGATCCTGAACTGCCCGATCCTGATCTGCCCGATCCGGAACTGCCCGATCCTGAGCTGCCCGATCCTAAACTGCCGGATCATGAACTGCCCGATCCAGAACTGCCCGATCCTGAACTGCCCGATCCTGAACTGCCCGATCCAGAACTTCCAGATCCTGAACTGCCCGATCCTGAACTGCCCGATCCAGAACTGCCCGATCCGGAACTGCCTGATCCTGAACTGCCGGATCCTGAAATGCCTGATCCTGAACTGCCCGATCCTGAACTGCCCGATCCTGAGCAGCCCAATCCTGAACTGCCGGATCCTGAACTGCCCGAACCTGAACTGCCAGATCCTGAACTGCCCGATCCTGAACTGCCGGATCCTGAACTGCCCGATCCTGAGCGGCGCGATCCTGAACATTCCCAATCATGAACTGCCTGATCCTGAACTGCCCGATCCTGATCTGCCCGATCCGGAACTGCCCGATCCTGAGCTGCCCGATCCTAAACTGCCGGATCGTGAACTGCCCAATCCTGAACTTCCCGATCCTGAACTGCCCGATCTTGAACTGCCCGATCCTGAGTTACCTGATCCTGAACTGCCCGATCCTGAACTGCCTGATCCTGAACTGCCCAATCCTGATCTGCCAGTTCCTGAACTGCCCGATCCTGAGCGGCCCGATCCTGAACTGCCCGATCCTGAGCGGCCCGATCCTGAACTGCCTGATCCTGAGTTGCCTGATCCTGAATGGCCCGATCTGGAACTGCCCGATCCTGAGCGGCCCGATCCTAAACTGCCGGATCGTGAACTGCCCAATCCTGAACTTCCTGATCCTGAACTGCCAGAGCCTGAACAGCCCGATCCGGAACTGCCCGATTCAGAACTGCCGGATCCTGAACTGCCGGATCCTGAACTGCCTGATCTTGAACTGCCCGATCCTGAGTTACCTGATCCTGAACTGCCCGATCCTGAACTGCCCGATCCTGAACTGCCCGATCCTGAGTTACCTGATCCTGAACTGCCTGATCCTGAACTGCCCGATCCTGAACTGCCCGATCCTGAACTGCCTCATCCTGAACCGCCCGATCCTGAGCGGCGCGATCCTGAACATTTCCGATCCTGAACTGCCTGATCCTGAGCTTCCCAATCCTGAACTGCCCGATCCTGACCTGCCCGTTCCGCAACTGGCCGATCGTGAACTGCCCGATCCTGAACTGCCCAATGCTGAACTGCCCGATCCTGAACTGCCCGATCCAGAATTGCCCGATCCTGAATTGCCCGATCATGAGATGCCCGATCCGAAACTGCCGGATCGTGAACTGCCCAATCCTGAACTTCCAGATCCTGAACTGCCTGATCCTGAACTGCCCGATCCTGAACTGCCCAATCCTGAGCGGCCCGATCCTGAACTGCCGGATCCTGAACTGCCCGATCCTGAACTGCCAGATCCTGAACTGCCCGATCCTGAACTGCCGGTTCCTGAACTGCCCGATCCCGAACTACCCGATCCTCAACTGTTCGATCCTGAACTGCTTCATCCTGAACTGCCCGATCATGAGCGGCGCGATCCTGAACATTCCCAATCCTGAACTGCCTGATCCTGAGCTGCCCGATCCTGATCTGCCGGATCGTGAACTGCCCAATCCTGAACTTCCCGATCCTGAACTGCCCGATCCTGAACTGTCCGATCCTGAACTGCCCGAGCCTGAACTGCCCGATCCGGAACTGCCCGATCCGGAACTGCCGGATCCTGAACTGACGGATCCTGAGCGGCCCGATCCTGAACTGCCCGATCCTGAGCGGCCCGATCCTGAACTGCCTGATACTGAGTTGCCTGATCCTGAATGGCCCGATCCTGAACTGCTGATCATGAGCGGCCCGTTCCTGAACTGCTCGATCCTGAGTTACCCGCTCCTGAACTGCCCGATCCTCAACTGCCCGATCCTGAACTGCCTGTTCCTGAACTGCCCGATCCTGAACGGCCCGATCCTGAACTGCCCGATCCTGAGTGGCCCGATCCTGAACTTCGATATCCTGAGCTGCCCGATCCTAAACTTCCTGATCTTGAACTGCCTGATCCTGAACTTCCTGATCCTGAACTTCCCAATCCTGAGTTACCTGACCTGAACTGCCCGATCCAAAATTGCCCGATCCAGAACTGCCTGGTCCTGAACTGCCGGATCCTGAAATGCCCGATCCTGAACTGCCCGATCCTGAACTGCCCAATCCTGAGCGGCCCGATCGTGAACTGCTGGATCCTGAACTGCCCGATCCTGAACTGCCAGATCCTGAACTGCCTGATCCTGGACTGCCGGATCCTGAACTGCCCGATCCCGAACTACCCGATCCTGAACTGCTTGATCCTGAACTGCCTCATCCTGAACTGCCCGATCCTGAGCAGCGCGATCCTGAACATTCCCAATCCTGAACTCCTGATCCTGAACTGCCCGATCCTGATCTGCCCGATCCGGAACTGCCCGATCCTGAACTGCCCGATCCTGAACTGCCCGATCCGGAACTGCCTGATCCGGAACTGCCCGATCCTGAGCTTACCGATCCTAAACTGCCGGATCGTGAACTGCCCAATCCTGAACTTCCCGATCCTGAACTGCCCGATCCGGAACTGCCTGATCCTGAACTGCCCGATCCTGAACTGCCCGATCCTGAACTGCCTGATCCGGAACTGCCCGATCCTGAGCTGCCCGATCCTAAACTGCCGGATTGTGAACTGCCCAATCCTGAACTTCCTGATCCTGAACTGCCCGATCCTGAACTGTCCGATCCTGAACTGCCCGAGCCTGAACTGCCCAATCCGGAACTGCCCGATCCGGAACTGCCGTATCCTGAACTGCCGGATCCTGAGCGGCCCGATCCTGAACTGCCCGATCCTGAGCGGCCCGATCCTGATCTGCCTGATACTGAGTTGCCTGATCCTGAATGGCCCGATCCTGAACTGCTGATCATGAGCGGCCCGTTCCTGAACTGCCCGATCCTGAGTTACCCGCTCCTGAACTGCCCGATCCTGAACTGCCCGATCCTGAACTGCCTGTTCCTGAACTGCCCGATCCTGAGCGGCCTGATCCTGAACTGCCCGATCCTGAGCGGCCCGACCCTGAACTGCCTGATCCTGGGTTGCCTGATCCTGAATGGCCCGATCCTGAACTGCTGATCATGAGCGGCCCGTTCCTGAACTGCCTGATCCTGAACTGCTCGATCCTGAACTGCTCGATCATGAGCGGCCCGATCCTGAACTGCCCGATCCTGAACTTCGATATCCTGAGCTGCCCGATCCTAAACTTCCTGATCTTGAACTGCCTGATCCTGAACTTCCCGATTCTGAACTTCCCAATCCTGAGTTACCTGACCTGAACTGCCCGATCCTGAACTGCCCGATCCTGAACTGCCGGATCCTGAACTGCCCGATCTTGAATTGCCGGGTCCTGAACTGCCTGATCCTGAACTGCCTGATCCTGAACTGCATGATCCGGAACTGCCCGAACCTGAATTGCCAGATCCTGAATTGCCCGATCCGGAACTCCCTGATCCTGATCTGCCCAATGCTGAACTGCCCGATCGTGAACTGCCTGATCCTGAACTGCCTGATCCTCGACTGCCCGATTCGAAACTGACGGATCGTGAACTGCCCAATCCTGAACTTCCAGATCCTGAACTGCCGGATCCTGAACTGCCCGATCCCGAACTGCCCGATCCTGAACTGCTCGATCCTGAACTGCCTCATCCTGAACTGCCTGATCCTGAGCGGCGCGGTCCTGAACATTCCTGATCCTGAACTGCCTGATCCTGAGTTGCCTGATCCTGATCTGCCCGATCCTGAACTGCCCGATCCTGAACTGCCCGATCCTGAACTGCCTGATCCGGAACTGCCCGAACCTGAGCTGCCCGATCCTAAACTGCCAGATGGTGAACTGCCCAATCCTGAACTTCCCGATCCTGAACTGCCCGATCCCGAACTGTCCGATCCAGAACTGCTCGAGCCTGAACTGCCCGATCCGGAACTGCCCGATCCAGAACTGCCGGATCCTGAACTGCCGGATCCTGAACTGCCCGATCTTGAACTGCCCGATCCTGAGTTACACGATCCTGAACTGCCCGATCCTGAACTGCCCGATCCTGAACTGCCCGATCCTGAACTGTCTGACCCTGAGCAGCCTGATCCTGAACTGCCCGATCCTGAGTGGCCCGATCCTGAACTGCCTGATCCTGAGTTGCCAGATCCTGAATGGCCTGATCCTGAACTGCTCGATCCTGAACTGCTCGATCCTGAGCGGCCCGATCCTGAACTGCCCGATCCTGAACTTCGATATCCTGAGCTGTCCGATCCTGAACTTCCTGATCTTGAACTGCCTGATCCTGAACTTCCCGATCCTGAACTTCCCAATCCTGAGTTACCTGACTTGAACTGCCCGATCCTGAACTGCCCGATCCTGAACTGCCAGATCCTGAACTGCCCGATCTTGAACTGACGGATCCTGAACTGCCTGATCCTGAACTGCCTGATCCTGAAGTGCATGATCCGGAACTTCCCGATCCTCAATTGCCCGATCCTGAATTGCCCAATCGGAACTCAATGATCCTGATCTGCCCAAAGCTGAACTGCCCGATCGTGAACTGCCTGATCCTGAACTGCCGGATCCTAAACTGCCAGATCCTGAACTGCCTGATCCTGAACTGCCCGATCCGGAAAGGCCCAATCCTGAACTGCCTGATCCGGAAAGGCCCGATCCTGAACTGCCTGATCCTGAGATGCCCGATCCGAAACTGCCGGATCGTAAACTGCCCAATGCTGAACTTCCAGATCCTGAACTGCCCGATCCTGGACTGCCAGATCCTGAACTGCCCGATCCAGAACTTCCAGATCCTGACCTGCCCGATCCTGAACTGCCCGATCCAGAACTGCCCGATCCAGAACTGCCTGATCCTGAACTGCCGGATCCTGAAATGCCTGATCCTGAACTGCCCGATCCTGAACTGCCCGATCCTGAGCAGCCCGATCCTGAACTGCCGGATCCTGAACTGCCCGATCCTGAACTGCCAGATCCTGAACTGCCTGATCCTGAACTGCCGGATCCTGAACTGCCCGATCCTGAGCGGCGCGATCCTGAACATTCCCGATCATGAACTGCCTGATCCTGAACTGCCCGATCCTGATCTGCCCGATCCGGAACTGCCCGATCCTGAGCTGCCCGATCCTAAACTGCCGGATCGTGAACTGCCCTATCCTGAACTTCCCGATCCTGAACTGCCGGAGCCTGAACTGCCCGATCCGGAACTGCCCGATCCGGAACTGCCGGATCCTGAACTGCCGGATCCTGAACTGCCCTATCTTGAACTGCCCGATCCTGAGTTACCTGATCCTGAACTGCTCGATCCTGAACTGCCCGATCCTGAACTGCCCGATCCTGATCTGCCAGTTCCTGAACTGCCCGATCCTGAACTGCCCGATCCTGAGCGGCCCAATCCTGAACTGCCTGATCCTGAGTTGCCTGATCCTGAATGGCCCGATCCGGAACTGCCCGATCCTGAGCGGCCCGATCCTAAACTGCCGGATCGTGAACTGCCCAATCCTGAACTTCCCGATCCTGAACTGCCGGAGCCTGAACTGCCCGATCCGGAACTGCCCGATCCAGAACTGCCGGATCCTGAACTGCCTGATCTTGAACTGCCCGATCCTGAACTGCCCGATCCTGAGCAGCCCAATCCTGAACTGCCGGATCCTGAACTGCCCGATCCTGAACTGCCAGATCCTGAACTGCCCGATCCTGAATTGCCGGATCCTGAACTGCCCGATCCTGAGCGGCGCGATCCTGAACATTCCCAATCATGAACTGCCTGATCCTGAACTGCCCGATCCTGATCTGCCCGATCCGGAACTGCCCGATCCTGAGCTGCCCGATCCTAAACTGCCGGATCGTGAACTGCCCAATCCTGAACTTCCCGATCCTGAACTGCTGGAGCCTGAACTGCCTGATCCGGAACTGCCCGATCCGGAACTGCCGGATCCTGAACTGCCGGATCCTGAACTGCCCGATCTTGAACTGCCCGATCCTGAGTTACCTGATCCTGAACTGCCCGATCCTGAACTGCCTGATCCTGAACTGCCCGATCCTGATCTGCCAGTTCCTGAACTGCCCAATCCTGAGCGGCCCGATCCTGAACTGCCCGATCCTGAGCGGCCCGATCCTGAACTGCCTGATCCTGAGTTGCCTGATCCTGAATGGCCCGATCCGGAACTGCCCGATCCTGAGCGGCCCGATCCTAAACTGCCGGATCGTGAACTGCCCAATCCTGAACTTCCTGATCCTGAACTGCCAGAGCCTGAACAGCCCGATCCGGAACTGCCCGATTCAGAACTGCCGGATCCTGAACTACCGGATCCTGAACTGCCTGATCTTGAACTGCCCGATCCTGAGTTACCTGATCCTGAACTGCCCGATCCTTAACTGCCCGATCCGGAACTGCCTGATCCGGAACTGCCCGATCCTGAGCTGCCCGATCCTAAACTGCCGGATCGTGAACTGCCCAATCCTGAACTTCCTGATCCTGAACTGCCAGAGCCTGAACAGCCCGATCCAGAACTGCCCGATTCAGAACTGCCGGATCCTGAACTGCCGGATCCTGAACTGCCTGATCTTGAACTGCCCGATCCTGAGTTACCTGATCCTGAACTGCCCGATCCTGAACTGCCCGATCCTGAACTGCCCGATCCTGAACTGCCTGTTCCTGAACTGCCCGATCCTGAGCGGCCCGATCCAGAACTGCCCGATCCGGAACTGCCTGATCCTGAACTGCTGGATCCTGAAATGCCGGATACTGAACTGCCCGATCTTGAACTGCCAGATCCTAAACTGCCTGATCATGAACTGCCGGATCTTGAACTGCCCGATTCTGAACTACCCGATCCTGAATTACTCGATCCTGAACTGCCTCATCCTGAACCGCCCGATCCTGAGCGGCGCGATCCTGAACATTTCCGATCCTGAACTGCCTGAACCTGAGCTTCCCAATCCTGAACTGCCCGATCCTGACCTGCCCGTTCCGCAACTGGCCGATCGTGAACTGCCCGATCCTGAACTGCCCAATCCTGAACTGCCCGATCCTGAACTGCCCGATCCAGAATTGCCCGATCCTGAATTGCCCGATCATGAGATGCCCGATCCGAAACTGCCGGATCGTGAACTGCCCAATCCTGAACTTCCAGATCCTGAACTGCCTGATCCTGAACTGCCGGACCCTGAACTGCCCGAGCCTGAACTGCCCGATCATGAGATGCCCGA
The DNA here is from genome assembly GCF_044704955.1 of Pristiophorus japonicus. NCBI lineage: Eukaryota > Metazoa > Chordata > Chondrichthyes > Pristiophoridae > Pristiophorus > Pristiophorus japonicus. Next base: position 107,503,062 of record NC_091977.1, read on the forward strand.
TCCGAAACTGCCGGATCGTGAACTGCCCAATCCTGAACTACCCGATCCTGAACTGTTCGATCCTGAACTGCCTCATCCTGAACTGCCCGATCATGAGCGGCGCGATCCTGAACATTCCCAATCCTGAACTGCCTGATCCTGAGCTGCCCGATCCTGATCTGCCGGATCGTGAACTGCCCAATCCTGAACTTCCCGATCCTGAACTGCCCGATCCTGAACTGTCCGATCCTGAACTGCCCGAGCCTGAACTGCCCGATCCGGAACTGCCCGATCCGGAACTGCCGGACCCTGAACTGCCCGATCCTGAGCGGCCCGATCCTGAACAGCCAGATCCTGAGCGGCCCAATCCTGAACTGCCTGATACTGAGTTGCCTGATCCTGAATGGCCCGATCCTGAACTGCTGATCATGAGCGGCCCGTTCCTGAACTGCTCGATCCTGAGTTACCCGCTCCTGAACTGCCCGATCCTGAACTGCCCAATCCTGAACTGCCTGTTCCTGAACTGCCCGATCCTGAGCAGCCCGATCCTGAACTGCCCGATCCTGAGTGGCCCGATCCTGAACTTCGATATCCTGAGCTGCCCAATCCTAAACTTCCTGATCTTGAACTGCCTGATCCTGAACTTCCCGATCCTGAACTTCCCAATCCTGAGTTACCTGACCTGAACTGCCCGATTCAAAATTGCCCGATCCAGAACTGCCTGGTCCTGAACTGCCGGATCCTGAAATGCCCGATCCTGAACTGCCTGATCCTGAACTGCCCAATCCTGAGCGGCCCGATCGTGAACTGCCCGATCCCGAACTACCCGATCCTGAACTGCTTGATCCTGAACTGCCTCATCCTGAACTGCCCGATCCTGAGCGGCGCGATCCTGAACATTCCCAATCCTGAACTCCTGATCCTGAACTGCCCGATCCTGATCTGCCCAATCCGGAACTGCCCGATCCTGAACTGCCCGATCCTGAACTGCCCGATCCGGAACTGCCTGATCCGGAACTGCCCGATCCTGAGCTTACCGATCCTAAACTGCCGGATCGTGAACTGCCCAATCCTGAACTTTCCGATCCTGAACTTCCCGATCCGGAACTGCCCGATCCTGAACTGCCCGATCCTGAACTGCCCGATCCTGAACTGCCTGATCCGGAACTGCCCGATCCTGAGCTGCCCGATCCTAAACTGCCGGATTGTGAACTGCCCAATCCTGAACTTCCTGATCCTGAACTGCCCGATCCTGAACTGTCCGATCCTGAACTGCCCGAGCCTGAACTGCCTCATCCTGAACTGCCCGATCCTGAGCGGCGCGGTCCTGAACATTCCTGATCCTGAACTGCCTGATCCTGAGTTGCCTGATCCTGATCTGCCCGATCCTGAACTGCCCGATCCTGAACTGCCCGATCCTGAACTGCCTGATCCGGAACTGCCCGAACCTGAGCTGCCCGATCCTAAACTGCCAGATCGTGAACTGCCCAATCCTGAACTTCACGATCCTGAACTGCCCGATCCCGAACTGTCCGATCCAGAACTGCTCGAGCCTGAACTGCCCGATCCGGAACTGCCCGATCCAGAACTGCCGGATCCTGAACTGCCCGATCTTGAACTGCCCGATCCTGAGTTACACGATCCTGAACTGCCCGATCCTGAACTGCCCGATCCTGAACTGCCCGATCCTGAACTGTCCGATCCTGAGCAGCCTGATCCTGAACTGCCCGATCCTGAGTGGCCCGATCCTGAACTGCCTGATCCTGAGTTGCCAGATCCTGAATGGCCTGATCCTGAACTGCTGATCATGAGCGGCCCGTTCCTGAAATGTCTGATCCTGAACTGCTCGATCCTGAACTGCTCGATCCTGAGCGGCCCGATCCTGAACTGCCCGATCCTGAACTTCGATATCCTGAGCTGTCCGATCCTGAACTTCCTGATCTTGAACTGCCTGATCCTGAACTTCCCGATCCTGAACTTCCCAATCCTGAGTTACCTGACTTGAACTGCCCGATCCTGAACTGCCCGATCCTGAACTGCCAGATCCTGAACTGCCCGATCTTGAACTGCCGGATCCTGAACTGCCTGATCCTGAACTGCCTGATCCTGAAGTGCATGATCCGGAACTGCCCGATCCTCAATTGCCCGATCCTGAATTGCCCGATCCGGAACTCAATGATCCTGATCTGCCCAATGCTGAACTGCCCGATCGTGAACTGCCTGATCCTGAACTGCCGGATCCTAAACTGCCAGATCCTGAACTGCCTGATCCTGAACTGCCCGATCCGGAAAGGCCCGATCCTGAACTGCCTGATCCGGAAAGGCCCGATCCTGAACTGCCTGATCCTGAGATGCCCGATCCGAAACTGCCGGATCGTAAACTGCTCAATGCTGAACTTCCAGATCCTGAACTGCCCGATCCTGGACTGCCCGATCCTGAACTGCCCGATCCAGAACTTCCAGATCCTGACCTGCCCGATCCTGAACTGCCCGATCCAGAACTGACCGATCCAGAACTGCCTGATCCTGAACTGCCGGATCCTGAAATGCCTGATCCTGAACTGCCCGATCCTGAACTGCCCGATCCTGAGCAGCCCGATCCTGAACTGCCGGATCCTGAACTGCCCGATCCTGAACTGTCCGATCCTGAACTGCCCGAGCCTGAACTGCCCAATCCGGAACTGCCCGATCCGGAACTGCCGTATCCTGAACTGCCGGATCCTGAGCGGCCCGATCCTGAACTGCCCGATCCTGAGTGGCCCGATCCTGAACTGCCTGATACTGAGTTGCCTGATCCTGAATGGCCCGATCCTGAACTGCTGATCATGAGCGGCCCGTTCCTGAACTGCCCGATCCTGAGTTACCCGCTCCTGAACTGCCCGATCCTGAACTGCCCGATCCTGAACTGCCTGTTCCTGAACTGCCCGATCCTGAGCGGCCTGATCCTGAACTGCCCGATCCTGAGCGGCCCGATCCTGAACTGCCTGATCCTGAGTTGCCTGATCCTGAATGGCCTGATCCTGAACTGCTGATCATGAGCGGCCCGTTCCTGAACTGCCTGATCCTGAACTGCTCGATCCTGAACTGCTCGATCATGAGCGGCCCGATCCTGAACTGCCCGATCCTGAACTTCGATATCCTGAGCTGCCCGATCCTAAACTTCCTGATCTTGAACTGCCTGATCCTGAACTTCCCGATCCTGAACTTCCCAATCCTGAGTTACCTGACCTGAACTGCCCGATCCTGAACTGCCCGATCCTGAACTGCCGGATCCTGAACTGCCCGATCTTGAATTGCCGGGTCCTGAACTGCCTGATCCTGAACTGCCTGATCCTGAACTGCATGATCTGGAACTGCCCGATCCAGAACTGACCGATCCAGAACTGCCTGATCCTGAACTGCCGGATCCTGAAATGCCTGATCCTGAACTGCCCGATCCTGAACTGCCCGATCCTGAGCAGCCCGATCCTGAACTGCCGGATCCTGAACTGCCCGATCCTGAACTGTCCGATCCTGAACTGCCCGAGCCTGAACTGCCCAATCCGGAACTGCCCGATCCGGAACTGCCGTATCCTGAACTGCCGGATCCTGAGCGGCCCGATCCTGAACTGCCCGATCCTGAGTGGCCCGATCCTGAACTGCCTGATACTGAGTTGCCTGATCCTGAATGGCCCGATCCTGAACTGCTGATCATGAGCGGCCCGTTCCTGAACTGCCCGATCCTGAGTTACCCGCTCCTGAACTGCCCGATCCTGAACTGCCCGATCCTGAACTGCCTGTTCCTGAACTGCCCGATCCTGAGCGGCCTGATCCTGAACTGCCCGATCCTGAGCGGCCCGATCCTGAACTGCCTGATCCTGAGTTGCCTGATCCTGAATGGCCTGATCCTGAACTGCTGATCATGAGCGGCCCGTTCCTGAACTGCCTGATCCTGAACTGCTCGATCCTGAACTGCTCGATCATGAGCGGCCCGATCCTGAACTGCCCGATCCTGAACTTCGATATCCTGAGCTGCCCGATCCTAAACTTCCTGATCTTGAACTGCCTGATCCTGAACTTCCCGATCCTGAACTTCCCAATCCTGAGTTACCTGACCTGAACTGCCCGATCCTGAACTGCCCGATCCTGAACTGCCGGATCCTGAACTGCCCGATCTTGAATTGCCGGGTCCTGAACTGCCTGATCCTGAACTGCCTGATCCTGAACTGCATGATCTGGAACTGCCCGATCCTGAATTGCCAGATCCTGAATTGCCCGATCCGGAACTCCCTGATCCTGATCTGCCCAATGCTTAACTGCCCGATCGTGAACTGCCTGATCCTGAACTGCCTGATCCTCGACTGCCCGATTCGAAACTGACGGATCGTGAACTGCCCAATCCTGAACTTCCAGATCCTGAACTGCCGGATCCTGAACTGCCCGATCCCGAACTGCCCGATCCTGAACGGCTCGATCCTGAACTGCCTCATCCTGAACTGCCCGATCCTGAGCGGCGCGGTCCTGAACATTCCTGATCCTGAACTGCCTGATCCTGAATTGCCTGATCCTGATCTGCCCGATCCTGAACTGCCCGATCCTGAACTGCCCGATCCTGAACTGCCTGATCCGGAACTGCCCGAACCTGAGCTGCCCGATCCTAAACTGCCGGATCGTGAACTGCCCAATCCTGAACTTCACGATCCTGAACTGCCCGATCCCGAACTGTCCGATCCAGAACTGCTCGAGCCTGAACTGCCCGATCCGGAACTGCCCGATCCAGAACTGCCGGATCCTGAACTGTCCGATCCTGAGCAGCCTGATCCTGAACTGCCCGATCCTGAGTGGCCCGATCCTGAGCTGCCTGATCCTGAGTTGCCAGATCCTGAATGGCCTGATCCTGAACTGCTGATCATGAGCGGCCCGTTCCTGAAATGTCTGATCCTGAACTGCTCGATCCTGAACTGCTCGATCCTGAGCGGCCCGATCCTGAACTGCCCGATCCTGAACTTCGATATCCTGAGCTGTCCGATCCTGAACTTCCTGATCTTGAACTGCCTGATCCTGAACTTCCCGATCCTGAACTTCCCAATCCTGAGTTACCTGACTTGAACTGCCCGATCCTGAACTGCCCGATCCTGAACTGCCAGATCCTGAACTGCCCGATCTTGAACTGCCGGATCCTGAACTGCCTGATCCTGAACTGCCTGATCCTGAAGTGCATGATCCGGAACTGCCCGATCCTCAATTGCCCGATCCTGAATTGCCCGATCCGGAACTCAATGATCCTGATCTGCCCAATGCTGAACTGCCCGATCGTGAACTGCCTGATCCTGAACTGCCGGATCCTAAACTGCCAGATCCTGAACTGCCTGATCCTGAACTGCCCGATCCGGAAAGGCCCGATCCTGAACTGCCTGATCCGGAAAGGCCCGATCCTGAACTGCCTGATCCTGAGATGCCCGATCCGAAACTGCCGGATCATAAACTGCCCAATGCTGAACTTCCAGATCCTGAACTGCCCGATCCTGGACTGCCCGATCCTGAACTGCCCGATCCAGAACTTCCAGATCCTGACCTGCCCGATCCTGAACTGCCCGATCCAGAACTGCCCGATCCAGAACTGCCTGATCCTGAACTGCCGGATCCTGAAATGCCTGATCCTGAACTGCCCGATCCTGAACTGCCCGATCCTGAGCAGCCCGATCCTGAACTGCCGGATCCTGAACTGCCCGATCCTGAACTGCCAGATCCTGAACTGCCCGATCCTGAACTGCCGGATCCTGAACTGCCCGATCCTGAGCGGCGCGATCCTGAACACTCCCGATCATGAACTGCCTGATCCTGAACTGCCCGATCCTGATCTGCCCGATCCGGAACAGCCCGATCCTGAGCTGCCCGATCCTAAACTGCCGGATCGTGAACTGCCCTATCCTGAACTTCCCGATCCTGAACTGCCGGAGCCTGAACTGCCCGATCCGGAACTGCCAGATCCGGAACTGCCGGATCCTGAACTGCCGGATCCTGAACTGCCCGATCTTGAACTGCCCAATCCTGAGTTACCTGATCCTGAACTGCTCGATCCTGAACTGCCCGATCCTGAACTGCCCGATCCTGATCTGCCCGATCCTGAGTTACCTGATCCTGAACTGCTCGATCCTGAACTGCCCGATCCTGAACTGCCCGATCCTGATCTGCCAGTTCCTGAACTGCCCGATCCTGAACTGCCTGATCCTGAGTTGCCTGATCCTGAATGGCCCGATCCGGAACTGCCCGATCCTGAGCGGCCCGATCCTAAACTGCCGGATCGTGAACTGCCCAATCCTGAACTTCCCGATCCTGAACTGCCGGAGCCTGAACTGCCCGATCCGGAACTGCCCGATCCAGAACTGCCGGATCCTGAACTGCCGGATCCTGAACTGCCTGATCTTGAACTGCCCGATCCTGAACTGCCCGATCCTGAGCAGCCCAATCCTGAACTGCCGGATCCTGAACTGCCCGATCCTGAACTGCCAGATCCTGAACTGCCCGATCCTGAACTGCCGGATCCTGAACTGCCCGATCCTGAGCGGCGTGATCCTGAACATTCCCAATCATGAACTGCCTGATCCTGAACTGCCCGATCCTGATCTGCCCGATCCGGAACTGCCCAATCCTGAGCTGCCCGATCCTAAACTGCCGGATTGTGAACTGCCCAATCCTGAACTTCCCGATCCTGAACTGCTGGAGCCTGAACTGCCTGATCCGGAACTGCCCGATCCGGAACTGCCGGATCCTGAACTGCCGGATCCCGAACTGCCCGATCTTGAACTGCCCGATCCTGAGTTACCTGATCCTGAACTGCCCGATCCTGAACTGCCTGATCCTGAACTGCCCGATCCTGATCTGCCAGTTCCTGAACTGCCCAATCCTGAGCGGCCCGATCCTGAACTGCCCGATCCTGAGCGGCCCGATCCTGAACTGCCTGATCCTGAGTTGCCTGATCCTGAATGGCCCGATCCGGAACTGCCTGATCCTGAGCGGCCCGATCCTAAACTGCCGGATCGTGAACTGCCCAATCCTGAACTTCCTGATCCTGAACTGCCAGAGCCTGAACAGCCCGATCCGGAACTGCCCGATTCAGAACTGCCGGATCCTGAACTGCCGGATCCTGAGCGGCCCGATCCTGAACTGCCTGATCCTGAGTTGCCTGATCCTGAATGGCCCGATCCGGAACTGCCTGATCCTGAGCGGCCCGATCCTAAACTGCCGGATCGTGAACTGCCCAATCCTGAACTTCCTGATCCTGAACTGCCAGAGCCTGAACAGCCCGATCCGGAACTGCCCGATTCAGAACTGCCGGATCCTGAACTGCCCGATCTTGAACTGCCCGATCCTGAGTTACACGATCCTGAACTGCCCGATCCTGAACTGCCCGATCCTGAACTGCCCGATCCTGAACTGTCCGATCCTGAGCAGCCTGATCCTGAACTGCCCGATCCTGAGTGGCCCGATCCTGAACTGCCTGATCCTGAGTTGCCAGATCCTGAATGGCCTGATCCTGAACTGCTGATCATGAGCGGCCCGTTCCTGAAATGTCTGATCCTGAACTGCTCGATCCTGAACTGCTCGATCCTGAGCGGCCCGATCCTGAACTGCCCGATCCTGAACTTCGATATCCTGAGCTGTCCGATCCTGAACTTCCTGATCTTGAACTGCCTGATCCTGAACTTCCCGATCCTGAACTTCCCAATCCTGAGTTACCTGACTTGAACTGCCCGATCCTGAACTGCCCGATCCTGAACTGCCAGATCCTGAACTGCCCGATCTTGAACTGCCGGATCCTGAACTGCCTGATCCTGAACTGCCTGATCCTGAAGTGCATGATCCGGAACTGCCCGATCCTCAATTGCCCGATCCTGAATTGCCCGATCCGGAACTCAATGATCCTGATCTGCCCAATGCTGAACTGCCCGATCGTGAACTGCCTGATCCTGAACTGCCGGATCCTAAACTGCCAGATCCTGAACTGCCTGATCCTGAACTGCCCGATCCGGAAAGGCCCGATCCTGAACTGCCTGATCCGGAAAGGCCCGATCCTGAACTGCCTGATCCTGAGATGCCCGATCCGAAACTGCCGGATCGTAAACTGCTCAATGCTGAACTTCCAGATCCTGAACTGCCCGATCCTGGACTGCCCGATCCTGAACTGCCCGATCCAGAACTTCCAGATCCTGACCTGCCCGATCCTGAACTGCCCGATCCAGAACTGACCGATCCAGAACTGCCTGATCCTGAACTGCCGGATCCTGAAATGCCTGATCCTGAACTGCCCGATCCTGAACTGCCCGATCCTGAGCAGCCCGATCCTGAACTGCCGGATCCTGAACTGCCCGATCCTGAACTGTCCGATCCTGAACTGCCCGAGCCTGAACTGCCCAATCCGGAACTGCCCGATCCGGAACTGCCGTATCCTGAACTGCCGGATCCTGAGCGGCCCGATCCTGAACTGCCCGATCCTGAGTGGCCCGATCCTGAACTGCCTGATACTGAGTTGCCTGATCCTGAATGGCCCGATCCTGAACTGCTGATCATGAGCGGCCCGTTCCTGAACTGCCCGATCCTGAGTTACCCGCTCCTGAACTGCCCGATCCTGAACTGCCCGATCCTGAACTGCCTGTTCCTGAACTGCCCGATCCTGAGCGGCCTGATCCTGAACTGCCCGATCCTGAGCGGCCCGATCCTGAACTGCCTGATCCTGAGTTGCCTGATCCTGAATGGCCTGATCCTGAACTGCTGATCATGAGCGGCCCGTTCCTGAACTGCCTGATCCTGAACTGCTCGATCCTGAACTGCTCGATCATGAGCGGCCCGATCCTGAACTGCCCGATCCTGAACTTCGATATCCTGAGCTGCCCGATCCTAAACTTCCTGATCTTGAACTGCCTGATCCTGAACTTCCCGATCCTGAACTTCCCAATCCTGAGTTACCTGACCTGAACTGCCCGATCCTGAACTGCCCGATCCTGAACTGCCGGATCCTGAACTGCCCGATCTTGAATTGCCGGGTCCTGAACTGCCTGATCCTGAACTGCCTGATCCTGAACTGCATGATCTGGAACTGCCCGATCCAGAACTGACCGATCCAGAACTGCCTGATCCTGAACTGCCGGATCCTGAAATGCCTGATCCTGAACTGCCCGATCCTGAACTGCCCGATCCTGAGCAGCCCGATCCTGAACTGCCGGATCCTGAACTGCCCGATCCTGAACTGTCCGATCCTGAACTGCCCGAGCCTGAACTGCCCAATCCGGAACTGCCCGATCCGGAACTGCCGTATCCTGAACTGCCGGATCCTGAGCGGCCCGATCCTGAACTGCCCGATCCTGAGTGGCCCGATCCTGAACTGCCTGATACTGAGTTGCCTGATCCTGAATGGCCCGATCCTGAACTGCTGATCATGAGCGGCCCGTTCCTGAACTGCCCGATCCTGAGTTACCCGCTCCTGAACTGCCCGATCCTGAACTGCCCGATCCTGAACTGCCTGTTCCTGAACTGCCCGATCCTGAGCGGCCTGATCCTGAACTGCCCGATCCTGAGCGGCCCGATCCTGAACTGCCTGATCCTGAGTTGCCTGATCCTGAATGGCCTGATCCTGAACTGCTGATCATGAGCGGCCCGTTCCTGAACTGCCTGATCCTGAACTGCTCGATCCTGAACTGCTCGATCATGAGCGGCCCGATCCTGAACTGCCCGATCCTGAACTTCGATATCCTGAGCTGCCCGATCCTAAACTTCCTGATCTTGAACTGCCTGATCCTGAACTTCCCGATCCTGAACTTCCCAATCCTGAGTTACCTGACCTGAACTGCCCGATCCTGAACTGCCCGATCCTGAACTGCCGGATCCTGAACTGCCCGATCTTGAATTGCCGGGTCCTGAACTGCCTGATCCTGAACTGCCTGATCCTGAACTGCATGATCTGGAACTGCCCGATCCTGAATTGCCAGATCCTGAATTGCCCGATCCGGAACTCCCTGATCCTGATCTGCCCAATGCTTAACTGCCCGATCGTGAACTGCCTGATCCTGAACTGCCTGATCCTCGACTGCCCGATTCGAAACTGACGGATCGTGAACTGCCCAATCCTGAACTTCCAGATCCTGAACTGCCGGATCCTGAACTGCCCGATCCCGAACTGCCCGATCCTGAACGGCTCGATCCTGAACTGCCTCATCCTGAACTGCCCGATCCTGAGCGGCGCGGTCCTGAACATTCCTGATCCTGAACTGCCTGATCCTGAATTGCCTGATCCTGATCTGCCCGATCCTGAACTGCCCGATCCTGAACTGCCCGATCCTGAACTGCCTGATCCGGAACTGCCCGAACCTGAGCTGCCCGATCCTAAACTGCCGGATCGTGAACTGCCCAATCCTGAACTTCACGATCCTGAACTGCCCGATCCCGAACTGTCCGATCCAGAACTGCTCGAGCCTGAACTGCCCGATCCGGAACTGCCCGATCCAGAACTGCCGGATCCTGAACTGTCCGATCCTGAGCAGCCTGATCCTGAACTGCCCGATCCTGAGTGGCCCGATCCTGAGCTGCCTGATCCTGAGTTGCCAGATCCTGAATGGCCTGATCCTGAACTGCTGATCATGAGCGGCCCGTTCCTGAAATGTCTGATCCTGAACTGCTCGATCCTGAACTGCTCGATCCTGAGCGGCCCGATCCTGAACTGCCCGATCCTGAACTTCGATATCCTGAGCTGTCCGATCCTGAACTTCCTGATCTTGAACTGCCTGATCCTGAACTTCCCGATCCTGAACTTCCCAATCCTGAGTTACCTGACTTGAACTGCCCGATCCTGAACTGCCCGATCCTGAACTGCCAGATCCTGAACTGCCCGATCTTGAACTGCCGGATCCTGAACTGCCTGATCCTGAACTGCCTGATCCTGAAGTGCATGATCCGGAACTGCCCGATCCTCAATTGCCCGATCCTGAATTGCCCGATCCGGAACTCAATGATCCTGATCTGCCCAATGCTGAACTGCCCGATCGTGAACTGCCTGATCCTGAACTGCCGGATCCTAAACTGCCAGATCCTGAACTGCCTGATCCTGAACTGCCCGATCCGGAAAGGCCCGATCCTGAACTGCCTGATCCGGAAAGGCCCGATCCTGAACTGCCTGATCCTGAGATGCCCGATCCGAAACTGCCGGATCATAAACTGCCCAATGCTGAACTTCCAGATCCTGAACTGCCCGATCCTGGACTGCCCGATCCTGAACTGCCCGATCCAGAACTTCCAGATCCTGACCTGCCCGATCCTGAACTGCCCGATCCAGAACTGCCCGATCCAGAACTGCCTGATCCTGAACTGCCGGATCCTGAAATGCCTGATCCTGAACTGCCCGATCCTGAACTGCCCGATCCTGAGCAGCCCGATCCTGAACTGCCGGATCCTGAACTGCCCGATCCTGAACTGCCAGATCCTGAACTGCCCGATCCTGAACTGCCGGATCCTGAACTGCCCGATCCTGAGCGGCGCGATCCTGAACACTCCCGATCATGAACTGCCTGATCCTGAACTGCCCGATCCTGATCTGCCCGATCCGGAACAGCCCGATCCTGAGCTGCCCGATCCTAAACTGCCGGATCGTGAACTGCCCTATCCTGAACTTCCCGATCCTGAACTGCCGGAGCCTGAACTGCCCGATCCGGAACTGCCAGATCCGGAACTGCCGGATCCTGAACTGCCGGATCCTGAACTGCCCGATCTTGAACTGCCCAATCCTGAGTTACCTGATCCTGAACTGCTCGATCCTGAACTGCCCGATCCTGAACTGCCCGATCCTGATCTGCCCGATCCTGAGTTACCTGATCCTGAACTGCTCGATCCTGAACTGCCCGATCCTGAACTGCCCGATCCTGATCTGCCAGTTCCTGAACTGCCCGATCCTGAACTGCCTGATCCTGAGTTGCCTGATCCTGAATGGCCCGATCCGGAACTGCCCGATCCTGAGCGGCCCGATCCTAAACTGCCGGATCGTGAACTGCCCAATCCTGAACTTCCCGATCCTGAACTGCCGGAGCCTGAACTGCCCGATCCGGAACTGCCCGATCCAGAACTGCCGGATCCTGAACTGCCGGATCCTGAACTGCCTGATCTTGAACTGCCCGATCCTGAACTGCCCGATCCTGAGCAGCCCAATCCTGAACTGCCGGATCCTGAACTGCCCGATCCTGAACTGCCAGATCCTGAACTGCCCGATCCTGAACTGCCGGATCCTGAACTGCCCGATCCTGAGCGGCGTGATCCTGAACATTCCCAATCATGAACTGCCTGATCCTGAACTGCCCGATCCTGATCTGCCCGATCCGGAACTGCCCAATCCTGAGCTGCCCGATCCTAAACTGCCGGATTGTGAACTGCCCAATCCTGAACTTCCCGATCCTGAACTGCTGGAGCCTGAACTGCCTGATCCGGAACTGCCCGATCCGGAACTGCCGGATCCTGAACTGCCGGATCCCGAACTGCCCGATCTTGAACTGCCCGATCCTGAGTTACCTGATCCTGAACTGCCCGATCCTGAACTGCCTGATCCTGAACTGCCCGATCCTGATCTGCCAGTTCCTGAACTGCCCAATCCTGAGCGGCCCGATCCTGAACTGCCCGATCCTGAGCGGCCCGATCCTGAACTGCCTGATCCTGAGTTGCCTGATCCTGAATGGCCCGATCCGGAACTGCCTGATCCTGAGCGGCCCGATCCTAAACTGCCGGATCGTGAACTGCCCAATCCTGAACTTCCTGATCCTGAACTGCCAGAGCCTGAACAGCCCGATCCGGAACTGCCCGATTCAGAACTGCCGGATCCTGAACTGCCGGATCCTGAACTGCCTGATCTTGAACTGCCCGATCCTGAGTTACCTGATCCTGAACTGCCCGATCCTGAACTGCCCGATCCTGCACTGCCTGTTCCTGAACTGCCCGATCCTGAGCGGCCCGATCCAGAACTGCCCGATCCGGAACTTCCTGATCCTGAACTGCTGGATCCTGAAATGCCGGATACTGAACTGCCCGATCTTGAACTGCCAGATCCTAAACTGCCTGATCATGAACTGCCGGATCTTGAACTGCCCGATTCTGAACTGCCCGATCCTGAATTACTCGATCCTGAACTGCCTCATCCTGAACCGCCCGATCCTGAACTGCCCAATGCTGAACTGCCCGATCCTGAACTGCCCGATCCAGAATTGCCCGATCCTGAATTGCCCGATCATGAGATGCCCGATCCGAAACTGCCGGATCGTGAACTGCCCAATCCTGAACTTCCAGATCCTGAACTGCCTGATCCTGAACTGCCGGATCCTGAAATGCCCGATCCTGAACTGCCCGATCCGTAACTGCCCAATCCTGAGCGGCCCGATCCTGAACTGCCGGATCCTGAACTGCCCGATCCTGAACTGCCAGATCGTGAACTGCCCGATCCTGAACTGCCGGATCCTGAACTGCCCGATCCCGAACTACCCGATCCTGAACTGTTCGATCCTGAACTGCCTCATCCTGAACTGCCCGATCATGAGCGGCGCGATCCTGAACATTCCCAATCCTGAACTGCCTGATCCTGAGCTGCCCGATCCTGATCTGCCGGATCGTGAACTGCCAAATCCTGAACTTCCCGATCCTGAACTGCCCGATCCTGAACTGTCCGATCCTGAACTGCCCGAGCCTGAACTGCCCGATCCGGAACTGCCCGATCCTGAACTGCCTGATACTGAGTTGCCTGATCCTGAATGGCCCGATCCTGAACTGCTGATCATGAGCGGCCCGTTCCTGAACTGCTCGATCCTGAGTTACCCGCTCCTGAACTGCCCGATCCTGAACTGCCCGATCCTGAACTGCCCGATCCTGAACTGCCCGATCCTGAACTGTCCGATCCTGAGCAGCCTGATCCTGAACTGCCCAATCCTGAGTGGCCCGATCCTGAACTGCCTGATCCTGAGTTGCCTGATCCTGAATGGCCTGATCCTGAACTGCTGATCATGAGCGGCCCGTTCCTGAAATGTCTGATCCTGAACTGTTCGATCCTGAACTGCTCGATCCTGAGCGGCCCGATCCTGAACTGCCCGATCCTGAACTTCGATATCCTGAGCTGTCCGATCTTGAACTTCCTGATCTTGAACTGCCTGATCCTGAACTTCCCGATCCTGAACTTCCCAATCCTGAGTTACCTTACCTGAACTGCCCGATCCTGAACTGCCCGATCCTGAACTGCCAGATCCTGAACTGCCCGATCTTGAACTGCCGGATCCTGAACTGCCTGATCCTGAACTGCCTGATCCTGAAGTGCATGATCCGGAACTGCCCGATCCTGAATTGCCCGATCCTGAATTGCCCGATCCGGAACTCAATGATCCTGATCTGCCCAATGCTGAACTGCCCGATTGTGAACTGCCTGATCCTGAACTGCCCGATCCTGAACTGCCCGATCCTGAACTGCCCGATCCTGAACTGCCTGATCCGGAACTGCCCAAACCTGAGCTGCCCGATCTTAAACTGCCGGATCGTGAACTGCCCAATCCTGAACTTCCCGATCCTGAACTGCCCGATCCCGAACTGTCCGATCCCGAACTGCTCGAGCCTGAACTGCCCGATCCGGAACTGCCCGATCCAGAACTGCCGGATCCTGAACTGCCGGATCCTGAACTGCCCGATCTTGAACTGCCCGATCCTGAGTTACACGATCCTGAACTGCCCGATCCTGAACTGCCCGATCCTGAACTGTCCGATCGTGAGCAGCCTGATCCTGAACTGCCCAATCCTGAGTGGCCCGATCCTGAACTGCCTGATCCTGAGTTGCCTGATCCTGAATGGCCTGATCCTGAACTGCTGATCATGAGCGGCCCGTTCCTGAAATGTCTGATCCTGAACTGCTCGATCCTGAACTGCTCGATCCTGAGCTGCCCGATCCTGAACTGCCCGATCCTGAACTTCGATATCCTGAGCTGTCCGATCCTGAACTTCCTGATCTTGAACTGCCTGATCCTGAACTTCCCGATCCTGAACTTCCCAATCCTGAGTTACCTGACCTGAACTGCCCGATCCTGAACTGCCCGATCCAGAACTGCCAGATCCTGAACTGCCCGATCTTGAACTGCCGGATCCTGAACTGCCTGATCCTGAACTGCCTGATCCTGAAGTGCATGATCCGGAACTGCCCGATCCTGAATTGCCCGATCCTGAATTGCCCGATCCGGAACTCAATGATCCTGATCTGCCCAATGCTGAACTGCCCGATCGTGAACTGCCTGATCCTGAACTGCCGGATCCTAAACTGCAGATCCTGAACTGCCTGATCCTGAACTGCCCGATCCGGAAAGGCCCGATCCTGAACTGCCTGATCCGGAAAGGCCCGATCCTGAACTGCCTGATCCTGAGATGCCCGATCCAAAACTGCCGGATCGTAAACTGCCCAATGCTGAACTTCCAGATCCTGAACTGCCCGATCCTGAACTGCCCGATCCTGAACTGCCCGATCGAGAACTTCCAGATCCTGACCTGCCCGATCCTGAACTGCCCGATCCAGAACTACCCGATCCAGAACTGCCTGATCCTGAACTGCCGGATCCTGAAATGCCTGATCCTGAACTGCCCGATCCTGAACTGCCCGATCCTGAGCAGCCCGATCCTGAACTGCCGGATCCTGAACTGCCCGATCCTGAACTGCCAGATCCTGAACTGCCCGATCCTGAACTGCCGGATCCTGAACTGCCCGATCCTGAGCGGCGCGATCCTGAACATTCCCGATCATGAACTGCCTGATCCTGAACTGCCCGATCCTGATCTGCCCGATCCGGAACTGCCCGATCCTGAGCTGCCCGATCCTAAACTGCCGGATCATGAACTGCCCTATCCTGAACTTCCCGATCCTGAACTGCCGGAGCCTGAACTGCCGGATCCTGAAATGCCTGATCCTGAACTGCCCGATCCTGAACTGCCCGATCCTGAGCAGCCCGATCCTGAACTGCCGGATCCTGAACTGCCCGATCCTGAACTGCCAGATCCTGAACTGCCCGATCCTGAACTGCCGGATCCTGAACTGCCCGATCCTGAGCGGCGCGATCCTGAACACTCCCGATCATGAACTGCCTGATCCTGAACTGCCCGATCCTGATCTGCCCGATCCGGAACAGCCCGATCCTGAGCTGCCCGATCCTAAACTGCCGGATCGTGAACTGCCCTATCCTGAACTTCCCGATCCTGAACTGCCGGAGCCTGAACTGCCCGATCCGGAACTGCCAGATCCGGAACTGCCGGATCCTGAACTGCCGGATCCTGAACTGCCCGATCTTGAACTGCCCAATCCTGAGTTACCTGATCCTGAACTGCTCGATCCTGAACTGCCCGATCCTGAACTGCCCGATCCTGATCTGCCCGATCCTGAGTTACCTGATCCTGAACTGCTCGATCCTGAACTGCCCGATCCTGAACTGCCCGATCCTGATCTGCCAGTTCCTGAACTGCCCGATCCTGAACTGCCTGATCCTGAGTTGCCTGATCCTGAATGGCCCGATCCGGAACTGCCCGATCCTGAGCGGCCCGATCCTAAACTGCCGGATCGTGAACTGCCCAATCCTGAACTTCCCGATCCTGAACTGCCGGAGCCTGAACTGCCCGATCCGGAACTGCCCGATCCAGAACTGCCGGATCCTGAACTGCCGGATCCTGAACTGCCTGATCTTGAACTGCCCGATCCTGAACTGCCCGATCCTGAGCAGCCCAATCCTGAACTGCCGGATCCTGAACTGCCCGATCCTGAACTGCCAGATCCTGAACTGCCCGATCCTGAACTGCCGGATCCTGAACTGCCCGATCCTGAGCGGCGTGATCCTGAACATTCCCAATCATGAACTGCCTGATCCTGAACTGCCCGATCCTGATCTGCCCGATCCGGAACTGCCCAATCCTGAGCTGCCCGATCCTAAACTGCCGGATTGTGAACTGCCCAATCCTGAACTTCCCGATCCTGAACTGCTGGAGCCTGAACTGCCTGATCCGGAACTGCCCGATCCGGAACTGCCGGATCCTGAACTGCCGGATCCCGAACTGCCCGATCTTGAACTGCCCGATCCTGAGTTACCTGATCCTGAACTGCCCGATCCTGAACTGCCTGATCCTGAACTGCCCGATCCTGATCTGCCAGTTCCTGAACTGCCCAATCCTGAGCGGCCCGATCCTGAACTGCCCGATCCTGAGCGGCCCGATCCTGAACTGCCTGATCCTGAGTTGCCTGATCCTGAATGGCCCGATCCGGAACTGCCTGATCCTGAGCGGCCCGATCCTAAACTGCCGGATCGTGAACTGCCCAATCCTGAACTTCCTGATCCTGAACTGCCAGAGCCTGAACAGCCCGATCCGGAACTGCCCGATTCAGAACTGCCGGATCCTGAACTGCCGGATCCTGAACTGCCTGATCTTGAACTGCCCGATCCTGAGTTACCTGATCCTGAACTGCCCGATCCTGAACTGCCCGATCCTGCACTGCCTGTTCCTGAACTGCCCGATCCTGAGCGGCCCGATCCAGAACTGCCCGATCCGGAACTTCCTGATCCTGAACTGCTGGATCCTGAAATGCCGGATACTGAACTGCCCGATCTTGAACTGCCAGATCCTAAACTGCCTGATCATGAACTGCCGGATCTTGAACTGCCCGATTCTGAACTGCCCGATCCTGAATTACTCGATCCTGAACTGCCTCATCCTGAACCGCCCGATCCTGAACTGCCCAATGCTGAACTGCCCGATCCTGAACTGCCCGATCCAGAATTGCCCGATCCTGAATTGCCCGATCATGAGATGCCCGATCCGAAACTGCCGGATCGTGAACTGCCCAATCCTGAACTTCCAGATCCTGAACTGCCTGATCCTGAACTGCCGGATCCTGAAATGCCCGATCCTGAACTGCCCGATCCGTAACTGCCCAATCCTGAGCGGCCCGATCCTGAACTGCCGGATCCTGAACTGCCCGATCCTGAACTGCCAGATCGTGAACTGCCCGATCCTGAACTGCCGGATCCTGAACTGCCCGATCCCGAACTACCCGATCCTGAACTGTTCGATCCTGAACTGCCTCATCCTGAACTGCCCGATCATGAGCGGCGCGATCCTGAACATTCCCAATCCTGAACTGCCTGATCCTGAGCTGCCCGATCCTGATCTGCCGGATCGTGAACTGCCAAATCCTGAACTTCCCGATCCTGAACTGCCCGATCCTGAACTGTCCGATCCTGAACTGCCCGAGCCTGAACTGCCCGATCCGGAACTGCCCGATCCTGAACTGCCTGATACTGAGTTGCCTGATCCTGAATGGCCCGATCCTGAACTGCTGATCATGAGCGGCCCGTTCCTGAACTGCTCGATCCTGAGTTACCCGCTCCTGAACTGCCCGATCCTGAACTGCCCGATCCTGAACTGCCCGATCCTGAACTGCCCGATCCTGAACTGTCCGATCCTGAGCAGCCTGATCCTGAACTGCCCAATCCTGAGTGGCCCGATCCTGAACTGCCTGATCCTGAGTTGCCTGATCCTGAATGGCCTGATCCT
Organism: Pristiophorus japonicus; assembly: GCF_044704955.1. Lineage (NCBI taxonomy): Eukaryota > Metazoa > Chordata > Chondrichthyes > Pristiophoridae > Pristiophorus > Pristiophorus japonicus. The sequence goes on from NC_091977.1 coordinate 107,521,605, forward strand.
GAACTGCTGATCATGAGCGGCCCGTTCCTGAAATGTCTGATCCTGAACTGTTCGATCCTGAACTGCTCGATCCTGAGCGGCCCGATCCTGAACTGCCCGATCCTGAACTTCGATATCCTGAGCTGTCCGATCTTGAACTTCCTGATCTTGAACTGCCTGATCCTGAACTTCCCGATCCTGAACTTCCCAATCCTGAGTTACCTTACCTGAACTGCCCGATCCTGAACTGCCCGATCCTGAACTGCCAGATCCTGAACTGCCCGATCTTGAACTGCCGGATCCTGAACTGCCTGATCCTGAACTGCCTGATCCTGAAGTGCATGATCCGGAACTGCCCGATCCTGAATTGCCCGATCCTGAATTGCCCGATCCGGAACTCAATGATCCTGATCTGCCCAATGCTGAACTGCCCGATTGTGAACTGCCTGATCCTGAACTGCCCGATCCTGAACTGCCCGATCCTGAACTGCCCGATCCTGAACTGCCTGATCCGGAACTGCCCAAACCTGAGCTGCCCGATCTTAAACTGCCGGATCGTGAACTGCCCAATCCTGAACTTCCCGATCCTGAACTGCCCGATCCCGAACTGTCCGATCCCGAACTGCTCGAGCCTGAACTGCCCGATCCGGAACTGCCCGATCCAGAACTGCCGGATCCTGAACTGCCGGATCCTGAACTGCCCGATCTTGAACTGCCCGATCCTGAGTTACACGATCCTGAACTGCCCGATCCTGAACTGCCCGATCCTGAACTGTCCGATCCTGAGCAGCCTGATCCTGAACTGCCCAATCCTGAGTGGCCCGATCCTGAACTGCCTGATCCTGAGTTGCCTGATCCTGAATGGCCTGATCCTGAACTGCTGATCATGAGCGGCCCGTTCCTGAAATGTCTGATCCTGAACTGCTCGATCCTGAACTGCTCGATCCTGAGCTGCCCGATCCTGAACTGCCCGATCCTGAACTTCGATATCCTGAGCTGTCCGATCCTGAACTTCCTGATCTTGAACTGCCTGATCCTGAACTTCCCGATCCTGAACTTCCCAATCCTGAGTTACCTGACCTGAACTGCCCGATCCTGAACTGCCCGATCCAGAACTGCCAGATCCTGAACTGCCCGATCTTGAACTGCCGGATCCTGAACTGCCTGATCCTGAACTGCCTGATCCTGAAGTGCATGATCCGGAACTGCCCGATCCTGAATTGCCCGATCCTGAATTGCCCGATCCGGAACTCAATGATCCTGATCTGCCCAATGCTGAACTGCCCGATCGTGAACTGCCTGATCCTGAACTGCCGGATCCTAAACTGCAGATCCTGAACTGCCTGATCCTGAACTGCCCGATCCGGAAAGGCCCGATCCTGAACTGCCTGATCCGGAAAGGCCCGATCCTGAACTGCCTGATCCTGAGATGCCCGATCCAAAACTGCCGGATCGTAAACTGCCCAATGCTGAACTTCCAGATCCTGAACTGCCCGATCCTGAACTGCCCGATCCTGAACTGCCCGATCGAGAACTTCCAGATCCTGACCTGCCCGATCCTGAACTGCCCGATCCAGAACTACCCGATCCAGAACTGCCTGATCCTGAACTGCCGGATCCTGAAATGCCTGATCCTGAACTGCCCGATCCTGAACTGCCCGATCCTGAGCAGCCCGATCCTGAACTGCCGGATCCTGAACTGCCCGATCCTGAACTGCCAGATCCTGAACTGCCCGATCCTGAACTGCCGGATCCTGAACTGCCCGATCCTGAGCGGCGCGATCCTGAACATTCCCGATCATGAACTGCCTGATCCTGAACTGCCCGATCCTGATCTGCCCGATCCGGAACTGCCCGATCCTGAGCTGCCCGATCCTAAACTGCCGGATCATGAACTGCCCTATCCTGAACTTCCCGATCCTGAACTGCCGGAGCCTGAACTGCCCGATCCGGAACTGCCCGATCCGGAACTGCCGGATCCTGAACTGCCGGATCCTGAACTGCCCAATCTTGAACTGCCCGATCCTGAGTTACCTGATCCTGAACTGCTCGATCCTGAACTGCCCGATCCTGAACTGCCCGATCCTGATCTGCCAGTTCCTGAACTGCCCGATCCTGAGCGGCCCAATCCTGAACTGCCCGATCCTGAGCGGCCCGATCCTGAACTGCCTGATCCTGAGTTGCCTGATCCTGAATGGCCCGATCCGGAACTGCCCGATACTGAGCGGCCCGATCCTAAACTGCCGGATCGTGAACTGCCCAATCCTGAACTTCCCGATCATGAACTGCCTGATCCTGAACTGCCCGATCCTGATCTGCCCGATCCGGAACTGCCCGATCCTGAGCTGCCCGATCCTAAACTGCCGGATCGTGAACTGCCCTATCCTGAACTTCCCGATCCTGAACTGCCGGAGCCTGAACTGCCCGATCCGGAACTGCCCGATCCGGAACTGCCGGATCCTGAACTGCCGGATCCTGAACTGCCCGATCTTGAACTGCCCGATCCTGAGTTACCTGATCCTGAACTGCTCGATCCTGAACTGCCCGATCCTGAACTGCCCGATCCTGATCTGCCAGTTCCTGAACTGCCCGATCCTGAGCGGCCCAATCCTGAACTGCCCGATCCTGAGCGGCCCGATCCTGAACTGCCTGATCCTGAGTTGCCTGATCCTGAATGGCCCGATCCGGAACTGCCCGATCCTGAGCGGCCCGATCCTAAACTGCCGGATCGTGAACTGCCCAATCCTGAACTTCCCGATCATGAACTGCCCGATCCTGAACTGCCCGATCCTCAAATGCCCGATCCTGAACTGACAGATCCTGAACTGCCGGATCCTGAACTGCCGGATCCTGAACTGCCCGATCCCGAACTACCCGATCCTGAACTGCTCGATCCTGAACTGCCTCATCCTGAACTGCCCGATCCTGAGCGGCGCGATCCTCAACATTACCAATCCTGAACTGCCTGATCCGGAACTGCCCGATCCTGAGCTGCCCGATCCTAAACTGCCGGATCGTGAACTGCCCAATCCTGAACTTCCCGATCCTGAACTGCCCGATCCTGAACTGTCCGATCCTGAACTGCTCGAGCCTGAACTGCCCGATCCGGAACTGCCCGATCCGGAACTGCCGGATCCTGAACTGCCGGATCCTGAGTGGCCCGATCCTGAACTGCCCGATCCTGAACTGCCTGATACTGAGTTGCCTGATCCTGAATGGCCCGATCCTGAACTGCTGATCATGAGCGGCCCGTTCCTGAACTGCCCGATCCTGAGTTACCCGCTGCTGAACTGCCTGATCCTGAACTGCCCGATCCTGAACTGCCCGATCCTGAGTGGCCCGATCCTGATCTGCCCGATCCGGAACTGCCCGATCCTGAGCTGCCCGATCCTAAACTGCCGGATCGTGAACTGCCCAATCCTGAACTTCCCGATCCTGAACTGCCGGAGCCTGAACTGCCCAATCCGGAACTGCCGGATCCTGAACTGCCGGATCCTGAACTGCCCGATCTTGAACTGCCCGATCCTGAGTTACCTGATCCTGAACTGCCAGATCCTGAACTGCCCGATCCTGAACTGCACGATCTTGATCTGTCAGTTCCTGAACTGCCTGATCCTGAGCGGCCCGATCCTGAACTGCCCGATCCTGAGCGGCCCGATACTGAACTGCCTGATCCTGAGTTGCCTGATCCTGAATGGCCCGATCCGGAACTGCCCGATCCTGAGCGGCCCGATCCTAAACTGCCGGATCGAGAACTGCCCAATCCTGAACTTCCCAATCCTGAACTGCCGGAGCCTGAACTGCCCGATCCGGAACTGCCCGATCCAGAACTGCCGGATCCTGAACTGCCGGATCCTGAACTGCCTGATCTTGAACTGCCCGATCCTGAGTTACCTGATCCTGAACTGCCCGATCCTGAACTGCCCGATCCTGAACTGCCCGATCCTGAACTGCCTGTTCCTGAACTGCCCGATCCTGAGCGGCCCGATCCTGAACTGCCCGATCCTGAGCGGCCCAATACTGAACTGCCTGATCCTGAGTTGCCTGATCCTGAATGGCCCGATCCTGAACTTCTGATCATGAGCGGCCCGTTCCTGAACTGTCTGATTCTGAACTGCTCGATCCTGAACTGCTCGATCCTGAGCGACCCGATACTGAACTGCCCGATCCTGAACTTTGATATCCTGAGCTGCCCGATCCTGAACTTCCTGATCCTGAACTGCCTGATCCTCAACTTCCCGATCCTGAACTTCCCAATCCTGAGTTACCTGACCTGAACTGCCCGATCCTGAACTGTCCGATCCTGAACTGCCGGATCCTGAACTACCCGATCTTGAACTGCATGATCCGGAACTGCCCAATCCTGAATTGCCCGATCCTGAACTGCCCGATACGGAACTCCCTGATCCTGAGCTGCCCAATGCTGAACTGCCCGATCGTGAACTTCCTGATCCTGAACTGCCTGATCCTGAACTGTCCTATCCTAAACTGCCCGCTCCTGAGCTGCCCAATCCTGAGCTGCCGGATCGTGAACTGCCCAATCCTGAACTTCGTGATCCTGAACTGCCCGATCCTGAACTGTCCAATCCTGAATTGCCGATCCTGAGCGGCACGTTCCTGAACTGCGCGATCCTGAACTGCTCGATCCTGAGTGGCCCAATCCTGAACTGCCAGATCCTGAACTGCCCAATCCTGAGCGGCCCGTTCCTGAACTGCCTGATCCTGCACTGCTCAATCCTGAACTGCTCGATCCTGAACTGCTCGATCCTGAGTGGCCCAATCCTGAACTGCATGATCCTGAACTTTCTGATACTGAGCTGCCCGATCCTGAACTTCCTGATGCTGAACTGCCCGATCCTGAACTTCCCAATCCTGAACTGCATGATCCTGAACTGCCTGATCCGGAACTGCCCGATCCTGAGATGCCCGATCCGAAACTGCCGGATCGTGAACTGCACAATCCTGAACTTCCCGATCCTGAACTGCCCGATCCGGAACTGCCCGATCCTGAACTGCCCGATCCTGAACTGCCCGATCCTGAACTGCCCGATCTTGAACTGCCTGATCCGGAACTGCCCGATCCTGAGCTGCCCAATCCTGAGCTGCCGGATCGTGAACTGCCCATTCCTGAACTTCCCGAACCAGAACTGCCTGATCCAGAACTGTACAATATTGAACTGCCCGATCCTGAACTGTCCGATCCAGAACTGCCTGATCCAGAACCGCCTGATCCTGAACTGCTGGATCCTGAAATGCCGGATACTGAACTGCCCGATCTTGAACTGCCAGATCCTGAACTGCCCGATCATGAACTGCCAGATCTTGAACTGCCCGATTCTGAACTGCCCGATGCTGAATTATTCGATCCTGAACTGCCTCATCCTGAACCGCCCGATCCTGAGCGGCGCGATCCTGAACATTTCCGATCCTGAACTGCCTGATCCTGAGCTTCCCAATCCTGAACTGCCCGATCCTGACCTGCCCGTTCCGCAACTGCCCGATCGTGAACTGCCTGATCCTGAACTGCCCAATCCTGAACTGCCCGATCCTGAACTGCCCGATCCAGAACTGCCCGATCCTGAATTGCCCGATCATGAGATGCCCGATCCGAAACTGCCGGATCGTGAACTGCCCAATCCTGAACTTCCAGATCCTGAACTGCCTGATCCAGAACTGTCCAATCCTGAACTGCCCGATCCTGAACTGCCCGATCCAGAACTGCCAGATCCAGAACTGCCCGATCCTGAACTGCCGGATCCTGAAATGCCCGATCCTGAACTGCCAGATCCTGAACTGCCCGATCCGGAACTGCCGGATCCTGAACTGCCCGATCCCGAACTACCCGATCCTGAACTGCTCGATCCTGAACTGCCTCATCCTGAACTGCCCGATCCTGAGCGGCGCGATCCTGAACATTCCCAATCCTGAACTGCCTGATCCTGAACTGCCTGATCCGGAACTGCCCGATCCTGAGCTGCCCGATCCTAAACTGCCGGATCGTGAACTGCCCAATCCTGAACTTCCCGATCCTGAACTGCCCGATCCTGAACTGTCCGATCCTGAACTGCTCGAGCCTGAACTGCCCGATCCGGAACTGCCCGATCCGGAACTGCCGGATCCTGAACTGCCGGATCCTGAGTGGCCCGATCCTGAACTGCCCGATCCTGAACGGCCCGATCCTGAACTGCCTGATACTGAGTTGCCTGATCCTGAATGGCCCGATCCTGAACTGCTGATCATGAGCGGCCCGTTCCTGAACTGCCCGATCCTGAGTTACCCGCTCCTGAACTGCCCGATCCTGAACTGCCCGATCCTGAACTGCCTGTTCCTGAACTGCCGGATCCTGAGCGGCCCGATCCTGAACTGCCCGATCCTGAGTGGCCCGATCCTGATCTGCCCGATCCAGAACTGCCCGATCCTGAGCTGCCCGATCCTAAACTGCCGGATCGTGAACTGCCCAATCCTGAACTTCCCGATCCTGATCTGCCGGAGCCTGAACTGCCCAATCCGGAACTGCCTGATCCGGAACTGCCGGATCCTGAACTGCCCGATCTTGAACTGCCTGATCCTGAGTTACCTGATCCTGAGTTACCTGATCCTGAACTGCCCGATCCTGAACTGCCTGATCCTGATCTGTCAGTTCCTGAACTGCCCGATCCTGAGCGGCCCGATCCTGAACTGCCCGATCCTGAGCGGCCCGATCCTGAACTGCCTGATCCTGAGTTGCCTGATCCTGAATGGCCCAATCCAGAACTGCCCAATCCTGAGCAGCCCGATCCTAAACTGCCGGATCGAGAACTGCCCAATCCTGAACTTCCCAATCCTGAACTGCCGGAGCCTGAACTGCCCGATCCGGAACTGCCCGATCCAGAACTGCCGGATCCTGAACTGCCGGATCCTGAACTGCCTGATCTTGAACTGCCCGATCCTGAGTTACCTGATCCTGAACTGCCCGATCCTGAACTGCCCGATCCTGAACTGCCCGATCCTGAACTGCCTGTTCCTTAACTGCCCGATCCTGAGCGGCCCGATCCTGAACTGCCCGATCCTGAGCGGCCCAATACTGAACTGCCTGATCCTGAGTTGCCTGATCCTGAATGGCCCGATCCTGAACTGCTGATCATGAGCGGATGTTCCTGAACTGTCTGATTCTGAACTGCTCGATCCTGAACTGCTCGATCCTGAGCGACCCGATACTGAACTGCCCGATCCTGAACTTTGATATCCTGAGCTGCCCGATCCTGAACTTCCTGATCCTGAACTGCCTGATCCTCAACTTCCCGGTCCTGAACTTCCCAATCCTGAGTTACCTGACCTGAACTGCCCGATCCTGAACTGTCCGATCCTGAACTGCCGGATCCTGAACTACCCGATCTTGAACTGCATGATCCGGAACTGCCCAATCCTGAATTGCCCGATCCTGAACTGCCCGATACGGAACTCCCTGATCCTGAGCTGCCCAATGCTGAACTGCCCGATCGTTAACTTCCTGATCCTGAACTGCCTGATCCTGAACTGCCCTATCCTGAACTACCCGCTCCTGAGCTGCCCAATCCTGAGCTGCCGGATCGTGAACTGCCCAATCCTGAACTTCGTGATCCTGAACTGCCCGATCCTGAACTGTCCAATCCTGAATTGCCGATCCTGAGCGGCCCGTTCCTGAACTGCTCGATCCTGAACTGCTCGATCCTGAGTGGCCCAATCCTGAACTGCCAGATCCTGAACTGCCCGATCCTGAGCGGCCCGTTCCTGAACTGCCTGATCCTGAACTGCTCGATTCTGAACTGCTCGATCCTGAACTGCTCGATCCTGAGTGGCCCAATCCTGAACTGCATGATCCTGAACTTTCTGATCCTGAGCTGCCCGATCCTGAACTTCCTGATGCTGAACTGCCCGATCCTGAACTTCCCAATCCTGAACTGCATGATCCTGAACTGCCTGATCCGGAACTGCCCGATCCTGAACTGCCGGATCCTGAAATGCCCGATCCTGAACTGCCAGATCCTGAACTGCCCGATCCGGAACTGCCGGATCCTGAACTGCCCGATCCCGAACTACCCGATCCTGAACTGCTCGATCCTGAACTGCCTCATCCTGAACTGCCCGATCCTGAGCGGCGTGATCCTGAACATTCCCAATCCTGAACTGCCTGATCCTGAACTGCCTGATCCGGAACTGCCCGATCCTGAGCTGCCCGATCCTAAACTGCCGGATCGTGAACTGCCCAATCCTGAACTTCCCGATCCTGAACTGCCCGATCCTGAACTGTCCGATCCTGAACTGCTCGAGCCTGAACTGCCCGATCCGGAACTGCCCGATCCGGAACTGCCGGATCCTGAACTGCCGGATCCTGAGTGGCCCGATCCTGAACTGCCCGATCCTGAACGGCCCGATCCTGAACTGCCTGATACTGAGTTGCCTGATCCTGAATGGCCCGATCCTGAACTGCTGATCATGAGCGGCCCGTTCCTGAACTGCCCGATCCTGAGTTACCCGCTCCTGAACTGCCCGATCCTGAACTGCCCGATCCTGAACTGCCTGTTCCTGAACTGCCGGATCCTGAGCGGCCCGATCCTGAACTGCCCGATCCTGAGTGGCCCGATCCTGATCTGCCCGATCCAGAACTGCCCGATCCTGAGCTGCCCGATCCTAAACTGCCGGATCGTGAACTGCCCAATCCTGAACTTCCCGATCCTGATCTGCCGGAGCCTGAACTGCCCAATCCGGAACTGCCTGATCCGGAACTGCCGGATCCTGAACTGCCCGATCTTGAACTGCCAGATCCTGAACTGCCCGATCATGAACTGCCGGATCTTGAACTGCCCGATTCTGAACTGCCCGATCCTGAATTACTCGATCCTGAACTGCCTCATCCTGAACCGCTCGATCCTGAGCGGCGCGATCCTGAACATTTCCGATCCTGAACTGCCTGATCCTGAGCTTCCCAATCCTGAACTGCCCGATCCTGACCTGCCCGTTCCGCAACTGCCCGATCGTGAACTGCCCGATCCTGAACTGCCCAATCCTGAACTGCCCGATCCTGAACTGCCCGATCCAGAACTGCCCGATCCTGAATTGCCCAATCATGAGATGCCCGATCCGAAACTGCCGGATCGTGATCTGCCCAATTCTGAACTTCCAGATCCTGAACTGCCTGATCCAGAACTGTCCAATCCTGGACTGCCTGATCCTGAACTGCCCGATCCAGAACTGCCCGATCCCGAACTGCCCGATCCTGAACTGCCGGATCCTGAAATGCCCGATCCTGAACTGCCCAATCCTGAGCGGCGCGATCCTGAACATTCCCAATCCTGAACTGCCTGATCCTGAACTGCCCGATCCTGATCTGCCTGATCCGGAACTGCCGATCCTGAACTGCCCGATCCTGAACTGCCCGATCCTGAACTGCCTGATCCGGAACTGCCCTATCCTGAGCTGCCCTATCCTAAACTGCCGGATCGTGAACTGCCTGATCCTGAGCTTCCCAATCCTGAACTGCCCGATCCTGACCTGCCCGTTCCGCAACTGCCCGATCGTGAACTGCCCGATCCTGAACTGCCCAATCCTGAACTGCCCGATCCTGAACTGCCCGATCCAGAACTGCCCGATCCTGAATTGCCCGATCATGAGATGCCCGATCCGAAACTGCCGGATCGTGAACTGCCCAATCCTGAACTGCCCGATCCTGAACTGCCCGATCCAGAACTGCCCGATCCTGAATTGCCCGATCATGAGATGCCCGATCCGAAACTGCCGGATCGTGAACTGCCCAATCCTGAACTTCCAGATCCTGAACTGCCTGATCCAGAACTGTCCCATCCTGAACTGCCCGATCCTGAACTGCCCGATCCAGAACTGCCCGATCCCGAACTGCCCGATCCTGAACTGCCAGATCCTGAAATGCCAGATCCTGAACTGGCTGATCCTGAACTGCCCGATCCTAAACTGCCCGATCCGGAAATGCCCGATCCTGAACTGCCCGATCCTGAACTGCCCGATCCTGAATGCCCGATCTTGAACTGCCTGATCCGGAACTGCCCGATCCTGAGCTGCCCAATCCTGAGCTGCCGGATCGTGAACTGCCCATTCCTGAACTTCCCGAACCAGAACTGCCTGATCCAGAACTGTACAATATTGAACTGCCCGATCCTGAACTGTCCGATCCAGAACTGCCCAATCCGGAACCGCCTGATCCTGAACTGCTGGATCCTGAAATGCCGGATACTGAACTGCCCGATCTTGAACTGCCAGATCCTGAACTGCCCGATCATGAACTGCCGGATCTTGAACTGCCCGATTCTGAACTGCCCGATGCTGAATTACTCGATCCTGAACTGCCTCATCCTGAACCGCCCGATCCTGAATTGCCCGATCATGAGATGCCTGATCCGAAACTGCCGGATCGTGAACTGCCCAATCCTGAACTTCCAGATCCTGAACTGCCTGATCCAGAACTGTCCCATCCTGAACTGCCCGATCCTGAACTGCCCGATCCAGAACTGCCCGATCCCGAACTGCCCGATCCTGAACTGCCAGATCCTGACCTGCCCGTTCCGCAACTGCCCGATCGTGAACTGCCCGATCCTGAACTGCCCGATCCAGAACTGCCCGATCCTGAATTGCCCGATCATGAGATACCCGATCCGAAACTGCCGGATCGTGAACTGCCCAATCCTGAACTTCCAGGTCCTGAACTGCCTGATCCAGAACTGTCCAATCCTGAACTGCCCGATCCAGAACTGCCAGATCCCGAACTGCCCGATCCTGAACTGCCGGATCCTCAAATGCCCGATCCTGAACTGACAGATCCTGAACTGCCCGATCCGGAACTGCCGGATCCTGAACTGCCCGATCCCGAACTACCCGATCCTGAACTGCTCGATCCTGAACTGCCTCATCCTGAACTGCCCGATCCTGAGCGGCGCGATCCTCAACATTACCAATCCTGAACTGCCTGATCCGGAACTGCCCGATCCTGAGCTGCCCGATCCTAAACTGCCGGATCGTGAACTGCCCAATCCTGAACTTCCCGATCCTGAACTGCCCGATCCTGAACTGTCCGATCCTGAACTGCTCGAGCCTGAACTGCCCGATCCGGAACTGCCCGATCCGGAACTGCCGGATCCTGAACTGCCGGATCCTGAGTGGCCCGATCCTGAACTGCCCGATCCTGAACTGCCTGATACTGAGTTGCCTGATCCTGAATGGCCCGATCCTGAACTGCTGATCATGAGCGGCCCGTTCCTGAACTGCCCGATCCTGAGTTACCCGCTGCTGAACTGCCTGATCCTGAACTGCCCGATCCTGAACTGCCTGTTCCTGAACTGCCGGATCCTGAGCGGCCCGATCCTGAACTGCCCGATCCTGAGTGGCCCGATCCTGATCTGCCCGATCCGGAACTGCCCGATCCTGAGCTGCCCGATCCTAAACTGCCGGATCGTGAACTGCCCAATCCTGAACTTCCCGATCCTGAACTGCCGGAGCCTGAACTGCCCAATCCGGAACTGCCGGATCCTGAACTGCCGGATCCTGAACTGCCCGATCTTGAACTGCCCGATCCTGAGTTACCTGATCCTGAACTGCCAGATCCTGAACTGCCCGATCCTGAACTGCACGATCTTGATCTGTCAGTTCCTGAACTGCCTGATCCTGAGCGGCCCGATCCTGAACTGCCCGATCCTGAGCGGCCCGATACTGAACTGCCTGATCCTGAGTTGCCTGATCCTGAATGGCCCGATCCGGAACTGCCCGATCCTGAGCGGCCCGATCCTAAACTGCCGGATCGAGAACTGCCCAATCCTGAACTTCCCAATCCTGAACTGCCGGAGCCTGAACTGCCCGATCCGGAACTGCCCGATCCAGAACTGCCGGATCCTGAACTGCCGGATCCTGAACTGCCTGATCTTGAACTGCCCGATCCTGAGTTACCTGATCCTGAACTGCCCGATCCTGAACTGCCCGATCCTGAACTGCCCGATCCTGAACTGCCTGTTCCTGAACTGCCCGATCCTGAGCGGCCCGATCCTGAACTGCCCGATCCTGAGCGGCCCAATACTGAACTGCCTGATCCTGAGTTGCCTGATCCTGAATGGCCCGATCCTGAACTTCTGATCATGAGCGGCCCGTTCCTGAACTGTCTGATTCTGAACTGCTCGATCCTGAACTGCTCGATCCTGAGCGACCCGATACTGAACTGCCCGATCCTGAACTTTGATATCCTGAGCTGCCCGATCCTGAACTTCCTGATCCTGAACTGCCTGATCCTCAACTTCCCGATCCTGAACTTCCCAATCCTGAGTTACCTGACCTGAACTGCCCGATCCTGAACTGTCCGATCCTGAACTGCCGGATCCTGAACTACCCGATCTTGAACTGCATGATCCGGAACTGCCCAATCCTGAATTGCCCGATCCTGAACTGCCCGATACGGAACTCCCTGATCCTGAGCTGCCCAATGCTGAACTGCCCGATCGTGAACTTCCTGATCCTGAACTGCCTGATCCTGAACTGTCCTATCCTAAACTGCCCGCTCCTGAGCTGCCCAATCCTGAGCTGCCGGATCGTGAACTGCCCAATCCTGAACTTCGTGATCCTGAACTGCCCGATCCTGAACTGTCCAATCCTGAATTGCCGATACTGAGCGGCACGTTCCTGAACTGCGCGATCCTGAACTGCTCGATCCTGAGTGGCCCAATCCTGAACTGCCAGATCCTGAACTGCCCAATCCTGAGCGGCCCGTTCCTGAACTGCCTGATCCTGCACTGCTCAATCCTGAACTGCTCGATCCTGAACTGCTCGATCCTGAGTGGCCCAATCCTGAACTGCATGATCCTGAACTTTCTGATACTGAGCTGCCCGATCCTGAACTTCCTGATGCTGAACTGCCCGATCCTGAACTTCCCAATCCTGAACTGCATGATCCTGAACTGCCTGATCCGGAACTGCCCGATCCTGAGATGCCCGATCCGAAACTGCCGGATCGTGAACTGCACAATCCTGAACTTCCCGATCCTGAACTGCCCGATCCGGAACTGCCCGATCCTGAACTGCCCGATCCTGAACTGCCCGATCCTGAACTGCCCGATCTTGAACTGCCTGATCCGGAACTGCCCGATCCTGAGCTGCCCAATCCTGAGCTGCCGGATCGTGAACTGCCCATTCCTGAACTTCCCGAACCAGAACTGCCTGATCCAGAACTGTACAATATTGAACTGCCCGATCCTGAACTGTCCGATCCAGAACTGCCTGATCCAGAACCGCCTGATCCTGAACTGCTGGATCCTGAAATGCCGGATACTGAACTGCCCGATCTTGAACTGCCAGATCCTGAACTGCCCGATCATGAACTGCCAGATCTTGAACTGCCCGATTCTGAACTGCCCGATGCTGAATTATTCGATCCTGAACTGCCTCATCCTGAACCGCCCGATCCTGAGCGGCGCGATCCTGAACATTTCCGATCCTGAACTGCCTGATCCTGAGCTTCCCAATCCTGAACTGCCCGATCCTGACCTGCCCGTTCCGCAACTGCCCGATCGTGAACTGCCTGATCCTGAACTGCCCAATCCTGAACTGCCCGATCCTGAACTGCCCGATCCAGAACTGCCCGATCCTGAATTGCCCGATCATGAGATGCCCGATCCGAAACTGCCGGATCGTGAACTGCCCAATCCTGAACTTCCAGATCCTGAACTGCCTGATCCAGAACTGTCCAATCCTGAACTGCCCGATCCTGAACTGCCCGATCCAGAACTGCCAGATCCAGAACTGCCCGATCCTGAACTGCCGGATCCTGAAATGCCCGATCCTGAACTGCCAGATCCTGAACTGCCCGATCCGGAACTGCCGGATCCTGAACTGCCCGATCCCGAACTACCCGATCCTGAACTGCTCGATCCTGAACTGCCTCATCCTGAACTGCCCGATCCTGAGCGGCGCGATCCTGAACATTCCCAATCCTGAACTGCCTGATCCTGAACTGCCTGATCCGGAACTGCCCGATCCTGAGCTGCCCGATCCTAAACTGCCGGATCGTGAACTGCCCAATCCTGAACTTCCCGATCCTGAACTGCCCGATCCTGAACTGTCCGATCCTGAACTGCTCGAGCCTGAACTGCCCGATCCGGAACTGCCCGATCCGGAACTGCCGGATCCTGAACTGCCGGATCCTGAGTGGCCCGATCCTGAACTGCCCGATCCTGAACGGCCCGATCCTGAACTGCCTGATACTGAGTTGCCTGATCCTGAATGGCCCGATCCTGAACTGCTGATCATGAGCGGCCCGTTCCTGAACTGCCCGATCCTGAGTTACCCGCTCCTGAACTGCCCGATCCTGAACTGCCCGATCCTGAACTGCCTGTTCCTGAACTGCCGGATCCTGAGCGGCCCGATCCTGAACTGCCCGATCCTGAGTGGCCCGATCCTGATCTGCCCGATCCAGAACTGCCCGATCCTGAGCTGCCCGATCCTAAACTGCCGGATCGTGAACTGCCCAATCCTGAACTTCCCGATCCTGATCTGCCGGAGCCTGAACTGCCCAATCCGGAACTGCCTGATCCGGAACTGCCGGATCCTGAACTGCCCGATCTTGAACTGCCTGATCCTGAGTTACCTGATCCTGAGTTACCTGATCCTGAACTGCCCGATCCTGAACTGCCTGATCCTGATCTGTCAGTTCCTGAACTGCCCGATCCTGAGCGGCCCGATCCTGAACTGCCCGATCCTGAGCGGCCCGATCCTGAACTGCCTGATCCTGAGTTGCCTGATCCTGAATGGCCCAATCCAGAACTGCCCAATCCTGAGCAGCCCGATCCTAAACTGCCGGATCGAGAACTGCCCAATCCTGAACTTCCCAATCCTGAACTGCCGGAGCCTGAACTGCCCGATCCGGAACTGCCCGATCCAGAACTGCCGGATCCTGAACTGCCGGATCCTGAACTGCCTGATCTTGAACTGCCCGATCCTGAGTTACCTGATCCTGAACTGCCCGATCCTGAACTGCCCGATCCTGAACTGCCCGATCCTGAACTGCCTGTTCCTTAACTGCCCGATCCTGAGCGGCCCGATCCTGAACTGCCCGATCCTGAGCGGCCCAATACTGAACTGCCTGATCCTGAGTTGCCTGATCCTGAATGGCCCGATCCTGAACTGCTGATCATGAGCGGATGTTCCTGAACTGTCTGATTCTGAACTGCTCGATCCTGAACTGCTCGATCCTGAGCGACCCGATACTGAACTGCCCGATCCTGAACTTTGATATCCTGAGCTGCCCGATCCTGAACTTCCTGATCCTGAACTGCCTGATCCTCAACTTCCCGGTCCTGAACTTCCCAATCCTGAGTTACCTGACCTGAACTGCCCAATCCTGAACTGTCCGATCCTGAACTGCCGGATCCTGAACTACCCGATCTTGAACTGCATGATCCGGAACTGCCCAATCCTGAATTGCCCGATCCTGAACTGCCCGATACGGAACTCCCTGATCCTGAGCTGCCCAATGCTGAACTGCCCGATCGTGAACTTCCTGATCCTGAACTGCCTGATCCTGAACTGCCCTATCCTGAACTACCCGCTCCTGAGCTGCCCAATCCTGAGCTGCCGGATCGTGAACTGCCCAATCCTGAACTTCGTGATCCTGAACTGCCCGATCCTGAACTGTCCAATCCTGAATTGCCGATCCTGAGCGGCCCATTCCTGAACTGCTCGATCCTGAACTGCTCGATCCTGAGTGGCCCAATCCTGAACTGCCAGATCCTGAACTGCCCGATCCTGAGCGGCCCGTTCCTGAACTGCCTGATCCTGAACTGCTCGATCCTGAACTGCTCGATCCTGAACTGCTCGATCCTGAGTGGCCCAATCCTGAACTGCATGATCCTGAACTTTCTGATCCTGAGCTGCCCGATCCTGAACTTCCTGATGCTGAACTGCCCGATCCTGAACTTCCCAATCCTGAACTGCATGATCCTGAACTGCCTGATCCGGAACTGCCCGATCCTGAACTGCCGGATCCTGAAATGCCCGATCCTGAACTGCCAGATCCTGAACTGCCCGATCCGGAACTGCCGGATCCTGAACTGCCCGATCCCGAACTACCCGATCCTGAACTGCTCGATCCTGAACTGCCTCATCCTGAACTGCCCGATCCTGAGCGGCGTGATCCTGAACATTCCCAATCCTGAACTGCCTGATCCTGAACTGCCTGATCCGGAACTGCCCGATCCTGAGCTGCCCGATCCTAAACTGCCGGATCGTGAACTGCCCAATCCTGAACTTCCCGATCCTGAACTGCCCGATCCTGAACTGTCCGATCCTGAACTGCTCGAGCCTGAACTGCCCGATCCGGAACTGCCCGATCCGGAACTGCCGGATCCTGAACTGCCGGATCCTGAGTGGCCCGATCCTGAACTGCCCGATCCTGAACGGCCCGATCCTGAACTGCCTGATACTGAGTTGCCTGATCCTGAATGGCCCAATCCTGAACTGCTGATCATGAGCGGCCCGTTCCTGAACTGCCCGATCCTGAGTTACCCGCTCCTGAACTGCCCGATCCTGAACTTCCCGATCCTGAACTGCCTGTTCCTGAACTGCCGGATCCTGAGCGGCCCGATCCTGAACTGCCCGATCCTGAGTGGCCCGATCCTGATCTGCCCGATCCGGAACTGCCCGATCCTGAGCTGCCCGATCCTAAACTGCCGGATCGTGAACTGCCCAATCCTGAACTTCCCGATCCTGAACTGCCGGAGCCTGAACTGCCCAATCCGGAACTGCCCGATCCGGAACTGCCGGATCCTGAACTGCCGGATCCTGAACTGCCCGATCTTGAACTGCCTGATCCTGAGTTACCTGATCCTGAACTGCCCGATCCTGAACTGCCCGATCCTGAACTGCACGATCCTGATCTGTCAGTTCCTGAACTGCCCGATCCTGAGCGGCCCGATCCTGAACTGCCCGATCCTGAGCGGCCCGATCCTGAACTGCCTGATCCTGAGTTGCCTGATCCTGAATGGCCCGATCCGGAACTGCCCAATCCTGAGCAGCCCGATCCTAAACTGCCGGATCGAGAACTGCCCAATCCTGAACTTCCCAATCCTGAACTGCCGGAGCCTGAACTGCCCGATCCGGAACTGCCCGATCCAGAACTGCCGGATCCTGAACTGCCGGATCCTGAACTGCCTGATCTTGAACTGCCCGATCCTGAGTTACCTGATCCTGAACTGCCCGATCCTGAACTGCCCGATCCTGAACTGCCCGATCCTGAACTGCCTGTTCCTGAACTGCCCGATCCTGAGCGGCCCGATCCTGAACTGCCCGATCCTGAGCGGCCCAATACTGAACTGCCTGATCCTGAGTTGCCTGATCCTGAATGGCCCGATCCTGAACTGCTGATCATGAGCGGCCCGTTCCTGAACTTTCTGATTCTGAACTGCTCGATCCTGAACTGCTCGATCCTGAGCGACCCGATACTGAACTGCCCGATCCTGAACTTTGATATCCTGAGCTGCCAGATCCTGAACTTCCTGATCCTGAACTGCCTGATCCTCAACTTCCCGGTCCTGAACTTCCCAATCCTGAGTTACCTGACCTGAACTGCCCGATCCTGAACTGTCCGATCCTGAACTGCCGGATCCTGAACTACCCGATCTTGAACTGCATGATCCGGAACTGCCCAATCCTGAATTGCCCGATCCTGAACTGCCCGATACGGAACTCCCTGATCCTGAGCTGCCCAATGCTGAACTGCCCGATCGTGAACTTCCTGATCCTGAACTGCCTGATCCTGAACTGCCCTATCCTGAACTACCCGCTCCTGAGCTGCCCAATCCTGAGCTGCCGGATCGTGAACTGCCCAATCCTGAACTTCGTGATCCTGAACTGCCCGATCCTGAACTGTCCAATCCTGAATTGCCGATCCTGAGCGGCCCATTCCTGAACTGCTCGATCCTGAACTGCTCGATCCTGAGTGGCCCAATCCTGAACTGCCAGATCCTGAACTGCCCGATCCTGAGCGGCCCGTTCCTGAACTGCCTGATCCTGAACTGCTCGATCCTGAACTGCTCGATCCTGAACTGCTCGATCCTGAGTGGCCCAATCCTGAACTGCATGATCCTGAACTTTCTGATCCTGAGCGGCCCGATCCTGAACTTCCTGATGCTGAACTGCCCGATCCTGAACTTCCCAATCCTGAACTGCATGATCCTGAACTGCCTGATCCGGAACTGCCCGATCCTGAGATGCCCGATCCAAAACTGCCGGATCGTGAACTGCACAATCCTGAACTTCCCGATCCTGAACTGCCCGATCCAGAACTGCCCGATCCGGAACTGCCTGATCCTGAACTGCTGGATCCTGAAATGCCAGATCCTGAACTGGCTGATCCTGAACTGCCCGATCCTGAACTGCATGATCCGGAACTGCCCGATCCTGAATTACCCGATCCTGAACTGCCCGATCCGGAACTCCCTGATCCTGAGCTGCCCAATGCTGAACTGCCCGATCGTGAACTGCCTGATCCTGAACTGCCCGATCCTGAACTGCCCGATCCTGAATGCCCGATCTTGAACTGCCTGATCCGGAACTGCCCGATCCTGAGCTGCCGGATCGTGAACTGCCCATTCCTGAACTTCCCGAACCAGAACTGCCTGATCCAGAACTGTCCGATCCGGAACCGCCTGATCCTGAACTGCTGGATTCTGAAATGCCGGATACTGAACTGCCCGATCTTGAACTGCCAGATCCTGAACTGCCCGATCATGAACTGCCGGATCTTGAACTGCCCGATTCTGAACTGCCCGATCCAGAAATGCCCGATCCTGAATTGCCCGATCATGAGATGCCCGATCCTGAACTGCCGGATCCTGAACTGCCCGATCCTGAGCGGCGCGATCCTGAACATTCCCGATCATGAACTGCCTGATCCTGAACTGCCCGATCCTGATCTGGCCGATCCTAAACTGCCGGATCGTGAACTGCCCAATCCTGAACTTCCCGATCCTGAACTGCCGGAGCCTGAACTGCCCGATCCGGAACTGCCCGATCCGGAACTGCCGGATCCTGAACTGCCGGATCCTGAACTGCCCGATCTTGAACTGCCCGATCCTGAGTTACCTGATCCTGAACTGCTCGATCCTGAACTGCCCGATCCTGAACTGCCCGATCCTGATCTGCCAGTTCCTGAACTGCCCGATCCTGAGCGGCCCAATCCTGAACTGCCCGATCCTGAGCGGCCCGATCCTGAACTGCCTGATCCTGAGTTGCCTGATCCTGAATGGCCCGATCCGGAACTGCCCGATACTGAGCGGCCCGATCCTAAACTGCCGGATCGTGAACTGCCCAATCCTGAACTTCCCGATCATGAACTGCCTGATCCTGAACTGCCCGATCCTGATCTGCCCGATCCGGAACTGCCCGATCCTGAGCTGCCCGATCCTAAACTGCCGGATCGTGAACTGCCCTATCCTGAACTTCCCGATCCTGAACTGCCGGAGCCTGAACTGCCCGATCCGGAACTGCCCGATCCGGAACTGCCGGATCCTGAACTGCCGGATCCTGAACTGCCCGATCTTGAACTGCCCGATCCTGAGTTACCTGATCCTGAACTGCTCGATCCTGAACTGCCCGATCCTGAACTGCCCGATCCTGATCTGCCAGTTCCTGAACTGCCCGATCCTGAGCGGCCCAATCCTGAACTGCCCGATCCTGAGCGGCCCGATCCTGAACTGCCTGATCCTGAGTTGCCTGATCCTGAATGGCCCGATCCGGAACTGCCCGATCCTGAGCGGCCCGATCCTAAACTGCCGGATCGTGAACTGCCCAATCCTGAACTTCCCGATCATGAACTGCCGGAGCCTGAACTGCCCGATCCGGAACTGCCAGATCCAGAACTGCCGGATCCTGAACTGCCGGATCCTGAACTGCCTGATCTTGAACTGCCCGATCCTGAGTTACCTGATCCTGAACTGCCCGATCCTGAACTGCCCGATCCTGAACTGCCCGATCCTGAACTGCCTGTTCCTGAACTGCCCGATCCTGAGTTGCCTGATCCTGAATGGCCCGATCCTGAACTGCTGATCATGAGCGGCCCGTTCCTGAACTGTCTGATTCTGAACTGCTCGATCCTGAACTGCTCGATCCTGAGCGACCCGATACTAAACTGCCCGATCCTGAACTTTGATATCCTGAGCTGCCCGATCCTGAACTTCCTGATCCTCAACTTCCCGATCCTGAACTTCCCAATCCTGAGTTACCTGACCTGAACTGCCCAATCCTGAACTGCCCGATCCTGAACTGCCGGATCCTGAACTACCCGATCTTGAACTGCATGATCCGGAACTGCCCAATCGTGAACTTCCTGATCCTGAACTGCCTGATCCTGAACTGCTCTATCCTGAACTGCCCACTCCTGAGCTGCCCAATCCTGAGCTGCCGGATCGTGAACTGCCCAATCCTGAACTTCGTGATCCTGAACTGCCCGATCCTGAACTGTCCAATCCTGAATTGCCGATCCTGAGCGGCCCGTTCCTGAACTGCTCAATCCTGAACTGCTCGATCCTGAGTGGCGCAATCCTGAACTGCCAGATCCTGAACTGCCTGAACCTGAGCGGCCCGTTCCTGAACTGCCTGATCCTGAAATGCTGGATCCTGAACTGCTCAATCCTGAACTGCTCGATCCTGAGTGGCCCAATCCTGAACTGCATGATCATGAACTTCCTGATCCTGAGCTGCCCGATCCTGAACTTCCTGATGCTGAACTGCCCGATCCTGAACTTCCCAATCCTGAACTGCATGATCCTGAACTGCCTGATCCGGAACTGCCCGATCCTGAGATGCTCGATCCGAAACTGCCGGATCGTGAACTGCCCAATCCTGAACTTCCCGATTCTGAACTGCCCAATGACCCGATCCAGAACTGTCCAATCCTGAACTGCCCGATCCTGAACTGCCCGATCCCCCGATCCAGAACTGTCCAATCCTGAACTGCCCGATCCTGAACTGCCCGATCCAGAACTGCCCGATCCGGAACTGCCTGATCCTGAACTGCTGGATTCTGAAATGCCAGATCCTGAACTGGCTGATCCTGAACTGCCCGATTCTGAACTGCATGATCTGGAACTGCCCGATCCTGAATTACCCGATCCTGAACTGCCCGGTCCGGAACTCCCTGATCCTGAGCTGCCCAATGCTGAACTGCCCGATCGTGAACTGCCTGATCCTGAACTGCCCGATCCTGAACTGCCCGATCCTGAATGCCCGATCTTGAACTGCCTGATCCGGAACTTCCCGATCCTGAGCTGCCCAATCCTGAGCTGCCGGATCGTGAACTGCCCATTCCTGAACTTCCCGAACCAGAACTTCCTGATCCAGAACTGTTTAATATTGAACTGCCCGATCCTGAACTGTCCGATCCAGAACTGCCCGATCCGGAACCGCCTGATCCTGAACTGCTGGATCTTGAACTGCCAGATCCTGAACTGCCTGATCATGAACTGCCGGATCTTGAACTGCCCGATTCTGAGCTGCCCGATCCTGAATTACTCGATCCTGAACTGCCTCATCCTGAACCGCTCGATCCTGAGCGGCGCGATCCTGAACATTTCCGATCCTGAACTGCCTGATCCTGAGCTTCCCAATCCTGAACTGCCCGATCCTGACCTGCCCGTTCCGCAACTGCCCGATCGTGAACTGCCCGATCCTGAACTGCCCAATCCTGAACTGCCCGATCCTGAACTGCCCGATCCAGAACTGCCCGATCCTGAATTGCCCGATCATGAGATGCCCGATCCGAAACTGCCGGATCGTGAACTGCCCAATCCTGAACTTCCAGATCCTGAACTGCCTGATCCAGAACTGTCCAATCCTGAACTGCCCGATCCTGAACTGCCCGATCCAGAACTGCCCGATCCCGAACTGCCCGATCCTGAACTGCTGGATCCTGAAATGCCCGATCCTGAACTGCCCGATCCTGAGCGGCGCGATCCTGAACATTCCCAATCCTGAACTGCCTGATCCTGAACTGCCCGATCCTGATCTGCCCGATCCGGAACTGCCCGATCCTGAACTGCCCGATCCTGAACTGCCCGATCCTGAACTGCCTGATCCGGAACTGCCCTATCCTGAGCTGCCCGATCCTAAACTGCCGGATCGTGAACTGCCCTATCCTGAACTTCCCGATCCTAAACTGCCCGATCCGGAACTGCCCGATCCTGAACTGCCCGATCCTGAATGCCAGATCTTGAACTGCCTGATCCGGAACTGCCCGATCCTGAGCTGCCCAATCCTGAGCTGCCGGATCGTGAACTGCCCATTCCTGAACTTCCCGAACCAGAACTGCCTGATCCAGAACTGTACAATATTGAACTGCCCGATCCTGAACTGTCCGATCCAGAACTGCCCGATCCGGAACCGCCTGATCCTGAACTGCTGGATCCTGAAATGCCGGATACTGAACTGCCTGATCTTGAACTGCCAGATCCTGAACTGCCCGATCATGAACTGCTGGATCTTGAACTGCCCGATTCTGAACTGCCCGATCCTGAATTACTCGATCCTGAACTGCCTCATCTTGAACCGCCCGATCCTGAGCGGCGTGATCCTGAACATTTCCGATCCTGAACTGCCTGATCCTGAGCTTCCCAATCCTGAACTGCCCGATCCTGACCTGCCCGTTCCGCAACTGCCCGATCGTGAACTGCCCGATCCTGAACTGCCCAATCCTGAACTGCCCGATCCTGAACTGCCCGATCCAGAAATGCCCGATCCTGAATTGCCCGATCATGAGATGCCCGATCCTGAACTGCCGGATCCTGAACTGCCCGATCCTGAGCGGCGCGATCCTGAACATTCCCGATCATGAACTGCCTGATCCTGAACTGCCCGATCCTGATCTGCCCGATCCGGAACTGCCCGATCCTGAGCTGCCCGATCCTAAACTGCCGGATCGTGAACTGCCCAATCCTGAACTTCCCGATCCTGAACTGCTGGAGCCTGAACTGCCCGATCCAGAACTGCCCGATCCGGAACTGCCGGATCCTGAGTTACCTGATCCTGAACTGCTCGATCCTGAACTGCCCGATCCTGATCTGCCAGTTCCTGAACTGCCCGATCCTGAGCGGCCCGATCCTGAACTGCCCGATCCTGAGCGGCCCGATCCTGAACTGCCTGATTCTGAGTTGCCTGATCCTGAATGGCCCGATCCGGAACTGCCCGATCCTGAGCGGCCCGATCCTAAACTGCCGGATCGTGAACTGCCCAATCCTGAACTTCCCCTTCCTGAACTGCCGGAGCCTGAACTGCCCGATCCGGAACTGCCTGATCTTGAACTGCCCGATCCTGAGTTACCTGATCCTGAACTGCCCGATCCTGAACTGCCCGATCCTGAACTGCCTGATCCTGAACTGCCTGTTCCTAAACTGCCCGATCCTGAGCGGCCCGATCCTGAACTGCCCGATCCTGAGCGGCCCAATACTGAACTGCCTGATCCTGAGTTGCCTGATCCTGAATGGCCCGATCCTGAACTGCTGATCATGAGCGGCCCGTTCCTGAACTGTCTGATTCTGAACTGCTCGATTCTGAACTGCTCGATCCTGAGAGACCCGATACTAAACTGCCCGATCCTGAACTTTGATATTTTGAGCTGCCCGATCCTGAACTTCCTGATCCTGAACTGCCTGATCCTCAATTTCCCGATCCTGAACTTCCCAATCCTGAGTTACCTGACCTGAACTGCCCGATCCTGAACTGCCCGATCCTGAACTGCCGGATCCTGAACTACCCGATCTTGAACTGCATGATCCGGAACTGCCCAATCCTGAATTGCCCGATCCTGAACTGCCCGATCCGGAACTCCCTGATCCTGAGCTGCCCAATGCTTAACTGCCCAATCGTGAACTTCCTGATCATGAACTGCCTGATCCTGAACTGCCCTATCCTGAACTGCCCACTCCTGAGCTGCCCAATCCTGAGCTGCCGGATCGTGAACTGCCCAATCCTGAACTTCGTGATCCTGAACTGCCCGATCCTGAACTGTCCAATCCTGAATTGCCGATCCTGAGCGGCCCGTTCCTGAACTGCTCGATCCTTAACTGCTCGATCCTGAGTGGCCCAATCCTGAACTGCCAGATCCTGAACTGCCCGAACCTGAGCGGCCCGTTCCTGAACTGCCTGATCCTGAACTGCTGGATCCTGAACTGCTCGATCCTGAGTGGCCCAATCCTGAACTGCATGATCCTGAACTTCCTGATCCTGAGCTGCCCGATCCTGAACTTCCTGATGCTGAACTGCCCGATCCTGAACTTCCCAATCCTGAACTGCATGATCCTGAACTGCCTGATCCGGAACTGCCCGATCCTGAGATGCCCGATCCGAAACTGCCGGATCGTGAACTGCCCAATCCTGAACTTCCCGATCCTGAACTGCCCAATCCCCCGATCCAGAACTGTCCAATCCTGAACTGCCCGATCCTGAACTGCCCGATCCCCCGATCCAGAACTGTCCAATCCTGAACTGCCCGATCCTGAACTGCCCGATCCAGAACTGCCCGATCCGGAACTGCCTGATCCTGAACTGCTGGATCCTGAAATGCCAGATCCTGAACTGGCTGATCCTGAACTGCCCGATCCTGAACTGCATGATCCGGAACTGCCCGATCCTGAATTACCCGATCCTGAACTGCCCGGTCCGGAACTCCCTGATCCTGAGCTGCCCAATGCTGAACTGTCCGATCGTGAACTGCCTGATCCTGAACTGCCCGATCCTGAACTGCCCGATCCTGAATGCCCGATCTTGAACTGCATGATCCGGAACTGCCCGATCCTGAGCTGCCCAATCCTGAGCTGCCGGATCGTGAACTGCCCATTCCTGAACTTCCCGAACCAGAACTGCCTGATCCAGAACTGTTTAATATTGAACTGCCCGATCCTGAACTGTCCGATCCAGAACTGCCCGATCCGGAACCGCCTGATCCTGAACTGCTGGATCTTGAACTGCCAGATCCTGAATTGCCTGATCATGAACTGCCGGATCTTGAACTGCCCGATTCTGAACTGCCCGATCCTGAATTACTCGATCCTGAACTGCCTCATCCTGAACCGCTCGATCCTGAGCGGCGCGATCCTGAACATTTCCGATCCTGAACTGCCTGATCCTGAGCTTCCCAATCCTGAACTGCCCGATCCTGACCTGCCCGTTCCGCAACTGCCCGATCGTGAACTGCCCGATCCTGAACTGCCCAATCCTGAACTGCCCGATCCTGAACTGCCCGATCCAGAACTGCCCGATCCTGAATTGCCCAATCATGAGATGCCCGATCCGAAACTGCCGGATCGTGATCTGCCCAATTCTGAACTTCCAGATCCTGAACTGCCTGATCCAGAACTGTCCAATCCTGGACTGCCTGATCCTGAACTGCCCGATCCAGAACTGCCCGATCCCGAACTGCCCGATCCTGAACTGCCGGATCCTGAAATGCCCGATCCTGAACTGCCCAATCCTGAGCGGCGCGATCCTGAACATTCCCAATCCTGAACTGCCTGATCCTGAACTGCCCGATCCTGATCTGCCTGATCCGGAACTGCCGATCCTGAACTGCCCGATCCTGAACTGCCCGATCCTGAACTGCCTGATCCGGAACTGCCCTATCCTGAGCTGCCCTATCCTAAACTGCCGGATCGTGAACTGCCTGATCCTGAGCTTCCCAATCCTGAACTGCCCGATCCTGACCTGCCCGTTCCGCAACTGCCCGATCGTGAACTGCCCGATCCTGAACTGCCCAATCCTGAACTGCCCGATCCTGAACTGCCCGATCCAGAACTGCCCGATCCTGAATTGCCCGATCATGAGATGCCCGATCCGAAACTGCCGGATCGTGAACTGCCCAATCCTGAACTGCCCGATCCTGAACTGCCCGATCCAGAACTGCCCGATCCTGAATTGCCCGATCATGAGATGCCCGATCCGAAACTGCCGGATCGTGAACTGCCCAATCCTGAACTTCCAGATCCTGAACTGCCTGATCCAGAACTGTCCCATCCTGAACTGCCCGATCCTGAACTGCCCGATCCAGAACTGCCCGATCCCGAACTGCCCGATCCTGAACTGCCAGATCCTGAAATGCCAGATCCTGAACTGGCTGATCCTGAACTGCCCGATCCTAAACTGCCCGATCCGGAACTGCCCGATCCTGAACTGCCCGATCCTGAACTGCCCGATCCTGAATGCCCGATCTTGAACTGCCTGATCCGGAACTGCCCGATCCTGAGCTGCCCAATCCTGAGCTGCCGGATCGTGAACTGCCCATTCCTGAACTTCCCGAACCAGAACTGCCTGATCCAGAACTGTACAATATTGAACTGCCCGATCCTGAACTGTCCGATCCAGAACTGCCCGATCCGGAACCGCCTGATCCTGAACTGCTGGATCCTGAAATGCCGGATACTGAACTGCCCGATCTTGAACTGCCAGATCCTGAACTGCCCGATCATGAACTGCCGGATCTTGAACTGCCCGATTCTGAACTGCCCGATGCTGAATTACTCGATCCTGAACTGCCTCATCCTGAACCGCCCGATCCTGAGCGGCGCGATCCTGAACATTTCCGATCCTGAACTGCCTGATCCTGAGCTTCCCAATCCTGAACTGCCCGATCCTGACCTGCCCGTTCCGCAACTGCCCGATCGTGAACTGCCCGATCCTGAACTGCCCGATCCAGAACTGCCCGATCCTGAATTGCCCGATCATGAGATGCCTGATCCGAAACTGCCGGATCGTGAACTGCCCAATCCTGAACTTCCAGATCCTGAACTGCCTGATCCAGAACTGTCCCATCCTGAACTGCCCGATCCTGAACTGCCCGATCCAGAACTGCCCGATCCCGAACTGCCCGATCCTGAACTGCCAGATCCTGACCTGCCCGTTCCGCAACTGCCCGATCGTGAACTGCCCGATCCTGAACTGCCCGATCCAGAACTGCCCGATCCTGAATTGCCCGATCATGAGATACCCGATCCGAAACTGCCGGATCGTGAACTGCCCAATCCTGAACTTCCAGGTCCTGAACTGCCTGATCCAGAACTGTCCAATCCTGAACTGCCCGATCCAGAACTGCCAGATCCCGAACTGCCCGATCCTGAACTGCCGGATCCTCAAATGCCCGATCCTGAACTGACAGATCCTGAACTGCCCGATCCGGAACTGCCGGATCCTGAACTGCCCGATCCCGAACTACCCGATCCTGAACTGCTCGATCCTGAACTGCCTCATCCTGAACTGCCCGATCCTGAGCGGCGCGATCCTCAACATTACCAATCCTGAACTGCCTGATCCGGAACTGCCCGATCCTGAGCTGCCCGATCCTAAACTGCCGGATCGTGAACTGCCCAATCCTGAACTTCCCGATCCTGAACTGCCCGATCCTGAACTGTCCGATCCTGAACTGCTCGAGCCTGAACTGCCCGATCCGGAACTGCCCGATCCGGAACTGCCGGATCCTGAACTGCCGGATCCTGAGTGGCCCGATCCTGAACTGCCCGATCCTGAACTGCCTGATACTGAGTTGCCTGATCCTGAATGGCCCGATCCTGAACTGCTGATCATGAGCGGCCCGTTCCTGAACTGCCCGATCCTGAGTTACCCGCTGCTGAACTGCCTGATCCTGAACTGCCCGATCCTGAACTGCCCGATCCTGAGTGGCCCGATCCTGATCTGCCCGATCCGGAACTGCCCGATCCTGAGCTGCCCGATCCTAAACTGCCGGATCGTGAACTGCCCAATCCTGAACTTCCCGATCCTGAACTGCCGGAGCCTGAACTGCCCAATCCGGAACTGCCGGATCCTGAACTGCCGGATCCTGAACTGCCCGATCTTGAACTGCCCGATCCTGAGTTACCTGATCCTGAACTGCCAGATCCTGAACTGCCCGATCCTGAACTGCACGATCTTGATCTGTCAGTTCCTGAACTGCCTGATCCTGAGCGGCCCGATCCTGAACTGCCCGATCCTGAGCGGCCCGATACTGAACTGCCTGATCCTGAGTTGCCTGATCCTGAATGGCCCGATCCGGAACTGCCCGATCCTGAGCGGCCCGATCCTAAACTGCCGGATCGAGAACTGCCCAATCCTGAACTTCCCAATCCTGAACTGCCGGAGCCTGAACTGCCCGATCCGGAACTGCCCGATCCAGAACTGCCGGATCCTGAACTGCCGGATCCTGAACTGCCTGATCTTGAACTGCCCGATCCTGAGTTACCTGATCCTGAACTGCCCGATCCTGAACTGCCCGATCCTGAACTGCCCGATCCTGAACTGCCTGTTCCTGAACTGCCCGATCCTGAGCGGCCCGATCCTGAACTGCCCGATCCTGAGCGGCCCAATACTGAACTGCCTGATCCTGAGTTGCCTGATCCTGAATGGCCCGATCCTGAACTTCTGATCATGAGCGGCCCGTTCCTGAACTGTCTGATTCTGAACTGCTCGATCCTGAACTGCTCGATCCTGAGCGACCCGATACTGAACTGCCCGATCCTGAACTTTGATATCCTGAGCTGCCCGATCCTGAACTTCCTGATCCTGAACTGCCTGATCCTCAACTTCCCGATCCTGAACTTCCCAATCCTGAGTTACCTGACCTGAACTGCCCGATCCTGAACTGTCCGATCCTGAACTGCCGGATCCTGAACTACCCGATCTTGAACTGCATGATCCGGAACTGCCCAATCCTGAATTGCCCGATCCTGAACTGCCCGATACGGAACTCCCTGATCCTGAGCTGCCCAATGCTGAACTGCCCGATCGTGAACTTCCTGATCCTGAACTGCCTGATCCTGAACTGTCCTATCCTAAACTGCCCGCTCCTGAGCTGCCCAATCCTGAGCTGCCGGATCGTGAACTGCCCAATCCTGAACTTCGTGATCCTGAACTGCCCGATCCTGAACTGTCCAATCCTGAATTGCCGATCCTGAGCGGCACGTTCCTGAACTGCTCGATCCTGAACTGCTCGATCCTGAGTGGCCCAATCCTGAACTGCCAGATCCTGAACTGCCCAATCCTGAGCGGCCCGTTCCTGAACTGCCTGATCCTGCACTGCTCAATCCTGAACTGCTCGATCCTGAACTGCTCGATCCTGAGTGGCCCAATCCTGAACTGCATGATCCTGAACTTTCTGATACTGAGCTGCCCGATCCTGAACTTCCTGATGCTGAACTGCCCGATCCTGAACTTCCCAATCCTGAACTGCATGATCCTGAACTGCCTGATCCGGAACTGCCCGATCCTGAGATGCCCGATCCGAAACTGCCGGATCGTGAACTGCACAATCCTGAACTTCCCGATCCTGAACTGCCCGATCCGGAACTGCCCGATCCTGAACTGCCCGATCCTGAACTGCCCGATCCTGAACTGCCCGATCTTGAACTGCCTGATCCGGAACTGCCCGATCCTGAGCTGCCCAATCCTGAGCTGCCGGATCGTGAACTGCCCATTCCTGAACTTCCCGAACCAGAACTGCCTGATCCAGAACTGTACAATATTGAACTGCCCGATCCTGAACTGTCCGATCCAGAACTGCCTGATCCAGAACCGCCTGATCCTGAACTGCTGGATCCTGAAATGCCGGATACTGAACTGCCCGATCTTGAACTGCCAGATCCTGAACTGCCCGATCATGAACTGCCAGATCTTGAACTGCCCGATTCTGAACTGCCCGATGCTGAATTATTCGATCCTGAACTGCCTCATCCTGAACCGCCCGATCCTGAGCGGCGCGATCCTGAACATTTCCGATCCTGAACTGCCTGATCCTGAGCTTCCCAATCCTGAACTGCCCGATCCTGACCTGCCCGTTCCGCAACTGCCCGATCGTGAACTGCCTGATCCTGAACTGCCCAATCCTGAACTGCCCGATCCTGAACTGCCCGATCCAGAACTGCCCGATCCTGAATTGCCCGATCATGAGATGCCCGATCCGAAACTGCCGGATCGTGAACTGCCCAATCCTGAACTTCCAGATCCTGAACTGCCTGATCCAGAACTGTCCAATCCTGAACTGCCCGATCCTGAACTGCCCGATCCAGAACTGCCAGATCCAGAACTGCCCGATCCTGAACTGCCGGATCCTGAAATGCCCGATCCTGAACTGCCAGATCCTGAACTGCCCGATCCGGAACTGCCGGATCCTGAACTGCCCGATCCCGAACTACCCGATCCTGAACTGCTCGATCCTGAACTGCCTCATCCTGAACTGCCCGATCCTGAGCGGCGCGATCCTGAACATTCCCAATCCTGAACTGCCTGATCCTGAACTGCCTGATCCGGAACTGCCCGATCCTGAGCTGCCCGATCCTAAACTGCCGGATCGTGAACTGCCCAATCCTGAACTTCCCGATCCTGAACTGCCCGATCCTGAACTGTCCGATCCTGAACTGCTCGAGCCTGAACTGCCCGATCCGGAACTGCCCGATCCGGAACTGCCGGATCCTGAACTGCCGGATCCTGAGTGGCCCGATCCTGAACTGCCCGATCCTGAACGGCCCGATCCTGAACTGCCTGATACTGAGTTGCCTGATCCTGAATGGCCCGATCCTGAACTGCTGATCATGAGCGGCCCGTTCCTGAACTGCCCGATCCTGAGTTACCCGCTCCTGAACTGCCCGATCCTGAACTGCCCGATCCTGAACTGCCTGTTCCTGAACTGCCGGATCCTGAGCGGCCCGATCCTGAACTGCCCGATCCTGAGTGGCCCGATCCTGATCTGCCCGATCCAGAACTGCCCGATCCTGAGCTGCCCGATCCTAAACTGCCGGATCGTGAACTGCCCAATCCTGAACTTCCCGATCCTGATCTGCCGGAGCCTGAACTGCCCAATCCGGAACTGCCTGATCCGGAACTGCCGGATCCTGAACTGCCCGATCTTGAACTGCCTGATCCTGAGTTACCTGATCCTGAGTTACCTGATCCTGAACTGCCCGATCCTGAACTGCCTGATCCTGATCTGTCAGTTCCTGAACTGCCCGATCCTGAGCGGCCCGATCCTGAACTGCCCGATCCTGAGCGGCCCGATCCTGAACTGCCTGATCCTGAGTTGCCTGATCCTGAATGGCCCAATCCAGAACTGCCCAATCCTGAGCAGCCCGATCCTAAACTGCCGGATCGAGAACTGCCCAATCCTGAACTTCCCAATCCTGAACTGCCGGAGCCTGAACTGCCCGATCCGGAACTGCCCGATCCAGAACTGCCGGATCCTGAACTGCCGGATCCTGAACTGCCTGATCTTGAACTGCCCGATCCTGAGTTACCTGATCCTGAACTGCCCGATCCTGAACTGCCCGATCCTGAACTGCCCGATCCTGAACTGCCTGTTCCTTAACTGCCCGATCCTGAGCGGCCCGATCCTGAACTGCCCGATCCTGAGCGGCCCAATACTGAACTGCCTGATCCTGAGTTGCCTGATCCTGAATGGCCCGATCCTGAACTGCTGATCATGAGCGGATGTTCCTGAACTGTCTGATTCTGAACTGCTCGATCCTGAACTGCTCGATCCTGAGCGACCCGATACTGAACTGCCCGATCCTGAACTTTGATATCCTGAGCTGCCCGATCCTGAACTTCCTGATCCTGAACTGCCTGATCCTCAACTTCCCGGTCCTGAACTTCCCAATCCTGAGTTACCTGACCTGAACTGCCCGATCCTGAACTGTCCGATCCTGAACTGCCGGATCCTGAACTACCCGATCTTGAACTGCATGATCCGGAACTGCCCAATCCTGAATTGCCCGATCCTGAACTGCCCGATACGGAACTCCCTGATCCTGAGCTGCCCAATGCTGAACTGCCCGATCGTTAACTTCCTGATCCTGAACTGCCTGATCCTGAACTGCCCTATCCTGAACTACCCGCTCCTGAGCTGCCCAATCCTGAGCTGCCGGATCGTGAACTGCCCAATCCTGAACTTCGTGATCCTGAACTGCCCGATCCTGAACTGTCCAATCCTGAATTGCCGATCCTGAGCGGCCCGTTCCTGAACTGCTCGATCCTGAACTGCTCGATCCTGAGTGGCCCAATCCTGAACTGCCAGATCCTGAACTGCCCGATCCTGAGCGGCCCGTTCCTGAACTGCCTGATCCTGAACTGCTCGATTCTGAACTGCTCGATCCTGAACTGCTCGATCCTGAGTGGCCCAATCCTGAACTGCATGATCCTGAACTTTCTGATCCTGAGCTGCCCGATCCTGAACTTCCTGATGCTGAACTGCCCGATCCTGAACTTCCCAATCCTGAACTGCATGATCCTGAACTGCCTGATCCGGAACTGCCCGATCCTGAACTGCCGGATCCTGAAATGCCCGATCCTGAACTGCCAGATCCTGAACTGCCCGATCCGGAACTGCCGGATCCTGAACTGCCCGATCCCGAACTACCCGATCCTGAACTGCTCGATCCTGAACTGCCTCATCCTGAACTGCCCGATCCTGAGCGGCGTGATCCTGAACATTCCCAATCCTGAACTGCCTGATCCTGAACTGCCTGATCCGGAACTGCCCGATCCTGAGCTGCCCGATCCTAAACTGCCGGATCGTGAACTGCCCAATCCTGAACTTCCCGATCCTGAACTGCCCGATCCTGAACTGTCCGATCCTGAACTGCTCGAGCCTGAACTGCCCGATCCGGAACTGCCCGATCCGGAACTGCCGGATCCTGAACTGCCGGATCCTGAGTGGCCCGATCCTGAACTGCCCGATCCTGAACGGCCCGATCCTGAACTGCCTGATACTGAGTTGCCTGATCCTGAATGGCCCGATCCTGAACTGCTGATCATGAGCGGCCCGTTCCTGAACTGCCCGATCCTGAGTTACCCGCTCCTGAACTGCCCGATCCTGAACTGCCCGATCCTGAACTGCCTGTTCCTGAACTGCCGGATCCTGAGCGGCCCGATCCTGAACTGCCCGATCCTGAGTGGCCCGATCCTGATCTGCCCGATCCAGAACTGCCCGATCCTGAGCTGCCCGATCCTAAACTGCCGGATCGTGAACTGCCCAATCCTGAACTTCCCGATCCTGATCTGCCGGAGCCTGAACTGCCCAATCCGGAACTGCCTGATCCGGAACTGCCGGATCCTGAACTGCCCGATCTTGAACTGCCAGATCCTGAACTGCCCGATCATGAACTGCCGGATCTTGAACTGCCCGATTCTGAACTGCCCGATCCTGAATTACTCGATCCTGAACTGCCTCATCCTGAACCGCTCGATCCTGAGCGGCGCGATCCTGAACATTTCCGATCCTGAACTGCCTGATCCTGAGCTTCCCAATCCTGAACTGCCCGATCCTGACCTGCCCGTTCCGCAACTGCCCGATCGTGAACTGCCCGATCCTGAACTGCCCAATCCTGAACTGCCCGATCCTGAACTGCCCGATCCAGAACTGCCCGATCCTGAATTGCCCAATCATGAGATGCCCGATCCGAAACTGCCGGATCGTGATCTGCCCAATTCTGAACTTCCAGATCCTGAACTGCCTGATCCAGAACTGTCCAATCCTGGACTGCCTGATCCTGAACTGCCCGATCCAGAACTGCCCGATCCCGAACTGCCCGATCCTGAACTGCCGGATCCTGAAATGCCCGATCCTGAACTGCCCAATCCTGAGCGGCGCGATCCTGAACATTCCCAATCCTGAACTGCCTGATCCTGAACTGCCCGATCCTGATCTGCCTGATCCGGAACTGCCGATCCTGAACTGCCCGATCCTGAACTGCCCGATCCTGAACTGCCTGATCCGGAACTGCCCTATCCTGAGCTGCCCTATCCTAAACTGCCGGATCGTGAACTGCCTGATCCTGAGCTTCCCAATCCTGAACTGCCCGATCCTGACCTGCCCGTTCCGCAACTGCCCGATCGTGAACTGCCCGATCCTGAACTGCCCAATCCTGAACTGCCCGATCCTGAACTGCCCGATCCAGAACTGCCCGATCCTGAATTGCCCGATCATGAGATGCCCGATCCGAAACTGCCGGATCGTGAACTGCCCAATCCTGAACTGCCCGATCCTGAACTGCCCGATCCAGAACTGCCCGATCCTGAATTGCCCGATCATGAGATGCCCGATCCGAAACTGCCGGATCGTGAACTGCCCAATCCTGAACTTCCAGATCCTGAACTGCCTGATCCAGAACTGTCCCATCCTGAACTGCCCGATCCTGAACTGCCCGATCCAGAACTGCCCGATCCCGAACTGCCCGATCCTGAACTGCCAGATCCTGAAATGCCAGATCCTGAACTGGCTGATCCTGAACTGCCCGATCCTAAACTGCCCGATCCGGAAATGCCCGATCCTGAACTGCCCGATCCTGAACTGCCCGATCCTGAATGCCCGATCTTGAACTGCCTGATCCGGAACTGCCCGATCCTGAGCTGCCCAATCCTGAGCTGCCGGATCGTGAACTGCCCATTCCTGAACTTCCCGAACCAGAACTGCCTGATCCAGAACTGTACAATATTGAACTGCCCGATCCTGAACTGTCCGATCCAGAACTGCCCAATCCGGAACCGCCTGATCCTGAACTGCTGGATCCTGAAATGCCGGATACTGAACTGCCCGATCTTGAACTGCCAGATCCTGAACTGCCCGATCATGAACTGCCGGATCTTGAACTGCCCGATTCTGAACTGCCCGATGCTGAATTACTCGATCCTGAACTGCCTCATCCTGAACCGCCCGATCCTGAATTGCCCGATCATGAGATGCCTGATCCGAAACTGCCGGATCGTGAACTGCCCAATCCTGAACTTCCAGATCCTGAACTGCCTGATCCAGAACTGTCCCATCCTGAACTGCCCGATCCTGAACTGCCCGATCCAGAACTGCCCGATCCCGAACTGCCCGATCCTGAACTGCCAGATCCTGACCTGCCCGTTCCGCAACTGCCCGATCGTGAACTGCCCGATCCTGAACTGCCCGATCCAGAACTGCCCGATCCTGAATTGCCCGATCATGAGATACCCGATCCGAAACTGCCGGATCGTGAACTGCCCAATCCTGAACTTCCAGGTCCTGAACTGCCTGATCCAGAACTGTCCAATCCTGAACTGCCCGATCCAGAACTGCCAGATCCCGAACTGCCCGATCCTGAACTGCCGGATCCTCAAATGCCCGATCCTGAACTGACAGATCCTGAACTGCCCGATCCGGAACTGCCGGATCCTGAACTGCCCGATCCCGAACTACCCGATCCTGAACTGCTCGATCCTGAACTGCCTCATCCTGAACTGCCCGATCCTGAGCGGCGCGATCCTCAACATTACCAATCCTGAACTGCCTGATCCGGAACTGCCCGATCCTGAGCTGCCCGATCCTAAACTGCCGGATCGTGAACTGCCCAATCCTGAACTTCCCGATCCTGAACTGCCCGATCCTGAACTGTCCGATCCTGAACTGCTCGAGCCTGAACTGCCCGATCCGGAACTGCCCGATCCGGAACTGCCGGATCCTGAACTGCCGGATCCTGAGTGGCCCGATCCTGAACTGCCCGATCCTGAACTGCCTGATACTGAGTTGCCTGATCCTGAATGGCCCGATCCTGAACTGCTGATCATGAGCGGCCCGTTCCTGAACTGCCCGATCCTGAGTTACCCGCTGCTGAACTGCCTGATCCTGAACTGCCCGATCCTGAACTGCCTGTTCCTGAACTGCCGGATCCTGAGCGGCCCGATCCTGAACTGCCCGATCCTGAGTGGCCCGATCCTGATCTGCCCGATCCGGAACTGCCCGATCCTGAGCTGCCCGATCCTAAACTGCCGGATCGTGAACTGCCCAATCCTGAACTTCCCGATCCTGAACTGCCGGAGCCTGAACTGCCCAATCCGGAACTGCCGGATCCTGAACTGCCGGATCCTGAACTGCCCGATCTTGAACTGCCCGATCCTGAGTTACCTGATCCTGAACTGCCAGATCCTGAACTGCCCGATCCTGAACTGCACGATCTTGATCTGTCAGTTCCTGAACTGCCTGATCCTGAGCGGCCCGATCCTGAACTGCCCGATCCTGAGCGGCCCGATACTGAACTGCCTGATCCTGAGTTGCCTGATCCTGAATGGCCCGATCCGGAACTGCCCGATCCTGAGCGGCCCGATCCTAAACTGCCGGATCGAGAACTGCCCAATCCTGAACTTCCCAATCCTGAACTGCCGGAGCCTGAACTGCCCGATCCGGAACTGCCCGATCCAGAACTGCCGGATCCTGAACTGCCGGATCCTGAACTGCCTGATCTTGAACTGCCCGATCCTGAGTTACCTGATCCTGAACTGCCCGATCCTGAACTGCCCGATCCTGAACTGCCCGATCCTGAACTGCCTGTTCCTGAACTGCCCGATCCTGAGCGGCCCGATCCTGAACTGCCCGATCCTGAGCGGCCCAATACTGAACTGCCTGATCCTGAGTTGCCTGATCCTGAATGGCCCGATCCTGAACTTCTGATCATGAGCGGCCCGTTCCTGAACTGTCTGATTCTGAACTGCTCGATCCTGAACTGCTCGATCCTGAGCGACCCGATACTGAACTGCCCGATCCTGAACTTTGATATCCTGAGCTGCCCGATCCTGAACTTCCTGATCCTGAACTGCCTGATCCTCAACTTCCCGATCCTGAACTTCCCAATCCTGAGTTACCTGACCTGAACTGCCCGATCCTGAACTGTCCGATCCTGAACTGCCGGATCCTGAACTACCCGATCTTGAACTGCATGATCCGGAACTGCCCAATCCTGAATTGCCCGATCCTGAACTGCCCGATACGGAACTCCCTGATCCTGAGCTGCCCAATGCTGAACTGCCCGATCGTGAACTTCCTGATCCTGAACTGCCTGATCCTGAACTGTCCTATCCTAAACTGCCCGCTCCTGAGCTGCCCAATCCTGAGCTGCCGGATCGTGAACTGCCCAATCCTGAACTTCGTGATCCTGAACTGCCCGATCCTGAACTGTCCAATCCTGAATTGCCGATACTGAGCGGCACGTTCCTGAACTGCGCGATCCTGAACTGCTCGATCCTGAGTGGCCCAATCCTGAACTGCCAGATCCTGAACTGCCCAATCCTGAGCGGCCCGTTCCTGAACTGCCTGATCCTGCACTGCTCAATCCTGAACTGCTCGATCCTGAACTGCTCGATCCTGAGTGGCCCAATCCTGAACTGCATGATCCTGAACTTTCTGATACTGAGCTGCCCGATCCTGAACTTCCTGATGCTGAACTGCCCGATCCTGAACTTCCCAATCCTGAACTGCATGATCCTGAACTGCCTGATCCGGAACTGCCCGATCCTGAGATGCCCGATCCGAAACTGCCGGATCGTGAACTGCACAATCCTGAACTTCCCGATCCTGAACTGCCCGATCCGGAACTGCCCGATCCTGAACTGCCCGATCCTGAACTGCCCGATCCTGAACTGCCCGATCTTGAACTGCCTGATCCGGAACTGCCCGATCCTGAGCTGCCCAATCCTGAGCTGCCGGATCGTGAACTGCCCATTCCTGAACTTCCCGAACCAGAACTGCCTGATCCAGAACTGTACAATATTGAACTGCCCGATCCTGAACTGTCCGATCCAGAACTGCCTGATCCAGAACCGCCTGATCCTGAACTGCTGGATCCTGAAATGCCGGATACTGAACTGCCCGATCTTGAACTGCCAGATCCTGAACTGCCCGATCATGAACTGCCAGATCTTGAACTGCCCGATTCTGAACTGCCCGATGCTGAATTATTCGATCCTGAACTGCCTCATCCTGAACCGCCCGATCCTGAGCGGCGCGATCCTGAACATTTCCGATCCTGAACTGCCTGATCCTGAGCTTCCCAATCCTGAACTGCCCGATCCTGACCTGCCCGTTCCGCAACTGCCCGATCGTGAACTGCCTGATCCTGAACTGCCCAATCCTGAACTGCCCGATCCTGAACTGCCCGATCCAGAACTGCCCGATCCTGAATTGCCCGATCATGAGATGCCCGATCCGAAACTGCCGGATCGTGAACTGCCCAATCCTGAACTTCCAGATCCTGAACTGCCTGATCCAGAACTGTCCAATCCTGAACTGCCCGATCCTGAACTGCCCGATCCAGAACTGCCAGATCCAGAACTGCCCGATCCTGAACTGCCGGATCCTGAAATGCCCGATCCTGAACTGCCAGATCCTGAACTGCCCGATCCGGAACTGCCGGATCCTGAACTGCCCGATCCCGAACTACCCGATCCTGAACTGCTCGATCCTGAACTGCCTCATCCTGAACTGCCCGATCCTGAGCGGCGCGATCCTGAACATTCCCAATCCTGAACTGCCTGATCCTGAACTGCCTGATCCGGAACTGCCCGATCCTGAGCTGCCCGATCCTAAACTGCCGGATCGTGAACTGCCCAATCCTGAACTTCCCGATCCTGAACTGCCCGATCCTGAACTGTCCGATCCTGAACTGCTCGAGCCTGAACTGCCCGATCCGGAACTGCCCGATCCGGAACTGCCGGATCCTGAACTGCCGGATCCTGAGTGGCCCGATCCTGAACTGCCCGATCCTGAACGGCCCGATCCTGAACTGCCTGATACTGAGTTGCCTGATCCTGAATGGCCCGATCCTGAACTGCTGATCATGAGCGGCCCGTTCCTGAACTGCCCGATCCTGAGTTACCCGCTCCTGAACTGCCCGATCCTGAACTGCCCGATCCTGAACTGCCTGTTCCTGAACTGCCGGATCCTGAGCGGCCCGATCCTGAACTGCCCGATCCTGAGTGGCCCGATCCTGATCTGCCCGATCCAGAACTGCCCGATCCTGAGCTGCCCGATCCTAAACTGCCGGATCGTGAACTGCCCAATCCTGAACTTCCCGATCCTGATCTGCCGGAGCCTGAACTGCCCAATCCGGAACTGCCTGATCCGGAACTGCCGGATCCTGAACTGCCCGATCTTGAACTGCCTGATCCTGAGTTACCTGATCCTGAGTTACCTGATCCTGAACTGCCCGATCCTGAACTGCCTGATCCTGATCTGTCAGTTCCTGAACTGCCCGATCCTGAGCGGCCCGATCCTGAACTGCCCGATCCTGAGCGGCCCGATCCTGAACTGCCTGATCCTGAGTTGCCTGATCCTGAATGGCCCAATCCAGAACTGCCCAATCCTGAGCAGCCCGATCCTAAACTGCCGGATCGAGAACTGCCCAATCCTGAACTTCCCAATCCTGAACTGCCGGAGCCTGAACTGCCCGATCCGGAACTGCCCGATCCAGAACTGCCGGATCCTGAACTGCCGGATCCTGAACTGCCTGATCTTGAACTGCCCGATCCTGAGTTACCTGATCCTGAACTGCCCGATCCTGAACTGCCCGATCCTGAACTGCCCGATCCTGAACTGCCTGTTCCTTAACTGCCCGATCCTGAGCGGCCCGATCCTGAACTGCCCGATCCTGAGCGGCCCAATACTGAACTGCCTGATCCTGAGTTGCCTGATCCTGAATGGCCCGATCCTGAACTGCTGATCATGAGCGGATGTTCCTGAACTGTCTGATTCTGAACTGCTCGATCCTGAACTGCTCGATCCTGAGCGACCCGATACTGAACTGCCCGATCCTGAACTTTGATATCCTGAGCTGCCCGATCCTGAACTTCCTGATCCTGAACTGCCTGATCCTCAACTTCCCGGTCCTGAACTTCCCAATCCTGAGTTACCTGACCTGAACTGCCCAATCCTGAACTGTCCGATCCTGAACTGCCGGATCCTGAACTACCCGATCTTGAACTGCATGATCCGGAACTGCCCAATCCTGAATTGCCCGATCCTGAACTGCCCGATACGGAACTCCCTGATCCTGAGCTGCCCAATGCTGAACTGCCCGATCGTGAACTTCCTGATCCTGAACTGCCTGATCCTGAACTGCCCTATCCTGAACTACCCGCTCCTGAGCTGCCCAATCCTGAGCTGCCGGATCGTGAACTGCCCAATCCTGAACTTCGTGATCCTGAACTGCCCGATCCTGAACTGTCCAATCCTGAATTGCCGATCCTGAGCGGCCCATTCCTGAACTGCTCGATCCTGAACTGCTCGATCCTGAGTGGCCCAATCCTGAACTGCCAGATCCTGAACTGCCCGATCCTGAGCGGCCCGTTCCTGAACTGCCTGATCCTGAACTGCTCGATCCTGAACTGCTCGATCCTGAACTGCTCGATCCTGAGTGGCCCAATCCTGAACTGCATGATCCTGAACTTTCTGATCCTGAGCTGCCCGATCCTGAACTTCCTGATGCTGAACTGCCCGATCCTGAACTTCCCAATCCTGAACTGCATGATCCTGAACTGCCTGATCCGGAACTGCCCGATCCTGAACTGCCGGATCCTGAAATGCCCGATCCTGAACTGCCAGATCCTGAACTGCCCGATCCGGAACTGCCGGATCCTGAACTGCCCGATCCCGAACTACCCGATCCTGAACTGCTCGATCCTGAACTGCCTCATCCTGAACTGCCCGATCCTGAGCGGCGTGATCCTGAACATTCCCAATCCTGAACTGCCTGATCCTGAACTGCCTGATCCGGAACTGCCCGATCCTGAGCTGCCCGATCCTAAACTGCCGGATCGTGAACTGCCCAATCCTGAACTTCCCGATCCTGAACTGCCCGATCCTGAACTGTCCGATCCTGAACTGCTCGAGCCTGAACTGCCCGATCCGGAACTGCCCGATCCGGAACTGCCGGATCCTGAACTGCCGGATCCTGAGTGGCCCGATCCTGAACTGCCCGATCCTGAACGGCCCGATCCTGAACTGCCTGATACTGAGTTGCCTGATCCTGAATGGCCCAATCCTGAACTGCTGATCATGAGCGGCCCGTTCCTGAACTGCCCGATCCTGAGTTACCCGCTCCTGAACTGCCCGATCCTGAACTTCCCGATCCTGAACTGCCTGTTCCTGAACTGCCGGATCCTGAGCGGCCCGATCCTGAACTGCCCGATCCTGAGTGGCCCGATCCTGATCTGCCCGATCCGGAACTGCCCGATCCTGAGCTGCCCGATCCTAAACTGCCGGATCGTGAACTGCCCAATCCTGAACTTCCCGATCCTGAACTGCCGGAGCCTGAACTGCCCAATCCGGAACTGCCCGATCCGGAACTGCCGGATCCTGAACTGCCGGATCCTGAACTGCCCGATCTTGAACTGCCTGATCCTGAGTTACCTGATCCTGAACTGCCCGATCCTGAACTGCCCGATCCTGAACTGCACGATCCTGATCTGTCAGTTCCTGAACTGCCCGATCCTGAGCGGCCCGATCCTGAACTGCCCGATCCTGAGCGGCCCGATCCTGAACTGCCTGATCCTGAGTTGCCTGATCCTGAATGGCCCGATCCGGAACTGCCCAATCCTGAGCAGCCCGATCCTAAACTGCCGGATCGAGAACTGCCCAATCCTGAACTTCCCAATCCTGAACTGCCGGAGCCTGAACTGCCCGATCCGGAACTGCCCGATCCAGAACTGCCGGATCCTGAACTGCCGGATCCTGAACTGCCTGATCTTGAACTGCCCGATCCTGAGTTACCTGATCCTGAACTGCCCGATCCTGAACTGCCCGATCCTGAACTGCCCGATCCTGAACTGCCTGTTCCTGAACTGCCCGATCCTGAGCGGCCCGATCCTGAACTGCCCGATCCTGAGCGGCCCAATACTGAACTGCCTGATCCTGAGTTGCCTGATCCTGAATGGCCCGATCCTGAACTGCTGATCATGAGCGGCCCGTTCCTGAACTTTCTGATTCTGAACTGCTCGATCCTGAACTGCTCGATCCTGAGCGACCCGATACTGAACTGCCCGATCCTGAACTTTGATATCCTGAGCTGCCAGATCCTGAACTTCCTGATCCTGAACTGCCTGATCCTCAACTTCCCGGTCCTGAACTTCCCAATCCTGAGTTACCTGACCTGAACTGCCCGATCCTGAACTGTCCGATCCTGAACTGCCGGATCCTGAACTACCCGATCTTGAACTGCATGATCCGGAACTGCCCAATCCTGAATTGCCCGATCCTGAACTGCCCGATACGGAACTCCCTGATCCTGAGCTGCCCAATGCTGAACTGCCCGATCGTGAACTTCCTGATCCTGAACTGCCTGATCCTGAACTGCCCTATCCTGAACTACCCGCTCCTGAGCTGCCCAATCCTGAGCTGCCGGATCGTGAACTGCCCAATCCTGAACTTCGTGATCCTGAACTGCCCGATCCTGAACTGTCCAATCCTGAATTGCCGATCCTGAGCGGCCCATTCCTGAACTGCTCGATCCTGAACTGCTCGATCCTGAGTGGCCCAATCCTGAACTGCCAGATCCTGAACTGCCCGATCCTGAGCGGCCCGTTCCTGAACTGCCTGATCCTGAACTGCTCGATCCTGAACTGCTCGATCCTGAACTGCTCGATCCTGAGTGGCCCAATCCTGAACTGCATGATCCTGAACTTTCTGATCCTGAGCGGCCCGATCCTGAACTTCCTGATGCTGAACTGCCCGATCCTGAACTTCCCAATCCTGAACTGCATGATCCTGAACTGCCTGATCCGGAACTGCCCGATCCTGAGATGCCCGATCCAAAACTGCCGGATCGTGAACTGCACAATCCTGAACTTCCCGATCCTGAACTGCCCGATCCAGAACTGCCCGATCCGGAACTGCCTGATCCTGAACTGCTGGATCCTGAAATGCCAGATCCTGAACTGGCTGATCCTGAACTGCCCGATCCTGAACTGCATGATCCGGAACTGCCCGATCCTGAATTACCCGATCCTGAACTGCCCGATCCGGAACTCCCTGATCCTGAGCTGCCCAATGCTGAACTGCCCGATCGTGAACTGCCTGATCCTGAACTGCCCGATCCTGAACTGCCCGATCCTGAATGCCCGATCTTGAACTGCCTGATCCGGTACTGCCCGATCCTGAGCTGCCGGATCGTGAACTGCCCATTCCTGAACTTCCCGAACCAGAACTGCCTGATCCAGAACTGTCCGATCCGGAACCGCCTGATCCTGAACTGCTGGATTCTGAAATGCCGGATACTGAACTGCCCGATCTTGAACTGCCAGATCCTGAA
Source organism: Pristiophorus japonicus (assembly GCF_044704955.1). Classification (NCBI taxonomy): domain Eukaryota; kingdom Metazoa; phylum Chordata; class Chondrichthyes; family Pristiophoridae; genus Pristiophorus; species Pristiophorus japonicus. The sequence continues at coordinate 107,564,666 of NC_091977.1, forward strand.
CTGCCCGATCATGAACTGCCGGATCTTGAACTGCCCGATTCTGAACTGCCCGATCCAGAAATGCCCGATCCTGAATTGCCCGATCATGAGATGCCCGATCCTGAACTGCCGGATCCTGAACTGCCCGATCCTGAGCGGCGCGATCCTGAACATTCCCGATCATGAACTGCCTGATCCTGAACTGCCCGATCCTGATCTGGCCGATCCTAAACTGCCGGATCGTGAACTGCCCAATCCTGAACTTCCCGATCCTGAACTGCCGGAGCCTGAACTGCCCGATCCGGAACTGCCCGATCCGGAACTGCCGGATCCTGAACTGCCGGATCCTGAACTGCCCGATCTTGAACTGCCCGATCCTGAGTTACCTGATCCTGAACTGCTCGATCCTGAACTGCCCGATCCTGAACTTCCCGATCCTGATCTGCCAGTTCCTGAACTGCCCGATCCTGAGCGGCCCGATCCTGAACTGCCCGATCCTGAGCGGCCCGATCCTGAACTGCCTGATCCTGAGTTGCCTGATCCTGAATGGCCCGATCCGGAACTGCCCGATCCTGAGCGGCCCGATCCTAAACTGCCGGATCGTGAACTGCCCAATCCTGAACTTCCCCTTCCTGAACTGCCGGAGCCTGAACTGCCCGATCCGGAACTGCCTGATCTTGAACTGCCCGATCCTGAGTTACCTGATCCTGAACTGCCCGATCCTGAACTGCCCGATCCTGAACTGCCTGATCCAGAACTGTTTAATATTGAACTGCCCGATCCTGAACTGTCCGACCCAGAACTGCCCGATCCGGAACCGCCTGATCCTGAACTGCTGGATCTTGAACTGCCCGATCCTGAATTGCCTGATCATGAACTGCCGGATCTTGAACTGCCCGATTCTGAACTGCCCGATCCTGAATTACTCGATCCTGAACTGCCTCATCCTGAACCGCTCGATCCTGAGCGGCGCGATCCTGAACATTTCCGATCCTGAACTGCCTGATCCTGAGCTTCCCAATCCTGAACTGCCCGATCCTGACCTGCCCGTTCCGCAACTGCCCGATCGTGAACTGCCCGATCCTGAACTGCCCAATCCTGAACTGCCCGATCCTGAACTGCCCGATCCAGAACTGCCCGATCCTGAATTGCCCAATCATGAGATGCCCGATCCGAAACTGCCGGATCGTGATCTGCCCAATTCTGAACTTCCAGATCCTGAACTGCCTGATCCAGAACTGTCCAATCCTGGACTGCCTGATCCTGAACTGCCCGATCCAGAACTTCCCGATCCCGAACTGCCCGATCCTGAACTGCCGGATCCTGAAATGCCCGATCCTGAACTGCCCGATCCTGAGCGGCGCGATCCTGAACATTCCCAATCCTGAACTGCCTGATCCTGAACTGCCCGATCCTGATCTGCCTGATCCGGAACTGCCGATCCTGAACTGCCCGATCCTGAACTGCCCGATCCTGAACTGCCTGATCCGGAACTGCCCTATCCTGAGCTGCCCTATCCTAAACTGCCGGATCGTGAACTGCCCTATCCTGAACTTCCCGATCCTGAACTGCCCGATCCGGAACTGCCCGATCCTGAACTGCCCGATCCTGAACTGCCCAATCTTGAACTGCCTGATCCGGAACTGCCCGATCCTGAGCTGCCCAATCCTGAGCTGCCGGATCGTGAACTGCCCATTCCTGAACTTCCCGAACCAGAACTGCCTGATCCAGAACTGTACAATATTGAACTGCCCGATCCTGAACTGTCCGATCCAGAACTGCCCGATCCGGAACCGCCTGATCCTGAACTGCTGGATCCTGAAATGCCGGATACTGAACTGCCCGATCTTGAACTGTCAGATCCTGAACTGCCCGATCATGAACTGCCGGATCTTGAACTGCCCGATTCTGAACTGCCCGATCCTGAATTACTCGATCCTGAACTGCCTCATCCTGAACCGCCCGATCCTGAGCGGCGCGATCCTGAACATTTCCGATCCTGAACTGCCTGATCCTGAGCTTCCCAATCCTGAACTGCCCGATCCTGACCTGCCCGTTCCGCAACTGCCCGATCGTGAACTGCCCGATCCTGAACTGCCCAATCCTGAACTGCCCGATCCTGAACTGCCCGATCCAGAACTGCCCGATCCTGAGTTGCCTGATCCTGAATGGCCCGATCCGGAACTGCCCGATCCTGAGCGGCCCGATCCTAAACTGCCGGATCGTGAACTGCCCAATCCTGAACTTCCCCTTCCTGAACTGCCGGAGCCTGAACTGCCCGATCCGGAACTGCCTGATCTTGAACTGCCCGATCCTGAGTTACCTGATCCTGAACTGCCCGATCCTGAACTGCCCGATCCTGAACTGCCTGATCCAGAACTGTTTAATATTGAACTGCCCGATCCTGAACTGTCCGATCCAGAACTGCCCGATCCGGAACCGCCTGATCCTGAACTGCTGGATCTTGAACTGCCCGATCCTGAATTGCCTGATCATGAACTGCCGGATCTTGAACTGCCCGATTCTGAACTGCCCGATCCTGAATTACTCGATCCTGAACTGCCTCATCCTGAACCGCTCGATCCTGAGCGGCGCGATCCTGAACATTTCCGATCCTGAACTGCCTGATCCTGAGCTTCCCAATCCTGAACTGCCCGATCCTGACCTGCCCGTTCTGCAACTGCCCGATCGTGAACTGCCCGATCCTGAACTGCCCAATCCTGAACTGCCCGATCCTGAACTGCCCGATCCAGAACTGCCCGATCCTGAATTGCCCAATCATGAGATGCCCGATCCGAAACTGCCGGATCGTGATCTGCCCAATTCTGAACTTCCAGATCCTGAACTGCCTGATCCAGAACTGTCCAATCCTGGACTGCCTGATCCTGAACTGCCCGATCCAGAACTTCCCGATCCCGAACTGCCCGATCCTGAACTGCCGGATCCTGAAATGCCCGATCCTGAACTGCCCGATCCTGAGCGGCGCGATCCTGAACATTCCCAATCCTGAACTGCCTGATCCTGAACTGCCCGATCCTGATCTGCCTGATCCGGAACTGCCGATCCTGAACTGCCCGATCCTGAACTGCCCGATCCTGAACTGCCTGATCCGGAACTGCCCGATCCTGAGCGGCCCGATCCTAAACTGCCGGATCGTGAACTGCCCAATCCTGAACTTCCCCTTCCTGAACTGCCGGAGCCTGAACTGCCCGATCCGGAACTGCCTGATCTTGAACTGCCCGATCCTGAGTTACCTGATCCTGAACTGCCCGATCCTGAACTGCCCGATCCTGAACTGCCTGATCCAGAACTGTTTAATATTGAACTGCCCGATCCTGAACTGTCCGATCCAGAACTGCCCGATCCGGAACCGCCTGATCCTGAACTGCTGGATCTTGAACTGCCCGATCCTGAATTGCCTGATCATGAACTGCCGGATCTTGAACTGCCCGATTCTGAACTGCCCGATCCTGAATTACTCGATCCTGAACTGCCTCATCCTGAACCGCTCGATCCTGAGCGGCGCGATCCTGAACATTTCCGATCCTGAACTGCCTGATCCTGAGCTTCCCAATCCTGAACTGCCCGATCCTGACCTGCCCGTTCTGCAACTGCCCGATCGTGAACTGCCCGATCCTGAACTGCCCAATCCTGAACTGCCCGATCCTGAACTGCCCGATCCAGAACTGCCCGATCCTGAATTGCCCAATCATGAGATGCCCGATCCGAAACTGCCGGATCGTGATCTGCCCAATTCTGAACTTCCAGATCCTGAACTGCCTGATCCAGAACTGTCCAATCCTGGACTGCCTGATCCTGAACTGCCCGATCCAGAACTTCCCGATCCCGAACTGCCCGATCCTGAACTGCCGGATCCTGAAATGCCCGATCCTGAACTGCCCGATCCTGAGCGGCGCGATCCTGAACATTCCCAATCCTGAACTGCCTGATCCTGAACTGCCCGATCCTGATCTGCCTGATCCGGAACTGCCGATCCTGAACTGCCCGATCCTGAACTGCCCGATCCTGAACTGCCTGATCCGGAACTGCCCTATCCTGAGCTGCCCTATCCTAAACTGCCGGATCGTGAACTGCCCTATCCTGAACTTCCCGATCCTGAACTGCCCGATCCGGAACTGCCCGATCCTGAACTGCCCGATCCTGAACTGCCCAATCTTGAACTGCCTGATCCGGAACTGCCCGATCCTGAGCTGCCCAATCCTGAGCTGCCGGATCGTGAACTGCCCATTCCTGAACTTCCCGAACCAGAACTGCCTGATCCAGAACTGTACAATATTGAACTGCCCGATCCTGAACTGTCCGATCCAGAACTGCCCGATCCGGAACCGCCTGATCCTGAACTGCTGGATCCTGAAATGCCGGATACTGAACTGCCCGATCTTGAACTGTCAGATCCTGAACTGCCCGATCATGAACTGCCGGATCTTGAACTGCCCGATTCTGAACTGCCCGATCCTGAATTACTCGATCCTGAACTGCCTCATCCTGAACCGCCCGATCCTGAGCGGCGCGATCCTGAACATTTCCGATCCTGAACTGCCTGATCCTGAGCTTCCCAATCCTGAACTGCCCGATCCTGACCTGCCCGTTCCGCAACTGCCCGATCGTGAACTGCCCGATCCTGAACTGCCCAATCCTGAACTGCCCGATCCTGAACTGCCCGATCCAGAACTGCCCGATCCTGAATTGCCCGATCATGAGATGCCCGATCCGAAACTGCCGGATCGTGAACTGCCCAATCCTGAACTTCCAGATCCTGAACTGCCTGATCCAGAACTGTCCCATCCTGAACTGCCCGATCCTGAACTGCCCGATCCAGAACTGCCCGATCCCGAACTGCCCGATCCTGAACTGCCAGATCCTGAAATGCCAGATCCTGAACTGGCTGATCCTGAACTGCCCGATCCTAAACTGCCCGATCCGGAAATGCCCGATCCTGAACTGCCCGATCCTGAACTGCCCGATCCTGAATGCCCGATCTTGAACTGCCTGATCCGGAACTGCCCGATCCTGAGCTGCCCAATCCTGAGCTGCCGGATCGTGAACTGCCCATTCCTGAACTTCCCGAACCAGAACTGCCTGATCCAGAACTGTACAATATTGAACTGCCCGATCCTGAACTGTCCGATCCAGAACTGCCCAATCCGGAACCGCCTGATCCTGAACTGCTGGATCCTGAAATGCCGGATACTGAACTGCCCGATCTTGAACTGCCAGATCCTGAACTGCCCGATCATGAACTGCCGGATCTTGAACTGCCCGATTCTGAACTGCCCGATGCTGAATTACTCGATCCTGAACTGCCTCATCCTGAACCGCCCGATCCTGAGCGGCGCGATGCTGAACATTTCCGATCCTGAACTGCCTGATCCTGAGCTTCCCAATCCTGAACTGCCCGATCCTGACCTGCCCGTTCCGCAACTGCCCGATCGTGAACTGCCCGATCCTGAACTGCCCGATCCAGAACTGCCCGATCCTGAATTGCCCGATCATGAGATACCCGATCCGAAACTGCCGGATCGTGAACTGCCCAATCCTGAACTTCCAGGTCCTGAACTGCCTGATCCAGAACTGTCCAATCCTGGACTGCCTGATCCTGAACTGCCCAATCCAGAACTTCCCGATCCCGAACTGCCCGATCCTGAACTGCCGGATCCTGAAATGCCCGATCCTGAACTGCCCGATCCTGAGCGGCGCGATCCTGAACATTCCCAATCCTGAACTGCCTGATCCTGAACTGCCCGATCCTGATCTGCCTGATCCGGAACTGCCGATCCTGAACTGCCCGATCCTGAACTGCCCGATCCTGAACTGCCTGATCCGGAACTGCCCTATCCTGAGCTGCCCTATCCTAAACTGCCGGATCGTGAACTGCCCTATCCTGAACTTCCCGATCCTGAACTGCCCGATCCGGAACTGCCCGATCCTGAACTGCCCGATCCTGAACTGCCCAATCTTGAACTGCCTGATCCGGAACTGCCCGATCCTGAGCTGCCCAATCCTGAGCTGCCGGATCGTGAACTGCCCATTCCTGAACTTCCCGAACCAGAACTGCCTGATCCAGAACTGTACAATATTGAACTGCCCGATCCTGAACTGTCCGATCCAGAACTGCCCGATCCGGAACCGCCTGATCCTGAACTGCTGGATCCTGAAATGCCGGATACTGAACTGCCCGATCTTGAACTGTCAGATCCTGAACTGCCCGATCATGAACTGCCGGATCTTGAACTGCCCGATTCTGAACTGCCCGATCCTGAATTACTCGATCCTGAACTGCCTCATCCTGAACCGCCCGATCCTGAGCGGCGCGATCCTGAACATTTCCGATCCTGAACTGCCTGATCCTGAGCTTCCCAATCCTGAACTGCCCGATCCTGACCTGCCCGTTCCGCAACTGCCCGATCGTGAACTGCCCGATCCTGAACTGCCCAATCCTGAACTGCCCGATCCTGAACTGCCCGATCCAGAACTGCCCGATCCTGAATTGCCCGATCATGAGATGCCCGATCCGAAACTGCCGGATCGTGAACTGCCCAATCCTGAACTTCCAGATCCTGAACTGCCTGATCCAGAACTGTCCCATCCTGAACTGCCCGATCCTGAACTGCCTGATCCAGAACTGCCCGATCCCAAACTGCCCGATCCTGAACTGCCAGATCCTGAAATGCCAGATCCTGAACTGGCTGATCCTGAACTGCCCGATCCTAAACTGCCCGATCCGGAACTGCCCGATCCTGAACTGCCCGATCCTGAACTGCCCGATCCTGAATGCCCGATCTTGAACTGCCTGATCCGGAACTGCCCGATCCTGAGCTGCCCAATCCTGAGCTACCGGATCGTGAACTGCCCATTCCTGAACTTCCCGAACCAGAACTGCCTGATCCAGAACTGTACAATATTGAACTGCCCGATCCTGAACTGTCCGATCCAGAACTGCCCAATCCGGAACCGCCTGATCCTGAACTGCTGGATCCTGAAATGCCGGATACTGAACTGCCCGATCTTGAACTGCCAGATCCTGAACTGCCCGATCATGAACTGCCGGATCTTGAACTGCCCGATTCTGAACTGCCCGATGCTGAATTACTCGATCCTGAACTGCCTCATCCTGAACCGCCCGATCCTGAGCGGCGCGATGCTGAACATTTCCGATCCTGAACTGCCTGATCCTGAGCTTCCCAATCCTGAACTGCCCGATCCTGACCTGCCCGTTCCGCAACTGCCCGATCGTGAACTGCCCGATCCTGAACTGCCCGATCCAGAACTGCCCGATCCTGAATTGCCCGATCATGAGATACCCGATCCGAAACTGCCGGATCGTGAACTGCCCAATCCTGAACTTCCAGGTCCTGAACTGCCTGATCCAGAACTGTCCAATCCTGAACTGCCCGATCCAGAACTGCCAGATCCTGAACTGCCCGATCCTGAACTGCCGGATCCTCAAATGCCCGATCCTGAACTGACAGATCCTGAACTGCCCGATCCAGAACTGCCGGATCCTGAACTGCCCGATCCCGAACTACCCGATCCTGAACCGCTCGATCCTGAACTGCCTCATCCTGAACTGCCCGATCCTGAGCGGCGCGATCCTGAACATTACCAATCCTGAACTGCCTGATCCTGAACTGCCTGATCCGGAACTGCCCGATCCTGAGCTGCCCGATCCTAAACTGCCGGATCTTGAACTGCCCAATCCTGAACTTCCCGATCCTGAACTGCCCGATCCTGAACTGTCCGATCCTGAACTGCCCGATCCTGAACTGCCCGATCCTGAATGCCCGATCTTGAACTGCCTGATCCGGAACTGCCCGATCCTGAGCTGCCCAATCCTGAGCTGCCGGATCGTGAACTGCCCATTCCTGAACTTCCCGAACCAGAACTGCCTGATCCAGAACTGTACAATATTGAACTGCCCGATCCTGAACTGTCCGATCCAGAACTGCCTGATCCAGAACCGCCTGATCCTGAACTGCTGGATCCTGAAATGCCGGATACTGAACTGCCCGATCTTGAACTGCCAGATCCTGAACTGCCCGATCATGAACTGCCGGATCTTGAACTGCCCGATTCTGAACTGCCCGATGCTGAATTATTCGATCCTGAACTGCCTCATCCTGAACCGCCCGATCCTGAGCGGCGCGATCCTGAACATTTCCGATCCTGAACTGCCTGATCCTGAGCTTCCCAATCCTGAACTGCCCGATCCTGACCTGCCCGTTCCGCAACTGCCCGATCGTGAACTGCCTGATCCTGAACTGCCCAATCCTGAACTGCCCGATCCTGAACTGCCCGATCCAGAACTGCCCGATCCTGAATTGCCCGATCATGAGATGCCCGATCCGAAACTGCCGGATCGTGAACTGCCCAATCCTGAACTTCCAGATCCTGAACTGCCTGATCCAGAACTGTCCAATCCTGAACTGCCCGATCCTGAACTGCCCGATCCAGAACTGCCAGATCCAGAACTGCCCGATCCTGAACTGCCGGATCCTGAAATGCCCGATCCTGAACTGCCAGATCCTGAACTGCCCGATCCGGAACTGCCGGATCCTGAACTGCCCGATCCCGAACTACCCGATCCTGAACTGCTCGATCCTGAACTGCCTCATCCTGAACTGCCCGATCCTGAGCGGCGCGATCCTGAACATTCCCAATCCTGAACTGCCTGATCCTGAACTGCCTGATCCGGAACTGCCCGATCCTGAGCTGCCCGATCCTAAACTGCCGGATCGTGAACTGCCCAATCCTGAACTTCCCGATCCTGAACTGCCCGATCCTGAACTGTCCGATCCTGAACTGCTCGAGCCTGAACTGCCCGATCCGGAACTGCCCGATCCGGAACTGCCGGATCCTGAACTGTCGGATCCTGAGTGGCCCGATCCTGAACTGCCCGATCCTGAATGGCCCGATCCTGAACTGCCTGATACTGAGTTACCCGCTCCTGAACTGCCCGATCCTCAACTGCCCGATCCTGAACTGCCTGTTCCTGAACTGCCGGATCCTGAGCGGCCCGATCCTGAACTGCCCGATCCTGAGTGGCCCGATCCTGATCTGCCCGATCCGGAACTGCCCGATCCTGAGCTGCCCGATCCTAAACTGCCGGATCGTGAACTGCCCAATCCTGAACTTCCCGATCCTGAACTGCCGGAGCCTGAACTGCCCAATCCGGAACTGCCCGATCCGGAACTGCCGGATCCTGAACTGCCGGATCCTGAACTGCCCGATCTTGAACTGCCTGATCCTGAGTTACCTGATCCTGAACTGCTCGATCCTGAACTGCCCGATCCTGAACTGCACGATCCTGATCTGTCAGTTCCTGAACTGCCCGATCCTGAGCGGCCCGATCCTGAACTGCCCGATCCTGAGCGGCCCGATCCTGAACTGCCTGATCCAGAGTTGCCTGATCCTGAATGGCCCGATCCGGAACTGCCCAATCCTGAGCAGCCCGATCCTAAACTGCCGGATCGAGAACTGCCCAATCCTGAACTTCCCAATCCTGAACTGCCGGAGCCTGAACTGCCCGATCCGGAACTGCCCGATCCAGAACTACCGGATCCTGAACTGCCGGATCCTGAACTGCCTGATCTTGAACTGCCCGATCCTGAGTTACCTGATCCTGAACTGCCCGATCCTGAACTGCCCGATCCTGAACTGCCCGATCCTGAACTGCCTGTTCCTGAACTGCCCGATCCTGAGCGGCCCGATCCTGAACTGCCCGATCCTGAGCGGCCCAATACTGAACTGCCTGATCCTGAGTTGCCTGATCCTGAATGGCCCGATCCTGAACTGCTGATCATGAGCGGATGTTCCTGAACTGTCTGATTCTGAACTGCTCGATCCTGAACTGCTCGATCCTGAGCGATCCGATACTGAACTGCCCGATCCTGAACTTTGATATCCTGAGCTGCCCGATCCTGAACTTCCTGATCCTGAACTGCCTGATCCTCAACTTCCCGGTCCTGAACTTCCCAATCCTGAGTTACCTGACCTGAACTGCCCGATCCTGAACTGTCCGATCCTGAACTGCCGGATCCTGAACTACCCGATCTTGAACTGCATGATCCGGAACTGCCCAATCCTGAATTGCCCGATCCTGAACTGCCCGATACGGAACTCCCTGATCCTGAGCTTCCCAATGCTGAACTGCCCGATCGTGAACTTCCTGATCCTGAACTGCCTGATCCTGAACTGCCCTATCCTGAACTACCCGCTCCTGAGCTGCCCAATCCTGAGCTGCCGGATCGTGAACTGCCCAATCCTGAACTTCGTGATCCTGAACTGCCCGATCCTGAACTGTCCAATCCTGAATTGCCGATCCTGAGCGGCCCGTTCCTGAACTGCTCGATCCTGAACTGCTCGATCCTGAGTGGCCCAATCCTGAACTGCCAGATCCTGAACTGCCTGATCCTGAGCGGCCCGTTCCTGAACTGCCTGATCCTGAACTGCTCGATCCTGAACTGCTCGATCCTGAACTGCTCGATCCTGAGTGGCCCAATCCTGAACTGCATGATCCTGAACTTTCTGATACTGAGCTGCCCGATCCTGAACTTCCTGATGCTGAACTGCCCGATCCTGAACTTCCCAATCCTGAACTGCATGATCCTGAACTGCCTGATCCGGAACTGCCCGATCCTGAGATGCCCGATCCAAAACTGCCGGATCGTGAACTGCACAATCCTGAACTTCCCGATCCTGAACTGCCCGATCCAGAACTGCCCGATCCGGAACTGCCTGATCCTGAACTGCTGGATCCTGAAATGCCAGATCCTGAACTGGCTGATCCTGAACTGCCCGATCCTGAACTGCATGATCCGGAACTGCCCGATCCTGAATTACCCGATCCTGAACTGCCCGATCCGGAACTCCCTGATCCTGAGCTGCCCAATGCTGAACTGCCCGATCGTGAACTGCCTGATCCTGAACTGCCCGATCCTGAACTGCCCGATCCTGAATGCCCGATCTTGAACTGCCTGATCCGGAACTGCCCGATCCTGAGCTGCCGGATCGTGAACTGCCCATTCCTGAACTTCCCGAACCAGAACTGCCTGATCCAGAACTGTCCGATCCGGAACCGCCTGATCCTGAACTGCTGGATTCTGAAATGCCGGATACTGAACTGCCCGATCTTGAACTGCCAGATCCTGAACTGCCCAATCATGAACTGCCGGATCTTGAACTGCCCGATTCTGAACTGCCCGATCCTGAATTACTCGATCCTGAACTGCCTCATCCTGAACCGCCCGATCCTGAGCGGCGCGATCCTGAACATTTCCGATCCTGAACTGCCTGATCCTGAGCTTCCCAAACCTGAACTACCCGATCCTGACCTGCCCGTTCCTCAACTGCCCGATCGTGAACTGCCCGATCCTGAACTGCTGATCATGAGCGGATGTTCCTGAACTGTCTGATTCTGAACTGCTCAATCCTGAACTGCTCGATCCTGAGCGATCCGATACTGAACTGCCCGATCCTGAACTTTGATATCCTGAGCTGCCCGAACCTGAACTTCCTGATCCTGAACTGCCTGATCCTCAACTTCCCGGTCCTGAACTTCCCAATCCTGAGTTACCTGACCTGAACTGCCCAATCCTGAACTGTCCGATCCTGAACTGCCGGATCCTGAACTACCCGATCTTGAACTGCATGATCCGGAACTGCCCAATCCTGAATTGCCCGATCCTGAACTGCCCGATACGGAACTCCCTGATCCTGAGCTGCCCAATGCTGAACTGCCCGATCATGAACTTCCTGATCCTGAACTGCCTGATCCTGAACTGCCCTATCCTGAACTACCCGCTCCTGAGCTGCCCAATCCTGAGCTGCCGGATCGTGAACTGCCCAATCCTGAACTTCGTGATCCTGAACTGCCCGATCCTGAACTGTCCAATCCTGAATTGCCGATCCTGAGCGGCCCGTTCCTGAACTGCTCGATCCTGAACTGCTCGATCCTGAGTGGCCCAATCCTGAACTGCCAGATCCTGAACTGCCTGATCCTGAGCGGCCCGTTCCTGAACTGCCTGATCCTGAACTGCTCGATCCTGAACTGCTCGATCCTGAACTGCTCGATCCTGAGTGGCCCAATCCTGAACTGCATGATCCTGAACTTTCTGATACTGAGCTGCCCGATCCTGAACTTCCTGATGCTGAACTGCCCGATCCTGAACTTCCCAATCCTGAACTGCATGATCCTGAACTGCCTGATCCGGAACTGCCCGATCCTGAGATGCCCGATCCAAAACTGCCGGATCGTGAACTGCACAATCCTGAACTTCCCGATCCTGAACTGCCCGATCCAGAACTGCCCGATCCGGAACTGCCTGATCCTGAACTGCTGGATCCTGAAATGCCAGATCCTGAACTGGCTGATCCTGAACTGCCCGATCCTGAACTGCATGATCCGGAACTGCCCGATCCTGAATTACCCGATCCTGAACTGCCCGATCCGGAACTCCCTGATCCTGAGCTGCCCAATGCTGAACTGCCCGATCGTGAACTGCCTGATCCTGAACTGCCCGATCCTGAACTGCCCGATCCTGAATGCCCGATCTTGAACTGCCTGATCCGGAACTGCCCGATCCTGAGCTGCCGGATCGTGAACTGCCCATTCCTGAACTTCCCGAACCAGAACTGCCTGATCCAGAACTGTCCGATCCGGAACCGCCTGATCCTGAACTGCTGGATTCTGAAATGCGATCCAGAACTGTCCGATCCGGAACCGCCTGATCCTGAACTGCTGGATTCTGAAATGCCGGATACTGAACTGCCCGATCTTGAACTGCCAGATCCTGAACTGCCCAATCATGAACTGCCGGATCTTGAACTGCCCGATTCTGAACTGCCCGATCCTGAATTACTCGATCCTGAACTGCCTCATCCTGAACCGCCCGATCCTGAGCGGCGCGATCCTGAACATTTCCGATCCTGAACTGCCTGATCCTGAGCTTCCCAATCCTGAACTACCCGATCCTGACCTGCCCGTTCCGCAACTGCCCGATCGTGAACTGCCCGATCCTGAACTGCCCAATCCTGAACTGCCCGATCCTGAACTGCCCGATCCAGAACTGCCCGATCCTGAATTGCCCGATCATGAGATGCCCGATCCGAAACTGCCGGATCGTGAACTGCCCAATCCTGAACTTCCAGATCCTGAACTGTCTGATCCAGAACTGTCCAATCCTGAACTGCCTGATCCCGAACTACCCGATCCTGAACTGCTCGATCCTGAACTGCCTCATCCTGAACTGCCCGATCCTGAGCGGCGCGATCCTGAACATTCCCAATCCTGAACTGCCTGATCCTGAACTGCCCGATCCTGATCTGCCCAATCCGGAACTGCCCGATCCTGAACTGCCTGATCCGGAACTGCCCTATCCTGAACTGCCGGATCCTGAGTGGCCCGATCCTGAACTGCCCGATCCTGAACGGCCCGATCCTGAACTGCCTGATACTGAGTTGCCTGATCCTGAATGGCCCGATCCTGAACTGCCGGATCCTGAGCGGCCCGATCCTGAACTGCCCGATCCTGAGTGGCCCGATCCTGATCTGCCCGATCCGGAACTGCCCGATCCTGAGCTGCCCGATCCTAAACTGCCGGATCGTGAAATGCCCAATCCTGAACTTCCCGATCCTGAACTGCCGGAGCCTGAACTGCCCAATCCGGAACTGCCCGATCCGGAACTGCCGGATCCTGAACTGCCGGATCCTGAACTGCCCGATCTTGAACTGCCCGATCCTGAGTTACCTGATCCTGAACTGCCAGATCCTGAACTGCCCGATCCTGAACTGCACGATCTTGATCTGTCAGTTCCTGAACTGCTCGATCCTGAACTGCTCGATCATGAGCGGCCAGATCCTTAACTGCCTGATCCTGAACTTCGATATCCTGAGCTGCCCAATCCTGAACTTCCTGATCTTGAACTGCCTGATCCTGAACTTCCTGATCCTGAACTTCCCAATCCTGAGTTACCTGACCTGAACTGCCCGATCCTGAACTGCCCGATCTTGAACTGCAGGATACTGAACTGCCTGATCTTGAACTGCCTGATCCTGAACTGCATGATCCGGGACTGCCCAATCCTGAATAGCCCGATCCTGAACTGCCCGATCCGGAACTCCCTGATCGTGAGCTGCCCAATGCTGAACTGCCCGATCGTGAACTTCCTGATCCTGAACTGCCTGATCCTGAACTGTCCTATCCTGAACTGCCCGCTCCTGAGCTGCCCAATCCTGAGCTGCCGAATCGTGAACTGCCCAATCCTGAACTTCGTGAGCCTGAACTGCCCGATCCTGAACTGTCCAATCCTGAATTGCCGATCCTGAGCGGCACGTTCCTGAACTGCTCGATCCTGAACTGCCCGATCCTGAGCGGCCCGATACTGAACTGCCTGATCCTGAGTTGCCTGATCCTGAATGGCCCGATCCGGAACTGCCCGATCCTGAGCGGCCCGATCCTAAACTGCCGGATCGAGAACTGCCCAATCCTGAACTTCCCAATCCTGAACTGCCGGAGCCTGAACTGCCCGATCCGGAACTGCCCGATCCAGAACTGCCGGATCCTGAACTGCCGGATCCTGAACTGCCTGATCTTGAACTGCCCGATCCTGAGTTACCTGATCCTGAACTGCCCGATCCTGAACTGCCCGATCCTGAACTGCCCGATCCTGAACTGCCTGTTCCTGAACTGCCCGATCCTGAGCGGCCCAATCCTGAACTGCCCGATCCTGAGCGGCCCAATACTGAACTACCTGATCCTGAGTTGCCTGATCCTGAATGGCCCGATCCTGAACTGCTGATCATGAGCGGCCCGTTCCTGAACTGTCTGATTCTGAACTGCTCGATCCTGAACTGCTCGATCCTGAGCGACCCGATACTGAACTGCCCGATCCTGAACTTTGATATCCTGAGCTGCCCGATCCTGAACTTCCTGATCCTGAACTGCCTGATCCTCAACTTCCCGATCCTGAGCTTCCCAATCCTGAGTTACCTGACCTGAACTGCCCGATCCTGAACTGTCCGATCCTGAACTGCCGGATCCTGAACTACCCGATCTTGAACTGCATGATCCGGAACTGCCCAATCCTGAATTGCCCGATCCTGAACTGCCCGATCCGGAACTCCCTGATCCTGAGCTGCCCAATGCTGAACTGCCCGATCGTGAACTTCCTGATCCTGAACTGCCTGATCCTGAACTGTCCTATCCTGAACTGCCCGCTCCTGAGCTGCCCAATCCTGAGCTGCCGGATCGTGAACTGCCCAATCCTGAACTTCGTGATCCTGAACTGCCCGATCCTGAACTGTCCAATCCTGAATTGCCGATCCTGAGCGGCACGTTCCTGAACTGCTCGATCCTGAACTGCTCGATCCTGAGTGGCCCAATCCTGAACTGCCAGATCCTGAACTGCCCGATCCTGAGCGGCCCGTTCCTGAACTGCCTGATCCTGCACTGCTCGATCCTGAACTGCTCGATCCTGAACTGCTCGATCCTGAGTGGCCCAATCCTGAACTGCATGATCCTGAACTTTCTGATACTGAGCTGCCCGATCCTGAACTTCCTGATGCTGAACTGCCCGATCCTGAACTGCCTGATCCTGAACTGCCTGATCCGGAACTGCCCGATCCTGAGCTGCCCGATCCTAAACTGCCGGATCGTGAACTGCCCAATCCTGAACTTCCCGATCCTGAACTGTCCGATCCGGAACTGCCCGATCCTGAACTGCCCGATCCTGAACTGCCCGATCCTGAATGCCCGATCTTGAACTGCCTGATCCGGAACTGCCCGATCCTGAGCTGCCCAATCCTGAGCTGCCGGATCGTGAACTGCCCATTCCTGAACTTCCCGAACCAGAACTGCCTGATCCAGAACTGTACAATATTGAACTGCCCGATCCTGAACTGTCCGATCCAGAAATGCCTGATCCAGAACCGCCTGATCCTGAACTGCTGGATCCTGAAATGCCGGATACTGAACTGCCCGATCTTGAACTGCCAGATCCTGAACTGCCCGATCATGAACTGCCGGATCTTGAACTGCCCGATTCTGAACTGCCCGATGCTGAATTATTCGATCCTGAACTGCCTCATCCTGAACCGCCCGATCCTGAGCGGCGCGATCCTGAACATTTCCGATCCTGAACTGCCTGATCCTGAGCTTCCCAATCCTGAACTGCCCGATCCTGACCTGCCCGTTCCGCAACTGCCCGATCGTGAACTGCCCGATCCTGAACTGCCCAATCCTGAACTGCCCGATCCTGAACTGCCCGATCCAGAACTGCCCGATCCTGAATTGCCCGATCATGAGATGCCCGATCCGAAACTGCCGGATCGTGAACTGCCCAATCCTGAACTTCCAGATCCTGAACTGCCTGATCCAGAACTGTCCAATCCTGAACTGCCCGATCCTGAACTGCCCGATCCAGAACTGCCAGATCCAGAACTGCCCGATCCTGAACTGCCGGATCCTGAAATGCCCGATCCTGAACTGCCAGATCCTGAACTGCCCGATCCGGAACTGCCGGATCCTGAACTGCCCGATCCCGAACTACCCGATCCTGAACTGCTCGATCCTGAACTGCCTCATCCTGAACTGCCCGATCCTGAGCGGCGCGATCCTGAACATTCCCAATCCTGAACTGCCTGATCCTGAACTGCCTGATCCGGAACTGCCCGATCATGAGCTGCCCGATCCTAAACTGCCGGATCGTGAACTGCCCAATCCTGAACTTCCCGATCCTGAACTGCCCGATCCTGAACTGTCCG
Source organism: Pristiophorus japonicus (assembly GCF_044704955.1). Classification (NCBI taxonomy): domain Eukaryota; kingdom Metazoa; phylum Chordata; class Chondrichthyes; family Pristiophoridae; genus Pristiophorus; species Pristiophorus japonicus. Next base: position 107,581,424 of record NC_091977.1, read on the forward strand.
ATCCTGAACTGCTCGAGCCTGAACTGCCCGATCCGAAACTGCCCGATCCGGAACTGCCGGATCCTGAACTGCCGGATCCTGAGTGGCCCGATCCTGAACTGCCCGATCCTGAACGGCCCGATCCTGAACTGCCTGATACTGAGTTGCCTGATCCTGAATGGCCCGATCCTGAACTGCTGATCATGAGCGGCCCGTTCCTGAACTGCCCGATCCTGAGTTACCCGCTCCTGAACTGCCCGATCCTGAACTGCCCTATCCTGAACTGCCTGTTCCTGAACTGCCGGATCCTGAGCGGCCCGATCCTGAACTGCCCGATCCTGAGTGGCCCGATCCTGATCTGCCCGATCCGGAACTGCCCGATCCTGAGCTGCCCGATCCTAAACTGCCGGATCCTGAACTTCCCGATCCTGAACTGCCGGAGCCTGAACTGCCCAATCCAGAACTGCCCGATCCGGAACTGCCGGATCCTGAACTGCCGGATCCTGAACTGCCCGATCTTGAACTGCCTGATCCTGAGTTACCTGATCCTGAACTGCCCGATCCTGAACTGCCCGATCCTGAACTGCACGATCCTGATCTGTCAGTTCCTGAACTGCCCGATCCTGAGCGGCCCGATCCTGAACTGCCCGATCCTGAGCGGCCCGATCCTGAACTGCCTGATCCTGAGTTGCCTGATCCTGAATGGCCCGATCCGGAACTGCCCAATCCTGAGCAGCCCGATCCTAAACTGCCGGATCGAGAACTGCCCAATCCTGAACTTCCCAATCCTGAACTGCCGGAGCCTGAACTGCCCGATCCGGAACTGCCCGATCCAGAACTGCCGGATCCTGAACTGCCGGATCCTGAACTGCCTGATCTTGAACTGCCCGATCCTGAGTTACCTGATCCTGAACTGCCCGATCCTGAACTGCCCGATCCTGAACTGCCCGATCCTGAACTGCCTGTTCCTGAACTGCCCGATCCTGAGCGGCCCGATCCTGAACTGCCCGATCCTGAGCGGCCCAATACTGAACTGCCTGATCCTGAGTTGCCTGATCCTGAATGGCCCGATCCTGAACTGCTGATCATGAGCGGCCCGTTCCTGAACTGTCTGATTCTGAACTGCTCGATCCTGAACTGCTCGATCCTGAGCGACCCGATACTGAACTGCCCGATCCTGAACTTTGATATCCTGAGCTGCCCGATCCTGAACTTCCTGATCCTGAACTGCCTGATCCTCAACTTCCCGGTCCTGAACTTCCCAATCCTGAGTTACCTGACCTGAACTGCCCGATCCTGAACTGTCCGATCCTGAACTGCCGGATCCTGAACTACCCGATCTTGAACTGCATGATCCGGAACTGCCCAATCCTGAATTGCCCGATCCTGAACTGCCCGATACGGAACTCCCTGATCCTGAGCTGCCCAATGCTGAACTGCCCGATCGTGAACTTCCTGATCCTGAACTGCCTGATCCTGAACTGCCCTATCCTGAACTATCCGCTCCTGAGCTGCCCAATCCTGAGCTGCCGGATCGTGAACTGCCCAATCCTGAACTTCGTGATCCTGAACTGCCCGATCCTGAACTGTCCAATCCTGAATTGCCGATCCTGAGCGGCCCATTCCTGAACTGCTCGATCCTGAACTGCTCGATCCTGAGTGGCCCAATCCTGAACTGCCAGATCCTGAACTGCCCGATCCTGAGCGGCCCGTTCCTGAACTGCCTGATCCTGAACTGCTCGATCCTGAACTGCTCGATCCTGAACTGCTCGATCCTGAGTGGCCCAATCCTGAACTGCATGATCCTGAACTTTCTGATCCTGAGCGGCCCGATCCTGAACTTCCTGATGCTGAACTGCCCGATCCTGAACTTCCCAATCCTGAACTGCATGATCCTGAACTGCCTGATCCGGAACTGCCCGATCCTGAGATGCCCGATCCAAAACTGCCGGATCGTGAACTGCACAATCCTGAACTTCCCGATCCTGAACTGCCCGATCCAGAACTGCCCGATCCGGAACTGCCTGATCCTGAACTGCTGGATCCTGAAATGCCAGATCCTGAACTGGCTGATCCTGAACTGCCCGATCCTGAACTGCATGATCCGGAACTGCCCGATCCTGAATTACCCGATCCTGAACTGCCCGATCCGGAACTCCCTGATCCTGAGCTGCCCAATGCTGAACTGCCCGATCGTGAACTGCCTGATCCTGAACTGCCCGATCCTGAACTGCCCGATCCTGAATGCCCGATCTTGAACTGCCTGATCCGGAACTGCCCGATCCTGAGCTGCCGGATCGTGAACTGCCCATTCCTGAACTTCCCGAACCAGAACTGCCTGATCCAGAACTGTCCGATCCGGAACCGCCTGATCCTGAACTGCTGGATTCTGAAATGCCGGATACTGAACTGCCCGATCTTGAACTGCCAGATCCTGAACTGCCCAATCATGAACTGCCGGATCTTGAACTGCCCGTTTCTGAACTGCCCGATCCTGAATTACTCGATCCTGAACTGCCTCATCCTGAACCGCCCGATCCTGAGCGGCGCGATCCTGAACATTTCCGATCCTGAACTGCCTGATCCTGAGCTTCCCAAACCTGAACTACCCGATCCTGACCTGCCCGTTCCTCAACTGCCCGATCGTGAACTGCCCGATCCTGAACTGCTGATCATGAGCGGATGTTCCTGAACTGTCTGATTCTGAACTGCTCGATCCTGAACTGCTCGATCCTGAGCGATCCGATACTGAACTGCCCGATCCTGAACTTTGATATCCTGAGCTGCCCGATCCTGAACTTCCTGATCCTGAACTGCCTGATCCTCAACTTCCCGGTCCTGAACTTCCCAATCCTGAGTTACCTGACCTGAACTGCCCAATCCTGAACTGTCCGATCCTGAACTGCCGGATCCTGAACTACCCGATCTTGAACTGCATGATCCGGAACTGCCCAATCCTGAATTGCCCGATCCTGAACTGCCCGATACGGAACTCCCTGATCCTGAGCTGCCCAATGCTGAACTGCCCGATCATGAACTTCCTGATCCTGAACTGCCTGATCCTGAACTGCCCTATCCTGAACTACCCGCTCCTGAGCTGCCCAATCCTGAGCTGCCGGATCGTGAACTGCCCAATCCTGAACTTCGTGATCCTGAACTGCCCGATCCTGAACTGTCCAATCCTGAATTGCCGATCCTGAGCGGCCCGTTCCTGAACTGCTCGATCCTGAACTGCTCGATCCTGAGTGGCCCAATCCTGAACTGCCAGATCCTGAACTGCCTGATCCTGAGCGGCCCGTTCCTGAACTGCCTGATCCTGAACTGCTCGATCCTGAACTGCTCGATCCTGAACTGCTCGATCCTGAGTGGCCCAATCCTGAACTGCATGATCCTGAACTTTCTGATACTGAGCTGCCCGATCCTGAACTTCCTGATGCTGAACTGCCCGATCCTGAACTTCCCAATCCTGAACTGCATGATCCTGAACTGCCTGATCCGGAACTGCCCGATCCTGAGATGCCCGATCCAAAACTGCCGGATCGTGAACTGCACAATCCTGAACTTCCCGATCCTGAACTGCCCGATCCAGAACTGCCCGATCCGGAACTGCCTGATCCTGAACTGCTGGATCCTGAAATGCCAGATCCTGAACTGGCTGATCCTGAACTGCCCGATCCTGAACTGCATGATCCGGAACTGCCCGATCCTGAATTACCCGATCCTGAACTGCCCGATCCGGAACTCCCTGATCCTGAGCTGCCCAATGCTGAACTGCCCGATCGTGAACTGCCTGATCCTGAACTGCCCGATCCTGAACTGCCCGATCCTGAATGCCCGATCTTGAACTGCCTGATCCGGAACTGCCCGATCCTGAGCTGCCGGATCGTGAACTGCCCATTCCTGAACTTCCCGAACCAGAACTGCCTGATCCAGAACTGTCCGATCCGGAACCGCCTGATCCTGAACTGCTGGATTCTGAAATGCCAGATACTGAACTGCCCGATCTTGAACTGCCAGATCCTGAACTGCCCAATCATGAACTGCCGGATCTTGAACTGCCCGATTCTGAACTGCCCGATCCTGAATTACTCGATCCTGAACTGCCTCATCCTGAACCGCCCGATCCTGAGCGGCGCGATCCTGAACATTTCCGATCCTGAACTGCCTGATCCTGAGCTTCCCAATCCTGAACTACCCGATCCTGACCTGCCCGTTCCGCAACTGCCCGATCGTGAACTGCCCGATCCTGAACTGCCCAATCCTGAACTGCCCGATCCTGAACTGCCCGATCCAGAACTGCCCGATCCTGAATTGCCCGATCATGAGATGCCCGATCCGAAACTGCCGGATCGTGAACTGCCCAATCCTGAACTTCCAGATCCTGAACTGTCTGATCCAGAACTGTCCAATCCTGAACTGCCTGATCCCGAACTACCCGATCCTGAACTGCTCGATCCTGAACTGCCTCATCCTGAACTGCCCGATCCTGAGCGGCGCGATCCTGAACATTCCCAATCCTGAACTGCCTGATCCTGAACTGCCCGATCCTGATCTGCCCAATCCGGAACTGCCCGATCCTGAACTGCCTGATCCGGAACTGCCCTATCCTGAACTGCCGGATCCTGAGTGGCCCGATCCTGAACTGCCCGATCCTGAACGGCCCGATCCTGAACTGCCTGATACTGAGTTGCCTGATCCTGAATGGCCCGATCCTGAACTGCTGATCATGAGCGGCCCGTTCCTGAACTGCCCGATCCTGAGTTACCCGCTCCTGAACTGCCTGATCCTAAACTGCCCGATCCTGAACTGCCTGTTCCTGAACTGCCGGATCCTGAGCGGCCCGATCCTGAACTGCCCGATCCTGAGTGGCCCGATCCTGATCTGCCCGATCCGGAACTGCCCGATCCTGAGCTGCCCGATCCTAAACTGCCGGATCGTGAAATGCCCAATCCTGAACTTCCCGATCCTGAACTGCCGGAGCCTGAACTGCCCAATCCGGAACTGCCCGATCCGGAACTGCCGGATCCTGAACTGCCGGATCCTGAACTGCCCGATCTTGAACTGCCCGATCCTGAGTTACCTGATCCTGAACTGCCAGATCCTGAACTGCCCGATCCTGAACTGCACGATCTTGATCTGTCAGTTCCTGAACTGCTCGATCCTGAACTGCTCGATCATGAGCGGCCAGATCCTGAACTGCCTGATCCTGAACTTCGATATCCTGAGCTGCCCGATCCTGAACTTCCTGATCTTGAACTGCCTGATCCTGAACTTCCTGATCCTGAACTTCCCAATCCTGAGTTACCTGACCTGAACTGCCCGATCCTGAACTGCCCGATCTTGAACTGCAGGATACTGAACTGCCTGATCTTGAACTGCCTGATCCTGAACTGCATGATCCGGGACTGCCCAATCCTGAATAGCCCGATCCTGAACTGCCCGATCCGGAACTCCCTGATCGTGAGCTGCCCAATGCTGAACTGCCCGATCGTGAACTTCCTGATCCTGAACTGCCTGATCCTGAACTGTCCTATCCTGAACTGCCCGCTCCTGAGCTGCCCAATCCTGAGCTGCCGAATCGTGAACTGCCCAATCCTGAACTTCGTGAGCCTGAACTGCCCGATCCTGAACTGTCCAATCCTGAATTGCCGATCCTGAGCGGCACGTTCCTGAACTGCTCGATCCTGAACTGCCCGATCCTGAGCGGCCCGATACTGAACTGCCTGATCCTGAGTTGCCTGATCCTGAATGGCCCGATCCGGAACTGCCCGATCCTGAGCGGCCCGATCCTAAACTGCCGGATCGAGAACTGCCCAATCCTGAACTTCCCAATCCTGAACTGCCGGAGCCTGAACTGCCCGATCCGGAACTGCCCGATCCAGAACTGCCGGATCCTGAACTGCCGGATCCTGAACTGCCTGATCTTGAACTGCCCGATCCTGAGTTACCTGATCCTGAACTGCCCGATCCTGAACTGCCCGATCCTGAACTGCCCGATCCTGAACTGCCTGTTCCTGAACTGCCCGATCCTGAGCGGCCCAATCCTGAACTGCCCGATCCTGAGCGGCCCAATACTGAACTACCTGATCCTGAGTTGCCTGATCCTGAATGGCCCGATCCTGAACTGCTGATCATGAGCGGCCCGTTCCTGAACTGTCTGATTCTGAACTGCTCGATCCTGAACTGCTCGATCCTGAGCGACCCGATACTGAACTGCCCGATCCTGAACTTTGATATCCTGAGCTGCCCGATCCTGAACTTCCTGATCCTGAACTGCCTGATCCTCAACTTCCCGATCCTGAGCTTCCCAATCCTGAGTTACCTGACCTGAACTGCCCGATCCTGAACTGTCCGATCCTGAACTGCCGGATCCTGAACTACCCGATCTTGAACTGCATGATCCGGAACTGCCCAATCCTGAATTGCCCGATCCTGAACTGCCCGATCCGGAACTCCCTGATCCTGAGCTGCCCAATGCTGAACTGCCCGATCGTGAACTTCCTGATCCTGAACTGCCTGATCCTGAACTGTCCTATCCTGAACTGCCCGCTCCTGAGCTGCCCAATCCTGAGCTGCCGGATCGTGAACTGCCCAATCCTGAACTTCGTGATCCTGAACTGCCCGATCCTGAACTGTCCAATCCTGAATTGCCGATCCTGAGCGGCACGTTCCTGAACTGCTCGATCCTGAACTGCTCGATCCTGAGTGGCCCAATCCTGAACGGCCAGATCCTGAACTGCCCGATCCTGAGCGGCCCGTTCCTGAACTGCCTGATCCTGCACTGCTCGATCCTGAACTGCTCGATCCTGAACTGCTCGATCCTGAGTGGCCCAATCCTGAACTGCATGATCCTGAACTTTCTGATACTGAGCTGCCCGATCCTGAACTTCCTGATGCTGAACTGCCCGATCCTGAACTTCCCAATCCTGAACTGCATGATCCTGAACTGCCTGATCCGGAACTGCCCGATCCTGAGATGCCCGATCCGAAACTGCCGGATCGTGAACTGCACAATCCTGAACTTCCCGATCCTGAACTGCCCGATCCGGAACTGCCCGATCCTGAACTGCCCGATCCTGAACTGCCCGATCCTGAATGCCCGATCTTGAACTGCCTGATCCGGAACTGCCCGATCCTGAGCTGCCCAATCCTGAGCTGCCGGATCGTGAACTGCCCATTCCTGAACTTCCCGAACCAGAACTGCCTGATCCAGAACTGTACAATACTGAACTGCCCGATCCTGAACTGTCCGATCCAGAACTGCCTGATCCAGAACCGCCTGATCCTGAACTGCTGGATCCTGAAATGCCGGATACTGAACTGCCCGATCTTGAACTGCCAGATCCTGAACTGCCCGATCATGAACTGCCGGATCTTGAACTGCCCGATTCTGAACTGCCCGATGCTGAATTATTCGATCCTGAACTGCCTCATCCTGAACCGCCCGATCCTGAGCGGCGCGATCCTGAACATTTCCGATCCTGAACTGCCTGATCCTGAGCTTCCCAATCCTGAACTGCCCAATCCTGACCTGCCCGTTCCGCAACTGCCCGATCGTGAACTGCCCGATCCTGAACTGCCCAATCCTGAACTGCCCGATCCTGAACTGCCCGATCCAGAACTGCCCGATCCTGAATTGCCCGATCATGAGATGCCCGATCCGAAACTGCCGGATCGTGAACTGCCCAATCCTGAACTTCCAGATCCTGAACTGCCTGATCCAGAACTGTCCAATCCTGAACTGCCCGATCCTGAACTGCCCGATCCAGAACTGCCAGATCCAGAACTGCCCGATCCTGAACTGCCGGATCCTGAAATGCCCGATCCTGAACTGCCAGATCCTGAACTGCCCGATACGGAACTGCCGGATCCTGAACTGCCCGATCCCGAACTACCCGATCCTGAACTGCTCGATCCTGAACTGCCTCATCCTGAACTGCCCGATCCTGAGCGGCGCGATCCTGAACATTCCCAATCCTGAACTGCCTGATCCTGAACTGCCTGATCCGGAACTGCCCGATCCTGAGCTGCCCGATCCTAAACTGCCGGATCGTGAACTGCCCAATCCTGAACTTCCCGATCCTGAACTGCCCGATCCTGAACTGTCCGATCCTGAACTGCTCGAGCCTGAACTGCCCGATCCGAAACTGCCCGATCCGGAACTGCCGGATCCTGAACTGCCGGATCCTGAGTGGCCCGACCCTGAACTGCCCGATCCTGAACGGCCCGATCCTGAACTGCCTGATACTGAGTTGCCTGATCCTGAATGGCCCGATCCTGAACTGCTGATCATGAGCGGCCCGTTCCTGAACTGCCCGATCCTGAGTTACCCGCTCCTGAACTGCCCGATCCTGAACTGCCCTATCCTGAACTGCCTGTTCCTGAACTGCCGGATCCTGAGCGGCCCGATCCTGAACTGCCCGATCCTGAGTGGCCCGATCCTGATCTGCCCGATCCGGAACTGCCCGATCCTGAGCTGCCCGATCCTAAACTGCCGGATCCTGAACTTCCCGATCCTGAACTGCCGGAGCCTGAACTGCCCAATCCGGAACTGCCCGATCCGGAACTGCCGGATCCTGAACTGCCGGATCCTGAACTGCCCGATCTTGAACTGCCTGATCCTGAGTTACCTGATCCTGAACTGCCCGATCCTGAACTGCCCGATCCTGAACTGCACGATCCTGATCTGTCAGTTCCTGAACTGCCCGATCCTGAGCGGCCCGATCCTGAACTGCCCGATCCTGAGCGGCCCGATCCTGAACTGCCTGATCCTGAGTTGCCTGATCCTGAATGGCCCGATCTGGAACTGCCCAATCCTGAGCAGCCCGATCCTAAACTGCCGGATCGAGAACTGCCCAATCCTGAACTTCCCAATCCTGAACTGCCGGAGCCTGAACTGCCCGATCCGGAACTGCCCGATCCAGAACTGCCGGATCCTGAACTGCCGGATCCTGAACTGCCTGATCTTGAACTGCCCGATCCTGAGTTACCTGATCCTGAACTGCCCGATCCTGAACTGCCCGATCCTGAACTGCCCGATCCTGAACTGCCTGTTCCTGAACTGCCCGATCCTGAGCGGCCCGATCCTGAACTGCCCGATCCTGAGCGGCCCAATACTGAACTGCCTGATCCTGAGTTGCCTGATCCTGAATGGCCCGATCCTGAACTGCTGATCATGAGCGGATGTTCCTGAACTGTCTGATTCTGAACTGCTCGATCCTGAACTGCTCGATCCTGAGCGACCCGATACTGAACTGCCCGATCCTGAACTTTGATATCCTGAGCTGCCCGATCCTGAACTTCCTGATCCTGAACTGCCTGATCCTCAACTTCCCGGTCCTGAACTTCCCAATCCTGAGTTACCTGACCTGAACTGCCCGATCCTGAACTGTCCGATCCTGAACTGCCGGATCCTGAACTACCCGATCTTGAACTGCATGATCCGGAACTGCCCAATCCTGAATTGCCCGATCCTGAACTGCCCGATACGGAACTCCCTGATCCTGAGCTGCCCAATGCTGAACTGCCCGATCGTGAACTTCCTGATCCTGAACTGCCTGATCCTGAACTGCCCTATCCTGAACTACCCGCTCCTGAGCTGCCCAATCCTGAGCTGCCGGATCGTGAACTGCCCAATCCTGAACTTCGTGATCCTGAACTGCCCGATCCTGAACTGTCCAATCCTGAATTGCCGATCCTGAGCGGCCCGTTCCTGAACTGCTCGATCCTGAACTGCTCGGTCCTGAGTGGCCCAATCCTGAACTGCCAGATCCTGAACTGCCCGATCCTGAGCGGCCCGTTCCTGAACTGCCTGATCCTGAACTGCTCGATCCTGAACTGCTCGATCCTGAACTGCTCGATCCTGAGTGGCCCAATCCTGAACTGCATGATCCTGAACTTCCTGATCCTGAGCGGCCCGATCCTGAACTTCCTGATGCTGAACTGCCCGATCCTGAACTTCCCAATCCTGAACTGCATGATCCTGAACTGCCTGATCCGGAACTGCCCGATCCTGAGATGCCCGATCCAAAACTGCCGGATCGTGAACTGCACAATCCTGAACTTCCCGATCCTGAACTGCCCGATCCAGAACTGCCCGATCCGGAACTGCCTGATCCTCAACTGCTGGATCCTGAAATGCCAGATCCTGAACTGGCTGATCCTGAACTGCCCGATCCTGAACTGCATGATCCGGAACTGCCCGATCCTGAATTACCCGATCCTGAACTGCCCGATCCGGAACTCCCTGATCCTGAGCTGCCCAATGCTGAACTGCCCGATCGTGAACTGCCTGATCCTGAACTGCCCGATCCTGAACTGCCCGATCCTGAATGCCCGATCTTGAACTGCCTGATCCGGAACTGCCCGATCCTGAGCTGCCGGATCGAGAACTGCCCATTCCTGAACTTCCCGAACCAGAACTGCCTGATCCAGAACTGTCCGATCCGGAACCGCCTGATCCTGAACTGCTGGATTCTGAAATGCCGGATACTGAACTGCCCGATCTTGAACTGCCAGATCCTGAACTGCCCGATCATGAACTGCCGGATCTTGAACTGCCCGATTCTGAACTGCCCGATCCTGAATTACTCGATCCTGAACTGCCTGATCCTGAGCTTCCCAATCCTGAACTACCCGATCCTGACCTGCCCGTTCTGCAACTGCCCGATCGTGAACTGCCCGATCCTGAACTGCCCAATCCTGAACTGCCCGATCCTGAACTGCCCGATCCAGAACTGCCCGATCCTGAATTGCCCGATCATGAGATGCCCGATCCGAAACTGCCGGATCGTGAACTGCCCAATCCTGAACTTCCAGATCCTGAACTGCCTGATCCAGAACTGTCCAATCCTGAACTGCCTGATCCCGAACTACCCGATCCTGAACTGCTCGATCCTGAACTGCCTCATCCTGAACTGCCCGATCCTGAGCGGCGCGATCCTGAACATTCCCAATCCTGAACTGCCTGATCCTGAACTGCCCGATCCTGATCTGCCCGATCCTGACCTGCCCGTTCCGCAACTGCCCGATCGTGAACTGCCCGATCCTGAACTGCCCAATCCTGAACTGCCCGATCCTGAACTGCCCGATCATGAACTGCCGGATCTTGAACTGCCCGATTCTGAACTGCCCGATCCTGAATTACTCGATCCTGAACTGCCTCATCCTGAACCGCCCGATCCTGAGCGGCGCGATCCTGAACATTTCCGATCCTGAACTGCCTGATCCTGAGCTTCCCAATCCTGAACTGCCCGATCCTGACCTGCCCGTTCCGCAACTGCCCGATCGTGAACTGCCCGATCCTGAACTGCCCAATCCTGAACTGCCCGATCCTGAACTGCCCGATCCAGAACTGCCCGATCCTGAGTTGCCTGATCCTGAATGGCCCGATCCGGAACTGCCCGATCCTGAGCGGCCCGATCCTAAACTGCCGGATCGTGAACTGCCCAATCCTGAACTTCCCCTTCCTGAACTGCCGGAGCCTGAACTGCCCGATCCGGAACTGCCTGATCTTGAACTGCCCGATCCTGAGTTACCTGATCCTGAACTGCCCGATCCTGAACTGCCCGATCCTGAACTGCCTGATCCAGAACTGTTTAATATTGAACTGCCCGATCCTGAACTGTCCGATCCAGAACTGCCCGATCCGGAACCGCCTGATCCTGAACTGCTGGATCTTGAACTGCCCGATCCTGAATTGCCTGATCATGAACTGCCGGATCTTGAACTGCCCGATTCTGAACTGCCCGATCCTGAATTACTCGATCCTGAACTGCCTCATCCTGAACCGCTCGATCCTGAGCGGCGCGATCCTGAACATTTCCGATCCTGAACTGCCTGATCCTGAGCTTCCCAATCCTGAACTGCCCGATCCTGACCTGCCCGTTCTGCAACTGCCCGATCGTGAACTGCCCGATCCTGAACTGCCCAATCCTGAACTGCCCGATCCTGAACTGCCCGATCCAGAACTGCCCGATCCTGAATTGCCCAATCATGAGATGCCCGATCCGAAACTGCCGGATCGTGATCTGCCCAATTCTGAACTTCCAGATCCTGAACTGCCTGATCCAGAACTGTCCAATCCTGGACTGCCTGATCCTGAACTGCCCGATCCAGAACTTCCCGATCCCGAACTGCCCGATCCTGAACTGCCGGATCCTGAAATGCCCGATCCTGAACTGCCCGATCCTGAGCGGCGCGATCCTGAACATTCCCAATCCTGAACTGCCTGATCCTGAACTGCCCGATCCTGATCTGCCTGATCCGGAACTGCCGATCCTGAACTGCCCGATCCTGAACTGCCCGATCCTGAACTGCCTGATCCGGAACTGCCCGATCCTGAGCGGCCCGATCCTAAACTGCCGGATCGTGAACTGCCCAATCCTGAACTTCCCCTTCCTGAACTGCCGGAGCCTGAACTGCCCGATCCGGAACTGCCTGATCTTGAACTGCCCGATCCTGAGTTACCTGATCCTGAACTGCCCGATCCTGAACTGCCCGATCCTGAACTGCCTGATCCAGAACTGTTTAATATTGAACTGCCCGATCCTGAACTGTCCGATCCAGAACTGCCCGATCCGGAACCGCCTGATCCTGAACTGCTGGATCTTGAACTGCCCGATCCTGAATTGCCTGATCATGAACTGCCGGATCTTGAACTGCCCGATTCTGAACTGCCCGATCCTGAATTACTCGATCCTGAACTGCCTCATCCTGAACCGCTCGATCCTGAGCGGCGCGATCCTGAACATTTCCGATCCTGAACTGCCTGATCCTGAGCTTCCCAATCCTGAACTGCCCGATCCTGACCTGCCCGTTCTGCAACTGCCCGATCGTGAACTGCCCGATCCTGAACTGCCCAATCCTGAACTGCCCGATCCTGAACTGCCCGATCCAGAACTGCCCGATCCTGAATTGCCCAATCATGAGATGCCCGATCCGAAACTGCCGGATCGTGATCTGCCCAATTCTGAACTTCCAGATCCTGAACTGCCTGATCCAGAACTGTCCAATCCTGGACTGCCTGATCCTGAACTGCCCGATCCAGAACTTCCCGATCCCGAACTGCCCGATCCTGAACTGCCGGATCCTGAAATGCCCGATCCTGAACTGCCCGATCCTGAGCGGCGCGATCCTGAACATTCCCAATCCTGAACTGCCTGATCCTGAACTGCCCGATCCTGATCTGCCTGATCCGGAACTGCCGATCCTGAACTGCCCGATCCTGAACTGCCCGATCCTGAACTGCCTGATCCGGAACTGCCCTATCCTGAGCTGCCCTATCCTAAACTGCCGGATCGTGAACTGCCCTATCCTGAACTTCCCGATCCTGAACTGCCCGATCCGGAACTGCCCGATCCTGAACTGCCCGATCCTGAACTGCCCAATCTTGAACTGCCTGATCCGGAACTGCCCGATCCTGAGCTGCCCAATCCTGAGCTGCCGGATCGTGAACTGCCCATTCCTGAACTTCCCGAACCAGAACTGCCTGATCCAGAACTGTACAATATTGAACTGCCCGATCCTGAACTGTCCGATCCAGAACTGCCCGATCCGGAACCGCCTGATCCTGAACTGCTGGATCCTGAAATGCCGGATACTGAACTGCCCGATCTTGAACTGTCAGATCCTGAACTGCCCGATCATGAACTGCCGGATCTTGAACTGCCCGATTCTGAACTGCCCGATCCTGAATTACTCGATCCTGAACTGCCTCATCCTGAACCGCCCGATCCTGAGCGGCGCGATCCTGAACATTTCCGATCCTGAACTGCCTGATCCTGAGCTTCCCAATCCTGAACTGCCCGATCCTGACCTGCCCGTTCCGCAACTGCCCGATCGTGAACTGCCCGATCCTGAACTGCCCAATCCTGAACTGCCCGATCCTGAACTGCCCGATCCAGAACTGCCCGATCCTGAATTGCCCGATCATGAGATGCCCGATCCGAAACTGCCGGATCGTGAACTGCCCAATCCTGAACTTCCAGATCCTGAACTGCCTGATCCAGAACTGTCCCATCCTGAACTGCCCGATCCTGAACTGCCCGATCCAGAACTGCCCGATCCCGAACTGCCCGATCCTGAACTGCCAGATCCTGAAATGCCAGATCCTGAACTGGCTGATCCTGAACTGCCCGATCCTAAACTGCCCGATCCGGAAATGCCCGATCCTGAACTGCCCGATCCTGAACTGCCCGATCCTGAATGCCCGATCTTGAACTGCCTGATCCGGAACTGCCCGATCCTGAGCTGCCCAATCCTGAGCTGCCGGATCGTGAACTGCCCATTCCTGAACTTCCCGAACCAGAACTGCCTGATCCAGAACTGTACAATATTGAACTGCCCGATCCTGAACTGTCCGATCCAGAACTGCCCAATCCGGAACCGCCTGATCCTGAACTGCTGGATCCTGAAATGCCGGATACTGAACTGCCCGATCTTGAACTGCCAGATCCTGAACTGCCCGATCATGAACTGCCGGATCTTGAACTGCCCGATTCTGAACTGCCCGATGCTGAATTACTCGATCCTGAACTGCCTCATCCTGAACCGCCCGATCCTGAGCGGCGCGATGCTGAACATTTCCGATCCTGAACTGCCTGATCCTGAGCTTCCCAATCCTGAACTGCCCGATCCTGACCTGCCCGTTCCGCAACTGCCCGATCGTGAACTGCCCGATCCTGAACTGCCCGATCCAGAACTGCCCGATCCTGAATTGCCCGATCATGAGATACCCGATCCGAAACTGCCGGATCGTGAACTGCCCAATCCTGAACTTCCAGGTCCTGAACTGCCTGATCCAGAACTGTCCAATCCTGGACTGCCTGATCCTGAACTGCCCAATCCAGAACTTCCCGATCCCGAACTGCCCGATCCTGAACTGCCGGATCCTGAAATGCCCGATCCTGAACTGCCCGATCCTGAGCGGCGCGATCCTGAACATTCCCAATCCTGAACTGCCTGATCCTGAACTGCCCGATCCTGATCTGCCTGATCCGGAACTGCCGATCCTGAACTGCCCGATCCTGAACTGCCCGATCCTGAACTGCCTGATCCGGAACTGCCCTATCCTGAGCTGCCCTATCCTAAACTGCCGGATCGTGAACTGCCCTATCCTGAACTTCCCGATCCTGAACTGCCCGATCCGGAACTGCCCGATCCTGAACTGCCCGATCCTGAACTGCCCAATCTTGAACTGCCTGATCCGGAACTGCCCGATCCTGAGCTGCCCAATCCTGAGCTGCCGGATCGTGAACTGCCCATTCCTGAACTTCCCGAACCAGAACTGCCTGATCCAGAACTGTACAATATTGAACTGCCCGATCCTGAACTGTCCGATCCAGAACTGCCCGATCCGGAACCGCCTGATCCTGAACTGCTGGATCCTGAAATGCCGGATACTGAACTGCCCGATCTTGAACTGTCAGATCCTGAACTGCCCGATCATGAACTGCCGGATCTTGAACTGCCCGATTCTGAACTGCCCGATCCTGAATTACTCGATCCTGAACTGCCTCATCCTGAACCGCCCGATCCTGAGCGGCGCGATCCTGAACATTTCCGATCCTGAACTGCCTGATCCTGAGCTTCCCAATCCTGAACTGCCCGATCCTGACCTGCCCGTTCCGCAACTGCCCGATCGTGAACTGCCCGATCCTGAACTGCCCAATCCTGAACTGCCCGATCCTGAACTGCCCGATCCAGAACTGCCCGATCCTGAATTGCCCGATCATGAGATGCCCGATCCGAAACTGCCGGATCGTGAACTGCCCAATCCTGAACTTCCAGATCCTGAACTGCCTGATCCAGAACTGTCCCATCCTGAACTGCCCGATCCTGAACTGCCTGATCCAGAACTGCCCGATCCCAAACTGCCCGATCCTGAACTGCCAGATCCTGAAATGCCAGATCCTGAACTGGCTGATCCTGAACTGCCCGATCCTAAACTGCCCGATCCGGAACTGCCCGATCCTGAACTGCCCGATCCTGAACTGCCCGATCCTGAATGCCCGATCTTGAACTGCCTGATCCGGAACTGCCCGATCCTGAGCTGCCCAATCCTGAGCTACCGGATCGTGAACTGCCCATTCCTGAACTTCCCGAACCAGAACTGCCTGATCCAGAACTGTACAATATTGAACTGCCCGATCCTGAACTGTCCGATCCAGAACTGCCCAATCCGGAACCGCCTGATCCTGAACTGCTGGATCCTGAAATGCCGGATACTGAACTGCCCGATCTTGAACTGCCAGATCCTGAACTGCCCGATCATGAACTGCCGGATCTTGAACTGCCCGATTCTGAACTGCCCGATGCTGAATTACTCGATCCTGAACTGCCTCATCCTGAACCGCCCGATCCTGAGCGGCGCGATGCTGAACATTTCCGATCCTGAACTGCCTGATCCTGAGCTTCCCAATCCTGAACTGCCCGATCCTGACCTGCCCGTTCCGCAACTGCCCGATCGTGAACTGCCCGATCCTGAACTGCCCGATCCAGAACTGCCCGATCCTGAATTGCCCGATCATGAGATACCCGATCCGAAACTGCCGGATCGTGAACTGCCCAATCCTGAACTTCCAGGTCCTGAACTGCCTGATCCAGAACTGTCCAATCCTGAACTGCCCGATCCAGAACTGCCAGATCCTGAACTGCCCGATCCTGAACTGCCGGATCCTCAAATGCCCGATCCTGAACTGACAGATCCTGAACTGCCCGATCCAGAACTGCCGGATCCTGAACTGCCCGATCCCGAACTACCCGATCCTGAACCGCTCGATCCTGAACTGCCTCATCCTGAACTGCCCGATCCTGAGCGGCGCGATCCTGAACATTACCAATCCTGAACTGCCTGATCCTGAACTGCCTGATCCGGAACTGCCCGATCCTGAGCTGCCCGATCCTAAACTGCCGGATCTTGAACTGCCCAATCCTGAACTTCCCGATCCTGAACTGCCCGATCCTGAACTGTCCGATCCTGAACTGCCCGATCCTGAACTGCCCGATCCTGAATGCCCGATCTTGAACTGCCTGATCCGGAACTGCCCGATCCTGAGCTGCCCAATCCTGAGCTGCCGGATCGTGAACTGCCCATTCCTGAACTTCCCGAACCAGAACTGCCTGATCCAGAACTGTACAATATTGAACTGCCCGATCCTGAACTGTCCGATCCAGAACTGCCTGATCCAGAACCGCCTGATCCTGAACTGCTGGATCCTGAAATGCCGGATACTGAACTGCCCGATCTTGAACTGCCAGATCCTGAACTGCCCGATCATGAACTGCCGGATCTTGAACTGCCCGATTCTGAACTGCCCGATGCTGAATTATTCGATCCTGAACTGCCTCATCCTGAACCGCCCGATCCTGAGCGGCGCGATCCTGAACATTTCCGATCCTGAACTGCCTGATCCTGAGCTTCCCAATCCTGAACTGCCCGATCCTGACCTGCCCGTTCCGCAACTGCCCGATCGTGAACTGCCTGATCCTGAACTGCCCAATCCTGAACTGCCCGATCCTGAACTGCCCGATCCAGAACTGCCCGATCCTGAATTGCCCGATCATGAGATGCCCGATCCGAAACTGCCGGATCGTGAACTGCCCAATCCTGAACTTCCAGATCCTGAACTGCCTGATCCAGAACTGTCCAATCCTGAACTGCCCGATCCTGAACTGCCCGATCCAGAACTGCCAGATCCAGAACTGCCCGATCCTGAACTGCCGGATCCTGAAATGCCCGATCCTGAACTGCCAGATCCTGAACTGCCCGATCCGGAACTGCCGGATCCTGAACTGCCCGATCCCGAACTACCCGATCCTGAACTGCTCGATCCTGAACTGCCTCATCCTGAACTGCCCGATCCTGAGCGGCGCGATCCTGAACATTCCCAATCCTGAACTGCCTGATCCTGAACTGCCTGATCCGGAACTGCCCGATCCTGAGCTGCCCGATCCTAAACTGCCGGATCGTGAACTGCCCAATCCTGAACTTCCCGATCCTGAACTGCCCGATCCTGAACTGTCCGATCCTGAACTGCTCGAGCCTGAACTGCCCGATCCGGAACTGCCCGATCCGGAACTGCCGGATCCTGAACTGTCGGATCCTGAGTGGCCCGATCCTGAACTGCCCGATCCTGAATGGCCCGATCCTGAACTGCCTGATACTGAGTTACCCGCTCCTGAACTGCCCGATCCTCAACTGCCCGATCCTGAACTGCCTGTTCCTGAACTGCCGGATCCTGAGCGGCCCGATCCTGAACTGCCCGATCCTGAGTGGCCCGATCCTGATCTGCCCGATCCGGAACTGCCCGATCCTGAGCTGCCCGATCCTAAACTGCCGGATCGTGAACTGCCCAATCCTGAACTTCCCGATCCTGAACTGCCGGAGCCTGAACTGCCCGATCTTGAACTGCCTGATCCTGAGTTACCTGATCCTGAACTGCTCGATCCTGAACTGCCCGATCCTGAACTGCACGATCCTGATCTGTCAGTTCCTGAACTGCCCGATCCTGAGCGGCCCGATCCTGAACTGCCCGATCCTGAGCGGCCCGATCCTGAACTGCCTGATCCAGAGTTGCCTGATCCTGAATGGCCCGATCCGGAACTGCCCAATCCTGAGCAGCCCGATCCTAAACTGCCGGATCGAGAACTGCCCAATCCTGAACTTCCCAATCCTGAACTGCCGGAGCCTGAACTGCCCGATCCGGAACTGCCCGATCCAGAACTACCGGATCCTGAACTGCCGGATCCTGAACTGCCTGATCTTGAACTGCCCGATCCTGAGTTACCTGATCCTGAACTGCCCGATCCTGAACTGCCCGATCCTGAACTGCCCGATCCTGAACTGCCTGTTCCTGAACTGCCCGATCCTGAGCGGCCCGATCCTGAACTGCCCGATCCTGAGCGGCCCAATACTGAACTGCCTGATCCTGAGTTGCCTGATCCTGAATGGCCCGATCCTGAACTGCTGATCATGAGCGGATGTTCCTGAACTGTCTGATTCTGAACTGCTCGATCCTGAACTGCTCGATCCTGAGCGATCCGATACTGAACTGCCCGATCCTGAACTTTGATATCCTGAGCTGCCCGATCCTGAACTTCCTGATCCTGAACTGCCTGATCCTCAACTTCCCGGTCCTGAACTTCCCAATCCTGAGTTACCTGACCTGAACTGCCCGATCCTGAACTGTCCGATCCTGAACTGCCGGATCCTGAACTACCCGATCTTGAACTGCATGATCCGGAACTGCCCAATCCTGAATTGCCCGATCCTGAACTGCCCGATACGGAACTCCCTGATCCTGAGCTTCCCAATGCTGAACTGCCCGATCGTGAACTTCCTGATCCTGAACTGCCTGATCCTGAACTGCCCTATCCTGAACTACCCGCTCCTGAGCTGCCCAATCCTGAGCTGCCGGATCGTGAACTGCCCAATCCTGAACTTCGTGATCCTGAACTGCCCGATCCTGAACTGTCCAATCCTGAATTGCCGATCCTGAGCGGCCCGTTCCTGAACTGCTCGATCCTGAACTGCTCGATCCTGAGTGGCCCAATCCTGAACTGCCAGATCCTGAACTGCCTGATCCTGAGCGGCCCGTTCCTGAACTGCCTGATCCTGAACTGCTCGATCCTGAACTGCTCGATCCTGAACTGCTCGATCCTGAGTGGCCCAATCCTGAACTGCATGATCCTGAACTTTCTGATACTGAGCTGCCCGATCCTGAACTTCCTGATGCTGAACTGCCCGATCCTGAACTTCCCAATCCTGAACTGCATGATCCTGAACTGCCTGATCCGGAACTGCCCGATCCTGAGATGCCCGATCCAAAACTGCCGGATCGTGAACTGCACAATCCTGAACTTCCCGATCCTGAACTGCCCGATCCAGAACTGCCCGATCCGGAACTGCCTGATCCTGAACTGCTGGATCCTGAAATGCCAGATCCTGAACTGGCTGATCCTGAACTGCCCGATCCTGAACTGCATGATCCGGAACTGCCCGATCCTGAATTACCCGATCCTGAACTGCCCGATCCGGAACTCCCTGATCCTGAGCTGCCCAATGCTGAACTGCCCGATCGTGAACTGCCTGATCCTGAACTGCCCGATCCTGAACTGCCCGATCCTGAATGCCCGATCTTGAACTGCCTGATCCGGAACTGCCCGATCCTGAGCTGCCGGATCGTGAACTGCCCATTCCTGAACTTCCCGAACCAGAACTGCCTGATCCAGAACTGTCCGATCCGGAACCGCCTGATCCTGAACTGCTGGATTCTGAAATGCCGGATACTGAACTGCCCGATCTTGAACTGCCAGATCCTGAACTGCCCAATCATGAACTGCCGGATCTTGAACTGCCCGATTCTGAACTGCCCGATCCTGAATTACTCGATCCTGAACTGCCTCATCCTGAACCGCCCGATCCTGAGCGGCGCGATCCTGAACATTTCCGATCCTGAACTGCCTGATCCTGAGCTTCCCAAACCTGAACTACCCGATCCTGACCTGCCCGTTCCTCAACTGCCCGATCGTGAACTGCCCGATCCTGAACTGCTGATCATGAGCGGATGTTCCTGAACTGTCTGATTCTGAACTGCTCAATCCTGAACTGCTCGATCCTGAGCGATCCGATACTGAACTGCCCGATCCTGAACTTTGATATCCTGAGCTGCCCGAACCTGAACTTCCTGATCCTGAACTGCCTGATCCTCAACTTCCCGGTCCTGAACTTCCCAATCCTGAGTTACCTGACCTGAACTGCCCAATCCTGAACTGTCCGATCCTGAACTGCCGGATCCTGAACTACCCGATCTTGAACTGCATGATCCGGAACTGCCCAATCCTGAATTGCCCGATCCTGAACTGCCCGATACGGAACTCCCTGATCCTGAGCTGCCCAATGCTGAACTGCCCGATCATGAACTTCCTGATCCTGAACTGCCTGATCCTGAACTGCCCTATCCTGAACTACCCGCTCCTGAGCTGCCCAATCCTGAGCTGCCGGATCGTGAACTGCCCAATCCTGAACTTCGTGATCCTGAACTGCCCGATCCTGAACTGTCCAATCCTGAATTGCCGATCCTGAGCGGCCCGTTCCTGAACTGCTCGATCCTGAACTGCTCGATCCTGAGTGGCCCAATCCTGAACTGCCAGATCCTGAACTGCCTGATCCTGAGCGGCCCGTTCCTGAACTGCCTGATCCTGAACTGCTCGATCCTGAACTGCTCGATCCTGAACTGCTCGATCCTGAGTGGCCCAATCCTGAACTGCATGATCCTGAACTTTCTGATACTGAGCTGCCCGATCCTGAACTTCCTGATGCTGAACTGCCCGATCCTGAACTTCCCAATCCTGAACTGCATGATCCTGAACTGCCTGATCCGGAACTGCCCGATCCTGAGATGCCCGATCCAAAACTGCCGGATCGTGAACTGCACAATCCTGAACTTCCCGATCCTGAACTGCCCGATCCAGAACTGCCCGATCCGGAACTGCCTGATCCTGAACTGCTGGATCCTGAAATGCCAGATCCTGAACTGGCTGATCCTGAACTGCCCGATCCTGAACTGCATGATCCGGAACTGCCCGATCCTGAATTACCCGATCCTGAACTGCCCGATCCGGAACTCCCTGATCCTGAGCTGCCCAATGCTGAACTGCCCGATCGTGAACTGCCTGATCCTGAACTGCCCGATCCTGAACTGCCCGATCCTGAATGCCCGATCTTGAACTGCCTGATCCGGAACTGCCCGATCCTGAGCTGTCGGATCGTGAACTGCCCATTCCTGAACTTCCCGAACCAGAACTGCCTGATCCAGAACTGTCCGATCCGGAACCGCCTGATCCTGAACTGCTGGATTCTGAAATGCGATCCAGAACTGTCCGATCCGGAACCGCCTGATCCTGAACTGCTGGATTCTGAAATGCCGGATACTGAACTGCCCGATCTTGAACTGCCAGATCCTGAACTGCCCAATCATGAACTGCCGGATCTTGAACTGCCCGATTCTGAACTGCCCGATCCTGAATTACTCGATCCTGAACTGCCTCATCCTGAACCGCCCGATCCTGAGCGGCGCGATCCTGAACATTTCCGATCCTGAACTGCCTGATCCTGAGCTTCCCAATCCTGAACTACCCGATCCTGACCTGCCCGTTCCGCAACTGCCCGATCGTGAACTGCCCGATCCTGAACTGCCCAATCCTGAACTGCCCGATCCTGAACTGCCCGATCCAGAACTGCCCGATCCTGAATTGCCCGATCATGAGATGCCCGATCCGAAACTGCCGGATCGTGAACTGCCCAATCCTGAACTTCCAGATCCTGAACTGTCTGATCCAGAACTGTCCAATCCTGAACTGCCTGATCCCGAACTACCCGATCCTGAACTGCTCGATCCTGAACTGCCTCATCCTGAACTGCCCGATCCTGAGCGGCGCGATCCTGAACATTCCCAATCCTGAACTGCCTGATCCTGAACTGCCCGATCCTGATCTGCCCAATCCGGAACTGCCCGATCCTGAACTGCCTGATCCGGAACTGCCCTATCCTGAACTGCCGGATCCTGAGTGGCCCGATCCTGAACTGCCCGATCCTGAACGGCCCGATCCTGAACTGCCTGATACTGAGTTGCCTGATCCTGAATGGCCCGATCCTGAACTGCCGGATCCTGAGCGGCCCGATCCTGAACTGCCCGATCCTGAGTGGCCCGATCCTGATCTGCCCGATCCGGAACTGCCCGATCCTGAGCTGCCCGATCCTAAACTGCCGGATCGTGAAATGCCCAATCCTGAACTTCCCGATCCTGAACTGCCGGAGCCTGAACTGCCCAATCCGGAACTGCCCGATCCGGAACTGCCGGATCCTGAACTGCCGGATCCTGAACTGCCCGATCTTGAACTGCCCGATCCTGAGTTACCTGATCCTGAACTGCCAGATCCTGAACTGCCCGATCCTGAACTGCACGATCTTGATCTGTCAGTTCCTGAACTGCTCGATCCTGAACTGCTCGATCATGAGCGGCCAGATCCTTAACTGCCTGATCCTGAACTTCGATATCCTGAGCTGCCCAATCCTGAACTTCCTGATCTTGAACTGCCTGATCCTGAACTTCCTGATCCTGAACTTCCCAATCCTGAGTTACCTGACCTGAACTGCCCGATCCTGAACTGCCCGATCTTGAACTGCAGGATACTGAACTGCCTGATCTTGAACTGCCTGATCCTGAACTGCATGATCCGGGACTGCCCAATCCTGAATAGCCCGATCCTGAACTGCCCGATCCGGAACTCCCTGATCGTGAGCTGCCCAATGCTGAACTGCCCGATCGTGAACTTCCTGATCCT
This sequence comes from Pristiophorus japonicus, assembly GCF_044704955.1. NCBI lineage: Eukaryota > Metazoa > Chordata > Chondrichthyes > Pristiophoridae > Pristiophorus > Pristiophorus japonicus. The sequence continues at coordinate 107,604,749 of NC_091977.1, forward strand.
GAACTGCCTGATCCTGAACTGTCCTATCCTGAACTGCCCGCTCCTGAGCTGCCCAATCCTGAGCTGCCGAATCGTGAACTGCCCAATCCTGAACTTCGTGAGCCTGAACTGCCCGATCCTGAACTGTCCAATCCTGAATTGCCGATCCTGAGCGGCACGTTCCTGAACTGCTCGATCCTGAACTGCCCGATCCTGAGCGGCCCGATACTGAACTGCCTGATCCTGAGTTGCCTGATCCTGAATGGCCCGATCCGGAACTGCCCGATCCTGAGCGGCCCGATCCTAAACTGCCGGATCGAGAACTGCCCAATCCTGAACTTCCCAATCCTGAACTGCCGGAGCCTGAACTGCCCGATCCGGAACTGCCCGATCCAGAACTGCCGGATCCTGAACTGCCGGATCCTGAACTGCCTGATCTTGAACTGCCCGATCCTGAGTTACCTGATCCTGAACTGCCCGATCCTGAACTGCCCGATCCTGAACTGCCCGATCCTGAACTGCCTGTTCCTGAACTGCCCGATCCTGAGCGGCCCAATCCTGAACTGCCCGATCCTGAGCGGCCCAATACTGAACTACCTGATCCTGAGTTGCCTGATCCTGAATGGCCCGATCCTGAACTGCTGATCATGAGCGGCCCGTTCCTGAACTGTCTGATTCTGAACTGCTCGATCCTGAACTGCTCGATCCTGAGCGACCCGATACTGAACTGCCCGATCCTGAACTTTGATATCCTGAGCTGCCCGATCCTGAACTTCCTGATCCTGAACTGCCTGATCCTCAACTTCCCGATCCTGAGCTTCCCAATCCTGAGTTACCTGACCTGAACTGCCCGATCCTGAACTGTCCGATCCTGAACTGCCGGATCCTGAACTACCCGATCTTGAACTGCATGATCCGGAACTGCCCAATCCTGAATTGCCCGATCCTGAACTGCCCGATCCGGAACTCCCTGATCCTGAGCTGCCCAATGCTGAACTGCCCGATCGTGAACTTCCTGATCCTGAACTGCCTGATCCTGAACTGTCCTATCCTGAACTGCCCGCTCCTGAGCTGCCCAATCCTGAGCTGCCGGATCGTGAACTGCCCAATCCTGAACTTCGTGATCCTGAACTGCCCGATCCTGAACTGTCCAATCCTGAATTGCCGATCCTGAGCGGCACGTTCCTGAACTGCTCGATCCTGAACTGCTCGATCCTGAGTGGCCCAATCCTGAACTGCCAGATCCTGAACTGCCCGATCCTGAGCGGCCCGTTCCTGAACTGCCTGATCCTGCACTGCTCGATCCTGAACTGCTCGATCCTGAACTGCTCGATCCTGAGTGGCCCAATCCTGAACTGCATGATCCTGAACTTTCTGATACTGAGCTGCCCGATCCTGAACTTCCTGATGCTGAACTGCCCGATCCTGAACTGCCTGATCCTGAACTGCCTGATCCGGAACTGCCCGATCCTGAGCTGCCCGATCCTAAACTGCCGGATCGTGAACTGCCCAATCCTGAACTTCCCGATCCTGAACTGTCCGATCCGGAACTGCCCGATCCTGAACTGCCCGATCCTGAACTGCCCGATCCTGAATGCCCGATCTTGAACTGCCTGATCCGGAACTGCCCGATCCTGAGCTGCCCAATCCTGAGCTGCCGGATCGTGAACTGCCCATTCCTGAACTTCCCGAACCAGAACTGCCTGATCCAGAACTGTACAATATTGAACTGCCCGATCCTGAACTGTCCGATCCAGAAATGCCTGATCCAGAACCGCCTGATCCTGAACTGCTGGATCCTGAAATGCCGGATACTGAACTGCCCGATCTTGAACTGCCAGATCCTGAACTGCCCGATCATGAACTGCCGGATCTTGAACTGCCCGATTCTGAACTGCCCGATGCTGAATTATTCGATCCTGAACTGCCTCATCCTGAACCGCCCGATCCTGAGCGGCGCGATCCTGAACATTTCCGATCCTGAACTGCCTGATCCTGAGCTTCCCAATCCTGAACTGCCCGATCCTGACCTGCCCGTTCCGCAACTGCCCGATCGTGAACTGCCCGATCCTGAACTGCCCAATCCTGAACTGCCCGATCCTGAACTGCCCGATCCAGAACTGCCCGATCCTGAATTGCCCGATCATGAGATGCCCGATCCGAAACTGCCGGATCGTGAACTGCCCAATCCTGAACTTCCAGATCCTGAACTGCCTGATCCAGAACTGTCCAATCCTGAACTGCCCGATCCTGAACTGCCCGATCCAGAACTGCCAGATCCAGAACTGCCCGATCCTGAACTGCCGGATCCTGAAATGCCCGATCCTGAACTGCCAGATCCTGAACTGCCCGATCCGGAACTGCCGGATCCTGAACTGCCCGATCCCGAACTACCCGATCCTGAACTGCTCGATCCTGAACTGCCTCATCCTGAACTGCCCGATCCTGAGCGGCGCGATCCTGAACATTCCCAATCCTGAACTGCCTGATCCTGAACTGCCTGATCCGGAACTGCCCGATCATGAGCTGCCCGATCCTAAACTGCCGGATCGTGAACTGCCCAATCCTGAACTTCCCGATCCTGAACTGCCCGATCCTGAACTGTCCGATCCTGAACTGCTCGAGCCTGAACTGCCCGATCCGAAACTGCCCGATCCGGAACTGCCGGATCCTGAACTGCCGGATCCTGAGTGGCCCGATCCTGAACTGCCCGATCCTGAACGGCCCGATCCTGAACTGCCTGATACTGAGTTGCCTGATCCTGAATGGCCCGATCCTGAACTGCTGATCATGAGCGGCCCGTTCCTGAACTGCCCGATCCTGAGTTACCCGCTCCTGAACTGCCCGATCCTGAACTGCCCTATCCTGAACTGCCTGTTCCTGAACTGCCGGATCCTGAGCGGCCCGATCCTGAACTGCCCGATCCTGAGTGGCCCGATCCTGATCTGCCCGATCCGGAACTGCCCGATCCTGAGCTGCCCGATCCTAAACTGCCGGATCCTGAACTTCCCGATCCTGAACTGCCGGAGCCTGAACTGCCCAATCCAGAACTGCCCGATCCGGAACTGCCGGATCCTGAACTGCCGGATCCTGAACTGCCCGATCTTGAACTGCCTGATCCTGAGTTACCTGATCCTGAACTGCCCGATCCTGAACTGCCCGATCCTGAACTGCACGATCCTGATCTGTCAGTTCCTGAACTGCCCGATCCTGAGCGGCCCGATCCTGAACTGCCCGATCCTGAGCGGCCCGATCCTGAACTGCCTGATCCTGAGTTGCCTGATCCTGAATGGCCCGATCCGGAACTGCCCAATCCTGAGCAGCCCGATCCTAAACTGCCGGATCGAGAACTGCCCAATCCTGAACTTCCCAATCCTGAACTGCCGGAGCCTGAACTGCCCGATCCGGAACTGCCCGATCCAGAACTGCCGGATCCTGAACTGCCGGATCCTGAACTGCCTGATCTTGAACTGCCCGATCCTGAGTTACCTGATCCTGAACTGCCCGATCCTGAACTGCCCGATCCTGAACTGCCCGATCCTGAACTGCCTGTTCCTGAACTGCCCGATCCTGAGCGGCCCGATCCTGAACTGCCCGATCCTGAGCGGCCCAATACTGAACTGCCTGATCCTGAGTTGCCTGATCCTGAATGGCCCGATCCTGAACTGCTGATCATGAGCGGCCCGTTCCTGAACTGTCTGATTCTGAACTGCTCGATCCTGAACTGCTCGATCCTGAGCGACCCGATACTGAACTGCCCGATCCTGAACTTTGATATCCTGAGCTGCCCGATCCTGAACTTCCTGATCCTGAACTGCCTGATCCTCAACTTCCCGGTCCTGAACTTCCCAATCCTGAGTTACCTGACCTGAACTGCCCGATCCTGAACTGTCCGATCCTGAACTGCCGGATCCTGAACTACCCGATCTTGAACTGCATGATCCGGAACTGCCCAATCCTGAATTGCCCGATCCTGAACTGCCCGATACGGAACTCCCTGATCCTGAGCTGCCCAATGCTGAACTGCCCGATCGTGAACTTCCTGATCCTGAACTGCCTGATCCTGAACTGCCCTATCCTGAACTATCCGCTCCTGAGCTGCCCAATCCTGAGCTGCCGGATCGTGAACTGCCCAATCCTGAACTTCGTGATCCTGAACTGCCCGATCCTGAACTGTCCAATCCTGAATTGCCGATCCTGAGCGGCCCATTCCTGAACTGCTCGATCCTGAACTGCTCGATCCTGAGTGGCCCAATCCTGAACTGCCAGATCCTGAACTGCCCGATCCTGAGCGGCCCGTTCCTGAACTGCCTGATCCTGAACTGCTCGATCCTGAACTGCTCGATCCTGAACTGCTCGATCCTGAGTGGCCCAATCCTGAACTGCATGATCCTGAACTTTCTGATCCTGAGCGGCCCGATCCTGAACTTCCTGATGCTGAACTGCCCGATCCTGAACTTCCCAATCCTGAACTGCATGATCCTGAACTGCCTGATCCGGAACTGCCCGATCCTGAGATGCCCGATCCAAAACTGCCGGATCGTGAACTGCACAATCCTGAACTTCCCGATCCTGAACTGCCCGATCCAGAACTGCCCGATCCGGAACTGCCTGATCCTGAACTGCTGGATCCTGAAATGCCAGATCCTGAACTGGCTGATCCTGAACTGCCCGATCCTGAACTGCATGATCCGGAACTGCCCGATCCTGAATTACCCGATCCTGAACTGCCCGATCCGGAACTCCCTGATCCTGAGCTGCCCAATGCTGAACTGCCCGATCGTGAACTGCCTGATCCTGAACTGCCCGATCCTGAACTGCCCGATCCTGAATGCCCGATCTTGAACTGCCTGATCCGGAACTGCCCGATCCTGAGCTGCCGGATCGTGAACTGCCCATTCCTGAACTTCCCGAACCAGAACTGCCTGATCCAGAACTGTCCGATCCGGAACCGCCTGATCCTGAACTGCTGGATTCTGAAATGCCGGATACTGAACTGCCCGATCTTGAACTGCCAGATCCTGAACTGCCCAATCATGAACTGCCGGATCTTGAACTGCCCGTTTCTGAACTGCCCGATCCTGAATTACTCGATCCTGAACTGCCTCATCCTGAACCGCCCGATCCTGAGCGGCGCGATCCTGAACATTTCCGATCCTGAACTGCCTGATCCTGAGCTTCCCAAACCTGAACTACCCGATCCTGACCTGCCCGTTCCTCAACTGCCCGATCGTGAACTGCCCGATCCTGAACTGCTGATCATGAGCGGATGTTCCTGAACTGTCTGATTCTGAACTGCTCGATCCTGAACTGCTCGATCCTGAGCGATCCGATACTGAACTGCCCGATCCTGAACTTTGATATCCTGAGCTGCCCGATCCTGAACTTCCTGATCCTGAACTGCCTGATCCTCAACTTCCCGGTCCTGAACTTCCCAATCCTGAGTTACCTGACCTGAACTGCCCAATCCTGAACTGTCCGATCCTGAACTGCCGGATCCTGAACTACCCGATCTTGAACTGCATGATCCGGAACTGCCCAATCCTGAATTGCCCGATCCTGAACTGCCCGATACGGAACTCCCTGATCCTGAGCTGCCCAATGCTGAACTGCCCGATCATGAACTTCCTGATCCTGAACTGCCTGATCCTGAACTGCCCTATCCTGAACTACCCGCTCCTGAGCTGCCCAATCCTGAGCTGCCGGATCGTGAACTGCCCAATCCTGAACTTCGTGATCCTGAACTGCCCGATCCTGAACTGTCCAATCCTGAATTGCCGATCCTGAGCGGCCCGTTCCTGAACTGCTCGATCCTGAACTGCTCGATCCTGAGTGGCCCAATCCTGAACTGCCAGATCCTGAACTGCCTGATCCTGAGCGGCCCGTTCCTGAACTGCCTGATCCTGAACTGCTCGATCCTGAACTGCTCGATCCTGAACTGCTCGATCCTGAGTGGCCCAATCCTGAACTGCATGATCCTGAACTTTCTGATACTGAGCTGCCCGATCCTGAACTTCCTGATGCTGAACTGCCCGATCCTGAACTTCCCAATCCTGAACTGCATGATCCTGAACTGCCTGATCCGGAACTGCCCGATCCTGAGATGCCCGATCCAAAACTGCCGGATCGTGAACTGCACAATCCTGAACTTCCCGATCCTGAACTGCCCGATCCAGAACTGCCCGATCCGGAACTGCCTGATCCTGAACTGCTGGATCCTGAAATGCCAGATCCTGAACTGGCTGATCCTGAACTGCCCGATCCTGAACTGCATGATCCGGAACTGCCCGATCCTGAATTACCCGATCCTGAACTGCCCGATCCGGAACTCCCTGATCCTGAGCTGCCCAATGCTGAACTGCCCGATCGTGAACTGCCTGATCCTGAACTGCCCGATCCTGAACTGCCCGATCCTGAATGCCCGATCTTGAACTGCCTGATCCGGAACTGCCCGATCCTGAGCTGCCGGATCGTGAACTGCCCATTCCTGAACTTCCCGAACCAGAACTGCCTGATCCAGAACTGTCCGATCCGGAACCGCCTGATCCTGAACTGCTGGATTCTGAAATGCCAGATACTGAACTGCCCGATCTTGAACTGCCAGATCCTGAACTGCCCAATCATGAACTGCCGGATCTTGAACTGCCCGATTCTGAACTGCCCGATCCTGAATTACTCGATCCTGAACTGCCTCATCCTGAACCGCCCGATCCTGAGCGGCGCGATCCTGAACATTTCCGATCCTGAACTGCCTGATCCTGAGCTTCCCAATCCTGAACTACCCGATCCTGACCTGCCCGTTCCGCAACTGCCCGATCGTGAACTGCCCGATCCTGAACTGCCCAATCCTGAACTGCCCGATCCTGAACTGCCCGATCCAGAACTGCCCGATCCTGAATTGCCCGATCATGAGATGCCCGATCCGAAACTGCCGGATCGTGAACTGCCCAATCCTGAACTTCCAGATCCTGAACTGTCTGATCCAGAACTGTCCAATCCTGAACTGCCTGATCCCGAACTACCCGATCCTGAACTGCTCGATCCTGAACTGCCTCATCCTGAACTGCCCGATCCTGAGCGGCGCGATCCTGAACATTCCCAATCCTGAACTGCCTGATCCTGAACTGCCCGATCCTGATCTGCCCAATCCGGAACTGCCCGATCCTGAACTGCCTGATCCGGAACTGCCCTATCCTGAACTGCCGGATCCTGAGTGGCCCGATCCTGAACTGCCCGATCCTGAACGGCCCGATCCTGAACTGCCTGATACTGAGTTGCCTGATCCTGAATGGCCCGATCCTGAACTGCTGATCATGAGCGGCCCGTTCCTGAACTGCCCGATCCTGAGTTACCCGCTCCTGAACTGCCTGATCCTAAACTGCCCGATCCTGAACTGCCTGTTCCTGAACTGCCGGATCCTGAGCGGCCCGATCCTGAACTGCCCGATCCTGAGTGGCCCGATCCTGATCTGCCCGATCCGGAACTGCCCGATCCTGAGCTGCCCGATCCTAAACTGCCGGATCGTGAAATGCCCAATCCTGAACTTCCCGATCCTGAACTGCCGGAGCCTGAACTGCCCAATCCGGAACTGCCCGATCCGGAACTGCCGGATCCTGAACTGCCGGATCCTGAACTGCCCGATCTTGAACTGCCCGATCCTGAGTTACCTGATCCTGAACTGCCAGATCCTGAACTGCCCGATCCTGAACTGCACGATCTTGATCTGTCAGTTCCTGAACTGCTCGATCCTGAACTGCTCGATCATGAGCGGCCAGATCCTGAACTGCCTGATCCTGAACTTCGATATCCTGAGCTGCCCGATCCTGAACTTCCTGATCTTGAACTGCCTGATCCTGAACTTCCTGATCCTGAACTTCCCAATCCTGAGTTACCTGACCTGAACTGCCCGATCCTGAACTGCCCGATCTTGAACTGCAGGATACTGAACTGCCTGATCTTGAACTGCCTGATCCTGAACTGCATGATCCGGGACTGCCCAATCCTGAATAGCCCGATCCTGAACTGCCCGATCCGGAACTCCCTGATCGTGAGCTGCCCAATGCTGAACTGCCCGATCGTGAACTTCCTGATCCTGAACTGCCTGATCCTGAACTGTCCTATCCTGAACTGCCCGCTCCTGAGCTGCCCAATCCTGAGCTGCCGAATCGTGAACTGCCCAATCCTGAACTTCGTGAGCCTGAACTGCCCGATCCTGAACTGTCCAATCCTGAATTGCCGATCCTGAGCGGCACGTTCCTGAACTGCTCGATCCTGAACTGCCCGATCCTGAGCGGCCCGATACTGAACTGCCTGATCCTGAGTTGCCTGATCCTGAATGGCCCGATCCGGAACTGCCCGATCCTGAGCGGCCCGATCCTAAACTGCCGGATCGAGAACTGCCCAATCCTGAACTTCCCAATCCTGAACTGCCGGAGCCTGAACTGCCCGATCCGGAACTGCCCGATCCAGAACTGCCGGATCCTGAACTGCCGGATCCTGAACTGCCTGATCTTGAACTGCCCGATCCTGAGTTACCTGATCCTGAACTGCCCGATCCTGAACTGCCCGATCCTGAACTGCCCGATCCTGAACTGCCTGTTCCTGAACTGCCCGATCCTGAGCGGCCCAATCCTGAACTGCCCGATCCTGAGCGGCCCAATACTGAACTACCTGATCCTGAGTTGCCTGATCCTGAATGGCCCGATCCTGAACTGCTGATCATGAGCGGCCCGTTCCTGAACTGTCTGATTCTGAACTGCTCGATCCTGAACTGCTCGATCCTGAGCGACCCGATACTGAACTGCCCGATCCTGAACTTTGATATCCTGAGCTGCCCGATCCTGAACTTCCTGATCCTGAACTGCCTGATCCTCAACTTCCCGATCCTGAGCTTCCCAATCCTGAGTTACCTGACCTGAACTGCCCGATCCTGAACTGTCCGATCCTGAACTGCCGGATCCTGAACTACCCGATCTTGAACTGCATGATCCGGAACTGCCCAATCCTGAATTGCCCGATCCTGAACTGCCCGATCCGGAACTCCCTGATCCTGAGCTGCCCAATGCTGAACTGCCCGATCGTGAACTTCCTGATCCTGAACTGCCTGATCCTGAACTGTCCTATCCTGAACTGCCCGCTCCTGAGCTGCCCAATCCTGAGCTGCCGGATCGTGAACTGCCCAATCCTGAACTTCGTGATCCTGAACTGCCCGATCCTGAACTGTCCAATCCTGAATTGCCGATCCTGAGCGGCACGTTCCTGAACTGCTCGATCCTGAACTGCTCGATCCTGAGTGGCCCAATCCTGAACGGCCAGATCCTGAACTGCCCGATCCTGAGCGGCCCGTTCCTGAACTGCCTGATCCTGCACTGCTCGATCCTGAACTGCTCGATCCTGAACTGCTCGATCCTGAGTGGCCCAATCCTGAACTGCATGATCCTGAACTTTCTGATACTGAGCTGCCCGATCCTGAACTTCCTGATGCTGAACTGCCCGATCCTGAACTTCCCAATCCTGAACTGCATGATCCTGAACTGCCTGATCCGGAACTGCCCGATCCTGAGATGCCCGATCCGAAACTGCCGGATCGTGAACTGCACAATCCTGAACTTCCCGATCCTGAACTGCCCGATCCGGAACTGCCCGATCCTGAACTGCCCGATCCTGAACTGCCCGATCCTGAATGCCCGATCTTGAACTGCCTGATCCGGAACTGCCCGATCCTGAGCTGCCCAATCCTGAGCTGCCGGATCGTGAACTGCCCATTCCTGAACTTCCCGAACCAGAACTGCCTGATCCAGAACTGTACAATACTGAACTGCCCGATCCTGAACTGTCCGATCCAGAACTGCCTGATCCAGAACCGCCTGATCCTGAACTGCTGGATCCTGAAATGCCGGATACTGAACTGCCCGATCTTGAACTGCCAGATCCTGAACTGCCCGATCATGAACTGCCGGATCTTGAACTGCCCGATTCTGAACTGCCCGATGCTGAATTATTCGATCCTGAACTGCCTCATCCTGAACCGCCCGATCCTGAGCGGCGCGATCCTGAACATTTCCGATCCTGAACTGCCTGATCCTGAGCTTCCCAATCCTGAACTGCCCAATCCTGACCTGCCCGTTCCGCAACTGCCCGATCGTGAACTGCCCGATCCTGAACTGCCCAATCCTGAACTGCCCGATCCTGAACTGCCCGATCCAGAACTGCCCGATCCTGAATTGCCCGATCATGAGATGCCCGATCCGAAACTGCCGGATCGTGAACTGCCCAATCCTGAACTTCCAGATCCTGAACTGCCTGATCCAGAACTGTCCAATCCTGAACTGCCCGATCCTGAACTGCCCGATCCAGAACTGCCAGATCCAGAACTGCCCGATCCTGAACTGCCGGATCCTGAAATGCCCGATCCTGAACTGCCAGATCCTGAACTGCCCGATACGGAACTGCCGGATCCTGAACTGCCCGATCCCGAACTACCCGATCCTGAACTGCTCGATCCTGAACTGCCTCATCCTGAACTGCCCGATCCTGAGCGGCGCGATCCTGAACATTCCCAATCCTGAACTGCCTGATCCTGAACTGCCTGATCCGGAACTGCCCGATCCTGAGCTGCCCGATCCTAAACTGCCGGATCGTGAACTGCCCAATCCTGAACTTCCCGATCCTGAACTGCCCGATCCTGAACTGTCCGATCCTGAACTGCTCGAGCCTGAACTGCCCGATCCGAAACTGCCCGATCCGGAACTGCCGGATCCTGAACTGCCGGATCCTGAGTGGCCCGACCCTGAACTGCCCGATCCTGAACGGCCCGATCCTGAACTGCCTGATACTGAGTTGCCTGATCCTGAATGGCCCGATCCTGAACTGCTGATCATGAGCGGCCCGTTCCTGAACTGCCCGATCCTGAGTTACCCGCTCCTGAACTGCCCGATCCTGAACTGCCCTATCCTGAACTGCCTGTTCCTGAACTGCCGGATCCTGAGCGGCCCGATCCTGAACTGCCCGATCCTGAGTGGCCCGATCCTGATCTGCCCGATCCGGAACTGCCCGATCCTGAGCTGCCCGATCCTAAACTGCCGGATCCTGAACTTCCCGATCCTGAACTGCCGGAGCCTGAACTGCCCAATCCGGAACTGCCCGATCCGGAACTGCCGGATCCTGAACTGCCGGATCCTGAACTGCCCGATCTTGAACTGCCTGATCCTGAGTTACCTGATCCTGAACTGCCCGATCCTGAACTGCCCGATCCTGAACTGCACGATCCTGATCTGTCAGTTCCTGAACTGCCCGATCCTGAGCGGCCCGATCCTGAACTGCCCGATCCTGAGCGGCCCGATCCTGAACTGCCTGATCCTGAGTTGCCTGATCCTGAATGGCCCGATCTGGAACTGCCCAATCCTGAGCAGCCCGATCCTAAACTGCCGGATCGAGAACTGCCCAATCCTGAACTTCCCAATCCTGAACTGCCGGAGCCTGAACTGCCCGATCCGGAACTGCCCGATCCAGAACTGCCGGATCCTGAACTGCCGGATCCTGAACTGCCTGATCTTGAACTGCCCGATCCTGAGTTACCTGATCCTGAACTGCCCGATCCTGAACTGCCCGATCCTGAACTGCCCGATCCTGAACTGCCTGTTCCTGAACTGCCCGATCCTGAGCGGCCCGATCCTGAACTGCCCGATCCTGAGCGGCCCAATACTGAACTGCCTGATCCTGAGTTGCCTGATCCTGAATGGCCCGATCCTGAACTGCTGATCATGAGCGGATGTTCCTGAACTGTCTGATTCTGAACTGCTCGATCCTGAACTGCTCGATCCTGAGCGACCCGATACTGAACTGCCCGATCCTGAACTTTGATATCCTGAGCTGCCCGATCCTGAACTTCCTGATCCTGAACTGCCTGATCCTCAACTTCCCGGTCCTGAACTTCCCAATCCTGAGTTACCTGACCTGAACTGCCCGATCCTGAACTGTCCGATCCTGAACTGCCGGATCCTGAACTACCCGATCTTGAACTGCATGATCCGGAACTGCCCAATCCTGAATTGCCCGATCCTGAACTGCCCGATACGGAACTCCCTGATCCTGAGCTGCCCAATGCTGAACTGCCCGATCGTGAACTTCCTGATCCTGAACTGCCTGATCCTGAACTGCCCTATCCTGAACTACCCGCTCCTGAGCTGCCCAATCCTGAGCTGCCGGATCGTGAACTGCCCAATCCTGAACTTCGTGATCCTGAACTGCCCGATCCTGAACTGTCCAATCCTGAATTGCCGATCCTGAGCGGCCCGTTCCTGAACTGCTCGATCCTGAACTGCTCGGTCCTGAGTGGCCCAATCCTGAACTGCCAGATCCTGAACTGCCCGATCCTGAGCGGCCCGTTCCTGAACTGCCTGATCCTGAACTGCTCGATCCTGAACTGCTCGATCCTGAACTGCTCGATCCTGAGTGGCCCAATCCTGAACTGCATGATCCTGAACTTCCTGATCCTGAGCGGCCCGATCCTGAACTTCCTGATGCTGAACTGCCCGATCCTGAACTTCCCAATCCTGAACTGCATGATCCTGAACTGCCTGATCCGGAACTGCCCGATCCTGAGATGCCCGATCCAAAACTGCCGGATCGTGAACTGCACAATCCTGAACTTCCCGATCCTGAACTGCCCGATCCAGAACTGCCCGATCCGGAACTGCCTGATCCTCAACTGCTGGATCCTGAAATGCCAGATCCTGAACTGGCTGATCCTGAACTGCCCGATCCTGAACTGCATGATCCGGAACTGCCCGATCCTGAATTACCCGATCCTGAACTGCCCGATCCGGAACTCCCTGATCCTGAGCTGCCCAATGCTGAACTGCCCGATCGTGAACTGCCTGATCCTGAACTGCCCGATCCTGAACTGCCCGATCCTGAATGCCCGATCTTGAACTGCCTGATCCGGAACTGCCCGATCCTGAGCTGCCGGATCGAGAACTGCCCATTCCTGAACTTCCCGAACCAGAACTGCCTGATCCAGAACTGTCCGATCCGGAACCGCCTGATCCTGAACTGCTGGATTCTGAAATGCCGGATACTGAACTGCCCGATCTTGAACTGCCAGATCCTGAACTGCCCGATCATGAACTGCCGGATCTTGAACTGCCCGATTCTGAACTGCCCGATCCTGAATTACTCGATCCTGAACTGCCTGATCCTGAGCTTCCCAATCCTGAACTACCCGATCCTGACCTGCCCGTTCTGCAACTGCCCGATCGTGAACTGCCCGATCCTGAACTGCCCAATCCTGAACTGCCCGATCCTGAACTGCCCGATCCAGAACTGCCCGATCCTGAATTGCCCGATCATGAGATGCCCGATCCGAAACTGCCGGATCGTGAACTGCCCAATCCTGAACTTCCAGATCCTGAACTGCCTGATCCAGAACTGTCCAATCCTGAACTGCCTGATCCCGAACTACCCGATCCTGAACTGCTCGATCCTGAACTGCCTCATCCTGAACTGCCCGATCCTGAGCGGCGCGATCCTGAACATTCCCAATCCTGAACTGCCTGATCCTGAACTGCCCGATCCCGATCTGCCCAATCCGGAACTGCCCGATCCTGGACTGCCCGATCCTGAACTGCCTGATCCGGAACTGCCCTATCCTGAACTGCCCGATCCTAAACTGCCGGATCGTGAACTGCCCAATCCTGAACTTCCCGATCCTGAACTGCCCGATCCGGAATTGCCCGATCCTGAACTGCCCGATCCTGAATGCCCGATCTTGAACTGCCTGATCCGGAACTGCCCGATCCTGAGCTGCCCAATCCTGAGCTGCCGGATCGTGAACTGCCCATTCCTGAACTTCCCAAACCAGAACTGCCTGATCCAGAACTGTACAATATTGAACTGCCCAATCCTGAACTGTCCGATCCAGAACTGCCCGATCCGGAACCGCCTCATCCTGAACTGCTGGATCCTGAAATGCCGGATACTGAACTGCCCGATCCTGAGTTACCAGATCCTGAACTGCCCGATCCTGAACTGCCCGAACCTGAACTGCCCGATCCTGAACTGCCAGTTCCTGAACTGCCCGATCCTGAGCGGCCCGATCCTGAACTGCCCGATCCTGAGCGGCCCGATCCTGAACTGCCTGATCCTGAGTTGCCTGATCCTGATCTGCCCGATCCGGAACTGCCCGATCTGAACTGCCCGATCCTGAACTACCTGATCCGGAACTGCCCGAACCTGAGCTGCCCGATCCTAAACTGCCAGATCGTGAACTGCTCGATCCTGAACTGCCCGATCGTGAACTGCTCGATCCTGAACTGCCCGATCCGGAAAGGCCCGATCCTGAACTGCCTGGTCCAGAAAGGCCCGATCCTGAACTGCCTGATCCTGTGATGCCCGATCCGAAACTGCCGGATCGTAAACTGCCCAATGCTGAACTTCCAGATCCTGAACTGCCCGATCCTGAACTGCCCGATCCAGAACTTCCAGATCCTGAACTGCCCGATCCTGAACTGCCCGATCCAGAACTGCCCGATCCAGAACTGCCAGATCCGGAACTGCCTGATCCTGAACTGCCGGATCCTGAACTGCCCGATCTTGAACTGCCCGATCCTGAGTTACCTGATCCTGAACCGCCCGATCCTGAACTTCCCGATCCTGAACTGCCAGTTCCTGAACTGCCCGATCCTGAGCGGCCCGATCCTAAACTGCCCGATCCTGAGCGGCCCAATCCTGAACTGCCTGATCCTGAGTTGCCTGATCCTGATCTGCCCGATCCGGAACTGCCCGATCCTGAACTGCCCGATCCTGAACTGCCTGATCCGGAACTGCCCGAACCTGAGCTGCCCGATCCTAAACTGCCGGATCGTGAACTTCCCAATCCTGAACTTCCCGATCCTGAACTGCCCAATGCCGAACTGTCCAATCCCGAACTGCTCGAGCCTGAACTGCCCGATCCGGAACTGCCCGATCCGGAACTGCCGGATCCTGAACTGCCGGATCCTGAACTGCCCGATCTTGAACTGCCCGATCCTGAGTTACCCGAACCTGAACTGCCCGATCCTGAACTGCCCGATCCTCAACTGCCCGATCCTTAACTGTCCGATCCTGAGCAGCCTGATCCTGAACTGCCCGATCCTGAGTGGCCCGATCCTGAACTGCCTGATCCTGAGTTGCCTGATCCTGAATGGCCTGATCCTGAACTGCTGATCATGAGCGGCCCGTTCCTGAAATGCCTGACCCTGATCTGCTCGATCCTGAACTGCTCGATCCTGAGCGGCCCGATCCGGAACTGCTCGATCCTGAACTTCGATATCCTGAGCTGCCCGATCCTGAACTTCCTGATCTTGAACTGCCTGATCCTGAACTTCCCGATCCTGAACTTCCCAATCCTGAGTTACCTGCCCTGAACTGCCCGATCCTGAACTGCCCGATCCTGAACTGCCGGATCCTGAACTGCCCGATCTTGAACTGCCGGATCCTGAACTGCCTGATCCTGAACTGCCTGATCCTGAACTGCATGATCCGGAACTGCCCGATCCTGAATTGCCCGATCCTGAATTGCCCGATCCTGAATTCCCTGATCCGGAACTCCCTGATCCTGATCTGCCCAATGCTGAACTGCCCGATCGTGAACTGCCTGATCCTGAACTGCCGGATCCTAAACTGCCAGATCCTGAACTGCCCGATCCTGAACTGCCGGATCCTGAACTGCCCGATCCTGAACTGCCCGATCGTGAACTGCTCGATCCTGAACTGCCCGATCCGGAAAGGCCCGATCCTGAACTGCCTGGTCCGGAAAGGCCCTATCCTGATCTGCCTGATCCTGAGATGCCCGATCCGAAACTGCCGGATCGTAAACTGCCCAATGCTGAACTTCCAGATCCTGAACTGCCCGATCCTGAACTGCCTGATCCAGAACTTCCAGATCCTGAACTGTCCAATCCAGAACTGCCCGATCCAGAACTGCCTGATCCTGAACTGCCGGATCCTGAAATGCCTGATCCTGAACTGCCCGATCCTGAACTGCCCGATCCTGAGCAGCCCGATCCTGAACTGCCGGATCCTGAACTGCCCGATCCTGAACTGGCAGATCCTGAACTGCCCGATCCTGAACTGCCGGATCCTGAACTGCCCTATCCTGAGCGGCGCGATCCTGAACATTCCCGATCATGAACTGCCTGATCCTGAACTGCCCGATCCTGATCTGCCCGATCCGGAACTGCCCGATCCTGAGCTGCCCGATCCTAAACTGCTGGACCCTGAACTGCCCATTCCTGAACTTCCCGATCCTGAACTGCCAGAGCCTGAACTGCCCGATCTGGAACTGCCCGATCCGGAACTGCCGGATCCTGAACTGCCGGATCCTGAACTGCCCGATCTTGAACTGCCCAATCCTGAGTTACCTGATCCTGAACTGCCCGATCCTGAGCGGCCCGATCCTGAACTGCCTGATCCTGAGTTGCCAGATCCTGAATGGACCGATCCGGAACTGCCCGATCCTGAGCGGCCCGATCCTAAACTGCCGGATCATGAACTGCCCAATCCTGAACTTCCCGATCCTGAACTGCCGGAGCCTGAACTGCCCGATCCGGAACTGCCGTATCCTGAACTGCCGGATCCTAAACTGCCTGATCTTGAACTGCCCGATCCTGAGTTACCTGATCCTGAACTGCCCGATCCTGAACTGCCCGATCCTGAATGGCCCGATCCTGAACTGCTGATCATGAGCGGCCCGTTCCTGAACTGTCTGATTCTGAACTGCTCGATCCTGAACTGCTCGATCCTGAGCGACCCGATACTGAACTGCCCGATCCTGAACTTCGATATCCTGAGCTGCCCGATCCTGAACTTCCTGATCCTGAACTGCCTGATCCTGAACTTCCCGATCCTGAACTTCCCAATCCTGAGTTACCTGACCTGAACTGCTCGATCCTGAGTTACCTGATCCTGAACTGCCCGATCCTGAACTGCCCGATCCTGAACTACCCGATCCTGAACTGCCTGTTCCTGAACTGCCCGATCCTGAGCGGCCCGATCCTGAACTGCCCGATCCTGAGCGGCCCGATACTGAACTGCCTGATCCTGAGTTGCCTGATCCTGAATGGCCCGATCCTGAACTGCTGATCATGAGCGGCCCGTTCCTGAACTGTCTGATTCTGAACTGCTCGATCCTGAACTTCGATATCCTGAGCTGCCCGATCCTGAACTTCCTGATCTTGAACTGCCTGATCCTGAACTTCCCGATCCTGAACTTCCCAATCCTGAGTTACCTGCCCTGAACTGCCCGATCCTGAACTGCCCGATCCTGAACTGCCGGATCCTGAACTGCCCGATCTTGAACTGCCGGATCCTGAACTGCCCGATCCTGAACTGCCTGATCCTGAACTGCATGATACGGAACTGCCCGATCCTGAATTGCCCGATCCTGAATTGCCCGATCCGGAACTCCCTGATCCTGATCTGCCCAATGCTGAACTGCCCGATCGTGAACTGCCTGATCCTGAACTGCTGGATCCCAAACTGCCAGATCCTGAACTGCCCGATCCTGAACTGCCGGATCCTGAACTGCCCGATCCTGAACTGCCCGATCGTGAACTGCTCGATCCTGAACTGCCCGATCCGGAAAGGCCCGATCCTGAACTGCCTGGTCCGGAAAGGCCCTATCCTGATCTGCCTGATCCTGAGATGCCCGATCCGAAACTGCCGGATCGTAAACTGCCCAATGCTGAACTTCCAGATCCTGAACTGCCCGATCCTGAACTGCCCGATCCAGAACTTCCAGATCCTGAACTGCCTAATCCAGAACTGCCCGATCCGGAACTGCCTGATCCTGAACTGCCGGATCCTGAAATGCCTGATCCTGAACTGCCCGATCCTGAGCAGCCCAATCCTGAACTGCCGGATCCTGAACTGCCCGATCCTGAACTGGCAGATCCTGAACTGCCCGATCCTGAACTGCCGGATCCTGAACTGCCCGATCCTGAGCGGCGCGATCCTGAACATTCCCGATCATGAACTGCCTGATCCTGAACTGCCCGATCCTGATCTGCCCGATCCGGAACTGCCCGATCCTGAGCTGCCCGATCCTAAACTGCTGGACCGTGAACTGCCCATTCCTGAACTTCCCGATCCTGAACTGTCAGAGCCTGAACTGCCCGATCTGGAACTGCCCGATCCGGAACTGCCAGATCCTGAACTGCCGGATCCTGAACTGCCCGATCTTGAACTGCCCGATCCTGAGTTACCTGATCCTGAACTGCCCGATCCTGAGCGGCCCGATCCTGAACTGCCTGATCCTGAGTTGCCTGATCCTGAATGGCCCGATCCGGAACTGCCCGATCCTGAGCGGCCCGATCCTAAACTGCCGGATCATGAACTGCCCAATCCTGAACTTCCCGATCCTGAACTGCCGGAGCCTGAACTGCCCGATCCGGAACTGCCGTATCCTGAACTGCCGGATCCTAAACTGCCTGATCTTGAACTGCCCGATCCTGAGTTACCTGATCCTGAACTGCCCGATCCTGAACTGCCCGATCCTGAATTGCCCGATCCTGAACAGCCTGTTCCTGAACTGTCTGATTCTGAACTGCTCGATCCTGAACTGCTCGATCCTGAGCGACCCGATACTGAACTGCCCGATCCTGAACTTCGATATCCTGAGCTGCCCAATCCTGAACTTCCTGATCCTGAACTTCCCGATCCTGAACTTCCCAATCCTGAGTTACCTGACCTGAACTGCTCGATCCTGAGTTACCTGATCCTGAACTGCCCGATCCTGAACTGCCCGATCCTGAACTGCCCGATCCTGAACTGCCTGTTCCTGAACTGCCCGATCCTGAGCGGCCCGATCCTGAACTGCCCGATCCTGAGCGGCCCGATACTGAACTGCCTGATCCTGAGTTGCCTGATCATGAATGGCCCGATCCTGAACTGCTGATCATGAGCGGCCCGTTCCTGAACTGTCTGATTCTGAACTGCTCGATCCTGAACTGCTCGATCCTGAGCGACCCGATACTGAACTGCCCGATCCTGAACTTTGATATCCTGAGCTGCCCGATCCTGAACTTCCTGATCCTGAACTGCCTGATCCTGAACATCCCGATCCTGAACTTCCCAATCCTGAGTTACCTGACCTGAACTGCCCGATCCTGAACTGCCCGATCCTGAACTGCCGGATCCTGAACTGCCCGATCTTGAACTGCATGATCCGGAACTGCCCAATCCTGAATTGCCCGATCCTGAACTGCCCGATCCGGAACTCCCTGATCCTGAGCTGCCCAATGCTGAACTGCCCGATCGTGATCTTCCTGATCCTGAACTGCCTGATCCTGAACTGCCCTTTCCTGAACTGCCCACTCCTGAGCTGCCCAATCCTGAGCTGCCGGATCGTGAACTGCCCAATCCTGAACTTCGTGATCCTGAACTGCCCGATCCAGAACTGTCCAATCCTGAATTGCCGATCCTGAGCGGCCCGTTCCTGAACTGCTCGATCCTGAACTGCTCGATCCTGAGTGGCCCAATCCTGAACTGCCAGATCCTGAACTGCCCGATCCTGAGCGGCCCGTTCCTGAACTGCCTGATCCTGAACTGCTCGATCCTGAACTGCTCGATCCTGAACTGCTCGATCCTGAGTGGCCCAATCCTGAATTGCATGATCCTGAACTTCCTGATCCTGAGCGGCCCGATCCTGAACTTCCTGATGCTGAACTGCTCGATCCTGAACTTCCCAATCCTGAACTGCATGATCCTGAACTGTCTGATCCGGAACTGCCCGATCCTGAGATGCCCGATCCGAAACTGCCGGATCGTGAACTGCCCAATCCTGAACTTCCCGATCCTGAACTCCCTGATCCCCCGATCCAGAACTGTCCAATCCTGAACTGCCCGATCCTTAACTGCCCGATCCAGAACTGCCCGATCCGGAACTGCCTGATCCTGAACTGCTGGATCCTGAAATGCCAGATCCTGAACTGGCTGATCCTGAACTGCCCGATCCTGAACTGCATGATCCGGAACTGCACGATCCTGAATTGCCCGATCCTGAACTGCCCGGTCCGGAACTCCCTGATCCTGAGCTGCCCAATGCTGAACTGCCCGATCGTGAACTGCCCGATCCTGAACTGCCCGATCCTGAATGCCCGATCTTGAAATGCCTGATCCGGAACTGCCCAATCCTGAGCTGCCCAATCCTGAGCTGCTGGATCGTGAACTGCCTATTCCTGAACTTCCCGAACCAGAACTGCCTGATCCAGAACTGTACAATATTGAACTGCCCGATCCTGAACTGTCCGATCCAGAACTGCCCGATCCGGAACTGCCTGATCCTGAACTGCTGGATCCTGAAATGCCGGATACTGAACTGCCCGATCTTGAACTGCCAGATCCTGAACTGCCCGATCATGAACTGCCGGATCTTGAACTGCCCGATTCTGAACTGCCCGATCCTGAATTACTCGATCCTGAACTGCCTCATCCTGAACCGCCCGATCCTGAGCGGCGCGATCCTGAACATTTCCGATCCTGAACTGCCTGATCCTGAGCTTCCCAATCCTGAACTGCCCGATCCTGACCTGCCCGTTCCGCAACTGCCCGATCGTGAACTGCCCGATCTTGAACTGCCCAATCCTGAACTGCCCGATCCTGAACTGCCGGATCCAGAACTGCCCGATCCTGAAATGCCCGATCATGAGATGCCCGATCCGAAACTGCCGGATCGTGAACTGCCCAATCCTGAACTTCCAGATCCTGAACTGCCTGATCCAGAACTGTCCAATCCTGAACTGCCCGATCCTGAACTGCCCGATCCAGAACTGCCCGATCCCGAACTGCCTGATCCTGAACTGCCGGATCCTGAAATGCCCGATCCTGAACTGCCCGATCCTGAACTGCCCAATCCTGTGCGGCCCGATCCTGAACTGCCGGATCCTGAACTGCCCGATCCTGAACTGCCAGATCCTGAACTGCCCGATCCTGAACTGCCCGATCCTGAACTGCCCGATCCCGAACTACCCGATCCTGAACTGCTCGATCCTGAACTGCCTCATCCTGAACTGCCCGATCCTGAGCGGCGCGATCCTGAACATTCCCAATCCTGAACTGCCTGATCCTGAACTGCCCGATCCTGATCTGCCCGATCCGGAACTGCCCGATCCTGAACTGCCCGATCCTGAACTGCCCGATCCTGAACTGCCTGATCCGGAACTGCCCTATCCTGAGCTGCCCGATCTTAAACTGCCGGATCGTGAACTGCCCAATCCTGAACTTCCCGATCCTGAACTGCCCGATCCGGAACTGTCCGATCCTGAACTGCCCGATCCTGAACTGCCCGATCCTGAACTGCCTGATCCTGAGCTGCCCGATCCTAAACTGCCAGATCGTGAACTGCCCAATCCTGAACTTCCCGATCCTGAACTGCCCGATCCTGAACTGTCCGATGCTGAACTGCCCGAGCCTGAACTGCCCGATCCGAAACTGCCCGATCCGGAACTGCCGGATCCTGAACTGCCGGATCCTGAGCGGCGCGATCCTGAACTGCCCGATCATGAGCGGCCCGATCCTGAACTGCCTGATACTGAGTTGCCTGATCCTGAATGGCCCGATCCTGAACTGCTGATCATGAGCGGCCCGTTCCTGAACTGCCCGATCCTGTGTTACCCGCTCCTGAACTGCCCGATCCTGATCTGCCCGATCCGGAACTGCCCGATCCTGAACTGCCCGATCCTGAACTGCCCGATCCGGAACTGCCTGATCCGGAACTGCCCGATCCTGAGCTGCCCGATCCTAAACTGCCGGATCGTGAACTGCCCAATCCTGAACTTCCCGATCCTGAACTGCCCGATCCTGAACTGCCCGATCCTGAACTGCCCGATCCGGAACTGCCGGATCCTGAACTGCCGGATCCTGAGCGGCCCGATCCTGAACTGCCCGATCCTGAGCGGCCCGATCCTGAACTGCCTGATCCTGAGTTGCCTGATCCTGAATGGCCCGATCCTGAACTTCGATATCCTGAGCTGCCCGATCCTAAACTTCCTGATCTTGAACTGCCTGATCCTGAACTTCCCGATCCTGAACTTCCCAATCCTGAGTTACCTGACCTGAACTGCCCGATCCAGAATTGCCCGATCCAGAACTGCCTGATCCTGAACTGCCGGATCCTGAAAAGCCGGATACTGAACTGCCCGATCCTGAACTGCCCAATCCTGAGCGGCCCGATCGTGAACTGCCGGATCCTGAACTGCCGGATCCTGAAATGCCTGATCCTGAACTGCCCGATCCTGAACTGCCCGATCCTGAGCAGCCCGATCCTGAACTGCCGGATCCTGAACTGCCCGATCCTGAACTGGCAGATCCTGAACTGCCCGATCCTGAACTGCCGGATCCTGGACTGCCCGATCCTGAGCGGCGCGATCCTGAACATTCCCGATCATGAACTGCCTGATCCTGAACTGCCCGATCCTGATCTGCCCGATCCGGAACTGCCCGATCCTGAGCTGCCAGATCCTAAACTGCTGGACCGTGAACTGCCCATTCCTGAACTTCCCGATCCTGAACTGCCAGAGCCTGAACTGCCCGATCTGGAACTGCCCGATCCGGAACTGCCAGATCCTGAACTGCCGGATCCTGAACTGCCCGATCTTGAACTGCCCGATCCTGAGTTACCTGATCCTGAACTGCCCGATCCTGAGCGGCCCGATCCTGAACTGCCTGATCCTGAGTTGCCTGATCCTGAATGGCCCGATCCGGAACTGCCCGATCCTGAGCGGCCCGATCCTAAACTGCCGGATCATGAACTGCCCAATCCTGAACTTCCCGATCCTGAACTGCCGGAGCCTGAACTGCCCGATCCGGAACTGCCGTATCCTGAACTGCTGGATCCTAAACTGCCTGATCTTGAACTGCCCGATCCTGAGTTACCTGATCCTGAACTGCCCGATCCTGAACTGCCCGATCCTGAATTGCCCGATCCTGAACTGCCTGTTCCTGAACTGCCCGATCCTGAGCGGCCCGATCCTGAACTGCCCGATCCTGAGCGGCCCGATACTGAACTGCCTGATCCTGAGTTGCCTGATCCTGAATGGCCCGATCCTGAACTGCTGATCATGAGCGGCCCGTTCCTGAACTGTCTGATTCTGAACTGCTCGATCCTGAACTGCTCGATCCTGAGCGACCCGATACTGAACTGCCCGATCCTGAACTTCGATATCCTGAGCTGCCCAATCCTGAACTTCCTGATCCTGAACTGCCTGATCCTGAACTTCCCGATCCTGAACTTCCCAATCCTGAGTTACCTGACCTGAACTGCTCGATCCTGAGTTACCTGATCCTGAACTGCCCGATCCTGAACTGCCCGATCCTGAACTGCCCGATCCTGAACTGCCTGTTCCTGAACTGCCCGATCCTGAGCGGCCCGATCCTGAACTGCCCGATCCTGAGCGGCCCGATACTGAACTGCCTGATCCTGAGTTGCCTGATCCTGAATGGCCCGATCCTGAACTGCTGATCATGAGCGGCCCGTTCCTGAACTGTCTGATTCTGAACTGCTCGATCCTGAACTGCTCGATCCTGAGCGACCCGATACTGAACTGCCCGATCCTGAACTTTGATATCCTGAGCTGCCCGATCCTGAACTTCCTGATCCTGAACTGCCTGATCCTGAACATCCCGATCCTGAACTTCCCAATCCTGAGTTACCTGACCTGACCTGCCCGATCCTGAACTGCCCGATCCTGAACTGCCGGAACCTGAACTGCCCGATCTTGAACTGCATGATCCGGAACTGCCCAATCCTGAATTGCCCGATCCTGAACTGCCCGATCCGGAACTCCCTGATTCTGAGCTGCCCAATGCTGAACTGCCCGATCGTGATCTTCCTGATCCTGAACTGCCTGATCCTGAACTGCCCTTTCCTGAACTGCCCACTCCTGAGCTGCCCAATCCTGAGCTGCCGGATTGTGAACTGCCCAATCCTGAACTTCGTGATCCTGAACTGCCCGATCCAGAACTGTCCAATCCTGAATTGCCGATCCTGAGCGGCCCGTTCCTGAACTGCTCGATCCTGAACTGCTCGATCCTGAGTGGCCCAATCCTGAACTGCCAGATCCTGAACTGCCCGATCCTGAGCGGCCCGTTCCTGAACTGCCTGATCCTGAACTGCTCGATCCTGAACTGCTCGATCTGAACTGCTCGATCCTGAGTGGCCCAATCCTGAACTGCATGATCCTGAACTTCCTGATCCTGAGCGGCCCGATCCTGAACTTCCTGATGCTGAACTGCCCGATCCTGAACTTCCCAATCCTGAACTGCATGATCCTGAACTGTCTGATCCGGAACTGCCCGATCCTGAGATGCCCGATCCGAAACTGCCGGATCGTGAACTGCCCAATCCTGAACTTCCCGATCCTGAACTCCCTGATCCCCCGATCCAGAACTGTCCAATCCTGAACTGCCCGATCCTTAACTGCCCAATCCAGAACTGCCCGATCCGGAACTGCCTGATCCTGAACTGCTGGATCCTGAAATGCCAGATCCTGAACTGGCTGATCCTGAACTGCCCGATCCTGAACTGCATGATCCGGAAGTGCCCGATCCTGAATTGCCCGATCCTGAACTGCCCGGTCCGGAACTCCCTGATCCTGAGCTGCCCAATGCTGAACTGCCCGATCGTGAACTGCCCGATCCTGAACTGCCCGATCCTGAATGCCCGATCTTGAAATGCCTGATCCTGAACTGCCCAATCCTGAGCTGCCCAATCCTGAGCTGCCGGATCGTGAACTGCCTATTCCTGAACTTCCCGAACCAGAACTGCCTGATCCAGAACTGTACAATATTGAACTGCCCGATCCTGAACTGTCCGATCCAGAACTGCCCGATCCGGAACTGCCTGATCCTGAACTGCTGGATCCTGAAATGACGGATACTGAACTGCCCGATCTTGAACTGCCAGATCCTGAACTGCCCGATCATGAACTGCCAGATCTTGAACTGCCCGATTCTGAACTGCCCGATCCTGAATTACTCGATCCTGAACTGCCTCATCCTGAACCGCCCGATCCTGAGCGGCGCGATCCTGAACATTTCCGATCCTGAACTGCCTGATCCTGAGCTTCCCAATCCTGAACTGCCCGATCCTGACCTGCCCGTTCCGCAACTGCCCGATCGTGAACTGCCCGATCTTGAACTGCCCAATCCTGAACTGCCCGATCCTGAACTGCCGGATCCAGAACTGCCCGATCCTGAAATGCCCGATCATGAGATGCCCGATCCGAAACTGCCGGATCGTGAACTGCCCAATCCTGAACTTCCAGATCCTGAACTGCCTGATCCAGAACTGTCCAATCCTGAACTGCCCGATCCTGAACTGCCCGATCCAGAACTGCCCGATCCCGAACTGCCTGATCCTGAACTGCCGGATCCTGAAATGCCCGATCCTGAACTGCCCGATCCTGAACTGCCCAATCCTGTGCGGCCCGATCCTGAACTGCCTGATCCTGAACTGCCCGATCCTGAACTGCCAGATCCTGAACTGCCCGATCCTGAACTGCCCGATCCTGAACTGCCCGATCCCGAACTACCCGATCCTGAACTGCTCGATCCTGAACTGCCTCATCCTGAACTGCGCGATCCTGAACATTCCCAATCCTGAACTGCCTGATCCTGAACTGCCCGATCCTGATCTGCCCGATCCGGAACTGCCCGATCCTGAACTGCCCGATCCTGAACTGCCCGATCCTGAACTGCCTGATCCAGAACTGCCCTATCCTGAGCTGCCCGATCTTAAACTGTCGGATCGTGAACTGCCCAATCATGAACTTCCCGATCCTGAACTGCCCGATCCGGAACTGCCCGATCCTGAACTGCCCGATCCTGAACTGCCCGATCCTGAACAGCCTGATCCTGAGCTGCCCGATCCTAAACTGCCAGATCGTGAACTGCCCAATCCTGAACTTCCCGATCCTGAACTGCCCGATCCTGAACTGTCCGATGCTGAACTGCCCGAGCCTGAACTGCCCGATCCGAAACTGCCCGATCCGGAACTGCCGGATCCTGAACTGCCGGATCCTGAGCGGCCCGATCCTGAACTGCCCGATCATGAGCGGCCCGATCCTGAACTGCCTGATACTGAGTTGCCTGATCCTGAATGGCCCGATCCTGAACTGCTGATCATGAGCGGCCCGTTCCTGAACTGCCCGATCCTGTGTTACCCGCTCCTGAACTGCCCGATACTGATCTGCCCGATCCGGAACTGCCCGATCCTGAACTGCCCGATCCTGAACTGCCCGATCCGGAACTGCCTGATCCGGAACTGCCCGATCCTGAGCTGCCCGATCCTAAACTGCCGGATCGTGAACTGCCCAATCCTGAACTTCCCGATCCTGAACTGCCCGATCCGGAACTGCCCGATCCTGAACTTCCCGATCCTGAACTGCCCGATCCGGAACTGCCGGATCCTGAACTGCCGGATCCTGAGCGGCCCGATCCTGAACTGCCCGATCCTGAGCGGCCCGATCCTGAACTGCCTGATCCTGAGTTGCCTGATCCTGAATGGCCCGATCCTGAACTTCGATATCCTGAGCTGCCCGATCCTAAACTTCCTGATCTTGAACTGCCTGATCCTGAACTTCCCGATCCTGAACTTCCCAATCCTGAGTTACCTGACCTGAACTGCCCGATCCAGAATTGCCCGATCCAGAACTGCCTGATCCTGAACTGCCAGATCCTGAAAAGCCGGATACTGAACTGCCCGATCCTGAACTGCCCAATCCTGAGCGGCCCGATCGTTAACTGCCGGATCCTGAACTGCCCGGTCCTGAACTGCCAGATCCTGAACTGCCCGATCCTGAACTGCCGGATCGTGAACTGCCCGATCCCAAACTACCCGATCCTGAACTGCTCGATCCTGAACTGCCTCATCCTGGACTGCCCGATCCTGAGCGGCACGATCCTGAGCATTCCCAATCCTGAACTCCTGATCCTGAACTGCCCGATCCTGATCTGCCCGATCCGGAACTGCACGATCCTGAACTGCCCGATCCTGAACTGCCCGATCCGGAACTGCCTGATCCGGAACTGCCCGATCCTGAGCTGCCCGATCCTAAACTGCCGGATCGTGAACTGCCCAATCCTGAACTTCCCGATCCTGAACTGCCCGATCCGGAACTGCCCGATCCTGAACTGCCCGATCCTGAACTGCCTGATCCGGAACTGCCCGATCCTGAGCTTCCCGGTCCTAAACTGCCGGATCGTGAACTGTCCAATCCTGAACTTCCTGATCCTGAACTGCCAGATCCTGAACTGTCCGATCCTGAACTGCCCGACCCTGAACTGCCCAATCCGGAACTGCCCGATCCGGAACTGCCGGATCCTGAATTGCCGGATCCTGAGCGGCCCGATCCTGAACTGCCCGATCCTGAGCGGCCCGATCCTGAACTGCCTGATACTGAGTTGCCTGATCCTGAATGGCCCGATCCTGAACTGCTGATCATGAGCGGCCCGTTCCTGAACAGCCCGATCCTGAGTTACCCGCTCCTGAACTGCCCGATCCTGAACTGCCCGATCCTGAACTGCCTGTTCCTGAACTGACCGATCCTGAGCGGCCTGATCCTGAACTGCCCGATCCTGAGCGACCCGATCCTGAACTGCCTGATACTGAGTTACCTGATCTTGAATGGCCCGATCCTGAACTGCTGATCATGAGCGGCCCGTTCCTGAACTGCCCGATCCTGAGTTACCCGTGCCTGAACTGCCCGATCCTGAACTGCCTGATCCTGAACTGCCTGTTCCTGAACTGCCCGATCCTGAGCGGCCTGATCCTGAACTGCCCGATCCTGAGCGGCTCGATCCTGAACTGCCTGATCCTGAGTTGCCTGATCCTGAATGGCCCGATCCTGAACTGCTGATCATGAGCGGCCCGTTCCTGAACTGCCTGATCCTGAACTGATCGATCCTGAACTGCTCGATCATGAGCGGCCCGATCCTGAACTGCCCGATCCTGAACTTCGATATCCTGAGCTGCCCGATCCTAAACTTCCTGATCTTGAACTGCTCGATCCTGAACTGCCTCATCCTGAACTGCCCGATCCTGAGCGGCGCGATCCTGAACATTCCTGATCCTGAACTTCCTGATCTTGAACTGCCTGATCCTGATCTGCCCGATCCGGAACTGCCCGATCCTGAACTGCCCGATCCTGAACTGCCCGATCCTGAACTTCCTGATCCGGAACTGCCCGATCCTGAGCTGCCCGGTCCTAAACTGCCGGATCGTGAACTGCCCAATCCTGAACTTCCTGATCCTGAACTGCCCGATCCTGAACTATCCGATCCTGAACTGCCCGACCCTGAACTGCCCAATCCGGAACTGCCCGATCCGGAACTGCCGGATCCTGAATTGCCGGATCCTGAGCGGCCCGATCCTGAACTGCCCGATCCTGAGCGGCCCGATCATGAACTGCCTGATACTGAGTTGCCTGATCCTGAATGGCCCGATCCTGAACTGCTGATCATGAGCGGCCCATTCCTGAACTGCCTGATCCTGAACTGATCGATCCTGAACTGCTCGATCATGAGCGGCCCAATCCTGAACTGCCCGATCCTGAACTTCGATATCCTGAGCTGCCCGATCCTAAACTTCCTGATCTTGAACTGCTCGATCCTGAACTGCCTCATCCTGAACTGCCCGATCCTGAGCGGCGCGATCCTGAACATTCCTGATCCTGAACTGCCTGATCTTGAACTGCCTGATCCTGATCTGCCCGATCCGGAACTGCTCGATGCTGAACTGCCCGATCCTGAACTGCCCGATCCTGAACTGCCTGATCCGGAACTGCCCGATCCTGAGCTGCCCGGTCCTAAACTGCCGGATCGTGAACTGCCCAATCCTGAACTTCCTGATCCTGAACTGCCCGATCCTGAACTGTCCGATCCTGAACTGCCCGACCCTGAACTGCCCAATCCGGAACTGCCCGATCCGGAACTGCCGGATCCTGAATTGCCGGATCCTGAGCGGCCCGATCCTGAACTGCCCGATCCTGAGCGGCCCGATCATGAACTGCCTGATACTGAGTTGCCTGATCCTGAATGGCCCGATCCTGAACTGCTGATCATGAGCGGCCCGTTCCTGAACAGCCCGATCCTGAGTTACCCGCTCCTGAACTGCCCGATCCTGAACTGCCCGATACTGAACTGCCTGTTCCTGAACTGACCGATCCTGAGCGGCCTGATCCTGAACTGCCCGATCCTGAGCGGCCCGATCCTGAACTGCCTGATACTGAGTTGCCTGATCCTGAATGGCCCGATCCTGAACTGCTGATCATGAGCGGCCCGTTCCTGAACTGCCCGATCCTGAGTTACCCACTCCTGAACTGCCCGATCCTGAACTGCCTGATCCTGAACTGCCTGTTCCTGAACTGCCCGATCCTGAGCGGCCTGATCCTGAACTGCCCGATCCTGAGCGGCCCGATCCTGAACTGCCTGATCCTGAGTTGCCTGATCCTGAATGGCCCGATCCTGAACTGCTGATCATGAGCGGCCCGTTCCTGAACTGCCTGATCCTGAACTGCTCGATCCTGAACTGCTCGATCATGAGCGGCCCGATCCTGAACTGCCCGATCCTGAACTTCGATATCCTGAGCTGCCCGATCCTAAACTTCCTGATCTTGAACTGCTCGATCCTGAACTGCCTCATCCTGAACTGCCCGATCCTGAGCGGCGCGATCCTGAACATTCCTGATCCTGAACTGCCTGATCTTGAACTGCCTGATCCGGAACTGCCCGATCCTGAACTGCCTGATCCAGAACTGCCTGAACCTGAGCTGCCCGATCCTAAACTGTCGGGTCGTGAACTGCCCAATCCTGAACTTCCCGATCCTGAACTGCCCAATCCCGAACTGTCCGATCCCGAACTGCTCAAGCCTGAACTGCCCGATCCGGAACTGCCGGATCCTGAACTGCCGGATCCTGAACTGCCCGATCTTGAACTGCCCGATCCTGAGTTACCCGATCCTGAACTGCCCGATCCTGAACTGCCCAATCCTGAACTGCCCGGTCCTGAACTGCCCGATCCTGAGCAGCCTGATCCTGAACTGCCCGATCCTGAGTGGCCCGATCCTGAACTGCCTGATCCTGAGTTGCCTGATCCTGAATGGCCTGATCCAGAACTGCTGATCATGAGCGGCCCGTTCCTGAACTGCCTGATCCTGAACTGCTCGATCCTGAACTGCTCGATCCTGAGCGGCCCGATCCTGAACTGCCCGATCCTGAACTTCGATACCCTGAGCTTCCCGATCCTGAACTTCCTGATCTTGAACTGCCTGATCCTGAACTTCCCGATCCTGAACTTCCCAATCCTGAGTTACCTGACCTGAACTGTCCGATCCTGAACTGCCCGATCCTGAACTGCCGGATCCTGAACTGCCCGATCTTGAACTGCCGGATCCTGAACTGCCTGATCCTGAACTGCCTGATCCTGAACTGCATGATCCGGAACTGCCCGATCCTGAATTGCCCGATCCTGATTTGCCTGATCCGGAACTCCCTGATCCTGATCTTCCCAATGCTGAACTGCCCGATCATGAACTGCCTGATCCTGAACTGCCGGATCCTAAACTGCCAGATCCTGAACTGCCCGATCCTGAACTGCCGGATCCTGAACTGCCCGATCCTGAACTGCCCGATCGTGAACTGCTCGATCCTGAACTGCCCGATCCGGTAAGGCCCGATCCTGAACTGCCTGATCCTGAGATGCCCGATCCGAAACTACCGGATCGTAAACTGCCCAATGCTGAACTTCCAGATCCTGAACTGCCCGATCCTGAACTGCCCGATCCTGAACTGCCCGATCCAGAACTTCCAGATCCTGAACTGCCCGATCCTGAACTGCCCGATCCAGAACTGCCCGATCCGGAACTGCCTGATCCTGAACTGCCGGATCCTGAAATGCCTGATCCTGAACTGCCCGATCCTGAACTGCTGATCATGAGCGGCTCGTTCCTGAACTGCCCGATCCTGAGTTACCCGCTCCTGAACTGCCCGATCCTGAACTGCCCGATCCTGAACTGCCTGTTCCTGAACTGCCCGATCCTGAGTGGCCCGATCCTGAACTGCCCGATCCTGAGCGGCCCGATCCTGAACTGCCTGATCCTGAGTTGCCTGATCCTGAACTTCGATATCCTGAGCTGCCCGATCCTAAACTTCATGATCTTGAACTGCCTGATCCTGAACTTCCCGATCCTGAACTTCGCAATCCTGAGTTACCTGACCTGAACTGCCCGATCCAGAATTGCCCGATCCAGAACTGCCTGATCCTGAACTGCCAGATCCTGAAATGCCCGACCTGAACTGCCCGATCCTGAACTGCCCAATCCTGAGCGGCCCGATCCTGAACTGCCGGATCCTGAACTGCCCGATCCTGAACTGCCAGATCCTGAACTGCCCGACCCTGAACTGCCGGATCCTGAACAGCCCAATCCCGAACTACATCGATCCTGAACTGCTCGATCCTGAACTGCCTCATCCTGAACTGCCCGATCCTGAGCGGCGCGATCTTAAACATTCCCAATCCTGAACTCCTGATCCTGAACTGCCTGATCCTGATCTGCCCGATCCGGAACTGCCCGATCCTGAACTGCCCGATCCTGAACTGCCCGATCCGGAACTGCCTGATCCGGAACTGCCCGATCCTGAGCTGCCCGATGCTAAACTAACGGATCGTGAACTGCCCAATCCTGAACTTCCCGATCCTGAACTGCCCGATCCGGAACTGCCCGATCCTGAACTGCCCGATCCTGAACTGCCCGATCCTGAACTGCCTGATCCGGAACTGCCCGATCCTGAGCTGCCCGATCCTAAACTGCCGGATCGTGAACTGCCCAATCCTGAACTTCCTGATCCTGAACTGCCCGACCCTGAACTGTCCGATCCGGAACTGCCCGATCCGGAACTGCCGGATCCTGAACTGCCGGATCCTGAGCGGCCCGATCCTGAACTGCCCGATCCTGAGCGGCCCGATCCTGAACTGCCTGATACTGAGTTGCCTGATCCTGAATGGCCCGTTCCTGAACTGCCTGATCCTGAGTTACCCGCTCCTGAACTGCCCGATCCTGAACTGACTGATCCTGAACTGCCTGTTCCTGAACTGCCCGATCCTGAGCGGCCTGATCCTGAACTGCCGGATCCTGAGCGGCCCGATCCTGAACTGCCTGATCCTGAGTTGCCTGATCCTGAATGGCCCGATCCTGAACTGCTGATCATGAGCGGCCCGTTCCTGAACTGCCTGATCCTGAACTGCTCGATCCTGAACTGCTCGATCATGAGCGGCCCGATCCTGAACTGCCCGATACTGAACTTCGATATCCTGAGCTGCCCGATCCTAAACTTCCTGATCTTGAACTGCTCGATCCTGAACTGCCTCATCCTGAACTGCCCGATCCTGAGCGGCGCGATCCTGAACATTCCTGATCCTGAACTGCCTGATCCTGAACTGCCTGATCCTGATCTGCCCGATATGGAACTGCCCGATCCTGAACTGCCCGATCCTGAACTGCCCGATCCTGAACTGCCTGATCCGGAACTGCCCGAACCTTAGCTGCCCGATCCTAAACTGCCGGATCGTGAACTGCCCAATCCTGAACTTCCCGATCCTCAACTGCCCGATCCCGAACTGTCCGATCCCGAACTGCTCGAGCCTGAACTGCCCGATCCGGAACTGCCCGATCCGGAACTGCCCGATCCTGAGCTGCCCGATCCTAAACTGCCGGATCGTGAACTGCCCAATCCTGAACTTCCCGATCCTGAACTGCCCGATCCGGAACTGCCCGATCCTGAACTGCCCGATCCTGAACTGCCCGATCCGGAACTGCCGGATCCTGAACTGCCGGATCCTGAGCGGCCCGATCCTGAACTGCCCGATCCTGAGCGGCCCGATCCTGAACTGCCTGATCCTGAGTTGCCTGATCCTGAATGGCCCGATCCGGAACTTCGATATCCTGAGCTGCCCGATCCTAAACTTCCTGATCTTGAACTGCCTGATCCTGAACTTCCCGATCCTGAACTTCCCAATCCTGAGTTACCTGACCTGAACTGCCCGATCCAGAATTGCCCGATCCAGAACTGCCTGATCCTGAACTGCCAGATCCTGAAAAGCCGGATACTGAACTGCCCGATCCTGAACTGCCCAATCCTGAGCGGCCCGATCGTGAACTGCCGGATCCTGAATTGCCCGATCCTGAACTGCCAGATCCTGAACTGCCCGATCCTGAACTGCCGGATCGTGAACTGCCCGATCCCAAACTACCCGATCCTGAACTGCTCGATCCTGAACTGCCTCATCCTGGACTGCCCGATCCTGAGCGGCGCGATCCTGAACATTCCCAATCCTGAACTCCTGATCCTGAACTGCCCGATCCTGATCTGCCCGATCCGGAACTGCACGATACTGAACTGCCCGATCCTGAACTGCCCGATCCGGAACTGCCTGATCCGGAACTGCCCGATTCTGAGCTGCCCGATCCTAAACTGCCGGATCGTGAACTGCCCAATCCTGAACTTCCCGATCCTGAACTGCCCGATCCGGAACTGCCCGATCCTGAACTGCCCGATCCTGAACTGCCTGATCCGGAACTGCCCGATCCTGAGCTGCCCGGTCCTAAACTGCCGGATCGTGAACTGTCCAATCCTGAACTTCCTGATCCTGAACTGCCCGATCCTGAACTGTCCGATCCTGTACTGCCCGACCCTGAACTGCCCAATCCGGAACTGCCCGATCCGGAACTGCCGGATCCTGAATTGCCGGATCCTGAGCGTCCCGATCCTGAACTGCCCGATCCTGAGCGGCCCGATCCTGAACTGCCTGATACTGAGTTGCCTGATCCTGAATGGCCCGATCCTGAACTGCTGATCATGAGCGGCCCGTTCCTGAACAGCCCGATCCTGAGTTACCCGCTCCTGAACTGCCCGATCCTGAACTGCCCGATCCTGAACTGCCTGTTCCTGAACTGACCGATCCTGAGCGGCCTGATCCTGAACTGCCCGATCCTGAGCGACCCGATCCTGAACTGCCTGATACTGAGTTACCTGATCTTGAATGGCCCGATCCTGAACTGCTGATCATGAGCGGCCCGTTCCTGAACTGCCCGATCCTGAGTTACCCGTGCCTGAACTGCCCGATCCTGAACTGCCTGATCCTGAACTGCCTGTTCCTGAACTGCCCGATCCTGAGCGGCCCGATCCTGAACTGCCCGATCCTGAACTTCGATATCCTGAGCTGCCCGATCCTAAACTTCCTGATCTTGAACTGCTCGATCCTGAACTGCCTCATCCTGAACTGCCCGATCCTGAGCGGCGCGATCCTGAACATTCCTGATCCTGAACTGCCTGATCTTGAACTGCCTGATCCTGATCTGCCCGATCCGGAACTGCCCGATCCTGAACTGCCCGATCCTGAACTGCCCGATCCTGAACTGCCTGATCCGGAACTGCCCGATCCTGAGCTGCCCGGTCCTAAACTGCCGGATCGTGAACTGCCCAATCCTGAACTTCCTGATCCTGAACTGCCCGATCCTGAACTGTCCGATCCTGAACTGCCCGACCCTGAACTGCCCAATCCGGAACTGCCCGATCCGGAACTGCCGGATCCTGAATTGCCGGATCCTGAGCGGCCCGATCCTGAACTGCCCGATCCTGAGCGGCCCGATCATGAACTGCCTGATACTGAGTTGCCTGATCCTGAATGGCCCGATCCTGAACTGCTGATCATGAGTGGCCCATTCCTGAACTGCCTGATCCTGAACTGATTGATCCTGAACTGCTCGATCATGAGCGGCCCGATCCTGAACTGCCCGATCCTGAACTTCGATATCCTGAGCTGCCCGATCCTAAACTTCCTGATCTTGAACTGCTCGATCCTGAACTGCCTCATCCTGAACTGCCCGATCCTGAGCGGCGCGATCCTGAACATTCCTGATCCTGAACTGCCTGATCTTGAACTGCCTGATCCTGATCTGCCCGATCCGGAACTGCCCGATCCTGAACTGCCCGATCCTGAACGGCCCGATCCTGAACTGCCTGATCCGGAACTGCCCGATCCTGAGCTGCCCGGTCCTAAACTGCCGGATCGTGAACTGCCCAATCCTGAACTTCCTGATCCTGAACTGCCCGATCCTGAACTGTCCGATCCTGAACTGCCCGACCCTGAACTGCCCAATCCGGAACTGCCCGATCCGGAACTGCCGGATCCTGAACTGCCGGATCCTGAGCGGCCCGATCCTGAACTGCCCGATCCTGAGCGGCCCGATCATGAACTGCCTGATACTGAGTTGCCTGATCCTGAATGGCCCGATCCTGAACTGCTGATCATGAGCGGCCCGTTCCTGAACAGCCCGATCCTGAGTTACCCGCTCCTGAACTGCCCGATCCTGAACTGCCCGAAACTGAACTGCCTGTTCCTGAACTGACCGATCCTGAGCGGCCTGATCCTGAACTGCCCGATCCTGAGCGGCCCGATCCTGAACTGCCTGATACTGAGTTGCCTGATCCTGAATGGCCCGATCCTGAACTGCTGATCATGAGCGGCCCGTTCCTGAACTGCCCGATCCTGAGTTACCCACTCCTGAACTGCCTGATCCTGAACTGCCTGATCCTGAACTGCCTGTTCCTGAACTGCCCGATCCTGAGCGGCCTGATCCTGAACTGCCCAATCCTGAGCGGCCCGATCATGAACTGCCTGATCCTGAGTTGCCTGATCCTGAATGGCCCGATCCTGAACTGCTGATCATGAGCGGCCCGTTCCTGAACTGCCTGATCCTGAACTGCTCGATCCTAAACTTCCTGATCTTGAACTGCTCGATCCTGAACTGCCTCATCCTGAACTGCCCGATCCTGAGCGGCGCGATCCTGAACATTCCTGATCCTGAACTGCCTGATCTTGAACTGCCTGATCCGGAACTGCCCGATCCTGAACTGCCCGATCCTGAACTGCCCGATCTTGAACTGCCTGATCCGGAACTGCCTGAACCTGAGCTGCCTGATCCTAAACTGCCGGGTCGTGAACTGCCCAATCCTGAACTTCCCGATCCTGAACTGCCCAATCCCGAACTGTCCGATCCCGAACTGCTCAAGCCTGAACTGCCCGATCCGGAACTGCCCGATCCTGAACTGCCGGATCCTGAACTGCCGGATCCTGAACTGCCCGATCTTGAACTGCCCGATCCTGAGTTACCCGATCCTGAACTGCCCGATCCTGAACTGCCCAATCCTGAACTGCCCGGTCCTGAACTGCCCGATCCTGAGCAGCCTGATCCTGAACTGCCCGATCCTGAGTGGCCCGATCCTGAACTGCCTGATCCTGAGTTGCCTGATCCTGAATGGCCTGATCCAGAACTGCTGATCATGAGCGGCCCGTTCCTGAACTGCCTGATCCTGAACTGCTCGATCCTGAACTGCTCGATCCTGAGCGGCCCGATCCTGAACTGCCCGATCCTGAACTTCGATACCCTGAGCTTCCCGATCCTGAACTTCCTGATCTTGAACTGCCTGATCCTGAACTTCCCGATCCTGAACTTCCCAATCCTGAGTTACCTGACCTGAACTGTCCGATCCTGAACTGCCCGATCCTGAACTGCCGGATCCTGAACTGCCCGATCTTGAACTGCCGGATCCTGAACTGCCTGATCCTGAACTTCCCGATCCTGAACTGCCCGATCCGGAACTGCCCGATCCTGAACTGCCCGATCCTGAACTGCCCGATCCGGAACTGCCGGATCCTGAACTGCCGGATCCTGAGCGGCCCGATCCTGAACTGCCCGATCCTGAGCGGCCCGATCCTGAACTGCCTGATCCTGAGTTGCCTGATCCTGAATGGCCCGATCCTGAACTTCGATATCCTGAGCTGCCCGATCCTAAACTTCCTGATCTTGAACTGCCTGATCCTAAACTTCCCGATCCTGAACTTCCCAATCCTGAGTTACCTGACCTGAACTGCCCGATCCAGAATTGCCCGATCCAGAACTGCCTGATCCTGAACTGCCAGATCCTGAAAAGCCGGATACTGAACTGCCCGATCCTGAACTGCCCAATCCTGAGCGGCCCGATCGTGAACTGCCGGATCCTGAACTGCCCGATCCTGAACTGCCAGATCCTGAACTGCCCGATCCTGAACTGCCGGATCGTGAACTGCCCGATCCCAAACTACCCGATCCTGAACTGCTCGATCCTGAACTGCCTCATCCTGGACTGCCCGATCCTGAGCGGCGCGATCCTGAACATTCCCAATCCTGAACTCCTGATCCTGAACTGCCCGATCCTGATCTGCCCGATCCGGAACTGCACGATCCTGAACTGCCCGATCCTGAACTGCCCGATCCGGAACTGCCTGATCCGGAACTGCCCGATTCTGAGCTGCCCGATCCTAAACTGCCGGATCGTGAACTGCCCAATCCTGAACTTCCCGATCCTGAACTGCCCGATCCGGAACTGCCCGATCCTGAACTGCCCGATCCTGAACTGCCTGATCCGGAACTGCTAGATCCTGAGCTGCCCGGTCCTAAACTGCCGGATCGTGAACTGTCCAATCCTGAACTTCCTGATCCTGAACTGCCCGATCCTGAACTGTCCGATCCTGTACTGCCCGACCCTGAACTGCCCAATCCGGAACTGCCCGATCCGGAACTGCCGGATCCTGAATTGCCGGATCCTGAGCGGCCCGATCCTGAACTGCCCGATCCTGAGCGGCCCGATCCTGAACTGCCTGATACTGAGTTGCCTGATCCTGAATGGCCCGATCCTGAACTGCTGATCATGAGCGGCCCGTTCCTGAACAGCCCGATCCTGAGTTACCCGCTCCTGAACTGCCCGATCCTGAACTGCCCGATCCTGAACTGCCTGTTCCTGAACTGACCGATCCTGAGCGGCCTGATCCTGAACTGCCCGATCCTGAGCGACCCGATCCTGAACTGCCTGATACTGAGTTACCTGATCTTGAATGGCCCGATCCTGAACTGCTGATCATGAGCGGCCCGTTCCTGAACTGCCCGATCCTGAGTTACCCGTGCCTGAACTGCCCGATCCTGAACTGCCTGATCCTGAACTGCCTGTTCCTGAACTGCCCGATCCTGAGCGACCCGATCCTGAACTGCCCGATCCTGAACTTCGATATCCTGAGCTGCCCGATCCTAAACTTCCTGATCTTGAACTGCTCGATCCTGAACTGCCTCATCCTGAACTGCCCAATCCTGAGCGGCGCGATCCTGAACATTCCTGATCCTGAACTGCCTGATCTTGAACTGCCTGATCCTGATCTGTCCGATCCGGAACTGCCCGATCCTGAACTGCCCGATCCTGAACTGCCCGATCCTGAACTGCCTGATCCGGAACTGCCCGATCCTGAGCTGCCCGGTCCTAAACTGCCGGATCGTGAACTGCCCAATCCTGAACTTCCTGATCCTGAACTGCCCGATCCTGAACTGTCCGATCCTGAACTGCCCGACCCTGAACTGCCCAATCCGGAACTGCCCGATCCGGAACTGCCGGATCCTGAATTGCCGGATCCTGAGCGGCCCGATCCTGAACTGCCCGATCCTGAGCGGCCCGATCATGAACTGCCTGATACTGAGTTGCCTGATCCTGAATGGCCCGATCCTGAACTGCTGATCATGAGCGGCCCATTCCTGAACTGCCTGATCCTGAACTGATCGATCCTGAACTGCTCGATCATGAGCGGCCCGATCCTGAACTGCCCGATCCTGAACTTCGATATCCTGAGCTGCCCGATCCTAAACTTCCTGATCTTGAACTGCTCGATCCTGAACTGCCTCATCCTGAACTGCCCGATCCTGAGCGGCGCGATCCTGAACATTCCTGATCCTGAACTGCCTGATCTTGAACTGCCTGATCCTGATCTGCCCGATCCGGAACTGCCCGATCCTGAACTGCCCGATCCTGAACTGCCCGATCCTGAACTGCCTGATCCGGAACTGCCCGATCCTGAGCTGCCCGGTCCTAAACTGCCGGATCGTGAACTGCCCAATCCTGAACTTCCTGATCCTGAACTGCCCGATCCTGAACTGTCCGATCCTGAACTGCCCGACCCTGAACTGCCCAATCCGGAACTGCCTGATCCGGAACTGCCGGATCCTGAGCGGCCCGATCATGAACTGCCCGATCCTGAACTGCCCGATCCTGAATGGCCCGATCCTGAACTGCTGATCATGAGCGGCCCGTTCCTGAACAGCCCGATCCTGAGTTACCCGCTCCTGAACTGCCCGATCCTGAACTGCCCGAAACTGAACTGCCTGTTCCTGAACTGACCGATCCTGAGCGGCCTGATCCTGAACTGCCCGATCCTGAGCGGCCCGATCCTGAACTGCCTGATACTGAGTTGCCTGATCCTGAATGGCCCGATCCTGAACTGCTGATCATGAGCGGCCCGTTCCTGAACTGCCCGATCCTGAGTTACCCACTCCTGAACTGCCCGATCCTGAACTGCCTGATCCTGAACTGCCTGTTCCTGAACTGCCCGATCCTGAGCGGCCTGATCCTGAACTGCCCGATCCTGAGCGGCCCGATCCTGAACTGCCTGATCCTGAGTTGCCTGATCCTGAATGGCCCGATCCTGAACTGCTGATCATGAGCGGCCCGTTCCTGAACTGCCTGATCCTGAACTGCTCGATCCTGAACTGCTCGATCATGAGCGGCCCGATCCTGAACTGCCCGATCCTGAACTTCGATATCCTGAGCTGCCCGATCCTAAACTTCCTGATCTTGAACTGCTCGATCCTGAACTGCCTCATCCTGAACTGCCCGATCCTGAGCGGCGCGATCCTGAACATTCCTGATCCTGAACTGCCTGATCTTGAACTGCCTGATCCGGAACTGCCCGATCCTGAACTGCCCGATCCTGAACTGCCCGATCCTGAACTGCCTGATCCGGAACTGCCTGAACCTGAGCTGCCCGATCCTAAACTGCCGGGTCGTGAACTGCCCAATCCTGAACTTCCCGATCCTGAACTGCCCAATCCCGAACTGTCCGATCCCGAACTGCTCAAGCCTGAACTGCCCGATCCGGAACTGCCCGATCCGGAACTGCCGGATCCTGAACTGCCTGATACTGAGTTGCCTGATCCTGAATGGCCCGATCCTGAACTGCTGATCATGAGCGGCCCGTTCCTGAACAGCCCGATCCTGAGTTACCCGCTCCTGAACTGCCCGATCCTGAACTGCCCGATCCTGAACTGCCTGTTCCTGAACTGACCGATCCTGAGCGGCCTGATCCTGAACTGCCCGATCCTGAGCGACCCGATCCTGAACTGCCTGATACTGAGTTACCTGATCTTGAATGGCCCGATCCTGAACTGCTGATCATGAGCGGCCCGTTCCTGAACTGCCCGATCCTGAGTTACCCGTGCCTGAACTGCCCGATCCTGAACTGCCTGATCCTGAACTGCCTGTTCCTGAACTGCCCGATCCTGAGCGACCCGATCCTGAACTGCCCGATCCTGAACTTCGATATCCTGAGCTGCCCGATCCTAAACTTCCTGATCTTGAACTGCTCGATCCTGAACTGCCTCATCCTGAACTGCCCAATCCTGAGCGGCGCGATCCTGAACATTCCTGATCCTGAACTGCCTGATCTTGAACTGCCTGATCCTGATCTGTCCGATCCGGAACTGCCCGATCCTGAACTGCCCGATCCTGAACTGCCCGATCCTGAACTGCCTGATCCGGAACTGCCCGATCCTGAGCTGCCCGGTCCTAAACTGCCGGATCGTGAACTGCCCAATCCTGAACTTCCTGATCCTGAACTGCCCGATCCTGAACTGTCCGATCCTGAACTGCCCGACCCTGAACTGCCCAATCCGGAACTGCCCGATCCGGAACTGCCGGATCCTGAATTGCCGGATCCTGAGCGGCCCGATCCTGAACTGCCCGATCCTGAGCGGCCCGATCATGAACTGCCTGATACTGAGTTGCCTGATCCTGAATGGCCCGATCCTGAACTGCTGATCATGAGCGGCCCATTCCTGAACTGCCTGATCCTGAACTGATCGATCCTGAACTGCTCGATCATGAGCGGCCCGATCCTGAACTGCCCGATCCTGAACTTCGATATCCTGAGCTGCCCGATCCTAAACTTCCTGATCTTGAACTGCTCGATCCTGAACTGCCTCATCCTGAACTGCCCGATCCTGAGCGGCGCGATCCTGAACATTCCTGATCCTGAACTGCCTGATCTTGAACTGCCTGATCCTGATCTGCCCGATCCGGAACTGCCCGATCCTGAACTGCCCGATCCTGAACTGCCCGATCCTGAACTGCCTGATCCGGAACTGCCCGATCCTGAGCTGCCCGGTCCTAAACTGCCGGATCGTGAACTGCCCAATCCTGAACTTCCTGATCCTGAACTGCCCGATCCTGAACTGTCCGATCCTGAACTGCCCGACCCTGAACTGCCCAATCCGGAACTGCCTGATCCGGAACTGCCGGATCCTGAGCGGCCCGATCATGAACTGCCCGATCCTGAACTGCCCGATCCTGAATGGCCCGATCCTGAACTGCTGATCATGAGCGGCCCGTTCCTGAACAGCCCGATCCTGAGTTACCCGCTCCTGAACTGCCCGATCCTGAACTGCCCGAAACTGAACTGCCTGTTCCTGAACTGACCGATCCTGAGCGGCCTGATCCTGAACTGCCCGATCCTGAGCGGCCCGATCCTGAACTGCCTGATACTGAGTTGCCTGATCCTGAATGGCCCGATCCTGAACTGCTGATCATGAGCGGCCCGTTCCTGAACTGCCCGATCCTGAGTTACCCACTCCTGAACTGCCCGATCCTGAACTGCCTGATCCTGAACTGCCTGTTCCTGAACTGCCCGATCCTGAGCGGCCTGATCCTGAACTGCCCGATCCTGAGCGGCCCGATCCTGAACTGCCTGATCCTGAGTTGCCTGATCCTGAATGGCCCGATCCTGAACTGCTGATCATGAGCGGCCCGTTCCTGAACTGCCTGATCCTGAACTGCTCGATCCTGAACTGCTCGATCATGAGCGGCCCGATCCTGAACTGCCCGATCCTGAACTTCGATATCCTGAGCTGCCCGATCCTAAACTTCCTGATCTTGAACTGCTCGATCCTGAACTGCCTCATCCTGAACTGCCCGATCCTGAGCGGCGCGATCCTGAACATTCCTGATCCTGAACTGCCTGATCTTGAACTGCCTGATCCGGAACTGCCCGATCCTGAACTGCCCGATCCTGAACTGCCCGATCCTGAACTGCCTGATCCGGAACTGCCTGAACCTGAGCTGCCCGATCCTAAACTGCCGGGTCGTGAACTGCCCAATCCTGAACTTCCCGATCCTGAACTGCCCAATCCCGAACTGTCCGATCCCGAACTGCTCAAGCCTGAACTGCCCGATCCGGAACTGCCCGATCCGGAACTGCCGGATCCTGAACTGCCGGATCCTGAACTGCCCGATCTTGAACTGCCCGATCCTGAGTTACCCGATCCTGAACTGCCCGATCCTGAACTGCCCAATCCTGAACTGCCCGGTCCTGAACTGCCCGATCCTGAGCAGCCTGATCCTGAACTGCCCGATCCTGAGTGGCCCGATCCTGAACTGCCTGATCCTGAGTTGCCTGATCCTGAATGGCCTGATCCAGAACTGCTGATCATGAGCGGCCCGTTCCTGAACTGCCTGATCCTGAACTGCTCGATCCTGAACTGCTCGATCCTGAGCGGCCCGATCCTGAACTGCCCGATCCTGAACTTCGATACCCTGAGCTGCCCGATCCTGAACTTCCTGATCTTGAACTGCCTGATCCTGAACTTCCCGATCCTGAACTTCCCAATCCTGAGTTACCTGACCTGAACTGTCCGATCCTGAACTGCCCGATCCTGAACTGCCGGATCCTGAACTGCCCGATCTTGAACTGCCGGATCCTGAACTGCCTGATCATGAACTGCCTGATCCTGAACTGCATGATCCGGAACTGCCCGATCCTGAATTGCCCGATCCTGATTTGCCTGATCCGGAACTCCCTGATCCTGATCTTCCCAATGCTGAACTGCCCGATCATGAACTGCCTGATCCTGAACTGCCGGATCCTAAACTGCCAGATGCTGAACTGCCCGATCCTGAACTGCCGGATCCTGAACTGCCCGATCCTGAACTGCCCGATCGTGAACTGCTCGATCCTGAACTGCCCGATCCGGTAAGGCCCGATCCTGAACTGCCTGATCCTGAGATGCCCGATCCGAAACTACCGGATCGTAAACTGCCCAATGCTGAACTTCCAGATCCTGAACTGCCCGATCCTGAACTGCTCGATCCTGAACTGCCCGATCCAGAACTTCCAGATCCTGAACTGCCCGATCCTGAACTGCCCGATCCAGAACTGCCCGATCCGGAACTGCCTGATCCTGAACTGCCGGATCCTGAAATGCCTGATCCTGAACTGCCCGATCCTGAACTGCTGATCATGAGCGGCTCGTTCCTGAACTGCCCGATCCTG
Source organism: Pristiophorus japonicus (assembly GCF_044704955.1). Classification (NCBI taxonomy): domain Eukaryota; kingdom Metazoa; phylum Chordata; class Chondrichthyes; family Pristiophoridae; genus Pristiophorus; species Pristiophorus japonicus. The sequence continues at coordinate 107,648,220 of NC_091977.1, forward strand.
AGTTACCCGCTCCTGAACTGCCCGATCCTGAACTGCCCGATCCTGAACTGCCTGTTCCTGAACTGCCCGATCCTGAGTGGCCCGATCCTGAACTGCCCGATCCTGAGCGGCCCGATCCTGAACTGCCTGATCCTGAGTTGCCTGATCCTGAACTTCGATATCCTGAGCTGCCCGATCCTAAACTTCATGATCTTGAACTGCCTGATCCTGAACTTCCCGATCCTGAACTTCGCAATCCTGAGTTACCTGACCTGAACTGCCCGATCCAGAATTGCCCGATCCAGAACTACCTGATCCTGAACTGCCAGATCCTGAAATGCCCGACCTGAACTGCCCGATCCTGAACTGCCCAATCCTGAGCGGCCCGATCCTGAACTGCCGGATCCTGAACTGCCCGATCCTGAACTGCCAGATCCTGAAATGCCCGACCCTGAACTGCCGGATCCTGAACAGCCCAATCCCGAACTACCCGATCCTGAACTGCTCGATCCTGAACTGCCTCATCCTGAACTGCCCGATCCTGAGCGGCGCGATCTTAAACATTCCCAATCCTGAACTCCTGATCCTGAACTGCCCGATCCTGATCTGCCCGATCCGGAACTGCCCGATCCTGAACTGTCCGATCCTGAACTGCCCGATCCGGAACTGCCTGATCCGGAACTGCCCGATCCGGAACTGCCCGATCCTGAACTGCCCGATCCTGAACTGCCTGATCCGGAACTGCCCGATCCTGAGCTGCCCGATCCTAAACTGCCGGATCGTGAACTGCCCAATCCTGAACTTCCTGATCCTGAACTGCCCGACCCTGAACTGTCCGATCCGGAACTGCCCGATCCGGAACTGCCGGATCCTGAACTGCCGGATCCTGAGCGGCCCGATCCTAAACTGCCCGATCCTGAGCGGCCCGATCCTGAACTGCCTGATACTGAGTTGCCTGATCCTGAATGGCCCGTTCCTGAACTGCCTGATCCTGAGTTACCCGCTCCTGAACTGCCCGATCCTGAACTGACCGATCCTGAACTGCCTGTTCCTGAACTGCCCGATCCTGAGCGGCCTGATCCTGAACTTCCCGATCCTGAGCGGCCCGATCCTGAGTTGCCTGATCCTGAGTTGCCTGATCCTGAATGGCCTGATCCTGAACTGCTGATCATGAGCGGCCCGTTCCTGAACTGCCTGATCCTGAACTGCTCGATCCTGAACTGCTCGATCATGAGCGGCCCGATCCTGAACTGCCCGATACTGAACTTCGATATCCTGAGCTGCCCGATCCTAAACTTCCTGATCTTGAACTGCTCGATCCTGAACTGCCTCATCCTGAACTGCCCGATCCTGAGCGGCGCGATCCTGAACATTCCTGATCCTGAACTGCCTGATCCTGAACTGCCTGACCCTGATCTGCCCGATCCGGAACTGCCCGATCCTGAACTGCCCGATCCTGAACTGCCCGATCCTGAACTGCCTGATCCGGAACTGCCCGAACCTTAGCTGCCCGATCCTAAACTGCCGGATCGTGAACTGCCCAATCCTGAACTTCCCGATCCTCAACTGCCCGATCCCGAACTGTCCGATCCCGAACTGCTCGAGCCTGAACTGCCCGATCCGGAACTGCCCGATCCGGAACTGCCGGATCCTGAACTGCCGGATCCTGAACTGCCCGATCTTAAACTGCCTGATCCTGAGTTACCCGATCCTGAGCTGCCCGATCCTGAACTGCCCGATCCTGAACTGCCCGATCCTGAACTGCCCGATCCTGAGCAGCCTGATCCTGAACTGCCCGATCCTGAGTGGCCCGATCCTGAACTGCCTGATCCTGAGTTGCCTGATCCTGAATGGCCTGATCCTGAACTGCTGATCATGAGCAGCCCGTTCCTGAACTGCCTGATCCTGAACTACTCGATCCTGAACTGCTCGATCCTGAGCGGCCCGATCCTGAACTGCCCGATCCTGAACTTCGATATCCTGAGCTGCCCGATCCTGAACTTCCTGATCTTGAACTGCCTGATCCTGAACTTCCCGATCCTGAACTTCCCAATCCTGAGTTACCTGACCTGAACTGCCCGATCCTGAACTGCCCGAGCCTGAACTGCCGGATCCTGAACTGCCCGATCTTGAACTGCCGCATCCTGAACTGCCCGATCCTGAGTTACACGCTCCTGAACTGCCCTATCCTGAACTGACCGATCCTGAACTGCCTGTTCCTGAACTGCCCGATCCTGAGCGGCCTGATCCTGAACTGCCCGATCCTGAGCGGCCCGATCCTAAACTGCCTGATCCTGAGTTGCCTGATCCTGAACTGCCTGATCCTGAACTGCTCGATCCTGAACTGCTCGATCATGAGCGGCCCGATCCTGAACTGCCCGATCCTGAACTTCGATATCCTGAGCTGCCCGATCCTAAACTTCCTGATCTTGAACTGCTCGATCCTGAACTGCCTCATCCCGAACTGCTCGAGCCTGAACTGTCCGATCCGGAACTGTACCGATCCGGAACTACCGGATCCTGAACTGCCGGATCCTGAACTGCCCGATCTTGAACTGCCCGATCCTGAGTTACCCGATCCTGAACTGCCCGATCCTGAACTGCCCGATCCTGAACTGCCCGATCCTGAGCAGCCTGATCCTGAACTGCCCGATCCTGAACTTCCCGATCCTCAACTGCCTGATCCTGAGTTGCCTGATCCTGAATGGCCTGATCCTGAACTGCTGATCATGAGCAGCCCGTTCCTGAACTGCCTGATCCTGAACTGCTCGATCCTGAACTGCTCGATCCTGAGCGGCCCGATCCTGAACTGCATGATCCTGAACTTCCTGATCCTGAGCTGCCCGATCCTGAACTCCCTGATCCTGAGCTGCCCAATGCTGAACTGCCCGATCGTGAACTGCCTGATCCTGAACTGCCCGATCCTGAACTGCCCGATCCTGAATGCCCGATCTTGAACTGCCTGATCCGGAACTGCCCGATCCTGAGCTGCCCAATCCTGAGCTGCCGGATCGTGAACTGCCCATTCCTGAACTTCCCGAACCAGAACTGCCTGATCCAGAACTGTACAATATTGAACTGCCCGATCCTGAACTGTCCGATCCGAACTGCCCGATCCGGAACCGCCTGATCCTGAACTGCTGGATCCTGAAATGCCGGATACTGAACTGCCCGATCTTGAACTGCCAGATCCTGAACTGCCCGATCATGAACTGCCGGATCTTGAACTGCCCGATTCTGAACTGCCCGATCCTGAATTACTCGATCCTGAACTGCCTCATCCTGAACCGCCCGATCCTGAGCGGCGCGATCCTGAACATTTCCGATCCTGAACTGCCTGATCCTCAGCTTCCCAATCCTGAACTGCCCGATCCTGACCTGCCCGTTCCGCAACTGCCCGATCGTGAACTGCCCGATCCTGAACTGCCCAATCCTGAACTGCCCGATCCTGAACTGCCCGATCCAGAACTGCCCGATCTTGAATTGTCCGATCATGAGATGCCCGATCCGAAACTGCCGGATCGTGAACTGCCCAATCCTGAACTTCCAGATCCTGAACTGCCTGATCCAGAACTGTCCAATCCTGAACTGCCCGATCCTGAACTGCCCGATCCAGAACTGCCCGATCCCAAACTGCCTGATCCTGAACTGCCGGATCCTGAACTGCCCGATCCTGAACTGCCGGATCCTGAACTGCCCGATCCCGAACTAACCGATCCTGAACTGCTCGATCCTGAACTGCCTCATCCTGAACTGCCCGATCCTGAGCGGCGCGATCCTGAACATTCCCAATCCTGAACTGCCTGATCCTGAACTGCCCGATCCTGATCTGCCCGATCCGGAATTGCCCGATCCTGAACTGCCCGATCCTGAACTGCCCGATCCTGAACTGCCTGATCCGGAACTGCCCTATCCTGAGCTGCCCGATCCTAAACTGCCGGATCGTGAACTGCCCAATCCTGAACTTCCCGATCCTGAACTGCCCGATCCGGAACTGCCCGATCCTGAACTGCCCGATCCTGAACTGCCCGATCCTGAACTGCCTGATCCTGAGCTGCCCGATCCTAAACTGCCAGATCGTGAACTGCCCAATCCTGAACTTCCCGATCCTGAACTGCCCAATCCTGAACTTCCCGATCCTGAACTGCCCAATCCTGAACTGTCCGATCCTGAACTACCCGATCCTGAACTGCCCGATCCTGAACTGCCCGATCCTGAGCAGCCTGAACCTGAACTGCCCGATCCTGAGTGGCCCGATCCTGAACTGCCTGATCCTGAGTTGCCTGATCCTGAATGGCCTGATCCTGAACTGCTGATCATGAGCAGCCCGTTCCTGAACTGCCTGATCCTGAACTGCTCGATCCTGAACTGCTCGATCCTGAGTGGCCCGATCCTGAACTGCCCGATCCTGAACTTCGATATCCTGCGCTGCCCGATCCTGAACTTCCTGATCTTGAACTGCCTGATCCTGAACTTCCCGATCCTGAACTTCCCAATCCTGAGTTACCTGACCTGAACTGCCCGATCCTGAACTGCCCGATCCTGAACTGCCGGATCCTGAACTGCCCGATCTTGAACTGCCGGATCCTGAACTGCCCGATCCTGAGTTACCCGCTCCTGAACTGCCCGATCCTGAACTGCCCGATCCTGAACTGCCTGTTCCTGAACTGCCCGATCCTGAGCGGCCTGATCCTGAACTGCCCGATCCTGAGCGGCCCGATCCTGAACTGCCTGATCCTGAGTTGCCTGATCCTGAATGGCCCGATCCTGAACTGCTGATCATGAGCGGCCCGTTCCTGAACTGCCTGATCCTGAACTGCTCGATCCTGAACTGCTCGATCATGAGCGGCCCGATCCTGAACTGCCCGATACTGAACTTCGATATCCTGAGCTGCCCGATCCTAAACTTCCTGATCTTGAACTGCTCGATCCTGAACTGCCTCATCCTGAACTGCCCGATCCTGAGCGGCGCGATCCTGAACATTCCTGATCCTGAACTGCCTGATCCTGAACTGCCTGATCCTGATCTGCCCGATCCGGAACTGCCCGATCCTGAACTGCCCGATCCTGAACTGCCCGATCCTGAACTGCCTGATCCGGAACTGCCCGAAACTTAGCTGCCCGATCCTAAACTGCCGGATCGTGAACTGCCCAATCCTGAACTTCCCGATCCTCAACTTCCCGATCCCGAACTGTCCGATCCCGAACTGCTCGAGCCTGAACTGCCCGATCTGGAACTGCCCGATCCGGAACTGCCGGATCCTGAACTGCCGGATCCTGAACTGCCCGATCTTGAACTGCCAGATCCTGAGTTACCCGATCCTGAACTGCCCGATCCTGAACTGCCCGATCCTGAACTGCCCAATCCTGAACTGCCCGATCCTGAGCAGCCTGATCCTGAACTGCCCGATCCTGAGTGGCCCGATCCTGAACTGCCTGATCCTGAGTTGCCTGATCCTGAATGGCCTGATCCTGAGTGGCCCGATCCTGAACTGCCTGATCCTGAGTTGCCTGATCCTGAATGGCCTGATCCTGAACTGCTGATCATGAGCAGCCCGTTCCTGAACTGCCTGATCCTGAACTGCTCGATCCTGAACTGCTCGATCCTGAGCGGCCCGAGCCTTAACTGCCCGATCCTGAACTTCGATATCCTGAGCTGCCCGATCCTGAACTTCCTGATCTTGAACTGCCTGATCCTGAACTTCCCGATCCTGAACTTCCCAATCCTGAGTTACCTGACCTGAACTGCCCGATCCTGAACTGCCGGATCCTGAACTGCCGGATCCTGAACTGCCCGATCTTGAACTGCCGGATCCTGAACTGCCTGATCCTGAACTGCCTGATCCTGAACTGCATGATCCGGAACTGATCGATCCTGAATTGCCCGATCCTGATTTGCCCAATCCGGAACTCCCTGATCCTGATCTGCCCAATGCTGAACTGCCCGATCGTGAACTGCCTGATCCTGAACTGCCGGATCCTAAACTGCCAGATCCTGAACTGCCCGATCCTGAACTGCCGGATCCTGAACTGCCTGATCCTGAACTGCCCGATCCTGAACTGCTCGATCCTGAACAGCCCGATCCGGAAAGGCCCGATCCTGAACTGCCTGATCCAGAAAGGCCCGATCCTGAACTGCCTGAACCTGAGATGCCCGATCCGAAACTGCCGGATCGTAAACTGCCCAATGCTGAACTGCCCAATCCTGAACTGCCCGATCCTGAACTGCCCGATCCAGAACTTCCAGATCCTGAACTGCCCGATCCTGAACTGTCCGGTCCAGAACTGCCCGATCCGGAACTACCCGATCCTGAGCGGCCCGATCCTGAACTGCCCGATCCTGAACTGCCCGATCCTGAACTGCCCGATCCTGAACTGCCTGATCCTGAACTGCCGGATCCTGAAATGCCTGATCCTGAACTGCCCGATCCCGAACTGCTGATCATGAGCGGCCCGTTCCTGAACTGCCCGATCCTGAGTTACCCGCTCCTGAACTGCCCGATCCTGAACTGCACGATGCTGAACTGCCTGTTCCTGAACTGCCCGATCCTGAGCGGTCCGATCCTGAACTGCCCGATCCTGCACTGCCCGATCCTGAACTGCCCGATCCTGAACTGCCTGATCCGGAACTGCCCGAAACGTAGCTGCCCGATCCTAAACTGCCGGATCGTGAACTGCCCAATCCTGAACTTCCCGATCCTCAACTGCCCGATCCCGAACTGTCCGATCCCGAACAGTTCGAGCCTGAACTGCCCGAACCGGAACTGCCCGATCCGGAACTGCCGGATCCTGAACTGCCGGATCCTGAACTGCCCGATCTTGAACTGCCCGATCCTGAGTTACCCGATCCTGAACTGCCCGATCCTGACCTGCACGATCCTGAACTGCCCGATCCTGAACTGCCCGATCCTGAGCAGCCTGATCCTGAACTGCCCGATCCTGAGTGGCCCGATCCTGAACTGCCTGATCCTGAGTTACCTGATCCTGAATGGCCTGATCCTGAACTGCTGATCATGAGCAGCCCGTTCCTGAACTGCCTGATCCTGAACTGCTCGATCCTGAACTGCTCGATCCTGAGCGGCCCGATCCTGAACTTCGATATCCTGAGCTGCCCGATCCTGAACTTCCTGATCTTGAACTGCCTGATCCTGAACTTCCCGATCCTGAACTTCCCAATCCTGAGTTACCTGACCTGAACTGCCCGATCCTGAACTGCCCGATCATGAACTGCCGGATCCTGAACTGCCCGATCTTGAACTGCTGGATCCTGAACTGCCTGATCCTGAACTGCCTGATCCTGAACTGCATGATCCGGAACTGCCCGATCCTGAATTGCCCGATCCTGATTTGCCCGATCCAGAACTCCCTGATCCTAATCTGCCCAATGCTGAACTGCCCGATCGTGAACTGCCTGATCCTGAACTGCCGGATCCTAAACTGCCAGATCCTGAACTGCCCGATCCTGAACTGCCGGATCCTGAACTGCCCGATCCTGAACTGCCCGATCCTGAACTGCTCGATCCTGAACAGCCCGATCCGGAAAGGCCCGATCCTGAACTGCCTGATCCGGAAAGGCCCGATCCTGAACTGCCTGAACCTGAGATGCCCGATCCGAAACTGCCGGATCGTAAACTGCCCAATGCTGAACTTCCTGATCCTCAACTGCCCGATCCTGAACTGCCCGATCCTGAACTGTCCGGTCCAGAACTGCCCGATCCGGAACTGCCTGATCCTGAACTGCCGGATCCTGAAATGCCTGATCCTGAACTGCCCGATCCTGAACTGCTGATCATGAGCGGCCCGTTCCTGAACTGCCTGATCCTGAGTTACCCGCTCCTGAACTGCCCGATCCTGAACTGCCCGATCCTGAACTGCCTGTTCCTGAACTGCCCGATCCTGAGCGGCCCGATCCTCAACTGCCCGATCCTGAGTGGCCCGATCCTGAACTGCCTGATCCTGAGTTGCCTGATCCCGAATGGCCCGATCCTGAACTTCGATATCCTGAGCTGCCCGATCCTAAACTTCCTGATCTTGAACTGCCTGATCCTGAACTTCCCGATCCTGAACTTCCCAATCCTGAGTTACCTGACCTGAACTGCCCGATCCAGAATTGCCCGATCCAGAACTGCCTGATCCTGAACTGCCGGATCCTGAAATGCCCAATCCTGAGTGGCCCGATCGTGAACTGCCGGATCCTGAACTGCCCGATCCTGAACTGCCAGATCCTGAACTGCCCGATCCTGAACTGCCGGATCCTGAACTGCCCGATCCCGAACTACCCGATCCTGAACTGCTCGATCCTGAACTGCCTCATCCTGAACTGCCCGATCGTGAGCGGCGCGATCCTGAACATTCCCAATCCTGAACTACTGATACTGAACTGCCCGATCCTGATCTGCCCGATCCAGAACTGCCCGATCCTGAACTGCCCGATCCTGAACTGCCCGATCCAGAACTGCCCGATCCTGAACTGCCCGGTCCTGAACTGCCCGATCCGGAACTGCCCGGTCCTGAACTGCCCGATCCTGAACTGCCCGATCCAGAACTGCCCGATCCTGAATTGCCCGATCATGAGATGCCCGATCCGAAACTGCCGGATCGTGAACTGCCCAATCCTGAACTTGCAGATCCTGAACTGCCTGATCCAGAACTGTCCAATCCTGAACTGCCCGATCCTGAACTGCCCGATCCAGAACTGCCCGATCCCAAACTGCCTGATCCTGAACTGCCGGATCCTGAAATGCCCGATCCTGAACTGCCCGATCCTGAGCTGCCCAATCCTGAGCGGCCCGATCCTGAACTGCCGGATCCTGAACTGCCCGATCCTGAACTGCCAGATCCTGAACTGCCCGATCCTGAACTGCCGGATCCTGAACTGCCCGATCCCGAACTAACCGATCCTGAACTGCTCGATCCTGAACTGCCTCATCCTGAACTGCCCGATCCTGAGCGGCGCGATCCTGAACATTCCCAATCCTGAACTGCCTGATCCTGAACTGCCCGATCCTGATCTGCCCGATCCGGAACTGCCCGATCCTGAACTGCCCGATCCTGAACTGCCCGATCCTGAACTGCCTGATCCGGAACTGCCCTATCCTGAGCTGCCCGGTCCTAAACTGCCGGATCGTGAACTGCCCAATCCTGAATTCCCGATCCTGAACTGCCCGATCCGGAACTGCCCGATCCTGAACTGCCCGATCCTGAACTGCCCGATCCTGAACTGCCTGATCCTGAGCTGCCCGATCCTAAACTGCCAGATCGTGAACTGCCCAATCCTGAACTTCCCGATCCTGAACTGCCCGATCCTGAACTGTCCGATCCTGAACTGCCCGAGCCTGAACTGCCCGATCCGAAACTGCCCGATCCGGAACTGCCGGATCCTGAACTGCCAGATCCTGAGCGGCCCGATCCTGAACTGCCCGATCATGAGCGGCCCGATCCTGAACTGCCTGATACTGAGTTGCCTGATCCTGAATGGCCCGATCCTGAACTGCTGATCATGAGCGGCCCGTTCCTGAACTGCCCGATCCTGAGTTACCCGCTCCTGAACTGCCCGATCCTGATCTGCCCGATCCGGAACTGCCCGATCCTGAACTGCCCGATCCTGAACTGCCCGATCCGGAACTGCCTGATCCGGAACTGCCCGATCCTGAGCTGCCCGATCCTAAACTGCCGGATCGTGAACTGCCCAATCCTGAACTTCCCGATCCTGAACTGCCCAATCCGGAACTGCCCGATCCTGACCTGCCCGATCCTGAACTGCCCGATCCGGAACTGCCGGATCCTGAACTGCCTGATCCTGAACTGCCTGATCCTGAACTGCATGATCCGGAACTGCCCGATCCTGAATTGCCCGATCTTGATTTGCCCGATCCGGAACTCCCTGATCCTGATCTGCCCAATGCTGAACTGCCCGATCGTGATCTGCCTGATCCTGAACTGCCGGATCCTAAACTGCCAGATCCTGAACTGCCCGATCCTGAACTGCTCGATCCTGAACAGCCCGATCCGGAAAGGCCCGATCCTGAACTGCCTGATCCGGAAAGGCCCGATCCTGAACTGCCTGAACCTGAGATGCCCGATCCGAAACTGCCGCATCGTAAACTGCCCAATGCTGAACTTCCTGATCCTGAACTGCCCGATCCTGAACTGCCCGATCCTGAACTGCCCGATCGAGAACTTCCAGATCCTGAACTGCCCGATCCTGAACTGTCCGGTCCAGAACTGCCCGATCCGGAACTGCCTGATCCTGAACTGCCGGATCCTGAAATGCATGATCCTGAACTGCCCAATCCTGAACTGCTGATCATGAGCGGCCCGTTCCTGAACTGCCCGATCCTGAGTTACCCGCTCCTGAACTGCCCGATCCTGAACTGCCCGATCCTGAACTGCCTGTTCCTGAACTGCCCGATCCTGAGCGGCCCGATCCTGAACTGCCCGATCCTGAGTGGCCCGATCCTGAACTGCCTGATCCTGAGTTGCCTGATCCTGAATGGCCCGATCCTGAACTTCGATATCCTGAGCTGCCCGATCCTAAACTTCCTGATCTTGAACTGCCTGATCCTGAACTTCCCGATCCTGAACTTCCCAATCCTGAGTTACCTGACCTGAACTGCCTGATCCAGAATTGCCCGATCCAGAACTGCCTGATCCTGAACTGCTGGATCCTGAAATGCCCAATCCTGAGTGGCCCGATCGTGAACTGTCGGATCCTGAACTGCCCGATCCTGAACTGCCAGATCCTGAACTGCCCGATCCTGAACTGCCGGATCCTGAACTGTCCGATCCCGAACTACCCGATCCTGAACTGCTCGATCCTGAACTGCCTCATCCTGAACTGCCCGATCGTGAGCGGCGCGATCCTGAACATTCCCAATCCTGAACTCCTGATACTGAACTGCCCGATCCTGATCTGCCCGATCCAGAACTGCCCGATCCTGAACTGCCCGATCCTGAACTGCCCGATCCGGAACTGCCCGATCCTGAACTGCCCGATCCTGAACTGCCCGATCCAGAACTGCCCGATACTGAATTGCCCGATCATGAGATGCCCGATCCGAAACTGCCGGATCGTGAACTGCCCAGACCTGAACTTGCAGATCCTGAACTGGCTGATCCAGAACTGTCCAATCCTGAACTGCCTGATCCTGAACTGCCCGATCCAGAACTGCCCGATCCCAAACTGCCTGATCCTGAACTGCCGGATCCTGAAATGCCCGATCCTGAACTGCCCGATCCTGAGCTGCCCAATCCTGAGCGGCCCGATCCTGAACTGCCGGATCCTGAACTGCCCGATCCTGAACTGCCAGATCCTGAACTGCCCGATCCTGAACTGCCGGATCCTGAACTGCCCGATCCTAAACTGCCAGATTGTGAACTGCCCAATCCTGAACTTCCCGATCCTGAACTGCCCGATCCTGAACTGTCCGATCCTGAACTGCCCGAGCCTGAACTGCCCGATCCGAAACTGCCCGATCCGGAAATGCCGGATCCTGAACTGCCGGATCCTGAGCGGCCCGATCCTGAACTGCCCGATCATGAGCGGCCCGATCCTGAACTGCCTGATACTGAGTTGCCTGATCCTGAATGGCCCGATCCTGAACTGCTGATCATGAGCGGCCCGTTCCTGAACTGCCCGATCCTGAGTTACCCGCTCCTGAACTGCCCGATCCTGATCTGCCCGATCCGGAACTGCCCGATCCTGAACTGCCCGATCCTGAACTGCCCGATCCGGAACTGCCTGATCCGGAACTGCCCGATCCTGAGCTGCCCGATCCTAAACTGCCGGATCGTGAACTGCCCAATCCTGAACTTCCCGATCCTGAACTGCCCAATCCGGAACTGCCCGATCCTGACCTGCCCGATCCTGAACTGTCCGATCCGGAACTGCCGGATCCTGAACTGCCTGATCCTGAACTGCCTGATCCTGAACTGCATGATCCGGAACTGCCCGATCCTGAATTGCCCGATCCTGATTTGCCCGATCCAGAACTCCCTGATCCTGATCTGCCCAATGCTGAACTGCCCGATCGTGAACTGCCTGATCCTGAACTGCCGGATCCTAAACTGCCAGATCCTGAACTGCCCGATCCTGAACTGCCGGATCCTGAACTGCCCGATCCTGAACTGCCCGATCCTGAACTGCTCGATCCTGAACAGCCCGATCCGGAAAGGCCCGATCCTGAACTGCCTGATCCGGAAAGGCCCGATCCTGAACTGCCTGAACCTGAGATGCCCGATCCGAAACTGCCGGATCGTAAACTGCCCAATGCTGAACTTCCTGATCCTGAACTGCCCGATCCTGAACTGCCCGATCCTGAACTGCCCGATCGAGAACTTCCAGATCCTGAACTGCCCGATCCTGAACTGTCCGGTCCAGAACTGCCCGATCCGGAACTGCCTGATCCTGAACTGCCGGATCCTGAAATGCATGATCCTGAACTGCCCAATCCTGAACTGCTGATCATGAGCGGCCCGTTCCTGAACTGCCCGATCCTGAGTTACCCGCTCCTGAACTGCCCGATCCTGAACTGCCCGATCCTGAACTGCCTGTTCCTGAACTGCCCGATCCTGAGCGGCCCGATCCTGAACTGCCCGATCCTGAGTGGCCCGATCCTGAACTGCCTGATCCTGAGTTGCCTGATCCTGAATGGCCCGATCCTGAACTTCGATATCCTGAGCTGCCCGATCCTAAACTTCCTGATCTTGAACTGCCTGATCCTGAACTTCCCGATCCTGAACTTCCCAATCCTGAGTTACCTGACCTGAACTGCCTGATCCAGAATTGCCCGATCCAGAACTGCCTGATCCTGAACTGCTGGATCCTGAAATGCCCAATCCTGAGTGGCCCGATCGTGAACTGTCGGATCCTGAACTGCCCGATCCTGAACTGCCAGATCCTGAACTGCCCGATCCTGAACTGCCCGATCCTGAACTGTCCGATCCCGAACTACCCGATCCTGAACTGCTCGATCCTGAACTGCCTCATCCTGAACTGCCCGATCGTGAGTGGCGCGATCCTGAACATTCCCAATCCTGAACTCCTGATACTGAACTGCCCGATCCTGATCTGCCCGATCCAGAACTGCCCGATCCTGAACTGCCCGATCCTGAACTGCCCGATCCGGAACTGCCCGATCCTGAACTGCCCGATCCTGAACTGCCCGATCCAGAACTGCCCGATACTGAATTGCCCGATCATGAGATGCCCGATCCGAAACTGCCGGATCGTGAACTGCCCAATCCTGAACTTGCAGATCCTGAACTGCCTGATCCAGAACTGTCCAATCCTGAACTGCCCGATCCTGAACTGCCCGATCCAGAACTGCCCGATCCCAAACTGCCTGATCCTGAACTGCCGGATCCTGAAATGCCCGATCCTGAACTGCCCGATCCTGAACTGCCCAATCCTGAGCGGCCCGATCCTGAACTGCCCGATCCTGAACTGCCCGATCATGAGATGCCCGATCCGAAACTGCCGGATCGTGAACTGCCCAATCCTGAACTTGCAGATCCTGAACTGCCTGATCCAGAACTGTCCAATCCTGAACTGCCCGATCCTGAACTGCCCGATCCAGAACTGCCCGATCCCAAACTGCCTGATCCTGAACTGCCGGATCCTGAAATGCCCGATCCTGAACTGCCCGATCCTGAACTGCCCAATCCTGAGCGGCCCGATCCTGAACTGCCGGATCCTGAACTGCCCGATCCTGAACTGCCAGATCCTGAACTGCCCGATCCTGAACTGCCGGATCCTGAACTGCTCGATCCCGAACTAACCGATCCTGAACTGCTCGATCCTGAACTGCCTCATCCTGAACTGCCCGATCCTGAGCGGCGCGATCCTGAACATTCCCAATCCTGAACTGCCTGATCCTGAACTGCCCGATCCTGATCTGCCCGATCCGGAACTGCCCGATCCTGAACTGCCCGATGCTGAACTGCCCGATCCTGAACTGCCTGATCTGGAACTGCCCTATACTGAGCTGCCCGATCCTAAACTGCCGGATCGTGAACTGCCCAATCCTGAACTTCCCGATCCTGAACTGCCCGATCCGGAACTGCCCGATCCTGAACTGCCCGATCCTGAACTGCCCGATCCTGAACTGCCTGATCCTGAGCTGCCCGATCCTAAAGTGCCAGATCGTGAACTGCCCAATCCTGAACTTCCCGATCCTGAACTGCCTGATCCTGAACTGTCCGATCCTGAACTGCCCGAGCCTGAACTGCCCGATCCGAAACTGCCCGATCCGGAACTGCCGGATCCTGAACTGCCGGATCCTGAGCGGCCCGATCCTGAACTGCCCGATCATGAGCGGCCCGATCCTGAACTGCCTGATACTGAGTTGCCTGATCCTGAATGGCCCGATCCTGAACTGCTGATCATGAGCGGCCCGTTCCTGAACTGCCCGATCCTGAGTTACCCGCTCCTGAACTGCCCGATCCTGATATGCCCGATCCGGAACTGCCCGATCCTGAACTGCCCAATCCTGAACTGCCCGATCCGGAACTGCCTGATCCGGAACTGCCCGATCCTGAGCTGCCCGATCGTAAACTGCCGGATCGTGAACTGCCCAATCCTGAGCGGCCCGATCGTGAACTGCCGGATCCTGAACTGCCCGATCCTGAATTGCCAGATCCTGAACTGCCCGATCCTGTACTGCCCGATCCCGAACTACCCGATCCTGAACTGCGCGATCCTGAACTGCCTCATCCTGAACTGCCCGATCCTGAGCGGCGCGATCCTGAACATTCACAATCCTGAACTCCTGATCCTGACCTGCCCGATCCTGATCTGCCCTATCCGGAACTGCACGATCCTGAACTGCCCGATCCTGAATTGCCCGATCCGGATCTGCCTGATCCGGAACTGCCCGATCCTGAACTGCCCGACCCTGAACTGCCCAATCCGGAACTGCCCGATCCGGAACTGCCGGATCCTGAACTGCCGGATCCTGAGCGGCCCGATCCTGAACTGCCTGATACTGAGTTGCCTGATCCTGAATGGCCCGATCCTGAACTGCTGATCATGAGCGGCCCGTTCCTGAACTCCCCGATCCTGAGTTACCCGCTCCTGAACTGCCCGATCCTGAACTGCCCGATCCTGAACTGCCTGTTCCTGAACTGCCCGATCCTGAGCGGCCTGATCCTGAACTGCCCGATCCTGAGCTGCCCGATCATGAATTGCCTGATCCTGAGTTGCCTGATCCTGAATGGCCCGATCCTGAACTGCTGATCATGAGCGGCCCGTTCCTGAACTGCCTGATCCTGAACTTCGATATCCTGAGCTGCCCGATCCTAAACTTCCTGATCTTGAACTGCTCGATCCTGAACTGCCTCATCCTGAACTGCCCGATCCTGAGCGGCGCGATCCTGAACATTCCTGATCCTGAACTGCCTGATCCTGAACTGCCTGATCCTGATCTGCCCGATCCGGAACTGCCCGATCCTGAACTGCCCGATTCTGAACTGCCCGATCCTGAACTGCCTGATCCGGAACTGCCCGAACCTGAGCTGCCTGATCCTAAACTGCCGGGTCGTGAACTGCCCAATCCTGAACTTCCCGATCCTGAACTGCCCAATCCCGAACTGTCCGATCCCGAACTGCTCGAGCCTGAACTGCCCGATCCGGAACTGCCCGATCCGGAACTGCCGGATCCTGAACTGCCGGATCCTGAACTGCCCGATCTTGAACTGCCCGATCCTGAGTTACCCGATCCTGAACTGCCCGGTCCTGAACTGCCCAATCCTGAACTGCCCGGTCCTGAACTGCCTGATCCTGAGCAGCCTGATCCTGAACTGCCCGATCCTGAGTGGCCCGATCCTGAACTGCCTGATCCTGAGTTGCCTGATCCTGAATGGCCTGATCCTGAACTGCTGATCATGAGCGGCCCGTTCCTGAACTGCCTGATCCTTAACTGCTCGATCCTGAACTGCTCGATCCTGAGCGGCCCGATCCTGAACTGCCCGATCCTGAACTTCGATATCCTGAGCTGCCCGATCCTGAACTTCCTGATCTTGAACTGCCTGATCCTGAACTGCCTGATCCGGAACTGCCCGATCCTGAGCTGCCCGATCCTAAACTGCTGGATCGTGAACTGCCCAATCCTGAACTTCCTGATCCTGAACTGCCCGATCCTGAACTGTCCGATCCTGAACTGCCCGAGCCTGAACTGCCCAATCCGGAACTGCCCGATCCGGAAATGCCGGATCCTGAACTGCCGGATCCTGAGCGGCCCGATCCTGAACTGCCCGATCCTGAGCGGCCCGATCCTGAACTGCCTGATACTGAGTTGCCTGATCCTGAATGGCCGGATCCTGAACTGCTGATCATGAGCGGCCCGTTCCTGAACTGCCCGATCCTGAGTTACGCGCTCCTGAACTCTCCGATCCTGAACTGCCCGATCCTGAACTGCCTGTTCCTGAACTGCCCGATCCTGAGCGGCCTGATCCTGAACTGCCCGATCCTGAGCGGCCCGATCCTGAACTGCCTGATCCTGAGTTGCCTGATCCTGAATGGCCCGATCCTGAACTGCTGACCATGAGTGGCCCGTTCCTGAACTGCGTGATCCTGAACTGCTCGATCCTGAACTGCTCGATCATGAACGGCCCGATCCTGAACTGCCCGATCCTGAACTTCGATATCCTGAGCTGCCCGATCCTAAACTTCCTGATCTTGAACTGCCTGATCCTGAACTTCCCGATCCTGAACTTCCCAATCCTGAGTTACCTGACCTGAACTGCCCGATCCTGAACTGCCCGATCCTGAACTGCCGGATCCTGAACTGCCCGATCTTGAACTGCATGATCCGGAACTGCCTGATCCTGAACTGCCTGATCCTGAACTGCATGATCCGGAACTGCCCGATCCTGATTTGCCAGATCCTGAATTACCCGATCCGGAACTCCCTGATCCTGATCTGCCCAATGCTGAACTGCCCGATCGTGAACTGCCTGATCCTGAACTGCCCGATTCGAAACTGACGGATCGTGAACTGCCCAATCCTGAACTTCCAGATCCTGAACTGCCCGATCCAGAACTGTCCAATCCTGAACTGCCCGATCCTGAACTGCCCGATCCAGAATTGCCCGATCCGGAACTGCCTGATCCTGAACTGCCGGATCCTGAAATGCCCGATCCTGAACTGCCCGATCCTGAACTGCCCAATCCTGAGCGGCCCGATCGTGAACTGCTGGATCCTGAACTGCCCGATCCTGAACTGCCAGATCCTGAACTGCCTGATCCCGAACTGCCCGATCCTGAACTGCTCGATCCTGAACTGCCTCATCCTGAACTGCCCGATCCTGAGCGGCGCGATCCTGAACATTCCTGATCCTGAACTGCCTGATCCTGAACTGCCTGATCCTGATCTGCCCGATCCGGAACTGCCCGATCCTGAACTGCCCGATCCTGAATTGCCTGATCCGGAACTGCCCGAACCTGAGCTGCCCGATCCTAAACTGCCGGATCGTGAACTGCCCAATCCTGAACTTCCCGATCCTGAACTGCCCAATCCCGAACTGTCCGATCCCGAACTGCTCGAGCCTGAACTGCCCGATCCGGAACTGCCCGATCCGGAACTGCCGGATCCTGAACTGCCGGATCCTGAACTGCCCGATCTTGAACTGCCCGATCCTGAGTTACCCGATCCTGAACTGCCCGATCCTGAACTGCCCGATCCTGAACTGCCCGATCCTGAACTGCCCGGTCCTGAGCAGCCTGATCCTGAACTGCACGATCCTGAGTGGCCCGATCCTGAACTGCCGGATCCTGAACTTCCCAATCCTGAGCTTCCCAATCCTGAGTTACCTGACCTGAACTGCCCGATCCTGAACTGCCCGATCCTGAACTGCCCGATCTTGACCTGCATGATCCGGAACTGCCCAATCCTGAATTGCCCAATCCTGAACTGCCCGATCCGGAACTCCCTGATCCTGAGCTGCCCAATGCTGAACTGCCCGATCGTGAACTTCCTGATCCTGAACTGCCTGATCCTGAACTGCCCTATCCTGAACTGCCCGCTCCTGAGCTGCCCAAACCTCAGCTGCTGGATTGTGAACTGCCCAATCCTGAACTTCGTGATACTGAACTGCCCGATCCTGAACTGTCCAATCCTGAATTGCCGATCCTGAGCGGCCCGTTCCTGAACTGCTCGATCCTGAACTGCTCGATCCTGAGTGGCCCAATCCTGAACTGCCAGATCCTGAACTGCCCGATCCTGAGCGGCCCGTTCCTGAACTGCCTGATCCTGAACTGCTCGATCCTGAACTGCTCGATCCTGAACTGCTCGATCCTGAGTGGCCCAATCCTGAACTGCATGATCCTGAACTTCCTGATCCTGAGCTGCCCGATCCTGAACTTCCTGATGCTGAACTGCCCGATCCTGAACTTCCCAATCCTGAACTGCATGATCCTGAACTGCCTGATCCGGAACTGCCCGATCCTGAGATGCCCGATCCGAAACTGCCGGATCGAGAACTACCCAATCCTGAACTTCCCGATCCTGAACTGCCCAATCCCCCGATCCAGAACTGTCCAATCCTGAACTGCCCGATCCTGAACTGCCCGATCCAGAACTGCCCGATCCGGAACTGCCTGATCCTGAACTGCTGGATCCTGAAATGCCAGATCCTGAACTGGCTGATCCTGAACTGCCCAATCCTGAACTGCATGATCCGGAACTGCCCGATCCTGAATTGCCTGATCCTGAACTGCCCGGTCCAGAACTCCCTGATCCTGAGCTGCCCAATGCTGAACTGCCCGATCGTGAACTGCCTGATCCTGAACTGCCCGATCCTGAACTGCCCGATCCTGAATGCCCGATCTTGAACTGCCTGATCCGGAACTGCCCGATCCTGAGCTGCCCAATCCTGAGCTGCCGGATCGTGAACTGCCCATTCCTGAACTTCCCGAACCAGAACTGCCTGATCCAGAACTGTACAATATTGAACTGCCCGATCCTGAACTGTCCGATCCAGAACTGCCCGATCCGGAACTGCCTGATCCTGAACTGCTGGATCCTGAAATGCCGGATACTGAACTGCCCGATCTTGAACTGCCAGATCCTGAACTGCCCGATCATGAACTGCCGGATCTTGAACTGCCCGATTCTGAACTGCCCGATCCTGAATTACTCGATCCTGAACTGCCTCATCCTGAACCGCCCGATCCTGAGCGGCGCGATCCTGAACATTTCCGATCCTGAACTGCCTGATCCTGAGCTTCCCAATTCTGAACTGCCCGATCCTGACCTGCCCGTTCCGCAACTGCCCGATCGTGAACTGCCCGATCCTGAACTGCCCAATCCTGAACTGCCCGATCCTGAACTGCCCGATCCAGAACTGCCCGATCCTGAATTGACCGATCATGAGATGCCCGATCCGAAACTGCCGGATCGTAAACTGCCCAATCCTGAACTTCCAGATCCTGAACTGCCTGATCCAGAACTGTCCAATCCTGAACTGCCCGATCCTGAACTGCCCGATCCAGAACTGCCCGATCCCGAACTGCCTGATCCTGAACTGCCGGATCCTGAAATGCCCGATCCTGAACTGCCCGATCCTGAACTGCCCAATCCTGAGCAGCCGATCCTGAACTGCCGGATCCTGAACTGCCCGATCCTGAACTGCCAGATCCTGAGCGGCCCGATCCTGAACTGCCTGATCCTGAGTTGCCTGATACTGAATGGCCCGATCCTGAACTGCTGATCATGAGTGGCCCGTTCCTGAACTGCCTGATCCTGAACTGCTCGATCCTGAACTGCTCGATCATGAGCGGCCCGATCCTGAACTGCCCGATCCTGAACTTCGATATCCTGAGCTACCCGATCCTAAACTTCCTGATCTTGAACTGCCTGATCCTGAACTTCCCGATCCTGAACTTCCCAATCCTGAGTTACCTGACCTGAACTGCCCGATCCTGAACTGCCCGATCCTGAACTGCCAGATCCTGAACTGCCCGATCCTGAACTGCCGGATCCTGAACTGCCTGATCCTGAACTGCCTGATCCTGAACTGCATGATCCGGAACTGCCAGATCCTGAATTGCCAGATCCTGAATTACCCGATCCGGAACTCCCTGATCCTGATCTGCCCAATGCTGAACTGCCCGATCGTCAACTGCCTGATCCTGAACTGCCTGATCCTGAACTGCCCGATTCGAAACTGACGGATCGTGAACTGCCCAATCCTGAACTTCCAGATCCTGAACTGCCCGATCCAGAACTGTCCAATCCTGAACTGCCCGATCCCGAACTGCCCGATCCAGAATTGCCCGATCCGGAACTGCCTGATCCTGAACTGCCGGATCCTGAAATGCCCGATCCTGAACTGCCCGATCCTGAACTGCCCAATCCTGAGCGGCCCGATCGTGAACTGCTGGATCCTGAACTGCCCGATCCTGAACTGCCAGATCCTGAACTGCCCGATCCTGAACTGCCGGATCCTGAACTGCCCGATCCTGAACTGTTCGATCCTGAACTGCCTGATCCTGAACTGCCCGATCCTGCGCGGCGCGATCCTGAACATTCCTGATCCTGAACTGCCTGATCCTGAACTGCCTGATCCTGATCTGCCCGATCGGGAACTGCCCGATCCTGAACTGCCCGATCCTGAACTGCCTGATCCGGAACTGCCCAAACCTGAGCTGCCCGATCCTAAACTGCCGGATCGTGAACTGCCCAATCCTGAACTTCCCGATCCTGAACTGCCCGATCCCGAACTGCCCGATCCCGAACTGCTCGAGCCTGAACTGCCCGATCCGGAACTGCCCGATCCGGAACTGCCGGATCCTGAACTGCCGGATCCTGAACTGCCCGATCTTGAACTGCCCGATCCTGAGTTACCCGATCCTGAACTGCCCGATCCTGAACTGCCCGATCCTGAACTGCCCGATCCTGAGTTACCCGATCCTGAACTGCCCGATCCTGAACTGCCCGATCCTGAACTGCCCGATCCTGAGTGGCCCGATCCTGAACTGCCTGATCCTGAACTTCCCGATCCTGAACTTCCCAATCCTGAGTTACCTGACCTGAACTGCCCGATCCTGAACTGCCCGATCCTGAACTGCCCGATCCTGAACTGCCCGATCTTGACCTGCATGATCCGGAACTGCCCAATCCTGAATTGCCCGATCCTGAACTGCCCGATCCGGAACTCCCTGATCCTGAGCTGCCCAATGCTGAACTGCCCGATCGTGAACTTCCTGATCCTGAACTGCCTGATCCTGAACTGCCCTATCCTGAACTGCCCGCTCCTGAGCTGCCCAATCCTGAGCTGCCGGATCGTGAACTGCCCAATCCTGAACTTCGTGATCCTGAACTGCCCGATCCTGAACTGTCCAATCCTGAATTGCCGATCCTGAGCGGCCCGTTCCTGAACTGCTCGATCCTGAACTGCTCGATCCTGAGTGGCCCAATCCTGAACTGCCAGATCCTGAACTGTCGATCCTGAGCGGCCCAATCCTGAACTGCCAGATCCTGAACTGCTCGATCCTGAGTGGCCCAATCCTGAACTGCCAGATCCTGAACTGTCGATCCTGAGCGGCCCGTTCCTGAACTGCCTGATCCTGAACTGCTCGATCCTGAACTGCTCGATCCTGAGTGGCCCAATCCTGAACTGCATGATCCTGAACTTCCTGATCCTGAGCTGCCCGATCCTGAACTCCCTGATCCTGAGCTGCCCAATGCTGAACTGCCCGATCGTGAACTGCCTGATCCTGAACTGCCCGATCCTGAACTGCCCGATCCTGAATGCCCGATCTTGAACTGCCTGATCCGGAACTGCCCGATCCTGAGCTGCCCAATCCTGAGCTGCCGGATCGTGAACTGCCCATTCCTGAACTTCCCGAACCAGAACTGCCTGATCCAGAACTGTACAATATTGAACTGCCCGATCCTGAACTTCCCGATCCTGAACTGCCCAATCCCCCAATCCAGAACTGTCCAATCCTGAACTGCCCGATCCTGAACTGCCCGATCCAGAACTGCCCGATCCGGAACTGCCTGATCCTCAACTGCTGGATCCTGAAATGCCAGGTCTTGAACTGGCTGATCCTGAACTGCCCAATCCTGAACTGCATGATCTGGAACTGCCCGATCCTGAATTGCCCGATCCTGAACTGCCCGGTCCGGAACTCCCTGATCCTGAGCTGCCCAATGCTGAACTGCCCGATCGTGAACTGCCTGATCCTGAACTGCCCGATCCTGAACTGCCCGATCCTGAATGCCCGATCTTGAACTGCCTGATCCGGAACTGCCCGATCCTGAGCTGCCCAATCCTGAGCTGCCGGATCGTGAACTGCCCATTCCTGAACTTCCCGAACCAGAACTGCCTGATCCAGAACTGTACAATATTGAACTGCCCGATCCTGAACTGTCCGATCCAGAACTGCCCGATCCGGAACTGCCTGATCCTGAACTGCTGGATCCTGAAATGCCCGATCCTGAACTGCCCGATCCTGAACTGCCCGATCTTGACCTGCATGATCCGGAACTGCCCAATCCTGAATTGCCCGATCCTGAACTGCCCGATCCGGAACTCCCTGATCCTGAGCTGCCCAATGCTGAACTGCCCGATCGTGAACTGCCCGATCCTGAACTGCCGGATCCTGAACTGCCGGATCCTGAACTGTTCGATCCTGAACTGCCTGATCCTGAACTGCCCGATCCTGCGCGGCGCGATCCTGAACATTCCTGATCCTGAACTGCCTGATCCTGAACTGCCTGATCCTGATCTGCCCGATCGGGAACTGCCCGATCCTGAACTGCCCGATCCTGAACTGCCCGATCCTGAATTGCCTGATCCGGAACTGCCCAAACCTGAGCTGCCCGATCCTAAACTGCCGGATCGTGAACTGCCCAATCCTGAACTTCCCGATCCTGAACTGCCCGATCCCGAACTGCCCGATCCCGAACTGCTCGAGCCTGAACTGCCCGATCCGGAACTGCCCGATCCGGAACTGCCGGATCCTGAACTGCCGGATCCTGAACTGCCCGATCTTGAACTGCCCGATCCTGAGTTACCCGATCCTGAACTGCCCGATCCTTAGTGGCCCGATCCTGAACTGCCTGATCCTGAACTTCTCGATCCTGAACTTCCCAATCCTGAGTTACCTGACCTGAACTGCCCGATCCTGAACTGCCCGATCCTGAACTGCCCGATCCTGAACTGCCCGATCTTGACCTGCATGATCCGGAACTGCCCAATCCTGAATTGCCCGATCCTGAACTGCCCGATCCGGAACTCCCTGGTCCTGAGCTGCCCAATGCTGAACTGCCCGATCGTGAACTTCCTGATCCTGAACTGCCTGATCCTGAACTGCCCTATCCTGAACTGCCCGCTCCTGAGCTGCCCAATCCTGAGCTGCCGGATCGTGAACTGCCCAATCCTGAACTTCGTGATCCTGAACTGCCCGATCCTGAACTGTCCAATCCTGAATTGCCGATCCTGAGCGGCCCGTTCCTGAACTGCTCGATCCTGAACTGCTCGATCCTGAGTGGCCCAATCCTGCACTGCCAGATCCTGAACTGTCGATCCTGAGCGGCCCGTTCCTGAACTGCCTGATCCTGAAATGCTCGATCCTGAACTGCTCGATCCTGAACTGCTCGATCCTGAGTGGCCCAATCCTGAACTGCATGATCCTGAACTTCCTGATCCTGAGCTGCCCGATCCTGAACTCCCTGATCCTGAGCTGCCCAATGCTGAACTGCCCGATCGTGAACTGCCTGATCCTGAACTGCCCGATCCTGAACTGCCCGATCCTGAATGCCCGATCTTGAACTGCCTGATCCGGAACTGCCCGATCCTGAGCTGCCCAATCCTGAGCTGCCGGATCGTGAACTGCCCATTCCTGAACTTCCCGAACCAGAACTGCCTGATCCAGAACTGTACAATATTGAACTGCCCGATCCTGAACTTCCCGATCCTGAACTGCCCAATCCCCCGATCCAGAACTGTCCAATCCTGAACTGCCCGATCCTGAACTGCCCGATCCAGAACTGCCCGATCCGGAACTGCCTGATCCTGAACTGCTGGATCCTGAAATGCCAGGTCCTGAACTGGCTGATCCTGAACTGCCCAATCCTGAACTGCATGATCTGGAACTGCCCGATCCTGAATTGCCCGATCCTGAACTGCCCGGTCCGGAACTCCCTGATCCTGAGCTGCCCAATGCTGAACTGCCCGATCGTGAACTGCCTGATCCTGAACTGCCCGATCCTGAACTGCCCGATCCTGAATGCCCGATCTTGAACTGCCTGATCCGGAACTGCCCGATCCTGAGCTGCCCAATCCTGAGCTGCCGGATCGTGAACTGCCCATTCCTGAACTTCCAGACCCAGAATTGCCTGATCCAGAACTGTACAATATTGAACTGCCCGATCCTGAACTGTCCGATCCAGAACTGCCCGATCCGGAACTGCCTGATCCTGAACTGCTGGATCCTGAAATGCCGGATACTGAACTGCCCGATCTTGAACTGCCAGATCCTGAACTGCCCGATCATGAACTGCCGGATCTTGAACTGCCCGATTCTGAACTGCCCGATCCTGAATTACTCGATCCTGAACTGCCTCATCCTGAACCGCCCGATCCTGAGCGGCGCGATCCTGAACATTTCCGATCCTGAACTGCCTGATCCTGAGCTTCCCAATCCTGAACTGCCCGATCCTGACCTGCCCGTTCCGCAACTGCCCGATCGTGAACTGCCCGATCCTGAACTGCCCAATCCTGAACTGCCCGATCCTGAACTACCCGATCCAGAACTGCCCGATCCTGAATTGCCCGATCATGAGATGCCCGATCCGAAACTGCCGGATCGTGAACTGCCCAATCCTGAACTTCCAGATCCTGAACTGCCTGATCCAGAACTGTCCAATCCTGAACTGCTCGATCTTGAACTGCCCGATCCAGAACTGCCCGATCCCAAACTGCCTGATCCTGAACTGCCGGATCCTGAAATGCCCGATCCTGAACTGCCCGATCCTGAACTGCCCAATCCTGAGCGGCCCGATCCTGAACTGCCGGATCCTGAACTGCCCGATCCTGAACTGCCAGATCCTGAACTGCCCGATCCTGAACTGCCGGATCCTGAACTGCCCGATCCTGAACTACCCGATCCTGAACTGCTCGATCCTGAACTGCCTCATCCTGAACTGCCCGATCCTGCGCAGCGCGATCCTGAACTTTCCCAATCCTGAACTGCCTGATCCTGAACTGCCCGATCCTGATCTGCCGGATCGTGAACTGCCCAATCCTGAACTGCCCGAGCCTGAACTGCCCGATCCGGAACTGCCCGATCCGGAACTGCCGGATCCTGAACTGCCGGATCCTGAGCAGCCCGATCCTGAACAGCCCGATCCTGAGTGGCCCGATCCTGAACTGCCTGATACTGAGTTGCCTGATCCTGAATGGCCCAATCCTGAACTGCTGATCATGAGCGGCCCGTTCCTGAACTGCCCGAAGCTGAACTGCCCGATCCTGACCTGCCCAATCCTGAACTGCCTGATCCTGAGCTTCCCAATCCTGAACTGCCCGATCCGGAACTGCCCGATCCGGAACTGCCCGATCCTGAACTGCCCGATCCTGAGCGGCCTGATCCTGAACTGCCCGAAGCTGAACTTCGATATCCTGAGCTGCCCGATCCTAAACTTCCTGATCTTGAACTGCCGGATCCTGAAATGCCCGATCCTGAACTGCCCGATCCTGAATTGCCCAATCCTGAGCGGCCCGATCGTGAACTGCCAGATCCTGAACTGCCCGATCCTGAACTGTCAGATCCTGAACTGCCCGATCCTGAACTGCCGGATCCTGAAATGCCCGATCCTGAACTGCCCGATCCTGAATTGCCCAATCCTGAGCGGACCGATCGTGAACTGCCAGATCCTGAACTGCCCGATCCTGAACTGCCAGATCCTGAACTGCCCGATCCTGAACTTCCAGATCCTGAACTGCCCGATCCCGAACTACCTGATCCTGAATTGCTCGATCCTGAACTGTCCAATCCTGAATTGCTGATCCTGAGCGGCCCGTTCCTGAACTGCTCGATCCTGAGTGGCCCAATCCTGAACTGCCAGATCCTGAACTGCCCGATCCTGAGCGGCCCGTTCCTGAACTGCCTGATCCTGAACTGCTCGATCCTGAACTGCTCGATCCTGAACTGCTCGATCCTGAGTGGCGCAATCCTGAACTGCATGATCCTGAACTTCCTGATCCTGTGGTGCCCGATCCTGAACTTCCTGATGCTGAACTGCCCGATCCTGAACTTCCCAATCCTGAACTGCATGATCCTGAACTGCCCGATCCTGAGATGCCCGATCCGAAACTGCCGGATCGTGAACTGCCCAATCCTGAACTTCCCGATCCTGAACTGCCCGATCCCCCGATCCAGAACTGTCCAATCCTGAACTGCCTGATCCTGAACTGCCCGATCCAGAACTGCCCGATCCAGAACTTCCCGATCCGGAACTGCCTGATCCTGAACTGCTTGATCCTGAAATGCCAGGTCCTGAACTGGCTGATCCTGAACTGCCCAATCCTGAACTGCATGATCTGGAACTGCCCGATCCTGAATTGCCCGATCCTGAACTGCCCGGTCCGGAACTCCCTGATCCTGAGCTGCCCAATGCTGAACTGCCCGATCGTGAACTGCCTGATCCTGAACTGCCCGATCCTGAACTGCCCGATCCTGAATGCCCGATCTTGAACTGCCTGATCCGGAACTGCCCGATCCTGAGCTGCCCAATCCTGAGCTGCCGGATCGTGAACTGCCCATTCCTGAACTTCCCGAACCAGAACTGCCTGATCCAGAACTGTACAATATTGAACTGCCCGATCCTGAACTGTCCGATCCAGAACTGCCCGATCCGGAACTGCCTGATCCTGAACTGCTGGATCCTGAAATGCACGATCCTGAACTGCCCGATCCTGAACTGCCCGATCTTGACCTGCATGATCCGGAACTGCCCAATCCTGAATTGCCCGATCCTGAACTGCCCGATCCGGAACTCCCTGATCCTGAGCTGCCCAATGCTGAACTGCCCGATCGTGAACTGCCCGATCCTGAACTGCCTGATCCTGAACTGCCCGATCCTGCGTGGCGCGATCCTGAACATTCCTGATCCTGAACTGCCTGATCCTGAACTGCCTGATCCTGATCTGCCCGATCGGGAACTGCCCGATCCTGAACTGCCCGATCCTGAACTGCCCGATCCTGAATTGCCTGATCCGGAACTGCCAAAACCTGAGCTGCCCGATCCTAAACTGCCGGATCGTGAACTGCCCAATCCTGAACTTCCCGATCCTGAACTGCCCGATCCCGAACTGCCCGATCCCGAACTGCTCGAGCCTGAACTGCCCGATCCGGAACTGCCCGATCCGGAACTGCCGGATCCTGAACTGCCGGATCCTGAACTGCCCGATCTTGAACTGCCCGATCCTGAGTTACCCGATCCTGAACTGCCCGATCCTGAGTGGCCCGATCCTGAACTGCCTGATCCTGAACTTCCCGATCCTGAACTTCCCAATCCTGAGTTACCTGACCTGAACTGCCCGATCCTGAACTGCCCGATCCTGAACTGCCCGATCCTGAACTGCCCGATCTTGACCTGCATGATCCGGAACTGCCCAATCCTGAATTGCCCGATCCTGAACTGCCCGATCCGGAACTCCCTGGTCCTGAGCTGCCCAATGCTGAACTGCCCGATCGTGAACTTCCTGATCCTGAACTGCCTGATCCTGAACTGCCCTATCCTGAACTGCCCGCTCCTGAGCTGCCCAATCCTGAGCTGCCGGATCGTGAACTGCCCAATCCTGAACTTCGTGATCCTGAACTGCCCGATCCTGAACTGTCCAATCCTGAATTGCCGATCCTGAGCGGCCCGTTCCTGAACTGCTCGATCCTGAACTGCTCGATCCTGAGTGGCCCAATCCTGAACTGCCAGATCCTGAACTGTCGATCCTGAGCGGCCCGTTCCTGAACTGCCTGATCCTGAAATGCTCGATCCTGAACTGCTCGATCCTGAACTGCTCGATCCTGAGTGGCCCAATCCTGAACTGCATGATCCTGAACTTCCTGATCCTGAGCTGCCCGATCCTGAACTCCCTGATCCTGAGCTGCCCAATGCTGAACTGCCCGATCGTGAACTGCCTGATCCTGAACTGCCCGATCCTGAACTGCCCGATCCTGAATGCCCGATCTTGAACTGCCTGATCCGGAACTGCCCGATCCTGAGCTGCCCAATCCTGAGCTGCCGGATCGTGAACTGCCCATTCCTGAACTTCCCGAACCAGAACTGCCTGATCCAGAACTGTACAATATTGAACTGCCCGATCCTGAACTTCCCGATCCTGAACTGCCCAATCCCCCGATCCAGAACTGTCCAATCCTGAACTGCCCGATCCTGAACTGCCCGATCCAGAACTGCCCGATCCGGAACTGCCTGATCCTGAACTGCTGGATCCTGAAATGCCAGGTCCTGAACTGGCTGATCCTGAACTGCCCAATCCTGAACTGCATGATCTGGAACTGCCCGATCCTGAATTGCCCGATCCTGAACTGCCCGGTCCGGAACTCCCTGATCCTGAGCTGCCCAATGCTGAACTGCCCGATCGTGAACTGCCTGATCCTGAACTGCCCGATCCTGAACTGCCCGATCCTGAATGCCCGATCTTGAACTGCCTGATCCGGAACTGCCCGATCCTGAGCTGCCCAATCCTGAGCTGCCGGATCGTGAACTGCCCATTCCTGAACTTCCCGAACCAGAACTGCCTGATCCAGAACTGTACAATATTGAACTGCCCGATCCTGAACTGTCCGATCCAGAACTGCCCGATCCGGAACTGCCTGATCCTGAACTGCTGGATCCTGAAATACCGGATACTGAACTGCCCGATCTTGAACTGCCAGATCCTGAACTGCCCGATCATGAACTGCCGGATCTTGAACTGCCCGATTCTGAACTGCCCGATCCTGAATTACTCGATCCTGAACTGCCTCATCCTGAACCGCCCGATCCTGAGCGGCGCGATCCTGAACATTTCCGATCCTGAACTGCCTGATCCTGAGCTTCCCAATCCTGAACTGCCCGATCCTGACCTGCCCGTTCCGCAACTGCCCGATCGTGAACTGCCCGATCCTGAACTGCCCAATCCTGAACTGCCCGATCCTGAACTGCCCGATCCAGAACTGCCCGATCCTGAATTGCCCGATCATGAGATGCCCGATCCGAAACTGCCGGATCGTGAACTGCCCAATCCTGAACTTCCAGATCCTGAACTGCCTGATCCAGAACTGTCCAATCCTGAACTGCTCGATCCTGAACTGCCCGATCCAGAACTGCCCGATCCCAAACTGCCTGATCCTGAACTGCCGGATCCTGAAATGCCCGATCCTGAACTGCCCGATCCTGAACTGCCCAATCCTGAGCGGCCCGATCCTGAACTGCCGGATCCTGAACTGCCCGATCCTGAACTGCCAGATCCTGAACTGCCCGATGCTGAACTGCCGGATCCTGAACTGCCCGATCCTGAACTACCCGATCCTGAACTGCTCGATCCTGAACTGCCTCATCCTGAACTGCCCGATCCTGAGCAGCGCGATCCTGAACTTTCCCAATCCTGAACTGCCTGATCCTGAACTGCCCGATCCTGATCTGCCGGATCGTGAACTGCCCAATCCTGAACTGCCCGAGCCTGAACTGCCCGATCCGGAACTGCCCGATCCGGAACTGCCGGATCCTGAACTGCCGGATCCTGAGCAGCCCGATCCTGAACAGCCCGATCCTGAGTGGCCCGATCCTGAACTGCCTGATACTAAGTTACCCGCTCCTGAACTGCCCGATCCTGAACTGCCCGATCCTGAACTGCCTGTTCCTGAACTGCCCGATCCTGAGCGGCCCGATCCTGAACTGCCCGAGCCTGAACTGCCCGATCCGGAACTGCCCGATCCGGAACTGCCGGATCCTGAACTGCCGGATCCTGAGCAGCCCGATCCTGAACAGCCCGATCCTGAGTGGCCCGATCCTGAACTGCCTGATACTGAGTTGCCTGATCCTGAATGGCCCAATCCTGAACTGCTGATCATGAGCGGCCCGTTCCTGAACTGCCCGATCCTGAGTTACCCGCTCCTGAACTGCCCGATCCTGAACTGCCCGATCCTGAACTGCCTGTTCCTGAACGGCCCGATCCTGAGCGGCCCGATCCTGAACTGCCCAATCCTGAGCGGCCTGATCCTGAACTGCCCGAAGCTGAACTGCCCGATCCTGACCTGCCCAATCCTGAACTGCCTGATCCTGAGCTTCCCAATCCTGAACTGCCCGATCCGGAACTGCCCGATCCGGAACTGCCCGATCCTGAACTGCCCGATCCTGAGCGGCCTGATCCTGAACTGCCCGAAGCTGAACTTCGATATCCTGAGCTGCCCGATCCTAAACTTCCTGATCTTGAACTGCCGGATCCTGAAATGCCCGATCCTGAACTGCCCGATCCTGAATTGCCCAATCCTGAGCGGCCCGATCGTGAACTGCCAGATCCTGAACTGCCCGATCCTGAACTGTCAGATCCTGAACTGCCCGATCCTGAACTGCCGGATCCTGAAATGCCCGATCCTGAACTGCCCGATCCTGAATTGCCCAATCCTGAGCGGCCCGATCGTGAACTGCCAGATCCTGAACTGCCCGATCCTGAACTGCCAGATCCTGAACTGCCCGATCCTGAACTGCCAGATCCTGAACTGCCCGATCCCGAACTACCTGATCCTGAACTGCTCGATCCTGAACTGTCCAATCCTGAATTGCTGATCCTGAGCGGCCCGTTCCTGAACTGCTCGATCCTGAACTGCTCGATCCTGAGTGGCCCAATCCTGAACTGCCAGATCCTGAACTGCCCGATCCTGAGCGGCCCGTTCCTGAACTGCCTGATCCTGAACTGCTCGATCCTGAACTGCTCGATCCTGAACTGCTCGATCCTGAGTGGCGCAATCCTGAACTGCATGATCCTGAACTTCCTGATCCTGAGCTGCCCGATCCTGAACTTCCTGATGCTGAACTGCCCGATCCTGAACTTCCCAATCCTGAACTGCATGATCCTGAACTGCCTGATCCGGAACTGCCCGATCCTGAGATGCCCGATCCGAAACTGCCGGATCGTGAACTGCCCAATCCTGAACTTCCCGATCCTGAACTGCCCGATCCCCCGATCCAGAACTGTCCAATCCTGAACTGCCTGATCCTGAACTGCCCGATCCAGAACTGCCCGATCCAGAACTGCCTGATCCTGAAATGCCAGATCCTGAACTGGCTGATCCTGAACTGCCCAATCCTGAACTGCATGACCGGAACTGCCCGATCCTGAATAGCCCGATCCAGAACTGCCCGGTCCGGAACTCACTGATCCTGAGCTGCCCAATGCTGAACTGCCCGATCGAGAACTGCCTGATCCTGAACTGCCCGATCCTGAACTGCCCGATCCTGAATGCCCGATCTTGAACTGCCTGATCCGGAACTGCCCGATCCTGAGCTGCGCAATCCTGAGCTGCCGGATCGTGAACTGCCCATTCCTGAACTTCCCGAACCAGAACTGCCTGATCCAGAACTGTACAATCCTGAACTGCCCGATACTGAACTGTCCGATCCAGAACTGCCCGATCCGGAACTGCCTGATCCTGAACTGCTGGATCCTGAAATGCCGGATACTGAACTGCCCGATCTTGAACTGCCAGATCCTGAACTGCCCGATCATGAACTGCCAGATCTTGAACTGCCCGATTCTGAACTGCCCGATCCTGAATTACTCGATCCTGAACTGCCTCATCCTGAACCGCCCAATCCTGAGCGGCGCGATCCTGAACATTTCCGATCCTGAACTGCCTGATCATGAGCTTCCCAATCCTGAACTGCCCGATCCTGACCTGCCCGTTCCGCAACTGCCCGATCGTGAACTGTCCGATCCTGAACTGCCCAATCCTGAACTGCCCGATCCTGAACTGCCCGATCCAGAACTGCCCGATCCTGAATTGCCCGATCATGAGATGCCCGATCCGAAACTGCCGGATCGTGAACTGCCCAATCCTGAACTTCCAGATCCTGAACTGCCTGATCCAGAACTGTCCAATCCTGAACTGCCCGATCCTGAACTGCCCGATCCAGAACTGCCCGATCCAGAACTGCCTGATCCTGAACTGCCGGATCCTGAAATGCCCGATCCTGAACTGCCCGATCCTGAACTGCCCAATCCTGAGCGGCCCGATCCTGAACTGCCGGATCCTGAACTGCCAGATCCTGAACTGCCAGATCCTGAACTGCCCGATCCTGAACTGCCGGATCCTGAACTGCCCGATCCCGAACTACCCGATCCTGAACTGCTCGATCCTGAACTGCCTCATCCTGAACTGCCCGATCCTGAGCGGCGCTATCCTGAACATTCCCAATCCTGAACTCCCTGATCCTGAACTGCCCGATCCTGATCTGACCGATCCGGAACTGCCCGATCCTGAACTGCCCGATCCTGAACTGCCCGATCCTGAACTGCCTGATCCCGAACTGCCCTATCCTGAGCTGCCCAATCCTAAACTGCCGGATCGTGATCAGCCCAATCCTGAACTTCCCGATCCTGAACTGCCCGATCCTGAGCTGCCCGATGCTAAACTGCCGGATCGTGAACTGCCCAATCCTGAACTGCCTGATCCGGAACTGCCCGATCCTGAACATCCCGATCCTGAACTGCCCGATCCTGAACTGTCCAAGCCTGAACTGCCCGATCCGGAACTGCCCGATCCTGAGATGCCCGATCCGAATCTGCCGAATCGTGAACTGCCCAATCCTGAACTTCCAGATCCTGAACTGCCCGATCCCCCGATCCAGAACTGTCCAATCCTGAACTGCACGATCCTGAACTGCCCGATCCAGAACTGCCCGATCTGGAACTGCCTGATCCTGAACTGCTGGATCCTGAAATGCCAGATCCTGAACTGGCTGATCCTGAACTGCCTGATCCTGAACTGCATGATCCGGAACTGCCCGATCCTGAATTGCCCGATCCTGAACTGCCCGGTCTGGAACTCCCTGATCCTGAGCTGCCCAATGCTTAACTGCCCGATCGTGAACTGCCTGATCCTGAACTGCCCGATCCTGAACTGCCCGATCCTGAATGCCCGATCTTGAACTGCCTGATCCGGAACTGCCCGATCCTGAGCTGCCCAATCCTGAGCTGCTGGATCGTGAACTGCCCATTCCTGAACTTCCCGAACCAGAACTGCCTGATCCAGAACTGTACAATCCTGAACTGCCCGATCCTGAACTGTCCGATCCAGAACTGCCCGATCCGGAACTGCCTGATCCTGAACTGCTGGATCCTGAAATGCCGGATACTGAACTGCCCGATCTTGAACTGCCAGATCCTGAAATGCCCGATCATGAACTGCCGGATCTTGAACTGCCCGATTCTGAACTGCCCGATCCTGAATTACTCGATCCTGAACTGCCTCATCCTGAACCGCCCGATCCTGAGCGGCGCGATCCAGAACATTTCCGATCCTGAACTGCCTGATCCTGAGCTTCCCAATCCTGAACTGCCCGATCCTGACCTGCCCGTTCCGCAACTGCCCGATCGTGAACTGCCCAATCCTGAACTGCCCAATCCTGAACTGCCCAATCCTGAACTGCCCGATCCAGAACTGCCCGATCCTGAATTGCCCGATCATGAGATGCCCGATCCGAAACTGCCGGATCGTGAACTGCCCAATCCTGAACTTCCAGATCCTGAACTGCCTGATCCAGAACTGTCCAATCCTGAACTGCACGATCCTGAACTGCCCGATCCAGAACTGCCCGATCCCGAACTGCCTGATCCTGAACTGCCGGATCCTGAAATGCCCGATCCTGAACTGCCCGATCCTGAACTGCCCAATCCTGAGCGGCCCGATCCTGAACTGCCAGATCCTGAACTGCCCGATCCTGAACTGCCAGATACTGAACTGCCCGATCCTGAACTTCCCGGTCCTGAACTGCCCGATCCGGAACTGCCCGATCCTGAACTGCCCGATCCTGAACTGCCCGATCCTGAACTGCCTGATCCCGAACTGCCCGATCCTGAGCTGCCCGATCCTAAACTGCCGGATCGTGAACTGCCCAATCCTGAACTTCCCGATCCTGAACTGCCCGATCCTGAACTGTCCGATCCTGAACTGCCCGAGCCTGAACTGCCAGATCCGGAACTGCCCGATCCGGAACTGCCGGATCCTGAACTGCCGGATCCTGAGCGGCCCGATCCTGAACTGCCCGATCCTGAGCGGCCCGAACCTGAACTGTCCAAGCCTGAACTGCCCGATCCGGAACTGCCCGATCCTGAGATGCCCGATCCGAATCTGCCGAATCGTGAACTGCCCAATCCTGAACTTCCAGATCCTGAACTGCCCGATCCCCCGATCCAGAACTGTCCAATCCTGAACTGCACGATCCTGAACTGCCCGATCCAGAACTGCCCGATCTGGAACTGCCTGATCCTGAACTGCTGGATCCTGAAATGCCAGATCCTGAACTGGCTGATCCTGAACTGCCTGATCCTGAACTGCATGATCCGGAACTGCCCGATCCTGAATTGCCCGATCCTGAACTGCCCGGTCTGGAACTCCCTGATCCTGAGCTGCCCAATGCTTAACTGCCCGATCGTGAACTGCCTGATCCTGAACTGCCCGATCCTGAACTGCCCGATCCTGAATGCCCGATCTTGAACTGCCTGATCCGGAACTGCCCGATCCTGAGCTGCCCAATCCTGAGCTGCTGGATCGTGAACTGCCCATTCCTGAACTTCCCGAACCAGAACTGCCTGATCCAGAACTGTACAATCCTGAACTGCCCGATCCTGAACTGTCCGATCCAGAACTGCCCGATCCGGAACTGCCTGATCCTGAACTGCTGGATCCTGAAATGCCGGATACTGAACTGCCCGATCTTGAACTGCCAGATCCTGAAATGCCCGATCATGAACTGCCGGATCTTGAACTGCCCGATTCTGAACTGCCCGATCCTGAATTACTCGCTCCTGAACTGCCTCATCCTGAACCGCCCGATCCTGAGCGGCGCGATCCTGAACATTTCCGATCCTGAACTGCCTGATCCTGAGCTTCCCAATCCTGAACTGCCCGATCCTGACCTGCCCGTTCCGCAACTGCCCGATCGTGAACTGCCCAATCCTGAACTGCCCAATCCTGAACTGCCCAATCCTGAACTGCCCGATCCAGAACTGCCCGATCCTGAATTGCCCGATCATGAGATGCCCGATCCGAAACTGCCGGATCGTGAACTGCCCAATCCTGAACTTCCAGATCCTGAACTGCCTGATCCAGAACTGTCCAATCTTGAACTGCACGATCCTGAACTGCCCGATCCAGAACTGCCCGATCCCGAACTGCCGGATCCTGAAATGCCCGATCCTGAACTGCCCGATCCTGAACTGCCCAATCCTGAGCGGCCCGATCCTGAACTGCCAGATCCTGAACTGCCCGATCCTGAACTGCCAGATACTGAACTGCCCGATCCTGAACTTCCCGGTCCTGAACTGCCCGATCCGGAACTGCCCGATCCTGAACTGCCCGATCCTGAACTGCCCGATCCTGAACTGCCTGATCCCGAACTGCCCGATCCTGAGCTGCCCGATCCTAAACTGCCGGATCGTGAACTGCCCAATCCTGAACTTCCCGATCCTGAACTGCCCGATCCTGAACTGCCGGATCCTTAACTGCCCGATCCTGAACTGCCGGATCTTGAACTGCCCGATCCTGAACTGCCCGATCCTGAGCGGCCCGATTCTGAACTTCCGGATCCTGAACTGCCCGATCCCCCGATCCAGAACTGTCCAATCCTGAACTGCACGATCCTGAACTGCCCGATCCAGAACTGCCCGATCTCGAACTGCCTGATCCTGAACTGCTGGATCCTGAAATGCCAGATCCTGAACTGGCTGATCCTGAACTGCCTGATCCTGAACTGCATGATCCGGAACTGCCCGATCCTGAATTGCCCGATCCTGAACTGCCCGGTCTGGAACTCCCTGATCCTGAGCTGCCCAATGCTTAACTGCCCGATCGTGAACTGCCTGATCCTGAACTGCCCGATCCTGAACTGCCCGATCCTGAATGCCCGATCTTGAACTGCCTGATCCGGAACTGCCCGATCCTGAGCTGCCCAATCCTGAGCTGCTGGATCGTGAACTGCCCATTCCTGAACTTCCCGAACCAGAACTGCCTGATCCAGAACTGTACAATCCTGAACTGCCCGATCCTGAACTGTCCGATCCAGAACTGCCCGATCCGGAACTGCCTGATCCTGAACTGCTGGATCCTGAAATGCCGGATACTGAACTGCCCGATCTTGAACTGCCAGATCCTGAAATGCCCGATCATGAACTGCCGGATCTTGAACTGCCCGATTCTGAACTGCCCGATCCTGAATTACTCGATCCTGAACTGCCTCATCCTGAACCGCCCGATCCTGAGCGGCGCGATCCAGAACATTTCCGATCCTGAACTGCCTGATCCTGAGCTTCCCAATCCTGAACTGCCCGATCCTGACCTGCCCGTTCCGCAACTGCCCGATCGTGAACTGCCCAATCCTGAACTGCCCAATCCTGAACTGCCCAATCCTGAACTGCCCAATCCAGAACTGCCCGATCCTGAATTGCCCGATCATGAGATGCCC
This sequence comes from Pristiophorus japonicus, assembly GCF_044704955.1. NCBI lineage: Eukaryota > Metazoa > Chordata > Chondrichthyes > Pristiophoridae > Pristiophorus > Pristiophorus japonicus. The sequence goes on from NC_091977.1 coordinate 107,684,888, forward strand.
GATCCGAAACTGCCGGATCGTGAACTGCCCAATCCTGAACTTCCAGATCCTGAACTGCCTGATCCAGAACTGTCCAATCCTGAACTGCACGATCCTGAACTGCCCGATCCAGAACTGCCCGATCCCGAACTGCCTGATCCTGAACTGCCGGATCCTGAAATGCCCGATCCTGAACTGCCCGATCCTGAACTGCCCAATCCTGAGCGGCCCGATCCTGAACTGCCAGATCCTGAACTGCCCGATCCTGAACTGCCAGATACTGAACTGCCCGATCCTGAACTTCCCGGTCCTGAACTGCCCGATCCGGAACTGCCCGATCCTGAACTGCCCGATCCTGAACTGCCCGATCCTGAACTGCCTGATCCCGAACTGCCCGATCCTGAGCTGCCCGATCCTAAACTGCCGGATCGTGAACTGCCCAATCCTGAACTTCCCGATCCTGAACTGCCCGATCCTGAACTGTCCGATCCTGAACTGCCCGAGCCTGAACTGCCAGATCCGGAACTGCCCGATCCGGAACTGCCGGATCCTGAACTGCCGGATCCTGAGCGGCCCGATCCTGAACTGCCCGATCCTGAGCGGCCCGAACCTGAACTGTCCAAGCCTGAACTGCCCGATCCGGAACTGCCCGATCCTGAGATGCCCGATCCGAATCTGCCGAATCGTGAACTGCCCAATCCTGAACTTCCAGATCCTGAACTGCCCGATCCCCCGATCCAGAACTGTCCAATCCTGAACTGCACGATCCTGAACTGCCCGATCCAGAACTGCCCGATCTGGAACTGCCTGATCCTGAACTGCTGGATCCTGAAATGCCAGATCCTGAACTGGCTGATCCTGAACTGCCTGATCCTGAACTGCATGATCCGGAACTGCCCGATCCTGAATTGCCCGATCCTGAACTGCCCGGTCTGGAACTCCCTGATCCTGAGCTGCCCAATGCTTAACTGCCCGATCGTGAACTGCCTGATCCTGAACTGCCCGATCCTGAACTGCCCGATCCTGAATGCCCGATCTTGAACTGCCTGATCCGGAACTGCCCGATCCTGAGCTGCCCAATCCTGAGCTGCTGGATCGTGAACTGCCCATTCCTGAACTTCCCGAACCAGAACTGCCTGATCCAGAACTGTACAATCCTGAACTGCCCGATCCTGAACTGTCCGATCCAGAACTGCCCGATCCGGAACTGCCTGATCCTGAACTGCTGGATCCTGAAATGCCGGATACTGAACTGCCCGATCTTGAACTGTCAGATCCTGAAATGCCCGATCATGAACTGCCGGATCTTGAACTGCCCGATTCTGAACTGCCCGATCCTGAATTACTCGCTCCTGAACTGCCTCATCCTGAACCGCCCGATCCTGAGCGGCGCGATCCTGAACATTTCCGATCCTGAACTGCCTGATCCTGAGCTTCCCAATCCTGAACTGCCCGATCCTGACCTGCCCGTTCCGCAACTGCCCGATCGTGAACTGCCCAATCCTGAACTGCCCAATCCTGAACTGCCCAATCCTGAACTGCCCGATCCAGAACTGCCCGATCCTGAATTGCCCGATCATGAGATGCCCGATCCGAAACTGCCGGATCGTGAACTGCCCAATCCTGAACTTCCAGATCCTGAACTGCCTGATCCAGAACTGTCCAATCTTGAACTGCACGATCCTGAACTGCCCGATCCAGAACTGCCCGATCCCGAACTGCCGGATCCTGAAATGCCCGATCCTGAACTGCCCGATCCTGAACTGCCCAATCCTGAGCGGCCCGATCCTGAACTGCCAGATCCTGAACTGCCCGATCCTGAACTGCCAGATACTGAACTGCCCGATCCTGAACTTCCCGGTCCTGAACTGCCCGATCCGGAACTGCCCGATCCTGAACTGCCCGATCCTGAACTGCCCGATCCTGAACTGCCTGATCCCGAACTGCCCGATCCTGAGCTGCCCGATCCTAAACTGCCGGATCGTGAACTGCCCAATCCTGAACTTCACGATCCTGAACTGCCCGATCCTGAACTGTCCGATCCTGAACTGCCCGAGCCTGAACTGCCAGATCCGGAACTGCCCGATCCGGAACTGCCGGATCCTGAACTGCCGGATCCTGAGCGGCCCGATCCTGAACTGCCCGATCCTGAGCGGCCCGAACCTGAACTGCCTGATACTGAGTTGTCTGATCCTGAATGGCCTGATCCTGAACTGCTGATCATGAGCGGCCCGTTCCTGAACTGCCTGATCCTGAGTTACCCGCTCCTGAACTGCCCGATCCTGAACTGCCCGATCCTGAACTGCCTGTTCCTGAACTGCCCGATCCTGAGCGGCCCGATCCTGAACTGCCCGATCCTGAGCGGCCCGATCCTGAACTGCCTGATCCTGAGTTGCCTGATCCTGAATGGCCCGATCCTGAACTTCGATATCCTGAGCTGCCCGATCCTAAACTTCCTGAGCTTGAACTGCCTGATCCTGAACTTCCCGATCCTGAACTTCCCAATCCTGAGTTACCTGACCTGAACTGCCCGATCCTGAACTGCCCGATCCTGAACTGCCGGATCCTGAACTGCCCGATCTTGAACTGCCGGATCCTGAACTGCCTGATCCTGAACTGCCTGATCCTCAACTGCATGATCCGGAACTGCCCGATCCGGAACTGCCCAATCCTGAACTGCCGGATCCTTAACTGCCCGATCCTGAACTGTCCAATCCTGAACTGCCCGATCCTGAACTGCCCGATCCAGAACTGCCCGATCCAGAACTGCCCGATCCTGAACTGCCGGATCCTGAAATGCCCGATCCTGAACTGCCCGATCCTGAACTGCCCAATCCTGAGCGGCCCGATCCTGAACTGCCGGATCCTGAACTGCCAGATCCTGAACTGCCAGATCCTGAACTGCCCGATCCTGAACTGCCGGATCCTGAACTGCCCGATCCCGAACTACCCGATCCTGAACTGCTCGATCCTGAACTGCCTCATCCTGAACTGCCCGATCCTGAGCGGCGCTATCCTGAACATTCCCAATCCTGAACTCCCTGATCCTGAACTGCCCGATCCTGATCTGACCGATCCGGAACTGCCCGATCCTGAACTGCCCGATCCTGAACTGCCCGATCCTGAACTGCCTGATCCCGAACTGCCCTATCCTGAGCTGCCCAATCCTAAACTGCCGGATCGTGAACAGCCCAATCCTGAACTTCCCGATCCTGAACTGCCCGATCCTGAGCTGCCCGATGCTAAACTGCCGGATCGTGAACTGCCCAATCCTGAACTGCCCGATCCTGAACTGTCCAAGCCTGAACTGCCCGATCCGGAACTGCCCGATCCTGAGATGCCCGATCCGAATCTGCCGAATCGTGAACTGCCCAATCCTGAACTTCCAGATCCTGAACTGCCCGATCCCCCGATCCAGAACTGTCCAATCCTGAACTGCACGATCCTGAACTGCCCGATCCAGAACTGCCCGATCTGGAACTGCCTGATCCTGAACTGCTGGATCCTGAAATGCCAGATCCTGAACTGGCTGATCCTGAACTGCCTGATCCTGAACTGCATGATCCGGAACTGCCCGATCCTGAATTGCCCGATCCTGAACTGCCCGGTCTGGAACTCCCTGATCCTGAGCTGCCCAATGCTTAACTGCCCGATCGTGAACTGCCTGATCCTGAACTGCCCGATCCTGAACTGCCCGATCCTGAATGCCCGATCTTGAACTGCCTGATCCGGAACTGCCCGATCCTGAGCTGCCCAATCCTGAGCTGCTGGATCGTGAACTGCCCATTCCTGAACTTCCCGAACCAGAACTGCCTGATCCAGAACTGTACAATCCTGAACTGCCCGATCCTGAACTGTCCGATCCAGAACTGCCCGATCCGGAACTGCCTGATCCTGAACTGCTGGATCCTGAAATGCCGGATACTGAACTGCCCGATCTTGAACTGCCAGATCCTGAAATGCCCGATCATGAACTGCCGGATCTTGAACTGCCCGATTCTGAACTGCCCGATCCTGAATTACTCGATCCTGAACTGCCTCATCCTGAACCGCCCGATCCTGAGCGGCGCGATCCTGAACATTTCCGATCCTGAACTGCCTGATCCTGAGCTTCCCAATCCTGAACTGCCCGATCCTGACCTGCCCGTTCCGCAACTGCCCGATCGTGAACTGCCCAATCCTGAACTGCCCAATCCTGAACTGCCCAATCCTGAACTGCCCGATCCAGAACTGCCCGATCCTGAATTGCCCGATCATGAGATGCCCGATCCGAAACTGCCGGATCGTGAACTGCCCAATCCTGAACTTCCAGATCCTGAACTGCCTGATCCAGAACTGTCCAATCCTGAACTGCACGATCCTGAACTGCCCGATCCCGAACTGCCTGATCCTGAACTGCCGGATCCTGAAATGCCCGATCCTGAACTGCCCGATCCTGAACTGCCCAATCCTGAGCGGCCCGATCCTGAACTGCCAGATCCTGAACTGCCCGATCCTGAACTGCCAGATACTGAACTGCCCGATCCTGAACTTCCCGGTCCTGAACTGCCCGATCCGGAACTGCCCGATCCTGAACTGCCCGATCCTGAACTGCCCAATCCTGAACTGCCTGATCCCGAACTGCCCGATCCTGAGCTGCCCGATCCTAAACTGCCGGATCGTGAACTGCCCAATCCTGAACTTCCCGATCCTGAACTGCCCGATCCTGAACTGTCCGATCCTGAACTGCCCGAGCCTGAACTGCCAGATCCGGAACTGCCCGATCCGGAACTGCCGGATCCTGAACTGCCGGATCCTGAGCGGCCCGATCCTGAACTGCCCGATCCTGAGCGGCCCGAACCTGAACTGCCTGATACTGAGTTGTCTGATCCTGAATGGCCTGATCCTGAACTGCTGATCATGAGCGGCCCGTTCCTGAACTGCCTGATCCTGAGTTACCCGCTCCTGAACTGCCCGATCCTGAACTGCCCGATCCTGAACTGCCTGTTCCTGAACTGCCCGATCCTGAGCGGCCCGATCCTGAACTGCCCGATCCTGAGCGGCCCGATCCTGAACTGCCTGATCCTGAGTTGCCTGATCCTGAATGGCCCGATCCTGAACTTCGATATCCTGAGCTGCCCGATCCTAAACTTCCTGAGCTTGAACTGCCTGATCCTGAACTTCCCGATCCTGAACTTCCCAATCCTGAGTTACCTGACCTGAACTGCCCGATCCTGAACTGCCCGATCCTGAACTGCCGGATCCTGAACTGCCCGATCTTGAACTGCCGGATCCTGAACTGCCTGATCCTGAACTGCCTGATCCTCAACTGCATGATCCGGAACTGCCCGATCCGGAACTGCCCAATCCTGAACTGCCGGATCCTTAACTGCCCGATCCTGAACTGCCGGATCTTGAACTGCCCGATCCTGAACTGCCCGATTCTGAACTACTCGATCCTGAACTGCCTCATCCTGAACTGCCCGATCCTGAACTGCCGGATCCTTAACTGCCCGATCCTGAGCGGCCCGATTCTGAACTTCCGGATCCTGAACTGCCCGGTCCTGAACTTCCCGATCCTGAACTGCCCAATCCTGAACTTCCCGATCCTGAGCTGCCCGATCGTGAACTTCCCGATCCTGAACGGCCCAATCCTGAACTTCCTTATACCGAAATGCCTGATCCTGAACGGCCCAATCCTGAGCGGCCCGATCCTGAACTGCCTGATCCTCAACTGCCCAATCCTGACCTTCCCGATCCTGAGCGGCTTGATCCTGAACTGCCTGATCCTGAACTGCCCGAACCCGAACTGCCTGATCCTGAGCTGCCTGACCCTGAACTGCCCGATCCGGAACTGCCCGATCCTGAACTGCCTGATGCTGAACTGCCTGATCCGGAACTGTCCGATCCTGAACTGCCCGATCCTGAGCGGTCTGATCCTGAACTGCCCGAAGCTGAACTGCCCGATCCTGAACTGCCCAATCCTGAACTGCCTGATCCTGAACTTCCCAATCCTGAACTGCCCGATCCGGAACTGCCCGATCCGGAACTGCCCGATCCTGAGCTGCCGGATCCTTAACTGCCAGATCCTGAACTGCCAGATCTTGAACTGCCCGATCTTAAACCACCCGATCCTGAGCGGCCCGATCCTGAACTTCCGGATCCTGGACAGCCCGATCCTGAACTTCCCGATCCTGAACTGCCCAATCCTGAACTTCCCGATCCTGAGCTGATCGATCCTAAACTTCCCGATCCTGAACTGCCCAATCCTGAACTTCCTGATACTGAACTACCTGATCCTGAATGGCCCGATCCTGAGCGGCCCGATCCTGAACGGCCTGATCCTGAACTGCCCAATCCTGAACTTCCCGATCCTGAGCGGCCTGATCCTGTACTGCCTGATCCTGAACTACCCGAACCTGAACTGCCTGATTCAGAGCTGCCTGACCCTGAACTGCCCGATCCGGAACTGCCCGATCCTGAACTGCCCGATCCTGAACTTCCCGGTCCTGAACTGCCCGATCCGGAACTGCCCGATCCTGAACTGCCCGATCCTGAACTGCCCGATCCTGAACTGCCTGATCCCGAACTGCCCGATCCTGAGCTGCCCGATCCTAAACTGCCGGATCGTGAACTGCCCAATCCTGAACTTCCCGATCCTGAACTGCCCGATCCTGAACTGTCCGATCCTGAACTGCCCGAGCCTGAACTGCCAGATCCGGAACTGCCGGATCCGGAACTGCCGGATCCTGAACTGCCGGATCCTGAGCGGCCCGATCCTGAACTGCCCGATCCTGAGCGGCCCGAACCTGAACTGCCTGATACTGAGTTGTCTGATCCTGAATGGCCTGATCCTGAACTGCTGATCATGAGCGGCCCGTTCCTGAACTGCCTGATCCTGAGTTACCCGCTCCTGAACTGCCCGATCCTGAACTGCCCGATCCTGAACTGCCTGTTCCTGAACTGCCCGATCCTGAGCGGCCCGATCCTGAACTGCCCGATCCTGAGCGGCCCGATCCTGAACTGCCTGATCCTGAGTTGCCTGATCCTGAATGGCCCGATCCTGAACTTCGATATCCTGAGCTGCCCGATCCTAAACTTCCTGAGCTTGAACTGCCTGATCCTGAACTTCCCGATCCTGAACTTCCCAATCCTGAGTTACCTGACCTGAACTGCCCGATCCTGAACTGCCCGATCCTGAACTGCCGGATCCTGAACTGCCCGATCTTGAACTGCCGGATCCTGAACTGCCTGATCCTGAACTGCCTGATCCTCAACTGCATGATCCGGAACTGCCCGATCCGGAACTGCCCAATCCTGAACTGCCGGATCCTTAACTGCCCGATCCTGAACTGCCGGATCTTGAACTGCCCGATCCTGAACTGCCCGATTCTGAACTACTCGATCCTGAACTGCCTCATCCTGAACTGCCCGATCCTGAACTGCCGGATCCTTAACTGCCCGATCCTGAGCGGCCCGATTCTGAACTTCCGGATCCTGAACTGCCCGGTCCTGAACTTCCCGATCCTGAACTGCCCAATCCTGAACTTCCCGATCCTGAGCTGCCCGATCGTGAACTTCCCGATCCTGAACGGCCCAATCCTGAACTTCCTGATACCGAAATGCCTGATCCTGAACGGCCCAATCCTGAGCGGCCCGATCCTGAACTGCCTGATCCTCAACTGCCCAATCCTGACCTTCCCGATCCTGAGCGGCTTGATCCTGAACTGCCTGATCCTGAACTGCCCGAACCCGAACTGCCTGATCCTAAGCTGCCTAACCCTGAACTGCCCGATCCGGAACTGCCCGATCCTGAACTGCCTGATGCTGAACTGCCTGATCCGGAACTGTCCGATCCTGAACTGCCCGATCCTGAGCGGTCTGATCCTGAACTGCCCAAAGCTGAACTGCCCGATCCTGAACTGCCCAATCCTGAACTGCCTGATCCTGAACTTCCCAATCCTGAACTGCCCGATCCGGAACTGCCCGATCCGGAACTGCCCGATCCTGAACTGCCGGATCCTTAACTGCCAGATCGTGAACTGCCAGATCTTGAACTGCCCGATCTTAAACCACCCGATCCTGAGCGGCCCGATCCTGAACTTCCGGATCCTGGACAGCCCGATCCTGAACTTCCCGATCCTGAACTGCCCAATCCTGAACTTCCCGATCCTGAGCTGATCGATCCTAAACTTCCCGATCCTGAACTGCCCAATCCTGAACTTCCTGATACTGAACTACCTGATCCTGAATGGCCCGATCCTGAGCGGCCCGATCCTGAACGGCCTGATCCTGAACTGCCCAATCCTGAACTTCCCGATCCTGAGCGGCCTGATCCTGTACTGCCTGATCCTGAACTACCCGAACCTGAACTGCCTGATTCAGAGCTGCCTGACCCTGAACTGCCCGATCCGGAACTGCCCGATCCTGAACTGCCTGATCCGGAACTGCCAAATCCTGAATTGCCGGATCCTGAACTGCCCAATCCTGAACTGCCGGATCCTGAACTGCCCGATCCTGAACTGCCCAATCCTGAGCGGCCTGATCCTGAACTGCCCGAAGCTGAACTGCCCGATCCTGACCTGCCCAATCCTGAAATGCCTGACCTGAGCTTCCCAATCCTGAACTGCCCGATCCGGAACTGCCCGATCCGGAACTGCCCGATCCTGAATTGCCCGATCCTGAGCGGCCTGATCCTGAACTGCCCGAAGCTGAACTGCCCGATCCTGACCTGCCCAATCCTGAACTGCCTGATCCTGAGCTTCCCAATCCTGAACTGCACGATCCAGAACTGCCCGATCCGGAACTGCCCGATCCTGAACTGCCGGATCCTTAACTGCCCGATCCTGAACTGCCGGATCTTGAACTGCCCGATCCTGAACTGCCCGATCCTGAGCGGCCCGATTCTGAACTTCCGGATCCTGAACTGCCCGATCCCCCGATCCAGAACTGTCCAATCCTGAACTGCACGATCCTGAACTGCCCGATCCAGAACTGCCCGATCTCGAACTGCCTGATCCTGAACTGCTGGATCCTGAAATGCCAGATCCTGAACTGGCTGATCCTGAACTGCCTGATCCTGAACTGCATGATCCGGAACTGCCCGATCCTGAATTGCCCGATCCTGAACTGCCCGGTCTGGAACTCCCTGATCCTGAGCTGCCCAATGCTTAACTGCCCGATCGTGAACTGCCTGATCCTGAACTGCCCGATCCTGAACTGCCCGATCCTGAATGCCCGATCTTGAACTGCCTGATCCGGAACTGCCCGATCCTGAGCTGCCCAATCCTGAGCTGCTGGATCGTGAACTGCCCATTCCTGAACTTCCCGAACCAGAACTGCCTGATCCAGAACTGTACAATCCTGAACTGCCCGATCCTGAACTGTCCGATCCAGAACTGCCCGATCCGGAACTGCCTGATCCTGAACTGCTGGATCCTGAAATGCCGGATACTGAACTGCCCGATCTTGAACTGCCAGATCCTGAAATGCCCGATCATGAACTGCCGGATCTTGAACTGCCCGATTCTGAACTGCCCGATCCTGAATTACTCGATCCTGAACTGCCTCATCCTGAACCGCCCGATCCTGAGCGGCGCGATCCTGAACATTTCCGATCCTGAACTGCCTGATCCTGAGCTTCCCAATCCTGAACTGCCCGATCCTGACCTGCCCGTTCCGCAACTGCCCGATCGTGAACTGCCCAATCCTGAACTGCCCAATCCTGAACTGCCCAATCCTGAACTGCCCGATCCAGAACTGCCCGATCCTGAATTGCCCGATCATGAGATGCCCGATCCGAAACTGCCGGATCGTGAACTGCCCAATCCTGAACTTCCAGATCCTGAACTGCCTGATCCAGAACTGTCCAATCCTGAACTGCACGATCCTGAACTGCCCGATCCAGAACTGCCCGATCCCGAACTGCCTGATCCTGAACTGCCGGATCCTGAAATGCCCGATCCTGAACTGCCCGATCCTGAACTGCCCAATCCTGAGCGGCCCGATCCTGAATTGCCAGATCCTGAACTGCCCGATCCTGAACTGCCAGATACTGAACTGCCCGATCCTGAACTTCCCGGTCCTGAACTGCCCGATCCGGAACTGCCCGATCCTGAACTGCCCGATCCTGAACTGCCCGATCCTGAACTGCCTGATCCCGAACTGCCCGATCCTGAGCTGCCCGATCCTAAACTGCCGGATCGTGAACTGCCCAATCCTGAACTTCCCGATCCTGAACTGCCCGATCCTGAACTGTCCGATCCTGAACTGCCCGAGCCTGAACTGCCAGATCCGGAACTGCCGGATCCGGAACTGCCGGATCCTGAACTGCCGGATCCTGAGCGGCCCGATCCTGAACTGCCCGATCCTGAGCGGCCCGAACCTGAACTGCCTGATACTGAGTTGTCTGATCCTGAATGGCCTGATCCTGAACTGCTGATCATGAGCGGCCCGTTCCTGAACTGCCTGATCCTGAGTTACCCGCTCCTGAACTGCCCGATCCTGAACTGCCCGATCCTGAACTGCCTGTTCCTGAACTGCCCGATCCTGAGCGGCCCGATCCTGAACTGCCCGATCCTGAGCGGCCCGATCCTGAACTGCCTGATCCTGAGTTGCCTGATCCTGAATGGCCCGATCCTGAACTTCGATATCCTGAGCTGCCCGATCCTAAACTTCCTGAGCTTGAACTGCCTGATCCTGAACTTCCCGATCCTGAACTTCCCAATCCTGAGTTACCTGACCTGAACTGCCCGATCCTGAACTGCCCGATCCTGAACTGCCGGATCCTGAACTGCCCGATCTTGAACTGCCGGATCCTGAACTGCCTGATCCTGAACTGCCTGATCCTCAACTGCATGATCCGGAACTGCCCGATCCGGAACTGCCCAATCCTGAACTGCCGGATCCTTAACTGCCCGATCCTGAACTGCCGGATCTTGAACTGCCCGATCCTGAACTGCCCGATTCTGAACTACTCGATCCTGAACTGCCTCATCCTGAACTGCCCGATCCTGAACTGCCGGATCCTTAACTGCCCGATCCTGAGCGGCCCGATTCTGAACTTCCGGATCCTGAACTGCCCGGTCCTGAACTTCCCGATCCTGAACTGCCCAATCCTGAACTTCCCGATCCTGAGCTGCCCGATCGTGAACTTCCCGATCCTGAACGGCCCAATCCTGAACTTCCTGATACCGAAATGCCTGATCCTGAACGGCCCAATCCTGAGCGGCCCGATCCTGAACTGCCTGATCCTCAACTGCCCAATCCTGACCTTCCCGATCCTGAGCGGCTTGATCCTGAACTGCCTGATCCTGAACTGCCCGAACCCGAACTGCCTGATCCTGAGCTGCCTGACCCTGAACTGCCCGATCCGGAACTGCCCGATCCTGAACTGCCTGATGCTGAACTGCCTGATCCGGAACTGTCCGATCCTGAACTGCCCGATCCTGAGCGGTCTGATCCTGAACTGCCCGAAGCTGAACTGCCCGATCCTGAACTGCCCAATCCTGAACTGCCTGATCCTGAACTTCCCAATCCTGAACTGCCCGATCCGGAACTGCCCGATCCGGAACTGCCCGATCCTGAACTGCCGGATCCTTAACTGCCAGATCCTGAACTGCCAGATCTTGAACTGCCCGATCTTAAACCACCCGATCCTGAGCGGCCCGATCCTGAACTTCCGGATCCTGGACAGCCCGATCCTGAACTTCCCGATGCTGAACTGCCCAATCCTGAACTTCCCGATCCTGAGCTGATCGATCCTAAACTTCCCGATCCTGAACTGCCCAATCCTGAACTTCCTGATACTGAACTACCTGATCCTGAATGGCCCGATCCTGAGCGGCCCGATCCTGAACGGCCTGATCCTGAACTGCCCAATCCTGAACTTCCCGATCCTGAGCGGCCTGATCCTGTACTGCCTGATCCTGAACTACCCGAACCTGAACTGCCTGATTCAGAGCTGCCTGACCCTGAACTGCCCGATCCGGAACTGCCCGATCCTGAACTGCCCGATCCTGAACTTCCCGGTCCTGAACTGCCCGATCCGGAACTGCCCGATCCTGAACTGCCCGATCCTGAACTGCCCGATCCTGAACTGCCTGATCCCGAACTGCCCGATCCTGAGCTGCCCGATCCTAAACTGCCGGATCGTGAACTGCCCAATCCTGAACTTCCCGATCCTGAACTGCCCGATCCTGAACTGTCCGATCCTGAACTGCCCGAGCCTGAACTGCCAGATCCGGAACTGCCGGATCCGGAACTGCCGGATCCTGAACTGCCGGATCCTGAGCGGCCCGATCCTGAACTGCCCGATCCTGAGCGGCCCGAACCTGAACTGCCTGATACTGAGTTGTCTGATCCTGAATGGCCTGATCCTGAACTGCTGATCATGAGCGGCCCGTTCCTGAACTGCCTGATCCTGAGTTACCCGCTCCTGAACTGCCCGATCCTGAACTGCCCGATCCTGAACTGCCTGTTCCTGAACTGCCCGATCCTGAGCGGCCCGATCCTGAACTGCCCGATCCTGAGCGGCCCGATCCTGAACTGCCTGATCCTGAGTTGCCTGATCCTGAATGGCCCGATCCTGAACTTCGATATCCTGAGCTGCCCGATCCTAAACTTCCTGAGCTTGAACTGCCTGATCCTGAACTTCCCGATCCTGAACTTCCCAATCCTGAGTTACCTGACCTGAACTGCCCGATCCTGAACTGCCCGATCCTGAACTGCCGGATCCTGAACTGCCCGATCTTGAACTGCCGGATCCTGAACTGCCTGATCCTGAACTGCCTGATCCTCAACTGCATGATCCGGAACTGCCCGATCCGGAACTGCCCAATCCTGAACTGCCGGATCCTTAACTGCCCGATCCTGAACTGCCGGATCTTGAACTGCCCGATCCTGAACTGCCCGATTCTGAACTACTCGATCCTGAACTGCCTCATCCTGAACTGCCCGATCCTGAACTGCCGGATCCTTAACTGCCCGATCCTGAGCGGCCCGATTCTGAACTTCCGGATCCTGAACTGCCCGGTCCTGAACTTCCCGATCCTGAACTGCCCAATCCTGAACTTCCCGATCCTGAGCTGCCCGATCGTGAACTTCCCGATCCTGAACGGCCCAATCCTGAACTTCCTGATACCGAAATGCCTGATCCTGAACGGCCCAATCCTGAGCGGCCCGATCCTGAACTGCCTGATCCTCAACTGCCCAATCCTGACCTTCCCGATCCTGAGCGGCTTGATCCTGAACTGCCTGATCCTGAACTGCCCGAACCCGAACTGCCTGATCCTGAGCTGCCTAACCCTGAACTGCCCGATCCGGAACTGCCCGATCCTGAACTGCCTGATGCTGAACTGCCTGATCCGGAACTGTCCAATCCTGAACTGCCCGATCCTGAGCGGTCTGATCCTGAACTGCCCAAAGCTGAACTGCCCGATCCTGAACTGCCCAATCCTGAACTGCCTGATCCTGAACTTCCCAATCCTGAACTGCCCGATCCGGAACTGCCCGATCCGGAACTGCCCGATCCTGAGCTGCCGGATCCTTAACTGCCAGATCCTGAACTGCCAGATCTTGAACTGCCCGATCTTAAACCACCCGATCCTGAGCGGCCCGATCCTGAACTTCCGGATCCTGGACAGCCCGATCCTGAACTTCCCGATCCTGAACTGCCCAATCCTGAACTTCCCGATCCTGAGCTGATCGATCCTAAACTTCCCGATCCTGAACTGCCCAATCCTGAACTTCCTGATACTGAACTACCTGATCCTGAATGGCCCGATCCTGAGCGGCCCGATCCTGAACGGCCTGATCCTGAACTGCCCAATCCTGAACTTCCCGATCCTGAGCGGCCTGATCCTGTACTGCCTGATCCTGAACTACCCGAACCTGAACTGCCTGATTCAGAGCTGCCTGACCCTGAACTGCCCGATCCGGAACTGCCCGATCCTGAACTGCCTGATCCGGAACTGCCAAATCCTGAATTGCCGGATCCTGAACTGCCCAATCCTGAACTGCCGGATCCTGAACTGCCCGATCCTGAACTGCCCAATCCTGAGCGGCCTGATCCTGAACTGCCCGAAGCTGAACTGCCCGATCCTGACCTGCCCAATCCTGAAATGCCTGACCTGAGCTTCCCAATCCTGAACTGCCCGATCCGGAACTGCCCGATCCGGAACTGCCCGATCCTGAACTGCCCGATCCTGAGCGGCCTGATCCTGAACTGCCCGAAGCTGAACTGCCCGATCCTGACCTGCCCAATCCTGAACTGCCTGATCCTGAGCTTCCCAATCCTGAACTGCACGATCCAGAACTGCCCGATCCGGAACTGCCCGATCCTGAACTGCCGGATCCTTAACTGCCCGATCCTGAACTGCCGGATCTTGAACTGCCCGATCCTGAACTGCCCGATCCTGAGCGGCCCGATTCTGAACTTCCGGATCCTGAACTGCCCGATCCTGAACTTCCCGATCCTGGACTGCCCAATCCTGAACTTCCTGATCCTGAGCTGCCCGATCCTGAACTTCCCGATCCTGAACTGCCCAATCCTGAACTTCCTGATACCGAAATGCCTGATCCTGAACGGCCCAATCCTGAGCGGCCCGATCCTGAACTGCCTGATCCTCAACTGCCTGATCCTCAACTGCCCAATCCTGAACTTTCCGATCCTGAGCGGCTTGATCCTGAACTGCCTGATCCTGAACTGCCCGAACCTGAACTGCCTGATCCTGAGCTGCCTGACCCTGAACTGCCCGATCTGGCACTGCCCGAAGCTGAACTGCCCGATCCGGAACTGCCCGATCCTGAGATGCCCGATCCGAAACTGCCGGATCGTGAACTGCCCAATCCTGAACTTCCCGATCCTGAACTGCCCGATCCCCCGATCCAGAACTGTCCAAACCTGAACCGCCCGATCCTGAACTGCCCGATCCAGAACTGCCCGATCCGGAACTGCCTGATCCTGACCTGCTGGATCCTGAAATGCCAGATCCTGAACTGGCTGATCCTGAACTGCCCGATCCTGAACTGCATGATCCGGAACTGCCCGATCCTGAATTGCCCGATCCTGAACTGCCCGGTCTGGAACTCCCTGATCCTGAGCTGCCCAATGCTGAACTGCCCGATCGTGAACTGCCTGATCCTGAACTGCCCGATCCGGAACTGCCCGATCCTGAATGCCCGATCTTGAACTGCCTGATCCGGAACTGCCCGATCCTGAGCTGCCCAATCCTGAGCTGCCGGATCGTGAACTGCCCATTCCTGAACTTCCTGAACCAGAACTGCCTGATCCAGAACTGTACAATCCTGAACTGCCCGATCCTGAACTGTCCGATCCAGAACTGCCCGATCCGGAACTGCCTGATCCTGAACTGCTGGATCCTGAAATGCCCGATCATGAACTGCCGGATCTTGAACTGCCCGATTCTGAACTGCCCGATCCTGAATTACTCGATCCTGAACTGCCTCATCCTGAACCGCCCGATCCTGAGCGGCGCGATCCTGAACATTTCCGATCCTGAACTGCCTGATCCTGAGCTTCCCAATACTGAACTGCCTGATCCTGACCTGCCCGTTCCGCAACTGCCCGATCGTGAACTGCCCGATCCTGAACAGCCCAATCCTGAACTGCCCGATCCTGAACTGCCCGATACAGAACTGCCCGATCCTGAATTGACCGATCATGAAATTCCCGATCCGAAACTGCCGGATCGTGAACTGCCCAATCCTGAACTTCCAGATCCTGAACTGCCTGATCCAGAACTGTCCAATCCTGAACTGCCCGATCCTGAACTGCCCGATCCAGAACTGCCCGATCCCGAACTGCCTGATCCTGAACTGCCGGATCCTGAAATGCCCGATCCTGAACTGCCCGATCCTGAACTGCCCAATCCTGAGCGGCCCGATCCTGAACTGCCGGATCCTGAACTACCCAATCCTGAACTGCCAGATCCTGAACTGCCCGATACTGAACTGCCGGATCCTGAACTACCCGATCCTGAACTACCCGATCCTGAACTGCTCGATCCTGAACTGCCTCATCCTGAACTGCCCGATCCTGAGCGGCGCGATCCTGAACATTCCCAATCCTGAACTGCCTGATCCTGAACTGCCCGATCCTGATCTGCCCGAACCGGAACTGCCCGATACTGAACTGCCCGATCCTGAACTGCCCGATCCTGAACTGCCTGATCCGGAACTGCCCTATCCTGAGCTGCCCGATCCTAAACTGCCGGATCGTGAACTGCCCAATCCTGAACTTCCCGATCCTGAACTGCCCGATCCGGAACTGCCCGATCCTGAACTGCCCGATCCTGAACTGCCCGATCTTGAACTGCCTGATCCCGATCTGCCCGATCCTGAGCTGCCCGATCCTAAACTGCCGGATCGTGAACTGCCCAATCCTGAACTTCCCGATCCTGAACTGCCCGATCCTGAACTGTCCGATCCTGAACTGCCCGAGCCTGAACTGCCCGATCCGGAACTGCCCGATCCGGAACTGCCGGATCCTGAACTGCCGGATCCTGAGCTGCCCGATCCTGAACTGCCCGATCCTGAGCGGCCCGAACCTGAACTGCCTGATACTGAGTTGTCTGATCCTGAATGGCCTGATCCTGAACTGCTGATCATGAGCGGCCCGTTCCTGAACTGCCTGATCCTGAGTTACCCGCTCCTGAACTGCCCGATCCTGAACTGCCCGATCCTGAACTGCCTGTTCCTGAACTGCCCGATCCTGAGCGGCCCGATCCTGAACTGCCCGATTCTGAGTGGCCCGATCCTGAACTGCCTGATCCTGAGTTGCCTGATCCTGAATGGCCCGATCCTGAACTTCGATATCCTGAGCTGCCCGATCCTAAACTTCCTGAGCTTGAACTGCCTGATCCTGAACTTCCCGATCCTGAACTTCCCAATCCTGAGTTACCTGACCTGAACTGCCCGATCCTGAACTGCCCGATCCTGAACTGCTGGATCCTGAACTGCCCGATCTTGAACTGCCAGATCCTGAACTGCCTGATCCTCAACAGCATGATCCGGAACTGCCCGATCCGGAACTGCCCAATCCTGAACTGCCGGATCCTTAACTGCCCGATCCTGAACTGCCGGATCTTGAACTGCCCGATCCTGAACTGCCCGATTCTGAACTTCTCGATCCTGAACTGCCTCATCCTGAACTGCCCGATCCTGAACTGCCGGATCCTTAACTGCCCGATCCTGAGCGGCCCGATTCTGAACTTCCGGATCCTGAACTGCCCGATCCTGAACTTCCTGATCCTGAACTGCCCAATCCTGAACTTCCCGATCCTGAGCTGCCCGATCCTGAACTTCCCGATCCTGAACTGCCCAATCCTGAACTTCCTGATACTGAAATGCCTGATCCTGAACGGCCCAATCCTGAGCGGCCCGATCCTGAACTGCCTGATCCTCAACTGCCCAATCCTGACCTTCCCGATCCTGAGCGGCTTGATCCTGAACTGCCTGATCCTGAACTGCCCGAACCCGAACTGCCTGATCCTGAGCTGCCTGACCCTGAACTGCCCGATCCGGAACTGCCCGATCCTGAACTGCCTGATGCTGAACTGCCTGATCCGGAACTGTCCAATCCTGAACTGCCCGATCCTGAGCGGTCTGATCCTGAACTGCCCGAAGCTGAACTGCCCGATCCTGAACTGCCCAATCCTGAACTGCCTGATCCTGAACTTCCCAATCCTGAACTGCCCGATCCGGAACTGCCCGATCCGGAACTGCCCGATCCTGAACTGCCGGATCCTTAACTGCCAGATCGTGAACTGCCAGATCTTGAACTGCCCGATCTTAAACCACCCGATCCTGAGCGGCCCGATCCTGAACTTCCAGATCCTGGACAGCCCGATCCTGAACTTCCCGATCCTGAACTGCCCAATCCTGAACTTCCCGATCCTGAGCTGATCGATCCTAAACTTCCCGATCCTGAACTGCCCAATCCTGAACTTCCTGATACTGAACTACCTGATCCTGAATGGCCCGATCCTGAGCGGCCCGATCCTGAACGGCCTGATCCTGAACTGCCCAATCCTGAACTTCCCGATCCTGAGCGGCCTGATCCTGTACTGCCTGATCCTGAACTACCCGAACCTGAACTGCCTGATTCAGAGCTGCCTGACCCTGAACTGCCCGATCCGGAACTGCCCGATCCTGAACTGCCTGATCCGGAACTGCCAAATCCTGAATTGCCGGATCCCGAACTGCCCAATCCTGAACTGCCGGATCCTGAACTGCCCGATCCTGAACTGCCCAATCCTGAGCGGCCTGATCCTGAACTGCCCGAAGCTGAACTGCCCGATCCTGACCTGCCCAATCCTGAAATGCCTGACCTGAGCTTCCCAATCCTGAACTGCCCGATCCGGAACTGCCCGATCCTGAACTGCCCGATCCTGAGCGGCCTGATCCTGAACTGCCCGAAGCTGAACTGCCCGATCCTGACCTGCCCAATCCTGAACTGCCTGATCCTGAGCTTCCCAATCCTGAACTGCACGATCCAGAACTGCCCGATCCGGAACTGCCCGATCCTGAACTGCCGGATCCTTAACTGCCCGATCCTGAACTGCCGGATCTTGAACTGCCCGATCCTGAACTGCCCGATCCTGAGCCGCCCGATTCTGAACTTCCGGATCCTGAACTGCCCGATCCTGAACTTCCCGATCCTGGACTGCCCAATCCTGAACTTCCTGATCCTGAGCTGCCCGATCCTGAACTTCCCGATCCTGAACTGCCCAATCCTGAACTTCCTGATACCGAAATGCCTGATCCTGAACGGCCCAATCCTGAGCGGCCCGATCCTGAACTGCCTGATCCTCAACTGCCTGATCCTCAACTGCCCAATCCTGAACTTCCCGATCCTGAGCGGCTTGATCCTGAACTGCCTGATCTTGAACTGCCCGAAGCTGAACTGCCCGATCCGGAACTGCCCGATCCTGAGATGCCCGATCCGAAACTGCCGGATCGTGAACTGCCCAATCCTGAACTTCCCGATCCTGAACTGCCCGATCCCCCGATCCAGAACTGTCCAAACCTGAACCGCCCGATCCTGAACTGCCCGATCCAGAACTGCCCGATCCGGAACTGCCTGATCCTGACCTGCTGGATCCTGAAATGCCAGATCCTGAACTGGCTGATCCTGAACTGCCCGATCCGGAACTGCCCGATCCTGAATTGCCCGATCCTGAACTGCCCGGTCTGGAACTCCCTGATCCTGAGCTGCCCAATGCTGAACTGCCCGATCGTGAACTGCCTGATCCTGAACTGCCCGATCCGGAACTGCCCGATCCTGAATGCCCGATCTTGAACTGCCTGATCCGGAACTGCCCGATCCTGAGCTGCCCAATCCTGAGCTGCCGGATCGTGAACTGCCCATTCCTGAACTTCCCGAACCAGAACTGCCTGATCCAGAACTGTACAATCCTGAACCGCCCGATCCTGAACTGTCCGATCCAGAACTGCCCGATCCGGAACTGCCTGATCCTGAACTGCTGGATCCTGAAATGCCCGATCATGAACTGCCAGATCTTGAACTGCCCGATTCTGAACTGCCCGATCCTGAATTACTCGATCCTGAACTGCCTCATCCTGAACCGCCCGATCCTGAGCGGCGCGATCCTGAACATTTCCGATCCTGAACTGCCTGATCCTGAGCTTCCCAATACTGAACTGCCTGATCCTGACCTGCCCGTTCCGCAACTGCCCGATCGTGAACTGCCCGATCCTGAACAGCCCAATCCTGAACTGCCCGATCCTGAACTGCCCGATACAGAACTGCCCGATCCTGAATTGACCGATCATGAAATTCCCGATCCGAAACTGCCGGATCGTGAACTGCCCAATCCTGAACTTCCAGATCCTGAACTGCCTGATCCAGAACTGTCCAATCCTGAACTGCCCGATCCTGAACTGCCCGATCCAGAACTGCCCGATCCCGAACTGCCTGATCCTGAACTGCCGGATCCTGAAATGCCCGATCCTGAACTGCCCGATCCTGAACTGCCCAATCCTGAGCGGCCCGATCCTGAACTGCCGGATCCTGAACTACCCAATCCTGAACTGCCAGATCCTGAACTGCCCGATACTGAACTGCCGGATCCTGAACTACCCGATCCTGAACTACCCGATCCTGAACTGCTCGATCCTGAACTGCCTCATCCTGAACTGCCCGATCCTGAGCGGCGCGATCCTGAACATTCCCAATCCTGAACTGCCTGATCCTGAACTGCCCGATCCTGATCTGCCCGAACCGGAACTGCCCGATACTGAACTGCCCGATCCTGAACTGCCCGATCCTGAACTGCCTGATCCGGAACTGCCCTATCCTGAGCTGCCCGATCCTAAACTGCCGGATCGTGAACTGCCCAATCCTGAACTTCCCGATCCTGAACTGCCCGATCCGGAACTGCCCGATCCTGAACTGCCCGATCCTGAACTGCCCGATCTTGAACTGCCTGATCCCGAACTGCCCGATCCTGAGCTGCCCGATCCTAAACTGCCGGATCGTGAACTGCCCAATCCTGAACTTCCCGATCCTGAACTGCCCGATCCTGAACTGTCCGATCCTGAACTGCCCGAGCCTGAACTGCCTGATCCGGAACTGCCCGATCCGGAACTGCCGGATCCTGAACTGCCGGATCCTGAGCTGCCCGATCCTGAACTGCCCGATCCTGAACTGCCCAATCCTGAGCGGCCCGATCCTGAACTGCCGGATCGTGAACTGCCCAATCCTGAACTTCCCGATCCTGAACTGCCCGATCCTGAACTGTCCGATCCTGAACTGCCCGAGCCTGAACTGCCTGATCCGTAACTGCCCGATCCGGAACTGCCGGATCCTGAACTGCCGGATCCTGAGCTGCCCGATCCTGAACTGCCCGATCCTGAACTGCCCAATCCTGAGCGGCCCGATCCTGAACTGCCGGATCCTGAACTACCCAATCCTGAACTGCCAGATCCTGAACTGCCCGATACTGAACTGCCGGATCCTGAACTACCCGATCCTGAACTACCCGATCCTGAACTGCTCGATCCTGAACTGCCTCATCCTGAACTGCCCGATCTTGAGCGGCGCGATCCTGAACATTCCCAATCCTGAACTGCCTGATCCTGAACTGCCCGATCCTGATCTGCCCGAACCGGAACTGCCCGATACTGAACTGCCCGATCCTGAACTGCCCGATCCTGAACTGCCTGATCCGGAACTGCCCTATCCTGAGCTGCCCGATCCTAAACTGCCGGATCGTGAACTGCCCAATCCTGAACTTCCCGATCCTGAACTGCCCGATCCGGAACTGCCCGATCCTGAACTGCCCGATCCTGAACTGCCCGATCTTGAACTGCCTGATCCCGAACTGCCCGATCCTGAGCTGCCCGATCCTAAACTGCCGGATCGTGAACTGCCCAATCCTGAACTTCCCGATCCTGAACTGCCCGATCCTGAACTGTTCGATCCTGAACTGACCGAGCCTGAACTGCCCGATCCGGAACTGCCCGATCCGGAACTGCCGGATCCTGAACTGCCGGATCCTGAGCTGCCCGATCCTGAACTGCCCGATCCTGAGCGGCCCGAACCTGAACTGCCTGATACTGAGTTGTCTGATCCTGAATGGCCTGATCCTGAACTGCTGATCATGAGCGGCCCGTTCCTGAACTGCCTGATCCTGAGTTACCCGCTCCTGAACTGCCCGATCCTGAACTGCCCGATCCTGAACTGCCTGTTCCTGAACTGCCCGATCCTGAGCGGCCCGATCCTGAACTGCCCGATTCTGAGCGGCCCGATCCTGAACTGCCTGATCCTGAGTTGCCTGATCCTGAATGGCCCGATCCTGAACTTCGATATCCTGAGCTGCCCGATCCTAAACTTCCTGAGCTTGAACTGCCTGATCCTGAACTTCCCGATCCTGAACTTCCCAATCCTGAGTTACCTGACCTGAACTGCCCGATCCTGAACTGCCCGATCCTGAACTGCCGGATCCTGAACTGCCCGATCTTGAACTGCCGGATCCTGAACTGCCTGATCCTGAACTGCCTGATCCTCAACTGCATGATCCGGAACTGCCCGATCCGGAACTGCCCAATCCTGAACTGCCGGATCCTTAACTGCCCGATCCTGAACTGCCGGATCTTGAACTGCCCGATCCTGAACTGCCCGATTCTGAACTACTCAATCCTGAACTGCCTCATCCTGAACTGCCCGATCCTGAACTGCCGGATCCTTAACTGCCCGATCCTGAGCGGCCCGATTCTGAACTTCCGGATCCTGAACTGCCCGATCCTGAACTTCCCGATCCTGAACTGCCCAATCCTGAACTTCCCGATCCTGAGCTGCCCGATCCTGAACTTCCCGATCCTGAACTGCCCAATCCTGAACTTCCTGATACTGAAATGCCTGATCCTGAACGGCCCAATCCTGAGCGGCCCGATCCTGAACTGCCTGATCCTCAACTGCCCAATCCTGACCTTCCCGATCCTGAGCGGCTTGATCCTGAACTGCCTGATCCTGAACTGCCCGAACCCGAACTGCCTGATCCTGAGCTGCCTGACCCTGAACTGCCCGATCCGGAACTGCCCGATCCTGAACTGCCTGATGCTGAACTGCCTGATCCGGAACTGTCCAATCCTGAACTGCCCGATCCTGAGCGGTCTGATCCTGAACGGCCCGAAGCTGAACTGCCCGATCCTGAACTGCCCAATCCTGAACTGCCTGATCCTGAACTTCCCAATCCTGAACTGCCCGATCCGGAACTGCCCGATCCGGAACTGCCCGATCCTGAACTGCCGGATCCTTAACTGCCAGATCGTGAACTGCCAGATCTTGAACTGCCCGATCTTAAACCACCCGATCCTGAGCGGCCCGATCCTGAACTTCCGGATCCAGGACAGCCCGATCCTGAACTTCCCGATCCTGAACTGCCCAATCCTGAACTTCCCGATCCTGAGCTGATCGATCCTAAACTTCCCGATCCTGAACTGCCCAATCCTGAACTTCCTGATACTGAACTACCTGATCCTGAATGGCCCGATCCTGAGCGGCCCGATCCTGAACGGCCTGATCCTGAACTGCCCAATCCTGAACTTCCCGATCCTGAGCGGCCTGATCCTGTACTGCCTGATCCTGAACTACCCGAACCTGAACTGCCTGATTCAGAGCTGCCTGACCCTGAACTGCCCGATCCGGAACTGCCCGATCCTGAACTGCCTGATCCGGAACTGCCAAATCCTGAATTGCCGGATCCTGAACTGCCCAATCCTGAACTGCCCGATCCTGAACTGCCCAATCCTGAGCGGCCTGATCCTGAACTGCCCGAAGCTGAACTGCCCGATCCTGACCTGCCCAATCCTGAAATGCCTGACCTGAGCTTCCCAATCCTGAACTGCCCGATCTGGAACTGCCCGATCCGGAACTGCCCGATCCTGAACTGCCCGATCCTGAGCGGCCTGATCCTGAACTGCCCGAAGCTGAACTGCCCGATCCTGACCTGCCCAATCCTGAACTGCCTGATCCTGAGCTTCCCAATCCTGAACTGCACGATCCAGAACTGCCCGATCTGGAACTGCCCGATCCTGAACTGCCGGATCCTTAACTGCCCGATCCTGAACTGCCAGATCTTGAACTGCCCGATCCTGAACTGCCCGATCCTGAGCGGCCCGATTCTGAACTTCCGGATCCTGAACTGCCCGATCCTGAACTTCCCGATCCTGAACTGCTGGATCCTGAAATGCCCGATCATGAACTGCCGGATCTTGAACTGCCCGATTCTGAACTGCCCGATCCTGAATTACTCGATCCTGAACTGCCTCATCCTGAACCGCCCGATCCTGAGCGGCGCGATCCTGAACATTTCCGATCCTGAACTGCCTGATCCTGAGCTTCCCAATACTGAACTGCCTGATCCTGACCTGCCCGTTCCGCAACTGCCCGATCGTGAACTGCCTGATCCTGAACTGCCCGATCCTGAGCGGCCCGATTCTGAACTTCCGGATCCTGAACTGCCCGATCCTGAACTTCCCGATCCTGAACTGCCCAATCCTGAACTTCCCGATCCTGAGCTGCCCGATCCTGAACTTCCCGATCCTGAACTGCCCAATCCTGAACTTCCTGATACCGAAATGCCTGATCCTGAACGGCCCAATCCTGAGCGGCCCGATCCTGAACTGCCTGATCCTCAACTGCCCAATCCTGAACTTCCCGATCCTGAGCGGCTTGATCCTGAACTGCCTGATCCTGAACTGCCCGAACCTGAACTGCCTGATCCTGAGCTGCCTGACCCTGAACTGCCCGATCTGGCACAATCCGAAGCTGAACTGCCCGATCCTGACCTGCCCAATCCTGAACTGCCTGATCCTGAGCTTCACGATCCTGAACTGCCTCATCCTGAACTACCCGATCCTGAACTGTCTGATCCTGAACTGCCTCATCCTGAACTGCCCGATCCTGAACTGCCCGATCCTGAGCTGCCCGATCCTGAACTGCCTCATCCTGAACTGCCCGATCCTGAACTGCCCGATCCAGAACTGCCCGATCCTGTGCTGCCTGATCCTGAACTGCCTGATCCTGAACTGCCCGATCCTGAACTGCCTGTTCCTGATCTGACCGATCCTGAACTGCCTGATCCTGATCTGACCTATCCTGAACTGCCTGATCCTGAACTGCCGGATCCTGTGCTGCCAGATCCTGAACTGCCTGATCCTGAACTGCCTGATCCTGAACTGCCTGATCCTGAACTGCCTGATCCTGAACTGCCTGATCCTGAACTGCCCCATCCTGAGCTGCCTGATCCTGTGCTGCCCTATCCAGAACTGCCTGATCCTGAACTGCCCGATCCTGAACTGCCTGATCCTGATCTGACCATTCCTGAACTGCCTGATCCTGAGCTGCCCGATCCTGAACTGCCTGATCCTGAGCTGCCTGATCCTGAACTGCCTTATCCTGAACTGCCTGATCCTGAACTGCCGGATCCTGAGCTGCCTGATCCTGAACTGCCTGATCCTGAACTGCCCGATCCTGAACTGCTTGATCCTGAACTGCCCGATCCTGAACTGCTTGATCCTGAACTGTCCCATCCTGAACTGCCTGATCCTGAACATCCGATCCTGAACTGCCTGATCCTGAACTGCCCGATCCTGAACTGCCTGATCCTGAGCTACCCAATCCTGAACTGCCCGATCCTGAACTGCCTGATCCTGAACTGCCCGATCCTGAACTGCCCGATCTGGAACTGTCCGATCCTTTACTGCCCGACTGTGAACTGCCCGATCCTGAACTGCCTGATCCGGAACTGCCCGATCCTGAGTTACCCGATCCTGAACTGTCCGATCCTGAACTGCTGGATCCTGAACTGCCGGATCCTGAACTGCCCGATCTTGAACTGCAAGATCCTGAACTGCCTGATCTTGAACTGCCCTATCCTGAACTGCCCGATTCCGAACTGCCTGATCCTGAATTGCCCGATCCTGAACTGCCCGATCCGGAACTGCCTGATCGTGAGCTGCCCAATCCTGAACTGCCAGATTGTGAATTGCCTGATCCTGAACTGCCTGATCCTGAACTGTCTGATCCTGAACGGCCCGATCCTGAGTGGCTCGATCCTGAATCGTCCGATCCTGAACTGCCCGATCCTGAACTGCCCGATCCTGAACGGCCCGATCCTGAACTGCCCGATCCTGAACTGCCCGATCCTGAACTTCCCGATCCTGAACTGCCCGATCCTGAACTGCTTGATCCTGAACGGCCCGATCCTGAACTGCCTGATCCTGAACTGCCTGATCCTGAACTGCTCGATCCTGAACTGCCTGCTCTTGAACTGCCCGATCCTGAGTGGCCCGATCCTGAACTGCTCGATCCTGAACTGCCTGATCCTGAACTGCCCGATCCTGAACTGCCCGTTCCTGAACTGCCTGGTACTGAACTGCCGGTCCTGAACTGCCTGATCCTGAACTGCCCAATCCTGAACTGCCCGATCCTGAGTGGCTCGATCCTGAACTGCCCGATCCTGAGTGGCTCGATCCTGAACTGCCCGATCCTGAACTGCCCGATCCTGAGCTGCCCGAACTTGAGCTATTGGGAGCCAGCCAGCCCCCTGTATGTTCCCATTTCAGGTGGTCAGTTGTCGGGATGCAAATGAGGCTCAACCACTGAAATCCACCTGCTCGCCACACAAGCTTCCTGGGCCAAGATTTAAAATTCCCCTTTGCGTGTCCGTTTTTGAGAGACAAACTATTGCAAAGAATTCTGATTGACTACTATCCTTTTGCTTTGCTGTATTGTTTGACGATTATTTTTGTGGAAATGGCAAGTGCGGCATACACTGTTCGGAGTACTGGTTTAGAAAACCTACGAGCTTAATTAACATACACACTTCATGCTGAAGCACCTTAGGTTAATGACTATGTCTCGACTGACAGCAATTCAGCTCTCTCACAATGTCGGCCACAATAAATTGTTCAAGCTCACACTCCCACTTATGACATCATTATTATTCAAGATTAAAACATCAAATAAAATGGAAAGATCAACAGATATGGGCAGATCCAAATTATACAGGTGTTAATGTTAATCATACTGATTTCTTTGTGACTGATTTTTTATTTAAAGGTTTCAGGAATTTTCTATGGTAAAGATACAATCTGCATGGTGCTTGGGAAGAATCCACTGGATGAAGTGGTACCTTGGTATTGCTGACATGTGATGAGAACAACATGTGCCTGATCACAGAATCATAGAATACTTACAGCCCGTCGAGCTCGTGCCAACTTCTGCAAGAGCACTTCAGCTAGTCCCAATCCCCCTATCGTTTTTTTTTCCCTTTTGAAAGTCACGATTGAATCTGCCTCCGCCATTCTTTCAGACAGTGAATTCCAGATCCTAACCACTCGCTGCGTAAAAAAGGTTTTCCTCGTGTCGCCTTTGGTTCTTCTGCCAATCATCTTAAATCTGTGGCCTCTGGTTCTTGACCCTTCTGCCAATGGGAACAGTTTCTCTCTATCTGCTCTGTCTAGACCCCTCATGATTTTGAACATCTCTAATAAATCTCCTCTCAACCTTCTCAGCTTTAAGGAGAACAATCCCAGCAGTCAATCCACAAAGCTGAAGTCCTTCATCCCTGGAACCATTCTTGTAAATCTTTTCTGCACTCTCTCTAAGGCCTTCATATCCTTCCTAAAGTGCGGTGCCCAGAATTGGACACAATACTCCAGTTGAAACCGAACCAGTGTTTTGTAAAGGTTCAACATCATGTCCTTGCTTTTGTACTCGATGCCTCTATTTAGGAAGCCCAGGAATCCCTATGCTTTTCTAACCTGCCCTGCCACCTTCAATGATTTGTGCACAAATACCCACAGGTCTCTCTGTACCTGCACCCCCTTAGAATTGTATCCTTTTGTTTATATTGCCTCTCCTCATTTTCCCTACCAAAATATATCACTTTGCACTTTTTTGAGTTAAATTTCATCTGCCATCTGTCTGCCCATTTCACCAGCCTGTCTATGTCTTCTTGAAGTCTATCACTATCCTCCTCACTGTTCACTATACTTCCAAGTTTTGTGTCATCTGCAAATGTTGACATTTTGCCCTGTACACCCAAGTCTAAGTCATTAATATATATCAAGAAAAGCAGTGGTCCTAGTACTGACCCCTGGGGAACATCACTGTACACCTTCCTCCAGTCTGAAAAACAACTGTTCACCACTACTCTCTGATTCCTCTCACTGAGCCAATTTCATATCCATGCTGCCACTGTCCCTTTTATTCCATGGGCTTCAATTTTGCTGGCAAGCCTATTATGTGGCACTTTATCAAACACCTTTTGGAAGTCCATGTACACCACATCAACCGCATTGCCCTCATCAACCCTCTCTGTTACCTCATCAAAAAACTCATTCAAGTTAGTTAAACACGATTTGCCTTTCACAAATCTGTGCTGGCTTTCCTTAATTAATACATACTTGCCCAAGTGACTGTTAATTTTGTCCCTGATTATCATATCATTAAGGACGTTTCCTTGTAAGCCAGATATTTAGGTGAATTTGGGGTGCAGAGATGGTGGGGAAGATATAAAAGCTCCTGAATACATTGATTCATTTTTGATTTTTGAAAAGGAACTTGATGATCAGATTATGTCTTTCAGGGCTATTAAATGCCATGGGAAAGAATACTGTATTTGAATGAGGGAACGGGGAAAAGCCCAATAATGCCAACCACAGCATTATTTCCACACTGTGCTATGTAACTCAAAGATAAGTAAAACGCAAATATCAGAAGCCTCCCCCCCCCCTTATTTTCATTATTAATTTATTAATAAAACTTATAAAAAATACACAGAACAAATTTCAAAGCTTTAAATGCCTGTGTGGCTCTTAAGAGTAGAGAGTTCATTGGTACATGTTTGCAACACAAAAAATTGTTCTTAAGTAAGATTTCTTCAAGCTGGTAATTTTAATCAATGAAGAAATGCATAGCCTGAACATGCTGTATTGCTTTTATGATGCAGGTGGACAGACAGACATAGGAGAAGACATTTCTGACCTTGAAACTGATTTATTGATTAACTGGCACT
Organism: Pristiophorus japonicus; assembly: GCF_044704955.1. Classification (NCBI taxonomy): domain Eukaryota; kingdom Metazoa; phylum Chordata; class Chondrichthyes; family Pristiophoridae; genus Pristiophorus; species Pristiophorus japonicus. Next base: position 107,713,414 of record NC_091977.1, read on the forward strand.
CCCCTTAACAGAGAGAAAACTGAAACCACTGTTACTGAATCATTAATGAAGGCGCATGCAGCTTTTTTCACTACACTGTACATTCATCTACTGCACTTACTCGACTTTGTCCTCTAATAAGAACTAAAAGCACATTTCAGTGACAGTGCCCCTTCTCTTTTCTTCCTCTCATCCTCCTTTTATTTACACGGGCCTTTTCACAGAAACTCAATATAACAATGGCGTTTTGTTTCTTGCTATATAAATAATTTTGTGGGCTTTCTCCAACCCGTCTCCTACCCCCAGATAAGCATTGAATCATACCTTAAAGTTGTACATTGCAATTTAGAAACCATTATGTAAGGGGTTTGCAGTTCATAACAATAGCTATTGGGGTTGTATTGTTTTTTGTTTAATTATCCCTTTACAATATAGGGAGATATAATTGTGAATGGTCATAGCTGTAGTCGCACTGTAAGTAAGCATACATTAACTATTTGACTATTTTATTAGGAGAGAGGAAACAATGCAAAGCTCCACTCTGAATCTAACTAAGTTATGCCCGAATGTTTGATGCTGACATTAGTTGCCCAAAATACAAAGTGCTTCATTTCCCAGCTCGGAAACCCCTTCATTTTGATAATCACAAAAAACATTCGCGAAAACAAAAGTGAATAATTAAGTAAATGTCCTTGGACCTGGGTTTGATATGTCTACATTTTGGAGGTAAATTTCCCAGTAAACACTAGCGCAGGTACAATGGGTTGAATGGTCTCTTTCTGTGCTGTATCATTCTATGATTCTATGATGGAGGGAAACTCACCAGTCACTATTGTACATCAGCAAATTGCAGGCAATGAACCTGCAACTTCCCAACATGCACTAGTGGCAGTGAAGGTTCAGAACATAAGAATTAGGAGCAGGAGTAGTCCTATCACCAACACATGCTCGGAACATTTTTTATTCATGCAAAACAATGAATTGAGAGCATGAGTTTTCCAAGAGGGGATAAGTAGATATTATTTGCTGAATTGTTTATTTAGACCCAGTCCTACCAATACAATAAGCTGCATCCTGTTGCTCTTATTATTTAAATCATTAAGAGTTCATCTGTACATTCAAGGTGAATGCATCATGAGCTCTGTTGAAATCAATACAAAGACTTCTTTACATAGCCACAATGGAAATGAAAACTTCAGCCTAATAAAATTGTGGTTTACTTCTGAAGCAATTGCTATGTCTGGGCACACATTTAAAAATAGAGTTCCGTGCACCATAGTAATCTCATTTTACAGGCCTATATTTAGCACTGCCAGCAATGGAAAAAAAGACACTGCCATAGTTGGTCTGAAGAAGCTACAGATTATCTGTGTTTGCCATCCTTGACTTCCAGAGCCGTACAGTCCCCTACTAGATCAAATGAATGTTTATAGATCTTACTTTTTATAGTGGTAACATAGTCTAACCTACAGTATTTCTTGCACAGACTACCCTCAAGTGTTTTTTAAAAGATGCAAGTGATCCCATTACATATAAAGGGTATATACTGATGAGGAATGAAACAAAGAAGCCTTCACTGTTCATGGAGAATCAAGGTCTTGCTCACAAGTAAACTGTGGAGCCTTTTAATTCTTATAGCATATGACTTATGGTCCTCATATCATTACATTGCCACTGTTGGATTCTGTTGATTAGACAGCTATATTGCTAATATAGCTATTTCTTAGCTAGTGTAGCTAATTCCCGTATTGGACTGTACAGTCAGCTGAGAACTCACTTTTAGAGTGGAAGCAAGTCTTTCTCGATTTCGAGAGACTGCCTATGATGATGATTCTTTGCACTTTACTACTAATTTTATTTCTCACTAATTAACTCAATATTAACATTATATTGTTCACAATTCATTGATTTTACGCCATTGTTTTAATGATTCACAAAAATAGGAGGACAAAGAGAAAAGTTGTCTCTCTCCCTTCCATCCTGGTGAATTGCCTTCATTAAAACAATAGTGAAAAGTCAATAAATTAGCAATGAAATCAATAGTTTTGCAAAAGCTGTCAATCCTAGATCATTACACAATCATTTAGTGATGCTGTTCGAATCTTTAATCTTTTATTGTGATATATCATCACTAATCAACTACACAAATAAACAGATCCTCAGTAGAAGCCATGTGAAGAGTGCATCAGGCAGGGCGATAGAATCTCTCACAAAGCTGAGTTATTGATTCCGGCCAAATAACAGAGGAGAGGCACTGAGTGGAGGCTAGATGCTTCCCTCATGGAGAGGAGGGAAACTGGATGGAGAATCTCACTCGGCATCTCTCAAGTGCCTTTTATTAATTGACTTATAGATTCATAGAATTTTACAGCATAATAAAAGATCATTCATCCCATTGTGCCTGTGCTGGCTCTGAAAGAGCTTTTCACGTAGTCTCGTTCCTTTGCCCTTTGAAAAGAAATTCATGTGTTTATCCACTTTACATTTAAAAGTTCATAAGGATTCTGCTTCCACCACTGTTTCTAGTAGGGCATTGCACATACTGATAAAGCCTCTGTATAAAGCTATTTCGCCTATTGGTCTTTGGGTGACAATCTTAAATTTCTTAAGATGGAGCCCTGGGAGTAACTCATGCACCCACCCACTCAGCAAGATCCAGGAACACTAGAAAAAGAAGGAAATAACTTGAAAAAGCACATACCCTCCACCCCCATCCAAAAATATGTTTATTGGGCATTATAACTTCATTCAAGTTGATGGCCGCCGCATTGCTGAGTTCAAAATGTTGTTCTGATGATGTAAACTTAAGAGCTGTGTGATTTGTGTTTACTTTTTATTTATGTAACTGTTTTTCTTTATGTTTTCATGGGATAAGCATGGGTTGGCTGGAGGGTGAAGAGGAGAAAGTGCATGGGCAAGTTCCAATAAAGAAGGACCAGAAGAATCACAATATTAAGTCATTTGCTAAAATGGGTACACCATGGGTCCTACCTCCCATGCACAGAAAATATAGCAATAAAGAGATGCAGATATACCTAGTTTCATTAACATACACAGTTAACTCTCGTAAAGTAAAAAAGGGGAAATTTACATTTTTGCACAAAATCGTGCCTAAATTATTGATCATTTTAACACTTTGCCGTCTCTGCAGTCAGCAGTCATTTGGAAATGAGTTGACTTTAAAATGTGCATTTTAAAAGTCACCGGTGAAATTCAGTGCTAATTGGATTCATTATGATCCCATACTACCTGTGGGTCATAGTTATGTTTGGGTTTACACATCGGTTTGCTACAGGATAGCATCCAGTACAGGAAAGGATGCCAATCTCCTGTAGGCACAATAAGAACTCTGTTGGATACATCATGTCTTTGCTTGCTAGGAAGCCTGACAAGGCTCCAATGATTTGCTTCTTCACAAGCAAAGCAGGAATATCTCATCTCAGCTGCAGACATTTTAAACATTTTTTTTTACATTATATTGTTTCCATGGGATCATTTTAGGTTCAATATATTTCTCTTACAGAGTACTGTTTTCCTTTAGAGTATAATAAAAAGGAAAGCACTAAATTCATTAAAAAAAACAATGAGAGGAGAGATAGAGGGTTTAAGGGAGGAATTTCCAGAGACTAATGCTGAGACAGCTGAAAACTGTGTCACCAATAATGAAGCAGAAGTAAGTGGAAGCTCAGGAGGCCAGATTCAGAGGACTGAAGGGCGCAGGCTAGGATATAGAGCTGGAGAAAGTGTGATTGTGGCAAGACTGTGGTGCAACTGTAACCAAGAATGAGGATTTTGAATTTGATGTATTGGGGGACAGGGACTAATAGAAATTGGCAAAGCCAATGTTCAGGGGCAATCAACATGAAAACAACCTACACGACCGGGCACTGGACAGCAAATATGTTGATTCTGTTACATGAGGATCTAACATCCCTCAAGATAGTCCTTCAGTCATTTGATAATGTTGCAAAGTCTTTATTGAACTGAGCTGTTACTACATAAATGAGATCCCTCCTACTTTACTTCTTTCTTTTGTGATATTTTCTCCCTTTACAGAACACTCTTCCTCTAGCCAGTGGGGTGAAGTATACTTTTCCAAACAGTCATATTTGATTCCCCAAGAGGAACAATTTATTTTTGTTGTACTTGGCAACCTTGCCAAGAAGTGGTGAAAGTCATAGAGCCGAAGCAACTGAGTTTAATTGATTGTTATCATCAAGAAGTAATTTTTCAATTATGAGTCATCCACTTAATCCCTTAAATTACAAGTGAGGAGGGGGAAAAGGAAGGGACACCTGCCTAAAACACCACATGAATTTTACATATTGTTTTACTGGCTCGTTTTGAATTAAATGACAAATTCATACGTAATTGGCAAAATATTTCACAAAATCCAAGATACTTACAAGGAGTTACACTGAACATTTGTGTGGCATATTGTTCTAGAGGTTTTAATAGTCCATCAATTCAATGAAGTTATCAAATCCCAATCCAATGGTTATTAATTGCAGGCTGAAGTAATACCTCTCCACTCAGCTTGAATAGAGTTTTATTTACAACACAACAAAATTGTATCTTCCTTACCTTTCATTCCAAACTTTGAGTGTTTTCCAAACTTGAGTATAATTAGCATTAGTATCAATCCAGTGCATGCCAATGCTGTAATCCCAATGACAACATACACCTGAGATAGAAAAACCTTGATATTAGGAAACACAAATCAGTTTTTGTTTAAACTACATCATCCTTAATTATTCTATCTTGGTATTGTAAATGTAGACAATCAATTATGCTGCAATATTTTCTTGTGTTATTCTTGTTCACTTGGAATTTTGCATTCAGAAATGGGGCATCATCTGGGGCAGGGAAAGCCTAAGCTTCCTTTGTGGGGCCCAAATGAGCATTCCTTCTCCTGACCCCACAAAGGAAAGAAAAAACACTTACAATTTTTGGCTTCCTCTGGGATGATTCTTTTCTGTCCTAGGTTGGACTGGTGGGAAAGCACAGCAGCTTCACACTCAGGCCAGAGCTAAAATTGAAGTCAGATCTCGAGAACGTCATCGCATCCGACATACATATGTAAAGAAGGACTCCTCCGGCTCTGGATGCATTTCCTTGCCACCTGCGCAGGCAGATGGTGGCATACTACTGGTGGTTCCAGGACAGGTAAATGACTTAAGGCATTTTAACTTCCTACCTATCTGGTTTCAGCCAAACGGGTAGGGTTAAAATCACCCCCATGATGTAGTGGTTGAAATGGGAAGTTAGATACAAAATTGCCTCATGGACCACAACTTTTAACAACATAGGAACAGGACTAGGCCATTGAGCCCTTAGAGCCTGTCCCGCCATTCAATGAGATCATGGCTGATCTGCGACCTAATTCCATGTATGCGCCTTTGGCTCATATGCCTTAACAAAAGGCTATCAATCTCCGATTTAAAATTAACAATCGATCTAGCATCAATTGCCGTTTGCCAAAGAGCGTTCCAAACTTCTACAACCCTTTGTGTGTAGAAGTGCTTCCTAATTTCACTCCTGAAAGGTCTGGCTTTAATTATTAGACTATGCCCCCTAGTACGAGAATCCCCAACCAGCAGAAATAGTTTCTATCTATCCTATCTATTCCCCTTAAAATATCTTGAAAACAACGATCAAATGACCCATTAACCTTCTACTTCATGTGTGGACTAACCAGGGCTTTGTATAGCTACAGCATAACTTCTACCCCACTGAATTCAAGTCCTCTAGATATAAAGACCAGCATTCCACTAGCCTTTTTGATTATTTTGATTACCGTAATTATTCATCTAATTTTCCCAAACTATCCACCTCCCTGGACAGTGAATTTCACACATTCACCACCTGAGTAACATAGTTAAATCTATACAGTCTGTGCACCTTCTCTCTATCAAACTTGAGTCCTTGTCCTTTAGCTGCAGCATAAGAACACAAGAAATAGGAGCAGGAGTAGGCCATTTGACCCCTTGTGCTTGAGATCATGGCTGATTTGATCTTGGCCTCAATTCCACCACCTTGCCTGCTCCCCATAACCCTGGACTCACTTAACGTTCAAAAATTCTGTCTATCTCCACCTTAATATATTCAATGACCCAGCCTTCACAGCTCTCCGGGGTAGAGAATTCCATAGATTCACGACTGGCTCAGAGAATAAATTCCTCCTCATCTCCGTTTTAAATGAGCGACCCCTTATTCTGAAACTATGCCCCCTAGTTCTAGATTCCCCCGTGGGGGGACACATCCTTTCTGCATCTACCTTGTCAAGCCACATCAGAATCTTATCCGTTTCAATAAGGTCACCTCTCATTCTTCTAAACTCCAATGAGTATAGGCCAACCCCGCTCAACCTTTCTTCAGAAGAGAACTCCTTCATCTCAGGAATCAACCTAGTGAACCTTCTCTGAACATCCTCTAATGCAAGTATATCCCTTCTTAAATAAGGTGACCAAAACTGTATGCAGTACTCCAGGTATGGTCTCACCAACACCCTGTACAGTTGTAGCAGGACTTCCCCACACTTATACTCCATCCCCCTTGCAATAACTAACCACCGGCTAACTAACAGAAAACAGAGAGTTGGGATAAACGGGTAATTTTCAGGTTGGAAAACTGTAACTAGTGGGGTGCCACAGGGATCAGTGCTGGGGCCTCAACTATTTACAATCTATATTGATGACTTAGATGAAGGGACCGAGTGTAATGCAGCCAAATTTGATGATACAACGATTAGTGGGGAAACAAGCTGTGAGGAGGACACAAAGAATCTGCAAAGGGATATAGATAGGCTAAGTGAGTGGGCAAAAATGTGACAGATAATGTAAATAGTTGAGGCCACAGCACTGATCCCTGTGGCACCCCACTAGTTACTGTTTGCCAACTGGAAAATGACCCATTGATCCTGACTCTCTGCTTTCTGCCATTTAGCCAATCCTCTATCCATGCTAAAATATTACCCCAACCCCATAAGCTCTTATCTTGTGCAGTAACCTTTTATTTGGCATCTTAACGAATACTTTCTAGAAATCCAAATACACTACATCTACTGGTTCCCCTTTATCTACCCTGCTTGTTACATCCTCAAAGAACTCCAGAAAATTTGTCAAAAATTATTTCCCTTTCAGAAAACCATGCTGACTCTGCTTGACTATATTATGATTTTCTAAATGTCTTGCTACTACTTCCTTAATAAAGGACTCCAGCATTTTCCCAATGACAGATGTTTAGACTAACTGGTCTATAGTGTCCTGCTTTCTGTCTCCTTCCTTTCTTAAATAGGGGCGTTACATTTGCGGTTTTGCAATTCGTTAGGACCTCTCCAGAATCCAGGGAATTTTGGTAGATTACAACCAATGCATCCACTATCTCTGCAGCCATTTCTTTTAAATCCCTAGGATGTAGGCCATCAGGCCCAGGGGACTTATTCATCTTTAGTCCCATTAGTTTGCCTAGTACTTTCCTCTAGTGATAGTGATTGTTTTACCTTCCCCCCTCCCTATAGCCTCTTGATTATCCATTAGTGGGGTGCTTTTAGTGTCTTCTACTGTGAAGATCGATACAAAATATTTGTTCAAAATCTCTGCCAGTTTCCTGTTTCTCATTATTAATTCCCCAGTTTCATCCTCCAAGGGATCAACGTTTACTTTAGCTACTCTCTTCCTTTTTATATACTTGTCAAAGCTCTTACTGTCTGTTTTTATATTTCTTGCTAGTTTACTCTCATAATCTATCTTCTCTCTATTATTTTTTTAGTTGTCCTTTGCTGGTTTCTAACAATTTCCCAATCCTCTGACCTACCACTAATCTTCACAAGATTGTATGCCTTTGTTTTCAATTTGACACCATTCCTTACTTCCTTAGTTAGCATGGATGGTTCATCCTTCTCTTAGAGTCTTTCTATAGTGGAATATATCTTTGCTGAGAGTTATGAAATATCTCCAATAATGGCTGTCACTGCTTATCTACCGTCTTATACTTTAATCTATTTCCCCAGTCCATTTTAGCAAACTCTGCCTTCGAACCTTTGTAATAGCCTTTATTGAAGTTCTCACCCTCAAACTGAATTTGAAATTCTACCATGCTATGATTACTTTTCTCTAGAGGATCCTTTCCTATGAGATCATTAATTAATCCTGTCCCATTACACATTACCAGATCTAAAATAGCCTGCGCCCTGGTTGGTTCCACAACGTACTGTTCTAAGAAACCATCCCGAATACACTCTATGAACTCTTCCTCAAGGCTACCTTTGACATTTGATTTGTCCAATCAATATGAAAACTAAAATCGTCCATGATTATTGCAGTACCTTTCTTACAAGCCTCCATTACTTCGCGATTTATACTCTGTCCTACAGTGTGGCTACTGTTACGGGGCCTATAGACTACTCCTACCAATGATTTATTTCCCTTATTATTTCTTAACTCCACCCAAACTGATACTACATCTTGATCTTCTGAGCCAATATCATTTCCCACTACTGCACTGATCGCATCCTTTATTAAAAGAGCTACCTCACCTCTTTTTCCTTTCTGCCTATCCTTCCAAAATGTCAAATAACCCTCAATATTAAGTTTCCAGCATTGGTCACCTTGCAACCACGTCTCTGTAATGGCTATCAGATCATACCCATTTATTTTTATTTGTGCCGTCAACTCATTTATCTTGTTACAAATGCTCTGTGCATTCAGATTTTAATTTTGTCTTTTTACCTGTTTTCCCTATGCTAACCCCACTTTCTGAATCACCCTTATGTTTATACACTCTGTCCTTTCCTGTCACACTCTGGTTATCATTACCCCTATCGCTACCCTGCACTATTGCCTTCTCATTTCTCTTTGACTTTTTAAATTTCTGCTCACCTGAACCCTCCCCCCCACTATTTAGTTTAAAGCCCTATCTACAACCCTAGTTATTCGATTCATCAGCACACTGGTTTGAGCATCGTTCGAATGCATAACTTCTACCCCCTTGTATTCTAGTCCTCCAGATATAAAGGCCAGCATTCCACTGGCCTTTTCGATTATTTTCTGTACCTGTTCATGACATTTTAATGATCTATGTACCTGGATATCCAAGTCTCTTTTGACCTCTGCTGTTTTTAGCTATTCACCATTTAGAAAATACCCTGTTCTATTCTTTTTAGGTCCGGAGTGTTTGATTTCACATTTGCCTAAATTGAAATCCATTTGCCACAGTTTTGCCCAATCACTTAATCTGTCGTTATCCCTTTGTAATTTAATGCGTTCATCTACACTGCCTACAATGCAACCTATCTTTGTGTCATTGGCAAATTTGGATATATGACTTTCTATGCCATCAGCTAAGCCGTTAATAAATACTGTGAATAGTTGAGGCCCCAACACCAATCCCTGCGGGTCACCACTAGTCACATCCTGCCAATTTGAGTACCTGCCCATTATCCCTACTGCCTGCCCCCTGCCACTAAGCCAATTTCTTAACCAGGTCAATAATTTGCCTTCAATTCTGTGGACTTTTACCTTAGTTAACAATCTCTTTTGTACGACTTTATCAAATACATTCTAGAAGTCCATATAAATAACATCCATAGACATTCCATTGTCCATTAGTTTAGTCACCTCCTCAAAAAATTAAATTAGGTTTGTCAGGCATGATCTACTTTTCACAAATCCATGCTGGCTCTCTCTAATCAACTGAAAATATTCAAGGTGTTCAGTCACCCTATCCTTAATTATAGACTCTAGCAATTTCCTGACAACAGATATTAGGCTAACTGGTCTATAATTCCTTGGTTTCCCCTCACTTGCCATTCTTAAATAGCGGAATGACATGTGTAATTTTCCAATCTAATGGGACAGTTCCTGAATCGAGAGAACTTTGGAAGATTATAGTTAGAGCATCTGCAATGTGCTCACCTACTTCCTTTAAAACTCTGGGATGGAAACCATCTGGTCCTGGGGATTTGTTACTCTTTAGTGCCATTATTTTCTTCATTACTGCTATTTTGCTTTCGTTAATTTTATTGAGTTCCTATCCCTGATTCAATATTAGTTTACTTGGGATTTCCTCTACTGTAAATACCGACGCAAAGTAATTATTCAACATGTCTGCCATTTTCTTATTATTATTGACAGTATCACCGCTTTCAGTTTTTAAGGAGCCAACATTGCTCCTGACTACCCTCTTTTTCCTAATATAATTGTAAAAATTCTTTGTTGATTTTGATATCCCTTGCAAGTATCTTTTCATGCTCCCAAGACTGGCAAATGTCCTTCAATGTAGACAAGTGTGACTCTGAAATATTGCCTAAAACCAAATTCCAACTGCGCACATATCTTTAGCTTCCTCTGAGCCATATATAATTAATTCCTGTTTACCACAACTGTATCTTGAGTATCATTATATGAGGAGTTTATTAAGCATTATTAACCTTCAGCTCAATTAATAGAAACAGTCTCAAGGCTACAAACCAATGATCAACATATTTTTGTCTAATTCCAGTTTATTGCAATTGAAATGCTGATTTAGAAAAAACTCTTAAAATTCTAATTTAGTGGGTTCAAAGAGATGAATGCACTTTTTATGTTATGACTTTCATAGTGACATAAATAGTAGAGCTACTGAATCTCATTCTGCTCTCCACGGTGATCCAGCTAAGTTGCTGATCCAATAGTGAAGCGCTATGATCTGATAGCTGAAGCCAATACAATGGCCCCAAAACCAAGAACATGTCAATGGCCCTGATTTTGATTTCTGTACCAGACCATTTTACAGGGAGAACAGAGCAGTAGCCAGACTAAAATGACAAAAACAAACATACCACTGACTTCCCACCTGAGCCCTGCCTTCTGTCATTTTTGAGCAGGCCTCAATTTAGACAGCCAGTGCTCTCACTGGAAATGGGCAGCAGCTTCATTAAAAAAAAGAAAAAGAAAGACTTGCATTTAAAAGCACCTTTCACCGGATGTCTCAAAGCTCTTTACAGCCAATGAAGTACTTTTGCAGTGTCGACACCGTTGTAATGTAGGAATGGCGGTAGCCAATTTGCGCACAAGCAAGCTCCCACAAACAGCAATGTGATAAAGACCAGATAATCTGTTTTTTGTTATGTTGATTAAGAGATAAATATTGGTCAGGACACTGGGGATAACTCTCCTGCTTTTCTTCGAAACAGTGCCATGGGATAATATACATCCACCTGAGAGAGCACACGGAGCTTCGGTTTAATGCCTCATCCGAAAGACAGCACCTCCAACAATGCAGCACTCCCTCAGCACTCCACTGGAGTGTTAGCCTAGATTTTTGTGCTCAAGTCCCTTGATTGGGGCTTGAACCCACAAACTTCTGACTCAGAGGCGAGAGTGCTACCCACTGATGTGAATCAGGAGTCCTATGATGTTGATTTGGTGCAGTTAAGCAGAGCATCTGCTGAGTGCTTGATCTGCTCACTCTCCCCAAAAGGCTGTAGATACTGGGACTATTGGAATTTTCAAGACTGAGATAGATAGGTTTATGTTGGGTAAGGATATCAAGGGATATGGAGAAAAGGAAGAAAAATGGAGTTATGATGCAGAACAACCATTATCTAATTGAATGATGGAACAGGCCTGAGGGACTGAATGCCCTACTCCTGTTCCTATTATTCTTCCATTCCAATATTCCACTGCACAGTGCAGGAAAGAGCCAGAACCAGCGTTTCTTAAAGGGATGCTGGCAGGAGCACTGGAAATAAAATAGAATTTATTTTCACTGTATGGGCAGCTGGATGAGCATAACTGCTCCCCCTTCACTTTGCTGCTAAACCACCCCCTTCAATAATGCTGTCCATTGCCCCCATGTCCTATCAATCCAGCTGTCCTCTTTTAACCCTTGCTGCAGGCCCATGTTCGATGGATGACCCTATGGATTTCCATTCTCCCCAAAACAGTGAGTTGCCTATCAGTACTTAGAACGTACTGGCAACTCTCTGGTTGAAAGAAACTGAGCCCTCACCATCAGGTTCAGGTGTCTCGCTGGCAACATCGGGCGGGCATTCCAATCCCTCTAATCGCTGCTCACCCAGTGTTTGCTGAACCGACAGTGTCACTACACCATGATGGACATTGGACCTGCCCCACACCTACTATTAGCAAAAGTCTAATCGCTGAGCCTCGTGGGTAATGAAAAAAAAGAAAGACTTGCATTTGTATAGTGCCCTTCATAACCACTCGACGTCTCAAAGTGATTTGCAGCCAATGAAGTACTTTTTGAAGTGTAGGCACTGTTGTAATGTAGGAAATGCAGCAGCCAATGTGCACACAGCAAGCTCCCACAAATACATAGGATGTGTGTAGCACATCAGTTACTCACACATGGACCTCTGAAGAGACAGTGCTACTCTGAGGCCTGGAGGAACTGGAACACCCAGATTGTGAAGTCAGTGCAATATGGATGACTCACATATGACAATATTATGCAATGAGCCTCAATTTCATTTCCTAAGTTAATGTAACAAGGATATCAACATTTTATGACTGGCAGCATTGACTAACTTTATATATAATAAAGTACATTGTCATTGCTCTTTATGGGCTAATGAAGATTAGTGCTCAGATGTTTACTATAAGTTGGTAGTAATTTCATTATCTGAGGTTTATTACTCTATTCAGTCACTGAGTCCAGCAAATTCATAATATTTGACCATCAGGACCTTTAGCAAACATTTATATATTTTTAATCAGATTAGTGGAACCTGATGTTATCTTATTTTTGTCTTATAATACTCCTTGTGAAACACCTTGGGACATTTCACGACATTACAGACGCTATACAAATATATGTTGTTGTTGTTTCTGTAGATCAGCAGCAAATTTGCAGATCCAGTGGGTGATTTTAACCCTACCGCCTGGTGAAAACCGGGCAGGTGGGCAGTTAAAATCACCTAGGTTACTTACCTGCCATCAAGCCACTTAGATCCCACCAATTGCAATTTTTATGCAGACTTCTGGACGGGCAGCTAGCTGTCCAGCCACTGCGGTGTTTCTTTAAATATGTAGATCAAGGTCCGATGATGTCATCAGACTCTGAGTGCAATTTAACTCTGGCCTTAGTGGGGAAACTGCTATGGCGTTCTTGCCAGACCGAAGAGACTGGGGACCTGGCAGGAAGGTGAAGAGGTTCCAACAGGTAAGGTTTTTTTACTTTCCTTTTTGGGGCCAGAAGGAGCAGGAGTGCTCCTCCAGGTCCCACAAGGAATGTTTAGGTCTCCCCTGCCCTAGATAACACCCCGCCCCCATCCCATCACCACCTTTCCCATACTTATCTGAGCGCCGGTGGCCAGATTATGGCCGCCCAATTTTACGGAGCTGGGAGCCCAGGAGTTAAAATAGCCTGGGCCTGATTTCTGCAGTAACAGGTGAGTTTCTATCTCACCTCGCCACCAACCCGCCCAAAACATACCGGGTGTTTGAAAATAAAAGCCCCAGTTATTCTTGGATCTAACTGTATAAATACTGGGAGCCAGCTCATTGATCCAAACTCCTGCAATCCAACTTCAAAGAAGGTCCTTTTGTTGATATGAAAATAATTAAGTCAGGAAAACTAGGTTAACTATTGATCGTTGTTCAATGATTCATCCATTCTATTCCATTTGTCTTGCTCTACGTTTATCCCTCCAACTTTAATTCCTATCCCTAACCACACATTCATCCAGCTCTTAACTATTGTAAGGCCCTGCAGCTACATGATGCCCTAAATCTCTGTGGATCAAATGGATAAAAAATTGGATCAAAGATACAAATCATTACAACTTTTTGTAATTATTAAATAAACAAAGATGCTATTCGTGATTACAAGCTACAGATCCTCAATAGTGTGCTGATGTATCTATCAAGCAGAATTCAGTTTTCAGGAAAGGTTTTGAACTTAATTCAAGTTCCAAAGTTTCTTGAATTGGGTCAGTTCAGGTTAATTTGCTGAACACTTATATTTGACCCAATTTTGACACATCAGGTTGACCAATCTTTCAACGATGAATTCATATGCAGAATAAAATGTACCTCTACAGATCTGTCCTCTAATTTCCCCTGATGTCTCAGTGGGTGTTAGCCAAGTGGCTGGAGCCATAGGGCTCAAGTTTCAGCTCGAGTTGCTCCTATTTTTTTGGAGCAACTAGTTTAGAATGGAGTATTTTAGAAATTGCAATTCTCGGCATTTAGTTTGCTCCAATTCTAGTGAGTTAGAATAGTTTCATTTTAGAACAGTTTTTTTTTCAAAAGGGGGCGTTACCAGCCATTTACGCCTGTTTTGCAAGTTTAGGCAGCGAAAACTTACTCCAAACTAACTTAGAATGGAGTAATGGAGTAAGTGTAGATTTTTGTACGCTCAGAAAAACCTTGCCTACACTTCAAAATCAGGCGTAGGGAACGAGAGATTGCGGGGGGTGGGGGGGAGGAAGGAAGTTTACAAACATGAAACACTTCACTTTTACAAATAAAGAGCCATCATTGATAATAAATGATAAATAAATCAATAAATCAATAAAGCAATGAAAAAAAATTTAAAAATTAAAAATTAAAAAAATAATACAAAATCAATCAATAAATAAAAAATTAAGTTTCTATTCACCTACTGCAGCACCGGGAGCTCTCCAACAGTGTGCTGGGAAGGCCCCCCATGCCCCCCCCCCCCTCCAGTGTCTCTCTCTCTCTCTCTGTCTCTGTCTCTGTCAGTGTCTCTCTTTCTCTGTCTCTGTCAGTGTCTCTCTGTGTTTCTGACAGCGAGGGGTGAGAGGAGAGAGGGGGGGAGGAGGAGGGAGGGGGTGGAGGAGGGAGGGGGGAGAGGAGGAGGGGGGGGAGGGAGGGGGAGAGGAGGGGGAGAGGGAGTAGAGGAGGGGGGAGGGAGGGGGATAGGAGGGGGAGGGGAAGGGCTGAACAAGAAGGGGGGAGGCTGAACGGGAGGGAGTGGGGGGAGGCTGAATGGGAAGGAGGGGCAGGGAGGCTGAACGGGAGCGGGGGAGGCTGAACGGGAGGGGGGAGGCTGAACAGGAGGGAGGGAGGCTGAACAGGAGGGGGGGGAGGTTAAATGGGAGGGAGGGAGGGTGAATGGGAGGGAGGAGGGGGAGGCTGAATGGGAGGGAGGCTGAATGGGGGGAGGAGGATGAACGATTGGGGGGGGGGGAGCTGAATGGTAGGAAGGGGGGGTGGGGGGGGAGCTGAATTGGAGGGAAGCCCGAGTCCCAATCTTCAATGCCCAGGGAGCACATTTGGCCAGGGCTAGGGGTGGCGCGCTTCAGGCCCCTCCCACGCAGCATCGCAGAGATTCGTGCTGTGAGGAGCTACTGCACATGCGCGCACACTCTAGCATACATGTGCAGAGGTCCCGGCACTGTGGCTCCACCCCCGACCCCTTGTGCTGTGCCACGCCAAAGCCGAAGATGTCCTGAGGAGCTCGGAGAATCACAAGGTAAGTTTTCGGCACCCTTTTTATTTCAGAAAGTTGGTGCACCTTATGGAGGTGCGCCGTTTTTACAGAGGGTGGAAACTTGGGCCCATAATAACTAAGGAAAGGTACCGTCTTTTTTGTCAATTTTTTGCACTTTTCTCTCTTTTTTCCCAGTTCTACATCTCTCAGCTGACCTGCTTTGCCAGTGCTGCTCTGTATCTGGCTGCTCAGAGGTTGCACAAGAGTGGCAAAGGGTGGTTGGCTGTTCAATTTACCCTCCGTTTCTGTGGAGAAACATCGCCACCCAATATCACGCCAACTGATATCACAGCCAGGATCAGAAACTGTTCAGGTCGGAATCTCAGGGTGACCTTCAAGGTTTCTGTCTGTATACTGGGCACAAGCATTATTTACACTTTCTATGTTGATGTTGCAAAGAGAAAATAAGGTGACATATTAATATTTCAAAAATACATTTAAAATTTACTACTGCTGATTGTGTGTACAGCTTCACAATGCAATTCAAAATAGTTTATTCCTGCTTGCTCCCTATTATCCAAAGAGGCAAAGTTCCAATTTGGGCTATTTACAACTAGCCTAGAGAGTCAACAATAGAGAAAGCTGGAAATCTCAGCGGGTCAAGCAACATCTGTGAGGAGAAACAGAGTTAACCTTTCAAGTCGATGATCCTTCAAGGGTCATCGACCTGAAACGTTAACTCTGTTTCTCTCCACAGGTGCTGCCTGACCCGCTGAGATTTCCAGCTTTTTCTGTTTTTATTTCAGATTCCAGCTTCTGCAGTATTTCGCTTTTGTGGAGAGTCAACATGCTGTAGCTGATCTTTGCCAAGAAATTGCAAAGATGTAAAAACACTCAATAAAACCATTTCAATTACATAATTACAGAATGTGCCCACTGGGAATATTAACAAGATGTCCTCCAGGCACTGAGGAAATTTAAATTAAATAATATATGCATTTTAGATTTACGTACATGCTAAAACTCAGAACTCTCTTTGATGTCGAATTAAAATAACTTTATTGAATATTTTTTAAATCCTGAAAATAATGATCTGCTGCATACCAGGTTCAGGGACGGTGGTCAGAGTGTGATAGTGATGCTGTGACCTCACCAATGGCGAATGACTATAAAAGGTCCCACCCTTGTCATTTTAGAATTTATTTGATATCGCAATGGTCAAAAATATAAATGTAGATGAACGAGGCCTTTTAGCTCAATCTTCCATAGGAATCTATCTCCCTCCATCACAGCATCTAATATGATTGCAATTATTATTCTATAAAACACCCATGTGACACCCAGCTACCTTTGAACCAGTCTTGGCATTCTCACCTGAGTCAGAAGGTTGTGGGTTCAAGTCACACTCCAGAGGCTTGAGCACATAATATAGGCTGACAACTGAGTGCAGTACTGAGGGAGTGCTGCTCTGTCGAAGTGCTGTCTTTCAGATGAGACATTAAACCGAGATCCCGTCTGCTCTCTCAGATGGATGTAAAAGATCCCATGGCATTACTTCGATGAAGAGGAGGGGAGTTATTCCCACTGTCCTTGCTAATATTTATCCCTCAACCAACATCACTATAAAAAACAGATTGCCTAGTTATTATCATATTGCTGTTTGTGGGACTTTGCTGTGTGCAGTTTGGCTGCCACATTTCTTACATTACAACAGTGACTACATTTCAAAAGTACTACTTTGGCTGTATAATGTTTTGGGATATCTTGGGGGTGATGAAAGCTGCTACATAAATGTAAGTCTTTCTTTCACCTTACTGTGTGAAGCAGTCTGTTCTTTTGGGTACTAATCATTCCTATGGTACTTACAGCAATACCATCTTCCATTGGCTTTTCTGTGACAATAGATGGACCAATTGCAGTTGAATTGTCTGAGTTCAAACCAAGCATACCGTCATATAATTCTGCAAGTGAGAGATATAAAACATTTCAAGTATTTTGTTAGCAGTTTTGACCAACTATCAGAGTAACCCTAGTATGGTTATAAGAACATTAAAAAGCTGCAGCAACCTTTCTCTGGAATATGGATCAATATCCAATGCTCTGATAGGGTATTAGCAGTACTTCTATCAAGTCCTTCTATATTCCCTACTCCCGTTTCAGCCCAACTGAGCCTTCCTAATCACTTTTGAGCAGCCTTCCCACCATACATTACTAACCTGACCACTACTGCACACTGCCCCCACTGGACGTGGCCATGAGTGATAATACAGACAACAGATTTATTTTAAGTGATTTTTGCTGTAAAAGTATTTAACGAAACCTCATTATTTCCTAATTAAATTCTATGTTTTAATATTACGTGGAATTACATAGAATTTACAGCACAGGAACTAGCCACTCGGTCTATGCTGGCATTTATGCTCTACACGAGCCTCCTCCCACCCTACTTCATCTAACCCCATCAGCAAATCATGCAATTCCTTTCTCCCTCATGTGCTTAACTAGCTTCCCCTTAAATGCATTAAGTGAGCTTCAAAATTAATCCTGATAAAGTTGCATTCCTGTAATTGTATTCTATGTTGTCAACAATATAGAACCAAGATAAATAGAACTGGGAACTTGCACAAAGTCTGACAGCAAAATAGTCCATCTATTCAGTATTAGATCAGACATGATACATTTCTGTGCTACACAATCATCTTAATAGAATGCAAATACAAAATATTTCAATTTGAGGAGCAGATTAATTTTAATTTGCAATTCTTTATACATTTTCTTGCTTAATCTGTTGTATAACGGTTAGTTTACTCATCCATTTCAATCACCTATTGGGAAGGACATGGGCCCTTGACAATAACCTGGATCAAAACAGCTCAAAACTATTATTTATTACTACAACATCTTGTCATTTGGCATAATGCCTGCACTTACTAACATTTCTTGCAGAGTTTTCTGAGCCCCAGTGTTAGTATAGACAAGTTCATTAACTTCTGAAGCAGTATGAGGTGTAACTAAAAAGATTAGACCTGATGATGTTTCTGTGTGTCTGCAATGCTTTCCGTAAAGAAGATGGCTCACTGCTGAATTAGAGTATCACCTTGATAGGCTTTTAGGCAGGCCAAGAAATTATCAACAATTCTTGACAACGTAATGATAATTGATCAGAATATCTTACCCTAACTGACCTATTTACCACCTACATTTTGGCCTCCTTACCTATGGAAGGATTGGAGTGAAATTCCATAACGCTGTAAAACAGGCACAGGCACCGCGATGAGCGATATGCCTGCGTCTGTTCAAGGAACTTGGGCAGCACTTCAAATTCGTGCTGCCTACTAATTATAATAATTGTAATAATAAGTGCGCAAGACTATC
The DNA here is from genome assembly GCF_044704955.1 of Pristiophorus japonicus. Lineage (NCBI taxonomy): Eukaryota > Metazoa > Chordata > Chondrichthyes > Pristiophoridae > Pristiophorus > Pristiophorus japonicus. The sequence continues at coordinate 107,732,167 of NC_091977.1, forward strand.
TTTACTTAAAGCTAGTATGCACCTTGTAAGAGCAGTCTGCACCTCTTAAAGCTGAGCTACCTTCTGCTGAACAAAGATGTTAAAAGTGCTTCAGCGTTAGCCCAAATGGCACAAAAGTCCAGGGAAAAGGCACCCAGGGTCTCGGATGCATGCACGCCAGCTTTGTGCAGGGGATCAACATTGCAAGAGAGGTCTTCTACCCACAGGGGTCCCTCCAGAAAGAAGGATGTGGGACCAGATCGCCAAGGTAGTCAAAAAGAAAGACAAGACTTGCATTTATACAGCGCCTTTCATGACCACCCGACATCTCAAAGTGCTTTATAGCCAATGAAGTACTTTTTTTAGTGTAGTTACTGTTGTAATGTGGGAAATGCAGCAGCCAATTTGCATATAGCAAGCTCCCACAATCAGCAATGTGATAATGACCAAATAATCTGTTTTTGTTATGTGGATTGAGGGATAAATATTGGCCAGACCTCCGGGGAATAACTCCCCTACTCTTCTTCCAAATACTGCCATGGCATCTTTTACGTCCACCTGAGAGAGCAGACGGGGCTCATCCAAAAGACAACACCTCCGACAGTGCAGCACTCCCTCAGCACTGTACTGGAGTGTCAGCCTAGATTTATGAACTCAAGTTCCTGGGCTGGGATTTGAATCCACAACCTTCTGGGTTCAAGAACAAGTCACTGTCAGAACTGTCAGCCCCAGGACCATCATATTCCATATCCCACCAACTGCACCACTAACCTTAACCACTACTCAAATCACCATGCTCCCAGTAACTCACCTACCAACAATCTCTACCAAACACCTCACATACATAGCTTCACCTCTACCCCTTGGAGAAGGCAGCCCTGGTCATTCTTGGCAGGGGCATGGCTGAGCCCTTGACCAGCAGCTGGGCTGAAAGAATACAAGATGCCAGAATCCTCATACATTATGCTCCTTCTCACATCCCACTTTCCCCTTATCTCACAATATCTTCTGATTTACAAGCTGCACGTGTAAGCATGCACCTCTTGCTTTACTGCCCTCCCTTCACTAAAAACCTAGCCTTGTGCTTTCCTCATCTCAGACTCCCAAGAAGTGCGGTCTGCCCAGTCAGTGGTTGACCAAGATGAAGTAGAGGAGAGTGAAGAAGAAGAACACGCCCAGCCACTTGCTGCTCGAGGTCATTCTGCAAAGCCATCCCGCAGTGTCCCCCACTGAAAGTCAGAAGCCTTCCACCAGCCAAGTTGTAGCCACTGTGGTAGTACTGCATAAGAGCATGAGGAGAGGTAAAGGCACATGCAAGACACTCACTACAGGAATGCACAAGAGTGATTCGTTGATTTTTTGATGTAATATTGGAGGCATGTATGTATAAAGTTGATTTGGAAAGTTTGATTTGTGATGGTTTTTATTTCAGCATTGTGGCCAAGAGGACGCTGTGATGGTCAGTAACAGAGAGAAGGTAAGGTGTGGGAAATATGTTGAGAGTGAAATTGGGACTGTGTTCTCTGGTACCACAGGCGAATGATTCGATCCCAGATATCCCGGCCAGAAAGGGGCGGTCTGAGTTGCCTCCTTCCTTCTGCTTCCTCCTCATCTGCATCTTCTTCTTTTTCCTCATCGTTCTCCTCCTCCTCCTCCCTCTGTGAGCAGCTTGTCCTCTTTGCAGCCTCTGCTCCATCTCCATGTCATGCTGCAGCCCAAGGGGGAAAATGAATAGAGCCCCCAGGACTGGGAGCAAGTGGTGTTCTCAGAGGCCTTCCTTTAAGAGCCAAAGCCTTGCAAACATCCAGCAGCACTCTCTGCACACTTTAGCAACTTTTTAAATGACTTACACCAAGCCACTACTCAAATAAAATGTGACGAAACAAGTACAAAAGCAAGGGGAGAAGTTCGGAGCATTTGCGCCTCCCATTAGTGCCTCCGGGAGTTCCGCTAAAGTTTAGCGGCAGTTGTAACCAGTAGCACTCTGCTCCAATGTGCTGGCGATGGTGACGTTATCACTGTGCTCAGCGACCTGTTTTCACTCCGGAGCAAAAATTCGGTGGTGCCCCCTGAGAGCGATGCCCACGCCAGCTTCACAGGTCATGGGGCAATAATATAAAGGGAGGTGGGGAATTTTTTTAAAAAGCGCCCTTCTTCGTCGATCGCGAGGTCCATGCTGCGATCTTGCAGCCCAGCACTACGTGTGTGCGCCGGGCTGCTATCACCCCTTTCTTTGGTGGTCCAGGGATGGCACCATTTCCCGCCCACAGAGTCGGCAGCTTGGTCCTTCCCTTTAATGAAGGGGAGGACCCTGTATACACGGCAGTGCTACGCATCCCACCGAGTAGCATTGCGAACTCCGCGGTATTTTACGCTCCACTTGCTCTCGGGGGCAGTAAACCGAATATAGGTCATGGGGTGGGACTTACGTGCCTGGCGCAGTGTTACTGTCCCCAAACTAATTTCTACCCTCAATAATCTAAACTTACCTGACAGTTGCGTGTGTAACTTTAAGAAGCGGTGGTCAGGTTCCATCATACAGCCGAATGCACATTCTGATGTACATGCTTTGGAGAGGCCGTTAAAAGGAGCGGCGTCATCTAAAGTAGCAGGTTGTTTGTCAATTCAGCACTGGACGCTGATTGACGTCACAATCTGACTAATTACTATATTTGCAGCAAGCACAGGTAATGACAGCGCTGTCGACTGTCCAAAATGTTCCATGCCGGAAGTGGGTAAAAGCGAGGCGGTCGTCATTTTTTCACCCAAACCAGCCTTATCAGCCAACGTTAATGGACCAAATACTTGTCTTAGAGGGGGTGCAATGAAGGTTCAATAAATTGATTCCTGGGATGAGGGCTGCCCTATGAGGAGAGAATGAGTAGACTAGGCTTATATTCTCTGGAGTTTAGAAGAATGAGAGGTGATCTCATTGAAACATATAAAATTCTTAGAGGGCTTGACAGGGTAAATGCTGAAAGGTTGTTTCCCCTGGCTGGCGAGTCTAGTCCTCGGGGTCGTAGTCTCAGGATAAGGGGTCAGCCATTTGGGACCGAAATGAGGAGACATTTCTTCACTCATAGTGTTGTGAATCTTTGGAATTCTCTACCCCAGAGGGCTGTGGATGCTCAGTTGTTGAATATATTCAAGACTGAGATAGATAGATTTTTGGGCACTAAGGGAATCAATAGATACGGGGATAAGGCAGGAAAGTGAAGTTGATGTAGTTCAGCTATGATCTTACTGAGTGGCAGAGCAGGTTCGAGGGGCCAGATGACTCACTCATGCTCCTATTTTTTAAGTTCTTATGTTCTTACAACAGAACACCTCAGAAAAAAAAAACTCATCTCTGGCTGCAATCAGATGTTATTTTACTTTATCAATTTTCTGTGCTCAAGAGGTTTGTTAATGCCGAGCAACAGGAACTCAACATCAGCATCAAGCATTCGCAGGTCAGGTGTAACATGGTTAGATACAGGATAAGACTATTTTGCTCCGACCTCAGAAGAGTATAAAAATGCAATTTCCTACACCAGTCGTTCTGTGACCACTTTAAGTCAAATTACTGATTTATGTCCCTAATAGTGTCAAATTAAAAATCGTTTTGTGCTGTGTGTCCATGCCCATTGAGACTTCCAAAAGGTTTGTCAATTAGAAGGACAGAAGGATTACACAGACGTTCTTCTCCAGTTTATATCTTACAATAAATAGCAAGACATCTCTTGTTGCACCACTTACCATAAAATCCAGGATCTGTGATTGGTTCATTGCCTAAATTTAAACAAAAATGCATAAATAGGGATATATGTTCTAGAGGAAATTAAGGGAACCTCTCTTCGTGCCAAAGGTTAATTAATGACCTCTGATCACCATACACCTGAACTTTTCTAACAAGCTTCTTGTGAGATACGTTATCAAATGCTTTCTGAAAATTCATAGATATCCGACATTTACTGCATTACATTTTTCTATCCAATTTGTCACCTCTTCAAAAGCTCTTAAATTGTCAAACGTGACTTGCCTTAGCTTGAATTAAGAGTTTGTTTACAATTGACATTAGACTTACTGGTCTATACTTACCCAATTTATTTTTCTCTCCTTCTTCAAAAATATTTTTTTATCAGCTATTCTCCAATCCTATGAACAATTTGAATATTTAATGAGAATTGAAAAATTGGGACCAGAGTCTCTGCTATCTACTGCCTGACTTCTTTCAATAGTCTAGGGTGTAGATCATCAGAGCCAGGGTACTTATCCACCTTGAGTTCTGATAATTTCTTTTAGAACCAATTCCTTTTCTACAGCTATTCCATATCCTCCTCTAGTACACCTCCATTCCACTTCCACCATCATTCGTAAAAGCTATTGCAAAATATTTAATATCTCCCACATACTTTCATCCTCAACAATTAGATGTTTCATTCCTGAGTGGTTCTACTCTCTCTTTAATTATTCTTTTACTTATATGCCAATAAAAGCCCTTACTATTTCCTTTTATGTTATCAGCTGCTCTTTTTCACATTGGCCCACAAATACAGAGTGTGCATGGACCTGGGAAGGCATCGCAAAAGCTGGTTTTCAGCGCACAATGCGCATGCGCTGAAAAACGGCTTTTCCGATCTGTCAAGCTCCAACTTGACAGATCCTCTGCATCTCGGGAGCGAGGACATTCGCATGGGCAAGATTGTGGTATTTTCCCAAATCCTGCCCAGCAAATATCCTGAAAACTGTTGCACCTGATTAAAGCAGATGCATAGCCTACTTTTACAGGCGTAAGAGTTTAAAAACATTGTAAAATAAAATTTTAAATGCACATTCATTGTTTAAAAACCCTGCCCACTACAATAAGTTTAATTTAAACCATAATTTAAAAAACTTTTTAAAAAATCAAAATTTCTTTTTCCTAAGACATTTATTAACTTTGATTTCAATTAATTTTAATTATGTGAGGTGTATTTTTTATTTTTTATTATGGTGTTTAGTGTGTTTGTTTTTTTCTTCCCATTGCTATTAATGAGAATGCTGTGGAATACTGTACCTGATTGGTTGTGCGGTCACACGTGACGGCACCTTCTGCGTCCGAACCTGGAGGATGGGAGCGCACTTCGCAACGTGGGAAGAGAAGGCCTCCCCAACGCAAACGCAAGCTCCTCCGTGACCATCAGGTACTTTCATAAAAGTTCTCCAGTCGGAGGCATTCATCCGAAAGAAGCCTCTGACCGGAATTTCAGGGCCATTATCTTTTAGCCCTTCTGATCTGCCTTTTAATCATGATGTTTTAAAATTAAGTACACTACGTTAATTTTATAAAACCCTTCATAGTTTAGTTTTAATATCTCTATTTATCTAATGAACTCTATTCTTTGATGTACACTCTTTTTGTTTTATGGAAATATAATTACTGTACAGTATAGATTCGAAGAGTTCCCACATCAACATCAACTTCTTCTCCACCTTTACTGTTCAGTTAATTTGGGCAAGATCCCTTCTTACCTCACTGAACCTTACTTTATACTAGTCTAGCACCTTTATATTTGAATATTCATTGTCCTTCTCTATTCTAAAGTTGAACCTAACTATGTTGTGGTCACTTTTTCCCAATTGTTCTCCTGCTATTCTTTCAGTTATTTGCCCTACTTCATTTTTTAGAAGTAATTCACAATGGGCTGAATTTTCCATGGTGGTAGTAGGTGTGGGCGGGTCAGGTGGGAAAGTGTTTTTTTTTACAGCAGGTCAGGAACCCGCTGTCAACTCACTCCCACATGCTTTCCCACAGGCATGTCTGTCATCGTGGAGCCGACCTGACCTGCAACGGTGGTGGATTAAAATCATTATAAGATACTTTACACTTGGCACTTAAGAGCCTTTTCCCCCTACTTCGTAAATTTCCCTGCATGGCCACAGGATTCACACAGCTTGGGAAGCATGTCTGTCAACCTGAGGTATGAGTTCCATGGCCATTGTTCCAGCTGATTACTTGACAGCCTGGAAAACAAACCAAAATAAAAACATATTGATTACACCAGCTAATGGATTGAAGATTCTATTCTTCTTGAAAGCTGTTGCCTTCCAACTGTACAGTAATTGCAAGAAATTGATCTGCACTATAAAAATTGACATATACCATTTAAATAATTTTTTGTGTTGTTTCTGGTCAGGTTACTCTCACAGTATACTGTGCTTGTCCAGTTACATGTTAAATCAAGTAATCAACCGTAACAATTTCATGCTCATCACTCATTCCACTGGTTCAATTTGCTTTTAGTCCCTGAACATGACTAACTTAATTTTCTAGCCTGAGACTTTAGGGTGAATTTCTGCAGAGGTTCTCTCACATGTCCATTGTTAACTTCAATGAGAGAGCTGCAGAAATCAGAAACACATTGTAAGCACCATTAACACTGTTTGTCAGGGATTCCACAGCTCTCCCACTGAACTTGCATAAGATTATAAATCCATATCTTTAAATTACATTTAAAATTTGCTTAATTTTATGTGTTACCTATACACACGCATCTTTTATTTATACCAGTTACTGATACAAGAGTCTATAGATTTGTGACTAAAGCCCCAATAACTTCACAATTAATGTACTTTTTTAATTATGTTCTTGATCCTATTTGTAGATGGAGTCATATTATTTAATAATTTTATTTAAATATTTCTTTGTCACTCATATATAACTTTTACTATATGATTGTACAGTAAAGATTCAATGCCCACTATGTTACATTGAACTTAAAATTTAATGTGGCCAGGGTCCCTTTAAAGGTCATGGCTTAAAATGCATCATGAGTGATGCCACTAGACCTGCTCCATCTAATTGGGCACAGTAATGCACAGGGTGGGTTTAATGGGTCCCATTAAGGTAAGTTCATTTTGAGAAGCGGGATGGAGCCAACAGCGGGGTCAGGACCCGCTACGGACACCGGCCGCACCGGACCTGCCTAGGTAAGGAATATGCTGTGAGGCTGCAGAGCGACTTGGATAGGTTAGGTGAGTGGGAAAATGCATGGCAGATGAAGTATAATGTGGATAAATGTGAGGTTATCCACTTTGGTGGTAAAAACAGAGAGACAGACTATTATCTGAATAGTGACAGATTAGGAAAAGGGGAGGTGCAAAGAGACCTGGGTGTCATGGTACATCAGTCATTGAAGGTTGGCATGCAGGTGCAGCAGGCGGTTAAGAAAGCAAATGGCATGTTGGCCTTCATAGCAAGGGGATTTGAGTACAGGGGCAGGGAGGTGTTGCTACAGTTGTACAGGGCCTTGGTGAGGCCATACCTGGAGTATTGTGTACAGTTTTGGTCTCCTAACCTGAGGAAGGACATTCTTGCTATTGAGGGAGTGCAGCGAAGGTTCACCAGACTGATTCCCGGGATGGCAGGACTGACCTTTCAAGAAAGACTGGATCAACTGGGCTTGTATTCACTGGAGTTCAGAAGAATGAGAGGGGACCTCATAGAAACATTTAAAATTCTGACGGGGTTAGACAGGTTAGATGCAGGAAGAATGTTCCCAATGTTGGGGAAGTCCAGAACCAGAGGTCACAGTCTAAGGATAAGGGGTAAGCCATTTAGGACCGAGATGCGGAGGAACTTCTTCACCCAGAGAGTGGTGAACCTGTGGAATTCTCTACCACAGAAAGTTGTTGAGGCCAATTCACTAAATATATTCAAAAAGGAGTTAGATGAGGTCCTTACTACTAGGGGGATCAAGGGGTATGGCGAGAAAGCAGGAATGGGGTACTGAAGTTGAATGTTCAGCCATGAACTCATTGAATGGCGGTGCAGGCTAGAAGGGCCGAATGGCCTACTCCTGCACCTATTTTCTATGTTTCTATGTTTATTCCGCCCACATGTTTCTTATTGGACTAGAGGCATACAGATCTAAGAAGCAGTCTGGGTAAATTCTTAAAGGTATTCCCCACTTTGATCACAGTCATTCCCCTTTATTTCAGTCCATCTTGGAAGAGTTTAAATCATTATTGACCTGTTGTTCTTGCTCATCTCTTTGAACAGTCTGCCTATCACCACCTCTATCTTGTCTCCAATGTTTGGTGTCCTATAATGGACACTGAGAATATTACTATTTCCTATCTTATTTCTTAATGCTATCCATGAAGATTCTATCTTAACAAAAACCTTATATTCTATCATTGTGGTAGAATCCTTTCTTGTCACTGTCAACTTATTTTTCCCTTCCCTGTCGCTTCTGAAAATGTTATATCCAGGAATATTAAATTCTCACAGAAAATGCTGGAAATCTCAGCGGATCAGGGTCAAGGGTGGCGCTATTGTTGGTTGACGAACTGACCTCTACCTTGCAGAGGCTGACCGCCAACTTTCCGACACCTCCTCCTACCTCCCCCTGAACCATGACCCCACCATTGAACATCAAGCCATAATTTCCCAGACCGTCACTGACCTCATCTCCTCTGGAGATCTTCCCTCCACAGCCACAAACCTCATAGTTCCCCAACCCCGCACAGCCTGCTTCTACCTCCTTCCCAAGATCCACAAACAGAACTGGCCTGGTAGACCCATTGTTTCAGTCTGTTCTTGCCCCACAGAACTTATTTCTTCCTATCTTGACTATTTTTTCTCCTGTTGTCCACTCTCTTCCCACCTACATCCACAACTCCTTCAAGGCCCTCCGTCATTTTAACAGTTTCCAGTTTCCTGGCCCTAACCGTCTCCTTTACACCATGGATGTCCAATCCCTCTACGCTTCCATCCCCCACCAGGATGGCCTGAGGGCGTCTGCTTCTTCCTCGAGCAGAGGCCCAACCAGTCCCAATCCACCACCACCCTCCTCCGCCTGGCTGAACTTGTTCTCACATTGAACAACTTCTCCTTTAACTCCACTCACTTTCTCCAAATTAAAGGTGTTGTTATGGGAATCTGCGTGGGTCCCAGCTATGCCTGCCTTTTTGTGGGGTATGTGGAACATTCTTTGTTCCAGTCCTACTTGGGTTCTCTCCCTCACCTTTTTTTCCAGTACATTGATGACTGTATCAGTGCCATTTCCTGTTCTCGCCCTGAACTTGAAAATTTCATTCACTTTGCATCCAATTTCCACCCTTCCCTCACCTTCATATCGTCCATCTACGACTCTTCCCTTCCATTCCTTGACTTCCCTATCTCCATCTCTGGGGATAGGCTTTCGACAGTATCCACTATAAGCCCACTGACTCCCACAGCTACCTGGACTACACTTCCTCCCACTCCGTTTCCTATAAGTACTCCATTCCATTCTCCCAGTTTCTCCACCTCTGTCACATCTGCTCTGACAACACCACCTTTCACACTAGTGCCTCTGACATGTCTTCCTTTTCCCTAACTGAGGAGTCCCCTCTGCCATGGTTAACATGGCCCTCAACCATGTCCATTCTATTTCCCGCACCTCTACTCTCACCCCTTCCCCTCCCTCTCAGAACCCAACAGAGTTCCCCTTATCCTCACCTTTCACCCCACTAGCCTCCATGTTCAACGGATCATCTTCCGCCATTTCCACCACATCCACCACGATCTCACCACTAATCACATCCTCCCTTCCCCTCCCCTCTCATTGTTCGGAAGGGACTGCTCCCTCCGCGACACCCTGGTCCATTCCGCAGTCACCCCCAGCACCCCCTCCCCTTTCCATGGCACCTTCCCGTGCAAGCGCAGGAGATGCAACACCTCCCCTTTTATCTCCTCCCTTCCCACCATCCAGGGCCCCAAATACTCCTTCCAAGTGAAACAATGATTTACTTAGTATCTCTTTCAATTTAATATACTGTATTCGCTGCTCACGATGTAGTCTCCTCTACATTGAGGAGACCAAATGTAGATTGGGTGACACCTCCATTCAGTCTGTAAGTGTGACCCTGAGCTTCCAGTCGCCTTTCACTTTAATTCTCCACTCCACTCCCACTCTGATATCTCCGTCCTCGGACTCCTTCACTGTTCCAATGAAACTCAACTCAAGCTCGAGGAACAGCACCTCATCTTTCGTTTAGTCACTTTACAGCCTTCTAGACTCAACATCGAGTTCCACAATTTCAGAGCATAGTCTCTGGCCATCTGTGGCTCCCTTTCCCTCCCCTCATCTTACGTTTTTTTCTTCTTTCTTCTCTTTTTTTGTCTCTTTGTCTATAATGGCAGCTGGTCATTATTACACCATTCACACCCTATCCAGATTAACCTTTTTCTAACCTCGATCATTATCATTTCAATTGGCCCATCATCCCTTTTATCTCTCTAATCTTTCCTGCCTTCCACTCTATCACAGACCTTCCCTTTTGTTCTTTCTTCCACTCCCCCTTTCAGTGTTTAATGTGTTATTTTTGAACATTCAGCAGTTCTGACGAAGGATTGTCAACCTGAAACATTAACTCTGTTTTTCTCTCCCCAGATGCTGCTTGACCCGCTGAAATTTCCAGTATTTTCTGTTTTTATTTCAGATGCAGCATCCGCAGTATTTTGATTTTATATTAAATTCTCACACTTGTCCAAACCTAACCCACTTCTCTATTATAGCTACTATAGCATATTGATCCATAGTTATTAATGCTTTGTTGAAATACTTAAAAATAATTATTATTATGGGCAAAAACTGACAGTCTCATAGTCATTATTTTCTTAACAGGCCAAATGCATTCAAGTCCTGAAAACTGGAATTCTGTGAATCATTACAAATCAACCTAATGTCTGGATTTGCTTCAATATGGCAAGTTCAATGGGAATTAATGGCAATGTTCAAACAGCTCAAGAACCCAGACTCCAAATATGAGATGGACTAATCTCATACAACTGCCTTTCTCTCTTTGTGTGACGTGAGTTGAGTCATGTGCTGCAGCACTTCTTGATATCTTCTTATTGGCTGTGAAAGCAACATTGCATGTTTAAAATATTTATGCCTTACTTTTAAATCATTAAGTCATTCTCCAAATGGGAACACAATTATGACTCGCAGATGAGATCAGAAAAAAAAGAATGTGTAGTATAGAGAGATGGTTCATCAATTTCAGAGTAATACAATACATTCTATCTATCATTTCCACGGGGCACAACTTCATGGGTATCATCACAGTGATGTAACACTGAAAGTAACACTACCGGGGGACCCTGAAACTGAGAAGTGAAAATACTGACGTAACTGGTAGGCTATCAGAATGAAAGCACACTAGATGAAAATGCAAATTTAAGACAGGAATAATGGGATTGTATGCAAGGTTAAAGTAATTTACTGCCAGGGTTGCTGTAAATGAAAAGTGAAACAGCTTTTACAGGATATTCAAGGTAGCTGAAGGGATAAAGTAAAACAAAATGAAGAACAAGCAAATTAATTTCTCAAAAGAGCACAAAAAGATTTGGAAAAAGAGACTTGGGGGAAAAAAATGGATAAAAATGATGATAATGATGACTGCATGCACTTTATTCACGGTATAAGTAGTCGTGTTTACGAACCACATGTATCTCCAAATTATTTCCTTCCAGGTGGGAAAGAATGTAATATTATAATATTGTAACATTGTTTTCAGTTAGTGCTGTATCTCACATTAAATAGTTAAAGAATGTACTCTAGAAAAGCTACATCCATGTACCATGAATGTGTCTCATACGAACTTCAACCTGGGTAACAGTCTGGGTAGCACTCTAAGTTCTAACTGATGTCCAAAAATGTGGCAAGTACCAGAAATTAAAGAGCCCAAACTGCCCCTTTTTATAGCCCCATCATTGCTTTGGGGGGCGGGGGAAGGGAGGGCGCCCAGTGCGTTCCCCGGTCAATTAGAGGAAGTGGGTCTGGTGATGTCATTTGATGCCAGTTTACTTAAAGGGACCCATGGCCAACTTTATTTTGACATTTGTGCTGTCAGTGTCCTACATCATTGAGGTGCTGCAAACACTAACAATCACTGCACAGCAGTGCAGGGCTGCACCCAGGCTCTCACATGGCTCCCTCCAGATGCTTAAGGAGGGTGTCACAGCACACAGGGAGGTCCTCTTCCCTTCCAATGTGCAGAAGAGACCTGCCTAGGAGATCAACATAGCCTGGTTGCACATTGCAGAGGGGGCCACAGGCAGGGATGTGGTCAAGAGGACCTGGATGCAGTGCTGCAAACATTTTAATGATCTCAGTCGATCATGAAAGTTTAGTACAAGGCCACACTCAACCTCATCCTGCTGTGCCACTCATCACATCCCCATCACTCTGCCTTCCCTACCCTACTCCTGCATATCCTTGCTCACACCAACTTACCTTGTACCTCCACCTATCCCTCTCTATCTATATTATCATATCCCCATCTCACTAGCCACCCCTCACACTCACCCACATCCTAGTGCAATCATACCAACTAACAACACACAAGAGTAGGCACTTGGGTGTTTTATGCAATGTTCGTGTAAAATTTCAATTAATGTGGTGTCAAACATTGAAAAGTTTATTTTCAACACTTTGCGTTCTTGGACAGATTTGTGTGCACCTTTGGAAGAGGCTTAGTGAGTTGCAGTGAATGGTGAGACATAATGGTACCCCCGCAATGGTAATGAGTGTGAAAGGAATGGCTTGGGCATTGTAGGGATGCTTTATGGTGTTGGTGTAGGGTGGTGCCAACCTGGTGCATCATGTGGCAGCCAGGGTGTACAGCATCCCTGGCCTCCTGGGCAGCAATGAGGTTGGGTGCTGATGCCCTCATGCAGCATCAGCTGATTGCGGAAAAGTTTGGTGGTGTTATTGTTGGTGCAGCTGGTGTGCCTGATGCTGCTGGTGTTGGGGCTGATCATGGTGGGATTCTGGGAACCAAGGTGAGAGAGGATAAAGGGCATCTACATTGATGGAATAGATGACAGGTGAATTTGAGATGAGTTTGTGACTGAGGGAAGATATCTCTGTAAGGTGGTAACTTTTGCTGTACATTTGAAGCTGTCAACTCAGCAGCTGATTCAATGGCTACTGAACTCCCACCTCAGCTTGACAGACTTCGTGGGTGAGCTGTCAAATGCAGAAGGTGAACTGAAATTAATTTTTAAGTGGCTCTAAACAAACCACTAATTACCCAAGTTGGAGCCCCTGTCGTGAACCTGTCTCTGCCCGTCAGGTCTGCTCAGCGTTGACAGAACCAACATCGGGGAGAAAAACACTTTCCCTCCCGACCCGGCACCGATCGAGCCCAATAACCCCACCCTCCCGCGAAATTCAGCCTTTTATTTTTGTGTGATGTACAAAATTTGTCAACCAGACCTTTGGCTTAGCTTTCCTCCAAAGGTACAATAATCGTTTAAGGGATAGGTCTTGGTATTATGACCTGAGTCTCTCCTACAAGCCATAGATCTCTACAACTGATGGGAGCTCGTGTGTTATTTGGTCCTTAATTGGCACTTACACAGATTGGTTTGGTATTGGGACTGGTCAATGTACCTAATTAACAAGTCACTTTGAAACAGGATTTAAAAATATATATATATATTGAATAACAAAATATAATAACAATATTAATAACAACAAATAGTAACAAAATACCCACCTGAACCAGGAGGATGGTGCATAAAGTGAGCATATATTGTGCCCTTATCCTGTCCCAAATCATTGTTAATGTATAGAGTGTAGTTCCCGTTGTTCAGATGGGTTGGATTGTCCAACTGCAGACAACCATGTTGTTCGCTGATATTCTCCTCATGAATTTGAGTCAATATAAAATCGGTCTCATTCAGAGGATAATTGTTGTGGTACCATTGAATTCTAGGTGGAGGGTTGCCTATCACACTGAAAGGAATGCACCAGCGGTGATCTGGGATTGCCTCACCCAACAACACTATCTTGGGAGGAACTAGAGAGAAAAAAATGATGTTAGTTAAACTCAATGGTACACAGAATGTGGGGAAGGTTACATTATTACTACACAGTTATCAAATATGTGTGAATGTAAACTCTTGAGAATTAACATAAAAAAATACTCAAAAAGGCCCATGTCCCTCCCTTCATCCCACCATTGGTGGCAGAACCTTCTACCATTTCATCTTGCTATCTGGAACTTCCTTCCTAAACCCCTGTACCTATCCAGGTCTCTCTTTGCCTTTTAAAACCTTCTCAAACCCCATCTTTTTGACCAAACTTTCAGCCACTCCTAAAATTTCCCTTCATGACTCTTGGAATCCATGCCTTTTTCGGCCTCTAACTGTGATGTGCTTTGGCAATATTTTTCTTTAAATTAAATACGTGATCTAAATATATATTTTGTGCCATGGAGAGAGCAGTGTGTAATGACTCATAACAATAAGACTCCACTGGCCAGATAATGGGAGGGGCAAAAATTGCTTGGTCCTGCTCTGAGGACGGGAGTGTGGCAAAGCAGGCACCAGTGACCTCTTCTCATGACCAATTGGAATCAGCATTTTGATTGGGGGTCTGGACCAGGACCCAGGCCAGCAATCCTAGGTGTGTTCCATTTCTGCTACTGAACAGACCTGTACACCAGTTTCAGTCCAGCTCTTACTTTTCAGTTTTGTGGCAGGGTCCTCATTTAACAAGTTAACTTGTCTGTTCTCTGCACAAATGCTGTCTGATCTGTTGATTTTCTCCAATGTTTTCTGTTTTGTGTTCTGAATTCTTCTATCAGCTGAGAGGCTGTTTACTATGTTTATCAGTGACATCATTCAAGTGACATCAAGGGATTTCTTTTCTTTGAATCATCATCATCAATTGCATTGCAACACAATGTTTTTTAAGCATAGAGTAAAAATTTGCCAAACAGCAACCATTTAAATAACTGCAGACTAGATTATAGCCTGAAATCTAAACCCGGATATTTTATGTTATGGTGAAGAGAAAATTAGATTTTTTTTAATTCTTCAGCTGCATTTGATTCTGTCTGAGCTGATCTGAACTGACAGGAAACAGAGAGTAGGAATAAATGAATCTTTTTCGGGGTGGCGGGCAGTGACTAGTGGGGTACCACAGGGATCAGTGCCTGGGCCGCAGCTATTCACAATATATATAAATGATTTGGATGAGGGAACCAAATGTAATATTTCTAAGTTTGCTGAAGACACAAAACTAGGTGGGATTGTGAGTTGTGAAGAGGATGCAAGGACACTGCAAGGAGATTTAGATAGGTTGGGTGAGTGGGCAAACAGATGGCAGATGCAGTATAACATGGATAAATGTGAAGTTATCCACTTTGGTAGAAAAACATAAGGACAATATATTATTTAAATGGTGATGACTTGGGAAATGTCGATGTACAGAGGGACCTGGATGTCTTTGTACACCAGTCATTGAAAGTAAACATGCAGGTGCAGCAAGCAGTTAGGAAGGAAAATGGTATGCTGGCCTTCATTGCAAGATGATTTGAGTACAGGAGCAAGGATGTCTTACTACAGTTATACAGGGCCTTGGTGAGACTGCACCTGGAGTATTGTGTGCAGTTTTTGTCTCCTTACCTAAGAAAGGATATACTTGCCATGGAGGAAATTCAGCGAAGGTTCATCAGACTGATTCCTGCGATGGCAGGACTGTCGTATGAGGAGAGATTGAATCGACTAGGCCTGTATTCACTTGAGTTTAGAAGAATGAGAGGGGATCTCATTGAAACGTATAAAATTCTGACTGGGTTGGATAGACTGGATGCGGGGAGGATGTTTCCCCTTGCTGGGAAGTCTAGAACAAGGGATCACGGTCTCAGGATACGGGGTAGGAAATTTAGGACCAAGATGAGGAGAAATGTTATCACTCAGAAGGTGGTGAACCTGTGGAATTCTCTACCACTGAAGGCTGTGGAGGCCAAGTCACTGAATATATTTAAGAGGGAGATAGATAGATTTCTAGAAACAAAAGGCATCAGGAGGTCTGGGGAAAAAGCGGGAATATGGTGTTGAGATAGAGGATCAGCCATGATCATCTTGAATGGTGGTGCAGACTCGAAGGGCTGAATGGCCTACTACTGCTCCTATTTTTTATGTTTCTGTGATCTTGGGTGTGCTTGGTGGGGTAAAAATGTTAAATAAAAGTACAAGGCTAGGATGTGATAGGAATACTGTGCATACTTACAAAGAACAGTCAGATTGACAAATACCATTGATTCTCCCACTATATTCTCTGCTGCGCAGATAAGCCTCTGTCCATTGTCAGCAGCAGAAATGTTGTTGAGCTTTAATATTACTGGTGGTCTGGAAATTTCTGCCGACTAGGAAGACAAATAACATGATGTCAGTAACTAGATTATTCTAAGCCTTTTATACTGATAGTGTCCCATTCCAACTGATGTGCAGTGTTCCCATTACTGACAGTTTCCCATCAAAGAAGTGAGCTGCACGCCTTTAACAGTGTCTGGGACACGACACTCTTTGGCCTCAAGAGAAGTGGTCTTATTAGTGGTGTGGAAAAAACAATGCTGGAACTGGTCACTCGCCAGCCTCATGCCCATGGAACTGTGTCTCAGCAAATGGCCCCACGTTTAGGAGAGATGTGATAAAAGGGAGAAAATCAGAGGAAAAAAATCAGTGGATGGAGAATCCGAAATGAGAACCCAACAGAAGGCATATGATTGTCTGTTAAGTAGCATATTTTCCCCCCATTAATTCCTTATTCATAGCATAATGTATCAAAATGATGAGCTGTGCTCGAGAGCATTACGGTTATACCTGATACATTGATGGGAGGATGTGTTCTTGCCAGTCGACAGTGGGAGTTGGACGTCCTGTGGCAGTACACTCAATTGCAACGTTTGCCCCTTCGATCACGGTAACATTAGTAATATTTACAGAAGCCTTAGGCAACTCTGTGAAACAAAGCAAGAAAACACATGAGAAATTTGATATAGGCAATTGTATCTACATAAAGGTGTTAGATTTAGAATCATAGAATGATACAGTATAGAAGGAGGCCATTTGGCTCATCATGACTCTTTGAAAGAGTGATCCAATTAGTCCCACACCCACCCATTATTTAATTTTTTGCTGTACCCTTTTAGACAGTGAAGAAGAAATATGGTACATGAAAACTGCCTGAAAAATAATATTTGAGCAATTTGTTACTTGCTACTTAGTACATGTCAGTTTTGAAAGATCAACAATTTGATTGTTCAAAAGCAAAATACTACGGATGCTGGAAACCTGAAATAAAAACAGACAATGCTGGTAAGACTCAGCCGGTCAGCCAGCATCCGTGGCAAGAGAAACAGTTAATATTTTAGGTCAATTGAATTACATTGCTCAACTTTCTCCTGATTCATCATCATAGGCAGTCCCTCGAAATCGAGGAAGATTTGCTTCCACTCTAAAAGTGAGTTCTCAGGTGACTGAACAGTCCAATACGGGAATTACAGTCTCTGTCACAGGTGGGACAGACAGTGGTTGAAAGAAAAGGTGGGTGGGGAATCTGGTTTGCTGCACCCTCCTTCCGCTGCCTGCGCTTGTTTTCTGCATGCTCTCAGCGACGAGACTCGATGAGCTCAGCGCCTTCCCGGCTGCTCTTTCTCCACTTCGGGCGGTCTTTGGCTAGGGACTCCCAGGAGTCGGTGAGGAGGTTGCATTTAATCAAGGAGGCTTTGAGGGTGTCCTTGAAACATTTCCTCTGCCCACCTGGGGCTCGCTTGCCGTGTAGGAGTTCCGAGTAGAGCGCTTGCTTTGGGAGTCTTGTGTCAGGCATGCGAACAATGTGGCCTGCCCAATGGACCTGGTCAAGTGTGGTCAGTGCTTCCATGCTGTAGATGTTGGCCTGATCGAGAACACTGACATTGGTGCGTCTGTCCTCCTAGGGGATTTGCAGGATCTTGCAGAGACATCGCTGGCGGTATTTCTCCAGCAATCTGTATATGGTCCACGTCTCTGAGCCATACAGGAGGGTGAGTATCACTACAGCCCTGTAGACCATAAGCTTGGTGCCAGATTTGAGGGCCTGATCTTCGAACTCTCTCTTCCTTAGGCGGCTGAAGGCTGCACTGGCGCACTGGAGGTGGTGTTGAACCTCGTCATCGATGTCTGCCTTTGCTGATAATAGGCTCCAGAGGTATGGAAAGTGGTCCATGTTGTCCAGGGCTGCGCCGTGGATGTTGATGGCTCGGGGGGCAGTGATGTGTGGTGGGGTCAGGTTGGTGGAGGACCTTTGTCTTACGGATGTTTAGTGTAAATCTCCTGATTACTCATTCCTCATTAGCAGTTGCGGAATTAATCAAACTGCTTTTGATTTGTTCGTGTTGAGTCAGTCAGATTTTGATTGTTAATTTAACCAATTATTCCTAGCTTCAGCCAATCGCTAAATTTACATGGCACCCTGAGGTGTACCACCTTGATGGTTTTATACTTTAAAGATGTCATACAATAGACGCACGCTCGATGCAAACATTTAGATAGGTAGATAGATAGATAGCTATTAAAGTTAGCATAAATCCTATTTTTAAACCCACAACATATTCAGTGTTAATATTCTTGACTGCAGTTTTGAACCAGTGTCACCCTTAATCAGCATTGTATTGGAATAAGCATCCCACCATGCAATGCCTCAATGATTATAGCATGTGTAATGGGCTTAATGGGGTAGAAATTGGACCTTGTTACACCCATGACTGAGGTGTGCTGTCTTATGGGAGAAGACCTGCAGAAACAGTCTAGAATTCACATTGTATTATCACATTGTATTATCAGTGGTAGTGACATTAAATATTGCCTCATATCATAATATAAGGTCCTTCTAGGCACCCAGAGGGGACATTTTGATAGTCAGCTGCTTTGCCATACACTGTGCCATTAAGGAGGTAACTGCAGCCCTGCATTGTCATGTGCTCAGCTATAAAAACTTCACAACAACCACCAGTCATAGAGACAGCTATAGTATTACTAAATTAGTGGCTTCCCCAAAGTACAATGGCTCATTGACTACATACATGCAGTCATTCACACTCTCACTATCAATCTTCTCACTATTATTCTATAAATATAAAAATAGCATGCAACCCAAGCAAGACAATATTCTATCCGAATACAAACTTACCCCCAGCGACTACACATGATACTTTCATTCTGTGGGGAAATCAAGCATAACATAGCTCTGAGGGTGAAGGAAAGATGGATGGCTGGTTTCTCAGAGACTACATACTGCAGCTGTAGCTGACGACACCTCGTACAACACTCATACGGTAGTACAGAACAAATGCAAGAGATGTATAGGTGGCACAGAGCCCAATTCAAGTAGGCATTCGGGCTGCTAAAGCATTGCTTTAGATATATTGACTGGTCAGGGGAAAGGGGCCTCAGAAGGTGTGCAAAATGGTAGCAGTGTGCTGCATGCTGCACAATATTGCTATGGACAAAAGCCTTATCGTGGATTTGGATGATGAGCAGTTACAAGGAATGAAAGAGAAGACTGATGGACTGCAGCTGCTACTAGCAGACCAGTTAGTGCAGGCAGAAAGACATGTCTATGAGGAGCAACCTGTTCGTTAATGAAAATGGGCAGATAATCAAGGAGCCTCAAATTGTGATCTTATGCTTCGATGTAAAGCAATATCCCAGGCACAGGAATAACAAAATAAATATTTGGTAGTTTTATTCACCAAAAGATGAAATACAAATAACAAAAAACAATGTGGTGATGTATCAAGGCTTTGTCTTGAAACAATTCAGGCAGATAATAGGACTGTGAATAATAAAGATTGCACTGCGATTACAGTTAAAGAAAGACTTGGATTTATATAACGCTTTTCACGACCACCAGATATCCCAAAGCGCTTTACAGCCAATGAAATATTTTTGGAGTGTAGTCACTGTTGTAATGTGTAATTATTATTTGCTTCACCTGTATATTTGTTGCACATGTTCTTAGAGTTACTTTTGAACAGCTGGTGGTTTATTTTCTGCATGATAACAGACTGCAAGATATATCTTACTTTAACTTTATGCTCTTTTTAAGTTGTGCAACTTCTTCCGGACTTCCTACCAGATGCTCACACTAATGGGAATGGAGATCACACTCTCTGTGACAGGTTATCATGCTTGTTGCCTCTGTATCATGTTTAAAGGGAGGGCCTTTCCTCTACAACAATTTTTTATATAGAAGATATTTGTCGAGCGTTCTACATAAACATCACTTTTCAAACATATGACTTAGCTTTTTTGAACCAATATTGATCATTCAACAACTGAACAACGAAATTTTTATCATTGAGACTGGTTAAGCATCTCAGTAGCTACTTGGAAGTGTGAAAGAAACAGCATTAAAGGTACATTGTGATCGGCAGTTCGATTTATCTTCCATTTAACAGAATCGCATTAAATGAAAATGCACTTTACAAAATTCCACACTCCTGTCATTTTGTTATCAGGTGCTAAATAACAATCACAAAAGGACATTTAATCCCTTTTCAATAAAGAGAAATTTGCGCTATAATTCTTCTAGATTTCACCTGAAGAAACATGTTGATGTTTTGCAAGCATCATAATTATTGTAATTAAAAATTAAGTTGTAATGAAGTTCTACACATTAACCGGTCTTTTCTCTTTTCAGAGCTACTATGTATTTCAAGAGCATTAATTTCTTATTTCAGAATTAAGGCATTTGAAATTCTTCTTTTTATCTTTGCCAATTATGGAATTAGGTGACGATATGGGACCGAAATCGCCCCTTTCTATAAGGCCCGGGTCGGTGCGAACTGGCTACTGAGTCGCCGCGGAAGGGCTGCCATTTTGAATATTGCCCTCTTTCAGTTTTGGAATCATGTAGGGGTCCACCCCGCCCATTTTCCCACTGCGTCATGCACCGACCGGCGGCGACCCCCTTCTGAAATTGCCTTGTGGGAAATTGTCCCTTTTGAAAATTGCCCCATGGGAGCAGCGCCACTGCTGGTCGGTGCCACTGCCACTGTCAGTACCCTTTCTGTTGCTGGGCAGCACAGCCGCCCTTAAAGGGGAGGTGGCGCTGCCGGGGCCTCCATTTTATTTTTTATTGTCGGCCGACTGCCAGGTTGGGCCGACAATTATGGTCCCGGGTTCAGCCCAACTGCCAACAGGCAGCCTGGCACCCCCTCTTTGGTGCCAGGCTGTAGGCCTGACCGAAACCTTCCCTGGTGGCCCAGTGTTTGCCACTAAAGTGGCTGCAGAATTTGCAGCGACCCTCCCGTTTAACTGAAGGGGAGGAACGTTGTGACACGCCAGCACGATGACGTCATCGGCACGGCACTGATGACTTGGAGCGTCGGCCACTCCAATCAGACCTCACTTCCGCCCCGATGATGAGACTACTTCCGCCCCGTTCCAAAAAAACCCACCAAGACCTGAATTTCTCCGAATTGTCCACTCCATGCATTGGGGCGGACGGAATCCTTCGAAATCAGTAGATGCGCCCCATTTCGGTCGGAGGTCAATTTTGGCCGCTATATGCCTTCCTAACCATAGTCTCTCAGACTCTGTGGAAGAATGACAATAAACAAGTACAGGAACCATATATTCACACCATTAATTTGTCATCTCTGACATGCAGCTTAATTAAATACCCCATAATGGAATTACAGCAGAGTCCTGATTTAAGCATCTCAAAGTTTTTAATCGCCCAGTCACAAAAGATTAAGGAATCCGCCTCATATATGGTCTCAATGAGTAATTGGCTGTTCTTTGTAAATGAGTGGCAATGTTAGTCGCATGACAATTACTGGCATCATCACTGTCTGACAAGAGCTTGACACCAAGGTAAATATGAGTGGGGTTAGTCTGATTCATTACACTTTTATCATTAAGATTATCATTAAGATTATTTGAGAGAGGGGGATTCAATCTGTGAAAGGTCCTGAGGCCACTGACTACAAGTGCTTAAATCTGTGACCTTGTGGCTCCTGAATTTAATGATCCACCGACTGATACTGATCTTGGTTGAGTGAATGTCATTTGCAGACTTATGAGCAGGACAAGTCTTCAAAGATCCTCCAGTGATTTTTAATTGGGGTGAATGAGTTATAATGGGTAATGTTTTAACCGCACACCTCATTCAGCAATCTTGTTCACCAGCAGTGCACATCAGAGAATTGTGGGCAGTGTACCTGTGATTTTCCGACGTGTGCTGATGCTGAGCGAGTTTCTATGCCAGTGGCACAAACTTATTTAAAGACTGGAGTTGATCCCTCATGAAGTTGCTCATAAACGGAAGTTTTTAAAAATTGTGACTTGCTTGCTGCTACAGAAACCCCCTGTACCTCCTGTACCCCCTGTACCTCCTGTACCTCCTGTACCCCCTGTACCTCCTGTACCTCCTGTACCCCCTGTACCTCCTGTCCCCCTGCACCTCCTGTACCTCCTGTACCTCCTGTACCTCCTGGCATTGGTGTCAGAAAGGAAATGGGCAAATGTCACTTGATGAACGTATATCCAGAATCCATAATGTCTCAGGGGCCCATTGGGGTGTTTTTATGGGTATGTAGCGGGCCATGTGAAGAATTGTCCTGCTGGCTGTATCTCACAGAATTTTTCTTGGGTGGAATGTGATCAGTAAGAAAATTAGAATTGAGGACAAAGATTTTGTTTAATATCATTGTTGAATAAGGAAAGGAGAAAATAACCAATTATAAAAGGGAAAAGCTCACCAGGTGAAATTGAGTTGTAACATATCAGAAACAAAGACATTGATACAAATTCCTCTGTCCATTATTTTAACAAAGATTTTAACACATATAAATGAATGACTTTGTTACTAATATCGAACAGTTCAATTTCAATGCAACGTAATCAATGAGGAAGAAGAAAATTGACGCACAGATTTGATGCTCACAACAGGAACTCAACAATCATCACATGGACCACAAAAGTATTTTATTATAAAAATGTGAACCAGTTTATTTTTTAGCTTACCTAAGTTAGTTTGTTGTCTACATTTTCCTATGCTTTTTATATAGCTAACTTTGGAACTTCTATGAACAAATAGATATCAGTGTTTGGAAACAGAGCAGGTGCCTTTGTGCCTGGGAACAGGGGCAGGGATCTCACTACTGCTGCTGCAATCCTGTGAAGCCTTTAGCAGCGGTGATGGCCATCAGCTGCTGGACTTACTTGCTGCAGCACAAGAACAACAGCCAGTGAGCCTGTAGGGCTGAAGATCCAATGTGGAGTCTGAATGAAAAGGGCACTCGCTTTTTTGGGGGTCCTCCATGATCTTGCTGGCTGATGCTCTTAGCACCTCCGATCTGGGAGCAATTATTGTCAAGTAACAGTGGGTGCCATAGGTTCAGGCCTGCACCAATTGGAGAGCCAGCAAAATTAGGCAGGAGGCATGGAGAAGTACCTCCCACCTTATTTGCACAGCTTTTGAATGCTAACGGTTGCTGCAAGGACAAGCACTCTGCTTTCCATCAGGAGAACTGCGTAAATATGAGGCAAGGCAAAGGGGGAAGAGAGCTGGCACCACAGGACTACACCACTTTTTCCTCTGCTTGTGCCCAGGAAACAAGCATTGCCTGGGTGCAAAGTAAAGGAAATTGCTCTATTGCTTCAAGAGGTACTGAGGTGACATGATAAACCAATGGCTTCCATTATGGTTTATAATGGATACTAATAGTGAGATGGAAAGGTCATAGGCAAAATAGCTGAGTCATTAATAGCACAGTGTACATTATATGGTTGATTTTACGCTCCTAGCTCAATATGCCAATAGGGTTTCTGCAGGTCCGCTGACCACCATGCCCAAATTCTGAATATGTGTTCCTAGCAAGCAAAATTTCATGTTGTGAGCAGGAATTCACAAAATCTACAAGTAACTGTACAGGATTCAGTATAAATGACATGTAGTCTAGTTTTGCTTTTGGTTTTTGTTGGACAAGAGTATCAAGGGTTATGGAGAAAAGGAGTAAATGGAGCTATGATTCAGATCAGCCATGATCTAATTGAATGGCGGACAGGCTCGAGGCCTACTAAATGGCCTAATCCTGTTCCTACGATTCCCTGTGGAGAAATGCGTGATCACTAAATGACAACTATCCCTGACCTCATAGTAGATATCAGGAACCCTCTGTAGAAGTATAATAGGCATGAAGCCAGGACTTAGCTTACTGCTGTGGGATGTGCTGGCACTCAGATATGCTATACCAGCCCAGTGTTCTATTTTAAAGTTTGCAATTGACTTGATGCTGTAAATAATTCATCCCAAAGCATCTGGCTTTGATCAGTAAGTAGATCATTTCTAAACTATATTAAGTTATTTTTAGTAGATACCTCAAAATTTATTTACTACCAGTACTTTGATGAAGTTTAAGCAAAGAAAGGCAGCAAGTGCTCTTGGCAGTTGGAGCTGACAGATGACATTAAATTTAAATTGAGACATTATTGTATTCAAGATCTCAGTAAACAAGGCTCAGATTTTAACTGCCCCCACCTGACAGAAACAAGGAGGGGAACAATTAAAATAACGGATGTCAGTTACCCTCACCGATCCCCCTTCCTTTCGGTCATGTCCCCATGTTGTCAACCAGAAACCTGAGTTGGGGGTCGGTATGTGTTGGGTTAGGCAGGATCGGCAAAACATGCCGGAAGCCAGATCCTGAGCCAGAAGAGGCCCAGACTGTAACTGTAAAATGTATTTTAGAGATTATCTTGTGGGCAAAGAGCGGCCTCACAAGGAAGCCTAGAGCATCCCTAGAACCGGGCTACCCCAACTGCCGCTGATCACGGCAAGACATCCCTCCAGCCTCAATCGCGGTCAGACCCTGGCCCTGATCGCTGACTTCCCTGCGTGCCCAATCGCAGGCACCCCTCGGCTCTGAGCATGGCCCTGACCTCTCAGACCACCCGAGCCCCCTCCTGATCATGGCCCTGACCTCTCAGACCACACGAGCCCTCTCCTGATCACGGCCCTGAACTCTCGGTCCACCCGAGCCCTCTCCTGATCATGGCCCTGACCTCTCAGACCGTCCGAGCCTCCTACTGATCATGGCCCTGACCTCTCAGACCACCCAAGCTTCCTACTGATCATGGCCCTGACCTCTCAGACCACCCGAGCCTCCTACTGATCATGGCCCTGACCTCTCAGACCACCCGTGTCTCCTACTGATCACGGCCCTGACCTCTCAGCCTGCCCGAGCCCTCTCCTGATCATGGCCCTGACCTCTCAGAACGCCAGAGCCTCCTACTGATCATGGCCCTGACCTCTCAGACCGCCCGAGCCCTCTCCTGATCACGGCCCTGACCTCTCAGACCGCCAGAGCCTCCTACTGATCATGGCCCTGACCTCTCAGACCACCCGAGCCTCCTACTGATCATGGCTCTGACCTCTCAGCCTGCCCGAGCCCTCTCCTGATCATGGCCCTGACCTCTCAGACCGCCAGAGCCTCCTACTGATCATGGCCCTGACCTCTCAGCCTGCCCGAGCCTCCTACTGATCACGGCCCTGAATTCTTGGCCCACCCGAGCCCCCTCCTGATCATGGCCCTGACCACTCAGCCGCCTCCCCCACCCTCCTGATTCCAGCCCTGAGCTTCCCTATCACTAATAACTGCTAGGAGCTGTCCCACGATGCCCCGGCTGCAGCCTCCTGTCGCTTGCTTGGGCTCCTGCCCACTGGTCAGGCTGTCAATCTGTTCGGCTGTCGGGCAAGAGACTACAGCATTTTATTTAAATGAGGCCCTGTCAATGAGGCCCTTCACGTCCCGGCCTTGCTGTGTTTTCGCACAGTCCGCCGCTTTCCCATTAACACCAGGGCCAATTTTTGGTACTTAACCTTTGTCTGTTTCCTACAGTGTTTCCTCATAAGTCTCCATAAAATTGACAAGGGATAATTTTCAACTTTTTCGCCTGGATGGTAACCTGTCAGAGTGGATCACCGACTGTTGTAGAAACTACTCGATTTCCATTCTGTTGTGTATCTGTAAAGCATGCACTCCCATGTTCCGCCACCAGGGAACTCATCTCTGAAGTCTCAAGGGATCCCAGCATCCCTTGGGAGCACTGTGTGCAGCCTCATCTGTGTTAGGAACACAACAACTGGCGACGAGAATACGAAGCCAACGCAAAGATGCAGCAAACTGTGGGCATCCTGGAGAAGTTCTCGGAGGGTGAGGACTGGGAAGCCTATGTCGAACGGCTAGACCAGTACTTTGTAGCAAACGAGCTGGATGGAGAAGGAAGCGCTGCAAAAAGGAGAGCGGTCCTCCTCACAGTCTGCGGGGCACCGACTTGCAGCCTCATGAAGAATCTTCTGGCCCCGGTGAAACCCACAGATAAGTCGTATGAGGAGCTGTGTACACTGGCTAGGGAGCATCTTAACCTGAGGGAGAGCGTGCTGATGGTGAGGTATCGGTTCTACACGTGCCAGCGATCTGAAGGTCAGGAAATGGCGAGCTGCGTCTCCGAGCTAAGGCGACTTGCAGGACAATGTGAGTTTGATGGCTACCTGGAGCAAATGCTCAGAGACTTTTTGTACTGGGCATTGGCCACGAGACCATCCTATGAAAACTTTTGACTGTAGAGACACTGACCCTCAGTAAGGCCATTGCGATAGCACAGGCGTTTATGTCCACCAGTGATAACACCAAACAAATCTCTCAGCACACAAGTGCAAGCAATGTTCATAAATTAACTGGAACTGTGTTTGCGAGCAGAAATGTACAGGGCAGAAACCACGAGTCTGCAACTGCCAGCAGGCCTCAGGTGACCCAGATGACTCAGAGTCCCCAACAAAGAATGAATGCAAGGCAATTCACACCTTGTTGGTGTTGTGGAGGCTTCCATTCAGCCTATTCAAAGGGTATGTTTTCAAGAGCTGTGGAACAATGGGGCACCTCCAAGGAGCTTGCAAACAAGCTGCAAGCTCTGCAAAACCTGCTAACCACCATGTGGCAGAGGGAGATCGATCCATGGTGGGTGAAAGCAATTTCGAGCCTCAGAGAGAGGAGGCAGATGCTGAAGTACACAGGGTGCAGACATTTGCGACGAAATATCCACCTATAATGCTAAACGTAAAAGTGAATGGCTTACCCGTAGCCATGGAACTGGACACTAGCGCTAGCCAATCCATCATGAGTAAAAAGATGTTTGAGAGACTGTGGTGCAACAAGGCATTCAGACCAGCCCTGAGCCCCATCCACACGAAACTGAGAACACCAAAGAGCTTATCACTGTCCTGGGCAGCGCCATGGTCAAGGTCACCTACGAGGGCACGGTGCATGAACTGCCACTCTGGATTGTCCCGAGCGATGGCCCCACACTGCTTGGAAGGAGCTGGCTGGGCAAAATTCGCTGGAACTGGGATGACATCCGAGCGCTATCACATGTCGATGAGGCCTCATGTACCCAGGTTCTTAACAAATTTCCTTCCCTTTTTGAGCCAGGCATTGGAAATTTTTCCAGGGCAAAGGTGCGAATCCACTTGGTCCCAGAGACATGACCCATTCACCACAAGGCGCGAGCGGTACCTCACATGATGAGGGAGAGAGTGGAAATCGAGCTTGACAGGCTGCAACGTGAGGGCATCATCTCCCCAGTGGAATTCAGTGAGTGGGCCAGCCCGATTGTTCCAGTACTCAAAAGTGATGGCACGGTCAGGATTTGCGGCGATTATAAAGTAACTATTAATCATTTCTCGCTACAGGACCAATACCCGCTACCTAAGGCAGACGACCTATTTGCGATGCTGGCAGGAGGCAAGACGTTCACCAAGCTCGACCTCATTTCGGCCTACATGGTGCAGGAGCTGGAGGAGTCTTCGAAGGGCCTCACCTGCATCAACACACAGAAGGGACTTTTCATCTACAACAGATGCCCGTTTGGAATTCGGTCGGCTGCAGCGATCTTCCAGAGAAACATGGGAAGCCTACTCAAGTCGGTACTACACACGGCGGTCTTTCAGGATGACATATTGGTCACGGGTTGGGACACTGCCGAGCACCAACAAAAGCTGGAGGAGGTCCTCCTGCGACTGGATCACATAGGGCTGCAGCTGACGAGGTCGAAATGCATCTTCATGGCAACAGGTGGAGATTTTGGGGAGAAAGTTCACGGCGGACGGCATTCGGCCCACAGATGCCAAGACAGAGGCTATCAGGAACGCGCCCAGGCCACAGAACATCACAGAGCTGTGGTCGATCCTAGGACTCCTCAACTATTTTGGTAACTTCCTACCGGGATTAAGCACCCTTTTAGAGCCCCTACATGTGTTATTACGCAAAGGTGAGAGCTGGGTATGGGGAAAAAAAACAAGTAATTGCTTTTGAGAAAGCCAGAAACATTTTATGCTCCAACAAGCTGCTTGTATTGTATAACCCATGTAAAACACTTGTGCTAGCAGGTGACGCATCGTCATACGGAGTCGGGTGTGTATTACAACAAGCTGACATTGCAGGGAAGTTGCAACCTGTCGCCTATGCTTCCAGGAGCTTGTCTAAGGCCGAGAGGGCCTACAGCATGATTGAGAAAGAGACATTAGCGTGTGTGTTCGGGGTAAAGAAAATGCATCAGTACCTGTTTGGCCTCAAATTTGAGCTGGAAACCGATCACAAACCCCTCACATCCCTGTTCACTAAAAACAAGGGGATAAATACTAATGCCTCAGCCCGCATACAAAGGTGGGCACTCGCACTATCAGCGTATAACTATACCATCCGCCACAGGCCAGGCACCGAGAACTGTGTGGATGCTCTCAGTCGACTACCATTGCCCACCACGGGGGTGGAAATGGCGCAGCCTGCAAACTTGTTGATGGTGGCACAGCCCGCAGACTTGTTGATGGTCATAGAAGCGTTTGAAAATGATAAATCACATGTCACGGCCCGCCAGATTAGGACTTGGACCAGCCAAGATCCTCTGCTGTCCCTAGTAAAAAACTAGGGACAGCAGAGGATTCCCATTGAAATGCAAGAGCTACTCAAGCCATTCCAGCGGCGAAAGGACGATCTGTCCATTCAGGCACACTGCCTGTTGTGGGGTAACCGTGTAGTGCTACCAAAAAAGGGCAGGGAGATGTTCATCTCGGATCTCCACAGCACACACCCGGGTATAGTAATGATGAAAGCGATAGCCAGATCCCACGTGTGGTGGCCCGGTATCGACTCTGACTTAGAGTCCTGTGTACGGATGTGCTCAGTTGAGCATCGTGCCCAGAGAGGCACCACTAAGTTTGTGGTCCTGGCCCTCCCGACCATGGTCGAGGATCCATGTCGACTATGCGGACCCGTTTCTTGGTAAAATGTTCCTGGTGGTGGTGGATGTTTTTTCAAAATGGATTGAATGTGAAGTAATGTTGGGAAGCACCGCCACTGCCACCATTGAAAGCCTGAGGGCCATGTTTGCCACCCACGGCCTGCCTGACATACTGGTCAGTGACAACGGGCCATGTTTCACCAGTGCCGAATTTAAAGAATTCATGACCCGCAATGGGATCAAACATGTCACCTCGGCCCCGATTAAACCAGCCTGCAATGGGCAGGCAGAGCGGGCAGTACAAACCATCAAACAGAGCCTTAAATTAGCCACAGAAAGCTCACTCCAAACCCGCCTGTCCCGAGTAGTGCTCAGCTACCGCACGAGACCCCACTCGCTCACAGGGGTGCCCCCAGCTGAGCTACTCATGAAAAGGACACTTAAAACCAGACTCTCGCTGGTTCACCCCAACCTGCATGACCAGGTGGAGAGCAGGCGGCAGCAACAAAATATAAACAATGGTCGCGCCACTGTGTCACAGGAAATTGAACTGAATGGCCCTGTGTATGTGCTAAACTATGGGCATGGTCCCAAGTGGATCGTGGGCACAGTGATAGTTAAAGAAGGGAGTAGGGTGTTTGTAGTCAAACTAGACAATGGACAAATTTGCAGAAAGCACCTGGACCAAACGAGGCTGCGGTTCACAGACTGCCCTGAACAACCCACAGCAGGCACCACCTTTTTCGAGCCCACAACTCACACCCAAAGGATCAACGACACCACGCCGGACCAGGAAATTGAACCCAACAGCCCAGCAAGGCCAGGCTCACCCAGCAGCCCTGCAGGGCCAACAACACGTCAGCCCAGCGAGGGCACAGCCAACACACCAGAACAGACATTTGTACCGAGGCGGTCCACCAGGGAAAGAAAGGCTTCCGACCGCCTCATCTTGTAAATAGTTTTCACTTTGACTTTGCGAGGGGGAGTGATGTTGTGTATCTGTAAAGCATGCACTCCCATGTTCCGCCACCAGGGAGCGCATCCCCTGAAGTCCCAAGGGATCCCAGCATCCCTTGGGAGCACTGTATATAAGCCGGCCCCTAAGGCCTGTTCCTCACTCTGGAGTGTCTTATTAAAGACTGAGGTCAGTGTTACTTTAACCTCCCTATGTGCAACCTCATCTGTGTTAGGGACACAATACATCCCACTGAAATCAATCGGATGAAAATGAAGTGAAGAAAAAAATCAAAGTGTGAAGTGACCTTGGCTAGAGTCTGGCTAAAGAAAGCCATGAAGAAAAGCCCAGCAGCAGAATGACTCTGGAACACCTGATTGGAGGCATCACATTGGAGCTTGTCATTAATCAAATTAATAAATCAAACGTAGACAAAAGAAAACTTGAAAAAAGTAATAACAATGAAAACAGAAAACTTCCAATGCATTCCAGCAACACGGGGGTCGATCCTAAGTCATATTGCATGTTGTTAACGGGGCGGTAAGGGGCTCAAAATACGGTCGGTAACCTTACCACTCTGTTAACCCCGGTGATGCAGCCCACATCATTTTGTAAAGGGCCTACCGCTGGGTGGCCAAAGCGCCTGCCTGTTTCAGGCAGTAAGCCCACTTCAATATGCATTTTAATTGGAACTGGTGGGATCATGCACCCTTCAAGCTCTGATCATTTCCACAGGCAACAGAAGAGAAGAGGCTTAGCCAGGGTATGTTTGATATTAATGTTGTGGGACCAGGAGGAGCGGTAATGCTTTTCCGAACCACAAACATAATCTGGGCTACTGCCAGGACACCCCCTGCCCCACATGGTCACGACACCCCACATTAACCTTTCTGCCGACTGGGATATAGGTAGGCCTCAATCCGGTGAGCTGCACCAGGACCCCTGCATGGCACCCCGCAGCTCACCAGCCCAATGTTGATGAGGCCACGGCTCAAAATCACTGCATTTTCTTTGGTTTGAGTGTGGGCAACCATCTTTCCAGCTCTGCCAGTCAGTCATCCAAAACTCAAAATCAGCCCCATTGTGTGTATGTGTTTAAACAGATCGTTTGAAAGAGAGGTATATTTTAGTTTCATTTCTTTCTCTTTCAGCCCTGTATTTATATTGTGTTAGTTTACCACCATTCCGAAAGATTTTGACTAATTTATACTAATAAAATGATCTATTTGCATCAGCAGAATTCAGATTTAAGATTTAAGAGGGCTCCACACCAGATAACACAGGGCTCGACACCAGATAAGATGGCGCTCTGTACCCAATAACATGGGGCTCTGTACCTAATAACATGGGGCTCTGTACCCAATAACATGGGGCTCTGTACCCAATAACATGGGGCTCTGTACTCAATAACATGGGGCTCTGTACCCAATAACATGGGGCTCTGTACCCAATAACATGGGGCTCTGTACTCAATAACATGGGGCTCTGTACCCAATAACATGGGGCTCTGTACCCAATAA
Source organism: Pristiophorus japonicus (assembly GCF_044704955.1). Lineage (NCBI taxonomy): Eukaryota > Metazoa > Chordata > Chondrichthyes > Pristiophoridae > Pristiophorus > Pristiophorus japonicus. Next base: position 107,763,713 of record NC_091977.1, read on the forward strand.
CATGGGGCTCTGTACCCAATAACATGGGGCTCTGTACCTAATAACATGGGGCTCTGTACCCAATAACATGGGGCTCTGTACTCAATAACATGGGGCTCTGTACCCAATAACATGGGGCTCTGTACCCAATAACATGGGGCTCTGTACCCAATAACATGGGGCTCTGTACCCAATAACATGGGGCTCTGTACCTAATAACATGGGGCTCTGTACCCAATAACATGGGGCTCTGTACCCAATAACATGGGGCTCTGTACTCAATAACATGGGGCTCTGTACCCAATAACATGGGGCTCTGTACTCAATAACATGGGGCTCTGTACCCAATAACATGGGGCTCTGTACCCAATAACATGGGGCTCTGTACCCAATAACATGGGGCTCTGTACCCAATAACATGGGGCTCTGTACCTAATAACATGGGGCTCCGTAGCCAATAACATGGGGCTCGGTGCATGGAAACATAGAAACATAGAAAATAGGTGCAGGAGTAGGCTATTCGGCCCTTCGAGCCTGCACCACCATTCAATAAGATCATGGCTGATCATTCACCTCAGTACCACGTTCCTGCTTTCTCTCCATATCCCTTGATCCCTTTAGCCGTAAGGGCCATATCCAACTCCCTATTGAATATATCGAATGAACTAGCATCAACAACTCTCTGCGGCAGAAAATTCCACAGATTAACAATTCTCTGAGTGAAGAAGTTTCTCCTCATCTCGGTCCTAAATGGCTTACCCCTTATCCTTAGACTGTGTTCCCTGGTTCTGGACTTCCCCAATATCGGGAACATTCTTCCTGCATCTAACCTGTCCAGTCCCGTCAGAATTTTATATGTTTCTATGAGATCCCTCTCATCCTTCTAAACTCCAGACCCCAATGAATACAGGCACAGTCGATCCAGTCTTTCTTCATATGTCAGTCCTGCCATCCTGGGAATCAGTCTGGTGAACCCTCGCTGCACTCCCTCAATAGCAAGAACGTTCTTCCTCAGATTAGGAGACCAAAACTGAACACAATATTCCAGGTGAGGCCTCACCAAGGCCCTGTACAAATGCAGTAAGACCTCTCTGCTCCGAAACTCAAATCCTCTCGTCATGAAGGCCAACATGCCATTTGCCTTCTTCACCGCCTGGTGTACCTGCATGCCAACTTTCAATGACTGATGTACCATGACACCCAGGTCTCGTTGCACCTCCCCTTTTCCTAATCTGCCACCATTCAGATAATATTCTGCCTTTGTGTTTTTGCCATCAAAGTGGATAACCTCACATTTATCCACATTATACTGCATCTGCCATGCATTTGCCCATTCACCTAACCTGTCCAAGTCACCCTGCAGCCTCTTAGCATCCACCTCACAGCTCACACTGCCACGCAGCTTAGTGTCATCTGCAAACTTGGAGATATTACACTCAATTTCTTCATCTAAATCATTGATGTATATTGTAAATAGCTGGGGTCCCAGCACTGAGCCCTGCGGCACCCCACTAGTCACTGCCTGCCATTCTGAAAAGGACCCGTTTATCCCGACTCTCTGCTTCCTGTCTGCCAACCAGTTCTCTATCCACATCAGTACATTACCCCCAATACCATGTGCTTTAATTTTGCACACCAATTTCTTGTATGGGACCTTGTCAAAAGCCTTTTGAAAGTCCAAATACACCACATCCACTGGTTCTCCCTTATTCACTCTACTTACTCCATTCTAAAAAAATTCCAAAAGATTTGTCAAGCATGATTTCCCTTTCATTAGTCCATGCTGACTTGGACCGATTCTGTCACTGCTATTATAGCTTTAATAATTGATTCCAGCATTTTCTCCACCACTGATGTCAGGCTAACTGGTCTATAATTACTCGTTTTCTCTCTCCCTCCATTTTTTTAAAAGTGGGGTTACATTAGCTACCCTCCAGTTGTGGAAATGCACTTTTAAAGTTACATTTCCTGTTACCTGTATCCTTTGGCAATGAAACAAAATGGAGTCCCGGTCCTCCCAGAAGCCACTGCAGCGAGCAGTCTGCTTCTGCATAAACATGCTAACCTTGACTGAAACTGCTGATAGCGGATTAATTGTGAAAAGCAGGAGCCACCTGTTTGAGCGAGGGAACCTTGATAAGACCCACCTAGCCGGAGGCTTAACCACCAGATAACAGTAAGGATGTCCTGTTGTACTCCCCTGTACAACTAATAACCTGTTGGTATGCTAAACCTTAGAAGGACTAGATGAAGGTTGTACAGATATGTAAAGTCTCAAACAAGGATGTGGTACTAATTAAATGACCAGAGAACTCTTTATCTGTATTTGCTGACCGCAAGGGCAGAATTGATACACGTGATGGAACCATGACTTCTTTATTCTACTGTATAAAGATATTGTAAATTTGTTCCACTGTGGGAGTCTTCTCTTAGCCTTTGACTAAGCAAGACTTCCTTGCTGCAAGTAAAACTTATTAATGGAACATCTAATTGTGTCAGAGTCTTATTGAGAGTTGAGATTTCGACACAGTCCACAGGAACTGATCCAGAGTCGATAGACTGTTGGAAAATGATAACCAATGCATCCACTGTCTAGGGGCACTTTTTGAAGTACTCTGGGATGCAGAATATAAGGCCCTGGGGATTTATCGGCCTTCAATCCTATCAATTTCCCTAACACAATTTCCCACCCAATAAGGATTTCCTTCAGTTCCTCATTCTCACAAGACCCTCTGTACCCAATAAGATGGGGCTCCGAACCCAACAACATGGGGCTCTGTACCCAATAACATGAGGCTCTGTTACCCAATAACATTGGGCTCTGTACCCAATAACATGGGGCTCTGTACCCAATAACATTGGGCTCTGAACTGAATAACGTGGGACTCTGCACCCAATAACATGGGGCTCTGCACTCAATAACGTGAGGCACTGTAAACAGTAACACTGGGCTCTGTACCCAATAATATTGGGCTCTGTACCCAATAACATGGGGCTCTGTACAAAATAACATGGGGCTATGTACCCAATAGCATGGGGCTCTGTACATAATAACATGGGGCTCTATACGCAATAACATGAGGCTCTGTACCCACTAACATGGGTCTCTGTACCCAATAACATGGGGCTCTGTACCCAATAACATGGGGCTCGAGACCCAATATCATGAGGCTCTGTACCCAATAACTTGGGGCTCTGTCCCCAATAACACGGGAGTCTGTACCCAATAACATGGGGCTCAGTACCCAATAACATGGGGCTCTGTACCCAGTAACATGGGGCTCTGTACCCTGTAACATGGGGTTCTGTACCCATTCACATGGGGCTCTGTCACTAACAACATTGGGCTCTGTACCCCATAACATGGGGCTCTGTACCGAATAATGTGGGGCTCTGTAAACAGTAACATGGGGCTCTGTACCCAATAACATGGGGCTCTGTACCCAATAACTTGGGAATCCATACCCAATAACATGGGGCTCCTACCCAATAACATGCAGCTCCGTACCCAATAACATTCAGCTCCGTACCCATTAACATTGGGCTCCATAACCAATAACATGGGGCTCTGTACCCAATAACATGCGACTCCATAACCAATAACATGGGGTTCTGTACCCAATAACATGGGGCTCAGTACCCAATAACATGCGGCTCCGTACACAATAACATTCGGCACTGTATCCATTAACATTGGGTTGCATAAACAATAACATAGGGCTCTTTACCCAATAACATGGGACTCTGTACCCAATAACATGGGGCTCTGTACCCAATAAAATTGGGCTTGGTACCCAATAACATGGGGCTTTGTACCCAATAAGTTGGGACTCTGTACCCAAAAACATGGGGCTCTGTAGCCAACATGGGGCTCTGTACCCAATAACATGGGGCTCTGTACCCAATAACATGGGGCTCTGTACCCAATAACACGAGGCACTGTAGCCAATAACATTGGGCTCTGTACACAATAACATGGGGCTCTGTACCCACTAACATGGGGCTCTGTACCCAATAACATGGGGTTCTGTACCCAATAACATGGGGCTCTGTACCCAATAACACGGGGCACTGTACCCAATAACATGGGGTTCTCTATCAATTAACATGGGGCTCCGTACCCAATAACATTGCACTCCATACCCATTAACATTGGGCTCTGTACCCAACAACATGGTGCTCTGTGCCCAATAACATGGAGCTATATACCCAATAACACGGGGCTCTGTACCCAATAACATTGGGCTCTGTACCCAATAACATGAGGCTCGCAATCCCAATAACTTGGGGCTCTATACCCAATAACATGGGGATCTGTGCCCAATAACATGGGGCTCTGTACCCAATAACATGGGGCTCTGTACCCAATAACATGGGGCTCTGTGCCCAATAATATGGGGCTCTGTACCCAATAACATGGGGCTCTGTACCCAATAACATGGTGTTCTGTACCCCTTAACATGGGTCTCTGTACCCAATAACATGGCATTCTGTATCTAATAACATGGGGTTCTGTACCCAATAACACGGGCTCTGTACCCAATAACACGGGGCTCTGTACCCAATAACATGGGGCTCTGTACTCAATAACATGGGGCTCTGTATCCAATAACATTGGGCTATGTGCCTAAAAACTTGGGGCTATGTACCCAATAACATGGGGCTCTGTACCCAACAACATCGGGCTCCGTACCCAAAAAATTGGGCTCAGTACCCAATAACATGGTGCTCCGTACCCAATAACATGAGGCTACGTACCCAATTTACATTGGACTGCATACCCATTAACATTGGGCTCCGTAACTAATAAAATGGTGCTCGCTACCCAATAACATTGGGCTCTGTACCCAATAACATGGGGTTCTGTGCCCAATAACATGGGGCTCTGTACCCAATAACATGGGGTTCTGTGCTTAATAACATGGGGCTGTGTACCCAATAACATGGGGCTCTGTACCCAATAACATGGTGTTCTGTACCCCATAACATGGGTCTCTGTACCCAATAACATGGCGTTCTGTATCTAATAACATGGGGTTCTGTACCCAATAACACGGGTCTCTGTACCCAATAACATGGTGTTCTGTATCTAATAACATTGGGCTCTGTACACAATAACATGGGGCTCTGTACCCAATAACATGGGGTTCTGTATCCAATAACATGGGTTTCTGTACCCATTAACATTGGGCTCTGTTCCCAATATCATGGGTCTCTGTATCGAATAACATGGAGCTCTATATCCAATAACATGGGTTTCTGTACCCATTAACATTGGGCTCTGTTCCCAATAACATGGGGCTCTATACCCAATAACATCAGGCTCCATACCCAATAACATGGGGCACCGTACCCAATAACATGGGGCTCCATACCCGATAACATGGGGCTCCATAACCAATAAAATGGTCCTCTATACCCAATAACATGCGGCCCTGTACTCAATAACATGGGGCTCTATACACAATAACATGAGGCTCTATGCCCAATAACATAGGGCTCTGTATCCAATAACATAGGGTTCCGTATCCAATAACAGGGGTTTCTGTATGAATTAACATTGGGCTCTGTACCCAATAACATGGGTCTCTGTACCCAATAACATTGGGCTCTGTACCAAATAACATTGGGCTATGTGCCTAAGAACATGGGGCTATGTACCCAATAACATGGGGCTCTGTAGCCAATAATATCGGACTCCGTACCCAATAACATTGGGCTCCGTACCCAATAACATGGGGCACAGTACCCAATAACATGGGGCTCCATACCCAATAACATTGGACTCCGTACCCATTAACATTGGGCTCCGTAACCAATAAAATGGTGCTCTCTACCCAAAAACATGGGGCTCTGTATCCAATAACATGGGGTTCTGCACGAATTAACATTGGGCTCTATACCCAATAACATTGGGCTATGTGCCTAAGCACTTGGGGCTATGTACCCAATAACATGGGGCTCAGTACCCAATAACATTGGGCTATGTGCCTAAGAACTTGGGGCTATGTACCCAATAACATGGGGCTCTGTACCCAATAACATTGGGCTATGTGCCTAAGAGCTTGGGGCTATGTACCCAATAACATGGGGCTCTGTACCCAATAACATGGGGCTATGTACCCAATAACATGGGGCTCCGTACCCAATAACATCGGGCTCCATACCCAATAACGTGGGGCTCCGTACCCAATTTACATTGGACTCCATACCCATTAACATTGGGCTCCATAACCAATATAATGGTGCTCTCAACCCAATAACATGCAGCTCTGTATCCAATAACATGGGGCTCTCCACCCAATAACATGCGGCCCTGTACCCAATAACATGGGGCTCTGTACCCAATAACATGGTGCTCTGTGCCCAATAACATGGGGCTATATACCCAATAACATGGGGCTCTGTGCCCAATAACATGGGGCTCTGTGCCCAATAACACGGGGCTCTGTACCCAATAACACGGGGCTCTGTGCCCAATAACACGGGGCTCTGTGCCCAATAACATGGGGCACTGTATCCAATAACACGGGGCTCTGTACCCAATAACATGGAGCTCTATACCCAATAACACAAGGCTCTGTACCCAATAACATGAGGCTCTGTACCCAATAACATGGGTCTCTGTCCCAATAATATGGGGCTCTGTCCCCAATAACATGGGCTCTGTCCCCAATAAAATGAGGCTCTGTACCCAATAACATGGGGTTCAGTACCCAATAACATGGCGTTCTGTACTCAATAACATTGGGCTCTGTACCCAATAACATGGATCTCTGTACCGAATATCATTGGGGCTCTGTACCCAATAAGTTTGGGCTCTGTACTCAATAACATGGGAATCCATACCCAATAACATGGGGCTCCTACCCAATAACATGCAGCTCCGTACCCAATAACATTCAGCTCCGTACCCATTAACATTGGGCTCCATAACCAATAACATGGGGCTCTGTACCCAATAACATGCGGCTCCATAACCAATAACATGGGGTTCTGTACCCAATAACATGGGGCTCAGTACCCAATAACATGCGGCTCTGTACACAATAACATTCGGCACTGTATCCATTAACATTGGGTTGCATAAACAATAACATAGGGTTCTTTACCCAATAACATGGGACTCTGTACCCAATAACATGGGGCTCTGTACCCAATAAAATTGGGCTTGGTACCCAATAACATGGGGCTCTGTACCCAATAAGTTGGGACTCTGTACCCAAAAACATGGGGCTCTGTAGCCAACATGGGGCTCTGTACCCAATAACATGGGGCTCTGTAGCCAATAACATGGGGCTCTGTACCCAATAACACGGGGCACTGTAGCCAATAACATTGGGCTCTGTACGCAATAACATGGGGCTCTGTACCCACTAACATGGGCCTCTGTACCCAATAACATGGGGTTCTGTACCCAATAACATGGGGCTCTGTACCCAATAACACGGGGCACTGTACCCAATAACATGGGGTTCTCTATCAATTAACATGGGGCTCCGTACCAAATAATATTGCACTCCATACCCATTAACATTGGGCTCTGTACCCAACAACATGGTGCTCTGTGCCGAATAACATGGGGCTATATACCCAATAACACGGGGCTCTGTACCCAATAACATTGGGCTCTGTACCCAATAACATGAGGCTCGCAATCCCAATAACTTGGGGCTCTATACCCAATAACATGGGGATCTGTGCCCAATAACATGGGGCTCTGTACCCAATAACATGGGGCTCTGTGCCCAATAATATGGGGCTCTGTACCCAATAACATGGGGCTCTGTACCCAATAACATGGCATTCTGTATCTAATAACATGGGGTTCTGTACCCAATAACACGGGCTCTGTACCCAATAACACGGGTCTCTGTACCCAATAACATGGGGCTCTGTACCCACTAACATGGGCCTCTGTACCCAATAACACGGGGCTCTGTACCCAATAACATTGGGCTCTGTACCCAATAACATGAGGCTCGCAATCCCAATAACTTGGGGCTCTATACCCAATAACATGGGGATCTGTGCCCAATAACATGGGGCTCTGTACCCAATAACATGGGGCTCTGTGCCCAATAATATGGGGCTCTGTACCCAATAACATGGGGCTCTGTACCCAATAACATGGCATTCTGTATCTAATAACATGGGGTTCTGTACCCAATAACACGGGCTCTGTACCCAATAACACGGGTCTCTGTACCCAATAACATGGGGCTCTGTACTCAATAACATGGGGCTCTGTATCCAATAACATTGGGCTATGTGCCTAAGAAATTGGGGCTATGTACCCAATAACATGGTGCTCTGTACCCAATAACATTGGGCTCTGTACCAAATAACATTGGGCTATGTGCCTAAGAACATGGGGCTATGTACCCAATAACATGGGGCTCTGTAGCCAATAATATCGGACTCCGTACCCAATAACATTGGGCTCCGTACCCAATAACATGGGGCACAGTACCCAATAACATGGGGCTCCATACCCAATAACATTGGACTCCGTACCCATTAACATTGGGCTATGTAACCAATAAAATGGTGCTCTCTACCCAAAAACATGGGGCTCTGTATCCAATAACATGGGGTTCTGCACGAATTAACATTGGGCTCTATACCCAATAACACTGGGCTATATGCCTAAGCACTTGGGGCTATGTACCCAATAACATGGGGCTCTGTACCCAATAACATTGGGCTATGTGCCTAAGAACTTGGGGCTATGTACCCAATAACATGGGGCTCTGTACCCAATAACATTGGGCTATGTGCCTAAGAGCTTGGGGCTATGTACCCAATAACATGGGGCTCTGTACCCAATAACATGGGGCTATGTACCCAATAACATGGGGCTCCGTACCCAATAACATCGGGCTCCGTACCCAATAACGTGGGGCTCCGTACCCAATTTACATTGGACTCCATATCCATTAACATTGGGCTCCATAACCAATATAATGGTGCTCTCAACCCAATAACATGCAGCTCTGTATCCAATAACATGGGGCTCTCCACCCAATAACATGGGGTCCTGTACCCAATAACATGGGGCTCTGTACCCAATAACATGGTGCTCTGTGCCCAATAACATGGGGCTATATACCCAATAACATGGGGCTCTGTGCCCAATAACATGGGGCTCTGTGCCCAATAACATGGGGCACTGTATCCAATAACACGGGGCTCTGTACCCAATAACATGGAGCTCTATACCCAATAACACAAGGCTCTGTACCCAATAACATGAGGCTCTGTACCCAATAACATGGGTCTCTGTCCCAATAATATGGGGCTCTGTCCCCAATAACATGGGCTCTGTCCCCAATAAAATGAGGCTCTGTACCCAATAACATGGGGTTCAGTACCAAATAACATGGCGTTCTGTACCCAATAACATTGGGCTCTGTACCCAATAACATGGGTCTCTGTACCGAATATCATTGGGGCTCTGTACCCAATAACTTTGGGCTCTGTACCCAATAACATGGGGCTCTGAACCCAATAACATAGGGCTCTGTACCCAATAACATTGGGCTCTGTACCCAATAACATGGGGCTCTGTACCCAATAACATGGGGCTATGTACCCAATAACATGGGGCTCCGTACCCAATAACATCGGGCTCCGTACCCAATAACGTGGAGCTCCATACCCAATTTACATTGGACTCCATACCCATTAACATTGGGCTCCATAACCAATATAATGGTGCTCTCAACCCAATAACATGCAGCTCTGTATCCAATAACATGGGGCTCTCCACCCAATAACATGGGGCCCTGTACCCAATAACATGGGGCTCTGTACCCAATAACATGGCATTCTGTATCTAATAACATGGGGTTCTGTACCCAATAACACGGGCTCTGTACCCAATAACACGGGTCTCTGTACCCAATAACATGGGGCTCTGTACCCACTAACATGGGCCTCTGTACCCAATAACACGGGGCTCTGTACCCAATAACATTGGGCTCTGTACCCAATAACATGAGGCTCGCAATCCCAATAACTTGGGGCTCTATACCCAATAACATGGGGATCTGTGCCCAATAACATGGGGCTCTGTACCCAATAACATGGGGCTCTGTGCCCAATAATATGGGGCTCTGTACCCAATAACATGGGGCTCTGTACCCAATAACATGGCATTCTGTATCTAATAACATGGGGTTCTGTACCCAATAACACGGGCTCTGTACCCAATAACACGGGTCTCTGTACCCAATAACATGGGGCTCTGTACTCAATAACATGGGGCTCTGTATCCAATAACATTGGGCTATGTGCCTAAGAAATTGGGGCTATGTACCCAATAACATGGTGCTCTGTACCCAATAACATTGGGCTCTGTACCAAATAACATTGGGCTATGTGCCTAAGAACATGGGGCTATGTACCCAATAACATGGGGCTCTGTAGCCAATAATATCGGACTCCGTACCCAATAACATTGGGCTCCGTACCCAATAACATGGGGCACAGTACCCAATAACATGGGGCTCCATACCCAATAACATTGGACTCCGTACCCATTAACATTGGGCTATGTAACCAATAAAATGGTGCTCTCTACCCAAAAACATGGGGCTCTGTATCCAATAACATGGGGTTCTGCACGAATTAACATTGGGCTCTATACCCAATAACACTGGGCTATATGCCTAAGCACTTGGGGCTATGTACCCAATAACATGGGGCTCTGTACCCAATAACATTGGGCTATGTGCCTAAGAACTTGGGGCTATGTACCCAATAACATGGGGCTCTGTACCCAATAACATTGGGCTATGTGCCTAAGAGCTTGGGGCTATGTACCCAATAACATGGGGCTCTGTACCCAATAACATGGGGCTATGTACCCAATAACATGGGGCTCCGTACCCAATAACATCGGGCTCCGTACCCAATAACGTGGGGCTCCGTACCCAATTTACATTGGACTCCATATCCATTAACATTGGGCTCCATAACCAATATAATGGTGCTCTCAACCCAATAACATGCAGCTCTGTATCCAATAACATGGGGCTCTCCACCCAATAACATGGGGTCCTGTACCCAATAACATGGGGCTCTGTACCCAATAACATGGTGCTCTGTGCCCAATAACATGGGGCTATATACCCAATAACATGGGGCTCTGTGCCCAATAACATGGGGCTCTGTGCCCAATAACATGGGGCACTGTATCCAATAACACGGGGCTCTGTACCCAATAACATGGAGCTCTATACCCAATAACACAAGGCTCTGTACCCAATAACATGAGGCTCTGTACCCAATAACATGGGTCTCTGTCCCAATAATATGGGGCTCTGTCCCCAATAACATGGGCTCTGTCCCCAATAAAATGAGGCTCTGTACCCAATAACATGGGGTTCAGTACCAAATAACATGGCGTTCTGTACCCAATAACATTGGGCTCTGAACCCAATAACATAGGGCTCTGTACCCAATAACATTGGGCTCTGTACCCAATAACATGGGGCTCTGTACCCAATAACATGGGGCTATGTACCCAATAACATGGGGCTCCGTACCCAATAACATCGGGCTCCGTACCCAATAACGTGGAGCTCCATACCCAATTTACATTGGACTCCATACCCATTAACATTGGGCTCCATAACCAATATAATGGTGCTCTCAACCCAATAACATGCAGCTCTGTATCCAATAACATGGGGCTCTCCACCCAATAACATGGGGCCCTGTACCCAATAACATGGGGCTCTGTACCCAATAACATGGTGCTCTGTGCCCAATAACATGGGGCTATATACCCAATAACATGGGGCTCTGTGCCCAATAACATGGGGCTCTGTGCCCAATAACACGCGGCTCTGTACCCAATAACACGGGGCTCTGTGCCCAATAACACGGGGCTCTGTGCCCAATAACATGGGGCACTGTATCCAATAACACGGGGCTCTGTACCCAATAACATGGAGCTCTATACCCAATAACACAAGGCTCTGTACCCAATAACATGAGGCTCTGTACCCAATAACATGGGTCTCTGTCCCAATAATATGGGGCTCTGTCCCCAATAACATGGGCTCTGTCCCCAATAAAATGAGGCTCTGTACCCAATAACATGGGGTTCAGTACCCAATAACATGGCGTTCTGTACCCAATAACATTGGGCTCTGTACCCAATAACATGGGTCTCTGTACCGAATATCATTGGGGCTCTGTACCCAATAACTTTGGGCTCTGTACCCAATAACATTGGGCTATGTGCCTAAGAGCTTGGGGCTATGTACCCAATAACATGGGGCTCTGTACCCAATAACATGGGGCTATGTACCCAATAACATGGGGCTCCGTACCCAATAACATCGGGCTCCGTACCCAATAACGTGGGGCTCCGTACCCAATTTACATTGGACTCCATACCCATTAACATTGGGCTCCATAACCAATATAATGGTGCTCTCAACCCAATAACATGCAGCTCTGTATCCAATAACATGGGGCTCTCCACCCAATAACATGGGGCCCTGTACCCAATAACATGGGGCTCTGTACCCAATAACATGGCATTCTGTATCTAATAACATGGGGTTCTGTACCCAATAACACGGGCTCTGTACCCAATAACACGGGTCTCTGTACCCAATAACATGGGGCTCTGTACCCACTAACATGGGCCTCTGTACCCAATAACACGGGGCTCTGTACCCAATAACATTGGGCTCTGTACCCAATAACATGAGGCTCGCAATCCCAATAACTTGGGGCTCTATACCCAATAACATGGGGATCTGTGCCCAATAACATGGGGCTCTGTACCCAATAACATGGGGCTCTGTGCCCAATAATATGGGGCTCTGTACCCAATAACATGGGGCTCTGTACCCAATAACATGGCATTCTGTATCTAATAACATGGGGTTCTGTACCCAATAACACGGGCTCTGTACCCAATAACACGGGTCTCTGTACCCAATAACATGGGGCTCTGTACTCAATAACATGGGGCTCTGTATCCAATAACATTGGGCTATGTGCCTAAGAAATTGGGGCTATGTACCCAATAACATGGTGCTCTGTACCCAATAACATTGGGCTCTGTACCAAATAACATTGGGCTATGTGCCTAAGAACATGGGGCTATGTACCCAATAACATGGGGCTCTGTAGCCAATAATATCGGACTCCGTACCCAATAACATTGGGCTCCGTACCCAATAACATGGGGCACAGTACCCAATAACATGGGGCTCCATACCCAATAACATTGGACTCCGTACCCATTAACATTGGGCTATGTAACCAATAAAATGGTGCTCTCTACCCAAAAACATGGGGCTCTGTATCCAATAACATGGGGTTCTGCACGAATTAACATTGGGCTCTATACCCAATAACACTGGGCTATATGCCTAAGCACTTGGGGCTATGTACCCAATAACATGGGGCTCTGTACCCAATAACATTGGGCTATGTGCCTAAGAACTTGGGGCTATGTACCCAATAACATGGGGCTCTGTACCCAATAACATTGGGCTATGTGCCTAAGAGCTTGGGGCTATGTACCCAATAACATGGGGCTCTGTACCCAATAACATGGGGCTATGTACCCAATAACATGGGGCTCCGTACCCAATAACATCGGGCTCCGTACCCAATAACGTGGGGCTCCGTACCCAATTTACATTGGACTCCATATCCATTAACATTGGGCTCCATAACCAATATAATGGTGCTCTCAACCCAATAACATGCAGCTCTGTATCCAATAACATGGGGCTCTCCACCCAATAACATGGGGTCCTGTACCCAATAACATGGGGCTCTGTACCCAATAACATGGTGCTCTGTGCCCAATAACATGGGGCTATATACCCAATAACATGGGACTCTGTGCCCAATAACATGGGGCTCTGTGCCCAATAACATGGGGCACTGTATCCAATAACACGGGGCTCTGTACCCAATAACATGGAGCTCTATACCCAATAACACAAGGCTCTGTACCCAATAACATGAGGCTCTGTACCCAATAACATGGGTCTCTGTCCCAATAATATGGGGCTCTGTCCCCAATAACATGGGCTCTGTCCCCAATAAAATGAGGCTCTGTACCCAATAACATGGGGTTCAGTACCAAATAACATGGCGTTCTGTACCCAATAACATTGGGCTCTGAACCCAATAACATTGGGCTCTGTACCCAATAACATTGGGCTCTGTACCCAATAACATGGGGCTCTGTACCCAATAACATGGGGCTATGTACCCAATAACATGGGGCTCCGTACCCAATAACATCGGGCTCCGTACCCAATAACGTGGAGCTCCATACCCAATTTACATTGGACTCCATACCCATTAACATTGGGCTCCATAACCAATATAATGGTGCTCTCAACCCAATAACATGCAGCTCTGTATCCAATAACATGGGGCTCTCCACCCAATAACATGGGGCCCTGTACCCAATAACATGGGGCTCTGTACCCAATAACATGGTGCTCTGTGCCCAATAACATGGGGCTATATACCCAATAACATGGGGCTCTGTGCCCAATAACATGGGGCTCTGTGCCCAATAACACGCGGCTCTGTACCCAATAACACGGGGCTCTGTGCCCAATAACACGGGGCTCTGTGCCCAATAACATGGGGCACTGTATCCAATAACACGGGGCTCTGTACCCAATAACATGGAGCTCTATACCCAATAACACAAGGCTCTGTACCCAATAACATGAGGCTCTGTACCCAATAACATGGGTCTCTGTCCCAATAATATGGGGCTCTGTCCCCAATAACATGGGCTCTGTCCCCAATAAAATGAGGCTCTGTACCCAATAACATGGGGTTCAGTACCCAATAACATGGCGTTCTGTACCCAATAACATTGGGCTCTGTACCCAATAACATGGGTCTCTGTACCGAATATCATTGGGGCTCTGTACCCAATAACTTTGGGCTCTGTACCCAATAACATTGGGCTATGTGCCTAAGAGCTTGGGGCTATGTACCCAATAACATGGGGCTCTGTACCCAATAACATGGGGCTATGTACCCAATAACATGGGGCTCCGTACCCAATAACATCGGGCTCCGTACCCAATAACGTGGGGCTCCGTACCCAATTTACATTGGACTCCATACCCATTAACATTGGGCTCCATAACCAATATAATGGTGCTCTCAACCCAATAACATGCAGCTCTGTATCCAATAACATGGGGCTCTCCACCCAATAACATGGGGCCCTGTATCCAATAACATGGGGCTCTGTACCCAATAACATGGTGCTCTGTGCCCAATAACATGGGGCTATATACCCAATAACATGGGGCTCTGTGCCCAATAACATGGGGCTCTGTGCCCAATAACACGGGGCTCTGTACCCAATAACACGGGGCTCTGTGCCCAATAACACGGGGCTCTGTGCCCAATAACATGGGGCACTGTATCCAATAACACGGGGCTCTGTACCCAATAACATGGAGCTCTATACCCAATAACACAAGGCTCTGTACCCAATAACATGAGGCTCTGTACCCAATAACATGGGTCTCTGTCCCAATAATATGGGGCTCTGTCCCCAATAACATGGGCTCTGTCCCCAATAAAATGAGGCTCTGTAACCAATAATATGGGGTTCAGTACCCAATAACATGGCGTTCTGTACCCAATAACATTGGGCTCTGTACCCAATAACATGGGTCTCTGTACCGAATATCATTGGGGCTCTGTACCCAATAACTTTGGGCTCTGTACCCAATAACATGGGGCACTGTACCCAATAACACGGGGCTCTGTACCCAATATCATTGGGCTCTGAACCCAATAACATAGGGCTCTGTACCCAATAACATTGGGCTCTGTACCCAATAACATGGGGCTCTGTACCCAATAACATGGGGCTCTGTACCCAATAACACGGGGCTCTGTACCCAATAATATTGGGCTCTGTACCCAATAACATGAGGCTCTGTACCCAATAACATGGGGCTCTGTGCCCAATAACATGGGGCTCTGTACCCAATATCATGGGGCACAGTACCCAATACCATGGGGCTCCATACCCAATAACATTGGACTCCGTACCCATTAACATTGGGCTCCGTAACCAATAAAATGGTGCTCTCTACCCAAAAACATGGGGCTCTGTATCCAATAACATGGGGTTCTGCACGAATTAACATTGGGCTCTATACCCAATAACATTGGGCTATGTGCCTAAGAACTTGGGGCTATCTACCCAATAACATGGGGCTCTGTACCCAATAACATTGGGCTATGTGCCTAAGAACTTGGGGCTATGTACCCAATAACATGGGGCTCTGTACCCAATAACATTGGGCTATGTGCCTAAGAGCTTGGGGCTATGTACCCAATAACATGGGGCTCTGTACCCAATAACATGGGGCTATGTGCCTAAGAACTTGGGGCTATGTACCCAATAACATGGGGCTCTGTACCCAATAACATTGGGCTATGTGCCTAAGAGCTTGGGGCTATGTACCCAATAACATGGGGCTCTGTACCCAATAACATGGGGCTATGTACCCAATAACATGGGGCTCCGTACCCAATAACATCGGGCTAGGTACCCAATAACGTGGGGCTCCGTACCCAATTTACATTGGACTCCATACCCATTAACATTGGGCTCCATAACCAATATAATGGTGCTCTCAACCCAATAACATGCAGCTCTGTATCCAATAACATGGGGCTCTCCACCCAATAACATGGGGTCCTGTACCCAATAACATGGGGCTCTGTACCCAATAACATGGTGCTCTGTGCCCAATAACATGGGGCTATATACCCAATAACATGGGGCTCTGTGCCCAATAACATGGGGCTCTGTGCCCAATAACATGGGGCTCTGTACCCAATAACACGGGGCTCTGTGCCCAATAACACGGGGCTCTGTGCCAATAACATGGGGCACTGTATCCAATAACACGGGGCTCTGTACCCAATAACATGGAGCTCTATACCCAATAACACAAGGCTCTGTACCCAATAACATGAGGCTCTGTACTCAATAACATGGGGCTCTGTATCCAATAACATTGGGCTATGTGCCTAAGAAATTGGGGCTATGTACCCAATAACATGGTGCTCTGTACCCAATAACATTGGGCTCTGTACCAAATAACATTGGGCTATGTGCCTAAGAACATGGGGCTATGTACCCAATAACATGGGGCTCTGTAGCCAATAATATCGGACTCCGTACCCAATAACATTGGGCTCCGTACCCAATAACATGGGGCACAGTACCCAATAACATGGGGCTCCATACCCAATAACATTGGACTCCGTACCCATTAACATTGGGCTATGTAACCAATAAAATGGTGCTCTCTACCCAAAAACATGGGGCTCTGTATCCAATAACATGGGGTTCTGCACGAATTAACATTGGGCTCTATACCCAATAACACTGGGCTATATGCCTAAGCACTTGGGGCTATGTACCCAATAACATGGGGCTCTGTACCCAATAACATTGGGCTATGTGCCTAAGAACTTGGGGCTATGTACCCAATAACATGGGGCTCTGTACCCAATAACATTGGGCTATGTGCCTAAGAGCTTGGGGCTATGTACCCAATAACATGGGGCTCTGTACCCAATAACATGGGGCTATGTACCCAATAACATGGGGCTCCGTACCCAATAACATCGGGCTCCGTACCCAATAACGTGGGGCTCCGTACCCAATTTACATTGGACTCCATATCCATTAACATTGGGCTCCATAACCAATATAATGGTGCTCTCAACCCAATAACATGCAGCTCTGTATCCAATAACATGGGGCTCTCCACCCAATAACATGGGGTCCTGTACCCAATAACATGGGGCTCTGTACCCAATAACATGGTGCTCTGTGCCCAATAACATGGGGCTATATACCCAATAACATGGGGCTCTGTGCCCAATAACATGGGGCTCTGTGCCCAATAACATGGGGCACTGTATCCAATAACACGGGGCTCTGTACCCAATAACATGGAGCTCTATACCCAATAACACAAGGCTCTGTACCCAATAACATGAGGCTCTGTACCCAATAACATGGGTCTCTGTCCCAATAATATGGGGCTCTGTCCCCAATAACATGGGCTCTGTCCCCAATAAAATGAGGCTCTGTACCCAATAACATGGGGTTCAGTACCAAATAACATGGCGTTCTGTACCCAATAACATTGGGCTCTGTACCCAATAACATGGGTCTCTGTACCGAATATCATTGGGGCTCTGTACCCAATAACTTTGGGCTCTGTACCCAATAACATGGGGCTCTGAACCCAATAACATAGGGCTCTGTACCCAATAACATTGGGCTCTGTACCCAATAACATGGGGCTCTGTACCCAATAACATGGGGCTATGTACCCAATAACATGGGGCTCCGTACCCAATAACATCGGGCTCCGTACCCAATAACGTGGAGCTCCATACCCAATTTACATTGGACTCCATACCCATTAACATTGGGCTCCATAACCAATATAATGGTGCTCTCAACCCAATAACATGCAGCTCTGTATCCAATAACATGGGGCTCTCCACCCAATAACATGGGGCCCTGTACCCAATAACATGGGGCTCTGTACCCAATAACATGGTGCTCTGTGCCCAATAACATGGGGCTATATACCCAATAACATGGGGCTCTGTGCCCAATAACATGGGGCTCTGTGCCCAATAACACGCGGCTCTGTACCCAATAACACGGGGCTCTGTGCCCAATAACACGGGGCTCTGTGCCCAATAACATGGGGCACTGTATCCAATAACACGGGGCTCTGTACCCAATAACATGGAGCTCTATACCCAATAACACAAGGCTCTGTACCCAATAACATGAGGCTCTGTACCCAATAACATGGGTCTCTGTCCCAATAATATGGGGCTCTGTCCCCAATAACATGGGCTCTGTCCCCAATAAAATGAGGCTCTGTACCCAATAACATGGGGTTCAGTACCCAATAACATGGCGTTCTGTACCCAATAACATTGGGCTCTGTACCCAATAACATGGGTCTCTGTACCGAATATCATTGGGGCTCTGTACCCAATAACTTTGGGCTCTGTACCCAATAACATTGGGCTATGTGCCTAAGAGCTTGGGGCTATGTACCCAATAACATGGGGCTCTGTACCCAATAACATGGGGCTATGTACCCAATAACATGGGGCTCCGTACCCAATAACATCGGGCTCCGTACCCAATAACGTGGGGCTCCGTACCCAATTTACATTGGACTCCATACCCATTAACATTGGGCTCCATAACCAATATAATGGTGCTCTCAACCCAATAACATGCAGCTCTGTATCCAATAACATGGGGCTCTCCACCCAATAACATGGGGCCCTGTACCCAATAACATGGGGCTCTGTACCCAATAACATGGTGCTCTGTGCCCAATAACATGGGGCTATATACCCAATAACATGGGGCTCTGTGCCCAATAACATGGGGCTCTGTGCCCAATAACACGGGGCTCTGTACCCAATAACACGGGGCTCTGTGCCCAATAACACGGGGCTCTGTGCCCAATAACATGGGGCACTGTATCCAATAACACGGGGCTCTGTACCCAATAACATGGAGCTCTATACCCAATAACACAAGGCTCTGTACCCAATAACATGAGGCTCTGTACCCAATAACATGGGTCTCTGTCCCAATAATATGGGGCTCTGTCCCCAATAACATGGGCTCTGTCCCCAATAAAATGAGGCTCTGTAACCAATAATATGGGGTTCAGTACCCAATAACATGGCGTTCTGTACCCAATAACATTGGGCTCTGTACCCAATAACATGGGTCTCTGTACCGAATATCATTGGGGCTCTGTACCCAATAACTTTGGGCTCTGTACCCAATAACATGGGGCACTGTACCCAATAACACGGGGCTCTGTACCCAATATCATTGGGCTCTGAACCCAATAACATAGGGCTCTGTACCCAATAACATTGGGCTCTGTACCCAATAACATGGGGCTCTGTACCCAATAACATGGGGCTCTGTACCCAATAACACGGGGCTCTGTACCCAATAATATTGGGCTCTGTACCCAATAACATGAGGCTCTGTACCCAATAACATGGGGCTCTGTGCCCAATAACATGGGGCTCTGTACCCAATATCATGGGGCACAGTACCCAATACCATGGGGCTCCATACCCAATAACATTGGACTCCGTACCCATTAACATTGGGCTCCGTAACCAATAAAATGGTGCTCTCTACCCAAAAACATGGGGCTCTGTATCCAATAACATGGGGTTCTGCACGAATTAACATTGGGCTCTATACCCAATAACATTGGGCTATGTGCCTAAGAACTTGGGGCTATCTACCCAATAACATGGGGCTCTGCACCCAATAACATTGGGCTATGTGCCTAAGAACTTGGGGCTATGTACCCAATAACATGGGGCTCTGTACCCAATAACATTGGGCTATGTGCCTAAGAGCTTGGGGCTATGTACCCAATAACATGGGGCTCTGTACCCAATAACATGGGGCTATGTGCCTAAGAACTTGGGGCTATGTACCCAATAACATGGGGCTCTGTACCCAATAACATTGGGCTATGTGCCTAAGAGCTTGGGGCTATGTACCCAATAACATGGGGCTCTGTACCCAATAACATGGGGCTATGTACCCAATAACATGGGGCTCCGTACCAATAACATCGGGCTAGGTACCCAATAACGTGGGGCTCCGTACCCAATTTACATTGGACTCCATACCCATTAACATTGGGCTCCATAACCAATATAATGGTGCTCTCAACCCAATAACATGCAGCTCTGTATCCAATAACATGGGGCTCTCCACCCAATAACATGGGGTCCTGTACCCAATAACATGGGGCTCTGTACCCAATAACATGGTGCTCTGTGCCCAATAACATGGGGCTATATACCCAATAACATGGGGCTCTGTGCCCAATAACATGGGGCTCTGTGCCCAATAACATGGGGCTCTGTACCCAATAACACGGGGCTCTGTGCCCAATAACACGGGGCTCTGTGCCAATAACATGGGGCACTGTATCCAATAACACGGGGCTCTGTACCCAATAACATGGAGCTCTATACCCAATAACACAAGGCTCTGTACCCAATAACATGAGGCTCTGTATCCAATAACATGGGTCTCTGTCCCAATAATATGGGGCTCTGTCCCCAATAACATGGGCTCTGTCCCCAATAAAATGAGGCTCTGTACCCAATAACATGGGGTTCAGTACCCAATAACATGGTGTTCTGTACCCAATAACATTGGGCTCTGTACCCAATAACATGGGTCTCTGTACCGAATATCATTGGGGCTCTGTACCCAATAACTTTGGGCTCTGTACCCAATAACATGGGGCACTGTACCCAATAACACGGGGCTCTGTACCCAATAACATTGGGCTCTGAACCCAATAACATAGGGCTCTGTGCCCAATAACATGAGGCTCTGTACCCAATAACATGGGTCTCTGTGCCCAATAACATGGGGCTCTGGACCCAATAACATGGGTCTCTGTACCCAATAACATGGGGCTCTGTGCCCAATAACATGGGGCTCTGTACCCAATAACATGGCGTTCTGTATCTAATAACATGGGGTTCTGTACCCAATAACACGGGGCTCTGTACCCAATAACACGGAGCTCTGCACCCAATAACATTGGGCACTGTACCCAATAACATGGGTCTCTGTACCCAATAACACGGGGTTCTATATCCAATAACATGGGGTTCTGTACGCATTAACATTGGGCTATGTGCCTATGAACGTGGGGCTATGTACCCAATAACATGGGGCTCTGTACCCAACAACATCGGGCTCCATACCCAAACAATTGGGCTCCGTACCCAATAACATGAGGCTACGTCCCCAATTTACATTGGACTGCATACCCATTAACATTGGGCTCCGTAACTAATAAAATGGTGCTCGCTACCCAATAACATTGGGCTCTGTACCCAATAACATGGGGTTCTGTGCCCAATAACATGGCGCTCTGTACCCAATAACATGGGGCTCTGTGCCCAATAACATGGGGCTGTGTACCCAATAACATGGGGCTCTGTACCCAATAACATGGTGTTCTGTACCCCATAACATGGGTCTCTGTACCCAATAACATGGCGTTCTGCATCTAATAACATGGGGATCTGTACCCAATAACACGGGGCTCTGTACCCAATAACATTGGGCTCTGTACACAATAACATGGGGCTCTGTACCCAATAACATGGGGTTCTGTATCCAATAACATGGGGCTCTGTACCCAATAAAATCGGGCTCCGTACCCAATAACATTGGGCTCCGTACCCAATAACATGGGGCACCGTACCCAATAACATGGGGCTCCATACCCATTAATATTGGGCTCCATAACCAATAAAATGGTGCTCTCTACCCAATAACATGCAGCTCTGTACCCAATAACATGGAGTTCTGTATCCAATAACATGGGGCTCTCCACCCAATAACATGGGGCCCTGTACCCAATAACATGGGGCTCTGTACCCAATAACATGGTGCTCTGTGCCCAATAACATGGGGCTATATACCCAATAACATGGGGCTCTGTGCCCAATAACATGGGGCTCTGTGCCCAATAACATGGGGCTCTGTACCCAATAACACGGGGCTCTGTGCCCAATAACACGGGGCTCTGTGCCCAATAACACGGGGCTCTGTATCGAATAACACGGGGCTCTGTACCCAATAACATGGAGCTCTATACCCAATAACACGGGGCTCTGTACCCAATAACATCGAGCTTTATACCTAATAACATGAGGCTCTGTACCCAATAACATGAGGCTCTGTAGCCAATAACATGGGCTCTGTCCCCAATAAAATGAGGCTCTGTACCCAATAACATGGGGTTCAGTTCCCAATAACATGGCGTTCTGTACCCAATAACATTGGGCTCTTCACCCAATAACATGGGTCTCTGTACGAATATCATTGGGGCTCTGTACCCAATAACATTGGGCTCTGTACACAATAACATGGGGCTCTGTACCCAATAACACGGGGCTCTGTACCCAATAACATTGGGCTCTGAACCCAATAACACAGGGCTCTGTACCCAATTATATTGGGCTCTGTACCCAATAACATGGGGCTCTGTGCCCAATAACATGGGGCTCTGTTCCCAATATCATGGGGCTCTGTACCCAATAACATGGGGCTCTGTGCCCAATAACATGGGGCTCTGTACCCAATAACATGGTGTTCTGTACCCCATAACATAGGTCTCTGTACCCAATAACATGGTGTTCTGTATCTAATAACATGGGGTTCTGCACCCAATAACATGGAGTTCTGTGCGCATTAACATTGGGCTCTGTACCCAATTACATGGGTCTCTGTACCCAATAACATGGGGCTCTGTACCCAATAACATGGGGCTCTGTACCCAATAACACGGGGCTCTGTGCCCAATAACACGGGGCTCTGTATCGAATAACACGGGGCTCTGTACCCAATAACATGGAGCTCTATACCCAATAACACGGGGCTCTGTACCCAATAACATCGAGCTTTATACCTAATAACATGAGGCTCTGTACCCAATAACATGAGGCTCTGTAGCCAATAACATGGGCTCTGTCCCCAATAAAATGAGGCTCTGTACCCAATAACATGGGGTTCAGTTCCCAATAACATGGCGTTCTGTACCCAATAACATTGGGCTCTGCACCCAATAACATGGGTCTCTGTACGAATATCATTGGGGCTCTGTACCCAATAACATTGGGCTCTGTACACAATAACATGGGGCTCTGTACCCAATAACACGGGGCTCTGTACCCAATAACATTGGGCTCTGAACCCAATAACACAGGGCTCTGTACCCAATTATATTGGGCTCTGTACCCAATAACATGGGGCTCTGTGCCCAATAACATGGGGCTCTGTTCCCAATATCATGGGGCTCTGTACCCAATAACATGGGGCTCTGTGCCCAATAACATGGGGCTCTGTACCCAATAACATGGTGTTCTGTACCCCATAACATAGGTCTCTGTACCCAATAACATGGTGTTCTGTATCTAATAACATGGGGTTCTGCACCCAATAACATGGAGTTCTGTGCGCATTAACATTGGGCTCTGTACCCAATTACATGGGTCTCTGTACCCAATAACATGGGGCTCTGTACCCAATAACATGGGGCTCTGTACCCAATACCATTCGGCTATGTGCCTAAGAACGTGGGGCTATGTACCCAATAACATGGGGCTCTGTACCCAATAACATCGGGCTCCGTCCCCAATAATATTGGGCACCGTACCCAATAACATGGGGCACCGTACCCAATGACATGGGGCTCCATACTCAATAACATTGGGCTCCGTAACCAATAAAATGGTGCTCTCTACCCAATAACATGGGGCTCTCTACCCAATAACATGCTGCCCTGTACCCAATAACATGGGGCTCTATACCCAATAACATGAGGCTCTGTACCCAATAACATAGGGCTCTGTAACCAATAACATAGGGTTCTGTATCCAATAACATGGGGTTCTGTACGAATTAACATTGGGCTCTGTACCCAATAACATGGGGCTCTGTACCCAATAACATGGGGCTCTGTACCCAATAACATGGGGCTCTTTACCCAATAACATGGGGCTCTGTACCCAATAACATGGGGCTCTTTACCCAATAACATGGGGCTCTCTACCCAATATCATGAGGCTCTGTACCCAATAACATGGGGCTCTTTACCCAATAACTTGAGGCTCTGTACCCAATAAAATGAGACTCTGTACCAACAACATGAGGCTCTGTACCCAATAACATGGGGTTCTGTAGCCAATAACATGGTGCTCTGTGCCCAATAACATGGGGCTATATACCCAATAACACGGGGCTCTGTACCCAATAACATTGGGCTCTGTACCCAATAACATGAGGCTCGCAATCCCAATAACTTGGGGCTCTATACCCAATAACATGGGGCTCTGTGCCCAATAACATGGGGCTCTGTACCCAATAACATGGGGCTCTGTGCCCAATAATATGGGGCTCTGTACCCAATAACATGGGGCTCTGTACCCAATAACTTGAGGCTCTGTACCCAATAAAATGAGACTCTGTACCAACAACATGAGGCTCTGTACCCAATAACATGGGGTTCTGTAGCCAATAACATGGTGCTCTGTGCCCAATAACATGGGGCTATATACCCAATAACACGGGGCTCTGTACCCAATAACATTGGGCTCTGTACCCAATAACATGAGGCTCGCAATCCCAATAACTTGGGGCTCTATACCCAATAACATGGGGCTCTGTGCCCAATAACATGGGGCTCTGTACACAATAACATGGGGCTCTGTGCCCAATAACATGGGGCTCTGTACCCAATAACATGGGGCTATGTACCCAATAACATGGGGCTCTGTACCCAATGACATCGGGCTCCGTCCCCAATAATATTGGGCACCGTACCCAATAACATGGGGCACCGTACCCAATGACATGGGGCTCCATACTCAATAACATTGGGCTCCGTAACCAATAAAATGGTGCTCTCTACCCAATAACATGGGGCTCTCTACCCAATAACATGCTGCCCTGTACCCAATAACATGGGGCTCTATACCCAATAACATGAGGCTCTGTACCCAATAACATAGGGCTCTGTAACCAATAACATAGGGTTCTGTATCCAATAACATGGGGTTCTGTACGAATTAACATTGGGCTCTGTACCCAATAACATGGGGCTCTGTACCCAATAACATGGGGCTCTGTACCCAATAACATGGGGCTCTTTACCCAATAACATGGGGCTCTGTACCCAATAACATGGGGCTCTTTACCCAATAACATGGGGCTCTGTACCCAATATCATGAGGCTCTGTACCCAATAACATGGGGCTCTTTACCCAATAACTTGAGGCTCTGTACCCAATAAAATGAGACTCTGTACCAACAACATGAGGCTCTGTACCCAATAACATGGGGTTCTGTAGCCAATAACATGGTGCTCTGTGCCCAATAACATGGGGCTATATACCCAATAACACGGGGCTCTGTACCCAATAACATTGGGCTCTGTACCCAATAACATGAGGCTCGCAATCCCAATAACTTGGGGCTCTATACCCAATAACATGGGGCTCTGTGCCCAATAACATGGGGCTCTGTACCCAATAACATGGGGCTCTGTCCCCGATAATATGGGGCTCTGTACCCAATAACATGGGGCTCTGTACACAATAACATGGTGTTCTGTACCCCTTAACATGGGTCTCTGTACCCAATAACATGGCATTCTGTATCTAATAACATGGGGTTCTGTACCCAATAGCACGGGCTCTGTACCCAATAACACGGGGCTCTGTACCCAATAACATGGGGCTCTGTACTCAATAACATGGGGCTCTGTAAACAGCAACATTGGGCTCTGTGCCCAATAACATGGGGCTCTGTACCCAATAACATGGGGCTCCGTACCCAATAACATGGGGCTCTGTACCCAATAACATGGGTCTCTGTACACAATAACATGGGGCTCTGTACCCAATAACATGGTGTTCCGTACCCCTTAACACGGGTCTCTGTACCCAATAACATGGCATTCTGTATCTAATAACATGGGGTTCTGTACCCAATAACACGGGCTCTGTACCTAATAACATGGGGCTCTGTACCCAATAACATGGGGCTCTGTAAACAGCGACATTTGGCTCTGTACCCAATAACATGGGGCTCTGTACCCAATAACATGGGGCTCCGTACCCAATAACATGGGGCTCTGTGCCCAATAACATGGGTCTCTGTACCCAATTATACGTGGCTCTGTACCCAATAACATGGGTCTATGTACCCAATAACATGGGGCTCTATACCCAATAACATGGAGCTCTGTACCCAATAACATGGGGCTCTGTACCCAATAACATGGGGCTCTGCACCCAATAACACGGGGCACTGTAACCAATAACATTGGGCTCTGTACGCAATAACATGGGGCTCTGTACCCACTAACATGGGGCTCTGTACCCAATAACATGGGGCTCTGTACCCAATAACATGGGGCTCTGTACCCAATAACACGGGGCACTGTACCCAATAACATGGGGTTCTCTATCAATTAACATGGGGCTCCGTACCCAATAACATTGCACTCCATACCCATTAACATTGGGCTCTGTACCCAACAACATGGTGCTCTGTGCCGAATAACATGGGGCTATATACCCAATAACACGGGGCTCTGTACCCAATAACATTGGGCTCTGTATCCAATAACATGAGGCTCGCAATCCCAATAACTTGGGGCTCTATACCCAATAACATGCGGCTCTGTGTCCAATAACATGGGGCTCTGTACCCAATAACATGGGGCTCTGTACCCAATAACATGGTGTTCTGTACCCCTTAACATGGGTCTCTGTACCCCTTAACATGGCATTCTGTATCTAATAACATGGGGTTCTGTACCCAATAACACGGGCTCTGTACTCAATAACATGGGGCTCTGTATCCAATAACATTGGGCTCTGTATCCAATAACATTGGGCTCTGTAACCAATAACATGGGGCTCTATACCCAATAACATGGGGCTCTATACCCAATAATGCGGGGCTGTGTACCCAATAACATGGGGCTCTGTAGCCAATAATATCGGACTCCGTACCCAATAACATTGGGCTCTGTACCCAATAACATGGGGCACAGTATCCAATAACATGAGGCTCCATACCCAATAACATTGGACTCCGTACCCATTAACATTGGGCTCCGTAACCAATAAAATGGTGCTCTCTACCCAGAAATATGGGGCTCTGTATCCAATAACATGGGGTTCTGCACGAATTAACATTGGGCTCTATACCCAATAACATGGGTCTCTGTACCCAATAACATGGGGCTCTGTACCCAATAACATGGGGCTCTGTACCCAATAACATTGGGCTATGTGCCTAAGAACTTGGGACAATGTACCCAATAACATGGGGCCCTGTACCCAACAACATCGGGCTCCGTACCCAAAATATTGGGCTCCGTACCCAATAACATGGTGCTCCATACCCAATAACATGAGGCTACGTACCCAATTTACATTGGACTACATAGCCATTAACATTGGGCTCCGTAACTAATAAAATGGTGCTCGCTACCCAATAACATTGGGCTCTGTACCCAATAACATGGGGTTCTGTGCCCAATAACATGGGGCTCTGTACCCAATAACATGGGGCTCTGTGCCCAATAACATGGGGCTGTGTACCCAATAACAGAGGGCTCTGTACCCAATAACATGGTGTTCTGTACCCCATAACATGGGTCTCTGTACCCAATAACATGGGGCTCTGTATCCAATAACATGGGGTTCTGTACCCATTAACATTGGGCTCTGTTCCCAATATCATGGGTCTCTGTATCGAATAACATGGAGCTCTGTATCCAATAACATGGGTTTCTGTACCCATTAACATTGGGCTCTGATACCAATATCATGGGTCTCTGTATCGAATAACATGGAGCTCTGTATCCAATAACATGGGTTTCTGTACCCACTAACATTGGGCTCTGTTCCCAATAACATGGGGCTCTGTACCCAATAACATCGGGCTCCGTACCCAATAACATTGGGCTCCGTACCCAATAACATGGGGCACCGTACCCAATAACATGGGGCTCCACACCCAGTAACATTGGGCTCCATAACCAATAAAATGGTCCTCTATACCCAATAACATACGGCCCTGTACCCAATAACATGGGGCTCTATACACAATAACATGAGGCTCTATGCCCAATAACATAGGGCTCTGTATCCAATAACATAGGGTTCTGTATCCAATAACAGGGGGTTCTGTATGAATTAACATGGGGCTCTGTACCCAATAACATGGGTCTCTGTACCCAATAACATGGGGCTCTGTACCAAATAACATTGGGCTATGTGCCTAAGAACTTGGGGCTATGTACCCAATAACATGGGGCTCTGTACCCAATAACATCGGGCTCCGTACCCAATAACGTGGGGCTCCGTACCCAATTTACATTGGACTCCATACCCATTAACATTGGGCTCCATAACCAATAAAATGGTGCTCTCTACCCAATAACATGCAGCTCTGTACCCAATAACATGGAGTTCTGTATCCAATAACATGGGGCTCTCCACCCAATAACATGGGGCCCTGTACCCAATAATATGGGGCTCTGTACCCAATAACATGGTGCTCTGTGCCCAATAACTTGGGGCTATATACCCAATAACATGGGGCTCTGTGCCCAATAACTTGGGGCTCTGTGCCCAATAACATGGGGCTCTGTATCCAATAACACGGGGCTCTGTACCCAATAACATGGAGCTCTATACCCAATAACACGGGGCTCTGTACCCAATAATATGGTGTTCAGTACCCAATAACATGGCGTTCTGTACCCAATAACATTGGGCTCTGTACCCAATAACATGGGTCTCTGTACCGAATATCATTGGGGCTCAGTACCCAATAACATGGCGTTCTGTACCCAATAACATTGGGCTCTGTAACCAATAACATGGGTCTCTGTACCGAATATCATTGGGGCTCTGTACCCAATAACATTGGGCTCTGTACCCAATAACATGGGGCTCTGTACCCAAATAACACGGGGCTCTGTACCCAATAACATAGGGCTCTGTATCCAATAACATGAGGCTCGCTACCCAATAACATGGGGCTCCGTACCCAATAACATGGGGCTCTGTACCCAATAACATGGGTCTCTGTACCCAATAACATGGGGCTCTGTACCAAATAACATTGGGCTATGTGCCTAAGAACTTGGGGCTATGTACCCAATAACATGGGGCTCTGTACCCAATAACATCGGGCTCCGTACCCAATAACGTGGGGCTCCGTACCCAATTTACATTGGACTCCATACCCATTAACATTGGGCTCCATAACCAATAAAATGGTGCTCTCTACCCAATAACATGCAGCTCTGTACCCAATAACATGGAGTTCTGTATCCAATAACATGGGGCTCTCCACCCAATAACATGGGGCCCTGTACCCAATAATATGGGGCTCTGTACCCAATAACATGGTGCTCTGTGCCCAATAACTTGGGGCTATATACCCAATAACATGGGGCTCTGTGCCCAATAACTTGGGGCTCTGTGCCCAATAACATGGGGCTCTGTATCCAATAACACGGGGCTCTGTACCCAATAACATGGAGCTCTATACCCAATAACACGGGGCTCTGTACCCAATAATATGGTGTTCAGTACCCAATAACATGGCGTTCTGTACCCAATAACATTGGGCTCTGTACCCAATAACATGGGTCTCTGTACCGAATATCATTGGGGCTCAGTACCCAATAACATGGCGTTCTGTACCCAATAACATTGGGCTCTGTAACCAATAACATGGGTCTCTGTACCGAATATCATTGGGGCTCTGTACCCAATAACATTGGGCTCTGTACCCAATAACATGGGGCTCTGTACCCAAATAACACGGGGCTCTGTACCCAATAACATTGGGCTCTGTATCCAATAACATGAGGCTCGCTACCCAATAACATGGGGCTCCGTACCCAATAACATGGGGCTCTGTACCCAATAACATGGGGCTCTGTGCCCAATAACATGGGGATCTGTACCCAATAACATGGGGCT
Source organism: Pristiophorus japonicus (assembly GCF_044704955.1). Lineage (NCBI taxonomy): Eukaryota > Metazoa > Chordata > Chondrichthyes > Pristiophoridae > Pristiophorus > Pristiophorus japonicus. The sequence continues at coordinate 107,794,379 of NC_091977.1, forward strand.
CTGTGCCCAATAACATGGGGCTCTGTTCCCAATATCATGGGGCTCTGTACCCAATAACATGGGGCTCTGTGCCCAATAACATGGGGCTCTGTACCCAATAACATGGTGTTCTGTACCCCATAACATAGGTCTCTGTACCCAATAACATGGTGTTCTGTATCTAATAACATGGGGTTCTGCACCCAATAACACGGGGCTCTGTACCCAATAACACGGAGCTCTGTACCCAATAACATTGGGCTCTGTACCCAATAACATGGGGTTCTGCACCCAATAACACGGGGCTCTGTACCCAATAACACGGAGCTCTCTACCCAATTACATGGGTCTCTGTACCCAATAACATGGGGCTCTGTACCCAATAACATGGGGCTCTGTACCCAATACCATTCGGCTATGTGCCTAAGAACGTGGGGCTATGTACCCAATAACATGGGGCTCTGTACCCAATAACATCGGGCTCCGTCCCCAATAATATTGGGCACCGTACCCAATAACATGGGGCACCGTACCCAATGACATGGGGCACCGTACCCAATGAAATGGGGCTCCATACTCAATAACATTGGGCTCCGTAACCAATAAAATGGTGCTCTCTACCCAATAACATGGGGCTCTCTACCCAATAACATGCTGCCCTGTACCCAATAACATGGGGCTCTATACCCAATAACATGAGGCTCTGTACCCAATAACATAGGGCTCTGTAACCAATAACATAGGGTTCTGTATCCAATAACATGGGGTTCTGTACCGAATAACATGGGGCTCTGTATCCAATAACACGGGGCTCTGTACCCAATAACATGGAGCTCTATACCCAATAACACGGGGCTCTGTACCCAATAATATGGTGTTCAGTACCCAATAACATGGCGTTCTGTACCCAATAACATTGGGCTCTGTACCCAATAACATGGGTCTCTGTACCGAATATCATTGGGGCTCAGTACCCAATAACATGGCGTTCTGTACCCAATAACATTGGGCTCTGTAACCAATAACATGGGTCTCTGTACCGAATATCATTGGGGCTCTGTACCCAATAACATTGGGCTCTGTACCCAATAACATGGGGCTCTGTACCCAAATAACACGGGGCTCTGTACCCAATAACATTGGGCTCTGTATCCAATAACATGAGGCTCGCTACCCAATAACATGGGGCTCCGTACCCAATAACATGGGGCTCTGTACCCAATAACATGGGGCTCTGTGCCCAATAACATGGGGATCTGTACCCAATAACATGGGGCTCTGTGCCCAATAACATGGGGCTCTGTTCCCAATATCATGGGGCTCTGTACCCAATAACATGGGGCTCTGTGCCCAATAACATGGGGCTCTGTACCCAATAACATGGTGTTCTGTACCCCATAACATAGGTCTCTGTACCCAATAACATGGTGTTCTGTATCTAATAACATGGGGTTCTGCACCCAATAACACGGGGCTCTGTACCCAATAACACGGAGCTCTGTACCCAATAACATTGGGCTCTGTACCCAATAACATGGGGTTCTGCACCCAATAACACGGGGCTCTGTACCCAATAACACGGAGCTCTCTACCCAATTACATGGGTCTCTGTAGCCAATAACATGGGGCTCTGTACCCAATAACATGGGGCTCTGTACCCAATACCATTCGGCTATGTGCCTAAGAACGTGGGGCTATGTACCCAATAACATGGGGCTCTGTACCCAATAACATCGGGCTCCGTCCCCAATAATATTGGGCACCGTACCCAATAACATGGGGCACCGTACCCAATGACATGGGGCACCGTACCCAATGAAATGGGGCTCCATACTCAATAACATTGGGCTCCGTAACCAATAAAATGGTGCTCTCTACCCAATAACATGGGGCTCTCTACCCAATAACATGCTGCCCTGTACCCAATAACATGGGGCTCTATACCCAATAACATGAGGCTCTGTACCCAATAACATAGGGCTCTGTAACCAATAACATAGGGTTCTGTATCCAATAACATGGGGTTCTGTACGAATTAACATTGGGCTCTGTACCCAATAACATGGGGCTCTGTACCCAATAACATGGGGCCCTGTACCCAATAACATGGGGCTCTTTACCCAATAACATGGGGCTCTGTACCCAATATCATGAGGCTCTGTACCCAATAACATGGGGCTCTTTACCCAATAACTTGAGGCTCTGTACCCAATAAAATGAGACTCTGTACAAATAACATGAGGCTCTGTACCCAATAACATGGGGTTCTGTACCCAATAACATGGTGCTCTGTGCCCAATAACATGGGGCTATATACCCAATAACACGGGGCTCTGTACCCAATAACATTGGGCTCTGTACCCAATAACATGAGGCTCGCAATCCCAATAACTTGGGGCTCTATACCCAATAACATGGGGCTCTGTGCCCAATAACATGGGGCTCTGTGCCCAATAATATGGGGCTCTGTACCCAATAACATGGGGCTCTGTACCCAATAACATGGTGTTCTGTACCCCTTAACATGGGTCTCTGTACCCAATAACATGGCATTCTGTATCTAATAACATGGGGTTCTGTACCCAATAGCACGGGCTCTGTACCCAATAACACGGGGCTCTGTACCCAATAACATGGGGCTCTGTACTCAATAACATGGGGCTCTGTAAACAGCAACATTGGGCTCTGTACCCAATAACATGGGGCTCTGTACCCAATAACATGGGGCTCCGTACCCAATAACATGGGGCTCTGTACCCAATAACATGGGTCTCTGTACACAATAACATGGGGCTCTGTACCCAATAACATGGTGTTCTGTACCCCTTAACATGGGTCTCTGTACCCAATAACATGGCATTCTGTATCTAATAACATGGGGTTCTGTACCCAATAACACGGGCTCTGTACCCAATAACATGGGGCTCTGTACCCAATAACATGGGGCTCTGTAAACAGCAACATTTGGCTCTGTACCCAATAACATGGGGCTCCGTACCCAATAACATGGGGCTCTGTGCCCAATAACATGGGTCTCTGTACCCAATTACACGGGGCTCTGTACCCAATAACATGGGTCTATGTACCCAATAACATGGGGCTCTGAACCCAATAACATGGGGCTCTGTGCTCAATAACATGGGGCTCTGTATCCAATAACATTGGGCTCTGTACCCAATAACATGGGGCTCTGTACCCTATAACATGGGGCTCTGTACCCAATAACACGGGGCACTGTAGCCAATAACATTGGGCTCTGTACGCAATAATATGGGGCTCTGTACCCACTAACATGGGGCTCTGTAGCCAATAATATCGGACTCCGTACCCAATAACATTGGGCTCTGTACCCAATAACATGGGGCACAGTACTCAATAATGGGGCTCCATACCCAATAACATTGGACTCCGTACCCATTAACATTGGGCTCCGTAACCAATAAAATGGTGCTCTCCACCCAAAAATATGGGGCTCTGTATCCAATAACATGGGGTTCTGCACGAATTAACATTGGGCTCTATACCCAATAACATGGGTCTCTGTACCCAATAACATGGGGCTCTGTACCCAATAACATGGGGCTCTGTACCCAATAACATTGTCTATGTGCCTAAGAACTTGGGGCTATGTACCCAATAACATGGGGCCCTGTACCCAACAACATCGGGCTCCGTACCCAAAATATTGGACTCCGTACCCAATAACATGGTGCTCCATACCCAATAACATGAGGCTACGTACCCAATTTACATTGGACTACATACCCATTAACATTGGGCTCCGTAACTAATAAAATGGTGCTCGCTACCCAATAACATTGGGCTCTGTACCCAATAACATGGGGTTCTGTGCCCAATAACATGGGGCTCTGTACCCAATTACATGGGGCTCTGTGCCCAATAACTTGGGGCTATATACCAAATAACATGGGGCTCTATACCCAATAACATGAGGCTCTGTACCCAATAACATAGGGCTCTGTAACCAATAACATAGGGTTCTGTATCCAATAACATGGGGTTCTGTACGAATTAACATTGGGCTCTGTACCCAATAACACGGAGCTCTGTACCCAATAACATGGGGCTCTGTACCCAATAACATGGGGCTCTGTACCCAATAACACGGGGTTCTATATCCAATAACATGGAGTTCTGTGCGCATTAACTTGGGCTCTGTACCCAATTACATGGGTCTCTGTACCCAATAACATGGGGCTCTGTACCCAATACCATTCGGCTATGTGCATAAGAACGTGGGGCTATGTACCCAATAACATGGGGCTCTGTACCCAATAACATCGGGCTCCGTCCCCAATAATATTGGGCACCATACCCAATAACATGGGGCACCGTACCCAATGACATGGGGCACCATACCCAATAAAATGGGGCTCCATACTCAATAACATTGGGCTCCGTAACCAATAAAATGGTGCTCTCTACCCAATAACATGGGGCTCTCTACCCAATAACATGCTGCCCTGTACCCAATAACATGGGGCTCTATACCCAATAACATGAGGCTCTGTACCCAATAACATAGGGTTCTGTATCCAATAACATGGGGTTCTGTACGAATTAACATTGGGCTCTGTACCCAATAACATGGGGCTCTGTACCCAATAACATGGGGCTCTGTACCCAATAACATAGGGTTCTGTATCCAATAACTTGGGGTTCTGTACGAATTAACATTGGGCTCTGTACCCAATAACATGGGGCTCTGTACCCAATAACATGGGGCTCTGTACCCAATAACATGGGGCTCTTTACCCAATAACATGGGGCTCTGTACCCAATATCATGAGGCTCTGTACCCAATAACATGGGGCTCTTTACCCAATAACTTGAGGCTCTGTACCCAATAAAATGAGACTCTGTACCCAATAACATAGGGTTCTGTATCCAATAACATGGGGTTCTGTACGAATTAACATTGGGCTCTGTACCCAATAACATGGGGCTCTGTACCCAATAACATGGGGCTCTGTACCCAATACCATTCGGCTATGTGCCTAAGAACGTGGGGCTATGTACCCAATAACATGGGGCTCTGTACCCAATAACATCGGGCTCCGTCCCCAATAATATTGGGCACCGTACCCAATAACATGGGGCACCGTACCCAATGACATGGGGCACCGTACCCAATGAAATGGGGCTCCATACTCAATAACATTGGGCTCCGTAACCAATAAAATGGTGCTCTCTACCCAATAACATGGGGCTCTCTACCCAATAACATGCTGCCCTGTACCCAATAACATGGGGCTCTATACCCAATAACATGAGGCTCTGTACCCAATAACATTGGGTTCTGTATCCAATAACATGGGGTTCTGTACGAATTAACATTGGGCTCTGTACCCAGTAACATGGGGCTCTGTACCCAATAACATGGGGCTCTGTACCCAATAACATGGGGCTCTTTACCCAATAACATGGGGCTCTGTACCCAATATCATGAGGCTCTGTACCCAATAACATGGGGCTCTTTACCCAATAACTTGAGGCTCTGTACCCAATAAAATGAGACTCTGTACCAACAACATGAGGCTCTGTACCCAATAACATGGGGTTCTGTACCCAATAACATGGTGCTCTGTGCCCAATAACATGGGGCTATATACCCAATAACACGGGGCTCTGTACCCAATAACATTGTGCTCTGTACCCAATAACATGAGGCTCGCAATCCCAATAACTTGGGGCTCTATACCCAATAACATGGGGCTCTGTGCCCAATAACATGGGGCTCTGTACCCAATAACATGGGGCTCTGTGCCCAATAATATGGGGCTCTGTACCCAATAACATGCGGCTCTGTACCCAATAACATGGTGTTCTGTACCCCTTAACATGGGTCTCTGTACCCAATAACATGGCATTCTGTATCTAATAACATGGGGTTCTGTACCCAATAACACGGGCTCTGTACCCAATAACACGGGGCTCTGTACCCAATAACATGGGGCTCTGTACTCAATAACATGGGGCTCTGTAAACAGCAACATTGGGCTCTGTACCCAATAACATGGGGCTCTGTACCCAATAACATGGGGCTCCGTACCCAATAACATGGGGCTCTGTACCCAATAACATGGGTCTCTGTACACAATAACATGGGGCTCTGTACCCAATAACATGGTGTTCTGTACCCCTTAACATGGGTCTCTGTACCCAATAACATGGCATTCTGTATCTAATAACATGGGGTTCTGTACCCAATAACACGGGCTCTGTACCCAATAACATGGGGCTCTGTACCCAATAACATGAGGCTCTGTAAACAGCAACATTTGGCTCTGTACCCAATAACATGGGGCTCTATACCCAATAACATGGAGCTCTGTACGCAATAACATGGGGCTCTGTACCCACTAACATGGGGCTCTGTACCCAATAACATGGGGCTCTGTACCCAATAACATGGGGCTCTGTACCCAAAAACACGGGGCACTGTACCCAATAACATGGGGTTCCCTATCAATTAACATGGGGCTCCATACCCAATAACATTGCACTCCATATCCATTAACATTGGGCTCTGTACCCAACAACATGGTGCTCTGTACCCAATAACATGGGGCTCTATACCCAATAACATGAGGCTCTGTACCCAATAACATTGGGTTCTGTATCCAATAACATGGGGTTCTGTACGAATTAACATTGGGCTCTGTACCCAATAACATGGGGCTATATACCCAATAACACGGGGCTCTGTACCCAATAACATTGTGCTCTGTACCCAATAACATGAGGCTCGCAATCCCAATAACTTGGGGCTCTATACCCAATAACATGGGGCTCTGTGCCCAATAACATGGGGCTCTGTACCCAATAACATGGGGCTCTGTGCCCAATAATATGGGGCTCTGTACCCAATAACATGCGGCTCTGTACCCAATAACATGGTGTTCTGTACCCCTTAACATGGGTCTCTGTACCCAATAACATGGCATTCTGTATCTAATAACATGGGGTTCTGTACCCAATAACACGGGCTCTGTACCCAATAACACGGGGCTCTGTACCCAATAACATGGGGCTCTGTACTCAATAACATGGGGCTCTGTAAACAGCAACATTGGGCTCTGTACCCAATAACATGGGGCTCTGTACCCAATAACATGGGGCTCCGTACCCAATAACATGGGGCTCTGTACCCAATAACATGGGGCTCTATACCCAATAACATGGAGCTCTGTACCCAATAACATGGGGCTCTGTACCCAATAACATGGGGCTCTGTACCCAATAACACGGGGCACTGTAACCAATAACATTGGGCTCTGTACGCAATAACATGGGGCTCTGTACCCACTAACATGGGGCTCTGTACCCAATAACATGGGGCTCTGTACCCAATAACATGGGGCTCTGTACCCAAAAACACGGGGCACTGTACCCAATAACATGGGGTTCCCTATCAATTAACATGGGGCTCCATACCCAATAACATTGCACTCCATATCCATTAACATTGGGCTCTGTACCCAACAACATGGTGCTCTGTGCCCAATAACATGGGGCTATATACCCAATAACACGGGGCTCTGTACCCAATAACATTGGGCTCTGTATCCAATAACATGAGGCTCGCAATCCCAATAACTTGGGGCTCTATACCCAATAACATGCGGCTCTGTGCCCAATAACATGGGGCTCTGTACCCAATAACATGGGGCTCTGTACCCAATAACATGGTGTTCTGTACCCCTTAACATGGGTCTCTGTACCCCTTAACATGGCATTCTGTATCTAATAACATGGGGTTCTGTACCCAATAACACGGGCTCTGTACCCAATAACACGGGGCTCTGTACCCAATAACATGGGGCTCTGTACTCAATAACATGGGGCTCTGTATCCAATAACATTGGGCTCTGTATCCAATAACATTGGGCTCTGTAACCAATAACATGGGGCTCTATACCCAATAACATGGGGCTCTGTACCCAATAATGCGGGGCTCTGTACCCAATAACATGGGGCTCTGTAGCCAATAATATCGGACTCCGTACCCAATAACATTGGGCTCTGTACCCAATAACATGGGGCACAGTACCCAATAACATGGGGCTCCATACCCAATAACATTGGACTCCGTACCCATTAACATTGGGCTCCGTAACCAATAAAATGGTGCTCTCTACCCAAAAATATGGGGCTCTGTATCCAATAACATGGGGTTCTGCACGAATTAACATTGGGCTCTATACCCAATAACATGGGTCTCTGTACCCAATAACATGGGGCTCTGTACCCAATAACATGGGGCTCTGTACCCAATAACATTGGGCTATGTGCCTAAGAACTTGGGGCTATGTACCCAATAACATGGGGCCCTGTACCCAACAACATCGGGCTCCGTACCCAAAATATTGAGCTCCGTACCCAATAACATGGTGCTCCATACCCAATAACATGAGGCTACGTACCCAATTTACATTGGACTACATACCCATTAACATTGGGCTCCGTAACTAATAAAATGGTGCTCGCTACCCAATAACATTGGGCTCTGTACCCAATAACATGGGGTTCTGTGCCCAATAACATGGGGCTCTGTACTCAATAACATGGGGCTCTGTGCCCAATAACATGGGGCTGTGTACCCAATAACATTGGGCTCTGTACCCAATAACATGGCGTTCTGTACCCATTAACATGGGGTTCTGTACCCATTAACATTGGGCTCTGTTCCCAATATCATGGGTCTCTGTATCGAATAACATGGAGCTCTGTATCCAATAACATGGGTTTCTTTACCCATTAACATTGGGCTCTGTTCCCAATAACATGGGGCTCTGTACCCAATAACATCGGGCTCCGTACCCAATAACATTGGGCTCTGTACCCAATAACATGGGGCACCGTACCCAATAACATGGGGCTCCATACCCAATAACATTGGGCTCCATAACCAATAAAATGGTCCTCTATACCCAATAACATACGGCCCTGTACCCAATAACATGGGGCTCTATACACAATAACATGAGGCTCTATGCCCAATAACATAGGGCTCTGTATCCAATAACATAGGGTTCTGTATCCAATAACAGGGGGTTCTGTATGAATTAACATGGGGCTCTGTACCCAATAACATGGGTCTCTGTACCCAATAACATGGGGCTCTGTACCAAATAACATTGGGCTATGTGCCTAAGAACTTGGGGCTATGTACCCAATAACATGGGGCTCTGTACCCAATAACATCGGGCTCCGTACCCAATAACGTGGGGCTCCGTACCCAATTTACATTGGACTCCATACCCATTAACATTGGGCTCCATAACCAATAAAATGGTGCTCTCTACCCAATAACATGCAGCTCTGTACCCAATAACATGGAGTTCTGTATCCAATAACATGGGGCTCACCACCCAATAACATGGGGCCCTGTACCCAATAACATGGGGCTCTGTACCCAATAACATGGTGCTCTGTGCCCAATAACTTGGGGCTATATACCCAATAACATAGGGCTCTGTGCCCAATAGCTTGGGGCTCTGTGCCCAATAACATGGGGCTCTGTACCCAATAACACGGGGCTCTGTGCCCAATAACACGGGGCTCTGTGCCCAATAACATGGGGCTCTGTATCCAATAACACGGGGCTCTGTACCCAATAACATGGAGCTCTATATCCAATAACACGGGGCTCTGTACCTAATAACATGGTGTTCAGTACCCAATAACATGGCGTTCTGTACCCAATAACATTGGGCTCTGTACCCAATAACATGGGTCTCTACCGAATATCATTGGGGCTCAGTACCCAATAACATGGCGTTCTGTATCCAATAACATTGGGCTCTGTACCCAATAACATGGGTCTCTGTATCGAATATCATTGGGGCTCTGTACCCAATAACATTGGGCTCTGTACCCAATAACATGGGGCTCTGTACCCAATAACATGGGGCTCTGTACCCAAATAACACGGGGCTCTGTACCCAATAACATTGGGCTCTGTATCCAATAACATGAGGCTCGCTACCCAATAACATGGGGCTCTGTACCCAATAACATTGGGCTCAGTACCCAATAACATGGGGCTCTGTACCCAATAACATGGGGCTCTGTGCCCAATAACATGGGGCTCTGTACCCAATAACATGGGGCTCTGTGCCCAATAACATGAGGCTCTGTTCCCAATATCATGGGGCTCTGTACCCAATAACATGGGGCTCTGTGCCCAATAACATGGGGCTCTGTACCCAATAACATGGTGTTCTGTACCCCATAAGATAGGTCTCTGTACCCAATAACATGGTGTTCTGTATCTAATAACATGGGTTTCTGCACCCAATAACACGGGGCTCTGTACCCAATAACACGGAGCTCTGTACCCAATAACATTGGGCTCTGTACCCAATAACATGGGGCTCTGTACCCAATAACACGGGGTTCTATATCCAATAACATGGAGTTCTGTGCGCATTGACATTGGGCTCTGTACCCAATTACATGGGTCTCTGTACCCAATAACATGGGTTGCTCTGTACCCAATAACATGGGGCTCTGTACCCAATACCATTCGGCTATGTGCCTAAGAACGTGGGGCTATGTCCCCAATAACATGGGGCTCTGTACCCAATAACATCGGGCTCCGTCTCCAATAATATTGGGCACCGTACCCAATAACATGGGGCACCGTACACAATGACATGGGGCACCGTACCCAATGACATGGGGCTCCATACTCAATAACATTGGGTTCCGTAACCAATAAAATAGTGCTCTGTAACCAATAACATAGGGTTCTGTATCCAATAACATGGGGTTCTGTACGAATTAACATTGTGGTCTGTACCCAATAACATGGGGCTCTGTACCCAATAACATGGGGCTCTGTACCCAATAACATGGGGCTCTTTACTCAATAACATGGGGTTCTGTACCCAATATCATGAGGCTCTGTACCCAATAACATGAGGCTCTTTACCCAATAACTTGAGGCTCTGTACCCAATAACATGAGACTCTGTATCCAATAACATGGGGTTCTGTACGAATTAACATTGGGGTCTGTACCCAATAACATGGGGTTCTGTACCCAATAACACGGGCTGTGTACCCAATAACACAGGGCTCTGTACCCAATAACATGGGGCTCTGTACTCAATAACATGGGGCTCTGTAAACAGCAACATTGGGCTCTGTACCCAATAACATGGGGCTCTGTACCCAATAACATGGGGCTCCGTACCCAATAACATGGAGCTCTGTACCCAATAACATGGGTCTCTGTACACAATAACATGGGGCTCTGTACCCAATAACATGGTGTTCTGTACCCCTTAACATGGGTCTCTGTACCCAATAACATGGCATTCTGTATCTAATAACATGGGGTTCTGTACCCAATAACACGGGCTCTGTACCCAATAACATGGGGCTCTGTACCCAATAACATGGGGCTCTGTAAACAGCAACATTTGGCTCTGTACCCAATAACATGGGGCTCTGTACCCAATAACATGGGGCTCTGTGCCCAATAACATGGGTCTCTGTACCCAATTACACGGGGCTCTGTACCCAAAAACATGGGTCTATGTACCCAATAACATGGGGCTCTATACCCAATAACATGGAGCTCTCTACCCAATAACATGGGGCTCTGTACCCAATAACATTGGGCTCAGTACCCAATAACATGGGGCTCCGTACCCAATAACATGGGGCTCTGTACCCAATAACATGGGGCTCTGTGCCCAATAACATGGGGCTCTGTACCCAATAACATGGGGCTCTGTACCCAATAACATGGTGTTCTGTACCCCATAACATGGGTCTCTGTACCTAATAACATGGCGTTCTGTATCTAATAACATGGGGTTCTGCACCCAATAACACGGGGCTCTGTACCCAATAACACGGAGCTCTGTACCCAATAACCTTGGGCTCTGTACCCAATAACATGGTGCTCTGTACCCAATAACATGGGGCTCTGTACCCAATACCATTCGGCTATGTGCCTAAGAACGTGGGGCTATGTACCCAATAACATGGGGCTCTGTACCCAATACTATTAAGCTCTGTACCCAATAACATGGGGCTCCGTACCCAATAACATGGGGCTCAATACCCAATAACATGGTGCTCTCTAAACAGTAACATTGGGCTCTGTACCCAATAACATGGGGCTCTTTACCCAATAACATGGGGCTCTGTAAACAGCAACATTGGGCTCTGTACCCAATAACATGGGGCTCCGTAACCAATAACATGGGGCTCTGTACCCAATAACATGGGTCTCTGTACCCAATTACCCGGGGCTCTGTACCCAATAACATGGGTCTATGTACCCAATAACATGGGGCTCTATACCCAATAACATAGAGCTCTGTACCCAATAACATGGGGCTCTGTACCCAATAACTTGGTGACTGTACCCAATAGCAATGGCCTTAGTGATTCTTCATAGTTACCCCTAGTTATATTTTAAGACCTGATCAGAATTAATGCTCCAATTATTCTTCATTGACATCAGTTTTTCGAGTAGTAAAATTGAAAAGATAATTAAATCATTAATATGGCACTAAAATAAAGGGCAATTGCAACATAAAATTGTTAAATATTCGGCAATCAATGAGGGCAAAGTACTGGTGGCATTTACAATTGACAGATAGGCCAGCGAATCTGTATGATGTACTAAAAATCTAACAGTTCCCTGTATATTTCAGAAAAATGTTCTGCCTGTTGAACCTTTAATAGTTCTTAACTTATTCCTGCTCCTTCCTAGTTCTACTTCCTCTCCCTCTCTTGTGATTTCTTCCTCAATTATTCAGACCCTTTAAATGTCACCTGAGGGGAAAAAAATTGTACACAATGTTTTTGTGGATCAATGGGAAAATTGACAGTACCACAGTCTGGAATCCTCATGTACGACAGCATCATCCTCCAGTCATTCTCCCCTCGACATGTCAGGTTCTGAATCTCTAAGGTGGCTAAGTTGTTTTCCTGCCATAACTGGATCCACACAATGCCACAAGAGCACAGGAATGGGTTTTCTGTTAAGATCCTGGAGGGAAAAACATTTAACATTTTACACCTACATTAGCATCACCCACCAATACAGTATTATTTATGTGATTAGTTTCTCTTCAGATAGCTTACTCAGTAATCTCAGTTTTCAAGTAGGGCCACTCACAACAAAATAAAGGATTTTAGCAAGCAGTTTCCCAGGAAGCTTAGCCTGGTTTAAGGTAGAAAATGTCAAATGGCTGAAGGAGTAAGTACTCTGCTATACTTTTTTCTAAATTATTATGTTTGGAACAAAATTTAACAGCAGAATTAAAGGCAACATTAATAAGGCAGTCAGTTTATGTTGTTGTTCCTTCTCAACTGCACTGAGTTGGATCCTCCACAGGCACTAAGGAAACAAAAAAGAAAAAAGGCTAGCAAATATTTGTGTACTTTAAAAAAAATAGAAGATTGAAATGCAATAGTCAACTTGTAAGGGCGGATTTTAACACCCAACGGGAGTAGTGCAGGCAGGGCATGCACTGGCCCCGTCAATCTTCTGCCGAATTATGGGAAGCACTGGCTCATTGGCAGGTGGGAGCGGGATGCCACTGACGGGTAGCCATAGGAATGGTCCCCAACACTCAAGTATGTGGTTGGGAGGGGGGCTGGGAAGCCAGCATGGTCAGAGAACGAGGTAGCCCAGGGCAAGGGATGCCCAGGTTTCTTGGTGGGATCTGGAAGAACACTCCTGAATAGACCTCGGATTAAAATTAAAGTCATATCCGATGACGTCATCGAACCCTGATCTGCATATGTAAAGAAAGACCCAGCTGCCTTCAGAAGAGTGTCCCTTTCTACTGCTCAAAAGCTCAGGTGAAGATTTCAACATGCGGAAAGGCAGTGGGATTGGTGTGGATACTGCAGCCATTTTAACTGTTCACATTTGGTTTCCGCCAAGTGGGCAGGATGAAAATTGGCCCTGTAGTTCCAGAAAATTATGTGAGGGTAACAGTTCTACTGAAAGATTCAGTTGGCAGTCTCATCCTTCAGTCAAGCTTTCTTTCCTCAATTACATCCCACAGTGAACCTGCATCTCCATTACTGCTTAATCCCTTAAGGTCGGGTCACAAATACACACAAATCACTCTTACTGTAAACAAATGCTGATTCATTTTAGTATCTATGTTGTTACTGGTAGAATTTGTTGTATGTGAGAAATGTACTGAGTGTAAAAATGCTTCATTGATTAGCTTTTAAATGGCATATACAGAAAATCAAATACTATTATTTTTATTAGATTATGGCCAGGCCTCACAAGGGTTCTGATTCGCCATGAACCATTGTAAAACCCACCTAGTTCAACTCAGTCATGGAACCTTTCACAGCCCAGCACAGGCACTGCTGCTGGAATATCAGATAGGATCAACAACAGCAAAAAAAATCTGTAATACTTTTAATTAGAAAGAAATGTAGTAAATCCCCATAATCTAATGTCAGTAATGGACTCAACTATGTTTACTTTAGCCTATCAGAGGCTGTTCAGATGCTAATCTCTGTTTAAAGGCAAACTAAATGGGTAAATGCTAAAACCCACAAGAAATATGTACTTTCTCATTTATTGTTAAGTGAACAAAATCTACAATGTAATCTGAATGGAGTCGAAGTTTGAGGAAGAGGTAAAACTTCCGGAATGAAAATAAGCAGAATGAGGTAATATACTTAACTAATATGAGTATTATAAATCACTCCAAAAGTATCTGTTCTCTTAAATTGGTATGCTTTTGGATTCTACTATATAAATAATTTTGCAGAATATAATCTATAACTAAATATTCATTTTCGTATCTATGTTGTTAACTGTTAAATTTGTTGTATGTGAGAAATGTACTGAGTGTAAAAATGCTTCATTGATTAGCTTTTAAATTGCATATATAGAAAATCAAATATTCACTGGAATTATGTTTATGTTACAATAAAAAATGTAACTGTAATCTCTGCAACAAAATGACAGAAAAGTATTAAAACTGCATTTAATCAAATGGGCTTCCTTTTATTTACATTCTTACAGTAATACAATGCTGTGTTATCAAATGAAAAAACGCTTATAGTATTTTTTAAACTGTAATTTAAATTAATTTTGCTCCAGAAAAACAGCAGCATAAAACTAAAATCATCATCCAGACATAACTCACTTCCTTTATTAGTTTGGTGTTTTCTAATCATAAGACAGTTTCTAAAATATAATGACTCACCTTCCAAAACTAGCTATTTTAAATGGATATTGTTGCATGTTTAAAATTGGCAACTACACATTTTTCTGTATACACAAGACAAATTAAGTTATTAGAAAATAATGGTATCAAACTTACAAGAAAATGTAAGAATATATTAAAGGAACTAAAATCATCAGTCTAATATTGCTAGCCTGTTTGCTTCGATACTCTCTGTGGGGCAAAGGTAAAGTAATGTTAAGGAAGCCAGGAATAGCCAGGTGTTCATTCTATTCATAACATCCTCAACATTATTTATCACTTACCCTCAGGAGTCATTCTCCTTCCTGTTATAATTTGAACAGAAAAATACGGGTCTCCATTGCAGAAATTTCCAATTAAAATACAGTAAGCTACTACATAGTAGAGCATAACTAGCTCTGGTGTCCCCCAAGGATCTATCCTTGGCCCCCTCCTATTTCTCATCTACATGCTGCCCCTTGGCAACATCATTCGAAAACACAGCATCAGTTTCCACATGTACACTGACGACACCCAACTCTACCTCACTACCTTTTCACTTGACCCCTCCTCGGTCTCTAAATTGTCAGACTGCTTGTCCAACATCCAGTTCTGGATGAGCAGAAATTTTCTCCAATTGAATATTGAGAAGACCGAAGCCATTCGGTCCCCACCACAAACTCCCTTTCCTAGCCACTGACTCCATCCCTCCCCCAACTTCTGTCTGAGGCTGAAACAGATAGTTTGCAACTTTGGTGTCATATTTGACCCTGAAATGAGCTTTTGACCACATATGCACAGCATAGTTCCACCTCCGTAACATCGCCCGTCTCCACCCTGGCCTGAGCTCATTCGCTGCTGAAGCCCTCATAGACTTGACTATTCCAATGCATTCCTGGCTGGCCTCCCACATTCTACCCAACGTAAACTAGAGGTGATCCAAAACTCAGCTGCCTGTGTCCTAACTCGCATCGTCCCGCTCATCACCCCTATGCTTGCTGACATACATTGGCTTCCTGTTAAGCAACGCCTCGATTTCAAAATTTTCAAAATTGTCATCCTTATTTTCAAATCCGTCCATGGCCTTGCCCCTCCCTATCTCTATATCTCCTCCAGGCCCACAACCTGGAGATGTCTACGCTCCTCTAATTCTGCCCGCTTGATCATCCCTGATTATAATCGGTCAACTATTGGTGTTCGTTCGTGCCATCTGTTTCCTAGGCTCTAAGCTCTGGAATTCCCTGCCTAAACCTCTCTGCCTCTCTACCTCTCTTTCCTCCTTCAAGATGCTCCATAAAACCTATCTCTTTGACCAAGCTTTTGTTCACCTGTGCTAATTTCTACTTATGTGGCTCAGTGTTCCATTTTTTTAATCTTATAGGGCCCAAAATTGATGCACTCACCGCCCACTGACGCCAACTGCCATCCACTGCCGCTGACGTTCCTCCTCGGATTCCGCCCAGTGCCAGTTTCAATCTGGTCTGGAGCGGGCGCGAGGGGAGAACCGTCGGGAACTGCCCGCTGACGCCAGCGGACGGCCGAGTGGCGTAAGTGGACTCCCGCCCACCGAGATGCCAGATTGGTGTGGATGGGAGTCGTTGGGAGTTGGCGCCAGAATGGGGGTGGACCACTGCGAGGAGGCTGGTCTGTCCCCAAAGGTAGGTATGACGAACTGAAAAAAAAGGTGAGTAAACATTTTTTTTTTTTTTCTTTACAGGGACTTACTTAAATGGGGTCCCCTGAAGTTGTTCCGATATTTTTTTTAATGCTTTTTCTTTGCAGTTCTTCAACCCTCCGTGGGCCCGACTCCATCCGCGGCGGCACTTGGGCGGCAAGCGCCTTTGCCGCCGAGATTGGGAGCTTCCATTGGTTGCCGCCCAGATTGGCAGCATAAGTCCCTCATTTGTCACCTGCTGCTCTTTGAAGGACCTTTTTGATGAAAACCCTGGCTAAAGTACCGTCAGGTATTTCAGCGGCCATCAGCAGTCCTTTGGACAGGCGGGCGAGGGCCTTTACCAAATTCGGGCCCATAATAATCCTGTGAAGTGCCTTGGAACATTTCACTATGTTAACGGTGCTATATAAATACAAGTTGTTGTTGTTGATTATAGCCTACATTTAATACAAACGCTCAGATGTTAAACTGCTACATGAGTACCTAATGAGTTTGAAAAATTGCTCTGTCCACTGTTCCGAATGGAAGCATTAACCTTTCAGAACAAACCAAATACTGAAATACTGAACACATTAATTTCACATCAATCTTTAAAATTTCCTTATGGTAATAAGCACAATGCATAATTTCTAGGCTATTGTCATTAAAACAATAAATATATATATATTCAATTTAGTAAATAATTTCATGCTGTCACAGTATTAAGAGCTTAGATATGATTTTAGTACATTGGAAACCTCTTCATTAATTTTATTCTAAATGTTTATGAAACACCACTTACAAGTGTGTCAGTTCCAGGTATCGAAAGGGCTTCCAGGACAAGCTTGAAAACCTGTTATTGGCAAGGTTTCTGGAATAGAAATAAAAATACTGTGTGAGAGTTAGTTATAATACAGAGGCATACTGAAAAAATCAGGCTCGAAACTACTGTTGCCAATATTATCTAACTAATAAACATGTTCAAATGGCATCTATCTGTCCACTGTTTTAATGCACGAGTTAGTCCATTAGTTTTATTTTAAAAGTTAATGGGGCCGAAATTCAGGGTTTCAATTAAAGATCGAATGGCCACCACTTTGGTGTCAACTGGCCAACCCGACCTAAATTCAGGTCAGGGATTTTTCGCCCTGGATCCCATCCCGCCCAAGTGGTTGCATCGGCAATTTTAATCAATAAAAATACTTACCTCCTGATATTCAGCTGAACTTGTCGATCTCCTGCCGTTCGGTGCCCCCGGCAGGTTTTTCTGCCGGTGCACCATCTCCGCACTGAGTACGGCCCGGCACCACTGTCGCCCTTAAAGGGGAGGGACCACTGCCACAGCCGCAATGGAAACATTTTTGCCAGCTGACTTGTCAATCGGTTGGCAAAATACTGCTCCTGGGTTCAGCCAGGCTGCCAGCAGGCAGCCTGGCACACCCTCTTTGTTGCCAGGCCACTGGCCCAGCCGAAATCTTCCCTAGTGGCCCTGTGGCCAAAGATAAAAAATGATAGAATCTCTCCCGTTTAACGGAGGGCAGAGAGCGTGGTGACGCATACGTGCTGTGACGTCACCACGATTCCACCGCAGATTGGCAGCGGCGGAGTCCTCATTCGACCCATTTTCAGCCAATCAGCCTGGCTTTCAGTCTAAGGCCCACCCCCATTATGAGTCTTTTCCTGTGGGACTTTGAAAAAATGTCAAAGTCCTGAAAATGGCTCTACCTACCATACCAAGGACTCCAGCAGTAAGCACCACTCTAAAAATCATAGGTGCGCCAGCTTTCTTGCGCACCTGAATTTCAGCCCCAACAGTTCTGTTACAATAATGGACAGAAAATGTCCTGTAGCATGTTCAAAGTAAACCCAATAATACTGGCAAGTCTTTTCTAGGCTAGTATAAGCTCTGAAAAAGGAATTATCCACAATGTAATCTTTTAGAGTGTTATTGTATACAGTGCAACCTGATTGTGATTTTAAACACAGTATAACCTGTGAGAATTGTAACATTTGAGTGGTTTTATGCACAACATAATTTGAGAGTGTGCTGTACATGATACATGCTGTGAGAGAGATATAAATATAGGCTCTGAATTGCGATCGGTATGATGGCAACCGGTTAGAGTATGCCATCATACCGCCTTTGAAACTGACTGCAACTTCGAGATTTGGTGCGTGCGGGAATCCCAAAGTTGTGGTCTGTCAATGACAGCTCTGAAACTAACTGGGCAGTGAGAGCCAGTGAGAGCCTTTGAGAGCTGTGAGAGCCTATGAGAGCAGTGAGATCAATGAGAACCTGCGAGAGCAGCGAGAGCCTGTGAGAGTCTGTGAGAGTAATGACAGCCTATGAGAGGAGTGAGCATGTGTGAGGGTCCGTGAGAGGAGTGAGAACCAGTGAGAACAGTAGTAACCGATGGTTACAGTGGGGGAGTGGGTCCCGCCGCTACGTAGAAATTCCTGGCCACTGTGGCTTGTAAGAGCAATTTTATATAGTGCAACCTGTGGAACTGGTGTTATGCTCAGTATAATCTCTAAATCTATTTTTATATATAATTTTGATGGCCCGGATTTTGCGGTAAAAATAACGGTGAGGTTATTAGCGTCACTGTTATTAAAGATTAAATCGGACAGCAACTTCTGGCAACCCTGCATGCTCAATTAACGGCGGAAATCAAAAAGTTTCTGTCCAAGTTGCCCTACTCCTCCAAAAACTTTGCTATAACAGTATCTCGCCAGGATACCGGGAGTAACGGCATTCACATATATGGAAGGGCATAAATTTGTGGTACTTACGTGACAGATATACAGTAAACACGCCAGAAAAAGCTAGAGCTTCTGCGGTCAAGTGTAAGTGAATTTTTCACTGCTCTCACAGGTCTTAATTATTGCCAACCAACCTCACTGCCACTGAAAATTAACTATTACTAGTGTAGAGTCTCATTCCTTCAGATTTAAATTATTGTTGAAGGTTTAAAAAAAATTAAATCATAATTTTACTTTACTTTTTCTTTCCGTCTCTTTTATCTCTCTCTTAATCACATCTTTTCCTCTATCTTTCACTTTCTATGCATGATTTTGCATTGAATCAAATATTCTTCCTGGTTTAGACTCTGAAAGGATCCTTCAGTCTGATTGGTTAAGGAGACACACCATTGCTTGCCCTCTTCATACCGTCCTGGATCCCCTGTAGAGGCCGCCGCGCTGAAACGGATTTTTAATCACCACAAGTTGATGGGCAAGTGTAATTAACAGTTAGCACTGTTCGTTAACCACTGACTGCAAAATCTGGGCCATTATAACTATAAACCCTTCCACATTGCAAAATTATGCTTTATGCAGTGACTACGCTTGAAAAAGTAATTCCTTGGCTGGGATTTTGCACACCTCGGTGGGTCAGTGGCGGGTCCCAGCCCCGCTGTTGGCTCCATCCCATTTTGTGAAATTAATTTCCCTTGATGGGCTTGTTAAGCCCGCCCAGCGCGTTTCCCGGCCAATTAGAGGAAGCGGATCTGGTGATGTCATTTGATGACGTGTCATCACCTAGTTTCCTTAAAGGGACCATGGCCAACTTTACTTTGACATTTGTGTCAGTGTTCTACAGCACTGAGGTGCTGCAAACACTAACAATGACTGCACAGAGGCAGAGGGCTGCGCCCATGCTCTCCCATGACGCCCTTCATAAGCTTATGGAGGGAGTCGCAGCATGCAAGGAGGTCCTCTTCCCTTCCCATGGGCGGAAGAGACCTCCCCAGGAGATCAACACAGCCTGGTTGCACATTGCAGAGGAGAGTACAAGCAGGGATGTTGTCAGGAGGACCTGGGTGCAGTGTCGCAAATGATTCAATGATCTCAGTAAATCACGAAACGTTAGTACAAAGCCACACTCAACCTCATCCTGCTGTGCCTCTCATCACAACCCCATCACCCTGCCTTCCCTATCCTACTCCTGCACATCCTTACTCACACCAACTTACCTTGGACCTCCACCCATCCCTCTCTCTCTATCTATATTTTCACATCCCCAACTCACCAGCCACCCCTCACTCACACTCACCCTCATCCTAGTGCAATCATACCAACTAACAACACACAGGGGTAGCCACTTAGGCATTTTATCTAATGTTCATGTAAAGTTTCTGTTAATGTGGTGTCAAGCATTGAAACCTTTATTTTCAACACTTTGCGTTTTGGACACATTTGTGTACACCTTTGGAAGTAGCTTAGTGAGTTGCAGTGAATGGTGAGACATAACACTGCCCCCACAATGGTGATGACTGTGAAAGGAATGGCTTGAGCATTGTAGGTATGCTTTATGGTATTGGTGTGGTGTGGTGCCAACCTGGCGCATCATGTGGCAGCCAGGGTGTACAGCATCAAGTGAAGTAAATCTGACCATGGTGAGTCCATCCCTGGCCTCCCAGGCAGTAATGTGGTCGGGTGCTGACGCTGGTGTGTCCTGTGCAGCATTAGGTAATTGCAAAGAAGGATGGTGTTGTTGGTGTTGCTGGTGTGCCTGATGCTTCTGGGGGGTTGATTGTGGTGGAATTCTGAGGACCAAGGTGAGAGAGTATAAAGGGAACCCATGTTGATAGAAGTTGATGAAGTTGAGATGACAGAAGCATTCTGTCAATGGTGAGAAAGGTTGTTCCAATGAGGTGACACTGGATTCAAACACTTGCAACCTGCATAAATCTCAATCTGTGTTTCAAATGCAGTAAACAACAGCTTCTGAGCTTAGAAAGTGACCAGCTGTGAGGTGGGAGCTGTCAAGTAATCAGCTGATTCAAGAGCCATTCATCTCCCGCCTCAGCCTAATGGATGTGATCCCCGAGCAGTGAGGACCCCATCGGCGAGCATATAAAGTCAAAAGGTAAGCTAAAATGTATTCTTAATGATGGTCTAAATAAGGTCATAATGACCATAATGACTGCTACAAGACCCGATACTTGGAAAGGCACGTGACGATGGGTTGACAGCAGAGTCCCAACCCGTTGTGATAAAAAAAACATTTTCCCACCCGACCCGCCACCGATCCCACCCGCTGACCCCTCACAAAATTCTGGCTATTATCTGTGAAGTCCTTTGGAACATTCTGATGATTTGAAAGGCCCGATATAAATGTGCAGATTTTATTTCTTCATAACCTGTGAGAGCATTTTTATACATGGTATATATAACCTGTGAGAATAATGTTGTACAGTGTAAAACTGTGTAAAGTAGTACAACCTGCGAGCTAGTGTTGCAATGTAACCTATAAGAGCAGTGTTACATATAGGGTAACATGTAAAAGCAGGTGAAATACAGTATAATCTCTCCAAATGCTGGTAACCCTGCTCCATATTAGACTCACTCCAGCATCTCACACCTACTGAGACAATGTGCAGTAAAGGATTCCTTTCAGAGCTCTTTTGTGCATTTAAAATTATATTGTGATTGTAATTTTTTAAGAATATCATCACACTGTAAAAATATATTAAAAGTGCTGTGACTTAGCTGTCTGCATTCTAAGGAATAAAGCACTCGAGGTAAACTGGTAAAGTGTCCCATGAAAGTCATCCTGCAGCTGATTTACGGAAAGGGGGGTTTGAATTAATGATCAGTAGGATTATGCATCCTCAGAAAATGGCTTTCTTCTTTAGGTTCAGAGGCAGAGGTACGAAAGTGTGACCAACTTTGTGTAGTGGCTTCTTTTACTGCTCATAGTCTGTCTAGCCAACAAACCAGCTAAATAGGTCTTGGATGTTCAAATTGTAGTGGTACCCTGTTTCTGAACATTATTTTAAAAATACTATACCAACATAGTGTTAGGTATAAGAATAAGAAATAGTAAAACTGCTGGAAATGCATAACAAGTGAATCCGCCTCTAAAAAAAATGATGGATAAATGCTTATTGGAGGGGTGAGGAAACCTTCATCAAACTGCCATGGTCAAGCTGAAGAAACCCATTAAAAGGACTTAACCAAATGAAGAAAGGAGGAGAGAACATGAGAGTTCAAATATGCTCACTACGGTGACAAAAGAGGTTAAAAAATCACCGTCATTAATTGTCTTGGAGAGTTTCCCAATCATATGTGGTAACAACGGCAGAAGATCCATGGAAATGTCATTGAAATGGTGTAAAGGCTAAACAATCTGGAGAACCCCTGTGGAAATACTACCCCCACATCTTGTAGACATCAGGTAAGAATTAGATAAGGGTCATCAATCAAATAGCTTGAGAACAGTCATGAATAATGACCACTTGGTCAAGGTCTTGCAACTATATTCCATTGAGGAGTCAATATCATCATGGATGGGGTTGGAGGGGAAGCTCAAAAGTTGACAGAGAAAAATTGGCAAGTAAAAGAAAAAATGTATGACTTACATGTACTGAAGTCGAGGGTTATTGAGAAATCCTTGTCTTGAAATAAATGTCAATCCACAATTAACCAAAGTTCTAAAAAATGAAGAAGAAGAGTTCAATAAATTAATGCTTCACTGGATAAATAACGAGGTCAAACGTCCAGGTAATGCAATAATTTAATCTATTTGAAATGCTCACAGATTTCTCAGTCCAGTGTAAGGTTCCATGTCATGTTCATTGATGCCCGACAGGTTGGGTTGGTTTGCAATGTAGCTGTTGAACAAGAAATAACCCAAGATTACTAATTGACCCAAATACTCTATCAGAGGGCTTTATCAGTTGGATTGAAACTTGCTTTTGTTTGGTCACTGTGACTCAATTTTACTCAAAACAATTTAGGACAAAACATGACAGTTTTTTTGATTTATAAGAAACATTTTTATGGTAAAAACGTGGTGAGAGATGATATTTTAAGTGAAATACTAAAATAAACTTTTTTTCAGGAATTGCTTCACACTAACTAAATATACAGTGCAAATGTATTATAATACAACAGGGAATTAGTAGCAGAGACTAATTTAATAAATCATGCTGGTAACCATTTGTGTTGCTGGGCTTGTCCTTGTGCCAAACAGTACTGTAGAAATGAACCTTGATTTTCTGATGCCTGCCATTGGTTTGTACCTCATTGACAGCAGGTGCAATTTTGGAAAAGAGGGCGATGATATCGGGCTGGAAATTGCAGTTGGAGACTCCCCGCGGGCAAATGCTTCCAATACGCAAGAAAGATGTGCATCTACCTGGTGCCTCCAGATCTTTGGACTCTTACAGTCCTGGGCCTGCAGGCGTACATCTGTGTAAAGGCCCACGACTCCCAGAGCGCATGTGGTTCGTAAGTGTCCCTGGAATTACATGGGCTGGCCCAGTCAATCACAAAGGGTGATTCCCATTATGCTTATGGGGATTCCATTTACGCACTTAAGCCCCATAAGCATAATAGGAATCCCCTAAAAATACAATTCCACACCACTTAAATAAAAATAAATCATCACATATTAAAAATTAATTTAAAACAAAAATGTTATTTTTTGAAAAATAAACTTAAACATTTTTAAAGGGGCCAGAAATAACTTCACCTAATTTTAAAGGTTTTTGAGTGTTGAAATGATTTTAAACATTTTATTTTAATATTTATTTAAACCCTTACTCTGGTAAAAAGCCTTACACCTACTTTTTCCAGGCATAAGAGCTTCGTGGACTGGGCAGTAGTTGGGCAAATAGCTGAAACTTGACAGATCGTAAGTTCTGGGTTTTCATGCATGCGCATTGTGATATATTCACAGAGCACAAGCACACACAGCTTCCTACATGGCAGGCAGCTCTCTCTCGGAAGCCTCCGGAATCTGCCTGGTTTTGTTTAATTATTAACTCTGCAGTTGCAGTACACAATACGTCCACATCCACAGTGTGGAGCTACAACCATTACAAGCTTACAGACATTACACTTCTCCCTCCTTAATGAAGAAGTTATTATAACAAACATCATTCTTACTTTCATGTTTATACATAACACAGGATATAAACTTATTTTTTTCCATATTTACAAATTTAACTTGACCACTTGTTTTCTGTTTCAAAGAGGATATACTGGCTTTGGAGGGGGTACAGAGATGATTCACTAGGCTGATTCCAGAGATGAGGAGGTTACCTTATGATGATAGACTGAGTAGACTGGGTTTTTACTCGTTGGAGTTCAGAAGGATGAGGGGTGATCTTATAGAAACATTTAAAATAATGAAAGGGATAGACAAGATAGAGGTAGAGAGGTTGTTTCCACTGGCAGGGGAGACTAGAACTAGGGGGCACAGCCTCAAAATACGGGGGAGCCAATTTAAAACCGAGTTGAGAAGGAATTTCTTCTCCCAGAGGGTTATGAATCTGTGGAATTCTCTGCCCAAGGAAGCAGTTGAGGCTAGCTCATTGAATGTATTCAAGTCACAGATAGATAGATTTTTAACCAATAAGGGAATTAAGGGTTATGGGGAGCGGGCGGGTAAGTGGAGCTGAGTCCACGGCCAGATCAGCCATGATCTTGTTGAATGGCGGAGCAGGCTCGAGGGGCTAGATGGCCTACTCCTGTTCCTAATTCTAATGTTCTATGTTCTTATGTAGGATACCTTCACTCTCGAACAGAACCTTTCAAACATGATGTCGAATCTACTCTCATTCGAGGCTCATCCTGAGGAACGTTTTCCTCCATGAAATTTCCTTGATTTTCATTTGAACTCACTCTAACTTCAGGCTCTTTGTTTTCCTGACTCGGACTCAGACTTTCATTCTGACTCTCTCCTGGATTTGTTTCCAGTACATTTGATTTAGGATTTGCTACTGGTGTATCAAAACTATCTCATGAGTCAGAATAATTGAATCATTCCCACCTTCAACTCCTTCCATGTCTGTAGGTAAAATATGATCAATATGAACAAACCTAACTTGTCCATTATCAAACATCTTTACCAAATATGTGCGAGGACCACATATCTTCATCATTCTTCCTGGTAACCACTTTAACCATTTATGGTGATGGTTCTTCATTCTCGCCTTCTGGTTTAATTTCACACTTCTCTCGTTTACTCTACCTCTATCATGATTCTCTTTTTGTCTTAATTGTGTCTCTTCTATGGACTGTGCCAAATTTGGCTTCAACAACGAGAATCTGGTTCGTGGCTGTCATTTGAGAAACAATGACAACTGTTGTTTCCTTGGATTTGGATCTAACATTTGTTTTATGAGGGCACGTTTTACAATTTGTACAGTGTGCTCTGCTGCACCATTTGAAGCAGCATGGTATGGTGGAACCTTGGTATGTTTCACACCATTTTTGCTCGTGAATTGTGCAAATTCTTTTGAACGAAATTGTGGTCCATTATCCGATACAATTTCTTCAGGGAGGCCAAATAAAGAAAATAATTTTCGCAAAATGTCCAATGTTTTACTTGTTGTTATTTTCCACATTGGAAACACCTCAACCCACTTCGAATGGCTATCAATCACAATGAACAATTCAAGGTCTCAACAAGGTCTCCTAATAATTTGGACCTGAATTTATTTGGTATAACCACTTTTGCACCCCACGATACAATCTTTATCAACTGATAATTCATTCCTACGAATGAAGAATGGATGTGTATCTTTGTCTGTTACCTGGTTTGGCCATCCATTTGCAATATACTCATACACCTTTGACATTACTGGGTCACGTTTGGTTGCTCTACCAATCTCTTCAGCTGTGACTGGCAGTTCATCAATGTATGAAAAATAAAACACTTCTTCCCTATCGGGTGTAACTTTTGATGGGGAGGGCAATCTAGACATTGCATCAGCATTACTGTGATCAGCTGATCATCTGTATTCAATATCATATGTATATGCCGACAAAATCAAAGCCCATCTCTGCATTCGGGCTGCAGCTAATATTGGAACTGGGGACTTTGGATGGAGAGTTGCTGTTAGGGGCTTATGGTCCGTAACGATGGTAAACTTATGACTATACAAGTATTTGTGAAACTTCTTGACCCCAAAAATTAATGCCAAAGCTTCCCTTTCAATTTGCGCATAATTACTCTCACTGGCACTGAGAGTGTGTGAAGCAAAAGCAATTGGTCTCTCCTCCCCACTACGTGATATATGAGAGAACAATGCCCCATCTCCATACGGAGAGGCATCACATGCTAGCTTAATCTCCTTAGATATGTCATAGTGAACTAACATGGTGCTCGCTACCAAGTTGCTTTTACACTCCTTGAATGCTGTATCGCATTCTCTTGACCACTTCCAATGGACCTGTTTTTTCAAAAGTTCATTCAGTGGATGTAATACTGTAGCCAAATTTGATAGGAACTTCCCATAATAGTTCAAAAGACGCAAGAATGAACGAAGTTCAGTGACATTCCTGGGAGTGGGTGCATTTCTAATTGCATCCAATTTTTCCATGGTTGGATTTAAACCATCTTTGTCTACTCTGTACCCTAAGTACTCCACTGAGTTTTTAAATAACTCACACTTACGAGCAGACACTCGTACTCTGTGCTTTTCTAGCCATTTGAGGACTTCATTCAATATGTTATTATGAATTTGCCTATTTGGTGCTGAAATTAGTATGTCTTCCAAATAACATACTACTCCTTCAATACCTTGCAAAATCTGGTTCATCACCCCTTGGAATATGGCAGGGGTGGAAGACATTCCAAACGGTAGCCTATTAAATTGATATAGGCCTAGATGAGTATTTATAGTCAAACATGACTTGGACTCCTCATCTAGTTCAAGCTATAAGTAGGCATTCGTAAGATCCAGTTTTGAGAAGATCTGACCACCTGTCAGTGTTGTGAACAAATCTTCTATATTCGGCAATGTATTGGGGACATTACCCTCTGGAACCTGGTTTACGATTACTTTATAATCACCACACAATATTACCTTACCATCAGACTTAGGGTGTAGCCCAATTACATCGATCTATCTTACAAATAATGTTCTCAGTCTCTAGTCTTTTGAGTTCTTGCTCAACTTTCTCCTTGAGTGCATATGGTACGGAACGTGGCTTGTAGTATCCCGATCTAGCGTCCTTCTGTACCCTGACACTTGCCTTGAAGCCTTGGATTGGACTGCCCGATTCGCAGAACACCTTCGGATATTTCTTGATAACCTCATCCGTTGATGAAAATCTCGCTTCCACACAGAAAATCTTACTCCAATCCAGCTTCAGTGAGCTCAACCAATTTCTTCCTAGTAAGGCAGACTTGTCTCCTTTCACTATTATTAGAGGCTAATTCTGAAATTGATCTTTATATTTCACTGGTACGGTGATATGACCTACCACAGGAATTTTCTCTCCCGAGTAGCCTCGCAGCTTGGATTTTTCCGTTGGAAATCACGCAATTTGTTGAGGTACAGCGACTCCGGTACTACACTCACGGATGCACCCGTGTCAATTTCCATTGGTATCTTGAATCCCGCAACATCTATGTGAATTTTGATGCTTTACGAATCGCTGTCCGTTAACCTCGTGCTCCTGATGACGTGTAACTCTAACATCTCCTCGTCCTGTTGTTGTTCTTCCATGTTATGTAGTCTCTTGGGATTTCTACTCATAGCTTTGAACGCTGGACTCATAGCTTTAAAAGCTGGTTTACCCTTCAGTCGACATGCATCTGAAACACTCTGCCTTCACGTGTGGACAACTTTGAGCAATGTGTTGTCCCAGGCACCTATAGCACGACTTCGACACTCTGTTAGAATTTCCAGTTTCTGAGACTTCGGGCCCCCAAAGTCTTTTACTTTGAACCTGCAGGTGATTTACCTCGGTTGACTGATGACCGTAATCATTATTTAATTCTCGGGAATATTGTTCGGCCATGCCCATCGACCTCGCTGTCTGACAAGCAATCTCAAAAGTCAAGTCATCCGTCGTCAATAACTTCTTTCTGATCGCATCATTTTTCACCCCACAAACAAAACGATCCCGTAATGCTCGGTTTTGAAAGTTTCCAAAATTACAGTGCATCGATAGCTTTTTTAATGCTATGATGTAATCACTGATACTTTGATCAGCCTTTTGATTCTGAATCCTAAAACGATAGCTTTCAGCAATTTCTAACGGTTTGGGGTTATAGTGTTGCTCCAGCTTCGTTAAAATCCCTTTAAACATTGTGTCCTTTGGCTCGTCAGGCACAAGCAGATTTACCAGAGTTTCATACAATGCCGGACCCACCTCCAATAAGAAGATCACTTTCTTACGTTCCAACACAGCCCGGTTCTGGACTGCATTGTCTGGAACTTCGATAATGTTATTTGCAATGAAATACATTTCTAGCCGATCCACATATGCTTTAAAACATTCCCGGTCATGTCTGTATTCCCTCAAATGTCCGATTACAACTGCTATTTTAATCTCTAGCTGTTCACACCCTGTGCTGTATTTTACCTCGGATTTTGTAGCTTTTTTCCAAAAACAGAAACTTCCAAAGTCTCTCTGTCTGCTGGCTAAATCCTTCCCCAACAAAATTTAAGCTTTAAATCATCCGAAAAATCCCATCTCATCGCCAAATGTGATATGTTCACAGAGCACAAGCACACACAGCTTCCTACATGGTTCTGTTTAATTATTAAGTCTGCAGTTGCAGTACACAATATGTCCACATCCACAGTGTGGCGCTACAACCATTACAAGCTTACAGACATTGCACGCACTACATGCGGAAACCCGGAACTTAAGGGGCATTTTCGACTGCGTACGCTGTGCATACGTGCTCATAGGCCCTGAAAAATCTGCACCATTATTTTTATGGAGTGAAAGAATGCGAGTGTTTTTTTTTAAGTTATCTGTCAGGCCTGAAGTTGGTACTATTTCTACAGCTCTGTTCTCCATGAAAAACATGAGAAATCACCTGGAGCTCTCAAATTCCACTGAATGTTCAAATGTTCTGATGTTGATGTCCAGCTGTAGGTTTCCCCCTGAAACAGCAACACCCAGCAGTCATCAATAGCTGACACTGAGGTTAACAGAGAGTTTGAATGTTCGGTGGCCAAACAGAATTGCCATTCCAGAATTTTTTTCAATCAAAGATAAAACTACCTCCTTTTTGTATTTTCCCCCCAACCCTAAAAGAAACAGGTTAATGCCTCCATTAAAATAGCAGCCAAGGAATTATATATGAGCATGTTAAGCATTCCTCTGATAATGTTCAAAGAGCACAATTTCAAACATTGGTCTTCCATAGCCATATACTAGCTGCTATTTTTTTAACTCTTCATAAACCAACATCCAATTAATATGGCAACAAGCCTTTGGAAATTAGCTCAAAATTAAAAATGAAAATCACATGAATGAGGTTTTCAGCAAGATTCGACTGAAACAAGTGGGAATTAAAGTGGTGGGGAGATTCACATAATATCAAATACATGAGTCAATGAATAAAAATATAAAGGATATCGAATTACTGGAGAGTGATGTTGACGTCTCAAATATGCTGCATTTTACCGACAATGTACCTTATAATGCGACTCCCATTGTCTTTATTTCTCTCAACTGTGTTAGACTATAGAACACAAGAAATGGGAATCGGGCGGGAAAGTGGAATTGAGGTCGAATATCAGCCATGATCTTATTGAATGGCAGAGCAGGCTGAAGGGGCTGTATGGCCTACTCCTGTTCCTAATTATTATGTTCTTATGCAAAAGACTGACATTTCTCAGCTCAAACTCTGGGCCTACTTTTGATTTTGGCTGATAGTGTAAACAGGGTGATATCGATTCAGTCATCCGTGATACATCTCTCCCAATTCTTATTTCCAGAATCAATATGCCCAATTTACATGATCAACGAAAGACCAAAATTACCCCCAGCAAGTTATTGCCGCATGCTAACATGAAGGAAGTGCAGGATGATGTGCCAAACCATTTGCATCATGCGACCTCACCCCCTGACTGCACTATCATTGCTCTTGGGATGACAGCATGCTCCCTTCAGTTGTGAAACATGGATCAGAAATCTTTGACGTTGTCAGAATGCAATGCAGTTCTGTATTGTCTGGTGTTCTTCACAGCATTTATTAAATCTGCAGGCTTAAGAATGAGTAAATCAAACGCTCCCAGACATCACTTGCCAAAAGGGTCCTAATACACGCACAGGACCCCTATTTAAATATTTTAATGTTCATTTTAAGTGGCCACCCAGAACGCCTAAGGAGCACCTTAGCCAACATCGTGCATTTTGTGTGCACTTCTGGCGCAGGACATCCGATCGCAAAATTAATTAGTGGCATGCCAATTTTGTGCCTGAAAACTAGGCACAATATAAACTAATTTCCAGCCCAGGAATTTCACAATAATGTTCAAGTAGAAACATTTATACTTCCATTAATCTAAAAATTCAAATAAAGAAAATGGAAAGAGAAAACAATCTTGAAGACAAAAACTCTAAAGCAAAAAGTTCAAATGTGCTCGTCTATCAGTAATTTTCCTACAATTCACTGCAATACCTTGATAAATAGTTATAAGCTCAGCTAATCAGTTTTCACTGGTCGAATTGCAGAACTGACTAGCTCTGGAAGAACATCCGCTGTTTCTGTGTTCTATCCCACCTGTGACAGAGACTGTAATTCCTGGATTGGACTGTACAGTCACCTGAGAACTCACTTTTAGAGTGGAAGCAAGTCTTTGAAACATAGAAACATAGAAACATAGAAATTAGGTGCAGGAGCAGGCCATTCGGCCCTTCGAGCCTGCACCACCATTCAATAAGATCATGGCTGATCATTCAACCTCAGTACTCCTTTCCTGCTTTCTCTCCATACCCTTTGATCCCTTTGGCCGTAAGGGCCATATCTAACTCCCTTTTGAATATATCTAACGAACTGGCCTCAACAACTTTCTGCGGTAGAGAATTCCACAGGTTAACCATGCTCGATTTCAAGGGACTGCCTATGATGATGATGTTTTATCAAGTGATCTAAAGTGCTTTCTTTTGAAAGAAGAAGTGGCCTACAAAAAAAATCCATAGAAATTTCAAGGAAGTTTGAACACCCTGAACAGCCCTGCTCCCCACCTATGCCACTGAGAGAGACACACAGCAACACAAAGACAACTGAGATGGGTGAGAGAGAGATCATCATCCCCACTTTACTGTGTACAATGCCATGGCAGATCCATTAGTAGGCATTCTGTGAATCAGTAGCCATGACGGAAATCAAGAATCAAAGAAAAACCCCACCATACATCTTCAGAATAGTTTTTGCCTTTCTGAAAGATATATGATTGAATATTTTTTATTAACATTAAAGGAGAGATTGCATGTCACAGAAGGGTAGAAAACTATCATTTCATCTTTAGGGTTTGATTTTAAATGTACTCTTGATTGATAATCAGAGTAATCTTTCTCTACCAGCATTGAGGTTCCCATGTGATATGCTTACAATTGCAACAATTGTATTAAATTCATATTCTCACATTAAACAGACATGGTGGGAATTTTCACAAGAGTTTATATTTGAACCTTATTGTGAATATTGATAAAAAGAGAGAAAATAGAAGATGAGAGTAAACTCGCAAGAAATGTAAAAAAAATTGCAACAGCTTCTACAAGTGAAGAGAGTAGCAAAAGTAAGCATTGGTCCCTTAGAGGCTGAGACAGGAGAAATTATAATGGGGAATTAGGAAATGGCGGAGACTTTAAACAAATATTTTGTAGCTGTCTTCACAGTAGAACACACAAATAGCATATCAAAAACAGTGGGGAACCAAGGGGCTAATGACAATGAGGAACTTAAAGTAATTAATATCAGTAGAGAAAACATTCTAGAGAAACTAATGGGACTAAAAGCCTTCAAATCACCTGCATCTGATGGCATACATCCTAGGGTTCTAAAAGTGGTGGCTGCAGAGATAGTGGATGCATTGGTTGTGATCTTCCAAAGTTCCCTAGATTCTGGAACAGTCCCAGCAGATTGGCATATAGCAAATGTAACTCCACTATTCAAGAAAGGATGGAGAAAGAAAGCAGGGAACTATAGGCCAGTTAACTTGACATCAGTTGTTGGGAAAATGGTGGAGTCCATTATTAAGGAAGTGGTAACAAGGCAGTGAGAAAATCATAACATGATTAGGCGGAGTCAACACAGTTTTATGAAAGGGAAATCATGTTTGACAAATTTATTGACTTATTTTAGGATGTAAGTAGCAGGGTAGATAAAGGGGAACCAGTGGATGTAATATATTTTGATATACAAAAGGCGTTTGATAAGGTGTAACATCAAAGGTTTCTACGCAAGCTAAGAGCTCATGGAGTTGGGGGTAAGGTATTAGCATTGATAAAGGATTGGGTAATGGGACAGAAAACAGAGAGTAGGGATACATGGGTAACTTTCCAGATGACAGGCTGTAACTAGTGGGGTGCCACAAGGATCAGTGCTTGGGCCTCAGCTATTTACAATCTATATTAATGACTTAGATGAAGGGACTGAGTGCAACGTATCCAAGTTTGCTGATGATGCAAAGCTAAGTGGGAAAGTAAGCTGTGAGGAGGACACAAAGAATCTGTAAAAGGATAAAGGGATATAGACAGGTTAAGTGAATGGGCAATAAGATGGCATATGGAGTATAATGTGGGGAAATGAGAGGTTATTGACTTTGGGAGGAAAAATAGAAAAACAGTATATTTTTTAAATCATGAGAAACCATTAAATGTTGGAGATCAGAGAGATTTAGGTGTCCTTGTACATGAAACAGAGTTAACATGCAGGTACAGCAAGCAATTAGGGAGGCAAATGGCATGTTGGCCTTTATTGCAAGGGGATTTGAGTACAAGAGTAAGGAAGTCTTGCTATAATTGTACAGGGCCTTGGTGGGACCACAACTGGAGTACTGTGCACAGTTTTGGTCTCCTTATCTGAGGAAGGATATATTTGCCTTAGAGGCGGTGCAACAAAGGTTCACTAGATTGATCCTTGGGATGAGGCTTGTCCTATGAGGAGAGATTGAGTATATTGGGCCTATAGTCTCTGGAGTTTAGAACAATGAGAGGTGATCTCATTGAAACATACAAGATTCTGAGGGGGATTGACAGGGTTGATGCTGAGAGGTTGTTTCCCCTGGCTGGAGAGTCTATAACTAAGGGGCAGAGTCTCAGGATAAGGGACCGGCCATTTGAGATTGAGATGAGGAAGAATTTCTTCTCTCAGAGGGTTGTGAATATTTGAAATTGTCTGCCCCCGAGGACTGTGGATGCTATATATAAAGTATATTCAAAGCTGAGATAGATAGATTTTTGGACTCTAGGGGAATCAAGGATATGGAAATTGGACAGGAAAGTGGAGTTGAGGTTGAAGATCACCCAAGATCTTATTGAATGGCAGAGCAGGCTCGAGGAGCTGTATGGCTGACTCCTGCTCCTAATTCTTATGTTCTTATGTTCTCATGATTTTCCGCCGAAGATACGGTGGCCAATCGGCAGAAACTAGAGAGACTAGATAGACCCAAGGAAATAACTAGAAACTGTGAGCCTTGCTTGGTGGAGGAAATGGATGAATGGTGTGCTCTACAGTTGTGTAGAAGGTGTTCTTTTGAGATTGGAATTAAGGAACATTGTTCGGCATAATAGAGGGATCTATGCCTTACTTGGAAGTGCTTACTGCTGACTCTAGATGAAAATATAACAAAATATTTCATTCTCTAGTGTTAACAATACTCACTTTGCTCTGTCATTCACATTATTTATAAATAATATGGAGGAGGTTCCATCTTGTAATATAAAATTTACTGATTACATTAAGCTGTGTGATCATGTGACAATGGTAAGATAGATTGACATAATTTAAAAGGATTAGAACAAATTGAATGGATAGCCTAAGAACTGACAGATGGATAAATAGCAGGTAATGCACATTGGAACAGGAAACATGAGACATGTTCACAATGCACTATGGCCTTAAAAACGCCCTGTGGGATGATAACGTGTAAACATTTACTGTAGACATCTGAAATTCCTTTCTTTGTTTTTTAACTTATTTAAAATAAATAGTAATATCACATGAATATGCCAAGCACTTTACTTTCATGCAATATAACTTAAAGGCGGCTGTGTTTTGGAGATCTGTGAACGGATTTTTTTGTTCCCATTTTCCACCTAGATGAGGAATCTGAATTCTGTCATTAATTGTGAAGAAATTGCACCAATTGTAACTATATTGAACCTTAACCACTGAGGCATATTTAATGCAAACATATTATGATTAATGACAATCCAGTCATTGTTTGAATGCATTCGATGGAAGATGCCCCACAAGCTGATTTTCTCCGGATGTTTTTCCAGATGTTCCTACAATCCCAAAGGCACTTTCCCAAAGGTATGCAACATTTTTTGTTAAAACACCTGTTCGGTTGACCTCATTGCAGACTAACCAAATGGAATTCAGACTCTATCCTGTGCTGCAGTAGAGATTTATTTTTGACATTTTAAACATACATTTAATCATATCAGCCTGGAAATTACGATGATATTTGTAGACTAACATTTAATGCACTTGCATAGCATTACTCTGACTCCTGTATTAGCATATGTGTTGGAGCATTTAAAATAAAATGATTATGCTTTTGTTAAAATAATGTACACTGAAAATAAAAACATATATATCTTTAATGTGGTTTTTAAGGAATTTCCATGTAGCGAGATAAAGGTATATGGTGTTAATTTAAAAATATCAGTCTGGGTGCTTGAGGCTTTGCTGTTGTTAATAATAATCAACCACTGTTAACCCTTAATATTTATAATTCTTCAATTCGATTTAATAAAGAAATTATAAAAACAAAAGAATTTGACAAAAAAATAATTTGACAGGATTGGAAATTCTGTCCTCTGTAGCATAGCTATGCATTTGAGAATGTGTCCATTGTGGTGGAAGGATTTAAAGATAGGTAAACTCACTCTGAATGGTAAGGATTCCACACCACTGAGTAAGACAGCAAGTTCCTAAAAAGGGGGAGCAGAAGGATTCTCAATTTAAGTATTTGTGGAGATAGAATTTCCCATCAAACACACAAGGAGGAATTCCTATTAAAAAAAATGGTGGTAGGTGAATGTTCTTCACCAGGACAATGCACAGGAAAGGGGACACTCTACAATGATAATCGGTGCGAATGAGGATTCCCCTGTGACAGAAAAGATGGCCAGATGATGAGATTTTTGGGGCAGGCCAAACATCCAAAACCTTGACTGGGAAACTTACATTCCCCAGCATACATTGCAGCCTGTTGTACATAATTAGGGCTATATTTCCTCTCCCCCACTGGGGGATGGTCAGAGCAGGGCTTCCCCAGCTGCCCTGACACCACCGTGGTCCCAACTTGGATCAGGACTCAGTTGCTGTGCAGGGTGGGCTCCCAGTGGGATCCCCACCACAAAAAAATCCTGCTGCTGTCTAGCAAAAGTCAGAGTATCTGCTGCAGCACCAATTCCCCTTTGGCATTCACATGTGACAGGGACAAGGGCAGAAAAATGTTGGTTGGGCAGGGGATAGACCTGATTGTCCTAATCCAGCCCTTAAAGTCCAGAGATATTTTAGTGACTACTCAGACCACTCTGTTATCCAATATTAATTTATTTTCTATTTAAAATTTAAATGATTTTTATATCCTTGAGATTTTTTTAGTATGTTTATACTGCAGTTACCTTTCAGAGACTGGTAGCTGCAGTATTCACTCTAGTGTAACACTTTCATATCAAAACCCCGAACACTGTTTAAACCAGGTTTAAAACCCACCCAGTGGAGATACACTTCTTGTGGTGTTAAACCCAAGTAGTGTGAGACTGCTGCAGGATCTCACACTGCTTCTCTCTGCTCTGTCAGGCTCTGACACTGATTATACTGTAACAAGTGAAACTATTTGCAGCAATGCAAAAGTTGCATAATTCCTTGTGATCCAACTTGAATATTTCCTTCATTGTATTGTCCTGTCAATCAAAGATAACTTAACTCTGCAGTGGTGACATCACATTGCTCTCAGTCTTCAATCTATGTCAGTTCAGGTCTGCTTTTAAACATCATTAGCACTGTTTTTGAGATATTGAGACCAAAGTATATCTATCTGTTTATTCATTAGCACATCTATCTATCTGTCTATCTAGTCATTTCTTTGCTCTCTGTACAAATGTATGATTGCATATGTATAGTGTTTTATATCACTTTCTGATTGGTGCATGGTGTGTTTTTGATAGCAGGAGCCAATTAGATTTGACAGTTACATTCTATAACAAAACAGCAAGATAGTCATTAAAGTTCCCAAAAGGTAGTAAGTTGAAATAACTCCAACAATTTTGAACTTGAAACTGAAAATTTAACTAAGCAATTTGACTATAAATATCCAAATTCAAATTCTGAAATGTTAGCTAAATTCAAGCCCTTGAGCTGGTCAAGCACTGAGTTCCCAAATAAGCCTGGATTCAAGTTATGAGTAAACTGAAGTATAATGTGGATAAATGTGAGGTTATCCACTTTGGTGGTAAAAACAGAGAGACAGACTATTATCTGAATGGTGACAGATTAGGAAAAGGGGAGGTGCAAAGAGACCTGGGTGTCATGGTACATCAGTCATTGAAGGTTGGCATGCAGGTGCAGCAGGCGGTTAAGAAAGCAAATGGCATGTTGGCCTTCATAGCAAGGGGATTTGAGTACAGGGACAGGGAGGTGTTGCTACAGTTGTACAGGGCATTGGTGAGGCCACACCTGGAGTATTGTGTACAGTTTTGGTCTCCTAACCTGAGGAAGGACATTCTTGCTATTGAGGGAGTGCAGCGAAGGTTCACCAGACTGATTCCCGGGATGGCGGGACTGACCTATCAAGAAAGACTGGATCAACTGGGCTTGTATTCACTGGAGTTCAGAAGAATGAGAGGGGACCTCATAGAAACATATAAAATTCTGACGGGGCTAGACAGGTTAGATGCAGTAAGAATGTTCCCAATGTTGGGGAAGTCCAGAACCAGGGGTCACAGTCTAAGGATAAGGGGTAAGCCATTTAGGACCGAGATGCGGAGGAACTTCTTCACCCAGAGAGTGGTGAACCTGTGGAATTCTCTACCACAGAAAGTTGATGAGGCCAATTCACTAAATATATTCAAAAAGGAGTTAGATGAGGTCCTTACTGCTAGGGGGATCAAGGGGTATGGCGAGAAAGCAGGAATGGGGTACTGAAGTTGAATGTTCAGCCATGAACTCATTGAATGGCGGTGCAGGCTAGAAGGGCCGAATGGCCTACTCCTGCACCTATTTTCTATGTTTCTATGTTTCTATGTAAACTGATTCAGATTCTAGGGATACTCAATTCAATTTGTTTTGTGAGGTCTATGAGTAACACAAAAAGAGATGAACTAGCATTATAAAAACACTTACAATACTTTAGAAATGGCTGAGTGAGTACAAGCCTTCAAAACTGGGAGGAGTGACCAAAGGCTTGGTCAGAAGTGGGTTTTAAGGCATGTCTTAAAGGCGAAGAGGGAAGTGGAGAGACAGAAGGGCTTAGGCAGAGAATTCAAGAGTGTGAGGCATAGGCAGCTGAAGGCTGCAAATGGTGGAGTGAAGGCATGGGGTTCAGAGGTCAGAGTTGGAGGAATGCAGAGTTCCAGATATTGTAGGTCTGGAGAAGGTCACTAAGATAGGAAGGAGCAAGGCCGTGAAGGGATTAAAACACAAGAATGAACATTTAATATTGGAGGCATTGGGGTATCAGAAGCCAATGTAGGTCAGCAAGGACAAGGGTGATGGGTGTAGGGGAGTTGGTGCTGGACAGGATACGGGCAGCTGAGTTTACATTGAGCTGAAGCTTATGGAAGGTGAGAGATGGGAGGCCAGCCAAGAGAGCATTTGAATAGTCAAGTCTGGAGGTGAAAAAAGCATGTATGAGATATACTCCCTGTGTGAGCTAACACATAAAGAATGGACATCAATATAAAGTACAGAGTAGTTGCTGGGTCGGTGGAACAACCCAGCCTGAATCAGCACCTTCAGGAAAAGAGGGAAGAAAACTGGGGAAATTAGACAGTAATTGTGGGGTTCAGATGACTGCAATACCTCACTCAGGCTTTGCTTTTCTGGCTTATGACATAATTTTAACATCCTGAATTAAATGATGACTATATGACTAAATCCTAACCACGAGCTTGTATCTTAAGTTATTTACTGAGGTAAACAAGTTATATCAAAAGTTACGACAATAATCATATTATCATCATAGGCAGTCCCTCGGAATCGAGGAAGACTTGCTTCCACTCTTAACATGGGTTCTTAGGTGGCTGTACAGTCTAATACGAGAACCACAGTCTCTGTCACAGGTGGGACAAATAGTCGTTGAAGGAAGGGGTGGGTGGGACTGTTTTGCCGCACACTCTTTCCGCTGCCTGCACTTGATTTCTGCATGCTCTCGGCACGAGACCGGGGTCAAGGAGGGCTGCATCATTGCCCCAACCCTCTTCTCAATCTTCCTCGCTGCCATGCTCCACCTCACAGTCGACAAGCTCCCCGCTGGAGTGAAACTAAGCTATAGAACCAGTGGGAACCTGTTCAACCTTCGCCATCTACAGGCCAGATCCAAGACCACCCCGACCTCCGTCGTCTGCGCACACACAAAGGCTGAAGTCCAGGACATAGTCGTTGTATTTACTGAGACATACGAAAGCATGGGCCTTACGCTAAACATCAGTAAGACTAAGGTTCTCCACCAGCCTGTCCTCGCCGCACAGCACTGCCCCCCAGTCATCAAGATCCACGGCACGGCCCTGGACAACATGGACCACTTCACTTATCTCGGGAACCTCCTATCAACAAGAGCAGGCATTGACGACGAGATCCAACACCGCCTCCAGTGCGTCAGTGCAGCCTTTGGCCACCTGAGGAAAAGAGTGTTTGAAGACCAGGCCCTCAAAACTGTCACCAAGCTCATGGTCTACAGGGCTGTAGTAATACCTGCCCTCCTGTATGGCTCAGAAACATGGACCATGTACAGCAGACACCTCAAGTCGCTGGAGAAATACCACCAACGATGTCTCTGCAAGATCCTACAAATCCCCTGGGAGGACAGACGCACCAACATTAGCGTCCTCGACCAGGCCAACATCCCCAGCATTGAAGCACTGACCACACTTGATCAGCTCCAGTGGGCAGGCCACATAGTTCGCATGCCAGACAAGAGACTCCCAAAGCAAGCGTTCTACTCAGAACTCCTTCACGGCAAATGAGCCAAAGGTGAGCAACGGAAACGTTACAAGGACACCCTCAAAGCCTTCCTGATAAAATGCAACATCCCCACTGACACTTGGGAGTCCCTGGCCAAAGACTGGCCCTAATTGGAGGAAGCGCGTCCGGGAGGGCGCTGAGCTCCTCGAGTCTCGTATAATCATACATATCGCTAGTACACATAGCGCTGCTAGTACACAAACAGGGCTGCCCTGGTAGCCCCTTCATTTCAGCCTGTCCTTGCCCCATGGAATTGATGTCTTCCTGTCTCAACTCTATTTTTTCTCCCCTTGTGCAGTCTTTTCCCATCTACATCCGCGACTGTACTCACGCTCTCTGCCACTTTAACAGTTTCCAGTTTCCGGGCCCTCTACACCTCCATTCCTCACCAGGACAGCCTGAGGCAGTTCCGCTTCTTCCTTGAACAGAGGCCCAAGCAGTCCCCATCCACCACCACCCTCCTCTGCCTGACCTGCAGTCCTACTCAGGTCCCCTCCCTCACCTCTTTTTCCAGTGCAATGATGTCTGTATCAGTGCCGTTTCCTGCTCTCAACCTGAACTAGAAAATTTCATTTATTTTGCTTCCAATGTCCACCCTTCCTTCACCTTCACATGGTTCATCTCCAACTCTTTCCCTTCCATTCACTTCCTCAACTTCTCTGTCTCCATTTCTGGGGATAGGCTATTGACAAACATTCACTATAAGCCCCCTGACACCCACAGCTACCTGGACTACACTTCCACCCACCCCGCTTTCTGTAAGGACTCAATTCCATTCTCCCAGTTTCTCTGTCTCATCTGTTCTGATGATGCCACCTTCCATACTAGTGCCTCCGATATGTTTTCCTTTTTCGTTAACCGAGAAAACCCCTCTACCATGGTTGACATGGCCCTCAACCGTATCCGTTCTATTGCCCGCACTTCTGCTCTCACCCCTTCCCCTCCCTTGCAGAACCATAACAGGGTTCCCCTTATCCTCACCTTTCACCTCACCAGCCTCCACATTCAACAGATCATCCTCCGCTACCTCCAACGTGATCCCACCACCAAACACATTTTCCCCTCCCCTTTCAGCATTCCGAAGGGACCGCTCCCTCTGCGACACCATGGTCCACTCCACAATCACCCCCAGCATCCCCTCCCCTTCCCACAGCATCTTTCCGTGTAAGCGCAGGAGATGTAACATCTGCCCTTTTACCTCCTCCCTTCCCACTGTGCAGAGCCCCAAACACTCCTTCCAGGTGAAACAGTGACTTACTTGTACTTTTTGCAATTTAGTATATTGTATTCGCTGCTCACGATACAGTCTCCTCTACATTGGGGAGACCAAATGCAGATTGGGTGACCGCTTTGCGGAACATCTCTGTTCAGCCCGTAAGCGTGACCCCGAGCTTTAATTCTTCGTTCCACTCCCATTCTGACCTCTCGGTCCTCGGTCTCTTACACTGTTCTAACGAAAGTCAATGTAAGCTCGAGGAACAACACCTCATCTTTCAATTTGGCACTTTACAGCCTTCTGAACTCAACATAGAGTTCAACAATTTCAGACCACAACCTCTGCCCCTATTTTTTCAGATGGCAGCCATTGATGATTCTGTAATTCCCATTTACACCTCTTCTAGACCCATCTTTTGTTTCTTTACTTGTCCCATTACCATCTCCTTTTGCTTTGTACTATCATACCTTTAGTCATTTAATCTCTCCTGCCTTCCGCCTTATCACAGACCTTCCCTTTTGTTCTTTCCTCCCCCCCGCCCCGTGCCCCCCACCCCACCCCCGCCCTTTCCCTGCCCCTGCACTTGCTTAAAATCTGTTACATCTCTAACTTTTTCCAGTTCTGAAGGAAGGTCAGCGACCTGAAACGTTAACTCTGTTTCTCTCGCCACAGATGCTGCCCGACCTGCTGAGTATTTCCAGCACTTCCTGTTTTTATTTCAGCTTTCCAGTAACTACAGTATTTTGCTTTTGTATTGCTAGAACACACATTTTCAACAAACAATTAAAAATATAATACTTTTGATTTTCATGAGTGTACTTCTATTTGAAAATTAGGACTCAAAGTAATTACATTTAAATCCTATAGTAGATTTGACTGTCATGCAGATCATTGATTATTTGATGCTCTCTAAAATTGAGTTAGGCTGTATAAATTTCACAAAGGATGCTTGTATCCTGGGATGAAGAAATTTCTTGAGGCCTACTCGAAATGTTATCCTGCAATTTACATTCTGTTGTCAAACCTGTCAATCATTTCACTCCTCTGAAACTGCAGGACCTTCAACTTTCCAAATCTACAACATCACTTGCTTAGCAACCAACAACACTAGGCCTATCAAATTAAGTTAACCAGTGTAACCTTTACTGAGAAAAAGTCCTCGGATCCATTTGCATTGTGTTTTATTGTCAGGTTGACTAATGTATATCACTTCTACAGGGAATGGAAACACTAAGGTGTAACTCTCTGTTACACTTTTGGGCTTCTTTTATTTTTTTATCCTAAATAATTTTGATTTCCATGTTTCAGACTACTGTCATAGGTGAAGCCTAGCTCCCCATATCTCTGGATATCTAAGTACAATTTGTAGCATGCCTAGGTAACACACAATACCCTACAGTTTAATTGAGCTGCAAGCTACTATTCTGTGTCATTGTGGGATCTTCCTTGTCTTTGACAAAATAGCATTGCATTAGTTCCTGTTTTAAGCTTTAAATTCCAAATAAATTTATTAGAACAAGCTAATAGTAGCAGTAACACAACATATTCTTACAATATTTGTTAAGTTTAACTAGCTCCTCATTATAATAGAAAATAATATAGTTCACAACTGCTATGCTCAACTATGTTGTAAATGATTTTCTAATATTACAGCTCTTTTTCTTTTCTCATTAAGTATGAAAGCTCCCCAGCCTGAATACCACTCTTCAAGGTTCCCAACAGGCTCATTGATTTGAAAAAGACAAGTCAATAAATAGCTTCAAACAGTGACTGGGACCTAGTGAATTCAAACCCAACCACCAATCAAATATAGAGTTGAACAAATCACACAAGATTTTTCATTTAAATTGAATGGCTTGGCTTCTCACTTTGACAACCACCTGAAAAATTGTTACAAGAAATGCATCAAGCTGGGATCTGGTTCTGTGGGTGAGGCTGGCTAACTCTTTTGGTAGAATAAAATGAGATAAAACCAAGCTAAATCACACTCTCCAGCTCAAATGTAAGTTCTTCATACCTCTAGTAAGAAGTGCAAACTCCATTCTGTGAGTGGTAAATAATATAGCCGAGTCAATGTTTTAAACTTTAAACTTAAAACTGGCATTTCACCCTCTTGTACATTTTTACACTGCTCATTTGGTAGATCCCAACCACCCATAATTATATATATTTCCACTGACATAACATTAGAAAAAAAATAAAGACAAAGTGATGTAAGAGGCATCTTCAACCATTTTCTTGGCTACATATGTAGTAAACATATTGGAGACATTCACCATATCATTACTCATGAGAAATTTAGAATTCAGCAGAGGAGGACTAAGAGTTTAATTAGGAAGGGGAAAATAGAGTATGAGAGTAAGCTTGTAGGGAACATAAAAACTGACAGCAAAAGCTTCTATAGATATGTGAAGAGAAAAAGATTAGTAAAGACTACTGTAGGTCCCTTGCAGTCAGAATCAGGTGAATTCATAATGGGGATCAAGGAAATGACAGGCAAATTGAACAAATACTTTGGTTTTGTCTTCACTAAGGAAGACACGAATAACCTCCCGAAAATACTAGGGGACCGAGGGTCTAGCGAGAAGGAGGAACTGAGGAAAATCCTTATCAGTCAGAAAATGGTGTTAGGGAAATTGAAGGGACTGAAGGCCGATAAATCCCCAGGGCCTGAT
Organism: Pristiophorus japonicus; assembly: GCF_044704955.1. Taxonomy (NCBI): domain Eukaryota; kingdom Metazoa; phylum Chordata; class Chondrichthyes; family Pristiophoridae; genus Pristiophorus; species Pristiophorus japonicus. The sequence goes on from NC_091977.1 coordinate 107,838,245, forward strand.
AGTCTGCATCCCAGAGTACTTAAGGAAGTGGCCCTAGAAATAGTAGATGCATTGGTGGTCATTTTCCATCATTCCATGGACTCTGGATCAATTCCTATGGATTGGAGGGTAGCTAATGTAACCCCAATTTTTAAAAAAGGAGGGAGAGAGAAAACAGGGAATTATAGACTGGTTAGCCTGACATCGGTGGTGGGGAAAATGCTGGAATCAATTATTAAAGATGTAATAGCAGCGCATTTGGAAAGCAGTGACAGGATCGGTCCAAGTCAGCATGGATTTATGAAAGGGAAATCATGCTTGACAAATCTTCTCGAGTTTTTTGAGGATGTAACTAGTAGAGTGGATAAGGGAGAACCAGTGGATGTGGTGTATTTGGACTTTCAAAAGGCTTTTGACAAGGTCCCATACAAGAGATTATTGTGCAAAATTAAGGCACATGATATTGGGGGTAATGTATTGACGTGGATAGAGAACTGGTTGGCAGACAGGAAGCAAAGAGTGGGAATAAATGGGTCCTTTTCAGAATGGCAGGCAGTGACTAGTGGGGTGCCGCAGGGTTCAGTGCTGGGACCCCAGCTATTTACAATATACATTAATGATTTAGACGAAGGAATTGAATGTAATATCGCCAAGTTTGTAGATGACACTAAGCTAGGTGGCAGTGCGAGCTGTGAGAAGAATGCTAAGAGGCTGCAGGGTGACTTGGATAGGTTAGGGCAAATGCATGGCAGATGCAGTATAATGTGGATAAGTGTGAGGTTATCCACTTCGGTGGCAAAAACAGGAAGGCAGATTATTATCTGAATGGTGACAGATTAGTAAAAGGGGAAGTGCAAAGAGACCTGAGTATCATGGTACATCCGTCATTGAAGGTAGGCAGGCAGTAAAGAAAGCAAATGGCATGTTGGCCTTCATTGCGAGAGGATTTGAGTATAGAGCAGGGAGTTCTTACTGCAGTTGTACAGGGCCTTGGTGAGATCACACCTTGAGTATTGTGTCCAGTTTTGGTCTCCTAATCTGAGGAAGGACGTTCTTGCTATTGAGGGAGTGCAGTGAAGATTCACCAGACTGATTCCCGGGATGGCAGGACTGACATATGAGGAAAGACTGGATCGGCTAGGCTTATACTCACTGGAATTTAGAAGGAGAGGGGATCTCATAGAAACATATAAAATTCTGACAGGACTGGACAGATTAGATGCAGGTAGAATGTTCCTGATGTTGGGGAAGTCCAGAACCAGTGGTCATAGTCTAAGGATAAGGGGTAAGCCATTTAGGACTGAGATGAGGAGAAACCTTTTCACCCAGAGAGTTGTTAACCTGTGGAATTCTCTGCCACAGAAAGTTGTGGAGTCCAGTTCGTTGAACATATTCAAAAGGGAGTTAGATGTAGCCCTTACGGCTAAAGGGATCAGCGGATATGGAGCGAAGGCAGGGACGGGGTACTGAGGTTGCATGATCAGCCATGATCATATTGAATGGTGGTGCAGGCTCGAAGGGCTGAGTAGCCTACTTCTGCACCTATTTTCTATGTCTATGTTTCTATGTTCACCATAACACACTTATGACTTTGTAATTCCTGAGGTAACTAGTCAGCCTGATTTGTGAAGATATTTATATAGGATAGCTGACTATGACATCTATCTAACTGTAAAGAAAGTTTTGAATCCATTATATTTCAAACATTATGAGCTGAATTTTAATGGGGAAGGTGGGTTGAGGGCAGTGGCGGGGGTTGGAGGGCAACGGGGGGCTCCAAGGCGGTTGGGAAACCCGAGAGAATGGTTTTCCCGCAAGCCCCGTTGACTTTAACTACAAGGCCTGATTTGCGTGTGAAGCCTTTGTTTTCTACTTGCAGCTAACCAGATGGAGAGGCTGGTTGTGGGCGGGTAGACCTGTGGCACTCGGCCACAGAGAGAAGGGAAGGATTGGGTGGGGGCTGGGGTCGGCCAAAGGAGGATCAGGGGGAGAGAGAGGATTGGGGCTGGAGCATCAAGGGAGAGGGGATCGGGATCAGACTCCTGAGCATTCGGGGGAGGGAGAGAGGATCAGGGCTGAAGCATCGGCAGGCCGGGGGGGTGGGGGGGGTGGGGAGGCGGGGGGGCAGCACGGGGAGAGAAGACCGGACCACAGATACTCCTATAACTTGTGTGATATCTGTAACCCACCCTAACTTCTGTGGAGGAGAAAGATCGAGGCCGGAGGATTGGGAGGTTGGGAGGTGGGGGAACATCGGGGCTGGAACATTGGCGGTGGGGGGGGGGGGCGGGGGTGGTGGGGGAAGCATGTGAGCCGGCCTGAGGATCATCGTGGAGGTGGGTGGAGGAAGAGGAGTCCGGGAAAGCAATCGGAGAGCCATCTCCAGCATGATTCCACCAATAATCACATCTTCCCCATCCTCCCCTCCCCTCTCAGCATTCTGAATGGACTGCTCCCTCCGCGACACCCTGATCCATTGCACATTCACCCCCAGCAACCCCTCCCCTTCCCATGGCACCTTTCCGTGCAAGCACAGGAAATGCAACACCTGTCCTTTTGCCTCCTCCCTTCCCACTATCCAGTGCCCCAAATACTCCTTCCAGGTGAAACAGCGATTTACTTATACTTCTTTCAATTTAGTATACTGTATTTGCTGCTCAAGATGTCACCTCCTCTATATTGGGGAGATGAAGCGTAGATTGGGTGACCGCTTTGTGGAGCACCTCTGTTCAGTCCGCAAGTGTGACCCTGAGCTTCCAGTCCCATGTCACTTTAATTCTCCACTCCATTCCCACTCTGACCTCTCTGTCCTCGGTCTCCTACACTGTTCCAATGAAGCTCAACACAAGCTCGAGGAACACCACCTCATCTTTCATTTAGGCATTTTACAGCCTTTTGGACTCAACATCGAGTTCAAAAATTTCAGAGCGCAACCACTGCCAATCTTTGGCTCCCTTCCCCCTAATCCCCACTCGGAGCCTGCTTCTTTCTTTCTTCTTTCTTTTTTCTCCTTGTCGCTAATGGCAGTTGGTCATTATCCCACCATTCACACCCTATCTTGACTAATGTTTCTAACTCCTGGCATTACCATTTGAATTTGGGCCATCGTCCCTTTTGTCTCTCCAATCTCTCCTGTTTTCCAACCTATCACAGACCTTCCCTTTTGTTCTTTCTTCCCCGCTTCCTTTCAGTGCTTGTTAACAATCTGTTCTTTTCGAACATTCTCCAGTTCTGACGAAGGGTCATCGACCCGAAACGTTAACTCTGCTTCCTCTCCACAGATGCTGCCTGACCTGCTGAGATTTCCAGCATTTTCTGCTTTTATTCCAGATTCCAGCATCCGCAGTATTTTGCTTTTGCAGTCATGAATGGTGGTGGACAATTAAACAACTAACGGGAGGAGGAAGCTTCATGAATATTCCCATTCTCAATGATGGTGGAGCCCAACACGCAAGTGCAAAAGACAACACTGAAGCGTTTGCAACCGTCTGCAGCCAGAAGAGCCAAGTGGATGATCCATTTCGGCCTCCTCCTGACGTCACCACCAACACAGAAGCCAGTCTTCAGCCAATTTGATTAATCCACGTGATATCAAGAAGTGGCTGAGCGCATCGGATACAACAAAGGCTACGGGCTCAGATTTGTGCTCCAGAACTAGCCGCACCTCGAGCCAAGCTGTTCCAGTACAGCTATCACATGGCATCTACCCAACAATGTGGAAAACTGGCCACAAAAAGCAGGACATATCCAATCTGGCCAATTACCACCCCATCAGTTTACTCTCAATCATCAGTAAAGTGATGCAAGTTGTTATCGACAGTGCTATCAAGCAGCACTTACTCACCAATAACCTGCTCACCAATGCTCAGTTTGTATTCTGCCAGGACCACGCGGTTCCAGACCTCATTACAGCGTTGGTCCAAGCATGGACAAAAGAGTTGAATTCCAGAGATAAGGTGAGAATAACTGCTCTTATCATCAAGGCAGCATTTGACCGAGTGTGGCACCAAGGAGCCCGAGTAAAATTGAAGTCAATGGGAATCATGGGAAAAACTCTCCACTGAAATCATACCTAGCACAAAGGAAAATGGTTGTGGTTGTTGGAGGTCAATCATCCCAGCCCCAGGACATCGCAGCGGGAATTCCTGAGGGCAGTGTCCTAAGCCCAACCATCTTCAGCTGTTTCATCAATGACCTTCCCTCCATCATAAGGTCAGTAGTTGGGATGTTTGCTGATGATTGCACAGTGTTCAGTTCCATTCGCAACTCCCCAAATAATGAAGTAGTACATGCCCACATGCAGCAAGACTTGGACAACATTGAGGCTTGGGCTGACAAGTGGAAGTAACATTTGTGCCACACAAATGCCAGGCAATGACTATCTCCAACAAGTGAGAATCTAACCACCTCCCCTTAATATTCAACAGCATTGTCATTGCCGAATCCCCCACCATCAACATCTTGGGGGGGGGGGGGGGGGCGGGGTCACCATTGATCAAATACTTAACTAGACAAACCACATAAATACTGTGGCTACAAGAGCAGGTCAGAGGCTGGGTATTCTGTGGCGAGTGTCTCATCTCCTGACTCCCCAAAGCCTTTTCACCATCTACAAAGCACAAGTCAGGAGTGATGGAATACTCTCCACTTGCCTGGATGAGAGCAGCTCCAACAACACTCAAGAAGCTCGACACCATCCAGGATAAAGCAGCCCACTTGATTGGCACCCAATCCACCATCTTAAACATTCACTCACTACACTACCAGTACACCGTGACTGCAGTGTGTACCATTTACAAGATGTACTGCAGCAACTTGCCAAGCTTCTTCGAGTATCTCCCAAACCCATGACCTCTACCACCTAGAAGTACATGGGCAGCAGACACATGGGAACACCATCACCTGCAAGTTCCCCTCCAAGTCACACACCATCCTGACTTGGAAATATATCGCTGTCCCTTCATCGTTGTTGGGTCAAAATCCTAGAACTCCCTCCCTAACAGCACTGTGGGAAGTACCTTCACCACACGGACTGCAGCAGTTCAAGATGGTAGCTCACCACCACCTTCTCAAGAGCAATTAGGGATGGTCAATAAATGCTGGCCTTGCCAGCGATACCCTAATTCCAGGAACTAATAAAAAAAATGTTCCTGTCTGTATTCCAATAGCATTAAAAATGTGTTCCTAGGAGAGTGGAGCTCTGTTTATGTGTCAAATCATGCATGCACAAAGCTCTGTGCCTTGATACCAGTCAGCCCAAAGTCAGTTTGCATTATAACTCTAGTCTACTAGCTGAACATCATAACTGTAGTACCCTGTACAACTTAGGCAAAAGAGACCATGGCATGCAAAATACTCAGAAAATAATCTACTAGACCAGTCAATCTTTGAATAGCCTCAAGTGAATTATAAAATATCCTGCAATTGGGAACAGAGTAATCTGACTACTTCATGAGATGTTTTCAAAGGGGAGTTCCTTCTTTGTGTTTCAAATCAGAATATAACAAATTTAGTGAATCTCTATTTAAATTTATACCCTCTATCACCGAAAAATAGGAAAGATGATCAGGCAAAACTCAGGACAAATAGCGATTTAGGCAATGCTTCCAGTTACATCTGTTGTATAGAATAAAGAAATATCATTGCAACCGATTTTCCCCCAATTCTTTTCTGCTATACTTGTTGTTGCCACTAGTTAAAATTATGTTAGCAGAATTGTATGGAAACATTCTATTAGTGTCAGGTTTAAAACACAGCTAGATTTGTCAAGACATGTAGCCACTGTGAGTTGTACGAAATACAAACAATCTTTTACAAATCTGTTCCCTGCTTTTTATTAGACTGAATTCAACAAAATAAGGCAGTGGCCAGAATTCTGTAAGGTAAAAATTTTGTCTAATTTTAATAATGACATTTTGATGTTTTCATCTATCCCCTTTCTCATGCTCACCGTTGTTTTTTTTTAAACTTCTGAGCATTGCTCATATAAGCGCATGTGCAGTCTTTCTCACTCTAATGTCCGGCTGAAGTTATCTTGATTCCTTTACCTTTCATGTTCTTACTCCATCTGAATCTCTGTCTGAATTGTCCCTCTTCCCTTTCAATCACTTTATTTTCAATTGTTCTCTTTTTTTCTCCCATCTCTTTTTCTCTAGCAAAAAATTATATTTCTCAACATAGTGTAATATTGGAGAGCACCTGTACATAAGGTCAGGTTATAGATTCACAGAAACCACTGTACCTGTCTTAATATAAATTCATTATTGTTAATTAAGACAAAGTCTTTCTTTTGGAACCATATATTAATAAATAGCTACCACTGGGGCAGTTTCTTAAGCGCTTGTTCTAGGTTTTTTAACACATAAAGCTCCTAGTTTTACATTAAATCTTCTTTTACACTTCATCATTTTCTGTATTATATAAGCATTGTCTCTCTTTTATCCATCTGACCTTTCTTTTTCTTTCACTATTTCTGCTTCCTTTTGTCTCTCTGCACTTTAAATACTCTGCTTTCTTTCCTCGCCTTTAGTGATTTTCTCCCTGTCAATATATTTTGTTTTACTTCTTCATTAACTGCATTGTTCATTCTTTCCTCTTCTCCTGTTCTGGCATTTTCTCATTCTATGTATCATTCTGTCATTATCTCTCCCATCCTCTCCACACAGGGACATACTCTCTCTTCCTGATATTTTATGTGTGCCTCTCTGATTCTCTCTCAAAGGCACAAATGCATCCTTGTGTTGGCACTTAGTCTCTGGCACTTTTCCATCTCCACCAGTCTTCCCCCAGTCAATTTGTAAAGCTTAGTTGGAGGAAGGCTGAATAAATTCCCCCTCCCACTGTGTCCTAGACTGAGACTTGAGGAAACCCAAACCAGAAAATGTAGTGCACTGCCTCTTTAATAATTTAAACCCAGATGCTCAAGGTCATGCAAAACTATCAATAGAAAACAGAAAGTACCTGTAGTAGAATATTTGTATGCTTAAATCATAAACTAACATTCCAAAAAGGATGAACCAGACAATGGAAAACTTTATGGATTTCCACAAGGTACAGATCTGAAGATATTTTTTGGAAAATACACAAATAATTCACAGCTTGTACTAGATTGCTTTAGTGCATTTCTCTCATTTTGAAACTGGACATTTGCAGGAAAATCAGGAATTTAACAGGCTTCGTGCACTTTAGGGATATTGATTTGATCTTTGATTCATACTGATTCCTTTCAGTAATATTTCAAGATTTCAAATTCTGGCAGATAAACTATTTCAAAGAAATAAAAATCCTGTAATGTAGGGGGAGTCTGATTTAATGTAACCAGTAATTATACAATCGGTAGTTATGGGGCCATTCATTTGGACAAATATATGTTGAACCAATTCATCCATTTTATCAGTAGTTCGGTCACTAAGATTAATATTTTATCATCATTCATCTTTCAATTAATAGTCACCCACCCACTATCTCTGTCTGACTGCTAGCATTTTTCTAAGAAAATTCTGTTTTTCCTGTGAGACACTCGCCATGGACACCACAAACAGCATCGATTATTTTGCAATTTTAGCTGAACGTGGTTCTAGGAGAAGTGTTTCAACACCTACTCGAAATGTGACACAATCAATCAGTGCAGTGTTTATGTTCACCAAATACTAATTATAACAATGCCCGAAGTACAGTATGGGATTATTTTCAAAGTTATGGACTATTTTTGTGCACAACATCTGTTTAGGTTACTGTGCACAGTCCACTTGACCTATATGTAAACATAATTATAAGCACAGTCCTGATAGTTCTGTCTAAGTAATATTTTTGTATAAGTCTAATTTGTTCTTAATTTAATCAGTTTGGTTCCTCAGTATATTTCAGGATTCTACTGTATGCCACTCACAATGCAATTTTAAATTTGATTTACAATATTTTTAATTAATAATTTTTGAGTTTAGAAGGTTACTATCTCCATGAAAAATGTGTTTCATTTGCAGATAAAGAACATTCAAAAACCATGCCACATTTTCACCACAACAATGTGATGTGGCACAGTGATTCACTTAAACATGATTTATGTCATCACCTTTTGTCCTTATACAATCCAAAAACAGTTTGCCAATCACAATTTTGAAGAAGATTGTTGCCCTTATGATTGCATTTCTAATTAGACATTTATCCTGCTCTTTCAGAAAGGAACTAGATAAGCATTTGGTTGGAAGAGGATTGAAAGTTACAGGGGTAGGTAGAAACTGACATGATAAAATACTCCATGGAGAACATTAATTCCTGTGTTGCTGGGATCGGGGAGGAGGCTATGCTGTCTGGTGAACGTCAGGCCACGATTGAATAGTAAAGCTCTCCGGGTGGAGAAGTATTCTGGAGTTTATTTAATTACCTTTGGGGATCAGTTCGTCTTCATTTTTGCTCCGCAGATTAAATGGGAGGAGTGATTCACTTTCAGGATGCATTAACTGGGTCAGTGGAGGGACTGAACTATGTGGACCAAAGAGCTCTCTGGTTCCCTGCTTTCTGTTCTCACATTCATTCATAGGAAACATGAACGATTTGAATTATGGCGACATCGGTGGCTTTGCGAAGACACTATCGCCATCGCTCCCTGCACATTGGGCATTAATATTACTTGCCGGACCCAAAGTGCGGCGCCTTTGCGGCATCTATCCATTCTAGTGGGCATCTCAAATTCTAGAAGGGTCCCTCGCTGTTATTAGTGCTGACACGATTGTTTGCCCACAAAATAAAGAGACGAAGACAGCATTTTGTTTTCCAGTCAAAAGTTTTCATTTGAGTGAAGAGCCTGGGCGCCTGGTGGAGTGAGAAATGCGGTGGCCGAGTGAGCGGACACCCTCTCCACAAGCGTTTTCATTGCATCTGCTTCTGTGCTTTATGCTAATTCGACTGTCGTCTTTTATTTTAGAACCAACAATAATCCAACAGTAAAAGTGAAATCCGGAAACGTGGGAGTAATATGAAGAATTCTGAATCCCAGTCAGTATAATCGGCGAAATGCGAATCTTGTGGAGAGCCAGCGCTGTCTTCCTATATGTGCTTCTATGGGATCTACGTCAAATATTAACGCAGCCTCAGATTTATAAATCACTGGGACACTTTTGTTTATTCATAGCACAGTAACGTGTATTTCAAATAATGTATTCTGTGTGTTAAGACCTCAAAACGGAACAAGAAGCTGGTGTGGCCGCGCTGTGGGACTGAGTGCAGTGAAAGCGCCACCCCGCACTGCACTGCACAACGCGGCGGGCGATGGTCATGTCTGGAGCGCCCGAGTCCGACCCTGGGACTGGTTGTGTAACCGCGGCTCACCTCAATCTTACAACCGGCGGCAGGGAACTCCGTGAGACCTGCCCCGATTGTTTCACACCGCAAATAAAGCAGTTGGTGAGATGTCAGGCACCCATATTTCAAGCCGGCTCCGGCACAGTACAGGTTAAAATATTAATAATGCTGAAACGCCTGCTGTCATTTTTGCATTTTTCCTCTCGTCCTTTTCGCATTCACACATCGAAAGGCGTCTGGAGCAAATCAGCTTCGAAATGGGAATGATTGAGTGAAAGTGCTGGCGTGTTTCTGTACTCAGAGAGAGAGATTAATAAACACGGAATAACCCGGAAAAATGGTAGGAGGAACAGCCACAATAAATCTAATGCTATTCGTTACAGAAAGAGATTTAGGGAATGAAGATTTTTAAAATTGGGGGAAATTGGGAAAAGTGGCAGAGGGAGCGACGGGAGGATTGGGACCAGACAAGATAGTAGGAACATAAGAACATAAGAAATAGGAGCAGGAGTAGGCCATTTGGCTCCTCAAGCCTGTTCCACCATTCAATACGATCATGGCTGATCTGATCATGGACTCAGCTCCACTTCCCTGCCCGCTCCCCATAACCCGTTACTCCCTTATCGCTCAAAAAACTGTCTATCTCGGCCTTAAATTTATTCAATGTCCCAGCCTCCACAGCTCTCTGGGGCAGAGAATTCCACAGATTTACAACCCTCTGAGAGAAGAAATTGCTCCTCATCTTAGTTTTAAATGGGTGACTCCTTATTCTAAACCTATGCCCCCTAGTTCTAGATTACCCCATGAGTGGAAACATCCTCTCTGCATCTACCTTGTAAAGCCCCCTCATTATCTTATATGTCTCAATAAGATCACCTCTAATTCTTCTGAACTACAATGAGTACAGGCCCAACCTGTTCAACCTTTCCTCGTAAGTCAATCCCCTCATCTCAGGAATCAACCTATGAACCTTCTTTGAACTGCCTCCAATGCAATAGTGTGGAGGAGAAAGTGGAGGGAGAGAGTGTGGATGGAGGGAGAGTGTGTGGATGGAGGGAGTGTGGAGGGAGGGAGAGAGTGTGGAGGGAGAGAGAGAATGTGGATGGAGGGAGGGAGAGAGTGTGGAGGGAAGAGAGAGTGTGGAGGGAGGGAGAGAGTGTGGAGGGAGAGAGAGTGTGGATGGAGGGTGGGAGTGTGGAGGGATAGAGTGTGGAGGGGGGAGAGTAGAGGGAGGGAGAAAGAGTAAGGAGGCAGAGAGAGTAGGGAGGCAGGGAGACTATGTGGAGGAAGGGAGAGTGTGTGGAGGGAGAGAGAGCGGAGGGAGGGAGAGCGGAGGGAGGGAGAGCAGAAGGAGGGAGATAGAGTAGGGAGGGAGAGAGAGTAGGAGGGAGGGAGAGTGGAGGGAGGGAGAAAGAGTGTGTGGAGGGAGGGAGGGAGAGAGAGAGTGCGGAGAGAGAGAGTGCAGAGAGAAAAAGAATGCTGAGCGAGAGAGTGCGGAGGGAGAGAGTGCGGAGGGATAGAGTGCAGAGGGAGAGAAAGCAGAGGGAGAGAGAGTGTGCATGGAGAGGGAGTGTGGAGGGAGAGAGTGTGGGAGGAGGGAGGGAGAGCAGAGGGAGGGAGAGTTGAGGGAGGGAGAGTGGGGGGAGGGAGAGCTGGGGGAGGGAGAGAGAGTAGGGGGAGGGAGAGAGATCACGGAGGGAGGGAGAGAGCAGAGGGAGGGAGAGAGTGTGGAGGGAGCGAGAGAGAGCGGAGGGAGGGAGAGAGAGCGGATAGAGGGAGAGAGCAGAGGGAGGGAGAATGGAGGGAGAGTGGAGGGAGGGAGCGTGGAGGGAGAGTGGGAGAGTGGCAGGAGAGAGTGTGGCAAGTGGGAGCATGGAGGGAGAGAGTGGAGGGAGGGAGTATGGAGGGAGTGAGCATTGAGAACGGGAGCATGGAGGCAGGGAGCATGGAGGGAGGGATTGTGGAGGGAGGGAGTGTGGAGGGAGGGAGTGTGGAGGGAGGGAATGTGGAGGGAGAGAGTGTGGAGGGCGAGAGTTTGGAGGCAGGGAGGGTGGAGGGAGGGAGTGTGGAGGGAGAGAGTGCGGAGAATGGGAGCATGGAGGGAGAGAGTGCGGAGAATGGGAGCATGGAGGGCGAGAGCATGGAGAGTGGGAGCATGGAAGGAGAGTGTGTGGATGGAGAGAGTATGGAGGGAGATAGTGTGGAAGAAGGGAGTGTGGAGGGAGGGAGTGTGGAGGGAGAGAGCATGGAAGGAGGGAGAGAAGGGTGAGTGTATGAAACGAGAGGGAATGGAGGGAAAGAGGTTATAGGGTGAGAGAGAGTGGAGTGTGGGAGTACGGAGGGAGAGAGTGAGGGGGAGGATAGGGGAGAGAGTGAGTGGGAGGGAGAGAGTGAGGGGAAGTGGAGGAGTGATGGGGAAGGGAGGGGTGAGAGTGAGTGGGAGGGGAGAGAGTGAAGGGGAAGGGAGAGAGTGATGGGGAGGGGAGGGGAGAGAGTGAGTGGGAGGGGGAGTGAGGGGGAGGGGAAGAATGATGGGGAGGTGAGGATGCAAGTGAGTGGGAGGGGGAGAGCAAGGGGGAGGGGAGAGAATGTGGGGAGGAGTGATGAGGGAAGGGGAGGAGTGATGGGGAAGGGAGTGAGAGAGTGAGGGGGAGTGGCGGAGTGATGGGGAGGGGAGTGAGAGAGTGAGGGGGAAGGGAAGATGGAGAGGGAAGGAGTGAGGGGAGGGGAGTGAGGGGGAGGGGAGGAGTGATGGGGAGGTGAGGAGTGAGGGGGAGTAGGGGAGAGATTGAGTGGGAAGGGAGGAGTGAGTGGGAGGGGGAGAGGAGAGATTGAGTGGGAGGGAAGGAGTGAGTGGGAGGGGGAGGGGAGAGAGTAAGGGGGAGGGGAGGAATGTTGAGGGGAGGGGAAGAGTGATGGGGAGGGGAGAGAGTGAGAGGGAGGAGTGATGGGGAGGGGAGGAGTGATGAGGAGGGGAGGGGAGTGGGTGAGTGTGAGGGGAGGGGAGAGAGTGAGTGGGAGGGGAGCGAGTGAGGGGGAGGGGAGGAGTGATGGGGAGGGGAGCAGTGATGGGGAGGGGAGAAGTGATGGGGAGAGGGGGTGAGAGGAGCGAGGGGAGGGGAGAGAGTGAGTGGGAGGGGAGAGAGTGAGGGGGAGGGGAGGAGTGTTGGGGAGGAGTAATGGGCGAGGGGAGGGGAGAGAGTGAGGGGAGGGGAGGAGTGATGGGGAGGGAAGGGGGAGAGTGAGGGGAGGGGAGGAGTGATGGGGAGGGGAGGGGAGAGAGTGAGGGGAGGGGAGGAGTGATGGGGAGGGGAGAGAGTGAGGGGTAGGGGAGGAGTGATGGGGAGGGGAGAGAGTGAGGGGAGGGGAGGAGTGAAGGGGAGGGGTGGGGAGAGGGTGCGGAGAGAGCGGGTCTGCGGAGGGTGTTGAAGCGAAGTCTATGGGGAAGTCTCCCGATAACAATAAATAGACTTCTCTGCGTGAATAATCTGACTTCAGTTTGCGGAGATTAGTGCGGCAATAGTTCCCAATCCCTCTTTCTCTCTCCCCAGTTAATAGATTATGTGAGAATCATTCCGTTTTGGACATTCGGAGTTCGATTCCGAAAGCTTTCATTTTCAGTAAATAGGTAAATAAACAAAAACAAGCCATATCCTCCCAGCGGAAACTTGTTGAATACTCGAGTAACATACAATCTGCCCAACGCTACTTTTATTGTCAATGCAATCTAAATCCCCATAGCTCAAAGCCTAACTAGGTTACTGGAAAGATTTGCTTTCCTTTTATACAATTGGAATAATTATAATATTAGCAAAACAATCAGAAAGTAAAATGCAGATTCAGCACAAATGAAAGTTGGCACTTTTCGGTACAACTACTTCGGCGTCTGCTGGGATTAAATATTCATCCTAGTGATAGGAGGGAATTTAAGCAGGAGAAACGTATCACAGGCTGTGAAGGATATCTGGAAAGTCACAATCCTTATTGTATGCTGAGTCAGTGAGTCTTAATTAATAATAACATCTCTATCCATTTAAAGAGCAGGAGCTGAGCTGAGCTGCCGGTGATCTCCACCGTCAAACATTCATGTCGAAATAAACACATGGGTGCCGGGCCGTGCTTGGGTTAAATGTTCTTATTTTACAGGTCAGAATTAACGAGCAAAGAGATATAGCCGATAATTCACATCATTTTAACTAAATGAAGCAGTTCGAGTCTGACGAGAAAGCGGCGTTAAAATGATTGGACCACTGTCCGCATTCAGTTAGTGCCCCAGTGTTGACAAGGCTAACTGAAGGTGTTGGGAATCAGACGGTTAAAGGCAACAGCTGATTGGTTTTGAAGTGAATCTGGACCGTGTCTTTCTCAGGGGGAGGCTGGATTCAGTTTGCGGGTTACATTCCTAAAGGGATTCCCCTACACCTGTACCTGTATTTGAATTTAAAGACGGGACTCGGATAAACTTTAATAAAACATTGTTTTGGGTTCTAAAGGATAATCCCAACAAGCAGGCAGTGACACTGCGAGACATGAACTGATCTGATAAGAGTGATACTCTCACCCAGCTCATTTTAAGACAATTCAGCCGTCAACAGAACGGGAACTAATGCCCTATTGAGGCTTTGAAGTGATTCTACCGGTGTGGTTTGCCGGTCTCTCCGCCCATTGGGCAGGATACAGTACTCACATTTCGGTGATGTTCTCCATCTCTGCTGCCGAGGGGAGGACGGGGAAAGCCACGATGCCAGGCTCTGTGCAGGTGATCCTGGTACTGCTGCATCTGCAGGAGGGAGGACAGGCGAGAGCCAAGCTGCTAAATCCCAGCAAGATTCCCAGCAAACAGAGCAAGGACTTCCTCAGCCTGTCGCACCAGCATTCCGGGTACGAGGAGCCCATCCTCGGCTCGTCTCTCCTCCACTCTCCAGATCGGATGTGATTTCCCAACAAAAACAACAGAAAAACAAAGCTGCGAATCCGAGGCTCACGACCACCGTCAGCAGTTTTGTTTTTATATTTGAGAGAATCAAGGAATCCGGGATAATCCGTAAATAGAGAGCAGTAGTAACTGTGCGGTCTCCCTCTCTGTGATCTGCAGCATATAGAGATAAACAAGATATTTAAACGATGTCTCCAGTTTGTAAATCCTGTCAGGGAGCTCTCTCTCCCTCTATAAGTCCCAGAGGGGCGATGCGAGTGTTGTAAATGGTACAGGGAAGAGAAGCCGCTGCCCTGTGGATCCGCATCCACTACTCCAGGCTCGGGAGAGAGGTGCAGTGAGTATGTGGTCACTGGGTCTGGATCACCGTGCCTGCCGCAGTGGTCAGTCAGTCAATCACTCAGTCCTCCCCCCCCTCCCCCCGCCAACTGCCTGATGCTGGCGGGGCTCTGTGCGATCTTCTTTAATCCCCCCGCCCTCCCGCCACCTTCTCACCAAACTATCAGATTTTGTCACATCCAATACGAGGAGCTGCTGAACATGACGTGGGGCTGACGCACGAAATGGGATGAATAGGGTATTTTTTGGCAAAAGATAAAAACTATAAAAGGGAGAAAAAGAAGTAAAGAAGCGGAGAAGCGGTTAAAGGTGTCGGACGTGAGCTTGTTGGTAATGAGACAGCCTGCCGGGGCACCGCACAAGCAGCTCCAATCCCTTGCTCCAAATCACTTCTCTTCTGGCCGTACAGTACTGTCGGTGCTGGAATAGCGAGAGCCGCACAGGCTACACGGAATTATCGCTGCTACCGACTCTTCAGTTATCCGGTTCTCACACTCACCGTCTCATAAGTAATCTAGGGGTAGGATGTGAGGGACATATAACTTGCAAAATAGTCTAACAAAGTGTCCCCTGTTATAATTCGCGTGTGCCTGTTAGTAGTTTTGTTACAATAATTTAATATACCAAACCTCCCGTTTGTTGGGGGCTAAAAGTGATTTTATCGGGAGGGCAATCACGTCGTAACAAATATAGAGAAGGTACAAGACTTTTCAAATCCGTTGAAGAAAACCTTCCCCCCAATTAAATTGCTCTGCCCTTAAACAACTTGTACCCTTGTGTGCGTAAACATGTGTGCATTTGTATGTATATGTGTGTGCATATATATGTATATATGTTGTGTGTATATGTGGGTGTCTATATGTGTATATGTATTTTGTGCGTGTGTATTTTGTGTGTGTATATATATATGTGTGTGTATTTTGAGTGTGTATATATATATGTGTTTGTGTATTTTGTGTGTGTATATATATATGTGTGTATTTTGTGTGTATATATATATATATGTGTGTATTTTGTGTGTATATATGTGTGTGTGTGTGTATATTAATTTTTGTGCTGCAGCACTTGAGTCTGTCACGCACATCACTATGTACAATGTAGATAACAGGCAGTCAAATTGCTAAAACTGCTAATATTACACGCAGATATTGAATTACTGCATCAGTCAAAAATGATACCATGAATTCACATACAGATGTGATCGGATTCCCGCATTTAGCTCATTGACTTTTAAATGGTCTCTAATAAAAGAACATGTCTGAAAGGCGTTTGGGTTATTGCGAACCGTGCTATTCTCTCCCCAAGTATGTGTGGGTAATACGAAAATGCATTTCATAAAGAGCTGACGTCCTTGTCATACACCTTGCAGCAACAGCTCTACAACACTTTGATCTTTTAAAACAGGAAATGCAGCATCGTTGCCTGTGGACAAAATCTGCCAATTTTCCTAACATCTGAATGCTGAATATTAATACGATTGCAAAACGTGTTACTCCTCTCTCAATCGAATTGCTCTGTTAGTCTCTCCACCAACTCCCTCCCCCCGCCAATACACACACACACACGCACAACTCCCAGTGAATTTTCCCGCAGTGATTTCGCACTTTGCAGCAATCCAACAAACAAGCTCTTTGCGAGTCCCGCCGTCTCACGAGCTGGTCTGACACCTACCGGACAGCGGAGAAACTGCAGCTTCCAAAAATAAACGCCACCGCAGCCGGAGCGGCTGCTGTCTGCGGCAACACACGTCGTTCTGTGCTTTCCCCCTCAACCCCCGCTGCCAATTTCCTTAAGCGATGGTCCAAGGTGTCAGCTCTTAAACCAATTTTTAAATATACCTGTCTAAAGATTGAAATTGTAAATTAATGAACAGAAGGAAATTAATTGTGTTTTGTACAATTTTTTTTAATCGTAAAAGAATAAACTAACAAATAAAAAACATCCCAACCAGGCGAGAAGATAGCCATATTTTAATATAAATTTTGGAAAGTGCACATATCAACTCAAATACAAATAGGAAATTATTTTTTAAGGCGTTCAAATCTGAGTCTCACCTGCCGGGGAAAGACGCGATGTCAGGACCGCGTCGGAAACTGCATGATCAAAATTGCATGAACCATGAACCAAGGTGGGTTGCCAGTGGTTTGAGCTTTTGACCCCACCAAAGTGAGGATATATGTACGATATCAAACAGCAAAGGACGGCCCCAAATGAATAGATAATCCCATCATTTTCAGGAAAAATTAAAAATCTACAGTTTAACATTAAATATAGTAAAAATAGTAATCATTTACTAACAATATTAATAACGAGGGTTATTAACAGTGACAGAAATCCCATACCTGTTACCTGGGTCTGTGGAGGAATGGTCAGATAGTGGTTACTTTGATGCATCCGCAGATCCTCCACTAATTCCCCATAGTTGTCCCTTGACATAAACACAAGTTCAGTCCAACAGAAAGGCATGACAGATGGGCGAGCTCTACAAACAAACATTGCAAAAACCTGTTGACTAGAGCTAAAAAAAAATAGGCCTTCCTGAGACCATAATTGAGCCATGGGGAAGACATTGAGAACAAAGATATATAAGATACCGAGAGGGCTCAACAAGGTGGATGCAAAGAGGATGTTTCCCCTGGTGGGTGCAGTTTCAGAATAAGGGGTCGCCCATTTAGAACTGAGATGAGGAGGAAGTTCTTCTCTCAGAGGGTTGTAAATCTGTGGAATTCTCTGCCCCCGAGAGCTGTGGAGGTTGAGTCATTGAATATATTTAAGGTGGAGATATAGACAGATTTTTGAGCGATAAGGGAATAAAGGGTTATGGAGACTGAGCAGGGAAGTGGAACTGAGCCCAGGATCAGATCAGCCATGATCTTATTGAATGGCGAAGCAGGCTCGAGGGGCCAAAGGCCTACTCCTGCTCCTATTTCTTATGTTCTTATGTTCTTATTGTTTTATGAGAAATCCATGGTGTCATCGCCCAACTCTGCCCCACCTCAACTCATCTGCTGCTGAAACCCTCATCCATGCCTCAATTTTAACATTTTCATCTATGTTTTCATATCCCTCCATGGTCTCACCCCTCCCTATCTCTGTAACTCTCTCCAGCCATACAACCCTCAAAGATCTCTGCTCTCCTCCAATTCTGGCCTCTTGCACATACCCGATTTTAATCGTTCCACCACTGGTGGCCGTGCCTTCAACTGCCCAGGACTTGAACTCTGGAATTCCCCCACTAAACCTCTCCACCACACGACTTCTCCTCCTTTAAGATGCTCCTTAAAACATATCTCTTTGACCAATCTTTTGGTCATCTGTTGTAATATCTTCTTATGTAGCTCGGTGTCAAATTTTGTTTGATAATAATCCTGTGAAGCGCCTTGGGACATTTTACTAAGTTAAAGATGTTATATAAATACAAGTTGTTGTTGTTGGTAAACTCCAATCTTTGACAATATGATATTATTCAAATAAAGATGTTCAGATTTGCCATGTCTTACCCTAATAATAAATAGGCAGCTATTTCATTATTCAGTGTCTCTAGGACTGGTCCCAGTAGAATCTGAGGGAGATCCAAAAACCTGACCATCTGGCAGCTGTCATAGAAACATAGAAACACAGAAAATAGGTGCAGGAGTAGGCCATTCGGCCATTCGAGCCTGCACCACCATTCAATATGATCATGGCTGATCATGCAACTTCAGTACCCCTTTCCTGCTTTCTCTCCATACCGCTTGATCCCTTTAGCCGTAAGGGCTACATCTAACTCCCTTTTGAATATATCTAACGAACTGGCCTCAACAATTTTCTGTGGTAGAGAATTCCACAGGTTCACAATTCTCTGAGTGAAGAAGTTTCTCCTCATCTCGGTCCTAAATGGCTTACCCCTTATCCTTAGAAAGAAGTGGTTTGCAAGTCTTCACTTCCTCTGGTTGATTCAGTGACTTGAAGCTCCTTGGGCTAGATTTGACACTTTTTTTGCATCCATAACGCCCACTTAACATCCATTTTACCATTGAAATGATGTATAACGCCCAGATATCGCCCATTTAGCCACAAAATGGAAATTGATGCCCATTTTTCGGACACTTAACGCCAAGCGTTGCTTTCCCCATGTACATAATCCCGGGAAAAAATAATACCACCCACTTTTTTGGGGCGGAATCATGAGAATGGGTGAAACCAATGCCCATAATATTGCCCAGCATTATTTTCCACATGTAATTAATGCCGAGATTCAATAATGCTGACCGCTCACTTTATTTTGTCGTAAAGATCACATTTGCCGAAACTAACGCCCTGGAGATCGCCCAGCATCACTTTCACCACCTCGCATTCATCTCGCCCACAATATCGCTCACCCAAAACACTGCTCAGAAAAAGTGGAACTGTTCTGAACAAATCACAGCAGTTTGGGCGCCATTTTTAAAATCGCAGGTCGCTTCATTCAAAAGGCTGCTTCAACTCCAGGGGAGTTTGGATTGACTCTGGAGTTCTTCTCAGACTCTGGACCATTGGGGGTTTATTGTAGGTGTATTTTAGTGAGAAAATTATTGCTTCTGATCAATCGCTATTATACTTTCATTGCAATGGGGCCAGTCATTTCTCAGCCTGCATCAATTAATATGCAGAGTGCAAATGGCTCAATGTCTCATGCACATCATTATGTGCCTAATTTAAGACATGCCAGAATAAGGAGGAGGTCCAGACCATACACATCCAGCACTTGCAGGGAGAAGAGGTCTTACCTTGACGTGTCCGAGCACACCTGCCTTCGGAGACTGCACTTTTACAAGGTAGTGATCAATGAAATATGTGAGCTCATCAGGCCACATATGCAGCCTGCCATCAGGACATCAGTGTCGGTCAAGGCCAAAGTCACCGCGGCACTGTCTTTCTACGCATCCAGTCTCTTTCGGGCCTCCGCTGTCGAGATTTCCCCTCTGTCTCACCATGCCACCCATCGCTGCATTGGACGGGTCATAGAGGCCCTGTACGCGCATGGATGGAATTTATCAGCTTCCCCATGACCACGGAGGCTCAGACTGACAGGGCTGGAGCATTCTACCACATGCTAAGTTCCCCAGAGTGCACTCACATCGCCATGCGGGCACCTTCTCAGGACCCAGAGTTTTTTCGCAACATAAAAGGATTTCATGCCCTGAAGGTCCAACTAGTTGTCGACCACAACCAGATCATAATGGCAGTAAATGCCAAATGTCCAGGCAGCTTCGATGAGGTTCACATCCTGTGTGAGAGTGCTGTCTCTGACATGTTTAAGAGTCAGCCACAAGGACAATGCTGGATGCTTGATGACAACCGATATGGCCTAGCCACCTTGCTGATGACCCATACCGAGGCCAAGAAGCGATACAACCAGAGTCACAGAGACACTTGCAATGAAGTCCAGAAAACAATAACTGTGCTTAAGCAGTGTTTTAGATGCCTGGACCACTCAGGAGGGGGGCTACAATACAACCCTGAGCAAGTAGGTAAATTCGTGGTCGTGTGCTCCATGCTGCACAACCAGGAGGGGACAAGAATTGCCAGAAGGGACTGATGCTCCACCTCAGGAGAGAGAGGGAGAGGAGGACGAGGGACTGGATGCTGACCTAGGACCAGACAATCAGGCTGGCTATGCAACCATGCCCACGTCCCCCTCCAGACTGCAGAAAAGGGCCTGTGGTGGCTACATAGCTGAAGACTCCTATGTCAGGAGCTGATAACTGAACAATTTGTCTGAAAGAACGTTGCTGTGAGTGACAATGCTGACACACTGCTGTGTGTGTGCTGCTCAAACATCAATGGTGGCCATCACCTTGGTGCCAGATAAAATGTAAGTTGAATGAAGTTAAGTTTTATTTAACCCTTTCATGATAAGGAATCAGCAGTGCGTAAAGGCCCAGCTATCTGAGACAATGTGCAACAAGGTTATGTTGAATACATTTTTTTATACCAACATTGGTCTGAAATCACCCACCCCCCCGCCTACTCCCCACTTTTTCGACCATTGACATCAATCAAATGGTCAACATGTCCAGCAACACAGAATACAAATGCAAAGCAGGGGTGTGGTCCCCAGCCCCCATACATTGCAACAAATTGCATATCACCCAGATGGAGATATAACACAGCCATCGCCTGCGGACATGCACCTCACTTTTCTTCCCCCCTCCCCTTCTTCTCCCCACCTCTACCCCTTCTCCTCTTCGCTCCACGCCGCCTGGCTGAAGAGCTCCTCAGATGGTGCCTCATTGTAGGGGGATGAAGGCAGAGATGGTGGTTGGATGGGTATGGGAGCGGGGGTTGCTGAGGGGGGACCGTTCTCTGATCCAGAAGCAGGATCTTGGTCCTGCCTCTCATCTCTTGTTCGCAGTGGTGGTGCGGAACCTAGGGGTGGAGTGCCGTGCTCCAGGATCACTGGGAGGCCTGTGCCAGCAGTGTTCCTGGCTAACGCCTCCAGGACTTCCGCTACATGCAGAACGTACTCGGTCATGGTGGCCAGCTGTCGGGATATGCCCCCCAATGCATTGAGGATCTGGTCACCAATGTCTACAGTCCTCCTGGACAATTGTACCATCTCTCTGCTCTCATGTGGCGCTCGTGGACCAGACCTGCCGCGTCCACAAAACCTCTGCGGAGTCGGCGCTGTCCTGGGGACAACTGGAGTGCCCTGTGGCACGGTGCTATGGGCTGGTACCTCCAGACTGGAGGCGGGAATGACCGGAGGAGCACTAGATGGCCTTGGAGTGGAATGGTTTCTGTAGCGTGGCGATGCAGGTTCCTCAAGTCTGGCCCCGCACCCCCATCTTCTGGCCTTTGTGGTCTTGCCAGGGGCCGCGCTGCTGGCTGAGTTGCAAAACACAAATGAGGTTATTAGAGGAGAATGGGGTGCTAGAGTCACAAGGTGATTCCAGTGCTACACACAGCATATGCACAACAAAAGCAACACCGCTATCAAAATCATTACAGTCATTACATTTCATGACCAACAACACATTTTGCATTGCAATGATTTTCATTAGGCCAGCATTATTTATAGGACAACTTCATCTATCATATATGATTGTGTGGCATCTATTGACTTTACATCACGCAATGGTGTAAACTTTACTCATGTCGCATCATTTCAGGGTCTGCAGATGCTTGCGTGGCTGTCTGGGGGTATTTCCCCACATGTGTAAGCACCTCCATGTCAGTGATGTCGCTGATGACTGGTGGCCCCCTACCCATTCGCCTCTGCATGGACCTCATCGTCGATAGCTTCTTCTGTAAAAGGTGACAGGACGACATGGCATGAGATCATTGCATGATATCGTTGCTAGGTACTGTCGCAGAGACTGATACAACATATAACCGACAGATGTAATCATTATTGTTATGATAATTATCATTCTTTACCTAAAGACATACACCAGGACCGCAGGCTTTGAGTAAAACATTCCCAGTAAAAGTGAAAGACCTCATATCTGCTGATAGTCACTCTTGACTCTTACAAATCAAATTATATAAATACATAAGTACATGTAAATCAATTTAATACTTACTCTTGCGGATCCCACAAGGTCATTCCATCGTTTGCGGCATTGGTTGCCCTCACGCACCTCGTTGCCGACGAGACCACTTCTGCTATCTCAGTCCATATCTTCTGTTGGACCTTTGGGGTGGGCTACCCACGCCCTCCCTGGGTTAAATCACCCCAGCATGACTCGACCTCCTGCAGGAGAGAGGCATTTGCCTCATCCGAGAACCTCCTCGCTCTTTTGCGCCCTCCAATGTGCTCCTCTCCCAGCTCACTGCTCTCGCCAGCATCAGTCTCCACAGCGTGCTGTGACGCCTCCTCCTCTCCCTCCATTATAGGCCAAATTCGGGCAAATATGTGGCTGGTAATACCTACTTTTTGTTTGCCTACTTGCTGTGAATCTCTAAAGTCTCCCTCCTTTCTCCCAAAGCAGACACACCACATCCACATACGCCTTCAGTCCCTCTGAGCTCCCTCTCTCTCTGTCTCCTGTTCTGCGCATGTCATGATGACCCTTGACCTCCTGAATCGCAGGAATCGAGCATTGCCATGCCGTTGCTAAGGGCGGTGACCATTTACAGCAGAAGGTCAGAGAGATTTAACACTACCGCCCATTTCGTATCGCTCACGGTAACGCCCAATATCAAAAATGGAGACTACGGGCTTTGAGAATGGGCGACAAGCCGGCAATCTGAAACCCCATTTTTACCGCCCACACCAGAAATACTGCCCATTTTTGAGCGAGCTGCTCAAAAGTGTAAAATCTAGCCCCTTATATCTGTGCGTGGGCTAAACACGGAATTATCACAACCTGGACATGCAAGTACAAGTTTAATACCTGATGGTATGTAACCCAGCAGAATGCTTAAGTCTAACAAAGAGACAGACAGCTTGTCCAAGGTGCTTCTAATAGGAGAGCTCTGTAAGTAAATATCTAGACAGGCTGGAACACAGGACTGTGGCTGTGAAGGAACTTTAGAAAGGTATATTGTGTAAGGAGATATTAAATCTGTCTCAGAACTCCTTGGCAAGAATGATTCATATTTTGAGAAAGTGGCTTTGATCAAGAGTCTTGATAATGAGAAGCTGGGAATCTGAAGATTAGGAATAATGAGAATAGAGCCAGCAAGGAGGCAGTTCTTGTTTTAATGTCTGCATTGTCTAATGGGTGGATGTATTTGTGCATACAGCCAGGCATAATTAAGCTGACCATAGAAGTCAGAAGGCTTGCCATCATGCTGTTCTTTTTACCAACTGTCCCACAAACAACAATGTGATAATGACCATATAAACTGCTTTAGTGGTGTTGATTGAGGGATAAATATTGGCCAGGTAGAACTGTGCCTCCTAGCTGGGAAAGTTGTGATGAAGAAAAACCATTTATTTTACTTACTGTAAAACACGGCACATGTACTTCATTGGCTTTGGGACACCCTAAGTTTGTGAAAAGTGCTATATAAATGCAAGATTTTTCTCTCTTTATGTGGAGTATTATAGTAAATAAAGTAAGTAAAACTCATATATCAGCTTTAAAATAGAAATATGATCAGGCTACATCACTTTTATTTTCAGATCAGAGAATGGATTCTAAATAAATAAAACTATGCCAACCTTTTTATTGGATGTAGAATATAAGGCTTCCAAACTAAATTGGCTGGCCTTAATATCATCTTTAACACAGTGTAACCAGGGTTTTTGTGGTCTCCCTCTCTGTCTTGTTCCTTCGTAAGAATGCAGAGCTATTGTCAGTTTGTCAGTCATCATTCATTCTGCTAAAGCGTCCAAGTTGTTTTTCACTGATTTGTTCCACTACCATTTTGGTCAGTTCAGGTTTTCTTCTAAATGTAGTATTAAGTCACTTCTAGGCCAATGGAGCCTAGAATTTATCTTCAGTAGGCCATTTCTACCAGTAATGATAATTATTCATCATGTTCCATTACCATACAGTAAAAAAAAAGTACCAAAGCTTAATATAATCTGTTGCTCTGTCCGCATCACCCTGGTCCACTCCTCAATCACCCCAATAGCCTCTCCCCTTCCCATAGCACCTTCCTGTGCAAGCACATAAGGTGCAACATCTGCCCTTTTACCTCCTCTCTTCCCACTGTCCAGAGCCTGAAACACTCCTTCCAGGTGAAACAGCGATTTACTTGTATTTATTGCAATTTAGTATATTGTATTCGCTGCTCAAGATTAGGTCTCCTCTACACTAGGGAGACCAAACACCTCCATTCAATCAGTAAACATGACCCCAATTCCGGTTGCCTGTCACTTTAATTCTCCACTCCACTCCTACTCTGACCTCTCCATTTTCAGCCTATTACAGTGTTCCAACAAAGCTTAACGTAAGCTTGCAGAACAGCACCCCATCTTTCGATTAGACACTGTACAGCCTTCTGGACTCAACATCGAGTTCAACAATTTTAGACCATAACCTCTGCCCCTATTTTTTCACATGGCAGCTGTGGATGATTCTGCCATTCCCATTTACACCTCTTCTAGACTCATCTTTTGTTTCTTTACTTGTCCCATTGCCATCTCCTTTGTACTATCATCCCTTTTGTCATTTAATCACTCCTGCTTTCCACCCTATCACAGACCTCTTTTGTTCTATCCTCCCCTCCTCCTTTCCCTGACCCTGCATGTGCTTAAAATCTGTTACACCTTGAACTTTTTCCAGTTCTGACGAAAGGTCATTGACCTGAAGCGTTGGCCGTGATTTCACTTACCTCGGTGAGTCCAGTGCTGCCGAGGTTGGTGATACGTCCCTGTTATGTCTTGAATAAAGAGTCAGACCAGATACTGCAAGCTCAAAGTAAGGTGTGACCGTAGTCCTTTATTACAGGTCTCAGAGTGCCTCTCCAGCCTGTGAGGCCTCCTTATGTACAGGTACTCCCAAGGGATTGTGGGATCCCTTGGCACTCCAGGGGATGAGCCCTCTGGTGGTTAAACATACAGGTTTACATATATAACAACACTCCCCCCCAAGTCAATAGTGTAACTATTTACAATGTGAGTTGATCTGGGGCCTTCCTTTCCCTGGTTGATCGTCTCGGTGCAAATGCTGGTTTTGGTGAATCGTTTGTTGGGCGCTTGCTGGGCTGCTGCGCTTCTGGGCATGGTGAGTCCTGCTGGGCTGCTGCGGGTGATGGATTCTGCTTCGTGATCAACCGCTGGGTCGGTTGCCACTTGTGTGTGTGTTGGAGGGTGGAAAAAGATAGAGTCTATTGTGGGTTGTTCTGGATAGTCCGTGAATCTGAGTTTGGTTTGGTCCAAGTGTTTCCTGCAGGTGAGTCCATTTGAAAGTTGGACCTGAAATACCCTACTCCCCTCTTTGGCCACGACAGTGCCGGTAAGCCACTTGGGACACAAATACAGGATCATTAATCTCGATTCCGCATGACACATTTGCACAATCATGATATGTATTCTGTTGGCGCCGCCTGCTGTCTACCTGTTCATGTAGATCAGGGTGGACTAATGAGAGCCTTTTCATGAGCAGTTCCGCGGGGGAACCCCAGCGAGCGAGTGGGGTCTTGGGCAGTAATTAAGCAGGACTCGGGATAGACGAGTCTGCAGTGAGCCTTCAGTTAGCCTCTTCAAGCTCTGCTTGATTCTTTGCACTGCTCGCTCTGCCTGACCATTGGACGCTGGTTTAAATAGGGCAGATGTAACATGTTTGATCCCATTGCGGGTCATGAACTCCTTGAACTCGGCACTGTTGAAGCACAGCCCATTGTCACTCACAAGGATGTCAGGCATTCCGTGCGTGGCAAACATGGCCCACAGGTTTTCAATGGTGGCAGCGAACGTGCTTGCCGACATTATCACACATTCAATCCATTTGGAGTACGCATCTACAATCACTCGGAACATTTTTCCCAAGAATGGGCCTGCATAGTCGATATGGACCCTGGACCACGGTTTGGAGGCCCAGGGTCGTAAACTTAGTGGCGCGTCCCTGGGTGCATTGCTATAACTATGAACATGTATTACATTTGTGCACACAGGATTCTAAGTCTGCATCGATACCGGGCCACCACACATGGGATCTGGCTATCGCTTTCATCATCACGATGCCTGGGTGGGCATTGTGGAGGTCACTAATGAAGGTGTCCCTGCCCTTTTTTGGCACCACTACCCAATTACCCCATAGGAGACAGTCTGTCTAAGGTAGCGGGTATTGATCCTGCAAGGAGAAACGATTGATACTTTGTAATCACCACAGATTCTGATGGTGCCGTCTTCCTTGAGGATTGGCCCACTCGTTGAATTCGATTGGCGAAATGATGCCCTCTCGTTGCAGCCTGTCCAGCTCGATCTCCACTCTCTCTCTCATCATGTACAGTACCGCTGTCGCCTTGTGATGGATGGGTCGCACCCTCGGAATCAAGTGGATCTGCATCTTTGCTCCTTGGAACTTCCCGATGCCTGGTTCGAACAGCGAGGGGAACTTGTTTAGGACCTGGGCACACGAAGTGTCGTCGATGGACGAGAGCGCTTGGACGTCGTCCCAGTTCCAGGGTATCTTTCCCAACCAGCTCCTGCTGAGCAGCGTGGGGCCATCACCCAGTACTACCCAGAGTGGTAAATTGTGCACCACTCCATCATAGGAGACCTTTACGGTAGCACTGCCAATTACGGAAATCAGTTCATTTGTGTACGTTCTCAGTTTAGTACGAATGGGGGTCAGGACTGGCCTTGAGGCCTTGCTGCACGTCAATTTATTGAAAGTCTTTTTGCTCATTATGGACTGGCTCGTGCCCGTGTCCAGCTCCATTGACACCGGGCGTCCATTTAATTCAACCTTCAGCATTAGCGGGGGACACTTTGTGGTAAATGTGTGCACCCCATATACCTCTGCCTCCTTAGTCTGAGGATCTGGTTCATCATGATCCACCGTGGATCTATCCTCCTCTGCAACATAGTGGTTTCCAGGATTAGCAGGGTTTGCAGTTGGCCTGCACATACGTTGGAGGTGTCCCATTGTTCCACAGCCCTTGCAAATGTGTCCTTTGAAATGGCATGAATGGAAACAATGATCACCCCCGCAGGGCCAACAGGGCATTAATGGCCTTGTATTCATCACCCTTGATGGTGGGCTCTGAGTCACCTGCGGACGTGCAGCTGCAAACATTTAAGTCCTGCCCTGTACATTGCGATTCGAAAACATTACTTTGTTCACAGTACTTGCAGCAGTATGCTGAGAGATTTGTTTGGTATTGTCACTGGTGGCGATAAACACCTGGGCTATCGCTATGGTTTTACTCAAGGTTGGAGTCTCTACAGCCAAAAGTTTGCAAAGTATTACTTCATGACCAATGCCAAGTAAAAAGAAGACCCTGGGCATGTGCTCCAAGTGTCCTTCAAATTCGCAATATCCTGCAAGGCGCCTTAGCTTGGTGACGTAGCTCGCCACTTCCTGGCCTTCAGACCACTTGTACATGTAGAACCGATACCTCACCATCAGAACGCTTTCCTTCGGGTTTAGATGTTCCCGGACCAGTGTGCACAAATCATCGTATGACTTCTCTGTGGGTTTCGCTGGAGCGAGCAGATTTTTCATGAGGCTATACGTTGGTGCCCCGCAAACAATGAGGAGGATCGCCCTTCGTTTGGCAGCGTTCGCTTCTCCTTCCAGCTCGTTGGCCACGAAGTATTGGTCGAGTCACTTTATGAAGGTTTCCCAATCATCTCCCTGCAAAAATTTCTCCAGGTTCTCTGCATTATTGCAGTGGGGTTCGTCATCCGTATCTTGTCGCCAGTTGTTATGTCTCGAATAAAGAGTCAGACCAGATACTGCAAGCTCAAAGTAAAGTGTGACCATAGTCCTTTAGTACAGGTCTCAGAGTGCCTCTCCAGCCTGTGAGGCCTCCTTATGTACAGGTGCTCCCAAGGGATTGTGGGATCCCTTGGAACTCCAGGGGATGAGCCCTCTGGTGGTTAAACATGGTATTTACAGGTTTACATATATAACAGTCACGACCTCGCTGCTGACTCTAGCCCACTGTGTGGAAATAATTTTCTCCTGATTGGCCTTGTTAAACCCGCCCAGCGCATTTCCTGACAAATTGAAATTGATGGAAGCGGGTATGATGATGTCATTTGTTGACGCATCATCAGCAAGTTTCCTTAAAGGGACAATGTCCAAATTTACTTTGGCATTTTTGCTGTCAGTGTTCTACAGCATTGAGGTGCTGCAAGTACTGACAATCGGTGCACAAAGGTGCAGGGCTGCACCCAGGCTCCCCCATGACTCCCCCCATATGCTTATGGAGGGAGTCACAGCACACAGGGACATTCTTTCCCTTCCAACAGGTGGAAGTGACCTCCCCAGGAGACCAAAGCAGCCTGATTGCACATTGCACAGGAGGGCAAAAGCAGGGATGTCGTCAGGAGGACCAGACTGCAGTGGCGCGAAACTTTCAATGATTTCAGTAGATCATGAAACATTTCTGCAAAGCCATACTCAACCTCATCCTGCTGTGCCACTCATCACATCCCCATCACAATGCCTTCCCTACCCTACTCCTGCACATCCTTACTCACACCATCTTACCTTGCACCTCCACCCAAACCTCTCTAACTGCATTATCACTTCCCCATCTCACTAACCACCCCTCCCACTCATCCTAGTCCAATAATATGAACTAAAAACACACAAGGGTAGGCACTTGGGTGTTTTAGCCAATATTCACGTAAAGTTTCTGTTAATGTGGTGTCAAACATTGAAATCTTTATTTTCAACACTTTGCGTCCTTGGACAGATTTGTGTACACCTTTGGAAGTGGCTTAATGTGTTGCAGTGAAATCTGAGACATAATGATTCCCCCACAGTGGTGATGAGTGTGAAAGGAAGGGTTTGGGCATTGTAGGATGCTTTATGATGCTGGTGTGGGGTGGTGCCAACCTGCACATTTTGTGGCAGCAAGGGTATTCAGCATCAAGTGAAGTAAATCTGACCATGGTGAGGCCATCCCTGGTGTCCCAGGCAGAAATGTGGTCGGGTGCTGATGCCCTGTGTCCTGTGCAGCATCAGTTGATTGCAGAGAAGATTGGTGTTGTTGTTGGTGCTGCTGGTATGCCTGGTGCTGCTGGTGTTGGAGCTGATTGTGGTGGGATTCTGAAGACCAAGGTGAGATAGTTTCAAGGGCACTGATGCTAATGTAATAGATGGCAGGTGCACTTGAGATGACAGAAGTGATCTGTCAATGGCAAGAGAGGTTGATCCAATGAGGTGGCACTGGATAGAGGGATTGCTCCAAACACTTGCAACCTGATAAAGTTCAATCTGTCTTTCAAATGTAGTAAGCAACAGCTTTTGATCTTGGAATAGCACAATTGCAGCAGTCCAGTAAAGAAATGAATTCATGGTCACACTACTCCTGACATACTTACCTGATGTGATCCCCAAGCAGTGTAAACCCCATGGACAACTTGGTAAAATGGTAAGTTCAGCTCAAAATTCTTTTTAGTAGGCTCTTATCAAGGTCATAATGACCTAAATTGCCTCCCTTGCCGCTGCTGTTTGGGTCTATTCAGTGCTGATAATGCGACATCTGGGAAAGTAGCATGTCAGCGGGTTGACAGCGGGGTCCCAACCCACTGTCAATCATTCTAAATTTAACAGCTAACTCACCACCCATCCCATCCTCTGAGCATCAGCAAATATTCCGGCCATTAACTCTGTTTCTCACTCCATGGATGTTGCCTGACCTTCTGAGTATTTCCAACATTTTCTGTTTTTTATTTCATACAATCTGTGTCGCGTTTGTGCAGAGATACTCCTTGCATTTCAAACCTTCTTCAACGTGTACCAATTGGCCACTGCTGGGTCATTCTTCTGTTTTTAGCACACCTCCCATATTTTGAAACTTCTGTCTAGATACACAAATGTATTTTCTTCTTCTATTTCTTTTCCACTTCTGACTTTTTTTATTGTACAATTACTCTGCTACTTTCACATCAGCACAAAGCATTTTCAGGTGTGCAGCAATATGAAAGTAGCAATAGTTCGAGATCCCAATCTGAATCTCAAACATCAGAAGCGCCAATGGTGAGACCCTCTCCTGGAGACGATATCACATCAGTGTGAGTTTGCACTGGAGGCAGGACAACTCCAGGCCAGTGTAAAGGTACATTTTCAAACAGCTCAGGCAATGTATTTAGCCATCTGGGCTATTTTTCATGCCTATTTTTCAATGTGTAGAACTGGATTTTCCTGAGATCTTCCTTTGGAAGGATGACTCACCTGCACACCATCCAGAACCACATTATGTAAAAGAAGAAACCCAGTATATAAGAAGCCCAACCAGGGAAGATTAACTGCTGGATCTTGTAACGAGCAATGGACCAGAGCAGATAAGAGAAGCAAAAGTGGGGGAACATCAAGGCAATAGTGACCATAATATAACACGCTTTAAGATAATAATTGAGAAGGCAAAGACCAGGGTAACAGATTGGATAAAAACAATTTTGAGGGGCTGAGAATAGAACTTGGAAAAATAAAATGGATAACAATATTGGAAAACAATGATGTAGAATAGTAATGGGAAACATTTAAAAAAGGGTGTAAAGATAAACCCAGCAGTCAGTTTAACCTTGGTAGTGGGGAAGCTTTTAGAAACAATAATCAGGGACAAAATTAACAGTCACT
The DNA here is from genome assembly GCF_044704955.1 of Pristiophorus japonicus. Lineage (NCBI taxonomy): Eukaryota > Metazoa > Chordata > Chondrichthyes > Pristiophoridae > Pristiophorus > Pristiophorus japonicus. The sequence continues at coordinate 107,868,977 of NC_091977.1, forward strand.
TGGACAAGTGTGAATTAATTAAGGAAAACTAGCACGGATTTTTTAAAGGCAAATCGTATTTAACCAACTTGATTGAGTTTTTTTGATGAGGTAATAGTGAGAGCTAATGAGGGCAATGCGGTTGATGTGGTGTACATGGATTTCCAAAAGGCATTTGACAAAGCGCCACATAATATGCTTGCCAGCAAAGTTGAAGCCCATGGAATAAAAGGGATAGTGGCAGCATGGATATGAAATTGGCTAAGTGACAGGAAACAGAGATGTAAGATTTCTAAATCTCTGGCATTAAATTTGACAGTGAGACAACTCTTCTAAAACAATTGGAACAGTTTATTAAAAAATACACACTCACATGCACATCCACCTTAGTTACAACAGATACAATGAGGTTATAATAAAGAGTGATATATGTTACTTCCTTTTGGCTGACTGGTTCAGGAGAGAGAGAAAAGTCTTTGGCTGAATTCTTTTAAACCTCTCAAAGCCATTGTCCATCAGAAAGCCTCAGGTTGGACCTTGGTTCCAGGGCAATTCCTTATTGGCTCCCCTCACACAGGTGACTTCAGTCTGGCCTGGCTCAGTCATCTCTTGATTGATTTAAGTGGCTTTCCAATACACAAAACCCATGCGGCAGCTCTGTGGGCTTCCATTTTGTTTCAACACAAACAGGCCTTTCCGCATAGCCTACACTTTTAACATTTATACATACACAGAATCAGTTTTAATCATTAATAAACACTTTTATTTTTACAGAGAGTAGTGGTGAACGGTTGTTTTTCAGACTGGAGGAAGGTATACAGTGGTGTTCCCCAGGAGTCGGTTCCAGGACCACTGTTTTTCTTGATATATATTAATGGCTTGGATGTGGGTGCACAGGGCACAGATGACATAAAATTTGGAAGTAGAGTGAACAGTGAGGAGGATAGTGATAGAGTTCAAGAGGACATAAACAGGCTGGTGGAATGGGTGGACACGTGGCAGATGAAATTTAAAGCAGAAAATTGAGAAGTAATACATTTTGGTAGAAAGAATGAGGAGAAGAAATATAAACTAAAGGGTACAATCTTTAAGGGGATGCATAAACATAGAGACATAGAAACATAGGGCCCAAGTTTCCACACGCGCCTAGAACGGCGCAGTCCCGACCTGGACGCCCGTTTTTCGCGCCACAAAGTGCGCCTAAAAAATTCCTCGGTATTCTCCACCTACCTGCAGGTCCTCTGGCCCTCGGCGCAGCCAGCACGAGCTGTGGGGGGGTGGAGCCAGGTCCTTGCGCTAAAAACAGTGCCGGGACCTCTGCACATGCGCGCTACAGTGGGCACGCAAGTGCAGTAGCTCCAGGCGCCGAACTGTGTGGGAGGGGCCCGAAGCACGCAGCCCCTAGCCCTGGCTGAATGGCCTCACTGGGGCTGCGTGAATCAGGCTCCTCCCACGGCCAGCTCCTGCTTCCCCCCCCCCCCCCCCCCCGCCACCCTCCGACCAGACCCGACACCCGCTCCCCCCCCCCCCCCCGACCAGACCCGACACCCGCTCCCCCCCCCCGACCAGACCCGACACCCGCTCCCCCCCTGCCTCCGGACCAGATCCGACACCCGCTCCCCCCCTGCCTCCGGACCAGACCCGGCACCCGCTCCCCCCCCTCTCTGCCTCCGGACCACACCCGACACCCGTTCCCCCCCCCCCCGACCAGACCCGACACCCGCTCCCCCCCTGCCTCCGGACCAGATCCGACACCCGCCCCCCCCCTGCCTCCGGACCAGACCCGACACCCGCTCCCCCCCTGCCTCCGGACCAGATCCGACACCCGCTCCCCCCCTGCCTCCGGACCAGACCCGGCACCCGCTCCCCCCCCTCTCTGCCTCCGGACCAGATCCGACACCCGCTCCCCCCCTGCCTCCGGACCAGATCCGACACCCGCCCCCCCCCTGCCTCCGGACCAGACCCGGCACCCGCTCCCCCCCCTCTCTGCCTCCGGACCAGACCCGACACCCGCCCCCCCCCTGCCTCCGGACCAGACCCGGCACCCGCTCCCCCCCCTCTCTGCCTCCGGACCAGACCCGGCACCCGCTCCCCCCCCTCTCTGCCTCCGGACCATACCCGACACCCGTTCCCCCCCCCCCCCCGACCAGACCCGGCACCCGCTCCCCCCCCCCCCCCCCCGACCAGACCCGACACCCGCCCCCCCCCTGCCTCCGGACCAGATCCGACACCCGCTCCCCCCCTGCCTCCGGACCAGACCCGGCACCCGCTCCCCCCCCTCTCTGCCTCCGGACCAGACCCGACACCCGCCCCCCCCCTGCCTCCGGACCAGACCCGGCACCCGCTCCCCCCCCTCTCTGCCTCCGGACCAGACCCGGCACCCGCTCCCCCCCCTCTCTGCCTCCGGACCAGACCCGACACCCGCCCCCCCCCTGCCTCCGGACCAGATCCGACACCCGCCCCCCCCCCTGCCTCCGGACCAGACCCGGCACCCGCTCCCCCCCCTCTCTGCCTCCGGACCAGACCCGGCACCCGCTCCCCCCCCTCTCTGCCTCCGGACCAGATCCGACACCCGCTCCCCCCCTGCCTCCGGACCAGACCCGGCACCCGCTCCCCCCCCTCTCTGCCTCCGGACCAGACCCGACACCCGCCCCCCCCCTGCCTCCGGACCAGACCCGGCACCCGCTCCCCCCCCTCTCTGCCTCCGGACCAGACCCGGCACCCGCTCCCCCCCCTCTCTGCCTCCGGACCAGACCCGACACCCGCCCCCCCCCTGCCTCCGGACCAGATCCGACACCCGCCCCCCCCCCTGCCTCCGGACCAGACCCGGCACCCGCTCCCCCCCCTCTCTGCCTCCGGACCAGACCCGGCACCCGCTCCCCCCCTCTCTGCCTCCGGACCATACCCGACACCCGTTCCCCCCCCCCCCCCGACCAGACCCGACACCCGCTCCCCCCCCCCCCCGACCAGACCCGACACCCGCTCCCCCCCCCCCCCCCCCGACCAGACCCGACACCCGCTCTCCCCCCCCCGACTGGACCCGACCCGACCGGCGCTCCTGTTCCCGCTCCCCACCCCCCCGACTGGACCCGACCCGACCCCCCCTCCCTCTCTCTCTCCCCCCTTCCCCCCCTCCCTCTCTCTCCCCCCCTCCCCCTCCCTCTCTCTCTACCCCCCTCCCCCTCCCTCTCTCTCTACCCCTCCCCCTCCCTCTCTCTCTACCCCTCCCCCTCCCTCTCTCTCTACCCCCCTCCCTCTCTCTCTCTCCCTCTCTCTCTCTCCCTCCCCCCTCCCTCTCTCCCTCCCCCCTCCCTCTCTCTCTCTCCCTCCCCCCTCCCTCTCTCTCTCTCCCCCCCTCCCTCTCTCTCTCTCCCCCCCTCCCTCTCTCTCTCTCCCCCCCTCCCTCTCTCTCTCTCCCCCCCTCCCTCTCTCTCTCTCCCTCTCCCCCCCCGCCCCTGCCCCCGACCCGACCCGAACCGAACCGAACCGAACCTCCCCGACCCGACCCAACCCAACGCCACCTACCTGTAAATCTGGTGCTGGGGACGGGACCTGCCCGAAGTCTCGGGCCGGCCCGTTCAGCCTTCGGTCCCGAAAGGCCTGCCTGAAGCATTTTCACACAGGTAGGAAGATGGTTTATTTAATCTTTTCTTTGCTTATAAATGTTTATTCAGGTTGGATTTATTTGTATAATATTTGTAGAAGTATAAATAAGGATTTATTGTAGAATTTAATGAGTTCCCTTCCCCCCCCCTCCCCCCCCACCTCGTTCTGGACGCCTAATTTGTAACCTGCGCCTGATTTTTTAATGTGTAGAACAGGTTTTTTCAGTTCTACAAAAATCTTCACTTGCTCCATTCTACTTCAGTTTGGAGTACGTTTTCACTGTGGAAACTTTGAAATCAGGCGTCAGTGGCCGGACACGCCCCCTTTTGAAGAAAAAATTCTGTTCCAAAGGAGAACTGTTCTACCTGACTAGAACTGCCGAAAAAAAAAATGTGGAGAATTGCGATTTCTAAGATAGTCCGTTCTCCACCAGTTGCTCCTAAAAATCAGGCGCAAATCATGTGGAAACTTGGGCCCATAGAAACATAGAAAATAGGTGCAGGAGTAGGCCATTCGGCCCTTCAAGCCTGCACCACCATTCAATGAGTTCATGGCTGAACATGCAACCTCAGTACCCCATTCCTGCTTTCTCGCCATACCCCTTGATCCCCTAGTAGTAAGGACTACATCTAACTCCTTTTTGAATATAGGACCTAGGGGTATATGTCCACAAATCGTTGAAGGTTGCAGGGCAGGTTGAGAAAGCAGTTAAAAACGCTTATGGGATCCTGGGCTTCATGTTTAGAAGTATAGGGGGAGAAATTGGACTTCTTTGTACTGCCCGTTAGCAGCTCTGAAGAGTGATAACGGGGCACAAATGGGTTTGAGACCGGGCACAGCGAGATCAGCAACTCCCGCAAAGTTTTCCGGCGGCGATAAGAGTTGCGTCCTGCTCTCCTGCGCCCAGAGATTGTAACGTCATTGCCATGCGCAGCGCCCCGTATGAAAAATTCCCTCTCACCCCGTGCTTGTGCCCCCGCTGTTAGTAATGACAGGTAGTGAAGACAGCTTTCAGTCAGATGTCTGCTGGAGGAGAGCTATTTAAATGTATCAACATCCAATTTAATTTTAGTCGGCCAGCAATGCTGCCTCGTTACTTTCACCGATGTGAGCATTTTGGAGTTTAACAAGTGTTCTTATTCATACACCAATTTCACTGAGGAACAGTTTCATTGAGGGAAGATTTGAAACTGGAATATTTGCTGCTTCCATGGGGGCTGTACCAGCACTAAATCTCACCCTCCAGTGTCAACGTTGGAGGCAACTGAGGCACAGAGAAAGAGTGCAAAATGTGTCCAGAAGAAGGAGGGCCAACGGGGCTCCCAACAGGAGGCCTAACCCACCCAGGGTATTCCGACAGCAGTTCTCCTACACCAATTTCACTGAGTAACAGTGTGTTTAAAGGTTCCGCTTCAGCAAGGACATGGTCACAGAGCTCTGCGACCTCCTGCAGCCACACCTCGAGTCTCAGACCAGAGTAACGACGGCTCTCTCAGTGGCAGTCAAGGTCATCATTGTGCTCAATTTCTGCACCAGTGGATGCTTCCAGTGTGCAACAGACGACATCTCCAACATCACCCAGTTTTCCATCCATTGCTCCATCCGTGAGGTCACAGATGCTCTGTACAGAAGGAGAATGGACCACATTTCCTTCCCAAGACCAGAGAGAAGCAGCAGGAGTGTGCATGTGGCTTTGCTGGGCTACCCCATGGTGCAGGGTGCCATTGACTGCACAAATGTCACTTTGCAGGCACCTCATAACAATCCTGAGATATTCCGCAACCACAAAGGTTACCACTCATCTAATGTGCAGTTTGTAAAGTCCTTACTCAATGGCACAAAACCCACATGAGGCACATTCTATGGACAAGGTCACTCTATGACCTGAACCTTTATTCACAGGACCAAGAAGTGATGACCCTGCGTGGGACCTTCCTTTATATACCTGGATGACCAGGTAAGGAGTGTCTCCCACAAGTTCATCCTCTGTGGTCAAGGTGTGCATTGCTTAAGTATATACAGTATTGCAGTGGTGTTACATAGAGGTTACATACATGACATCACCTCCCCCTCAAAGTCTTATTGGGATCATAGGTTAAGTCTTTCAGGTGGTCTACACTCCCTTGTGGAGCACCGCAGTTGGGGCTCTGGTTGTCGAGCCTTGGCGTGAGTGTCTGTCACCTGTAGTGATTCTGGCCTGTCCGGGCTGACCGCTGGGACTGTGCATGTTGCTGAATGTTCTTGTTGCTCGTTCACTGGTGGTGGTGTGAACACCATCTCATGATCTTCCTCGGGTTCCTCATTGTCTATGCTGAACCTCTTTTTTACTTGTTCCAGATGCTTACGACATATCTGCCCATTGTTAAGTTTATCCACGAAGACCCTGTTCCCCTCTTTGTCTATTACAGTACCCTCAAGCCATTTGGGCCCCACGGTGTGATTGAGAACAAATACGGGGTCATTTATTTCTATACATCCCCCCCTTGAGTTACGGTCATGGTACTCGTTTTGGGACTGGCACTTGCCTTCAACTATTTGGTCAGGACAATGTGAATGATGGAGAACCGAGTGTTGAGTGTTCGTTTCATAAGTAGCTCAGCGGGCGGGACCCCCGTGAGCAAGTGCGATCGGGACCAATAGGCCAGCAGGAGGCGCGATAGGCGGCATTGAAGGAAGGGTCCTTGAATCCTGAGCATGCCTTGTTTAATGATTTGGACCGCACGTTCATCCTGGCCATTGGAGGCCAGCTTGAACGGTGCTGTCCTGACATGGTTGATGCCATTGCCCGACATGAACTCCCAGAATTCGTAGCTTGTGAAACATGGGCCATTATCACTATCAAGGATGTCCGGCAAGCCGTGGGTTGCAAAGACCGCACGTAGAATCTCCACAGTGGTGGATGTCGTGCACAAATTCAAAATGATGCACAATATCCATTTCTAGTACGCATCTACCACAATGAGAAACATTTTTCCCATGAACGGGCCCGCGTAGTCTACATGAATACATGGCCTGGTGGGCCAGGGCCACGGGCTGAGTGGGGCCTCCCTGGGGGCATTACCCAGCTGGGCACACGTCATGTACCTGCGAACACAGTGTTCCAGGTCTGAATCAATTCACGGCCACCAAACGTGTCACCGGGCCAGGATGCTCACTGTGGAGTTCCCTGATGAATGCCTCCCTGCTCTTCTGGGGCATGACTACCTGGCTGCCCCATAGTAGGCAGTCAGCTTGGATGGAGAGCTCATCCATCCTCCTGTGAAACGGTCTGACCTCCTCAGGGCATGCTCCGTGTGCAGGCGCCCAATCCCCAGTCAGGACACATTTCTTAATCAGAGATAGGAGAGGATCTCCGTTTGTCCAGATTTTGATCTGGCGGGCTGTGATGGGGGAGCCTGCGCTGTCAAAGGCATCAACGGCCATGACCATCTCAGTGCTTTGTTCCGCTGCCCCCTCGGTGGTGGCCAGTGGAAGCCTGCCGAGCGCGTTAGCGCAATTTTCGGTGCCAGGCCGGTGCCGGATGGAGTAGTCATAAGCAGCCAGCATGAGAGCCCATCGCTGTATGCGAGCTGACGCATTGGCATTGACAGCCTTGCTGTCTGATAACAAGGATGTTAATGGTTTGTGGTCCGTCTCTAATTCGAACATCCTACCAAAAAGGTACTGATGCATTTTTTTTACACCATAGAAACAGGAAAGTGCCTCCTTCTTAACTATCCCATATCCCTGTTCTGCTTGAGAGAGCGACCTGGAAGCATAAGCCACAGGTTGTAGTTGGCCCTCAGCATTACTCTGCTGCAACACGCACCCGACCCCATAGGACGATGCATCACATGTCAGAACCAATTTCTTACAGGGGTCGTACAGGGTCAATAACTTATTTGAACAAAGTAGGTTCCGCGTCCAATTGAAAGCCCGTTCTTGACAGTCCCCCCAAAACCAATCACAATCCTTACGCAGGAGCACGTGAAGCGGCTCCAACAACGTGGTCAAGTTCGGCAGAAAGTTCCCGAAATAGTTCAACAGTCCCAGGAATGAATGCAACTCCGATGTGTTGCTGGGCCTGGGTGCTCGTCGAATTGCCTCTGTTTTGGATTCGTTGGGTCGAATCTCATCTGCAGCAACCCTCCTGCCCAGGAACTCAACCTCGTGAGCCAAAAACACACATTTAGACTTCTTGAGTCGCAGGCCAGTCGGTGTAGCACCTCCTCCAGGTTGTGGAGATGTTCCTCGGTGTCACGACCCATGATGAGGATGTCGTCCTGAAATACGACTGTTCCAGGAATGGATTTAAGCAGGCTTTCCATGTTTCTTTGAAAAATCGTGGCCGCTGATCGAATGCCAAACGGGCACCTGTTGTAAACGAACAGTCCCTTGTGCGTAGTGATGGTGGTCAGTAGTTTAGATTTGTCGTCCAGTTCTTGGATCATGTAGGCTGAAGTGAGATCCAACTTGGTAAACAGCTTGCTGCCTGCCAGCGTAGCGAAAAGATCCTCCGCTCTCGGGAGCGGGTATTGGTCTTGTAGGGACACCCGATTGATAGTGGCCTTGTATTCGCCACAGACCCTGTCAGAGCCATCCGCTTTTAGGACGGGAACAATGGAGCTCGCCCAGTCGCTGAATTCAACGGGTGAGTTAATGCCCTCTCTCAGTAAACGGTCCAATTCGCTCTCAATTTTTTCCCGCATCACATACGGCACCGCTCTGGCTTTGTGGTGCACTGGTCTGGCGTCCGGGGTGATGCGTATCACTACTTTGGTGCCTTTGAACGTCCTGATGCCAGGTTGGAATAGTGACTAAAATTGTTGTTGGACATGTGAGCACGAGCTTTGCCCCACGGATGACATTGCGTGCACATCGCCCCTCACTTCCATTTCATCTCAGCTAACCAGCTCCTTCCCAACAGTGCGGGACCATTGCCCGGGACAATCCAGAGCGGCAGCCAGTTCACTGATCCATTGTGTGTGACCGCCAACATTGCACTGCCTAGTACTGGAATGATTTCTTTGGTATACGTCCGTAGTTGTGTCTCAATGCATTCCAGTTTGCGTCTACTGGCTTTGTGTGGCCATCGGTTTTCCAATTGTTGAACACTCATGAGTGACTGGCTGGCCCCCGTGTCCAGCTCCATGCATACAGGGATGCCGTTTAATAAAACCTTCATCATCATTGGTGGCGTTTTGGTATATGAGCTGTGAATGTTTGCCACATGAACCTGCTGAACTTCAGCATCCATTGATTTGCCCCAAGGGTCATCCTGCATCACAGACCCCTCTTCTGGTCCATCCGCCTCATAAATTAGCCTGGGTACAGGCTTCCTGACCATTCGAGCTAAATGGCCACTGAGGTTGCAATTTCTGCAGACAAATTGTTGAAACCTGCAAGTCCTGGCAGAGTGTTTGCCCCACACCTCCAGCATGAGCTGAGATTCCCATTGTTGTGAACAAAGGAGCTATGACCCGGCATTCCTCGCTGATTGTCCCCTTGACTGCCCTTGAGTACCCTGTTAGTGGGTGTCAATGGCCCCATCCCGGACCGCATTGTCCACTGTGATGGCGTAAATGTCCGTTCAGCCTGCCATTATCTCTATTCTGGGGTCTATTGCTGCCTGGGATGTGTTGAACTGCCCTTGCCTGCCTGCGGGGCTCTGAGTCGCGTTTATGATATTGACTCCCTGATCCCCCGCTGCATTAGAGGCAGAATTGCACGCGTATATTATTTTGGTTTCCTCCTCCCCCGCCATGAAAGTCTGAGGCATTAATGCCGCCGCTTCCAAAGTCAAATCCTTGGTCTTAATTAACTTTCAGAAAATGCCCGCATGACCGATGCCCTCAATAAAGAAATCCCTTAACATCACCCCCCTGCAGGCGTCTGTGAACTTACAGAGGCTGGCCAAACGCCGGAGGTCCGCAACGAAGTCCGGTATGCTCTGTCCTTCATGACGTCGGTGGGTATTGAATCTATGTCAGGCCATGTGTACGCTGCTCGCTGGTTTGAGGTGCTCACTGATTAGTTTGCTGAGCTCTTCAAAGGTTTTGATACCGCCGGCTTTTCGGGTGCTAGTAGTTTCTTCATGAGCGCGTAAGTCTTAGGTCCGCAGCTGGTCAGCAGGTGGGCCCTTCGCTTGTCGGCCGCTGCATCTCCTAACCATTCTTTCGTGACAAAGCTTTGCTGGAGCCTCTCAATGAAATCGTCCCAGTCCTCACCAACACAGTACCATTCCTCTGTGCCACCGGTGGCCATTCTCGTGGGTTGTTGATTCCTGTTTCTCGTCGCCAATTTAAAGTCCTTAGTCTCAATGGCACAAAACCCACACGAGGCACATTCTATGGACAAGGTCACTCTATGACCTGAACCTTTATTCACGGGACCAAGAAGTGATGACTCTGCGTGGGACCTCCCTTTATAGACCTGGATGACCAGGTAAGGAGTGTCTCCAACAAGTTGACCCCCTGTGGTCAAGGTGTGCATTGCTTAAGTATATACAGTATTGCAGTGGTGTTACATAGAGGTTACATACATGACACAGTTGGTGTGTGACAACACTCGGTAAATCCTCACCATCAATACCCGCTATCCTGGCAGCAGCCATGATGCCTTCATCCTGCACCAGACCAGTGTGCCAGCTCTCTACCAGTCACCACATGAAGCTTGTGGCTGGCTGCTGGAAGACAAGGGTTATCCGCTCTCCACCTGTCTCATAACTCCCCTTCCCAACCCTCAATCGGACCTCTGGAAGGTCGGTCCGTGACTGTTTCATCAGACTTTGTTTCCAGCAACTTTAAGGATTCCTACAGGTTTCTCAGCACGTCCCTATCATTCCACCAATTTCTCATTCCATACCACACCCCAAAACTGAAATGAGAGACAACACAAAATCTGAAACATTCCAGCAATAAATTTATCAAAAACCATTAACCACATATATACAACAACAATATTAACTAATCACCCTTGTGCAAACCCTTACCTCCCCTCTTTACAGTCCTTTTTCCTAATTTACTGCTCCCACGTAGTGTCTCCATAGTGGCTGCAGCGGGACTGGTGGAAGGCTGCTGAGTGTCAGGGCCAGAGACTACAGATGGCCTTGCAGGATGCCCTCAACCAGCTCTGGGCCTGGAAGGCCCGGCTTCAGACTGCACCATCTCAGGCTGGACAGCGGCAGTTTGGGCTGGCTGGATGATAGGCAGTGACAAGTGCAATGGCGGAGTGGCAGTGGTGGGATCAGGAATGCTGTTATCCTGGGAGAGGAAACAAGTTCCTGCTCCACTTACCCAGTGCCACTCCCCCGGGGCAGCACCTCACCAACACTACCAATCTGCTGGTGCACAGTTGGGTGGGCTGCTGCGACACAGTGAGATACCAGGTGGACTGTCGTGGACCCAGCGACGATGGCAGCTGTCAAAGCTTGATTGGCATCCAGCTGAGACAGCATGAGAGCAGTCTGAGACTCAATGCCAGCAACCATTGTCTATATTAAAGTGTTGCTTCCACCTGTGCTGCAATGGAAGATGCCACATCGCCCATGACACGCATCATGAGATCTGGATCACGGTCTCTCGGAGTCCACCATCCTCTGCAGAGTGGAAATAATGGGCTCCATGGTGTGCGCAGAGCTCTGTGCAATGTTGCAGGTGGACTCCTCCACGCTCCTTACCATTGCCAAGAGGCTCTTGTGCACCCTTTTAAAAAATGTATTTACGGGGTGTAAGCATCGCCAGCAAGACTAGCATTTATTGCCCATCTCTAATTGCCCTAGAGAAGAAGGTGGTGAGCCGTCATTTCATAGGGCAGTTAAGAGTCAACCACATTGCTGTGAATGTGGGTCACATGTTGGCCAGATCAGGTAGGAATGGCAGACTTCCTTCCAGCAGTTCGGGAGATAGAGAACCTGATAAAAGGGCGCAGAGCTCGGGAGGAGGAGCAGCGGTTCGGGAGATCGAGACCCTGATAAAAGGGCACGGAGATCGGGAGGAGGAGCAGCAGTTTGGGAGATCGAGACCCTGATTAAAGGGTGCAGAGCTCGGGAGGAGAAGCAGCAGTACGGGAGATCGAGGCTGAAGGTAAAACAAAGAAGTAAAAATAAATCGAAGTGTGACGTCACAGCCAAGCGGGTAAGTGATTGGCTGGTGGATTGGTGAGTATTTAATCTTTTTCTTTTTCTTTTTATTTCCTTATCAGTAGGTAACCTTTGACAGTGTTGCCAAATTAAGTTAATTTAAGGGTTAAGTCATGGCAGGAGAGCCCAGACCCGTGTTATGCTCCTCCTGTGCTATGTGGGAACTCAGGGACGCTTCCAGTGTCCCTGACTACTATGTGCGCAGGAAGTGCATCCAGCTGCAGCTCCTGACAGACCGAATTGCGGCACTGGAGCTGCACATGGATTCACTCTGGAGCATCCACGATCCTGAGGATGTCGTGAATAGCACATTTAGTGAGTTGGTCACACCGCAGGTAAAAGTTACTCAGGCAGATAGGGAATGGGTGGCCATCAGACAGAGCAGTGGAAGGATGGTAGTGCAGGGGTCCCTGCAGTCATTCCCCCTCCAAAACAGATGCTGTTGGGGGGCATGACTCATGGAGGGCAGCAGCAACCAAGTTCATGGCACCAAAAAGAGTGGGAGACCTATAGTGTAGGGGGTTCTATTGTAAGGGGAATAGAAAGACGTTTCTGCGGCTGCAATCGAGACTCCAGGATGGTATGTTGCATCCCTGGGTCACATTACTGCAAAATTCTAAAGGGACAAAGTGTGTTAAAAAGGCAAGTCTGAATACTCTGTGCCTCAATGCGAGGAGTATTTGTAATAAGGTGGATGAATTAACTGCGCAGGCAGCTATTAACGAATATGATATAATTGGCATTACGGAGACATGGCTTCAGGGTGAGCAAGGCTGGGAACTTAACATCCAGGGGTATTCAACATTCAGAAAGGATAGACAGAAAGGAAAAGGAGATGTGGGGTGGCGTTGCTGGTTAAAGAGGAAATTAATGCAATAGTAAAGAAGGGCATTAGCTTGGATGATGTGGAATTGATATGGGTGGAGCTACGGAATACCAAAGGGCAGAAAACACTAGTGGAAGTTGTGTACAGACCACCAAACAGTAGTAGTGAGGTTGGGGACCGCATCAAACAAGAAATTAGGGATGCGTGCAATAAAGGTACAGCAGTTATCATGTCCATCCTAGACTGGGTGATGTGTAATGAGAAAGGACTAATTAGCAATCTTGTTGTGTGAGGTCCCTTGGGGAAGAGTGACCATAATATGGTAGAATTCTTTATTAAGATGGAGAGTGACACAGTTAATTCAGAGACTAGGGTCCTGAACTGAAGGAAAGGTAACTTCGATGGTATGAGACGTGAATTGGCTAAAATAGACTGGCGAATGATACTTAAAGAGTTGACGGTGGATAGGCAATGGCAAACATTTAAAGATCACATGAATGAACTTCAACAATTGTATCAGTCTGGAGTAAAAATAAAACGGGGAGGGTGGCTCAACCGTGGCTAACAAGGGAAATTAAGGATAGTGTTAAAGCCAAGGAAGAGCATATAAATCGGCCAGAAAAAGCAGCAAACCTGAGGACTGCGACAATTTTATAATACAGCAGAGGAGGACAAAGTGTTTAATTAGGAGGGGGAAAATAGAGTATGAGAGGAAGCTTGCTGGCAACATAAAAACTGACTGCAAAAGCTTCTATAGATATGTGAAGAGAAAAAGATTAGTGAAAACAAACGTAGGTCCCTTGCAGGCAGATTCAGGTGAATTTATAATGGGGAACAAAGAAATGGCGGACCAGCTAAAAAAATACTTTGGTTCTGTCTTCATAAACGAAGACACAAATAACCTTCCGGAAATACTAGGGGACAGTGGGTCTAGCGAGAAGGAAATCCTTATTAGTCAGGAAATTGTGTTAGGGAAATTGATGGGATTGAAGGCCGATAAATCCCCAGGGCCTGATAGTCTGCATCCCAGAGTACTTAAGGAAGTGGCTCTAGAAATAGTGGATGCATTGGTGATAATTTTCCAACAGTGTATCGACTCTGGATCAGCTCCTATGGACTGGAGGGCAGCTAGTGTGGACCACTTTTTAAAAATGGAGGGCGCGAGAAAACGGGTAATTATAGACCTGTTAGCCTGACATCAGTAGTGGGGAAAATGTTAGAATCAATTATTAAAAATGAAGTAGCAGCACATTTGGAAAGCAGTGACGGGATCAGTCGAAGTCAGCATGGATTTATGAAAGGGAAATCATGCTTGACAAATCTTCTAGAATTTTTTCAGGATGTAACTGGTAGAGTGGACAAGGGAGAACCAGTGGATGTGGTGTATTTGAACTTTCAAAAGGCTTTTGACAAGGTCCCACACAAAAGATCGGTGTGCAAAATTAAAGCACATGGTATTGGGGGTAATATGCTGACGTGGATAGAGAACTGGTTGGCAGACAGGAAGCAGAGAGTCGGAATAAACGGGTCCTTTTCAGAATGGCAGGCAGTGACTAGTGGGGTGCCGCAGGGCTCAGTGCTGGGACCCCAGCTATTTACAATATACATTAATGATTTGGATGAGGGAATTGAGTGTAATATCTCCAAGTTTGCAGATGACACTCAGCTGGGTGGCGGTGTGAGCTGTGAGGAGGATGCTAAAAGACTGCAGGTGACTTGGATAGGTTAGCTGAGTGGGCAAACATGTGGCAGATGCAGTATAATGTGGATAAATGTGAGGTTATCCACTTTGGTGGCAAAACACGAAGGCAGAATATTATCTGAATGGCGGCAGATTAGGAAAAGGGGAGGTGCACCTGGGTGTCATGGTTCATCAGTCATTGAAAATTGGCATGCAGGTACAGCAGGTGGTGAAGAAAACAAATGGTATGTTGGCCTTCATAGCTAGGGGATTTGAGTATAGGAGCAGGGAGGACTTACTGCAGTTGTACAGGGCCTTGGTGAGGCCTCACCTGGAATATTGTGTTCAGTTTCGATCTCCTGATCTGAGGAAGGACGTTCTTGCTATTGAGAGAGTGCAGCGAAGGTTCACCAGGCTGATTCCTGGGATTGCAGGACTGATATATGAGGAGTGACTGGATCGACTGGGCCTGTATTCACTGGAATATAGAAGGATGAGAGGGGATCTCATAGAAACATATAACATTCTGACGGGACTGGACAGGTTAGATGCAGGAAGAATGTTCCCGATGTTGGGGAAGTCCAGAACCAGGGGACATAGTCTAAGAATAAGGGGTAAGTCATTTAGGACTGAGATGAGGAGAAACTTCTTCACTCAAAGAGTTGTTAACCTGTGTAATTCCCTACCGCAGAGAGTTGTTGATGCCAGTTCATTGGATATATTCAAGAGGGAGTTAGATATGTTCCTTATGGCTAAAGGGATCAAGGTGTATGGAGAGAAAGCAGGAAAGGGGTACTGAGGTGAATGATCAGCCATGATCTTATTGAATGGTGGTGCAGGCTCGAAGGGCCGAATGGCCTACTCCTGCACCTATTTTCTATGTATGTTTTCTATGTATGAAATGAAGAAAGGAACACCTCATGCACAATTATGGATATTGACTTTTGCTTTATTCCGCTTGACGAGACAGATATAAACGGGTTTATTATATCTCCTGAACTAAAGGAGGAAAGGAGGGGCAATGATGGACATTACCTGAGGAGGTTATGCGAAGGCCATCGGGCCACAAGGAAAACCGATACTCGAACTGAAAGAGGAACAAACACGACTGAATTGGACACCATGCGACAACATAGAGGATACCCCAGGCAGGGCAGAAATTCGGCAGAATGGAGAAGACCCCAAATGGAGGAAAGATAGAAGAAACAAAGGATACCCCAGGCGGGGCATAATTCGAACACCGAGAAAATGTTGGCTAGAAAGGACTTATACATGAACTATGCTGGTCTCAATGTACTGGTTGCAGTGCAAGGGAACTCACCTTGCTAGTATTATCCTGCAAAAAGGTGTAACCGACGTATGAGGCAGGCCCTAGCCCATACTATAGTTAAAACATTGAATAAAGGGAAATCAGACAGTCCGTCCAAAGGACTTAGTATAACCTTGATGGGAAAGCCAACAGGTAGATCCTGCAGCTCGGGAAGTAGCGCTACCCAAGCAAAAGGACAACCCTGGAAGCTCACCCATGAGGAATTAATTGGCAAATGGTCTATCTTGGGCATATAGCCAAGGGCCATTAAGGGGGAATTGTAAGAGTTGCAAATAGGTGGTCAGAATTATGCTGAAGATAATGAACTAATCAGTATTAGGGGGGGTCTGAGAAATTGCCTATGAATGTAACACTTGCTTATGTAGATATAGCAATAACGCATTAAACTGTATCCTTAATCTTAGTAACATTTAAACAGCTGAATTATCAGTTTTTGATTAGAAGTCTCTGAGGAAGAGGTTAGGAAGGCCAGTATTTTGGTACAATTACTCTAGGCGACACAAAGACTGGGGTAGAGGGCATACAATGGAACAACACAATGATGGGAGATGGACAATTGCATATACCACTCAGAGCCAGTCTGATAAGAGTCGACAAATCAATGTAACTCCGCTGATAGCAAGAGACCTACCGATGATTTTGAAGGAGGATAGCTCCTCTCCAAAACCTGTATAAATTATACTTGAAAACTCTTGTATTTCAGAGGTTTAGACTGAACCTTCCCGTGCATTGCGAGTAATAAAGCCGGTAAACCTGAGGTTTTGTTTGTTTACTTCTGTGGTCGTTATACAGTGGGAGCTCGGCGAGGTGTCAATTAACTATATCAGTTAATCCACCCCGAGGAAGAGAAGCCTTCCTTTTACCCCAATAGATGGGCGAGGTGTCGACTACCTATATCAGGTAGTCCGCCCCGAGGGAGAGAAGCCTCCTTTTTACCCCGACAAAGATCACCTCTCATTCTTCCGAATTCCAGTGAGTAGAAGCCCAACCTACTCAACCTTTCCTCATAAGTCAACCCCCTCATCTCTGGAATCAACCTAGTGAACCTTCTCTGAACTGCCTCCAAAGCAAGTATATCCTTTTGTAAAAATGGAAACCAAAACTGCATGCAGTATTCAAGGTGTGGCCTCACCAATACCCTGTATAACTGTAGCAAAACTTCCCTGCTTTTATACTCCGTTCCCTTTGCAATAAAGGCCAAGATACCATTGGCCTTCCTGATCACTTCCTTTTGTGTTTCATGCACAAATACCCCCAGGTCCCGCTGTACTGCAGCACTTTTAAATTTTTCTCCATTTAAATAATAACTTGCTCTTTGATTTTTTTCTGCCAAAGTGCATGACCTCACACTTTCCAACATTAAACTCCATCTGCCAAATTTTTGCCCACTCACTTAGCCTGTCTATGTCCTTTTGCAGATTTTTTGTGTCCTCCTCATACATTGCTTTTCCTCCCATCTTTGTATCGTCAGCAAACTTGGCTACGTTGTACTCGGTCCCTTCTTCCAAGTCATTAATATAGATTGTAAATAGTTGGGGTCCCAGCACTGATCCCTGCGGCACCCCACTAGTTACTGATTGCCAACCCGGGAATGAACCATCTATCCCGACTCTCTGTTTTCTGTTAGTCAGCCAATCCTCAATCCATGCTAATATTTTACCCCCAACCCCATGAACTTTTATCTTGTGCAGTAACTTTTAATGTGGCACCTTGTCAAATTCTTTCTGAAAGTCTAAATACACCACATCCACTGGTTCCCCTTTATCCACCCTGTTCGTTACATCCTCAAAGAATTCCAGAAAAATTTGTCAAACATGATTTCCCCTTCATAAATCCATGTTGACTCTGCCTGACTGAATTATGCTTTTCCAAATGTCCTGCTACTGCTTTTTTAATGATGGACTCCAACATTTTCCCAACCACACATGTTAGGCTAACTGGTCTAGAGTTTCCTGCTTTTTGTCTGCCTCCTTTTGTAAATAGGGGCGTTACGTTTTCAATTTTCCAATCTGCTGGGACCTCCCCAGAATCCAGGGAACCAAAGCATCCACTATCCCTGCTGCTACTTCTCTTAAGACCCGAGGATGCAAGCCATCAGGTCCAGGGGATTTATCTGCCTTTAGTCCCATTATTTTATTGAGTACCACCTCCTTAGTGATTGTGATTGTGTCAAGTTTGTCCCCCCCTATAGCCCCTTGACAATCCACTGTTGGGATATTGTTAGTGTCCTCTACTGTAAAGACTGATACAAAATATTTGTTCAAAGTTTCTGCCATCTCCCTGTTCCCCATTACTAATTCCCCGGTCTCGTCCTCTAAGGGACCAACATTTACTTTAGCCACTCGTTTCCTTTTTATATACCTATAGAAACTCTTGCTATCTGTTTTTATGTTTTGTGCTCGTTTGCTTTCATAGTCTATCTTCCCTTTCTTATCATTGTTTTAGTCATTCTTTGCTGGCTTTTAAAAGCTTCCCAATCTTCTGCCCTCCCACTACGTTTGGTCACTTTGTATGCCCTTATTTTGGTTGGATACTGTTGTGTATGGAGAAAGAGTCACACTGAACACTGTGAGCTCAAAGTAAAGTGTGATCTTAGTCTTTTATTGCAGGTCTCCAGAGTGCCTCTCCAACCTGTGAAGCTTTCTTAAATACCTGTGCTCCCAAGGGATTATGGGATCCCTTTGGACTCCGGGGAATGAGCCCTCTGGTGGCTGTACAGAGTAAATACAAGTCCACATATATAACAACATTCCCGCCCAAAGTCAATAGTGTAACTATTTACGATGTGAGTCGATCTGGGGCCCTTCTTGCCCTGGTTGATCATCTCGATGAGAAAGCTGGTGTTGTTGAATCATTTGTTGGGCCCTCGCTGGGCTGCTGTGCAACTGGCCTTGCTGGGCTGCCTGGTGTGTTGGGCCCTGCTGGGCTGCTGTGGATGATGGGTTCTGCTTCATGGTCAACCATTGTGTCGGTTGCCACTGGTATGTGTGTTGGGGGATCAAAAAAGGTAGTGTCCAAGGTGGGTTGCTCAGGGTAGTCTGTGAATCTGAGTTTGATTTGGTCCAAGTGCTTCCGGTGAATGAGTCCATTTGAAAGTTTGACCCGAAACACCCTGCTCCCCTCTTTGGCAACAACAGTGCTGGGAAGCCACTTGGGACCTTGTCCATAATTTAATACAAATACAGGATCATTGACTTCAATCTCGCATGACACATTTGCGCTATCATGGTATGCACTTTGTTGAAGCCGCTTGCTCTCT
The DNA here is from genome assembly GCF_044704955.1 of Pristiophorus japonicus. NCBI lineage: Eukaryota > Metazoa > Chordata > Chondrichthyes > Pristiophoridae > Pristiophorus > Pristiophorus japonicus. The sequence goes on from NC_091977.1 coordinate 107,887,777, forward strand.
ACCTGTTCATGTAGATCAGGGTGAACTAACGAGAGCCTTGTCTTAAGTGCTCTTTTCATGAGCAGTTCAGCAGGTGGGATCCCAGTGAGTGAGTGGGGTCTCGTGCGGTAGCTAAGCAGGACTCGGGATAGGTGAGTCTGCAGTGAGCCTTCAGTTACCCTCTTCAAGCCTTGCTTGTGATTTGCACTTCTCTCTCTGCCTGACCATTGGACGCTGGTTTAAATGGGGCAGATGTGACATGTTTGATCCCGTTACGGGTCATGAATTCTTTGAACTCAGCACTGGTAAACCATGGCCCGTTGTCGCTCACCAGGACATCGGATAAGCCATGTGTGGCAAACATGGTCCGCAGGCTTTCAGTGGTGGCAGCGGACGTGCTAGCCGACATTATCTCCCATTCAATCCACTTGGAATATGCATCTACAACCACAAGGAACATTTTACCCAAGACCAGGCCTGCATAGTCGACGTGTACCCTAGACCACAGTTTGGAGGGCCAAGACCATAACCTTAGCGGCGCCTCCTTGGGTACATTGCTTAACTGCGAGCATGTATTCCATCTGTGAACGCAGGATCCTAAGTCCGCATCGATACCGGGCCACCACACGTGGGATCTGGCTATCGCTTTCATCATTACGATTCCTGAGTTGGTACTGTGGAGGTCATTGATGAAGGTGTCTCTGCCCTTCTTGGGGACCACTACTCGATTGCCCCACAGAAGGCAGTCTGCCTGTATAGACATTTCATCTTTGCGTTGCTGGAATGGCTTTATCTCTTCCTGCATTTCAACAGGGACACTGGACCAGCTCCCATGAAGCACACAGCTTTTGACAAGAGATAATAAGGGGTCCTGGCTTGTCCAGGTTTTGATCTGCCGTGCAGTGACGGGTGATTGCTCACTCTCAAATGCTTCCATAACCATGGCTAGATCTGCAGGCTATGCCATTTCCACTCCCGTGGTGGGCAATGGCAGCCTACTGAGAGCATTGGCGCAGTTTTCTGTGCCTGGCCTGTGGCGGATGGCATAGTTGTACACGGACAACGTGAGCGTCCATCCCTGAATGCGAGTCGATGCGTTGGTATTTATCCCTTTACTCTCGGAAAACGGGGATATAAATGGCTTATGGTCAGTTTCCAATTCGAATTTTAGCCCAAACAGGTATTGATGAATTTTCTTTACCCCACAGACATACCCTAACACTTCTTTTTCAATCATGTTATAGCCTCTCTAGGCCTTAGACAGACACCTGGATGCATAAGCAACCGGTTGCAGTTTCCCGAAATCATTGGCTTGTTGCAATACACACCCAACGCCATATGACGAATGCTGACATGGATTATAGAACACAAGCAATTTGTTTGAGCATAACAATTTTCTCGCTCTTACAAAGGCATTTTCTTGGCTTTTGCCCCAACCCCATTTGCCCCCTTTTCATAGTAAGACATGTAGTGGTTCTAGTAGGGTGCTGAGACCCGGTAAGAGGTTTCCAAAGTAGTTCAAGAGTCCCAGAAACGACCGCAGCTCCGTCACATTCTGTGGCCTCGGTGCGTTCTCGATTGCCTTCGTCTTCGCGTTGGTGGCCCTGATGCCGTCTGCCGCAATCCTCCTTCCCAGGAACTCCACTTCAGGTGCCAGGAAAATGCACTTCGAGCATTTTAACCTGAGCCCCATGCGGTTGAGTCGACTAAGAACCTCCTCCAGGTTCTGCAGATGCTCGACTGTGTTCCGACCTGTGACCAAGATGTCGTCCTGGAAGACCACGGTGTGCGGGACCGACTTCAGTAAACTTTCCATGTTTCTCTGGAATATCGCCGCCACTGATCGGATTCCAAATGGGCATCAGTTATAAACAAAAAGACCTTTGTGTGCGTTGATGCAGGTGAGGGCCTTCGATGATTCCTCCAGTTCCTGCGTCATGTAGGCTGAAGTCAGATCCAGCTTCGTGAACGTCTTTCCTCCCGCCAGCGTTGCAAAGAGGTCATCGGCTTTTGGTAGTGGGTATTGGTCCTGCAGGGAGAAATGATTGATAGTTACTTTGTAATCGCCACAGATACTGAAGGTGCCGTCTCCCTTGAGGACTGGAACAATAGGACTGGCCCACCCGCTGAACTCGATCAGGGAAATGATGCCCTCTCGTTGCAGCCGGTCTCGTCGATTTCTACACTTTCTCTCATCATGTACGATACTGCTCTCGTCTTGTGATGGATTGTTCGCACCCCCGGAATTAGGTGGATCTGCACTTTTGCTCCTTGGAATTTCCCGATGCCTGGTTCGAACAGCCAAGGAAATTTGTTTAAGACCTGGCACACGAAGTGTCGTCAGCGGGCGATAGCGCTCGGACGTCATCCCAGTTCCAGCGTATCTTTCCCAGCCTGCTTCTGCCAGGCAGTGTGGGACCATCGCCTGGTACCAGAGTGGTAGCTTGTGCACCGCTCCATCGTTGGAGACCTTTATGGTAGCACTGCCAATTACAGGAATCAGTTCTTTAGTGTAAGTTCTTAGTCTCGTGCAAACTGGAGTTAAGACTGGCCTTGAGGCCTTGTTGCACCACAACCTTTCAAAAGTCTTTTTGCTCATGATGGACTGGCTCGCGCCGTGTCCAGCTCCAGTGACACCGGGAGTCCATTTAGTTCAACATTCAGCATTATCGGGGGACAATTCGTGGTGAATGTGTGCACCCCATGTACCTCTGCCTCCTCTATCTGAGGCTCTGGTTTGTAGTGATCCTCCGTGGATCTGTCCTCCTCTGCAACATGGTGGTTTGCAGGTTTAACAGGCTTAGCAGCTCGCCTGCACACTCCTTGGAGGTTTTCCATTGCTCCACAGCCCTTGCAAATGTATCATTTGAATCGGCATGAGTGGAAACGATGATCACCCCTGCAGCGCCAACAAGGTGTTAATGACCTTGCATTCATCACCCTTGATGGTGGACTCTGAGAAATCTGCGGACGTGTAGCTGCAGGTATGTGTGACCTGCCCTGTATGTTATGATTTTAAAACAACATCACTTTGTTCACAGTACTTGTAGCAGCACTTGTGTGCTGAGAGATTTGCTTCGTATTGTCACTGGTGGCAATGAACGCCTGGGCTATCGCTATGGCCTTACTCAAGGTTGGGGTCTCTACAGTCAAAAGCTTGCGAAGTATGGTTTCGTGGCCAATGTCAAGTACGAAAGTCTCTGAGCATGTGCTCCAAATGTCCTTCAAATTCGCAATGTCTTGTAAGGCGTCTCAGCTCGGCGACATAAGTCGCCACTTTCAGACCTTTTGTAGGTGTAGAACCGGTACCTCGCCATCAGAACGCTTTCCTTCAGGTTCAAATGCTTTCGGACAAGTGTGCACAAATCGTCATACGATTTCTCCGTGGGTTTCGCTGGAGTGAGCAGATTCTTCATGAGGCCCCACATTGGTGCCCCACAGACGGTGAGGAGGATCGCTCTACGTTTGGCAGTGCTCTCTTCCCCATCGAGCTCGTTGGCCACGGAGTATTGGTCGAGTCACTCCACAAAAGTTTCCCAATCATCTCCCTCTGAAAATTTCTCCACGATGCCCACTGTTCTCTGCATCTTTGGGTTCACTATCTGTATTTCGTCGCCAGTTGTTGTGTATGGAGAAAGAGTCAGACTGAACACTGTGAGCTCAAAGTAAAGTGTGACCTTAGTCTTTTATTGCAGGTCTCCAGAGTGCCTCTCCAACCTGTGAAGCCTTCTTAAATACCTGTGCTCCCAAGGGATTATGGGATCCCTTGGGACTCTGGGGAATGAGCCCTCTGGTGGCTATACAGAGTAAATACAAGTCCACACATATAACAGATACCATCCTTTATTTTTTTAGTTAGCCACAAATGGCTATCTTTTCTCTTATACCCTTTCCTCCTCACTGAAACATATTTTTCTTGAGAGTTGTGAAATACCTCCTAAAATATACACCCCTGCTCATCAACCGTCCTACACTTTCGTCTATTTTCTCAGTCTACTTTAGCCAACTCTGCCCTCATACTTTCATCGTCTCCTTTATTTAAGCTTAGTACGCTGGTTTGAGATCTAACTTTCTCACCCTCCATTAGAATTTGTGATTCAACCATGCTACGATCACTCATTCCAAGGAGATCCTTTACTAGGAGATTGTTTATCAATCCTGTCTCATTACACAGGACCAGATCTAAGATAGCCTGCCCCCTGGTTGGTTCCGTTACATACTGCTCAAGGAACCCGGCCCTTATGCACTCTATGAACTCTTCCTCAAGGCTACCCTGACCAATTTGATTTGTCCAATCCAATCCAATGCAATCACCCATGATTATTGCTGTTTCCTTTTTACAAGACCCCACTGGTTTATGCTCCAACCAACAGAGTTGCTACTGTTGGGGACCTATAAACTACGGCCATTAGTGACTTTTTCCCCTTATTATTCCTTATCTCCACCCAAACTGTTTCAACATCCTGATCATTTGAGCCAATATTGTTTCTCCCCATTGCAATGATTCCATCCTTTATCAATAGAGCTACCCCACCTCCTTTTCCCTTCTGTGTGCCCTTCCGGATTGTCAAATTCCCCTGAATATTTAATTCCCAGTCTTGGTTACCTTGCAACCACGTCTCTGTAATGGCTATCAGATAATACCCATTTGTCTCTATTTGTGCCGTCAACTCATCTATTTTGTTTCAAATGCTGATAGATTTAGATGAGGAAAGATGAGCGGAGGTTTGAGGGGAGCATAAACGCCGGCATGGACTGGTTGCGATGAATGGCCTATTTCTGTGCTATATATTCTATGTCATTCCATCGTTAATAGGTGCAAGAGACACCCACCATTCCTCTCATGGCTACCCCTCCTTTCCTACCATTTGGCTGTCCCATTTCATATTTCCAAAATGTTGCCGTGAGAAGTGAACAGACTGCTGCATTGTTTGCACCTGGTAACACGTTTACAAGGGAATGTCTGCAGACAGCTGGGTGAAAAGACATTATGATTCAGTCTTTGGCACATCTAACTCTTTGTGTTCTTTGCAAAGGAGAAACATGTGCAAAACCAGAAGCTAAGGATGATACAGGATGGGAAATGCAAACACAGGACTCTCAGATTGCATGAGGAAAAAGCTCTGCATCTCCTGAGCTGACACACCAAGGAGGCCATGAGATATGGAGACATTGTAGAAGAGTTGTCAGCTCCTAATTGGTAATGAAATGGAGCACTGACAGAACTATTACTTTTTGCTGTCTACAGCCATTCTGATGACTTGGCCATTTAAATGATACAGGGTCATTCTGGTGGGAGGGTCATGTCATGTATGTAACCTCTATGTAACACCACTGCAATACTGTATATACTTAAGCAATGCACACCTTGACCACAGGGGGTGAACTTGTGGGAGACACACCTTACCTGGTCATCCAGGTATATAAAGGGAGGTCCCACGCAGGGTCATCACTTCTTGGTCCTGTGAATAAAGGTTCAGGTCACAGAGTGACCTTGTCCATAGAATGTGCCTCGTGTGGGTTTTGTGCCATTGAGACTAAGGACTTTAAATTGGCGACGAGAAACGGGAATCAACGACCCACGAGAATGGCCACCGGTAGCACAGAGGAACGGTACTGTGTTGGTGAGGACTGGGACGATTTCATTGAGAGGCTCCAGCAGAGCTTTGTCATGAAAGAATGTCTGGGAGACGCAGCGGCCGACAAGCGAAGGGCTCATCTGCTGACCAGCTGCGGACCTAAGACTTACGCGCTCATGAAGGACCTACTAGTATCTGAAAAGCCGGCAGACAAAACCTTTGAAGAGCTCAGCAAACTAATCGGTGAGCACCTCAAACTGGCGAGTAACATACACATGGCCTGACACAGATTCTATACACACCGACATCGTGATGGACAGAGCATACCGGACTTCGTTGCGGACCTCCGGCGTTTGGCCAGCCTCTGTAAGTTCACAGACGCCTACAGCAGGGAGATGTTAAGGGATTTCTTTATTGAGGGCATCGGTCATGCGGGAATTTTCCGAAAGTTAACAGAGACCAAGGACTTGATTCTGGAAGCGGTGGCGTTGATGGCTCAGACTTCCATGGCGGGGGAGAAAGAAACCAAAATAATATACGCATGCAATTCTGTCTCCAACGCGGCGGGGGATCAGGGAGTCAATATCATAAACGCGACTCAGAGCCCCGCAGGCAGGCAAGGGCAGTTCGACACACACCAGGCAGCAATAGACCCCAGAGCAGGTTTTCAACAGAGACAATGGCAGGCTGAACTGACATTTACGCCATCACAGTGGACAATGCGGTCTGGGATGGGGCCATTGACACCCACTAACAGGGTACTCGAGGGCAGTCAAAGGGACAATCAGCGAGGAATGCCGGGTCATAGCACCTTTGTTCACAACAATGGGAATCTCAGCTCATGCGGGTAGTGTGGGGGCAAACACTCTGCCAGGACTTGCAGGTTTCAACAATTCGTCTGCAGAAATTGCAACCTCAGTGGCCATTTAGCTCAAATGTGCAGGAAGCCTGTAACCAGACTAATTTACGAAGCGGATGGACCAGAAGAGGGGTCTGTGATGCAGGATGACCCTTGGGGCAAATCAATGGACGTTGAAGATCAGCGGGTTCATGTGGCAAACATTCACAGCTCATATACCAAAATGCCACCAATGATGATGAAGGTTTTATTAAACGGCATCCCTGTACGCATGGAGCTGGACACGGGGGTCAGCCAGTCACTCATGAGTGTTCAACAATTCGAAAAGCTATGGCCACACAAAGCCAGTAGACCCACACTACAACGCATTGAGACACAACTACGGATGTATACCAAAGAAATCATTCCAGTACTAAGCAGTGCAATGTTGGTGGTCACACACAATGGATCAGTGAACCGGCTGCCATGCTGGATTGTCCCGAGCAATGGTCCCGCACTGTTGGGAAGGAGCTGGTTAGCTGAGATGAACTGCAAATGGGGGGATGTGAGCGCAATGTCATCTGTGGAGTAAAGTTCGTGCTCACAAGTCCTACAACAATTTAAGTCACTATTCCAACCTGGCGTCGGGACGTTCAAAGGTACCAAAGTAGTGATACGCATCACCCCGGACGCCAGACCAGTGCACCACAAAGCCAGAGCGGTGCTGAATGTGATGCGGGAGAAAATTGAGAGCGAATTGAACCGTTTGCTGAGAGAGGGCATCATCTCACCCGTTGAATTCAGCGACTGGGCGAGCCCCATCGTTCCCATCCTAAAAGAGGATGGTTCTGTCAGGATCTGTAGAGACTACAAGGCCACCATCAATCGGGTGTCCCTACAAGACCAATACCCGCTCCCGAGAGCGGAGGATCTTTTCGCCACGCTGGCAGGCGGCAAGCTGTTTACCAAGTTGAATCTCACTTCAGCCTACATGACCCAAGAACTGGCCGACGTATCTAAACTACTGACCACCATCACTACGCACAAGGGACTGTTCATTTACAACAGGTGCCCGTTTGGCATTCGATCAGCGGCCGCGATTTTTCAAAGAAACATGGAAAGCCTGCTTAAATCCATTCCTGGAACAATCGTATTTCAGAACGACATCCTCATCACGGGTCGTGACACCGAGGAACACCTCCACAACCTGGAGGAGGTGCTACACCGACTGGATCGGGTAGGCCTGCGACTCAAGAAGTCTAAATGTGTGTTTTTGGCTCACGAGGTTGAGTTCCTGGGCAGGAGGGTTGCTGCAGATGGGAGTCGGCCCACCGAATCCAAAACAGAGGCGATTTGACGAGCGCCCAGACCCGGCAATACATCGGAGTTGCGTTCATTTCTGGGACTCTTGAACTATTTCGGGAACTTTCTGCCGAACTTAAGCACGTTGTTGGAGCCGCTTCACGTGCTCCTACGTAAAGTTTGTGATTGGTTTTGGGGGGACTGTCAAGAACGGGCTTTCAATCGGGCGTGGAACCTACTTTGTTCAACTAAGTTATTGACCCTGTACGACCCCTGGAAGAAATTGGTTTTGACATGTGATGCATCGTCCTATGGGGTCGGGTGCATGTTGCAGCAGAGTAATGCTGAGGACCAACTACAACCTGTGGCTTATGCTTCCAGGTCGCTCTCTCAAGCAGAACGGGGATATGGGATGGTTGAGAAGGAGGCGCTCGCGTGTGTCAATGGCATAAAAAAATGCATCAGTACCTTTTAGGCAGGAGGTTCGAATTCGAAATGGACCACAAGCCATTAACATCCCTGCTGTCAGACAGCAAGGCTGTCAATGCCAATGTGTCAGCTCGCATACAGCGATGGGCTCTCACGCTGGCTGCTTATGACTACTCCATCCGGCACCGGCCGGGCACCGAAAATTGCGCTAACGCGCTCAGTAGGCTCCCACTGGCCACCACCAAGGGGGCAGCGGAACAAAGCGCTGAGATGGTCATGGCCGTTGATGCCTTTGGCAGCGCAGGCTCCCCCATCACAGCCCACCAGATCAAAATCTGAACAAACAGAGATCCCCTCCTATCTCTGATTAAGAAATGTGTCCTGACTGGGGAATGGGCGCCCGCACACGGAGCGTGCCCTGAGGAGGTCAGACCATTTCACAGGCGGATGGATGAGCTCTCCATCCAAGCTGACTGCCTACTATGGGGCAGCCAGGTAGTCATGCCCCAGAAGGGCAGGGAGGCATTCACCAGGGAACTCCACAGTGAGCATCCTGGCATTGTTCTGATGAAGGCCATTGCCCGGTCACATGTTTGGTGGCCGTGAATTGATTCAGACCTGGAACACTGTGTTCGCAGGTGCACGACATGTGCCCAGCTCGGTAATGCCCCCAGGGAGGCCATGCTCAGCCCATGGCCCTGGCCCACCAGGCCATGGTCAAATATTCATGTAGACTACGCGGGCCTGTTCATGGGAAAAATGTTTCTTATTGTGGTAGATGCGTACTCGAAATGGATCGAGTGCATCATTTTGAATTCGTGCACGACATTCACCACTGTGGAGAGTCTACGTGCGGTCTTTGCAACCCACGGCTTGCCAGACATCCTTGTTAGTGATAATGGCCCATGTTTCACGAGCTATGAATTCCGGGAGTTCATGTCGGGCAATGGCATCAACCATGTCAGGACAGCACCATTCAAGCCGGCCTCCAATGGCCAGGCGGAACGCGTGGTCCAAATCATTACACAAGGCATGCTCAGGATTCAAGGACCCTCCCTTCAATGCCGCCTATCGCGCCTCCTGCTGGCCTATAGGTCCCGACCGCACTCGCTCACGGGGGTCCCGCCCGCTGAGCTACTCATGAAACGAACACTCAAAACTCGGTTGTCCCTCATTCACCCAGTCCTGACCGACATAGTTGAGGGCAAGTGGCAGTCCCAAAATGAGTACCATGACCGAAACTCAAGGGGGAGATGTATAGAAATCAATGACCCCGTATTTGTCCTCAATCATGCCGTGGGGCCCAAATGGCTTGAGGGTGCTGTAATAGACAAAGAGGGGAACAGGGTCATCATGGTTAAACTTAACAATGGGCAGATATGTCGTAAGCATCTGGACTACGTAAAAAAAAGGTTCAGCATAGACACTGAGGAACCCGAGGAAGATCATGAGATGGTGCTTACGCCACCGCCAGTGAATGCGGAACAAGAACATTCAGCAGCATGCACAGTCCCGGTGGTCAGTCCGGACAGGCCGGAATCACTACAGTTGAGAGACACTCACTCCGAGGCTCAACAACCAGAGCCCCAACTGCGGCGCTCCACGATGAGCGTAGACCACCTGAAAGACTTAACCTATGATCCCAATAAGACTTTGGGTGGGGAGGTGATGTCATGTATGTAACCTCTATGTAACACCACTGCAATACTGTATATACTTAAGCAATGCACACCTTGACCACAGGGGGTGAACTTGTGGGAGACACTCCTTACCTGCTCATCCAGGTATATAAAGGGAGGTCCCACGCAGGGTCATCACTTCTTGGTCCTGTGATTAAAGGTTCAGGTCATAGAGTGACCTTGTCCATAGAATGTGCCTCGTGTGGGTTTTGTGCCATTGAGACTAAGGACTTTACAGTTGAAAGTCACCGTGGTGTCACAGGTGGGAGATTATTGCGATCGTTTTTAGGGATGGATTTTTGGTGGGCCTCCCTGCCCCATTTTACTTGCCAGGCTGCCTGAATATCACTCGAGATTAAAATTCCATGCCATAAATTGTAGCGGGTGAATGCTTCCACTTGGTCTTTTGTAGCATTAAATTTAGTCACCTGAGGAACAGAATTCTGTTTGTGCATCCTAGCACAGATAGCATCTTCGAGGCTGGTCCCTATACAATCCACAGTCATCATAGACAATCCCTCGAAATCGAGGAAGACTTGCTTCCACTCTAAAAGTGAGTTCTCAGGTGACTGTACAATCCACAGTGGTGCACAGTCAGCACCATACCTGCTGTTCATTGACTACATATCAGATGCTACAGTTGTGCACCGAGATCAGTAACTGTGGTATAAATGTAGCCTTAAGGTTTTCTGGTCCTCTGGAGACAGCTACATATTTCATCTTGTCTATGTTTAAATTAATGTGTATGTCAAACTGTTTGCTTGCTTTCCTCTGCCCACCTGGGGCTCACTTGCCATGTAGGAATTCCGAGTAGAGTGCTTGCTTTGGGAGTCTTGTGTCGGACATGCGGACAATGTGGCCCGCCCAACGGAGCTGGTCGCGTGTGGTCAGTGCTTCGATGCTGGGGATGTTGGCCTGATCGAGAACAGTGATGTTGGTGTGTCTATCCTCCCAGGGGATTTGCAGGATCTTGCGGAGACATCATTGGTGGTATTTCTCGAGCGATTTGAGGTGTCTACTGTGTATGGTCCACATCTCTGAGCCATATAGGAGGGGGTTATCACTACAGCCCTGTAGACCTTAAGCTTGGTGCCAGAATTTGTTGTGTATGCAACAACTCAATTGCACACAAAACAAAATCTGTACTGTAAACTCCGAACAAGTACAAACCTAGCTCTACTTTATTAGGGCCCAAAGTGCTTACATTGCATCACATGTGCGCACAGCCCAATGACCTCCGACAGTGGCACCACCTGGTGGCTAGTAAACCCAAGCATACATACATGGTAATATCTCCATTTAAGATATTAGTAACGGTCTTTTTACAAATTGAGACGGTCCAGGGCTTTCCGCTCCCGAGTTGATCATCTCAGTTCAACTCCAGCCTTGGGCGAGCGTTCTGAGTCTGTTATGACTGGGGGCAGGGTAACCGATCTGATGGGAGTGGCAATGACCACATCAGGGATTGAAAGTCCAGATTCATTGATGACAGCAGAGTCCCCTGATGACTGAGAATATGTTGGTTGGTCATTGATTGTGCCTTCTTCAGACTGTTCCGGTTCATCTGTGTGCCGCAGCTTTATCTGATCAACATGTTTCCTGCATGTCTGCCTATTCTTGAGCTTAGTGATAAACACTCTGCTACCCTCCTTGGCCGTAACAGTATCGGCGATCCATTTGGGACCTTGACCATAATTCAGTACATACACAGGATCATTGATAGAAATGTCGCGTGACACAGGAGCGCGAACATGATACCCTTGTTGACTTTCCCATCTGTATTTGACACGATTATTCAAGTCAGGGTGGGCAAGAGAGAGCCTGGTCTTGAGACCTCTCTTCATTAATAGTTCAGCAGGGGAAACCCCGGTAAGTGTATGGGAGTCTTGTCCTGTAACTAAGCAATATGTGTGACAAGCGAGTTTGTAGTGAACCTTGAGTTACACGTTTCATACTCTGCTTGATGGTTTGGACCGCACGCTCTGCTTGTCCATTGGATGTGGGTTTGAATGGTGCTGACCTCACATGTTTGATACCATTGAGTTTCATGAACTCTTGAAACTCCATACTGGTGAAGCAAAATCCATTGTCGCTTACAACGATGTCAGGCAGACCATGCGTAGCAAACATGACACAAAGACTCTCAATGGTAGCTGTGTATGTGCTGGATGACATGATTGTACACTCTATCCACTTGGAATAAGCATCCACCACAACTCAGAACATCTTTCCCAGGAAGGGACCTGCAAAGTCGATGTGGATCCTGGACCATGGTTTAGATGGCCACGACCACAGACTCAGCGGCGATTCCGCTGGTGCTTTACTAAGCTGCAAGTAAGTGTTGCACTGATGCACACATGATTCCAGATCAGAGTCAATTACAGGTCACCATATATGAGACCTGGCAATAGCTTTCATCATGACAATACCGGGATGTGTGTTATGTAGATCATGCACAAATTTCTCTCTGCCTTTCTTGTGCATAACAACACGATTACCCCACAGTATATAATCTGTTTGAATGGATAGTTTGTCTTTGCGACGGATGTAAGGTTTGGTCTCCTCACACATTTGCTTGGGTATGGCAGACCAATCACCACTAAGGACACAATGTTTCACAACCGATAATATCGGGTCCTGGCTGATCCAGGTCTTAACTTGTTGGGCCGTGACAGGGGTTCCTTCACTTTCCAAAGTATCCATGACTGACAGTAGGTCTGCCGGTTGTGGCGTTTCCACCTCCGGTGTGGGCAATGGCAGTGGGCTCAATGTATCGGCACAATTCTCAGTGCCAGGTCTATGGCGAATGACATAATCATAGGCAGATAATGTCAGCACTCACCTCTGGATGCGTGACGATGCATTGGTATTGATACCTTTGTTTTCCGAAGGCAATGAAATGAGTGACTTGTAATCTGTTTCCAGTTCAAACCGAAGAGCAAACAGGCACTGATGCATCTTTTCAGCCCCATACACACAGGCTAGTGCTTCTTTTTCTATCATGCTGTAGGCTCTTTCTGCCTTTTACAAACCTTTTGAAGCATATGCAACAGGTTGTAATTTGCTCGACTCATTAGCTTGTTGGAACACGCAACCAACTCCATATGATGAAGCATCACATGCCAATACTAGATGCTTACACGGATCATAATGTACCAGCAGCTTGTTAGAGCAAAGGAGATTAGTAGCTTTCTCAAAAGCTCTATCTTGAGATGCATCCCAAACCCAGTTGTCACCTTTTCTTAGCAGCGTGTGCTGTGGCTCTAATAAGGTGCTCAATCTAGGTAAGAAATTACCGAAGTAGTTGAGTAGACCCAGGAACAAACGCAGCTCCATCACATTCTGAGGCTTGGGTGCATTTTTGATGGCCTTGGTTTTCAAGTCCGTAAGTTGATGCACATAAGTTTCTTCGACATGTCGACCAGCTCCTGTGTCATGTAGGCCAACGTCAGATCCAGTTTTGTGAACGACTTCCCTCCGGCTAGCATTGCAAACAGGTCATCAGCCTTCGGTAACGGGTATTGATCCTGTTTCGAAACTCGGTTGTCTCCACAAATCCTGACAGTGCCATCACTTTTCAACACGGGACCAAGGGGGCTGGCCCATTTGTTAAATTCGACCGGTGATATGATCCCTTCACTCTGGAGTCTGTCCAGTTTGATTTCGACCTTCTCCCTCATCATGTACGGAACTACCCAAGCTTTATGATGGACGGATCTTGCATCCGAGTCCATTTGGATCTGCACCTTGGCTCCCATGAAATTGCCGATGCCTGGTTCAAACAGCGAGGGGAACTTGCTCAGCACTTGAGCACATGGAGTATCCTCCTCCGACGACAACACTTTGATCTCGTTCCAGTTCCATTTGATTTTTTCTAACCAGTTCCTGCCGAACAGTGTTGGACCATTGCCTGGAACAATCCATAACGGTAAATAGTGAACCGCATCATCATACGACACCTTGATTACTGCACTGCCAATCACCGTTATGAGATCTTTAGTGTACGTATGCAACTTGGCATTGACTGGACTCAGTTTAGGCCTCACAGCCTTAGTATCTCACAGCCTGTCGAATTACCTCTGGCTCATTATTGATTAACTCGCACCCGTGTCCAATTCCATTGATACTGGCACACCATTAAGTTTTACATTAATCATTATCGATTGGCTCTTTGTTAGGAACAAATACAGTCCATACACTTCCTCCTCTGGTATCTCGGATTGCATATCCAGATCCGCGCTAGACTGGTCATCATCCTTCACATGGTGTGGACACATGTGCTGGAGAGGCCCCACTCTCGAACAGCCTTTACAAATATACTGTTTAAACCGACACTGGTGATGCCAATGATTTCCCCCGCAATGCCAACATGGTGATATCGGATTCATTCCCATTGGCAGACTTGTGAGCAGCCACAGGTTTCGCGTATACAGTCGGGTAGGCCCTGCCATATGCAGTTCTGCCAAACGACGATACTATCTTGTTTACAGTACTTGCCGAGTTCCAATTTTTCAATGATATCTGCTTTAAGCTTTTGTCTGTCGTCATGCATGATTGGGCAATCATGATGGCTTTGCTCAAATCCAGCGTCTCCGCCGCCAGTAGCCCACACAGGATCACCTCGTGGTTAATGCCGATTACAAAGAAGTGCCGCAGCAGGCCTGCCAACGCAGTTTCGAACATACACGGTCCAGCTAGACGTCTTAGGTAGGCAACGACTTCCGATACATCCTCGCCCTCAGAACGAACGTGCGTATAGAATCGATATCTTGAGATGATGATGCCTTCATCTGGTTTGAGATGGTCACGTACCAGAGCACACAATGTTTCATAGTCCTTGTCCGTTGGACTTAAGTGCAAGAGGAGATTCTTTATGAGTCCATATATCTTCGAACCGCAAACTGTGAGGAGGACCGCCCGGCGTCGAACTGTGTCTTCCAAGCATACATACATGACAGATTTGAGGGCCTAATCTTCGAACACTCTCTTCCTCAGGCGACTGAAGGCTGCGCTGGCACACTGGAGGTGGTGTTGGACCTTGTCGTCGATGTCTGCCGTTGCTGATAATAGGCTCCCGAGGTATGGAAGGTTTTCCACGTTGTCCAAGGTCACACCATGGATCTTGATGACTGGGGGGCAGTGCTGTGTGGCGGGGTCTGGTTGATGGAGGACCTTTGTCTTTCGGTTTAGTGTAAGACCCATGCTTTCGTATGCCTCGGTGAAGATGTTAACAATGGCTTTGAATTCAGCCTCTGAATGTGCGCAGATGCAAACGTCATCGTGTACTGCAGTTCGACGACAGAAGATGGGAAGGTTATGATCTAGCCTGGAGGCGACAAAGGTTGAACAGATTCCCACTGGTTCTGTAGTTTAGTTCCAATCCAGCAGGGAGCTTGTTGAGCGTGAGGTGGCGTATTGCAGCGAGGAAGATCAAGAAGAGGGTTGGCACGATGACGCAGCCCTGCTTGACCCCTGTCCAGACGTGAATTGGGTCTGTGGTGGATCCTTTGGTCAGGATCATGGTCTGCATGTCATTGTGGAGCAAGCAGAGGATCGTGACAACCTTTTGGGGACAGCCGAAACGGAGGAGGACGCTCCATAGTCCCTCGCGGTTTACAAAATAATTAAAGGGCTGGATAACATCCCTATTAATAGATCATTCCAGTTTAACAGATTGGGGAGGACCAGGGAACACAAGTTTAAACTATTTAAGAATAGGAGTAGACTGGGTGTTAGACAGTGTGTCTTTTCCCACAGAGTAGTGACCCTCTGGATTACACTGCCGGCTGGTGTGGTGACTCTCTGTATGCCTTCAAGAAGAAGTTGAGGCTATTTTTTCCTCCTGGTTTGTGCCTCCTGCAGGGGATTACCTGGCTGGGAGAGGCTGGAGGGAGGGAAGAAGTGTTTATTCATGATGGTTGGGCGATCATGGTGTGGGACAGGCTTGATATACCTACTGGTCTTTTCCTGCCAGTCAATTTTGTATGTCCGTATGTTCAAAAGTTTTTTTGGCTCTTCTAAATTAGATTGCAAAACAAAATTAACTTCAAGCTACAATTAACTTCAAACAATTATTTCAGTCATCCAGGGTCAGTTGTAGCACAGGCCGATTCAGATTCAAGCTCCTTCTACACTGTCTCAATAATATGCCTCAGCCCTAATCTCTGAAGTGCATCTCCTACTGCACCAATTTTTTTGATATCTCATATCTTAAATTCTATGCCTCCTCTGATTGTGATTGTAATTTTAGGACAGATAGCCCAGGTCCACTTAGAAGCGGATTCAAGTTACCAAAATCCATTTTACATGGATCCTTCAGGGCCTACAAATAAAAAAGACTTTCATCCCATGAGCTTGAGCTTGAGCTGGATTTGAACTCAAGATCCATAAGTGAAACACCAGTATCTAACTCCCTGCAGCACCCAGTCCCCTAATAGTTTTAATTAAGTAAAATAACATACCTAATTATAATTGCAACTATATCATCGAAATGTGTAAAACAACTATTGTCAAAAATTGATTTTTAATTAATCGTATAAAAGTAATCCTAACTCAGAATTCACTTTGTTCACTGTAAAGCTGGCTAGTTATTTGTTCAGAGTTTCTTCTTTCAGATAGACACAGATGGTAGAAACATAAAGTCAACCCAGCAAAATGACATTATGGTCTGAAAGAAGGAGGACAGCAGTTCTGAAGTAGTCCATCATTACAAGACTGCAACAATGCCAAAGAATGTGAAAGACTTCAAGACAAGATCTCACTCCCAGGAGGGCAAGTTCACAAATCAAAATCCACTATTGAAGCATCTGTGAAAGAGAAACAAAACCTGAGGCAGCAGGAAGTTTGAAGTACGTAAGTATGTAACGTTTCATAGAATGATAGAATCATAGAATGGTTACAGCACAGAAGGAGGCCATTTGGATCATCGAGCCAGTCACAGCTCTCAGCAAGAGCATTTCAACTAGTCCCACTCCCCCGCCCTTTCCCTGTAGCCCTGCAATTTTTTTTTTACTTCAATCCAATTCCCTTTTGAAAGCCATGATTAAATCTGTCTCCACCACCCTTTCAGGCAGTACATTCCAGACCCTAACCACTCGCTGCATAAAAATGTTTTCCCTCATGTTGCCTTTGGTTCTTCTGCCAATTACCTTAAAACTATGTCCTCTGGTTCTCGACCCATATGCCAATGGGAACAGTTTCTCTCTATCTACTCTGTCCAGAATGCCTCTATCAAATCTTCTCTCAACCTTCTTTGCTCTAAGGAGAATAACCCCAGCTTCTCCAGTCTATCTATGTAACTGAAATCCCTCATCCCTGGAACCATTCTTGTAAATCTTTTCTGCACCCTCTCCAAGGCCTTCATATTCTTCCTAAAGTGCGGTGCCCAGAATTGGATACAATAACCCAGTTGAGACCGAACCAGTGTTTTATAAAGGTTCATCATAACATCCACAGTTTTGTATTCTATACCTCTATTCATGAAGTTCAGGATCCTGTAAGCTTTTTAAATTGCTTTCTCAACCTGTCCTGCAATCTCTGTTCATGCACCTCCTTTAGAATTATACCCTTTAGTTTATATTGCCTCCCCTCGTGCTTCCTACCAAAATGTACCACTTTGTACTTTTCTGCGTTAAATTTCATCCGCCACGTGTCTGCCCATTCTATCAGTCTGTCTATGTCCTCCTGAAGTCTATCACTGTCCTACTCACTGTTCACTACATTTCCAAGTTTGCAAAATTTGAAATTGTGACCTGTACACCCAAGTCTAAGTTATTAATATATATATCAAGAAAAGCAGTGGGGAACACCACCTTCCTCCAGTCCAATAAACAACCGTTCACCACTACTCTGTTTCCTGTCACTTAATCAATTTCGTATCAATGCTGCCATTGTCCCTTTTATCCCATGGGCTTCAATTTTGCTGGAAAGCCTATTATGTGGCACTTTATCAAATGCCTTTTGGAAGTCTATGTACACCCATCATCCGCATTGCCCTCATCAACCCTCTCTGTTACCTCATCAAAAAACTCAATCAAGTTAGTTAAACACAATGAGGAGAAATTCAGTTGTGCCTCTGTTGCGGCATTGTTCCGGGCAGAGGGCTTAATTTTGCGCCGGCAAATAGATTGAGTCTGCTGCCACAAATGTCATCAGCTGGGCTTGGAGTTTGGAGTAGAGCACTAAGGGAGGCGTGCACACCTCTTTTACGGTGCTAGGCCGACTGAGCAAGCGAAAATCCTGAATTAAACAGCTGGCCTCAGAGTGCCATAAGAGGGGACTCAGGGGGAAAAAACCTGAAACAGAAACACCAAAAATATTCCCAATCCATTTGTGACTAAATCACTAATAACTTCACTTTTAATGTACTTTTTAAATTATGTCTTTGATCGTATTTGTAGATGGAGTCAAATTACTTAATGATAATTTTATTTTAAATATTTCTTTGTCACTCATATATAACTTTTATCATATTATTGTACAGTAAAGATTCAACACCCACTATATCAGATTAAACTTGAAATTTAATGTGGCCCTGGCCCCTTTAAGGATCCCAGCTTAAAACACATCATGAACGACGTCACCAGACCCACTCTATCTAATTAGGCTGGGTAATAGGCTCCATTAAGGTAAGTTCATTTTGTACAGCAGGATAGAGCCAGTAGCGGGGTCATGACCCGCCACGGACACCGGCCGCACTGGACCCATCATAGTAAGGAAAATACCGGCCCATATCTTTCTTTTTCTTGTGGCCTAGAGACCAGCTGGGCCTCTGATATTAGCTCCATGCTAAATGCTAAATGGACTGGGTCTCATGCCATACTACCCGGCAGCCGGTTGGTGCGTTCCACCGGCCAGATGCCCAAACGTGTTCAGGGGAAAATCCATCCCTACATAGCTCAGTAAAACCATTCATCCCAGTTTATGACTACAAACATTGTGGAAAATGTATGGGCATGTGCTTGAAGTTAAATTACATCTTCATTATGGGCAGAATTCAAGGAATGTGTAATTGATACAGTATTTCCTAATAATTTTGTAGATAACACTGAATGAAGAATTGGCCCATTTTTGTCCTTACACAAATTGAATTTGCTACACTGGGTTCAACAACCTGCCTCAATCGCAAAAAACAGGCACATACATGTTTGAACTAGGTAGTAATGTAAATGTTCCCCAGCCTAAAAAAAGTAACAAAATAATCTCTTACCTTCCAGGCTTTTAACTGATTGAGGATCTTCTGTCTGTTTATTTAGAAATGTTACACCTCATATTACAATCGTCCTTTTCTTTTCTAGTTAATTATTTACCATCTGCTTTGGTTACAAGACTGATATTCCTGAGTATCATGACCATCTGTTAACAAGACCTTATCCCCTTAGGGTAAAGTGTCAAAAATAGTCCTTATCTAAAAACAAAGATCAACTGTATTGCCAGAAAAACAAGGGATTTCTTGATTTTTCTCCCCTGGGTTGAGCAAAATAATTGAGCACATTAATTACAAAGATACCTGATTCCAAAGCACCAGTACATTCATTTATGCACGTTAAATCTAGAAGTTAAACATAGTATCATTGGGCTCAAAGTTTCGGACGCCCGCTAGAATAGCGCACATTGGAAAGGCCCGTCTAATTTGTAGAATAAAAATTGCGCTGAATACTTACCTCGCGATTCTCTGATAGCTGTAGGCTCATTTCCACCTCAGTACGGTGCAGCAGGAGCTGCTGGGGGCGGAGCTACAGCCCTGCACCATAAACAGTGCCGGCAGCTGCGTGCGTGCGCAGTAGCTCCTGGTGTCCTGTCTCCGGGGCGACGACCCTATCCCAGGCTGAAGGGATGTCGCCCCTATCCCCGGCCGAGTGGCCTGCGCATCTTACTTCGTCGGTGGGGCCCGCCCGCCCGGCCTCTCGCTGGGGGAGGGCCCCACCCGAAGTCCTCACAGCCGACGTCATCGTTGTCATCGGCGGTTCACTGGGGGCGGGCCCTGCCCGAAGAGTCGGCGGGGCCCGAATTTGTTGTCTTCTTCTCTCTCCCCCCCATCTTCTTCACTCCCCCATCTTCTTCTCTTCCCCCCATCTTCTTCTCTCCCCCCAATCTTCTTCTCTCCCCTCTCTTCCTTCCCCCCTCTCTTCCTTCCCCCCTCCTCCCCCTCTCTTCTCCGCCCCCCCTCTTCTCGCTGGTGCTGCAGTAGGTGAGTAGAAATAATTTTTTATTTATTGAATTTTTTTAATTAATGTTTTTTGATTGATTTATTGGTTTATTTATTGATGTATTTATCATTTATTATTGATGATGGCTCTTTATTTGTAAAAGTGAAGTGTTTAATGTTTGTAAACCCCCCTCCTCCCCCCATCTCTCATTCCTTACCACTGATTTGTAACCTACGCCTGATTTCTAAGTGTAGGCAAGGTTTTTCTGAGTGTACAAAAATCTACATTTGCTCCATTCTAAGTTAGTTTGGAGTATGTTTTCGCTGCCTAAACTTGCAAAACAGGCGTAAGTGGCTGGACACGTCCCCTTTCGAAAAAAACAATCTGTTCTAAAATGGAACTATTCTAACTCACTCGAACTGGAGCAAACTAAATGCTGAGAATTGCAATTTCTAAGCTGCTCCATTCTAAACTAGTTGCTCCAAAAAAATAGGAGCAACTCAGGCCGAAACTTGAGCCCAGTGTAAGTGTCAAATATTCTTCCAAATTATATATCTGTCAGAGCTGAATTGTACCACATGGATCTTCATATCAACACTTTCTGATCTGTGGGCCTATGCAGTTTAGTAAGTGCAGATGCTGTACTGGTTGGCATCTACTTGCAAATTGGCAGGCAGTATAAGATCAATTCTGTGGTAGAACGCTCGGGCCAAGGACCCTCTCAGGTAGTATGTGCAGCTCATGGAATTAGAAATGCAGGACTCAAAGCACCTGATGCTTGAATCCTAAATCCGATCAAAAGCTTTTTACATTTTGGACGCAGTGCATTGTGCTGGCCTCGCTGGATAAAATTATATAAATGAATGTGGATTCCCAGTGTCTTTTTGTAGCACAACTCACTGCATGTTTCGATGAAACAGGCACCAGGAAGTCTACCATGTGTTCATTGATCTACTCCATCAAATAAAGATAGGTTGCTGTATTAGCAAGACTTGCATTCTTACTGCAGTTAGAAATGCATGGCTTAATCAAGGATAGCCAATACTGACTTGTTATTGGCAAGTTGTGTTTGACAAATTTAACAGAGTTTTAAAGGGAATGCAGCAGATGTAGTGTATACAGATTTTCAGAAGGTGCCCGATAAGGTCTCACAAGGGACTTATGACAAGAATTCAGGCATGTGATATAACAGGAAGTGTAGCAGCATGAATAGAAAGTTGGTTGACAGACAGGAAACATAACATTAGGGTAAATGGGCATTACTCAAATTGGAGAAAGATTGGAAGTATTACAGTGATCAGACCTGAGTCTACCCTTTTATGGGTAAAATTATCATGGCCATTTACAACCAATTTTCACTGATCTCCTACTGGGGTTGCCATTGATCTCCTGATCCCCGGCTGAAGTTACTAGTGAGAATCTTGAGAGCAATAGGGGATTGAGATTCAATGTTTGCCATAGCACAAAAAGGACAGTAGTAAATCAGGAACTTGTTTTACACCCCGCCCAATTCTCTTTTCCAATGGAAAATTACAAAAGTAATTTCATCACCATATCCAATATTGTAATGTGCTACAATCATAATTTAACAATTTCTCTTGCTTTTGCATTTTTATTTTGCTTTTACAAAGTGTTTATTTTATTCTTAGAGGTAACAAAATAACATTCACTGCCCACTGATTGTTTTATTTAGTTATGTAAATATTTGAATTCCAGTATTTGCAAAAGTAAGAATTCTACTCTTCTTTAGGTCATCAAGAGCTCACAAAACTGTTATCCATTTTAACTAGCAGCTATATTTTAAGGGATGAATTTCCACGGGGATTCTCCCACTTGTCCAATGTCACTTCAGCCAAAGAGCCATGGAAACTCCGAAAAAACGGTGCAGTTTTTTTCACCCTCCTCCCACCTCCCCCGCCAAGCCTTTTACTTTCATTCATAGGTAGGTGGGAAGGGGAAAATGGTCAATTGGGGTTAGGCTGAAATAAGGCTTCTTCAACCAGCACCAGTAATAGTCGTTTTGTAGTCCTCACCAATTAAACATAAAAGAAAGTAGCAGGTCAATGTGTGACTCTGACACTACTGCTATTCTTATAAATTCAAAGGATGTATAAAATGAAAGAGATTTTGAGCAAGACTAGAGAAAGAGAATCAATAATTGGTTTTGTACTGGGCGCACAAACCACCCAACCAAATGTGAAAGCTGTTTTAACAGCTGGGACACTAAGTAAAAGGCTTAATTGAGGAAGTCCCGTCAAAAAGCAAATGTTTCGTTATCATCATCATCATCATAGGCAGTCCCTCGGAATCAAGGAAGACTTGCTTCCACTCTAAAAATGAGTCCTTAGGTGGCTGAAAAGTCCAATACGAGAACCACAGTCCCTGTCACAGGTGGGACAGATAGTTGTTGAGGGAAAGGGAGGGTGGGACAGGTCTGCTGCATGCTCTTCCCACTGCCTGCACTTGATTTTTGCATGCTCTCAACGATGAGACTCCAGGTGCTCAGCGCCCTTCCTCCACTTAGGGCAGCCTTTGGCCAGGGATTCCCAGGTGTCAGTGGGGATGTTGCACTTTATCAGGGTGGCTTTGAGGGTGCCCTTGAAATGTTTCCCCTGCCCACCTTTGGCTCGTTTGCCGTGAAGGAGTTCCAAGTAGAGCGCTTGCTTTGGGAGTTTCGTGCCAGGCATGCGAACAATGTGGCCTGCCCAGAGGAGCTGATCAAGTGTGGTCAGTGCTTCAATGCTGGGGATGTGGACCTGGTCGAGGACACAAATGTTGGTGCATCTGTCCTCCCAGGGGATTTGTAGGATCTTGCGGAGACATTGTTGGTGGTATTTCTCCAGCGACATGAGGTGTCTACTGTACATGGTCCATGTCTCTGAGCCATACAGGAGGGCTGGTATTACTACAGCCCTGTACACCATGAACTTGGTGGCAAATTTGAGGGCCTGGTCTTCAAACACTCTTTTCCTCAGGTGGCCGAAGGCTGCGCTGGTGCACTGGAGGCGGTGTTAAATCTCATCATCAATGTCTACCCTTGTTGATAAGAGGCTCCCGAGGTATGGGAAATGGTCCACGGTGTCCAGGGCCGCACCGTGGATCTTGATGACTATGGGGCAGTGCAGTGCAGCAAGGACAGGCTGGTGGAGGCCTTTTGACTTACAGATAGAAACATAGAAACATAGAAAATAGGTGCAGGAGCAGGCCATTCAGCCCTTCTAGCCTGCACCGCCATTCAATGAGTTCATGGCTGAACATGAAACTTCAGTACCCCCTTCCTGCTTTCTCGCCATAACCCTTGATCCCCCGAGTAGTAAGGACTTCATCTAACTCCCTTTTGAATATATTTAGTGAATTGGCCTCAACTACTTTCTGTGGTAGAGAATTCCACAGGTTCACCACTCTCTGGGTGAAGAAGTTTCTCCTCATCTCGGTCCTAAATGGCTTACCCCTTATCCTCAGACTGTGACCCCTGGTTCTGGACTTCCCCAACATTGGGAACATTCTTTCTGCATCTAACCTGTCTAAACCCGTCAGAATTTTAAACGTTTCTATGAGGTCCCCTCTCATTCTTCTGAACTCCAGTGAATACAAGCCCAATTGATCCAATCTTTCTTGATAGGTCAGTCCCGCCATCCCGGGAATCAGTCTGGTGAACCTTCGCTGCACTCCCTCAATAGCAAGAATGTCCTTCCTCAAGTTAGGAGACCAAAACTGTACACAATACTCCAGGTGTGGCCTCACCAAGGCCCTGTACAACTGTAGCAACACCTCCCTGCCCCTGTATTCAAATCCCCTCGCTATGAAGGCCAACATGCCATTTGCTTTCTTAACCGCCTGCTGTACCTGCATGCCAACCTTCAATGACTGATGTACCATGACACCCAGGTCTCGTTGCACCTTCCCTTTTCCTAATCTGTCACCATTCAGATAATAGTCTGTCTCTCTGTTTTTACCACCAAAGTGGATAACCTCACATTTATCCACATTATACTTCATCTGCCATGCATTTGCCCACTCACCTAACCTATCCAAGTCACTCTGCAGCCTAATAGCATCCTCCTCGCAGCTCACACTGCCACCCAACTTAGTATCATCCGCAAATTTGGAGATACTGCATTTAATCCCCTCGTCTAAATCATTAATGTACAATGTAAACAGCTGGGGCCCCAGCACAGAACCTTGCGGCACTCCACTAGTCACTGCCTGCCATTCTGAAAAGTACCCGTTTACTCCTACTCTTTGCTTCCTGTCTGACAACCAGTTCTCAATCCACGTCAGCACACTACCCCCAATCCCATGTGCTTTAACTTTGCACATTAATCTCTTGTGTGGGACCTTGTCGAAAGCCTTCTGAAAGTCCAAATATACCACATCAACTGGTTCTCCTTTGTCCACTTTACTGGAAACATCCTCAAAAAATTCCAGAAGATTTGTCAAGCATGATTTCCCTTTCACAAATCCATGCTGACTTGGACCTATCATGTCACCATTTTCCAGATGCACTGCTATGACATCCTTAATAATTGATTCCATCATTTTACCCACTACTGAGGTCAGGCTGACCGGTCTATAATTCCCTGTTTTCTCTCTCCCTCCTTTTTTAAGTGTAAAGTTTAGTGTAAAGCCCATGCTTTCATACGCCTCAGTGAATATGTTGACTATGACTTGGAGTTCAGCCTCTGTATGTGCGCAGATGCAAGCGTCATCAGTAGCTCGACGACAGAGATTGGGGTGGTCTTGGATCTGGCCTGGAGACAACGAAGGTTAAACAGGTTCCCACTGGGTCTATAGTTTAGTTCCACTCCAGTGGGGAACTTGTTGAGTGTGAGGTGGAGCATGGCAGCGAGGAAGATTGAGAAGAGGGTTAGCGCAATGACCTGCTTGACCCCGGTCCAGGTGTGGATTGGGTCTGTAATGGATCTGTTGGTAAGGATCATGGCCTGCATGTCGTCGTGGAGCAGGCAGAGGATGGTGATGAACTTTTGGGGCCAGCCAAAACGGAGGAGGACACTCCATAGACCCTCACAGTTGACAGTGTCAAAGGCCTTTGTAAGGTCAAAGAAGGCCATGTACCTCCATTTTTCTTGCCGCTGTCGCGCTGTAAAAATCATGTCCGATGTACCACGTAAGGGACGAAATCCGCACTGTGACTCCGGGAGGAGCTCCTCAGCCACAGAGAGAAGACAGTTGAGGAGGACTCTAGCGACGACTTTCCCAGTGGCTGATAACAGGAAGATTCCTCTGTAGTTGCCGCAGTCGGACTTGTCCCCTTTTTTAAAGATGGTCACAATCACTGCATCGCTGAGATCTCCCTGCATGCTCTCCTCCTTCTGATGAGAGAGATGAAGTCATGCATTCGTGCCAACAGTGCCTCTCTGCCATACTTCAGTGCCTCAGCGGGGATTCCATCCGCTCCCGTAGCCTTGTTGTTCTTAAGCTGTCTTATGGCTTTTGCTACCTCGTGCAGAGCTGGGGTTTTACTAAGGTGGTGGCGGGTAGCATGCTGCGGGATGAAGTCAAGAACACTCGAGTCGAAGACAGAGTCTCGATTGAGGAGATCTTCGAAGTGCTCCTTCCAGCGGGCCCTGACAGACTCAGTGTCCTTGATGAGTATTTCCCCATTCTTAGCCAGCAGTGGGGTGGGGCCTTGGATGTTTGGGCCGTAGGTGGCCTTGACTGCGGTGAAGAATCCTCGCACATCATAGCTATCGGCCAGCTGCTGCATCTCCTGTGCTTTCTCCATCCACTACCTGTTCTTTAGGTCCCGAGTTTTTTGTTGGACCTCGGCCTTTTTAACATCGGTTAAACTTTCTGTTAAATCCCTTAGGTTCAAATTAGATGATTGAATACTAATTGGGTGATAACTTATTAATTTAAAATGGGTTAACACCGCTGGTAAAATAGTGATGAGAGAATTTCAGGGGGATATATTAAGCATTATTATGCAAGTATTCCACAATTTGATTTCAAGATCTTAACTTCTCAGATTTTTGTTTTCCCCAGATATTTTTCTATTTTAATCACAGAAGAGTCACATTGTTAATTGATGCTGTTGTATTTACCTTCTTCTCCTGAAGCACTGGCATGACCACAATGGATGTACTTTATTTATTATTGTCCTGGCCTGGTTGTAAAAAAGAAGCTTCCGTTTAAGTAGCTGTGGCAAGAAAAGTATCCCAGTGTGGGCAAGTATTAAGGAATGACAATCAGTATAGAAAGGCTATACAAAGGTCAGAATGTCTGTGGTAGATAAATGGTGAGGTTAATCTAAAGTGTTTATTGAGAGACCATTGTCTCAGCGTGGCCAAGCTGTGCTGTATGATGATACTATGCCAAACATTCCAAAGTTCACTGATTTCACTGTCTTTAAGATTTGAATCATCAGAGAATAGAAAGTGGCCTGAGGTTTCTGTTAGGTTGCGCTGGTAGTTCTAGTGCAATTTGCCCCAAATCGGCCAAACCAGTGCAAAAGATCAAAGAATTTAAAACGCAAATTACGTCTAGCGCAAATCGAGTTTCTGTGATCTTTTGCACTAGTTTAAAAAACATCACGGAGGAAACCGATCCCGCCCACAAAACTAGCCACGCTCCCAGATCAAATTAACCACCATGGTGAGTTGTCCTAATTGCACCTGTTTGTGGGCCTTCGAGGAGGCTCTTAAAATTAAACTTTCTTTTAGGCACAAGGGCATTAATAGGCACCTATTAAAAGCTAGTTTTTTTAATTTACAAAGAAACTGACTATTGTACACCAATATAACTAGTAAATGGTTCTGTATAGTTTAATAAAGTCATTTTCAGTTATTTAAAATCTGGCTACTCACAGGTGGTGGACTAGATACTTTGATTAAAAATGCTTATTTTTGGGGGGAAAAAACACATTTTCAGCCACATTAACAAAGCTGCACCAGGTTACCACTCTTACACAATTTTGAGTGCAATTTGGGCCCGAAGCAGAAACTTATGTCCAGTATTCTTAATGGTAAACAAAGGCAGGAGTTCATCAGCGGTGGAATATGATTTACAGGAAAAGAATACAAGACATTAAAAAAAGCTTATCAACCTTCTATCACCTCTAGCCTCTGCCCACACTCCATCTATTCTTTCTTGCCTCTCTCTATTTTGTTGATACTATGGTAGTCATCACTCCCCCAACTTTTCTTCTCTTGTTCTGCTGACGCTTCAAATATGCCATCCTACATACACTTCCTCCTCTCTGCATCTCACTGTGGTAAAACCATGATTCATCACAGTTCTACTCTTAACATTTTCTTCTATAGCACCACATTAGTGTTGACCCCCTTACCTTTCCTACATTCTCTTACAATCTACAGGATTTTAAGCCCAAGATGGGTGTTATCTAATCACTAATTCCTGATTTTATCTCATTTTCCCCAGTCTTTTCAATTCTGATAGTATCCTGCACTATGGGCCTTGAACCATCACCCAACCTTCTCAGTTATACAAATACACATGTTAGGATCTTTTAGATGTTTACAACTTTCTGCAAAGATCACAGGCAGCCAACATTATACCAACAAAGTGTCTTTAATCATTACAACAGAGCTGACAAGTAGATTTCACTTTGCTTAGAAGCAATAAATCCTTCTTTTGTAGATGCACTTAGCTTAGAAATAATAAATGCTGCAAGTTCTCTTCTGGAGAACTGAATTTTACTGCTGCTATCAGCAAGTCCTAAAGTAAATGGCCAACACGAATTACCAAATGCAAACTTTTAAAGTCACAGCAAGCAATGAATCACTTAGTCAAATAATAATGTAGCCCTAGAAATAGTGGATGCATTGATGATCATTTTCCAACAGTCTATCGACTCTGGATCGGTTCCGATGGACTGGAGGGTAGTTAATGTAACACCACTTTGCAAGAAAGTAGGGAGAGAGAAAATGAGTAATTATAGACTGGTTAGCCTGACATCCAGAAGTGGGGAAAATGTTGGAATCAATTATTAAAGATAAAATAGCAGCGCATTTGGAAAGCAATGATGGGATCAGTCCAAGTCAGCATGGATTTATGAAAGGAAAACCCTGCTTGATAAATCTTCAAGAATTTTTTGAGAATGTAACTAGTAGAGTGGATAAGGGAGAACCAGTGGATGTGGTGTATTTGGACTTTCAAAAGGCTTTTTGACAAGGTTCCACACAAGAGATTGGTGTGCAAAATTAAAGCACATGGTATTGGGGGTAATGTACTGACGTGGATAAAGAATTGGTTGGCAGACAGGAAGCAGAGAGTTGGGATAAACGAGTCCTTTTCAGAATGGCAGGCAGTGACTAGTGGGGTGCTGCAGGGCTCATTGCTGGGACCCCAGCTATTTACAATACACATTAATGATTTGGATGAGGGAATTGAGTGTAATATCTCCAAGTTTGCAGTTGACACTAAGCTGGGTGGCGGTGTGAGCTGTGAGGAGGATGCTAAAAGACTGCAGGGTGACTTGGACAGTTTAGGTGAGTGGGCAAACATGTGGCAGATGCAGTATAATGTGGATAAATGTGAGGTTATCCACTTTGGTGGCAAAAACACGAAGGCAGAATATTATCTGAATGGTGGCAGATTAGGGAAATGGGAGGTGCAACGAGACCTGGGTGTCATGGTACATCAGTCATTGAAAGTTGGCATGCAGGTACAGCAGGCGGTGAAGAAGGCAAATGGTATGTTGGCCTTCATAGCTAGGGGATTTGAGTATAGGAGCAGGGAGGGCTTACTTCAGTTGTACAGAGCTTAGTGAGGCCTCACCTTGAATATTTGTTCAGTTTTGGTCTCCTAATCTGAAGAAGGACGTTCTTGCTATTGAGGGAGTGCAGCGAAGGTTCATCAGACTGATTCCCGGGATGGCAGGACTGACATATGAGGAGAGACTGGATCGACTGGGCCTGTATTCACTGGAGTTTAGAAGGATGAGAGGGGTTCTCATAGAAACATATAAAATTCTGACAGGACTGGACAGGTTAGATGCAGGAAGAATGTTCCCGATGTTGGGGAGGTCCAGAAGCAGGGGACACAGTCTAAGGATAAGGGGTACACCATTTAGGACTGAGAGGAGGAGAAACTTCTTCACTCAGAGAGTTGTTAACCTATGGAATTCCCTACTGCAGAGAGTTGTTGATTGTAGTTCATTGGATATATTCAAGAGGGAGTTAGATATGGCCCTTATGGCTAAAGAGATCAACGGGTATGGAGAGAAAGCAGGAAAGGGGTACTGAGGTGAATGATCAGCCATGATCTTATTGAATGGTGGTGCAGGCTTGAAGGGCCGAATGGCCTACTCCTGCATCTATTTTCTATGTTTCTATGTTTACAACTACGAAACCTCCAGCTTTCTTGCACCAGTGGGGGATTCCCCAGGTCACTCTCCGATCATTCCAATATTCCTATCGTGCTTCTGTGAAAAGAGGCCGATTTGCTTTATTTAGAGGACTTCAGGGGTTGAGGTGTGGTACATAAGTGCCTTTTTGGGGAATGCCAGCACTCATTAAGTGCACCAGCCATACAAACGCCAGGCCCCAACAGCGAAGCAGGAGGGGGAATTCCCAGTTTAGAGAGTCTGTGTTTGCCTTGTGATGGGCGCAAAGGGGTACTCTTTGAAATGGAAAAGTCTTCACACTGCCAGCAAACTAAATTGGGGTCACCGCCCCTGAGAGGAAGTGGAGTGCAATGTCACATGCTCCACTTCCTCTCGGCCTCTCGGGGCGGGATCAGGGGCGCTACGCGGGCAGGCATCGGAGCGCTACATCGTCAGTCAGTGAGACTGGCGATGACATGGCTCATGGCAGCCTTACCAGGCGCTGCCCAATTTACGCTACGGGGTGAAAAGGGTTTGTCGCGTACGGCGATGACATCATTGCCAGAGGCGTGGTGGCCCAGGGCGCTACCAGCGGGAATGCTACTGGATTCGTGCCTCCATTAACTGCCACTCAATTTCACGGGAGCCAGTAGCGTCACCACCACCCCCCGGGCAAAAACACTTTCATGCCCTGTTAGCGCCCCAACCCCCAGAGGCGCTAACAGGAGGAGAACAACAGGCCAATTTTGGCCCCAGAGTATTTATCAATGTTTTCTTTTATTGGTTCCTGGGAAGATATGCACTGCTCAGACGATTGCTTCTATCAAGAGATGGCTTTATGAAAAGCAAAAGAAAAAGCAGTTTTATATTTGTTAAACCCCAATTATGAATAACTGTTGCAGAATTACACTGTTAGGATAATAACTTATTTAAAGAAATTATTGGCACCGTAAACAGTGCACTTCCCTTTGATCTGGTTTGCTCGGACTTTCAGGAGATTTTGATAAGGTCCTGCGAGAAAGACTTCTAATTAAGCTGAAAGCCCTGGGAATCCATAGCAGAGTTTGTGAATCGATAAAAATTAGTTATCGGATAGTAAGGAGAGAATAATAGTGAGAAATCTCAGCGGGTTAGGCAGCATCTGTGGAGAGAAAGCAGAGTTAACGCTTCGGGTCGAAATGTTAACTCTGCTTTCTCTCCACAGATGCTGCCTAACCCGCTGAGATTTCCAGCATTTTCTGTTTTTATTCCAGATTCCAGCATCCTCAGTATTTTGCTTTTGGAATAATAGTGAGAGTTGTTTTGTCAGATGCTGGCAGGTGGTTGTGAAGTGAAGTACAATGCTCGAATATATCAGTACTCAATACTCAATTTCTCAATTAGATAAAATTACCGGCAAAGATTGCGACATTTTCAGATGGCTGGAAAACTGAGGATGTAGCCAAGGATCTGCAGCAGGACTTGAATCAATTATGAACTAT
This sequence comes from Pristiophorus japonicus, assembly GCF_044704955.1. Lineage (NCBI taxonomy): Eukaryota > Metazoa > Chordata > Chondrichthyes > Pristiophoridae > Pristiophorus > Pristiophorus japonicus. Next base: position 107,918,519 of record NC_091977.1, read on the forward strand.
TTTCTATGTTTCTATATTCAAAAGGGAGTTAGATGAAGTCCTTATTACTAGGGGGATCAAGGGGTATGGCGAGAAAGCAGGAAGGGGGTACTGAAGTTGCATGTTCAGCCATGAACTCATTGAATGGTGGTGCAGGTTAGAAGGGCCGAATGGCCTACTCCTGCACCTATTTTCTATGTTTCTATGTTTCTATGAAATTAAGGGACGGATGGCTGCTGACAAATAGGCCTGGCTTTTATTTAAAGTTTTCTTTAAGTGACTGGGAGACACTTCCACTACTTAGAAACTGCAGTTTCTGAGCATTTACTTTGTGACACTTGCTGAGAATTTAAAAGAACACAGACACACCCACACTAATGTCATACTACTATATATTCTTTCAATGCCTGGCACCAGGCTGGCAGTGGGAGTCCCAAAGAAGATGGGTTAAAATCAGAATGCACCTCAAAGCATTGGCCCTGGAATTCTGGTCGGAGGCTTCGCGCTGGCAATTGCCTCCGACCGGAGAATTTTAATGAATTTACCTGGTGGTCTCGGAGGCGCCCTTGGTTCCGTTAGGGAGGCCTTCTCTTCCCGCACTGCCAAGCGCGCTCCTGTCCGGAGGGTTCCCACGCAGAAGGTGCAGTCATGTGTCAATCAGATACGTATTCCACAGCTTTCCATTAATAGCAATGAGAACTCCGTATCTACGAGTTTTCATTAATGGGAAAAGAAACAAACACACTAATAAAAAATAAAAACAGACCTCACATAATTAAAATTCAATGAAATTAAAGTTAATAAATGCCTTAGAAAAAAACAATATTTTTCCAAATTTTTAAAAAAGTTTTGTAATTCGGGTTAAAAATAAACCTACCCTAGTGGGCAGAGTTTTTAAACAATAAAATGTGTTTGTTTAATTTAATTTTATTATGTTTATGTATGTTTTTAAACACTTACGCCTGTAAAAGTAGGCTATGCACGTGCTTTTTCAGGCGCAAGAATTTTGAGGACATTTGCTGGGCAAGATATGCTTAAATCCCACAATCTTGCCCAAGCAAATGTCCTCGCTCCCGATCTGCAGATGACCTGTCAAGCTCCAGCTTGAAATATGATAAATTGAGAAGCTTACCGCTTGGGGTTGGGGGTGGGGGGGGGGGGGCGGCGTGGTGGGAGGATGTACAACTAATGCATTGTTGGGTTGAGAAAACATAGGAATGACCAATGACCCAGTAGGCCCTATGGAGTGGGTGCCTACAACTGAGAACCAGACATCTTTGGTGATGCTTCACTCTCATTTTCTTCAGCCTTGCCTTTTCCATAACCTCATCATCCACCGCTTTGAAATAAAGCAATAGAAGCATTCCCAAATGAAAATCCATTTTTTGCCCCTTCAGTGTGTTTTTCTCCTTACTTCAAATAATAGAGCTGTTCAGAGACGCTGCAGTGAATTAAATCATCGTCCTAGTAATGTCTGAGAGCGCGACAAGTACTGCATCAATTATTATCTCCACAGACAGAAAGGAAAAGGAGGTGGGGTAGCTCTGTTAATAAAGAATGAGATTAGTGCAGTAGTGAGAAACGATATTGGCTCAAAAGATCAAGATGTTGAATCAGTTTGGGCGGAGATAAGGAATAATAAGGGGGAAAAGTCGCTGGTGGGCGTAGTCTATAGGCCCATTAGTGATAGTGATTGTATTAAGTTCCTCCCTCCTGATGGCCCCTTGATTATCCACAATTGAGATGTTTTTAGTGTCTTCTACCATGAAGACCGATACAAAATATTTGTTCAAAGTCTCTGCCTTTTCCCTGTTCCCTCTTATTAATTCCTCAGTCTCATCCTCTAAGGGATCAACACTTACTTTAGCCACTCTTTTCCTTTTTATGTAACTGTAGAAACTCTTACTATCTGTTTTTATATTTCGTGCTTGTTTACTTTCATAATCTATCTTCCCTCTCTATTATTTTTTTAATCGTTCTTTGCTGGCTTTTAAAAGTTTCCCAATCCTCTGGCCTCCCACTAGTCTTGGCCACATTGTATGCCCTTGTTTTCAATGTGATACCATCCCTTATTTCCTTAGTTAGTCACGGATGGTTATTCCTTTTCTTACAGTCTTTCCTTCTCATTGGGATATATTTTTGTTGAGAGTTATGAAATATCTCCTTAAATGTCTGCCACTGCTCATCAACTGTCCCATGCTTTAATCTATTTCCCAGTCCACTGTAGCCAACTCTGCCCTCATACCTTTGTAGTCTCCTTTATTTAAGCTGAGGACACTGGTTTGAGTTCCAACTTTCTCACCCTCCAACTGAATTTGAAATTCAACCATGTTATAGTCACTCATTCCAAGAAGATCCTTTACTACAAGATCATTTATTAATCCTGTCTCATTACACAGTACCAGATCTAAGATAGCCTGCTCCCTGGTTGGTTCCACAATGTATTGTTCAAGTAAACTATCCCGGATACACTATGAACTTTTACTCAAGGCTACCCTGGCCAATTTGCTTTGTCCAATCAATATGAAGGTTAAAATTGCCCATGATTATTGCTGTTCCTTTTTTACAAGCCTCCATTATTTCTTGATTTATACTCTGTCCAACTTAATACAATCACTATCACTAATGAAGCAGTACTCGGTAAGATAATGGGACTAAAGGCGGACAAGTCTCCTTTGTAATCTACCACAATTTCCTGGATTCTGGGGAGCTCCCAGCGGATTAGAAAACCGCAAATGCAACGCCCCTACTTAAAAAAAGATTCAGACAGAAACCAGCAAATGAAAGACCAGTTAGCCTAACATCTGTCATTGGGAAAATGCTGGAGTCCATTATTAAGGAAGCATTAGCAGGACATTTGGAAAAGCATAATTCAATCAAGCAGAGTGAACATGGTTTTATGAAAATGTTTGACAAATTTTCTGGAGTTCGTTGAGGGATGTAACGAGCAGGATGGATAAGGGAGAACCAGTGGATGTGGTGTATTTGGATTTCCAGTAGGCATTTGATAAGGTGCCAAATAAAAGGTTACTGCACAAGATAAAAGTTCATGCGGTTGGGGTAATATATTAGCATGGATAGAGGATTGGCTAATGAACAGAAAACAGAGAGTTGGGATAAATGGCTAATTTTCCAGTTGGCAAACAGTAACTAGTGGGGTGCTGCAAGGATCAGTGCTGGGGCTTCAACTATTTACAATCTATATTAATGACTTGGATGAAGGGACTGAGTGTAATGTACCCAAGTTTGCTGATGCTACAAAGATGGGTGGGAAAGCAAATTGTGAGGAGGACACAAAAAATCTATAAAGGGATAGAGACAGCTAACCTGAGTGTGCAAAAATTTGGCAGATGGAGTATAATGTGAGGTTATCCACTTTGGCAGAAAAAATAGAAAAGTAAATTATAATTTAAATGGAGAAAAATTACAAAGTGCTGCAGTACAGAGGGACCTGATGGTCCGTGTGCATGAAACACAAAAAGTTAGTATGCAGGCACAGCAAGTAATCAGGAAGACAAATGGAATGTTGGCCATTATTGCAAGGGGATAGAGTATAAAAGCAGAGAATTCCTGCTGCAACTGTACAGGGTATTGGTGAGGCCACACCTAGAGTACTGCATACAGTTTTGGTCTTCATATTTAAGGAAGGCTGTTCAGAGAAGGTTCACTAGGCTGATTCCGGAGATGAGGGGGTTGACTTATGAGTAGGTCGGGCCTATACTCATTGGAGTTCAGAAGAATGAGAGGTGATCTTATCAAAACATATAAGATAATGACGGGGCTCGACAAGGTGAATGCAGAGAGGATATTTCCACTCATAGGGGAAACAAAAACTAGGGGACATAGTCTCAGAAAAAGGGGCCGCCCATTTAAAACTGAGATGAGGAGGAATTTCTTCTCTTAGAGGGTTGTAAATCTGTGGAATTCTCTGCCCCAGAGAGCTGTGGAGATAGACAGATTTTTGAACAATAAGGTAATAAAGGGTTATGGGGAGCGGGCAGGAAAATGGAGCTGAGTCCATGATCAGATCAGCAATGATCTTATTAAATGGTGGAGCAGGCTCAAGGGGCCAAATGGCCTACTCCTGCTTCTATTTCTTATATTCTTATGTTCTTATGTTTACAGTTTGGCCAGTGGGGTACTGTTTTCATCCTCCGAATGTCACTTATATTGTGTTCTTTTGGTGGGGGGTGTGGAGGGGTGTAGAATTTAACAATATTTCGCAAAAGATTCCTTGTACCTTTCCCCTGCAGAGGAGAAAAATCCATTTTTGGACTTTTAAAATGGAAGGAAAAACGTTGGGACACAAATGAGTTTAAAGGGCAGATGAGGCCTGCAGGGGTAAAAAGGGATGCATTCATTGAGACCCCCCCCCCAGTGTTTAGACTCATAGGAAAGGGAATTTAATTTGGAACTCGATGACCATTTTGGTATCCTAGGAAAAACTCTGAGGAAGATACCTAAGAGCTTTACAAGTTTAAGATCTCGAAAGGAACATGTTGGAACAGACTGCCAGAGCAGAGGGTGGGACTTCACTCAGGAATTGGGTATTGGAGCAAGTTCAATTTGTCTGGGAGAATGAGTCAATCGATAACTAACAAGAACTGTGAGGCATAAAAATTCACTCCCTAGGACATAAACGCATCAAGAGCTATCAGGCTAATCACCGGAGACCATTATTGGCATGCATGTGCAAATAGGCCTATAGAAATCATGGGCCCAGCCAAACGGCCCAAGAGTTTAAACACTGCTTCAACAATGCCAACCGATGATTTTCCACATTACCACATCATAATCAAATTACTGCTGAACGAGCCCGCCAAATTCTGACAAAGAAGAGAGCTCAAAACTAATGAGCAGCTCCCTTGAAACAAAGAGTTGGGCCAGATTTGGCGGGAGATAAGGAAGACTTTTTGGGAAGGAAGCCTATTCCCAGTTTTACAAGGGAAACAAAGCAGCAGGAGGTGGGGAGTGAAGAAATGGAGTAGTGGAGAAAACTACAAGAAACCATCAAGGATTGACCGAGCATGCCGACAGCAAGAGGCCCATGAAACGGAAGGTTGTCAGCAACCAAATTGACAACCCGGGCCACCACAACCAGCAAAACAACCAACCGAAACCAACTCAGCAAAAACCGAAGAATCGACATTTATTTCCACTCTACAATCTACTTCTGCATGATCAACGGGTGAGAAATTACCTAACAGGATGAACTAAAACTATTCCTAACCAAAGAAAGTGGGTACTTACCCCATACATCCAAAACGCGACTTACCGCATCAGCGGACTCACCCCAACTGAAGACTACGCAGTCTGAAGTCCTCTCCTCCATCCGGGGAATGGCTCACCTAGAAGGCAAAGTGCAGTGAACCCTGAAACTGTGATTCACCGGCAACTGTCAAAAGGGATGGTGAGCATAGCCCCTGAACCCCCAGAGCTATAACTTAGTTAGTTAGGGGAATTGGGAGGGGGAGGCTGGGATAACTTGTGTAAATGTATCTGCATTCTCCTCTTTACCCCATTTAGAGTTTAAGCTGTATTCTTTTCCCCACAGGCTGTGTTTTTACAATATATTCAATGTGTTGTACCCCTCAGTGTATATTGGTATCACTATTCTGTGTGTGTTATTAAAGGTGTGCCTTTTACTTCTTTGTAAACACAGTAAAGCCATACCTGCTTCCTACCTTGAAACCGATTGTCTGTCCAAGTCTTTCACAGTCCCTTCATAATTCCAGAGTCTAGAACCAAGGGTGTGAGAACGATTCAAAACTGCTCATATAAGGTCAGAAGGGAAAGGTGACCCCCTGAAAACCACCCCTTACAGGGGTTAGTAACAGAAACTCATATGAACCCCACCTGGGAAGTCCAAGCTTGGGTCTCCCCCCACTTCCCCCAAAATGGTCTTTATTTCCTGAGTTTTTCAGGCCTCTTCACAAACGTTAATCTTCTGGCCGGAGGCGCCTGTACCCTGGAGCAATGCTCCAGTTCCGCTTTTCCAGTGGGCATCCAAGATAGTGGTTTAGGCACCCACCAGAAAACTGCACCATCCAGAACCTCCCTCTGACTGCAGGAAGTGTGGCAGGATCAGTGGTGGACATTCCCAACATACACATCCTAGCATAGATGCTGGGATTGCAGACTTTTTTATCCTGGAAGGCAATGCTGTTGAAATTAATGTATTTTTGGCTCATATGATTTTTTTTTTTGTGACCATGATCATTGATCTGTAGTTAATGGAAAAGGTACAATAGAGCCATAGGTTGTAAATTCATATCAAATCACTGGAGTGGAAATAAATAACTTGTTCATTGGAAAACCAGATTGTACCTGATCAAAATTTAATGTAATATAAATGGAATGAAGAAAATCTTGTGCATGGGAAAAATATCCTCTTAAGTAGAACCTGCACTTAACTGGCGTGTAAAGTAGTCTCTACAGTATACCCTTTTAACTGGCATTGAAATAATGCCAACAGAAATTAAATGGGACTAATGCTTCAAGATCAATGTGTTGCATACCAAATTCAAGGATAATCCTTTCATGTTTGCTGCTTTGTTTTCTTAAGTTGACTCACCTTCTGCTTGTAAACTCTAAAGATGTGAGCAGCTGACAAGAGCTTATGAACCTGGTGAGTAGGAAGGAGATGATGGGAAGATAATGCTGTCAGGCACGAGCATTCTAGACTGTGGTAACATCATTTTCCTGTTTTTCCATCTTTCTCCCAGTCATCTAAAAATACATCGCAGAGGAATTTTCTCCCTCTGGTGATATTTGAAGGTTTTGATAGACGCAGGAAGAGAGCAGAAGAAAGGGAGAGGAAGCAGAACTAGGAAGGATTGGGAATAGGTTAATGTCATTAAGGGATTGGATTCAACAGGGAGAACACATGCCTGAAATACCCAAGGAACTATTAGATCTTTAGTATATGCTGCCTTTTCTGTCATTTTTGAAAGTCACCAGTATTTTCTGCTAATTGATCTCAGGATTTTAAAAAGAAATTTTCAATTTAAGTTTTTTCAACTTTAAAAAAAAGTTATTTACTTTTAATGGAGAGCCTGAGTTCAAATCTCATCACCGGCTAACATTTAAATGTAACTTTGGTCAGGATTTTTCAAATCAGCTGAATTGGTTACTTCCCATTAGTCCAGAGATCCATCCCAGGGCTGAGGAAAAACTGACAGCATCACTTCAAAACAGAAAAAGTTGCAAATACCCAGCAGAATCATTAGCATCTGAAATAAAAAGGGCTAACATTCTGGGTAGAGACCCTCCATCAGAACACAGAATGAAGGGTGGCTATCTAAAACATTCACCTATTTTTTCATTTTCAAATGGTCTTATGTGTTTCAGCATGTTTTGTTTTATTTCAGATTTCCAGCATTAGAAGTGTTTTCTCTTTATCTGTTACCTGCAGATGCCCCCTACTGGTTTATCACAAAACTAGTGGTCATAGATGTGTAGTGCAGATGTCTGAGAAGTCTGAGGTCTGGCATAGCACAGCCAGAAACAGAGCAATGCTCACTCTGTTCTGCTTCAACAACATGTCTCAACCCCAAACTTAAAGAAATATATGTGCTTTACCAATGTGAGTTTATCTTTCTCCCACACCAGCCCTCAATGTGGCCTTTCTGAATGAGATTGTTAATTTAGTGTCAATTTGTGCCACAATATGTACAGTTTTATACTGTGGAATAGCTTACTGCAATCACTTACGAGATTTTCTCAAAAAGCAATCAGATAGGATGCGTTCATTCCATCTGGCTATGCTGTATTAAAACCCACAAACCAAACACCCACTGGCCTCGAGTCTCGCCCAATGAATATGGCTTTCAGTTTCAATATAAACTCCTGGCATTACCATTTGAATTTGGGCCATCATCCCTTTTGTCTCTCTAATCTCTCCTGTCTTCCAACCTATCACAGACCTTCCCTTCTGTTCTTTCTTCCCCTCCCCCTGTCAGTGCTTGTTAACAATCTGTTCTTTCCGAACACTCTCCAGTTCCGATGAAGAGTCATCGACTAGAAACGTTAACTCTGCTTCCTTTCCACAGATGCTGCTTGACCCATTGAGATTTCCAGCATGTTCTGTTTTTATTCCAGATTCCAGCATCTGCAGTATTTTGCTTTTGCATTAGCTTTCAGTTTCACCTGTTGCTAGTTTTTCCTGTGATGCAGGCAGAGTAATGTTTGTGCAGATAGAGTAATTAAATATTTCTTCTACTCAGGGTGTCAAGGGATGGTACCACTAAGAGTTGGCATGAACCGGGATTGCTAAGGGCTAGTAAAGCAGTAAAAAGCAGTGTAATGATAACGAGGATCAGATGATGACTGGTAGTAATTACCTGCAGGAGAACATACAAACCCAAGGAAAAAACTGGGATATATGAATAATTCCTGTTAGCACTGTGGTTTCTCCACTTTTGGGTATGTGTAATATTCCTACTTTTCAAATAGTGAAGCAGTCCTTTAGTTGCTGGAGAAGTAGGACACCGGCCATCAGTGCAGGGGCATGCGGATTCATTTTTGTTTCCGGGTGTGAGTGTCCAATTTGCAAGGATCAAGTCCAATAGGAGCTTCACTCGCGATCTCGCCTAAATCTCGAGATTTTATTTTGAAAAAAATATGCAGATTTGTGCATGCACAAAAAATAAATACCAGGTTCAGAGGGCTTTCCATAACGACCATCACGAACAATCGACCCAGCAAACCACCTCCTTCTTCCGAGAGGAGGGAGACAGTTTTTTATTTGTTATGGGATGAGCATGTCGCTGACATGTGCAGCATTTATTGCCCATCCCTAATTGCCCTTGAGAAGGTGGTGGTGAGCCGCCTTCTTGAACCGTGGCAGTTCTTGTGGTGAAGATACTCCCACAGTGCTGTTAGGGAGGGAGTTCCAGGATTTTGACCCAGTGATGATGAAGGAACGGCGATATATTTCCAAGTCAGGATGGTGTGTAACTTGGAAAGGAACTTTCAGGTGATGGTGTTCCCATGCGCCTGCTGCCCTTGTCCTTCTAGGTGGTAGAGGTCGTGGGTTTGGGAGGTGCTGCCGAAGAAGCCTTGGCAAGTTGCTGCAGTGCATCTTGTAGATGGTACACACTGCAGCCACAGTGCGCCGGTGGTGGAGGGAGTGAATGTTTAAGATGGTGAATGGGGTGCCAATCAAGCGGGCTGCTTTATCCTGGATGGTGTCGAACATTTTGAGTGTTGTTGGAGCTGCACTCATCCAGGTAAGTGCAGAGTATTCCATCACACTCCTGACTTGTGCCTTGTAGATGGTGGAAAGGCTTTGGGGAGTCAGGAGGTGAGACACTTGCCACAGAATACCCAGCCTCTGACCTGCTCTTGTTGCCACAGTAGTTATGTGGCTGGTCCAGTTAAGTTTCTGTTCAATGGTGACCCCCAGGAGGTTGATGGTGGGGAATTTGACGATGGTAATGCCGTTGAATATCAAGAGGCGGTGATTAGACTCTTGCTTGTTGGAGATGATCATTGCCTGGCACTTGTGTGGTGTGAATGTTACTTGCCACTTATCAGTCCAAGCCTGAATGTCATCCAGGTCTAGCTGCAAGCAGGAATGGACTGCTTCATTATCTGAGGACTTTGAAGCAGCTGAAGATGGTTGGGCCAAGGACATTGCTCTGAGGAACTCCTGCAGCGATGTGCAGGGGCTGGGATGATTGACCTCCAACAGATACAAACATCTTCCTTTGTGCTAGGTATGACTCTAGCCAGTGGAGAGTTTTAACCCTGATTCCCATTGACTTCAATTTCACTAGGGCTCCTTGATGCCACATTCGGTCAAATGCCTCCTTGATGTCAAGGGCAGTCACTCTCACTTCACCTCTGGAATTTACCTCTTTTGTCCATGTTTGGACCAAGACTATAATGAGGCCTGGAGCCAAATGGTCCTTGCAGAACCCAAACTGAGCATCAGTGAGCATGTTATTGGTGAGTAAGTGCGACTTGATAGCACTGTCGACGACACCTTCCATTACTTTGCTAGTGATTGAGAGTAGACTGATGGGGCGGATTGGATTTATCCTGCTTTTTGTGGACAGTTTTCCACATTATCAAGTAGATGCCAATGTTGTAGTTGTACTGGAACAGCTTGGCTAGAGACGTAGTTAGTTCTGGAGCACAAGTCTTTAGCACGACAGCCGGAATGTTGTCGGGGCCCATAGCCTTTGTTGTATCCAGTGCACTCACGTGTTTCTTGATATCACGTGGAGTGAATCAAATTGGCTGAAAACTGGCTTTTGTGATGGTGCAGACCTGAGAAGGAGGCCGATATGGATCATGCACTCGGCACTTCTGGCTCAAGCTGGTTGCAACTGCTTCAGCCTTGTCTTTTGCACTTGCATGCTGGCTCTGCCATTATTGAAGATGAGGATATTCATGGAGCCTCCTTCTCCCATTAGTTGTTTACTTGTCCCCACCATTCATAACTGGATGTGACAGGACAGCAGAGCTTTGATCTGATTTGTTGGTTGTGGGATCGCTTAGCTCTGTTTATAGCATGCATGTAGTCCTGTGTTGTAGCTTCCCCAGGTTGGTACCTCATTTTTAGGTATGCCTGGTGCTGCTCCTGGCATGCTCTTCTGTACAGTTCATTAAACCAGGGTTGGTCCCCTGGCTTGATGGGGATTGTAGAGTGAGGGATATGCCGGATCATGAGGTTGCAAATTGTGATGGAATACAATTCTGCTGCTGCTGATGGCCCACAGCGCCTCATGGATGCCCAGTTTTGAGCTGCTAGATCTGTTCTGAATCTATCCCATTTAGCACGATGGCAGTGCCACGCAACACGATGGAGGGTGTCTTCAGTGTGAAGATGCGACTTCGTCTGCACAAGGTCTGTGCAGTGATCACTGCTACCAATGCAGTCATGGACAGATTCATCTGCAACAGGTAGTTTGGTGAGGACAAGGTCAAGTAGGTTTTTCCCTCGTGTTGGTTCTCTCACCACCTGCTGCAAGCTCAGTCTGGCAGCTATGTCCTTCAAGACTCAGCCAGCTCAGTCAGTAGTGGTGCTCCTGAGCCACTCTTGGTGATGGACATTGAAGCCCCCCACTCAGAGTACATTCTGTGCCCTTGCTACCCTCAGTGCTTCTTCCAAATGCTTTTTAACATAGAGGAGTACTGATTCATCAGCAAGAGGTTTCCTTGCTCATGCTTGACCTGACGCCATGAGACTTCATAGGATCCAGAGCCACTCCCTCCCAAATGTATACCACTGTGACACCACCTCAGGTGGGTCTGTCCTGCCGGTGGGACAGGACATACCCGGGGATGGTGATGGAGAAATCTGGGACATTGGCTGAAAGGTATGATTCTGTGAGTATGGCTATGTCAGGCTGTTACTTGACTAGTCTGTGGGACAGCTCTCCCAATTTTGGCACAAGTCCCCAGATGTTAGTGAGGAGGACTTTGCAGGTCAACTGGGTTGGGTGTGCCATTGTCGTGTCTGAAGCCGGTGCCGAGGTTGATATCGAGTGGTCCATTCGATTTAATTCTTATTATTCTTAAGTGTCAGCTGTGGCTCAGTGGGTAAGCACTCTCACCTCTGAGTCAGAAGTGATTGGTTGGAGAGTTTATTTCTATCATTTCTTGCTTTAAATTAAGGGACTTAGATTAGGGGCCGGGATAAATAACTAAAAATGAAATCTAATTAACTAAATACATTATAGATGGCAGGGCATGTGATGAGTTACTGCTGCAGCTTGTGGAAGCTGGTGGACACCATTGAGGTCCACGGCGACCACATCTGCAGCAAGTGTCTGCAGCTCGAGGAACTTCGGCTCCGTGTTGATGAGCTGGAGTCCGAGCTGCAGACACTACGACACATCAGGGAGGGGGAGAGTTACCTCGGGGGGAGAGTTACCTCGGCGCTGCGATCCAGGAGCTAGTCACCCCAATTAGTTTAATTAATTCAAATTCGATCTGTGGTCAGAGACAGGAGGGTGTGACTACGAGTGAGGAAGGTATGGGGACTCAGGATGGAATGATGGAGGCTTGGCCCTTGTCCAACAGGTTTGAGGTTCTTACTCCCTGTGTGGACAAGAGGAGGGACTGCAGGGAGGATGAGCAAACTGAGCACAGCATCATGGTACAGGGGGCCATTCAAGTGGGGGGAGTAAAAAGAAATGTTGTAGTGCTAGGGGACAGTATCATTAGGGGGATAGATAAGGTTCTCTGCAGCCGAGAGTGTGAGTCCTGAAGGATGTGTTGCATAGAAACATCGAAACATAGAAAATAGGTGCAGGATTAGGCCATTCGGCCGTTCGAGCCTGCACCACCATTCAATATGGCTGATCATTCACCTCAGTACCCCTTTCCTGCTTTCTCTCCAGACCTTGATCCCTTTAGCCATAAGGGCCATATCTAACTCCCTCTTGAATATATCCAACGAACTGGCATCAACAACTCTCTGCGGTAGAGAATTCTACAGGTTAACAACTCTCTGAGTGAAGACGTTTCTACTCATCTCAGTCCTAAATGGCTTACCACTTATCCTTAGACTGTGTCCCCTAGTTCTGGACTTTCCCAACATCGGGAACATTGTCCCTGCATCTAACCTGTCCAGTCCTGTCAGAATTTTATATGTTTCTATGAGATCTCCTCTCATCCTTCTAAACTCCAGTGAATACAGGCCCAGTCGACCCAGTCTTTCCTCATATGTCAGTCCTGCCATCCCGGGAATCAGTCTGGTGAACCTTCGCTGCACTCCCTCAATAGCAAGAACGTCCTTCTTTCAGTTTAGGAGACCAAAACTGAACACAATATTCCAGGTGAGGCCTCACCAAGGCCCTGTACAGCTGTAGTAAGATCTCCCTGCTCCTATACTCAAATCCCCTAGCTATGAAGGCCAACATACCATTTTCCTTCTTCATCGCCTGCTGTATCTGCATGCCAACTTTCAATGACTGATGTACTATGACACCCAGGTCTCATTGTACCTCCCCTTTTCCTAATCTGCTGCCATTCAGATAATATTCTGCCTTTGTGTTTTTGCCACCAAAGTGGATAACCTCACATTTATCCACATTATACTGCATCTGCCATGCATTTGCCCACACACCTAGCCTGTCCAAGTCACCTGACAGCCTTTTAGCATCCTCCTCACAGCTCACACAACCACCCAACTGCAAATTTGGAGATATTATACTCAATTCCTTCATCTAAATCATTGATGTATATTGTAAATAGCTGGGGTCCCAGCACTGAGCCCTGTGGCTCCCCATAGTCACTGCCTGCCATTCTGAAAAGGACTCGTTTATCCTGACTCTCTGCTTCCTGTCTGCCAACCAGTTCTCGATCCATGTCAGTACATTACCCCCAGTACCATGTACTGTAATTTTGCACACCAATCTCTTGTGTGGGACCTTGTCAAAAGCCTTTTGAAAGTCCAAATACACCACATCCACTGGTTCTCCCCTGTCCACTCTACTAATTACATCCTCAAAAAATTCTAGAAGATTTGTCAAGCATGATTTCCCTTTCATAAATCCATTCTGACTTGGACTGTTCCTGTCACTGCTTTCCAAATATGCTGCTATTTCATCTTTAATAATTAATTCCAACATTTTCCCCACTACTGATGTCAGGCTAACCGGTCTTTCATTACCTGTTTTCTCTCTCCCTCCTTTTTAAAAAAGTGGTGTTACATTAGCTACTCTCCAGTCCACAGGAACTGATCCAGAGTCGATAGACTGCCGGTGCCAGGGTTAAGGACATCTCCTCAGGGCTGGAGAGGAACCTGGAATGGGAGGGGGAAGATCCAGTTGTTGTGGTCCAAGTGGGTACCAACGACAAAGATAGGACAAAGAAAGAGGTTCTGCTGAAGGATTATGAGCAGCTAGGGGCCAAATTAAAAAGCAGAACCACAAAGGTAATAATCTTTGGATTACTACCTGAACCACGAGCAAATTTGCATTGGGTAAATAAGATCAGAGAGTTAAACACGTGGCTCAAAGACTGGTGTGGGAGAAATGGGTTTTGGTTCATGGGACAATGGCACTAGTACTGGGGTAAGAGGGAGATGTTCTGTTCGGAAGGGCTGTACTTAGACTGTGCTGGGACTAGGGTCCTGATGAATCAAATAACTAGGGCTGTACAGAGGGCTTTAAACTAATTACTGGGGGGCGGCGGGGGTGGGGGCATTCAGGTGAGTGAAAATTTAAAAAGTCAAGGAATAAGGAGAAGGCAATAGAGCAGGGTAGCACTGGGGGAAATGAAAACAAGAGCATGCCAGGAGGGGACAGAATCTATAAACTTAAAGGTGAATCAGAAAATGGGGTCAAAGCAGGAAAAAATGGAAAATAAACAAATTTTAAAACTCTTTATTTGAATGCATGTAGCATTCGTAACAAAATAGATGAGTTGACGGTACAAATAGATACAAATGGGTATGATCTGATAGCCATTACAGAGACGTGGTTGCAAGGTGACCAGGACTGGGAACTAAATATCTAGTGGGGTACCACAGGGATCGGGGGCTCAACTATTTACCATTTATATTAATGGCTCGGATGAAGGGACCAAGTGTAATGTATCCAAATTTGCTGATGATACAAAGATGGATGGGAAAGCAAATTGTGAGGGGGCACAAAAATCTGCAAAGGAATATTGACAGGCTCAGTGAGTGGACAAAAATTTGGTAGATTAAGTATAATGTGGGAAAATGTGAGGTTATCCACTTTGGCAGAAAAAAATAGAAAAGCAAATTATAATTTAAATGGAGAAAAATTGCAAAGTGCTGCTGTACAGAGGGACCTGGGGTCCTTGTGCATGAAACACAAAAATTTAATATACAGGTACAGTATGTAATCAGGAACGCAAATGGAATGTTGGCCTTTATTGCAAGGGGGATAGAGTATAAAAGCAGAGAAGTCCTGCTACAACTATACAGGGTATTGGTGAGGCCATACTTAGAGTACTGCATTCAGTTTTGGTCTCCGTATTTAAGGAAGGATATACTTGCATCGGAGGCTGTTCAGAGAAGGTTCACTAGGTTGATTACGGAAATGAGGGGGTTGACATATGAAGATAGGTTGAGTAGGCTGGGCCTATACACATTGGAGTTCAGAAGAATGAGAGGTGATCTTATCGAAACATATAAGATAATAACGGGGCTCGACAGGTGGATGCAGAGAGGATATTTCCACTCATAAGGGAAACTAAAACTAGGGGGCATAGTCTCAGAATAAGGGGCCGCTCATTTAAAACTGAGATGAGGAGGAATTTCTTCTCTCAGAAGGTTGCAAATCAATGGAATTCTCTGCGATAAAAAGAGTTATGGGCAGCTGGCAGGGAAGTGAAGCTGAATCCATGATCAGATCAGCCATGATCTTACTAAATGGTGGAGCAGGTTCGAGGGGTCAGGTGCTCCTGTTCCTATTTCTTATGTTCTTATGTTCTTATGTTGCTAGGGAAAAGAAAATCCATAGCAACCATTTTTTGTTTTTTCTTTGTTGGCCATTTCTCGGTAACACTCAATTTTTAGACTTGGGAACATTTGTTTTTTGTTCAGATACATATGTTTAACATATTTAGCATGGTTCTAGGTACTTCCCACATGGAGACTACAGAACTAAAAATCTAGGCAAGAAAACAGACTTCAGCCCATCGTCTACAGGGGAGTTATCCTCTGTGTCCTGGCCAATACTTATCCCTCAATCAACATAAGAAAAAAACTGAGTATCTGGTCATTTTCACATTGCTGTTTGTGGGAGCTTGCTTATGCACAAATTGGCTGCCGCATTCCCACATTACAACAGTGATTACACTCCAAAAGTACTCCATTGTCTGTAAAGCACTTTGAGGCATCCAGTGGTCATGAAAGGCACTATACAAAGTCTTTCTTTTTTTATTATTTCTTATAGCAGGTTGATACAACTGAGTGGCCCACTAGGCCATTTCAGAGGGCAGTTATGAGTCAACGACATTGCGTGGGTCTGGAGCCAGGACAGCAGAATTCCTTTGCTAAAGGACATTAGTGAACCAGATGGGTTTTTACGACAATCTGGTAGTTTCATGGTCACTATTACTGATCCTAGCTTTTTTAAAATTCCACATTTATTGAACATTTTATTTATATTCCCCAGCTGCCGTGTTGTGATTTGAACTCACGTCTATGGATTACTTGTCCCGTAACTTAACCACTATGCTACCGTTCCCATGTTCGGATTCTTCTCCTCCGGCCCAGCTGACGACAGCGCTGTGCTCCCTGTTGCGAAGATTGGCTTTGTGATCTTGGATCCCTTCCTCTTCCTTCTCACAAATGGCAAGAGACCTCGTAATATCTTGCGCCTCCTATGGGATTGCTGTACAACAGAGTGCCAGCACAAAGCAGCTGGAGCACGAAGTGGGTGAGTGAAGGAGCCGAGGACGGTCGAACAGAAGAACTCTATCACCAAATGTATTTTACGGTCAGAATGGAGCCTTTTTTTGGAACCAAATTAAGTATTGAAGCCTTAAATTAATCTGATTTGTAGAGAGTACAGATTTATGGAGAGACTGGCAGGTCCTGACCCACAGCAACACTGAGTGCTGAGCCTTGTGAGGTAGGAGCCCATGTCATGGGTATTGCAAACTACTAGCTGCCATGTCCTAGCTTCAAATAAATTAGAGGTTTTCTCATTCCAGGTTAAAAAGGAATCTTTTCAAAATTATGAATGGTTTGGAGAGGGTAAATAGTGAAAGATTGATTGGTGAATTGGTAACAATTGTAATTTTTGTATCAAAGTCAAAGTTAGAAATGTTATCACACAGGGTTGTTGGAACATAGGGTGCTTTACCACAAGTGGCTATTGAGATAGGTACTGTAACATTACTGAGAAGGAAATTGGATAAGTATTTGAAAAGGTGTGAATACAAAATCATATATGTAAAGGAAATGGGATTAGGAGAGCTCCAGTTGAAAAGTTAGCACCATAATATGGCACAATGGAGCAAATAGTTTACAACACTGCTATCATTTCTGTGATTTAATTGATTTTATAAATCCAATTAAAGCTGGATGGACAGGCTAGAATCAAGAGGGATGAGCTTTAATGGGCTGAATACCTTTGGTTGGCAGCTACAGGAAGCGCATTGTGTGGTGGTTGTGTGGGCAACAGGTGAGGAGTGGTGATCACGGGTAGGATTTTAAAAAAATTGCAAAGCATTTTCAGATGCAGTAATATAGTTTTGTAAAGTGTTAGAAATCAGGGATGCCTAAAAATGTATATGGTTATGCAATTAAAACTGTGACGGGAAAAAGCTTAGTTTAAATGATTGTATTCGAATTGCAGACGGAAAGTCTGTTCGGATAGAGAAATATTTAGAAATGCTAATGTCTTGGTTTCCTCCAGAGAGTATATACAATCTCCGTGTTGCTAAGCGATTATCTGTGGTTTTCAAGTTAAAGCTTTAGTTTTGTTTATGTATCTTTCAGTCAGAAAGACTTAGAATGGATGGAAGTTGAGAGAGTTCACGTAAACATGTTGTTACGTCGTAAAGGAGATAACAAGCAGTTTTCCGGTTTGGGCTTCAGGATTGTACCCAAGAGAATAGGGACAAGAGCGATGAAATGATTTCTACAGAAAGAAACCCTGGGTTAGTGTAAACAGAAAATGACATATGGCAAAGATCATAAGACATCCATTATTAAAATAGCAGGACATTTGGAAAAGCAAAATTTGGTCAGGCTGAGTCAGCATGGATTTATGAAGGGGAAGTCATGTTTGACAAATTTGCTGGAATTCTTTGAGGACGTAACAAACAGGGTGGATAAAGGGGAACCACTGGATGTGGTGTATTTGGACTTCCAGAAGGCATTTGACAAGGTGCCACATAAAAGGTTACTGAACAAGATAAAAGTTCACAGGGGTTAGGAGTAATATATTAGCATGGATAGAGGATTAGCTAACGAACAGAAAACAGAGAGTTGGGATAAATGGTTCATTCTCGGGTTGGAAATCAGTAACTAGTGGGGTGCCGCAGGGATCAGTGCTGGGACCTCAACTATTTACAGACCATATTAATGACTTGGAAGAAGGGACCAAGAGTAACGTAGCCAACTTTGCTGATGATACAAAGATGGGAGGAAAAGCAATGTGTGAGGAGGACACAAAAAATCTGCAAAAGGACATGGACAGGCTAAGTGAGTGGGCAAAAATTTGGCAGATGGAGTATAATGTTGGAAAGTGTGAGGTCATGCACTTTGGCAGAACATATCAAAGAGCAAGTTATTATTTAAATGGAGAAAGATTACAAAGTGCTGCAGTACAGCAGGACCTGGGGTACTTCTGCATGAAACACAAAAGGTTAGTATGCAGGTACAGCAAGTGACCAGGAAGGCCAATGGTATCTTGGCCTTTATTGCAAAGGGGATGGAGTATAAAAGCAGGGAAATCTTGCTACAGATTGTTGAGGCCACACCTGCGTGCAGTTTTGGTTTCCATATTTACGAAAGGATTATACTTGCTTTGGAGGCAGTTCAGAGAAGGTTAACAAGGTTGATTCCAGAGATAAGGGGGTTGATTTATGAGGAAAGGTTGAGTAGGTTGGGCCTCTATTCATTGGAATTCAGAAGAATGAGAGGTGATCTTATCAAAACATATAAGATTATGAGGGGGCATCAAGGTGGATGCAGAGAGGATGTTTCCACTGATGGGGGAGACTAGAACTAGAGGGCATAATCTTAGAATAAGGGGCCTCCCATTTAAAACTGAGATGAGAAGAAATGTCTTTTCTCAGAGGGTTGTGGATCTGTGAAATTCACTGCCTCAGAGAGCTGTGGTAGCTGGGACATTGAATAAATTTAAGACAGAAATAGACAGTTTCTTAAACGTTAAGGAAATAAGGGGTTATGGGGAGGGGGCAAGGAAGTGGACCTGAATCCACGATCGGATCAGCCATGATCTTATTGAATGGTGGAGCAGACTTGAGGGACCGTATGGCCTACTCCTGATCCTATTTCTTTTGTTCTTATGTTCTTATCTTTAGGATGGGTTCTTGAAACAAGAATCGAGACAAAGAACAAGAAGCCTTATTGGATATTAAGTTTTTTGGGAAACCTCTATAGGTCAAAAGGTTTTGTCAATATCCCATGTCAGGCCCACCTCTAAAAGGAGAATAAAAGTAGCCTAATCAAGAATGACCACACAGACAGTGTGAGGGGAGGGCGAAACAAAAGTTGAGCTGGTCGAACACTCTTCGAGTGATCCCATGCTTTACCGAAGGAAGCTCTAGACAGAGAAAGAGACTGCAAGAGAGAACTGCTCACGTGCGCCAGCCGTTTGTCCGATTGGGATTGGTATCCACTATCTGCTGCAGATGTATGCTTTTGTTGTATAACTAATGTGGTGTATGTAGCACACAAATCACTGACTCCACACGGTCTGGTGTTAATCTAACTGCTGTGACCTTCGTCCTTTATTGAACAGCTGCAGAGTGACTCTCAGGTGTGGTGGTCAGCCTTTTATACTGTCTCTTGCAGGTACTTTCAGGTCTCCCACCACAGCGCCCTCTGTGGTGTACCATTGTGCTTATTATACATTTAAGGTACCAGGACGATACACACATCAATACATAACATCTCACTTCCCCCACCCCCCCACAGTCCCAAAGCCGTTGCCGGGGATCTCGACCTTGTTTGTCCAACGGAAGGCAGGTATGCATAGACAGTGCGTTTGTATGGTACATGTTATTTGGTACAGATGTTGCGATAATGGGTTGCGGGTAGACCGAGCAGTTACATTAAATAGTTATTAACTGGTAGCGGATCCCTGATTTCCTTGTTAGCTCTTATCATTAATTGTACTTCATCTCCATTATTTTACACAAACACAGTGACCATTCAGCATTAAAATATTAATTCTTATTATAAATCTGTCATCTCACATTAACATAGCTCGTTCTTGCCTTACAGAAGTCACTTTGTGGGGACCACCACGTGGTAAGGCCCTTTTAAGACTCCCGGGTGCATTTCGTTTTTAAGGCGCCATCTTTGATGCAGCAGGATTCCACGAGGCTTCTCCTTGGGCGCCGCCATCTTTGATGCTCTGCTGCTCTGTACATGAGGCCGCCGCCATCTTGCTTTCCGCCGCTCTGGATGCCCTCCGCCGCCGCAGCCTCCGCTCCCCTCCGCTGCCACCTGACTTGCCGCCTCTCCTGCGGCCGTCATCGTCGCTTCTCCGGCGGCCACCATAGCCGCCTTCCCTGCGGCCGTCGTGGCCTTTTCAGCCGCCGCACTTGCCGCCTCCCCTGCGGCCTCCGTAGCGGCCTCCTCTGCGGCCGTCGTGGCCGCCGACCTCCAGCTGCTGCCGCCGCCCGACTCGCCCCCTGCATGGGCCCCTCCGATTCGCTGGCCATCCTGGATCCCTCGCACCCCGCCCGTAGCGCCCCGCCGGCTCACCTGCCCCCCACTAGGCCCGCCTCTGCAGGGCTGCTTGCCTGTGGGGGCTGAGGCTGCAGGATCTCTGTGGCTTGAGGTCCGGGGCTGGGGCTTGCCCTGCTTGACTGTGGGGGCTAAGGCTGCATGATCTCTGTGGCTTGAGGTCCGGGGCTGGAGCTTGCTCTGCTTGCCTGTGGGTGGATTGAGGCTGCAGCTCCAGCTCAGTCAGTGCTGCTCTCTGGGAACCCAGGGCACGGCAGCACCCCGGGGAGCAGCAGCCTGTGGAGTGGTGAAGTCTTCCCAGCTCCCACGGATCATCCCCATCCACCTCCGGCCGAGGAGCGTCGGCCCATCGCCTGCAACAACCCACTAAGTAAACCGTGCGTCTCGTCCCTGTGGGATACCTGCACCTCTGCTCTGCCAAGAACAGGTATCAGTTCCCTGGTGTGGGTCCGCAGCTTCACCGTGACCGGGACCAGCTTGGGTCGTGCAGCTGGGTTAATCCACAGTTTATCAAAAGTTCTCTGACTCATCAACGACGGACCCGAGCCCGTGTCCACTTCCATACTCACAGGGACTCCGTTGATCTTTACTTCCATTATCACTGGGGGCGAATCGTCGGTACACGTGTACAGTCCCAACACCTCATCATCTTCTGCCTGCTCCTCGCTGAACTGTGGATCATCCCCCATCTCCTCAGCCACATGGTGAGTCTGATTTCTTTTACACATACGCTGAAGGTGGCCTTTAACATGGCAGGTATTGCACGTGTACTCCGCAAACCTGCACCGGTGAGCCCCATGGCTTCCTCCGCAGCGCCAGCATGGTGCTACTTGATTGGCCCCCCTCAGCGGACTCTGAGTTCCAGGACCCCGAGGTCCGTGCTCTCTGCCCCGGGCAGAGCCACGTTCTGCAGTTTTGTCCATGGTAGGCGCTATCCTGTGGACAGTGCCTGCCGGGTTCGAGACTGTGTGGATCATTTGTTTTGTGCTGCAAGTCGAGGTCATATATGCCCGGCTGATGGCGATGGCCTTTGTCAGGGTGACTGTGGGTTCCGTGGCTAGCAGCTTGTGAAGGAGGCCCTCATGGCCAATCCCCATGACGAAAACATCCCGTAACGCCTTGTCAAGGTGTGCGCCAAAATCACACGGCACTGCGAGTCTCCTGTGGTCTGCAGCATATTTGGTGACATCTTGGCCCTCAGATCTGCAGTGATGGTAAAATTTGTATCTGGCCGTGAGGATGCTCTCCTTCGGTTTCAACTGGTCACGAATGAGTTCAATCAACTCCTCGTATGACTTGCCCCTGGCGCTCCCGGGTGCCAGAAAATCCCTGACGAGACAGTAAATCTCGACAACTGGAAAGCAATATCGCCTTACGCTTATCTCTCATTGCATCCGTGTCCTCCGTCAGGTCGTTTGCTGTGAAGTAGTACTCGAGCCTTTCCGTAAAGGCCTCCCAATCATTGCCCACGGTAAAATCCTTTAGCGAGCCCAGAGTAGCCATGGTTGCGTGGAGTTCATCCGCTTCCTAGTCACCAATGTGGTGTATGTAGCACACAAATCACTGACTCCACACGGTCTGGTGTTAATCTAACTGCTGTGACCTTCGTCCTTTATTGAACAGCTCCAGAATGACTCTCAGGTGTGGTGGTCAGCCTTTTATACTGCCTCTTGCAGGTACTTTCAGGTCTCCCACCACAGCGCCCTCTGTGGTGTACCATTGTGCTTATTATACATTTAAGGTACCAGGATGATACACACATCAATACATAACAACTAATGTGTTATATTCTGTCTTAAACTCTGATTAATCACAATATATTCACCAGATTGGTTTACAGGTGATCCTGATTATTAAAGTGACCAGAGATAGTCTTAAACTTGGCTATTTCCTCACAAAAGAAGTTAACTGTTAGAGATTAAATAAAGCCACGAACGAGGTTTATAAATTAACTGTCAATCTATTTTGGTTTATGTTTGAAAAAAATAGCAATTCATGATTTCTTACCAAATCTCATGATTTTTAAGAGTTTACTCCATGACTTATGTGACAATGAGGTTGGCATTACTGTTCATATACTGTTTTGAATGAACCATAATCACATTGGGATAAATTTTGATTTGTGTAATAATGTAAAATGGGTGATAGTGAATCTCGGCAGCCCATTTTACATCCCTCCCAATTTATATTTCCATTGATGTCAAAATCTATCTCATGCACTCCAGTTAAAAATCACTGGAGGATCTCTGAAGACTTGACCTGCTCATAAATCTGTAAATTACATTAACTCAATCAAGATGGGCTTTTAAATTCAGGCACTACAAGGCCACAGATTTGAGTACTTCTCGTACCTAGTACTATTTCAGTAACCTCAGATCCTTCAGCCTTTGACAGATTGAATCCCCCTCCCTCAAATAATCTTAATGATAGAAGTGTAATGAATCAGACTAACCCCACTCATATTAAACTTGTGTCAAGCTCTTATCAGACAGTGATTGGTGCCAGTAATTGTCATGTGACTAACATTGTCACTCATTTACAAAGAACAGCCAATTACTCATTGAGACCATATATGAGGCTGATTCCTTAATCTTTTGTGATTGTATGATTAAAAACTATGAGATGCTTAAATGAGCAGGACTCTGCTGTAATTCGATTTTAGAGGTGTTTAATTAAGCTGCGTGTCAGAGGTGACAAATTAGCGATGTGAATATATAGAAACATAGAAACATAGAAACATAGAAAATAGGTGCAGAAGTAGGCCATTCGGCCCTTCGAGCCTGCACCGCCATTCAATAAGATCATGGCTGACCATTCCCTCAGTACCCCTTTCCTGCTTTCTCTCCATACCCCTTGATCCCCTTAGCCTTAAGGGCCATATCTAACTCTCTCGTGAATATATCCAATGAACTGGCATCAACAACTCTCTGCGGCAGGGAATTCCACAGGTTACCAACTCTCTGAGTGAAGAAGCTTCTCCTCATCTCAGTCCTAAATGGCCTACCCCTTATCCTAAGACTGTGTCCCCTGGTTCTGGACTTCCCCAACATCGGGAACATTCTTCCTGCATCTAACCTGTCCAGTCCCGTCAGAATCTTATACATTTCTATGAGATCCCCTCTCATCCTTCTAAACTCCAGTGAATAAAGGCCCAGTTGATCCAGTCTCTCCTCATATGACAGTCCAGCCATCCCTGGAATTAGTCTGGTGAATCTTCGCTGCACTCCCTCAATAGCAAGAACGTCCTTCCTCAGATTAGGAGCCCAAAACTGAACACAATATTCCAGGTGAGGCCTCACTAAGCCCTGTACAACTGCAGTAAGACCTCCCTGCTCCTATACTCAAATCCCCTAGCTATGAAGGCCAACATACCATTTGCCTTCTTCACCGCCTGTTGTACCTGCATGCCAACCTTCAATGACTGATGAACCATGACACCCAGGTCTCGTTGCACCTCCCTTTTTCCCAATCTGCCGCCATTCAGATAATATTCTGCCTTCCTGTTTTTGTCCCCAAAATGGATAACCTCACATTTATCCACATTATACTGCATCTGCCATGCATTTGCCCACTCACCTAACCTGTCTAAGTCACCCTGCAGCCTCTTAGCATCCCCCTCACAGCTCACACCGCCATCCAGTTTAGTGTCATCTGCAAACTTGGAGATATTACACTCAATTCCTTCATCCAAATCGTTAATGTATATTGTAAAGAGCTGGGTCCCAGCACTGCGGCACTCCACTGGTCACTGCCTGCCATTCTGAAAAGGACCGTTTCTCCTGACTCTCTGCTTCCTGCCTGCCAACCAGTTCTCTATCCACGTCAGTACATTACCCCCAATACCATGTGCTTTGACTTTGCACAACAATCTCTTGTGCGGGACCTTGTCAAAAGCCTTTTGAAAGTCCAAATACACCACATCCACTCATTCTCCTTGTCCACTCTGCTAGTTACATACTCAAAACATTCCAGAAGATTCGTCAAGCATGATTTCCCTTTCATAAATCCATGGCTTGGAGCGATCCTGTCACTGCTTTCCAAATGCACTGTTATTTCATCCTTAATGATTGATTCCAACATTTTCCCCACTACTGATGTCAGGCTAACCGGTCTATAATTACCCGTTTTCTCTCGCCCTCCTTTTTTTAAAAGTGGTGTTACATTAGCTACCCTCCAATCCATAGGAACTGATCCAGAGTCGATAGACTGTTGGAAAATTATCACCAATGCATCCACTATTTCTAGGGCCACTTTCTTAAGTACTCTGGGATGCAGACTATCAGGCCCCGGGATTTATCAGCCTTCAATCCCATCAATTTCCCTAACACAATTTCATGTCTAATAAGGATATCCTTCAGTTCCTCCTTCTCACGAGACCCGCTGTCCCCAATACATTCGGAAGGTTATTCGTGTCTTCCTTCGTGAAGACAGAACTGAAGTATTTGTTCAATTGGTCTGCCATTTCTTTGTTCCCCATTATAAATTCACCTGAATCCGACTGCAAGGGACCTACATTTGTCTTCACTAATCTTTTTCTCTTCACATATTTATAGAAGCTTTTGCAGTCAGTTTTTATGTTCCCTGCAAGTTTCCTCTCGTACTCTATTTTCCCCCTCGTAATTAAACCCTTAGTCCTCCTCTGTTGAAGTCTAAATTTCTCCCAGTCCTCAGGTTTGTTACTTTTTCTCGCCAATTTATATGCCTCTTCCTTGGTTTTAACACTATCCTTACTTTCCCTTGTTAGCCACGGTTGAGCCACATTCCCCGTTTTATTTTAACTCCAGACAGGAATGTACAATTGCTGAAGTTCATCCATGAGATCTTTAAATGTTTGCCATTGCTTATCCACCATCAACCCTTTAAGTATCCTTTGCCAGTCTATTCTAGCCAATTCACGCCTCATACCGTCGAAGTTACCTTTCCTTATGTTCAGGACCCTAGTTTCCGAATTAACTTTGTCACTCTCCATCTTAATAAAGAATTCTACCATATTATGGTCACTCTTCCCCAAGGAGGCTCGGACAACATGATTGTTAATTAGTCCATTCTCATTTCACATCACCCAGTCTAGGATGGCCAGCTCTCTAGTTGGTTCCTCTACATATTGGTCGAGAAAACCATCCATAATACACTCCAGGAAATCCACCGCATTACTACCAGTTTGGTTAGCCTAATCAATATGTAGATTAAAGTCGCCCATGATAACTGCTGTACCTTTATTGTACATATCCCTCATTTCTTGTTTGATGCTGTCCCCAATCTCACTACTACTGTTTGATGGTCTGTACACAACTCCCACTAGCGTTTTCTGCCGTTTGGTATTCCGCAGCTCCACACATACCGATTCCACATCATCCAGGCTAATGTCCCTCCTTACTATTGCATTAATTTCCTCTTTAACCAGCAATGCCACCCCGCCTCCTTTTCCTCTCTGCCTATCATTCCTAAATGTTGAATACCCCTGGATGTTGAGTCCCCAGCCTTGGTCACCCTGGAGCCATGTCTCCGTGATGCCAATTCCAACATATCCGTTAACTGCTGTCTGCGCAGTTAATTCATCCACCTTATTCCGAATACTCCTCGCATTGCGGCACAGAGCCTTCAGGCTTGTCTTTTTAACACACTTTGCCTCTTTAGAATTTTGCTGTAATGTGGCCCTTTTTGTTTTTTGCCTTAGGTTTCTCTGCCCTCCACTTTTACTATTCTCCTTTCTATCTTTTGCTTCTGCCTCCATTTTATTTCCCTCTGTCTCCCTGCATATGTTCCCATCCCCTGCCATATTAGTTTAACTCCTCCCCAACAGCACTAGCAAACATTCCCCCCAGGACATTGGTTCCAGTCCTGCCCAGGTGCAGACCGTCCGTTTTGTAATGGTCCCACCTCCACCAGAACCAGTTCCAATGTCCCATGAATTTGAATCTCTCCCTTTTGCACCACTCCTCAAACCACGTATTCATCTGGGCTATCCTGCGATTCCTACTCTGACTAGCATGTGGCACTGGTAGCAATCCTGAGATTACTACTTTTGAGGCCCTACTTTTTAATTTAGCTCCTAGCTCCCTAAATTCGTCTCGTAGGAACTCATCCCGTTTTTTACCTATATCGTTGGTACCTATGTGCACCACGACAACTGGCTGTTCACCCTCCCTTTTCAGAATGTCCTGCACCCACCCACTCCACATAGACATAGAAACATAGAAAATAGGTGCAGGAGTAGGCCATTCGGCCCTTCTAGCCTGCACCGCCATTCAATGAGTTCATGGCTGAACATGCAACTTCATTACCCCATTCCTGCTTTCTCGCCATACCCCTTGATCCCCCAAGTAGTAAGGACTTCATCTAACTCCTTTTTGAATATATTTAGTGAATTGGCCTCAACAACTTTCTGTGGTAGAGAATTCCACAGGTTCACCACTCTCTGGGTGAAGAAGTTTCTCCTCATCCCGGTCCTAAATGGCTTACCCCTTATCCTTAGACTGTGACCCCTGGTTCTGGACTTCCCCAACATTGGGAACATTCTTCCTGCATCGAACCTGTCTAAACCCATCAGAATTTTAAACATTTCTATGAGGTCCCCTCTCATTCTTCTGAACTCCAGTGAATACAAGCCCAGTTGATCCAGTCTTTCTTGATAGGTCAGTTCCGCCATCCCACCATCCTTGACCCTTGTACCAGGGAGGCAACATACCATCCTGGAGTCTCGGTTGCGGCCGCAGAAATGCATATCTATTCCCCTTACAATCGAATCCCCTATCACTATAGCTTTCCCACTCTTTTTCCTGCTCTCCTGTGCAGCAGAGCCACCCACGGTGCCATGAACTTGGCTGCTGCTGCCCTCCCCTGATAAGTCATCCCCCTCAACAGTACCGAAAGCGGTGTATCTGTTTAGCAGGGTGATGTCCGCAGTGGACCCCTGCACTACCTTCCTTCCACTGCTCTTCCTGTTGGTCACCCATTTACTATCTTGCTGTGTACTCTTTACCTGTGGTGAGACCAACTCACTAAACGTGCTATTCACGTCATTCTCAGCATCGTGCATGCTCCAGAGTGAATCCACCTGCAGCTCCAGTGCCGCAATGCGGTCCGTCAGGAGCTGGAGGTGGATACACTTCCCGCACACGTAGTCGTCATGGACACCGGAAGCATCCCTGACTTCCCACATAGTACAGGAGGAGCATAACATGTGTCCGAGCTCTCCTGCCATGACTTAACCCCTAGATTAACTTAATTTGGCAACAACAATGCTAAATGTTACTTACTGATATAGAAAAGAAAAAGAAAAACTACTTACCAATCACCAGCCAATCAATTACCCCCTTGGCTGTGACGTCACCTTTCGATTTCTTTCTACTTCATTTTGCCTCCCTGCTGCAACTGCACCGGTAGGCCTCTTGTAGGCCTCTGACGTCCCTGGACTCCCCGCTGCTCGCACTCCCACCTCACGAACTGGTGGGCCTTTTGTAGGCCTCTGACGTCCCCGGACTCCCCGCTGCTCGCACTCCCACCTCACGAACTGCTGGGCCTTTTGTAGGCCTCCGACGTCCCCGGACTCCCCGCTGCTCGCACATATGGTTCCTGTATTTGTTTTTTGTCACTATACTACAGAGTTTAGGCAGATAAAATACTGTCACCGAATGCTGTATTTAAAAGTTATGATGGTTAAAAATATTTATGGTTATAAAAGTAATTAATATTTTTCTGTGGAATCTGGAATGAATTTACTAAATGGGCTGGCATTTGCGGTTGGAGGCCTACCTCCGGACTATGCCTCTGACCCGATAAAAAAATCCGCACTTACCTTCAGGCCCTGGGCCTACAGGCATATGCGTGCATAAAAGGCCATGGATCCCAGAAATGCAGGTGGTTCGGAAGCATCCCTGGGATCACATGGGCCAGGTTCATGGCACCATAGGTGGCTCTGCTGCACAGGAGGGCAGGAAAAAGAGTGGGAGAGCTATAGTGGTAGGTGATTCTATTGTAAGGGCAAGAGATAGGTGTTTCTGCAGCTACAATCGATACTCCAGGATAGTATGTTGCCTCCCTGGTGCAAGAGTCAAAGATGTCTCGGAGCAGCTGCAGAGCATTATGGAGGGGGAGGGTGAACAGCCAGTTGTCATGGTGCATATAGGTACCAACAATATAGGTAAAAAATTGGATGAGGTCCTACAGGCTGAATTTAGGGAGCTAGGAGTTAAATTAAAAAGTAGGACCTCAAAGGTAGTAATCTCAGGATTGCTACCAGTGCCACGTGCTAGTCAGAGTACAAATAGCAGGATAGTTAAGATGAATGCTGTCATGTATGTAATCTTTATGGAACAACACTGCAATACTGTTATATACATAAGAAATGCACACCTTGACCACAGGGGGTGAACTTGTGGGAGATACTCCTCACCTGGTCATCCAGGTATATAAAGGGAGGTCCCACGCAGGGTCATCACTTCTTGGTCCTGTGAATTAAGGTTCAGGTCATGAGTGACCTTGGCCATAGAATGTGCCTCGTGTGGATTTGTAGTATTGTGTAAGGACTTTACATTGGCGACGAGAAACAGGAATCAACGACCCACGAGAATGGCCACCGGCAGCACAGACGAACGGTACTGTGTTGGTGAGGACTGAGACGATTTCGTTGAGAGGCTCCAGCAGTGTTTTGTCACGAAGGACTGGCTGGGAGACACAGCGGCCGACAAGCGAAGGGCTCATCTGCTGACCAGCTGTGGACCTAAGACTTACACGCTCGTGAAAGATCTGCTAGCACCCGAGAAGCCGGCGGACAAAACCTTTGAAGAGCTCAGCAAACTAATTGGTGAGCACCTCAAACTGGCGAGCAGCGTACACATGGCCCGACACAGATTCTATACCCACCAACGTCGGGAAGGACAGAGCATACCAGATTTCGTTGCGGACCTCCGGCGCTTGGCCAGCCTCTGTAAGTTCACAGATGCCTGCAGGGGGGAGATGCTAAGGGATTTCTTTATTGAGGGGTTCGGTCATGCTGGGATTTTCAGAAAGCTAATTGAGACCAAGGACTTGGCCTTGGAAGCGGCGGCGTTGATGGCTCAGACGTTTATGGCGGGGGAGGAGGAAACCAAGATAATATATGCATGCAATTCTGCCTCCAGGGAGTCAATATCATAAATGCGACGCAGAGCCCCGCAGGCAGGCAAGGGCAGTTCAACACACCCCAGGCAGCAATAGACCCAAGAGTAATAGATCCAACAGAGATAATGGCAGGCTGAACGGACATTTACGCTCCCCCAGTGGACAATGCGGCCCGGGAGGGGGCCATTGACACCCACTAACAGGGTGCTCAAGAGCAGTCAAAGGGACAATCAGTGAGGAATGCCTTGTAACAGCTCTTTTGTTCACAACAATGGAAATCTCAGTTCATGCCGGAGGTGTGCGGGCAGACATGTTGCCAGGACTTGTAAGTTTCAACAGTTCATCTGCAGAAATTGTAACCTCAGTGACCATTTAGCCAGAATGTGCAGAAAGCCTGTAACCAGGCTAATATACGAGGTGAATGAACCAGATGAGGGCTCTGTGAGGCAGGATGACTCTTGGGGCAAATCAATGAACGCTGAAGTTCTGCGGGTTCATGTGGAAAACATTCACAGCTCATATACCAAAACGCCACCAATGATGATGAAAGTCCTATTAAACGGCATCCCTGTATGCATGGAATTGGATACGGGGGCCAGCCAGTCACTCACGAGTGTTCAACAATTCAAAAAGCTGTGGCTACTCAAAGCCAGCAGACCCAAACTAGAATGCATCGAGACGCAATTACGGATGTACACCAAAGAAATCATTCCAGTGCTAGGCAGTGCAATGTTGGCAGTGACACACAATGGAGCGGTGAACTGGCTGCCGCTCTGGATTGTCCCGGGCAATGGTCCCGCACTGTTGGGGAGGAGCTGGTTAGCTGAGATGAACTGGAAATGGGGGGGATGTGCACGCCATGCCATCTGTGGAGCGACGTTCATGCTCACAGGTCCTACAGAAATTTGAGTCACTATTTCAACTTGGCATCGGGACGTTCAAAGGTACAAAAGTAGTGATACGCATCACCCCGGACGCCAGACCAGTGCACCACAAAGCCAGAGCTGCGCCGTATGTGATGTGGGAGAAAATTGAGAGTGAGTTGGACCAGTTGCTGAGAGAGGGCATCATCTCGCCCGTTGAATTCAGCGACTGGGCAAGCCCCATCATTCCCGTCCTAAAAGCGGATGGCTCGGTCAGGATCTGTGGCGACTACAAGACCACTATCAACCGGGTGTCCCTACAAGACCAATACCCGCTCCCGAGAGCGGAGGACCTTTTTGCCACACAAAATGGTGCAAGAGGGAGGGATTCAAATTCCTGGGACATTGGAACCTGTTCTGGGGGAGGTGGGACCAATACAAACCGGACAGTCTGCACCTGGGCAGGACCGGAACCGATGTCCTAGGGGGAGTGTTTGCTCGTGCTGTTGGAGAGGGTTTAAACTAATATGGCAGGAAGATGGGAATCTATGCAGGGTGACAGAGGGAAGTAAAATGGGGGCAGAAGAAAAAGCTAGAAAGCAGATAAGGAAAAGTGGAGGGCAGAGCAATCAAAGGCAAAAATCAAAAATGGCCACATTCCAACATAATTCTAAAAGGACAAAGAGCGTTAAAAAACAAGCCTGGAGGCTCTGTGTCTCAATGCGAGGAGCATTCGTAATAAGGTGGATGAATTAACTGTGCAGGCAGCTGTTAATGGATAGGATGTAATTGGGATTACGGAGACATGGCTCCAGGGTGACCAAGGCTGGGAAGCAACATCCAGGGGCATTCAATATTCAGGAAGGATAGACAGAAAGGAAAAGGAGGTGGGGTAGTGTTGCTGGTTAAAGACGAGATTAACACAACAGTAAGGAAGGACATTAGCTTGGATGATGTGGAATCTGTATGGGTAGAGCTGCGGAACACCAAAGGGCAGAAAACGCTAGTGGGAGTTGTGTACAGACCACTAAACAGTAGTAGTGAGGTTGGGGATGGCATTAAACAGGAAATTAGAGATGCGTGCGATAAAGGTACAGCAGTTATCATGGGTGACTTTAATCAACATATAGATTGGGCTAACCAAACTGGTAGCAATACCGTGGAGGAGGATTTCCTGGAGTGTATTCGGGATGGTTTTAGAGACAAATAGGTCGAGGAACCAACGAGAGAGCTGTCCATCCTAGACTGTGTAATGAGAGAGGATTATTTAGCAATCTTGTTGTGCGAGGTCCCTTGGGGAAGAGTGACCATAATATGGTAGAATTCTTCATTAAGATGGAGAGTGACACAGCTAATTCAGAGACTAGGGTCCTGAACTTAAAGGAAGGTAACTTCGATGGTATGAGACGTGCATTGGCTAGGATAGACTGGTGAATGATACTTAAAAGGTTGATGATAGATAGGCAATGCCAGACATTTAAAGATCACATGGGTGAACTTCAACAATAGTACATCCCTGTCAGGCATAAAAATAAAACAGGGAAGGTGGTTCAACCGTGGTTAACAAGGGAAATTAGGGATAATGTTAAAGTCAAGGAAGAGGCATATAAATTGGCCAGAAAAAGCAGCAAACCTGAGGACTGGGAGAAATTTAGAATTCAGCAGAGGAGGACTAAGGGTTTAATTAGGAGAAGGAAAATAGAGTATGAGAGTAAGCTTGCAGGGAACATAAAAACTGATTGCAAAAGCTTCTTTCAATATGTGAAGAGAAAAACATTAGTGAAGACAAATGTAGGTCCCTTGCAGTCAGAATCAGGTGAATTTATAATAGGGAACAAAGAAATGGCAGACCAATTGAACAAATACTTTGGTTCTGTCTTCACGAAGGAAGACACAAATAACCTTCCGGAAATACTAGGGGACCGAGGATCTAGCGAGAAGGAGGAACTGAAAGAAATCCTTATTAGTCGGGAAATTGTGTTCAGGAAATTGATGGGATTGAAGGCCGATAAATCCCTGGGGCCTGATAGTCTGCATCCCAGAGTACTTAAGGAAGTGGCCCTAGAAATAGTGGATGCATTGGTAGTCATTTTCCAACATTCTATCGACTTTGGATCAGTTCCTATGGATTAGAGGGTAACTCATGTAACACCACTTTTTACAAAAGGAGGGAGAGAGAAATCAGGGAATTATAGACCGGTTAGCCTGACATTGGTAGTGGGGAAAATGTTGGAAACAACTATTAATAGCAGCGCATTTGGAAAGCAGTGACAGGATTGGTCCAAGTCAGCATGGATTTATGAAAGGGAAATCATGCTTGACAAATCTTCAAGAATTTTTTGAGGATGTAACTAGTAGAATGCACAAGGGAAAACCAGTGGATGTGGTGTATTTGGACTTTCAAAAGGCTTTTGATAAGGTCCCACACAAGAGATTAGTGTGCAAAATTAAAGCACATTGTATTGGGGGTAATGTATTGACGTGGATAGAGAACTGGTTGGCAGACAGGAATCAAAGAGTAGGAATAAATGGGTCCTTTTCAGAATGGCAGGCAGTGACTAGTGAGGTACCGCAAGGTTCAATTATGGGACCCCGGCTATTTACAATATACATTAATGATTTAGACAAAGGAATTGAATGTAATATCTCCAAGTTTGCAGATGACACTAAGCTGGCTGGCAGTGTGAGCTGTGAGCAGAATGCTAAGAGGCTGCAGGATGACTTGGACAGGTTAGGTGAGTGGGCAAATGCATGGCAGATGCAGTATAATGTAGATAAATGTGAGGTTATTCACTTTGATGGCAAAAACAGGAAGGCAGCATATTATCTGAATGGTGACAGATTAGGAAAAGGGGAGGTGCAACGAAACCTGGATGTCATGGTACATCAGTCATTGAAAGTTGGCATGCAGGTCCAGCAGGCGGTGAAGAAGGCAAATGGCATGTTGGCCTTCATAGCGAGAGGATTTGAGTATAGGAGCAGGGAGGTCTTACTGCAGTTGTACAAGGCCTTGGTGAGACCACACTTTGAATATTGTGTACAGTTTTGGTCTCCTAATCTGAGGAAGGACATTCTTGCTGTTGAGGGAGTGCAGCGAAGGTTCATCAGGCTGATTCCCAGAATGGCAGGAATGACATATGAAGAAAGATTGGATAGACTAGGCTTATATTCACTGGTACTTAGAAGAATGAGAGGGGATCTCATCGAAATGTATGAAGTTCTGATAGGATTGGACAGGTTAGATGCAGGAAGAATGTTCCCGATGCTGGGGAAGTCCAGAACCAGGGGTCACAGTCTAAGGATACGGCTTAAGCCATTTAGGACCAAGGTGAGGAAAAACTTCTTCACTCAGAGAGTTGTGAACCTGTGGAATTCTCTACCACAGAAAGTTGTTGAGGCCAGTTCGTTAGTTATATTCAAAAGGGAGTTAGATGTGGCCCTTATGCTAAAGGGATCAAGGGGTATGGAGAGAAAGCAGGAATGGGGAATTGAAGTTGTATGATCAGCCATGATCATATTGAATGGTGGTGCAGGCTCGAAGGGCGGAATAGCCTACTCCTGCACCTATTTTCTGTTTCTATGTCCTCCAATCAGAAAGTTGGATTCCTAATATGCTTATGGGAATTCCATTTACAATTGGAATCCCCATAAGCATATGAGGAATCTGCAAATAATTAATTAATTTATACAACTGGAATAAAAATAAATGTTCCCATTTTCACATTTAATTAAAAATCTCTTCAATAAAGCATATCCAATAAAAATTTAATTTTTTGAAAATTAATTTTAAACATTTTAATCTGGACTAAAATTTATATAAACTAATCTTAAATGTTTAGCATGATTTTTTTTAAATTTCTATTTTAAGATTTATATTAACCCTCATGCTGGTGAAAGCAGGCCCTACGTCAGCTTTTATAAGGGTTTCATGGCAAATAGCCCAACTCTGGTCCAGCAAAAATGATTTTTGGGTCAGTGTGGTAGATCCGTCAAGGCGAACCTTGACAGATCACAAGTTCTGGGTTTTCACATAGGTGTAGCCACCTGCCATGGAGCTACCTACCCCATGTAATCTTTGAGCAGCAACCTGCCAGTTTAAGAGGGGGGGCCAGAGTATTGGAAACTGTATGTATTTTTTCTTCTTCTCCTCTGCTCGCAACAGATGGGCCTCTTCGTAAAGGTGGGTGGGGAGGGTTGACCCATCCACCTCCACGGAGGTGTGTGGGGGACCTGACCCATCCACCTCCATGGCACGAACCTGGTATTGCAGTACTTCCAGGAACGGTGCAGTGGCTCTAGGCCTTTTGGCTAAGAGC
Organism: Pristiophorus japonicus; assembly: GCF_044704955.1. Classification (NCBI taxonomy): domain Eukaryota; kingdom Metazoa; phylum Chordata; class Chondrichthyes; family Pristiophoridae; genus Pristiophorus; species Pristiophorus japonicus. The sequence continues at coordinate 107,953,162 of NC_091977.1, forward strand.
ATTGGCGCAGAGTGATCCTTGGCATGTGCAAGGTGACCTCTGGCGTTTGTGATTTGACAAAGAATTGGAACGATTGGCTACGAATTTAAAAAAAAAAATCAATCACTTTGGGATAATTTACCAATGTACTGGGCACTGAGGGTCTTCACCAACCCCTGCTACCAACAGATATTGCTCTCGCTGTCCCTATCATTGGCACTTCTGGTGGAATTCCAAGGGTAACCCAGGAATGCTCCCAAAGTGCTGGCTTGATGTAAAAGAGGGTTGTGCAGTATCTGCTTCCCCCAGATCAGGATTTTCTGGGGAATTTAAATGGGGTGGAAACCTGACAACCTTGGATTAGGCCCGAATTGGCACTCATCCACCACAATTTCACCTCCCCCACAGACACCGTAATGTCTAGGTTTAATCCTTTTGGCATTGTGGTGTCGGTTGGGGGAAAGATCTGCTCTATGCAGTAGGTATGGAAAAATTATGATACAGGCAGACACTATGGCACAAACTCTTGCCATGTGAAGCTAAGTATAATATTGCTCCCCCTCATGGACTACTGCTCCACCGAGTGGACTACTGATGTACTGTAACTACAGATGTCAATGCAATAAAATGGTCATGTGGAAAAGTCACATGATTGGAGCTATCTTGTAGAGTGTGTTTGTTAAAAGCCAGCAAGGAACGACTAAAAAAATGATTAAGAAAGGGAAGATAGACTATAAAAGTAAACTAGCACAAAATATAAAAACATGATAGCAAGAGTTTCTATAAGTATATAAAAAGGAAAAGGGTGGCTAAAGTAAATGTTGGTCCCTTAAAGGATGAGACCGGGGAATTAGTAATGGGGAATGTGGAGATGGCAGAAACTCTGGACAAATATTTTGTATCAGTCTTTACGGTAGAGGACACTAACAATATTCTGACAGTGGATAGTCTAGGGGCTATAGGGGGGAGGAACTTAACACAATCACAATCACTAAGGAGGTGTTACTCAGTAAGATAATGGGACTAAAGGCAGATAAAACTCCTGGACCTGATGGCTTGCATCCTAGGGTCTTAAGAGAAGTAGCAGCAGGGGTTGTGAATGCATTGGTTGTAATTTACCAACATTCCCTGGATTCTGGGGAGGCCCCAGCAGATTGCAAAACTGCAAATGTAACACCCTATTTAAAAAAGGAGGCAGACAAAAAGCAGGAAACTATAGACCAGTTAGCCTAACATGTGTGGTTGGGAAAATGTTGGAGTCCATTATTAAAGAAGCAGTAGCAGGACATTTGGAAAAGCAAAATTCGGTTAGGCAGAGTCAGCATGGATTTATGAAGGGGAAGTCATGTTTGACAAATTTGCTGGCATTCTTTGAGGATGTAACGAGCAGGGTGGATAAAGGAGAACCAGTGGATGTGGTGTATTTGGACTTCCAGAAAGCATTTGACAAGGTGACACATAAAAGGTTACTGCACAAGATAAAAGTTCACGGGGTGGGGGTAATATATTAGCATGGATAGAGGATTGGCTAACTAACAGAAAACAGAGAGTCAGGATAAATGGTTCATTCTCTGGTTGGCAACCAGTAACTAGTGGGGTGCTGCAGGGATCAGTGCTGGGACCCCAACTATTTACAATCTATATAAACGACTTGGAAGAAGGGACTGAGTGCAACGTAGCCAAGTTTGCTGACGATACAAAGATGGGAGGAAAAGCAATGTGTGAGGAGGACACAAAAAATCTGTAAAAGGACATAGACAGGCTAAGTGCGTGGGCAACAATTTGGCAGCTGGAGTATAATGTTGGAAAGTGTGAGGTCATGCACTTTGGCAGAAAAAAATCAAAGAGCAAGTTATTACTTAAATGGAGAATTATTGCAAAGTGCCACAGTACAGCGGGACCTGGGGGTACTTGTGCATGAAACACAAAAGGATAATATGCAGGTACAGCAAGTGATCAGGAAGGCCAATGGAATCTTGGCCTTTATTGCAAAGGGGATGGAGTATAAAAGCAGGGAAGTCTTGCTACAGCTGTACAGGGTATTGTTGAGGCCATACCTGGAATACTGTGTGCAGTTTTGGTTTCCATATTTACGGAAGGATATACTTGCTTTGGAGGCAGTTCAGAGAAGGTTCACTCGGCTGATTCTGGGGATGAGGGGGTTGACTTATGAGGAAAGCTTGAGTAGGTTGGACCTCTACTCATTGGAATTCAGAAGAATGAGAGGTGATCTTATTGAAATGTATAAGACTATGAGGGGGCTTGACAAGGTAGATGCAGAGAGGATGTTTTCACTGATGGGGGAGACTAGAACTAGAGGGCATGATCTTAGAATAAGGGGCCGCCCATTTAAAGCAGAGATGAGGAGAAATTTCTTCTCTCAGAGGGTTGTAAATCTGTGAAATTCACTGCCTCAGAGAGGTGTGAAAGCTGGGACATTGAATAAATTTAAGACAAAAATAGACAGTTTCTTAAACGATAAGGGGATAAGGGTTTATGGGGAGCGGGCAGGGAAGTGGAGCTGAGTCCATGATCGGATCAGCCATGATCTTATTAAATGGCGGAGCAGGCTCCAGGGGCAGCATGGCCTACTCCTGCTCCTATTTCTTATGTTCTTATGTTAGTGATGTCATAAGAATATATCACATTGGCGATGAGGATAGGATAATTGGATTCCCTAGCTGAAATCTTTATTGGTGGATGTTCAGCCAACCGACAGAGAGACTTTGAGAGGTTCTTTGTTTTGCAGAACAGCTAAAAATCCAAGGTAAATTACAAGCACACTTAGCTGAACTGTCAGAGTCCAGATGGCTGAACCTATGGGAATAATAAGGCGCTTGGGTGAGTTCCGTCATGACCGAGAGACTTTCGGAGAATATGTGGAGCAGCTAGAAATGTTTTTCACCGCAAATAGTATAGTCGAAGTCCCCGATGAAGAAAACCATAACCGGGTGGTTTTAGAAAGAAAATGAACTATTTTGTAGACTGAAGCAGGCCCTGAGGTGTATCAAACTCTGAAAAATGTGCTGGTTCCTGTCAAGCCGAAGAACACGCCACTGACAGAGATTCTAACCAAATTATAACAGCACTATTAGCACTGTTAGAACAGTCCAGAGCCCCTGGAAATTACTGAAATTTATCGTTTTGGAAAACAAAATCAATTACCTGAGGAGGATATCAGTGAGTACAATGTATTTTAAAAAAGCTATCCATTCACTTTCATTTGGGAAACTTTCAGAACTGAAGATTGGGTGACTGCTTTGTTTGTGAGATGAAAAATGAAGCAATCAGAAGGAGGTTGTTGATGACTCCTAACTTGACTTTTGATTTAGCTTGTCAATCGAGGTGAATCACCTGCAGATTAAAAGTAAAAGGCAGTTGGGCCCCAAGGCTAAGGTAACAGCTCATTGAAGTACTGCTATCGGTGTCTGGGACAACACATCGCTCAAAACTGTTCATATGTGACGGCGGAGTGTTTCATCTGCAAGAAAACAGGACATCTTGTGAAGGCATGCTGACTGAAGAGTAAACCGATGTTCAAAACTATAAGTAGAAATCGCCAGACACTACATAGCATTGAAGAGAAGCAATAGGATGAGGAGATTTTGGAGATACACATCATCAGGAGCATGAGGGTATCTAACAACAATTCGCGATATATTGTCATCCAAGTAGATGTTGCAGGAACCAGGATACCCATGGAAATCGACGCTGGTACATCTATAAGCATAGTACCGGAATCGCTATATCTCAACAAGTTGAGTGATATTCCACTGGAGAAATTGAAGATAGACCTGCAAGGCTACTCAGGAGAGCAAATTCCTGTGGTAGTTCATATCACAATACCGGTGAAATACAAGGATCAGTTTCAGAGCTTGATTCTCATAATAGTGGCAGGAGACAAGCCTACCTTGATAGATAGAAATTGGTTAGGCTGACTGAAGCTGGATTGGAATTTTTGGAGATTTTTCATGTTGAAATGAAATTTGCATCGAAAGATGATGTCATCAAGCAGTATCCAAAGCTGTTCCGATCCAACACTTCAAAGCGAGTGTCTGAGTGCAGAAGGATGCTCGACCAGTTTACTGCAAAACATATGCACTCAAGGAAAAATTTGAGCAAAAACTCAAAAGACTAGAAACTGAGAACATTATCTCTAAAGTAGATCTAAGTAATTGGGCTACATCCATTTGCTTGTACCTAAGTCAGATGGTAAGGTAACGTTGTGTAGTGATTATAAAGTAACCGTAAACCGGGTTTTAGAGTTTAATTTACCCAATACATTGCCAAATGTAGAAGATTTGTTCACAACACTGACAGGTGGTCAGATCTTCTCAAAGTTATATCTGACAAAAGCCAACTTACAACTTGAACTAGATGAGGAGTCCAAGTCATGCTTGACTATAATACTCATCGAGGCCAAATCAATTTAATAGGCTACCTTTTGGAGTGCCTTCTGCACCCGGCATAGTCCAGGGACTGATGAACCAGATTTTGTAAGGCATTGAATGGGTAGTATGTTATTTAGATGACATACTCATTTCAGCACCAAACAGGTAAATCCATAATAACATATTGAATGAAGTGCTCAAATGGCTAGAGAAGCACAGAGTACGAGTGACTTCTCACAAGTGTGAGTTATTTCAAAACTCAGTGGAGTACTTAGGGCACAGAGTAGGCAAAGCTGGTTTACATCCAACCAAGGGAAAGCTGGATGCAATCAGAAATGCACCCACTCCCAAGAACGTCAATGAACTTCGATTATTTTTGGGTCTTTTGAACTATTATGGGAAGTTCCTCCCAAATTTGGCTACATTATTACATCCACTGAATGAACTGTAGAAAAAACAGGTCCATTGGAAGTGATCAGAAGAATGTGACACAGCATTCAAAGAGCGTAAACGCCAGTTGATAGAGAGTACCATGTTAGTTCATTATGACATATCTAAGGAGATCAAGCTAACATGTGACACCTCTCTGTATGGAGTTGAAGTAGTGATCTCTCATGTACTACATAGTGGGGAGCAGAGACCAATTGTGTTTGCTTCATGCACTCAGTGCCAGTGAGCGTACTTATATACAGATCGAAAGGGAAGCTTTGGCATTGATTTTTGGGGTCAAGAAGATCCACAGATACTTGTATGGTCGTAAGTTTACCATCGTTACTGACCATAAGCCCCTGACTGCAATCCTCCATCCAAAGTCTTCAGTTCCAACCTTAGCTGCAGCCCGAATGTAGAGATGGGCCTTGGTTTTGTCAGCACATACGTATGACATTGAGTACAGACGATCAGCTGATCACAGTAATGCTGATGATATGTCTAGATTGCCTTCCCCATCACAAATTACAACGGATAGGGAAGAAGTGTTCTATTTTTCATACATTGAAGAACTGCCAGTCACAGCTGAAGAGATTGGTAGAGCAACTAAATGTGACTCAATTATGTCAAAGGTGTATGATTACATAGCAAATGGATGGCCAAACCATGAATCCGAGAAAGATATTCATCCATACTTCCATCATAGGAATAAATTATCAGTGGATAAAGATTGTATCATGTGGGGAGCAAGAGTAGTTATTCAAAATAAATTCAGGTCCAAATTATTAGGAGTTCTGCATGTCCAGCACCTGGGAATGTGCTTGACCAAGTGTTTTGCACGCAATTACTTATGGTGGCCAGTTCTGGATAAAGATATAGAGTACATCGTTAGTCAGTGTGCAACATGTCAATCAGTAAGCAAGAAACCACCATTAATATCATTACAGCCATGGAAATGGCCTCCCAGGGTGTGGCAAAGGTTACATGTAGATTTTGCCGAGCTAGAAGGACAGCAATTGTTCATTGTGATTGATACTAATTCAAAGTGGGTAGAGATGTTTCCGATGCGGAAAATAACAATAACTAACACAGTAGACAATTTGCAAAGATTATTTTCTTCATTTGATCTCCCAGAAGAAATTGTGTCTGATAAAGGGCTACAATTTAGTTCAGACGAATTTGCACAGTTCATGAGCAGAAATGATGTGAAACATAGCAAAGTTCCACCGTAACACCCTGCTTCAAATGGTGCAGCAGAGCGCACAGTACAAATTGTAAAAAGTGCCCTCATCAAGCAAATGTTGGATCTAAATCCAAAGAAACGACAGTTGTCGTTAGTCCACAAGCTAGCAAATTTTCTGATCACTTATCATAATACTCCTCATACAACTATTAGTAGATCAGCAGCAGAGTTGTTTCTCAAACGACAGCCATGGAATAGGTTCTCATTGTTAAGTCCAAACTTGGCACAGTCAGTAGAAGAGAAACAATAAAGAGAATCATGATAGAGTTAAAGTAAGGGAGAGAAGTGTGACATTGAATCACAAGGTTAGAGTTAAGAACCATCACCATAAATGATTAAAGTGGTTACCAGGAAGAATAATGAAGATATGTAGCCCTCTCACATATTTGGTCAGGATGTTTGATCATGGAAAGGTTAGGTTTGTTCACATTGATCATATTTAACCACAGATGTGGAAGGAGTTGAAAGTTGGGATGATTTGATTATTTCTGATGAGTCAGATAGACTCATCATCATAGGCAGTCCCTCGGAATCAAGGAAGACTTGCTTCCACTCCTAAAATGAGTCCTTAGGTGGCTGACAGTCCAATATAAGAGCCACAATCCCTGTCACAGGTGGGACTTGAGGTGCTCCCGGATGCATTTCCTCCACTTAGGGCGGTCTTTGCCCAGGGACTCCCAGGTGTCGGTGGGGATGTTGCACTTTATCAGGGAGGCTTTCAGGGTGTCCTTGTAACATTTCCTCTGCCACCTTTGGCTCATTTGCCATGAAAGCGTTCTGAGTAGGGCGCTTGCTTTGGGAGTCTCATGTCTGGCATGTGGACAATGTGGCCCGCCAAGCGGACTGATCAAGTGTAGTCAGTGCTTCAATGCTGGGGGTGTTGGCCTGGTCGTTGGTGCGTCTGTCCTCCCAGGGGATTTGTAGGAGACATCGTTAGTGGTATTTCTCCAGCGACGTGAGGTGTCTACTGTACATGGTCCATGTCTCTGAGCCATACAGGAGGGAGGGTATTACTACAGCCCTGTAGACCATGAGCTTGGTGGTAGATTTGAGGGCTTGGTCTTCGAACACTCTTTTCCTCAGGCAACCGAAGGCTGCACTGGCGCACTGGAGGCGGTGTTGAACCTCGTCATCAATGTCTGCTCTTGTTGATAAGACGTTCCCGAGGTATGGGAAATGGTCCACGTTGTCCAGGGCCGTGCCGTGGATCTTGATGACTGGGGGGCAGTGCTGTGCGGCGAGGACAGGCTGGTGGAGGACCTTTGCCTTACAGATGTTTAGCGCAAGGCCCATGCTTTCGTATGCCTCAGTAAAAACGTCGACTACATCCTGGAGTTCAGCCTCTGTATGTGCGCAGACTCAGGCGTCGTCTGCGTACTGTTGCTGGACGACAGAGGTGGGGGTGGTCTTGGATCTGGCCTGGAGACGGCGAAGGTTGAACAGGTTCCCACTGGTTCTGTAGTTTAGTTTCACTCCAGCGGGGAGCTTGTTGACTGTGAGGTGGAGCATGGCAGCGAGGAAGATTGAGAAAAGGGTTGGGGCGATGACACAGCCCTGTTTGACCTCGGTCCGGACGTGGATTGGGTCTGTAATGGATCCGTTGGTAAGGATCACGGCCTGCATTACGTCGTGGAACAGGCAGAGGATATTGACGAACTTTTGGGGGCATCTGAAACGGAGGAGGACGCTCCATAGACCCTGGCGGTTGACAGTGTCAAAGGCCTTTGTAAGGTTGAAGAAGTCCATGTATAAGGGCTGGTGCTGTTCCCCGCATTTTTCCTGCAGCTGTCGCACTGCAAAAATCATGTCCGTTGTGCCCCATAGGGGACGAAATCCACAATGTGACTCCAGAAGGAGCTCCTCAGCCACAGGGAGAAGACAGTTGAGGAGGACTCTAGTGACAACTTTCCCAGTGGCTGATAGCAGGGAGATTTCTCTGTAGTTGCCGCAGTCGGACTTGTCCCCTTTTTAAAAGATGGTTCTCAATCACTGCATCCCGGCATGCTCTCCTCTCTCCAGATGGGAGAGATGAGGGCATGTATTCACGCCTCTCCATCATACTTTAGTACCTCAGCAGGGATTCCATCTACTCCTGTAGCCTTGTTGTTCTTAAGCTGTCTTATGGCTTTTTCTACCTCGTGCAGTGTTGGGGTTTTACTGAGGTGGTGGTGGGTAGCATGCTGCGGGATGGAGTCGAGAACACTCGAGTCAAAGGAAGAGTCTCGATTGAGGAGATCTTCGAAGTGCTCCTTCCAGTGGGCCCTGACAGCCTCGGTGTCCTTGATGAGTGTTTCCCCGTTCTTGGCCAGCAATGGGGTGGGGCCTTGGGAGTTTGGACCGTAGGTGGCCTTGACTGCGATGAAGAATCCTCACACATCATGGCTGTCAGCCAGCTGCTGTAACTCCTGTGCTTTCTCCATCCACCACCTGTTCTTTAGGTCCTGGGTTTTTTGTTGGACCTCAGCCTTGAGCCGTCTGTAATGCTGCTTTGCTGCTCCCGAGTTGGGTTGTTGCTTAAGGCTCAGAAATGCTCTGTGCTTGCGATCTATTAGTTCTTGAATCTGCTGATCATTCTCATCAAACCAGTCCTGGTGTCTCCTGGTTGAGTGACCAAGCGTCTAGTCGCAGGCACTGGTTATGGAGGCCTGGAGGGCAGACCAATTGCTGTGGGCATTCTGCATCTCAGAGTCATCAAGGCATGCCAGGTTAGCTGTGAGGCGCTGGCTGTATAGGGCTCTCTTAGCTGGGTCTTTAAGTGCTCCGACATTGACTTTTTTGTGACACTGCTTCTGCTGTCCCCTCCGCTTTGGGGCTATGTTGATATCAATGATGGATCGGATTAGGCAGTGGTCATCTTCTGTCATGGCACGGGTGATACGCACATCCTTGTGATTTCTGGCTCGGATGTTGACATAGTTTGGAGCGAGGGTGTTGCCACGATGCCTTGTATTTGTCCCTCTGGCGGAACAAGGTGTTGTTAATGAAAAGTTCATGTTCTAGACATTTTGTCAGGAGTAGGGTACCGCTGGAGTTGGCTTTCCCTATCTCCCTCTACCAATCATGCCTCCCCAGAGGGCTGTGTCTTTGCTGACCCTGGCATTGAAGTCATCAAAGAGGATCACTTTGTCATCCGCGGGGACGCGGGACAGGGATTTTTCGAGGTTGGAGTAAAAATCCTCTTAGGCCTCATCTGTTGCATCGAGTGTTGGGGCATACGCACTGATGACTGTGGCGCATTGGTTCCGGGATAGGGTGAGTCGAGGAATCATGAGGCGTTCGTTAACCCTGCGGGGGGAGCCTTTGAGGTTCGACCAACTCATTTTTGATGGCGAAGCCGACTCCGTGAAGGCGGCATTCTTCCTCTGGTTTCCCTTTGCAGAAGAAGGTGTAACCTCCACCTTGTTCCTTGAGCTGGCCTTCCACTGCCCGCCGGGTCTCGCTTAGGGCAGCGATGTCGATCTCAAAGCGTCTAAGTTCCCTGGCAACAATGGCGGTGCGGCGTTACAGCTTGTCACTGTTGGAGTTGTCCATAAGGGTCCTGACGTTCCAGGTCCCAAACTTCATGTTAACGGAGTGGAAGATGCCTGTGCGTGAGTTCTTTTAACGTGGGGTGGCCGTTGCACACAGGTTACCACACGGGCTTAGCTGAGCAAGGTCTTGGTCCAGTGGCAAGGGGTTCCAAGCCGACTGGAGACCAGGCACTGGTGTATGAGTCTAGTTACCTACGGCGAGATGTTGGTCGCAAGCTCGGCGCTGAATAGCACCCTTGATGGTAGGTGGTCTGAGGCTTGGTTGGGGGCAGGCATTGGGAGGGTCAGTGGCCCACTGGAGTTCAGAGTGGAAGATCACAGCCATGATGCTCACCAGTCAGAAGAGGCCAGGTCACCAGTGGGGAAGTAGAAGCCCAGTCATCTCTGAAGGAGGGGGAAGGGCCAGCTAGTCATGGAGGAGGAGGCCCAAATGCCGTCGTGGAGGAGAGGCATATCTGTCGCCACTGGAGGGAATCTGGTCGTCGCTGGGAAGAGGCCTGGATGCCGCTGAGGGCCCGAACGCCTGGTCGCCATTGGGAAGAGGCCTGGATGCCACTGGAGGCCTGAACGCCTGGTCGGCTGCTCACCTAGCTCGCCGGGCATCAACGAGGGTCGGGAATTGAGTGGAGCAGCTGGGATGACGTCGGAGGAGGAGGTTGTTGAGGGCGGGGGGTGGGGGAAGAGGTCCGGGACAATGCTGCAGGAGGCTCGGATGTCGCTTGTAGTCTGATAGTCGTCGCCGATAGGTGGTTTGGAGCGAAGCCTGTGGTAGGCCCGGATTTGGGGATTTGCGGGATTAGGGTTTAAGGTAAGGATTTATGCACCCCCTATTAGGGTCTATTAGGGCTAGGGTGAGTTTAGACAGTGGGAGGGGGGAGATTGAGGGTGACCAGTTGTCGGATGGCAAGGGTAAAGTTGCTTTGGCAGGGGAGCTCCCTAGGGAGCTGCCACCCCAGCGGCCATCTTGTATCTACAAGTAGAGTACCAGTAACAAATCCAAGAGAATGTCAGAATTTAGGTCTGAGTCTGAGTCAGGCAGATAAACCGTCTGATGTTGTAGAGAGTCCAAATGTAAATCAAGGGTTGGCCTGGGAGAAAAACTTTCCTCAGGCTCAGCCTAGAATGAGTCTAAGTTCTACACCAAGTCTGGAAAGTTCTGTTCGAGAGCAAAGGTATCCTCTTCGAAACAGAAAACTGTGGTTAAGTTTGATTTGTAAATATGGAAAAATAAGTCCACATCTTTTGTTGTGTATAACCATGCATGTTATGTATGATGATTATTTTGTCATGATTACTTCTTCATAAAGGAAAAAGTGTAAAAAAACTTCCCCCAGTGGACTACTGCTCCACCTAGTGGACTACTGATGTACTGCAACTATTAATGTAAATATAATAAAAGGAAAAGTCACATGATGACAGTTGGAGCCATCTTGTAGAGTGTGTTTATTAGTGATGTAGTAAGAAAATATCACACTAAGCACTGTGAAATATATTCTGCTCTTCTAGAGGAGGAGGCTGCAGAGCCAACATACATCCTCAGCCAAGCACCTTGCAGCATCCTGCATCATCCACTAAGGTAACCATTGCAGGTGAGGTGAGGAGTTGTCGGAGGGAGTGCTTGGTGCAGCAGAGAGCGCAGCTGAGAAAAAAAAAAGAAAGACTTGCATTTATATAGCGCCATTCATAACCACCGGATGTCTCAAAGTGCTTTACAGCCAATTAAGTACTTTTAGAGTGTTGTAATTGGGAAATGCGGCAGCCAATTTGCACACAGCAAGCTCCCACAAACAGTAATGTGATAATGTCCAGATAATCTGTTTTTGTTATGTTGATTGAAGGTTCAATATTGGCCAGGACACCGGGGATAACTCCCCTGCTTTTTTTCGAATAGTGTCATGGTATCTCTTACGTTCACCTGAGAGCAGATGGGGCCTCGGTTTAACGTCTCATATGAAAGACCGCACCTCCGACAGTGCAGCACTCCCTCAGTACTGCACTGGAGTGTCAACCTGAGCACAAACAAATGGAAGTTCATAGAATCATAGAAACTTACAGCACAGAAGGAGGCCATTTGATCCGCTGTTCTTGTGCTGGGTCTTTGAAAGAGAAGTTGTGCTTAATCCCACCCCCCCACTTTTTGGCCGTAACCCTCTAAGTCCCTCATCCTCAAGTATCTGTTCAACTCTGTTTTGAAATTATTTATGGAATCAGCTTCCACCATCTTTTCAGGTACAGTGTTCCAATTCCTGACAACTCTGAATGGACTGCATAGCCAGTTAAAGGGCCTGCACAAGATTGACTTCAACGGGATGAGACAGCGACTGTCCACAGGAAACTGGGCAAATCTGTTCATGGGTAAAATGTGTAAAATTACCAGGAACATTGGATGGTACAATTCAAAGATTCCCTCAACTTCTCTGAATGTCAGTTTGCCAAGAATGTCATGACAACAATATGCCCTCGAACCAACAAGGGGGCAGGTCATATTAGATTTAATAATGAGCAATGAACCAGATTTAGTTAACAGCCTAATGGTGCTTGAACATTTATCTAATAATAACCATAATATGATTGAATTTAATGTAGTGTTTAATAGGAAAAAATGCAAAACATTTACTAAGATTCTAGATTTGGGTATGGCTGACTTCAATGGGATGAGACAGAGATTGTTCACAGTAAACTGGGCAAATCTGTTAATGGGTAAAATGACAGAAGATCAGTGGGAGGTGTTCAAAAATAATGTAATGTGACATAGAATCAGTTTATATCCCCAAAGGAATGAGCTCTACCTGCAAAAGACCAGCCATGATGAAAGAGGTAAGGAACAACATAAAATTAAAACAAAAAGCATTCAAGAATACAAAAAGTAGCACAGATCCTGCTGAATTGGAGAAAAACAAAGAATAGCAAAGGGTAACAAAACAGATAGTAAGAGCTACAAAAATGAACTATGAAAAGAAACTTGCAAAGACTATTGAAATCAAAACAAAAAACTTTTACAATTATTTCAGGAAAAGAGGGTGGAGAAGAGCAATGTGGGCACCTTAACACTGACAACGGTGATATTATAAAGGCAGGATGGCAAGACCAGATTTCTGATTGGACCCCTTGGAGGACAAGACATGCTCAGCAGTTTGTCTGGAATGTGTAATTAGATCCTGCCTGCCTGAGTAATCAAGATCTTTGCCATGTGTAAATTGATTCATTCATTGTGACAGCCAGGCACCAGAGCTTACAGCGTTAACGCTACTGCTTTCATAGAACAGACAGGGCTCACCCTCCCGGGTTAAGACCTTCTTCCCCACTCTCAACAAGTACCTGACCTTCTCCTACCCAATAGCTTCCAGATCTTCTCTCCCCAATAAGTTCCTGACCTTCTCCCCAACATATTCCTGACCTCCCCCCCACAACGTTCCTGACATTTTACCCCAACAAGTTCCTGACCTTCTCCCCCAACAAGCTCCATAATGCTCAACAAAAATATATTCCAGTGAAAAAGAAGGGCGGTAAGAGAAGGGATAACCAGCCATGGATAACCAAGGAAATAAAGGAGAGTATCAAATTAAAAATCAATGCGTATAAGGTGGCCAAGGTTAGTGGAAAACTAGAAGATTGGGAAAATTTTAAACGACAGCAAAGAATGACTAAGAAAGCAATAAAGAAGGGAAAGATAGATTACGAAGGTAAACTTGCGCAAAACATAAAAACAGATAGTAAAAGCTTTTACTGATATATAAAACGGAAAAGAGTGACTAAAGTAAATGTTGGTCCCTTAGAAGATGAAAAGGGGGATTTAATAATGGGAAATGTGGAAATGGCTGAGACCTTAAACCATTATTTTGCTTCGGTCTTCACAGTGGAAGACACAAAAGTCATGCCAAGAATTGCTGGTCACGGGAATGTGGGAAGGAAGGATCTTGAGACAATCACTATCACTAGGGGGGTAGTGCTGGACAGGCTAATGGGACTCAAGGTAGACAAGTCCCCTGGTCCTGATAAAATGCATCCCAGGGTATTAAAAGAGATGGCGGAAGTTATAGCAGATGCATTCGTTATAATCTACCAAAATTCTCTGGACTCTGGGGAGGTACCAGCGGATTGGAAAGCAGCTAATGTAATGCCTCTGTTTAAAAAAGGGGGCAGACAAAAGGCAGGTAACTATAGGCCGGTTAGTTTAACATCTGTAGTGGGGAAAATGCTTGAAACTATCATTAAGGAAGAAATAGCGGGACATCTTGATAGGAATAGTGCAATCAAGCAGACGCAGTATGGATTCATGAAGGGGAAATCATGTTTAACTAATTTACTGGAATTCTTTGAGGATATAACAAGCATGGTGGATAGAGGTGTACCGATGGATATGGTGTATTTAGATTTCCAAAAAACATTCGATAAGGTGCCACACAAAAGGTTACTGCAGAAGATAAAGGTACGTGGAGTCAGAGGAAATGTATTAGCATGGATAGAGAATTGGCTGGCTAACAGAAAGCAGAGAGTCGGGATAAATGGGTCCTTTTCGGGTTGGAAATCGGTGGTTAGTGGTGTGCCACAGGGATCGGTGCTGGGACCACAACTGTTTACAATATACATAGATGACCTGGACGAGGGGACAGAGTGTAGTGTAACAAAATTTGCAGATGACACAAAGATTAGTGGGAAAGCGGGTTGTGTAGAGGGCACAGAGAGGCTGCAAAGAGATTTAGATAGGTTAAGCGAATGGACTAAGGTTTGGCAGATGGAATACAATGTCAGAAAATGTGAGGTCATCCACCTTGGGAAAAAAACAGTAAAAGGGAATATTATTTGAATGGGGAGAAATTACAACATGCTGAGGTGCAGAGGGATCCAAAAAGTTAGTTTGCAGGTGCAGCAGGTAATAGAAACATAGAAACATAGAAAATAGGTGCAGGAGTAGGCCATTCGGCCCTTCTAGCCTGCACCGCCATTCAATGAGTTCATGGCTGAACATGCAACTTCAGTACCCCATTCCTGCTTTCTCACCATACCCCTTGATTCCCCTAGTAGTAAGGACTTCATCTAACTCCTTTTTGAATATATTTAGTGAATTGGCCTCAACAACTTTCTGTGGTAGAGAATTCCACAGGTTCACCACTCTCTGGGTGAAGAAATTCCTCCTCATCTCGGTCCTAAATGGCTTCCCCCTTATCCTTAGACTGTGTCCCCTGGTTCTGGACTTCCCCAACATTGGGAACATCCTTCCTGCATCTAACCTGTCCAACCCCGTCAGAATTTTAAACGTTTCTATGAGGTCCCCTCTCATTCTTCTGAACTCCAGTGAATACAAGCCCAGTTGATCCAGTCTTTCTTGATAGGTCAGTCCCGCCATCCCGGGAATCAGTCTGGTGAACCTTCGCTGCACTCCCTCAATAGCAAGAATGTTCTTCCTCAGGTTAGGGGACCAAAACTGTACACAATACTCCAGGTGTGGCCTCACCAAGGCCCTGTACAATTGTAGCAACACCTCCCTGCCCTTGTACTCAAATCCCCTCGCTATGAAGGCCAACATGCCATTTGCTTTCTTAACCGCCTGCTGTACCTGCATGCCAACCTTCAATGACTGATGTACCATGACACCCAGGTCTCTTTGCACCTGCCCTTTTCCTAATCTGTCACCATTCAGATAATAGTCTGTCTCTCTGTTTTTACCACCAAAGTGGATAACCTCACATTTATCCACATTATACTTCATCTGCCATGCATTTGCCCACTCACCTAACCTATCCAAGTCGCTCTGCAGCCTCATAGCATCCTCCTTGCAGCTCACACTGCCACCCAACTTAGTGTCATCCGCAAATTTGGAGATACTACATTTAATCCCCTCGTCCAAATCATTAATGTACAGTGTAAACAGCTGGGGCCCCAGCACAGAACCTTGCGGTACCCCACTAGTCACTGCCTGCCATTCTGAAAAGTCCCCATTTACTCCTACTCTTTGCTTCCTGTCTGACAACCAGTTCTCAATCCATGTCAGCACACTACCCCCAATCCCATGTGCTTTAACTTTGCACATTAATCTCTTGTGTGGGACCTTGTCGAAAGCCTTCTGAAAGTCCAAATATACCACATCAACTGGTTCTCCCTTGTCCACTCTACTGGAAACATCCTCAAAAAATTCCAGAAGATTTGTCAAGCATGATTTCCCTTTCACAAATCCATGCTGACTTGGACCTATCATATTACCTCTTTCCAAATGCACTGCTATGACATCAGGAAGGCGAATGGAATGTTGGCCTTCATTGCGAGAGGGATGGAGTACAAAAGCAGGGACGTCCTGATGCAACTGTACAGGGTATTGGTGAGGCCACACCTGGAGTACTGCGTGCAGTTTTGGCCACCTTACTTAAGGAAGGATATACTAGCTTTGGAGGGGGTACAGAGACGATTCATTAGGCTGATTCCAGAGATGAGGGGTTTACCTTATGATGATAGATTGAGTAGACTAGGTCTTTACTCGTTGGAGTTCAGAAGGATGAGGGGTGATCTTATAGAAACATTTAAAATAATGAAAAGGATAGACAAGATAGAGGCAGAGAGGTTGTTTCCACTGGTCGGGGAGACTAGAACTAGGGGGCACAGCCTCAAAATACGGGGGAGCCAATTTAAAACCGAGCTGAGAAGGAATTTCTTCTCCCAGAGGGTTGTGAATCTGTGGAATTCTCTGCCCAGAGAAGCAGTTGAGGTTAGCTCATTGAATGTATTCAAATCACAGATAGATAGATTCTTAACCAGTAAGGGAATTAAGGGTTACGGGGAGCGGGCGGGTAAGTGGAGCTGAGTCCACGGCCAGATCAGCCATGATCTTGTTGAATGGTGGAGCAGGCTCGAGGGGCTAGATGGCCTACTCCTGTTCCTAATTCTTATGTTCTTATGTTCTTATGTTCAATGAGTTCCGGACCTTCTCCCCCAACAAGTTCCTGACTTTCTCCCCCAATAAGTTCATGACCTTCTCCCCCAATAAGTTCATGACCTTCTCCCCCAATAAGTTCATGACCTTCTCCCCCAACAAGTTCCTGACTTTCTCCCCCAATAAGTTCATGACCTTCTCCCCCAACAAGTTCCTGACTTTCTCCCCCAATAAGTTCATGACCTTCTCCCCCAATAAGTTCATGACCTTCTCCCCGAAATGAGTTCATGACCTTCTCCCCCAATAAGTTCATGACCTTCTCCCCCAACAAGTTCCTGACTTTCTCCCCCAATAAGTTCATGACCTTCTCCCCCAATAAGTTCATGACCTTCTCCCCGAAATGAGTTCATGACCTTCTCCCCCAATAGGTTCATGACCTTCTCCCCGAAATGAGTTCATGACCTTCTCCCCCAATAAGTTCATGACCTTCTCCACCCAATAAGTTGCTGACCTTCTCCCTTAAGTGCACATCCAAGTACTTTTGAAATGTGATTATGATTTCTGCCTCTCCCATCCTTTCAGGCAGTGAGTTCCGGACCCTCACCACCTTCTGGGCACAAATCTTTTCCTCATGTCCCCTTTAATCCTTCTATCAACTACTTTAAATCTATACGTCTGGTTATTGACCCCTCAATGAAGGGAAATTGGTCTATCCTGTCCACTCTATCTAGACCCCTCATAATTTTATGTACCTTAATTAAATCTCTCCTCAGCCTCCTCTGTTCCAAAGAAAACAACCCCAGCCTATCCAAACTTTCCTCATAGCTAAAATTTTCCAGTCCTGGAAACATCCTCGTAACTCTCCTCTGCACCCTCTCTAGTACAATCACATCTTTCCTGTAATGTACCAGAATTGTACGTAGTACTCAAGCTGTGACCTAAGTAGTGTTGTATACACTTCTAGCATAACTTCCCTGCTCTTATATTCTATGCCATGGTTAATAAAGGAAAG
Source organism: Pristiophorus japonicus (assembly GCF_044704955.1). NCBI lineage: Eukaryota > Metazoa > Chordata > Chondrichthyes > Pristiophoridae > Pristiophorus > Pristiophorus japonicus. The sequence continues at coordinate 107,970,611 of NC_091977.1, forward strand.
CATTCCGTATGCCTTTTTAACTACTTTATCGAACTGTCCTGCTACCTTTAAGGATCTGTGGACATACATTATAAGGTCCCTCTGTTTCCCTACACTTCTCAGTGTCCTACTATTTAATGTGTATTCCCTTGCCTTGTTGCCCTTCCCCAAATTCATTATCTCAAACTTTTCCAGATTGAATTCCATTTTCCACTTTTTTGCCCAACTGACCAATACATCGATATCTTCCTGCAGTCTAAAGCTTTTCCCCTCACTGTCAATCACGCGGCCAATTTTTATTTCATTTTCAAATTTCTTTGTCATGCCCCCTACAGTCTAAATCATTAAAAGCAGCATGAGAGCAGGAGAAGCGAGAGTCAGCCCAACCAATGCGAGAACACACCAGCCAATCAGGAGATAAAGGCAGCGCGAGAGCGGGAGAAGTCAGAACCAGCCCAACTGACCTGGGAGGATAAGTAAAAAGATTCAAAGCGTGATGTCACAGAAAAGCAGGGAAGTGATTGGTTGGTCAGTTTTTCTCTCTTTTTTTGGTCATTCGTTTAAATTAAGAGCTGGGATTAAAAATTTAAACTTACAAAAACATAGAAACATAGAAACATAGAAAATAGGTGCAGGAGTAGGCCATTCGGCCCTTCTAGCCTGCACCGCCATTCAATGAGTTCATGGCTGAACATGCAACTTCAGTACCCCATTCCTGCTTTCTCACCATACCCCTTGATTCCCCTAGTAGTAAGGACTCCATCTAACTCCTGTTTGAATATATTTAGTGAATTGGCTTCAACAACTTTCTGTGGTAGAGAATTCCACAGGTTCACCACTCTCTGGGTGAAGAAATTCCTCCTCATCTCGGTCCTAAATGGCTTACCCCTTATCCTTAGACTGTGAAAACGTAATTAAATACAGGTCAGGCGATGGGTTAATGCTGCAGCATGTGGGAGCTGGTTGACCCCATTGAGGTCCACGGTGACCACATCTGCAGTAAGTGTCTGCAGCTCGAGAAATTTCGGTTCCATGTTGATGAGCTGGAGTCCGAGCTTCAGACACTGCGACACATCAGGAAAGGGAAACGTTACCTGGACACTGCGTTCCAGGAGGCAGTCACACCCCTTAGTTTAATTAATTCAAATTTGGTCAGGGGGAGGGTGTGACTATGAGCGAGGCAGGTATGGGGACCCAAGACGTAGCATTGGAGGAGCCTCAGCTCTTGCATTTGTCCAACAGGCTCGAGATTATTGCTCTCTGTTTGGATGAGGGCAGAGACTGCAGGGAGGATGAGCAAACTGACCACAGCACCGTGGTACAGGAGGCCATTCAAGTGGGGGGAGTAAAAAGAAATGTTGTAGTGGTAGCAGACAATATAGTTAGGGGGATAGATACTGTTCTCTGCAGCCGAGAGCATGAGTCCTGAAGGCTGTGTTGCCTGCCTGGTTAAGGACATCTCTTGGCTGAAGAAGAACTTGGAGTGGGAGGGGAAAGATCCAGTTGTCGTGACCACATAGGTGCCAATGACATAGATAGAACAAAGAAAGAGATTCTGCTGAGGGATTATGAGCAGCTGGCGGCTAAATTATAAAGGCAGAACCACAAAGGTAATAATCTCTGGATTACTACCTGAGCCATGAGCAAATTTGCAAAAGGTAAATAAGATCAGAGAGATGAACACGTGACTCAAAGACTGGTGTGGGAGAAATAGGTTTCGATTCAAGGCGCACTGGCACCAGTACTGGGATAAGAGGGAGCTGTTCTGTTGGGACAGGCTTCATTTGAACCAGGCTGGTGCTAGTGTCCTGGCGAATCGAATAACTAGGGCTGAAGAGATGGCTTTAAACTAAATAGTGTGGGGGAGGGTTCATGTGAGCAGAAATTTTAAAAGTCAAAGAACAAGGAGAAGGCAATAGAGCAGGGTAGCAGTGGTGGAAATGATAACCAGAGTGTAACAGGAAGAGACAGAATGTATAAAAATAAGAGTGTATTAGAAAGTGGTGTCAAAGCAGGGAACAATGGTAAAAAGACAAAATTGAACCTCTTTATCTGAATTCACACAGCATTTGTAACAAGATAGACGGTACAAATAGATATAAATGGGTATGATCTGATAGCCAATACAGAGACGTGGTTGCAAGGTGACCAAGGCTAGGAATTGAATATTCAGGGGTATTTGACAATTCGGAAGGATAGACAGAAAGGAAAAGGTAAGTGTGGTAGCTCAGTTAATAAAGGATGAGATCAATGCAGTATTGAGAAATGATATTGGCTCAGAGGATCAAGATGTAGAGTCAGTTTGGGTGGAGATAAGAAATAATAAGGGGAAGAAGTCACTTGTGGGCGTAGTCTATAGGCCCCCTAACAGTAGATACACTGTTAGATGGAGTATAAATCAAAAATTAATGGAGGCTTGTAAGAAAGGTACTGCAATAATCATGGGTGATTTTAATCTTCATATTGATTTGGACATATCAAATCGGCCAAGGTAGCCTTGAGGAAGAGTTCAAAGAGTGTATCCGGGATGGTTTCTTTGAACAGTATGTTGCGGAACCAACAGGAGAGCAGGCTATCTTAGATCTGGTACTGTGTAATGAGACAGGATTAATAAATTATCTCAAAGTAAAGGATCCTCTAGAAAAAATGGTTGAATTTCAAATTCAGTTGGAGGGTGAGAAAATCAGATCTCAATCCAGTGTCCTGTTTCTAAATAAAGGCTATTACAAAGGTATGAAGACAGAGTTGGCTAAAGTGGACTGGGAAAATAGATTAAAGTGTAGGACAGTTGATAAGCAGTGGTAGACATTTAAGGAGCTATTTCATAACACTCAACAAAAATATATTTCAGTGAGAAGGAAAGACTTTTAGATAAAGGAGAACCATGCATGGCTAACTAAGGAAGTATAGGATGATATCAAAATGAGAACAATTGCATACAAAGTGGGCAAGATTAGTGGGAGACCAGAGGATTGGGAAACTTTAAAACACCAGCAAAGGACGACTAAACAAATAATAGAAAGGGAAGATAGATTATGAGAGTAAACTAGCAAGAAATATAAAAGCAGATAGTAAGAGCTTCTATAGGTATATAAAAAGGAAGAGGATAGCTAAATTAACATTGGTCCTTTAGAGGAGGAGACTGGAGAATTATTAATGGGGAACAGAAAACGGCAGAGACTTTGAACAAATATTTTATATCGGTCTCCACGGTAGAAGACACTAAAAACTAATGGATAATCAAGGGGCTATAGGGAGGGAGGAACTTAAAACAATCAATATCACTAATTAAAAAGTACGTAAAATAATGGGACTAAAGGTGGACAAGTCCGCTGGATCTGATGGCTTGCATCCTAGGGACTGAAAAGAAGTGGCTGCAGAGATAGTGGATGCATTGGTTGTAATCTACCAAAATTCCCTGGATTCTGGAGAGGTCCTAGCGGATTGGAAAACCGCAAATGTATCGCCCTTGATTATTGGGATGTTTTTAGTGTCTTCTACCGTGAAGTCCGATATAAAATATTCTCCATTATTAATTCCCCAGTCTCATCCTCTAGGGGACCAATATTTACTTTAGCCAATCTTTTTCTTTTTATGTACCTGTAAAAACTCTTACTATCTGTTTTTATATTTAGTTTACTCTCATAATCTATCCTCTCTTTATCATTTTTTTAGTCATTCTTTGCTGGCTTTTAAAATTACCTTATCCTCTGGCCTCCCACTAGTCTTGGCCACCTTGTATGCCCTCGATTTCAATTTGATACCATCCCTTATTTCCTTAGTTAGCCATGGATGGTTATCCCTTCTCTTACAGTCGTTCCTTCCCATTGGGAACTGTTGCTTCAGAACCTCAATGGTCTGCTTGTCGAGGTTCTTCATGGCAGCATGACTCTCCTACTATGAATGCTGGCCATGAATGGTGGGTTTGCAGAGGGGAGTCATCAGCAAGGTGTAAAGCGGAAAGCCTTTGTCTCCGAGCCGCCGCCCTCGGGTATGACGTAGTGGCTGGAAAATTACTGCCACACCGGACTGGTGCAGGATGAAGGCATCATGACTGCTGCCAGGATACCAGGCATTAACCATACTGGGCATGGTCGCACAACAACTGCACATTCAGTGAGTGATAGCCTTTGCGGTTGTATTGCATCTCAGATTTGATATGCGGTCCCTTCTCCTGGAGTACAGAGTCTCTGTGACCTCCCGGATGCAGCAATGGATGGCGAACTGGGAGATGTTAGCTATGTCTCCTGCTCCGGACTGGAAGGATCGAGTGGTGAAAAAATTGATGGCCATGGTTACCTCGAGGGCCACTGGCTGTGCCATCATCGCCCTGCTCTGAGGCGGCAGGTCTGTTCCCAGAGGTGGTAGAATTCTGTGACCACCTCCTTGGTGAAGCGGAACCTCCGAATATACTGCTTCTGGCTTAAGTGCAAGTAGGGGAAGAGCTCCCTGAAGACCCTATGAAGGCAAGACCTCCTGCTGAAAGCCCTCCTGCCCCTCCTCCTCCTCCCTTAATGAGCTGCTTGTGCTCTGCTCCATCTCCTTACAGTGCTAGGGGGACTGCAAGTAGGGCCCCCATGATTGGGAGCAAGTGGTGCAAGCAGAACCCTTGAAATTAGAAGCAAGATGTTCTCCACTTGCAGCACCACTCCCTGTCACCTCACCAACTTTAAATAACTGTAGAAAGCTCCAAGCACAGGTGCAGCAAGCACAGGCAACAGCTATACTGCTGACGTGCTCAAAATAGCAGCGGCGTCCATGGGACCCACCAGAAGTGGGCGGAACCGAGGTGGCCGCCATTTTTCCTCCATAACCAACCTTAACAGCTGGCGCTAAGGGGCCAAATTTCATGGCTGCCTTTTCTTAGAAATGTCTCAAACTATTTCAAATAAGATGTCATAAAATGCAAACTAAAGAATATTTTTAAAAATCAGGAAAAGCAAAATCACTCAGTACAGAAGTAATGGTTTTATAACATTTAATTTTATTTAGGATTTTAAAATCTATATTTTAAATATAATAATATTACAGTAATAATATTACCTCTGACATTTCAAGATGTTTAGCAATATTGTGCTGCTTGGTTGTTGCAGCTGGTTGTCTCTTTCATCAATTTGACACAGGTTGTGGTAGGACTCCAGCATTTGCTTCCGATACAGCACAGATATTTTCCCCTTTTGTCCCCTTTCCTAATGTTAGGATTAAATTCCAGAGGTGCCAGCAGCTTTCCAGTAACTCACCACAGGCCTTTCATCATGTCTGAGCCTTAACCATTTTTGCTGGAGGTCCCTGATCTCCTGCTGTTGATTCAGCAGATGATAAGTGGAAACCCAGATAAGTGGGATAAAAACATAAGAAATAGGAGCAGAAGTAGGCCATTTGGCCCCTCGAGCCTGCTCTATTCAATAAGATATGGCTGATCTGATCATGGACTCAGCTCCATTTCCCTGCCCACTCCCCATAATCCTTCACTCCCTTATCACTCAAAAATCTGTCCATCTCCGTCTTAAATATATTCAATGACCCAACCTCCACAGCTCTCTGGGGCAGAGAATTCCAAAGATTTACAACGCTCTGAGAGAAGAAATTTCTCCTCATCTTTGTTTTAAATGGGTGGCCCCTTATTCGAAGACTATGGGCTAGACTTTCCATTAGTTTTGCATCCCTACCACCCAATTAACGTCCATTTTAATGCTGAGATGAGGTATGCCGCCCAGATATTGCCCATTTCACAAAAAAATGGAACCATCGCCCATTTATCGCTCACATCGCCCAGCGTTACTTTCGGCATTTAGTTAACGCCGAGAATTAATAACACCGCCCGCCAATTTTTTCCTGCCGTAAATGTCAGAAAAATGCAAATTAATGCCCATAATATCGCCAAGCATTACTTTTGGCATCTCGCCCACATATCGCCGAAAATATTGCTCATCGAAAAAGTTGCTCTCACCTGAACTAAACCCAGTGGTATGGACGCCATGTTGTAAATCGGAGGAGTTTTCATAAAAAAGGCTTCTTCAACTTCTGGGGAGTTTTTATGTAATCTGGAGTTATTTTAAGGTAATTTGAACATCTGAACAAACATCTTATCATACTGTGGGCGAATTAAATTTATTTTATTTGTTTTAGTAGGTAAATTTATTGTTTGTGAACAATAGTTCTAATACAGGTAGTTATTGTAATGGGGCCTGTAATTTCTCAGCCTGTCTTGATGACTATGCACATGCTGCAGACTAGAGATGGCAGAGGTTTATTGAAGAGCATTATGTGCCCAAAGAGGTGGCAGACTGAGGAGGAGGAGGACGAGAACTTACACCCGACGCAACCAGGAGAAGCGGTCTTATCTGAGAAAATGCGCAACAATGTTATGTTAAATAAAATAAATGTAATATATATTAATTCAGACTGAGAACTGTACAAAACACCCCACCCCATCTTACAACAAAATTAAAACATTTATATTATCGATTACATTTTTAACACTTCCAACAAGACTTCAAACACAGAGAGCACAAATGCAAAAAAACAAGGTACCACACCCCCCTCTCCCAAACCTCCCAACATTTATTCAATAGCAACAACAACATCAAAATACTCTCACAAATACAACTCCTGCGGCCATGCATCTCACTTTTCTTTCCCCTCCGCTCCTCCTCCTCACCTCTACCCCTTCCCCTTCCCCTCCCGACTCCAAGCTGCCTTGCCAAAGTGCTCTTCAGGCACTGCTTCAATGGGGGGGATGACGGCAGATCCACTGGTTGGCCAGATGCTGGAGAGGAGTCCCGAGGAGGGAATGGCCTCTGAGCCAGAAGCAAAAGCTTCCTCCTGGCTCGCATGTGTCGTTGGCAATGGGGGTGCGGCACCTTGGGGTTCAGTGCCACATTCCGGGACCTAGTAGCCCTGTGGCGCCAGTGTTCCTGGCTATCACCTCCAGGTGATCCTCACTATCCGAGGCATGTACTCGATCATGTTTGCGGATATGGTGGCCAGCTGTTGGGATATGCCCCCCATTGTCTCGAGGATCTGCTGACCTATTTTAACACTCCTCTTAGACAAATTAGCCATGTCCCCGCTTAGACCTGCCACTCGTGGAGCAGTCCTGCTGCGTCAACCCAACCTCTGCGGAGTCAGTGCCAGCATAGAGACACTTGGGGTGCCCTGCGGCAAAGTGCTTGGGCCCGCTACCTCCATGGTGGAGGAGGACATGGCCACAGGAGCACGAAATGTCATCAGTGTAGTTGACATTATGGAGCTTGTTGCTGTAGGCTCCTCAAACTCCGCACTGTCATCAGTGGAGAAGGCACCCTGCAGCTCCTCACCACCAGAATGATGATCCCCCGCCGACGCCGATGCCGGATCCGCGCCTTGCCTCGGTGGTGTTGCCTGTGACTGCGCTGTTGGCTAAGCTACAAAACATAAATGAGGTACTTAGAGGCGAAGGGAGTGCTCGGGTTACAGGGTGATTCAAACGCTACACACAGCATATGCACAACAGCACTACCGCTTTCAAAATATTCATAGACATCACAGTTAATGAACATAACCAAATTCTGCATTGCAATGATTTTCATGAGCCCATCATTAATTACATAACACTTTCGTCAATCATCTATCATATATTGTTGGGATATGAATGGGTGTGGCATCTATTGACTTTACATCACGCAAAGGTGTATACTTTACTCACGTGGCATCACATCAGGTTCTGCTGCTACGTGCGTGGCCGACCAGGGGTGGCTCCCCACTGGTGCCAGCACTCGCTCCTCAAGGTCGGTCAGTTCAGTGATCACTGGTGGGCCGCCACCCGTGCGCCGCTGCTCGGCCCTATTCTTCGAAAACTTCTTCTGCAAAAGGAAACAACAGCACGACATGGCATGAGATCATTGCATAAGATCATTGCTAGGTACTATCACAGATAATTATGCAGTACATAACTAACAAATGTTATCATTATTATTATCATCATTATTAACCTAAAGACGTACACCGTAAATGTTTCAGTTAAACATTCCCGCTGTAACTGCAATACATCAGATCTGAATCTATTGAATCATAACACAATTCTAATTATATAAATATATAAGTAAATGTAAATAAATATAATACTTACCCTGCCGGATCCGACAAGGTCATTCCAGCACTTGCGGCATTGGTTGCCCTCACGCACCTTCCAACGAAACCACCTCAGCTATCTCGGCCCAAATTTTCTGATATACCTTTGGGATGGACTTCCCATGCCTCCTGCAGGAGGGCAGCATTTGCCTCGTCGGAGAACCTCAAAACTCATTGTTGTGTCCTTAGATGCTCTAACAATGACTCCACGAGGCAGTGTGTTGTACTTGAACTGTCGTGACCTTAGTCCTTTATTAGTAAACTCCAGAGTGAGGATTACACCTGGTGGCCTGCCTTTTATACTAGGTCAGGCACATCTCTGCAGGTAACCTACGAGTCTCCCACTGCTGTGCCCTCTGGTGGCACACCTTGATATAGTACCAACAGTGGCCATGTAAGATACATGATATCACTCCCCCATGAACCCTCAGTGCAAATCGCCTCTGCATTAACTATGCTCTGGGCGTAGCTCTATATGGGTTCTGTCTGGTAGACGTCTGGCGGGCCGGCTTAACCTTGGGTGGGTAGTTGGTGCAGTAGCGTGCTGGTGGTTGCTGTTTGTGTGTGTGTGTGTTCCTGACCACTCCACTCTCCCCTCCTCCCACATTGTTGTGGCAGAGGCTCCTGGCATTCATGTACATACAAGTTCAGGTAAGTGGGTTTTGCATTTTTTTTGTGTGTGTGGTTCCGCGGTGCAACAAGAGCGTTAAATGCCTTATTGATACGGTGACCGGTGCATAAGGACAAGCTAGTTCCGGAGCTGCTGGGTGGTGTCCCTGCAGTCTGGTGGCAGTTCAGTGCCCGGTGCTGGCAGTGGGAACCCGGTTGGCTCGCCTAGCCTGCTCTCAGGGCTGTTGCCGTGGTCCCTAGCGGCAGGCAGGTTCACAGATGTCTGTGACCCCTCCGTCCTTTCTTTGCACCCTGGGTCCCAGCTGCTCCCTGAGGAGCTGTTGTCTAGCAGTGCACAGGGGACCGCTGACTCGCTGGCCTGAGCATCGCTTGGTTTGAGATCCTGGCTGGTGCTTGTTTCCTCTGGGGGAACAGTGGCGGGTGACCCTACATCTAGGGGTATGGCCTTGGTGCAGTCTGCTCCTTCAGGCTCGTGGCAGTTTGGTGCCATCGGTTGCCTGAGAGATGGAGCCGACCCAGGGCATGGTATCACTACCGGTGCCTTTGCCCTGCTGAGGTCGCTTGCTCCGCAGCTCGTGTGTGTTGGCTGCTTGTGGCCACACTTCGTGGTGCATGACTCTGGTCCCCGGGATGCAGGCTACTGCATTGGGTAGCTTGCTGGACATTGCCAGCATGCAGTGGGAATCCTGCATCGCACAGATTTTCCTTACTTTTGATGGACATTCTAGGGGTCCGATCACGATCGCACGACTTTACCACGCTGGTTGCATATGCACAGTTCAAATCATCAATTACACATTGTACATAATCGGCAACATTTCCTTTCTGGTTGCATGTATACAATTCCGATTATCAGTTACACATTTTACATGGTCAGTTACACACTTTACATAATCCGTTACCTCTTTAGTGTCTAACTTACAATTCTTGTTGCATTGCTTAATTGTGTGGAACTGTCCCTTTAATTGTAGTGGGTTCCAGGCCTCCTTTAAGAGAGCCTTGCTTGCTTTACCCCAATCCGCTTCTCCGTTTGGTGCCACGGTGTTGCTCCATCAGCGCTGCACCTCGTGGTCTGGCCGCAGCTACCTTTGTCTTCGGCGCATCGCCTCGTGGTTCGGGCATCATCTTTTCTTCATCCACGATGTCGATTGCAGTGATCCTCTTCTCCCCGGGTTCTGCCTCCACAGTTGGGAAGTCGCTGCTGGATGCAATTTTCTCACTCCCGAGTCTTGCCACTGGAGCCTGGAAGGTGCGTTCGGGTCATCTCAGCTGGATCATCTCCACACAGTCGTGCTGAGCGATCTGTGTCTCGGGTGCCGTGCTGGTCTGCTCTCCGGTGCCTGGTCCACCCTCAGGTGAGGACTTGCTTTGCCTCTGAGCGCAGAGGGCTTCGATCACTGGAGGGGTGAAATCTTCCCACTTCCACTGGATCTTCTCCATCCACCTTCTGCCGAGCAGCATTGGTCCATCACCTGCAACAATCTATAGCGGTAACTTGTGCACTGCGCCATCATGGAGTACCTTTACATTCACACTACCAATGACGAGGATGATTTCAATGGTGTAGGTGCGCAGTTTTGCCTGAACCGAGGCCAACTCGGGTCGTTCAGCCGGATTGTCCCATAGCCCCTCAAAGGCTCCTTGATTCATCACTGACTGGCTCGCCTCCATGTCCACTTCCATGAAGACTGGACTTCCCTCTATATCGACTTCCATCTTCAGCAGGGAGCACTCAGTGGTGCAGGTAAACATGCTATGTACCTCCCCGTGGGACTAGGCTGCCTCTCTGTTTAACAATTCAGAATCCACGCTGGATTCATGGCCATCTGCGGACTTCTCATCGACACAGTGAGTCCTATCTCTCTTACACATTCACTGGAGGTGGCCCTTTGTGCCGCAGCCTTTGCAAACATAGTCTTTAAATGGCACTGGTGAGCCCTGTGATTCCCTCCTCAACGCCAGCATGGTGTTACTCGATTAGCCCCCCCCTCGGCAGACTCTGAGTTAAGGGACTCGGAGGCCTGTTCTCTCTTCCCTGAGAGGGTGCGCTCTCTACAGTCCAGCTCCTGAACGGCGCCACTCTGTGCACAGTACCTGCCGGGTTTGAGTCCTGAGGGTGAGACATCTGCCTAGAGCTGCAGGTCGAGGTCATGAATGCATGGCTCACGGAGATGGCCTTCTGCAGGGTGATTGTGGTATCCGCCAACAGTAGCTTGTGAAGAAGGCCCTCACGGCCAATTCCAATGACAAAAATGTCCTGCAGCGCTTCGTTGAGGTGGTTGCCGAACTCGCACGGTGCCGTCAGCCTCCTGAGGTCTGCGGCGTACTTCGTGACTTCCTGTCCTTCGGGCCGTTGGTGGGTGTAGAACCGGTGTCTGGCTGTGAGGATGCTCTCATTGGGCTTGAGTTGCACCTAGATCAGGGTTACGAGCTCCTTGTACGACTTGGTCATTGTCTTCGCTGGTGCCAGCAGATCCCTGATGAGGCCATAGACAGTGGGCCCACAACTGGTTAGCAGGATAGCGCGCCGCTTATCAGTTAGTGCGGTCGGATCGTCTCCTGCCAGGTCGTTTGCTGTAAAAAAGTGTTCTAGCCTCTCCACAAAGGCGTTCCAATCATCACCATCGACAAACTGCTGCAACGTACCAAGGGTAGCCATTTCTGCGTGAAAGTTCGTATTCTCGTTGCCAGTTGTGTCCTTTGATGCTCTAACGATGACTCCATGAGGCAGTGTGTTGTACTTGAACTCTAGTGATTTTAGTCCTTTATTAGTTAACTCCAGACTGAGTATCACACCTGGTGGCCTGCCTTTTATACTAGCCAGGAACACCTGTACAGGTAAACTACATAGAAACATAGAAACATAGAAAATAGGTGCAGGAGTAGGCCATTCGGCCCTTCTAGCCTGCACCGCCATTCAATGAGTTCATGGCTGAACTACGAGTCTCTCACTGCTGTACCCTCTGGTGGCACACCTTGATATAGTACCAACAGTGGCCATGTAAGATACATGACACACGTTTTTATCCTCCCAATTTGACTTCCTCTCCAACTTCACTGCTCTCAACAGCCTCCTCCCCTTCCACTTTGTGCTGCCTCGCCTCCTCCATGCCTTCAATTTAATAAATTTTTTTTTGCCAAAATTTCGGTGTCAACAAACTAAATAGTGCTCTAAATTCTTGTTACTCCTCCCAAAAATCTTTCCTACCTCCCACAACAGCCAAACAAACCACAAAGAATCTGACAATACACCCACACATGCTTTCACTTCCTCTCTGCTTTCTCTCTCTCTCTCTCCTTTCTGCGCATGTATTGATGACCACTGACCTCTTGAAATGTGGGATAAGACCGTTACTATGGCATTACTATGGATGCCAACATTTTATAGCAGAAGAAAATTTTTTTTTATGCTAATGCCCATTTAACATCACTCCCGATAACGCCCATTTTATAAAGTGGAAAGTACGGGTTTTGAAAATGGGCGATAATCCGGCGATTTCAAAACCCATAATAAACGCCAATGCTGGAAATAACACCCATTTTTGGGTGATCTGCATAATAATGGAAAGTCTAGCGCTATGTCCCCTAATTTTAGTTTCTTCTCTCTGCATCCGCCTTGTCGAGCCCCCTCATTATTTTATAAGTTTCAATGGGCTAGATTTTGAACTTTTGTGCAGATTGCCCAAAAAAGGGCGTTATTTCCGGCGTGAGCAGTAAATATGGGTTTTCCGATCATCGGCTTGTCGCCCACTTTCAAACCCCCTAGTTTCCATTTTATAAAATGGGCGTAACCGCAAGCGATCTGAAATGGGTGTTAGCATTAAATCTCTCTGACCTTCTGCCGTCAAGTGTCGCCATCCTTAGCAACAGCATGGCAACGCTCGATTTCCGCGATTCAGGAGGTCAAGGGTCATCATTACATGCACATAAGAGGAGACAGCAACAGAGAGAGCTGAGAGGGAGTGAAGGCGTGTGTGGGTGTGGTGTGGCTGCTTTGGGAGGTAGGAGGGTGCGTTTCGAGCTTTATAGCAAATTGTGCCAAAAAACTTAGCTGTTACCAGCCAGATATTTTCCTGAATTTGGTGCCTATTGTTGTGTCTGTAAGCACTCTAGTAATGACTCCACGAGGTAAAGTATTGCACTTGAACTGTTGTGACCTTAGTTCATTTATTGCAGCTCCTAAATGAGGTTACAGTAAGGTGAGTTCCCTTTTATACTTGGTTACCTCGAGGTCTCCACCATTTGCACCCTCAGGTGGTACAGGTATATTGTATACAGTGTAAAGATGCATTCAATGGTCTTATGTAACTGTACATTGAATGTACAGGGTATATACATACACAACACCTATAATGGAGGGAGTGGAGAAGGTGACACAGCATGCTGTGGAGACTGACATTGGCGAGAGCAGTGAGGTGGGAGAGGAGCAAATTAAAGGACGCAAAAGAGCGAGGAAGTTCTCGGACGAGGCTAATGCCTCCCTCATACAGGAGGTCGAGTTACACTGGGGTGATTTGACCCAGGGAGAGTGTGGGAAGCCCACCCCAAAGGCCTACCAGAGGATATGGGCCGAGATAGCAGAGGTGGTCTCGTCGGCAACTGACGAGGTGCGTGAGGGCAACCAATGCCGAAAGCGATGGAACGACCTTGTCGGATCCGCAAGAGTAAGTATTACATTTATTTGCATGTACTTATGTATTTATATAATTTGATTTGGAAGAGTCATGAGTGACTATCATCAGATGTGAGGTCTTTCACTTTTACCGGGAATGTTGTACTCAAAGCCTGCGGTCACGGTGCACGTCTTTAGGTAAAGAATGATCATTATCTTAATAATCATGATTACATCTGTCGGTTATGTATTGTATCAGTCTCTGTGACAGTGCTTAGCAATTATGTCATACAATTACCTCATGCCAAGTCGTCCTGTCACCTTTTACAGAAGAAGCTTTCGAGGAATAGGTCCAAGCAGAGGCGAACAGGTGGGGGGGCCACCAGTCATCAGCGATCTCACTGACATCGAGCAGCGGGTGCTTGCACTCGTGGGGACTTATCCCCGGCTGGCCACGTAGGCATCTGCAGACCCTGAAGTGATGCCACATGAGTAAAGTATACATTATTGCATGATGTAAAGTCAATAGATGCCACACCCAATCATATTCGAACAATAATATATGATAGAAGATTTCTAAAAGTGTCCTATTAATAATGCTGGCCTCATGAAAATCATTGCAATGCAGAATGTATTGACGATCATGAAATGTGATGTCTGCGATGATTTTGATAGCGGTGGTGCTTTTGTCGTGCATATGCTGTGTGTAGCGCTGGACTTACTTTGTGACCCTGGCACCCACTTCTCCTCTAATAACCGCATTTGTGTTTTGCAGCTCAGCCACCAGCGCGACCCAAGACAAGACCACAGAGGCCAGAAGGTGGGGGCGCGGGGCCGGACTTGGCGAACGAGCCTACATCTGATGCTGAGGAACTCCGATTCTCGCCCATCAATCAGCTGGGTCCGTTCTCCATGGATGAGAGCGCCGACTTTGAGGAGCCAGCATCTCCAGGCTCCAGAAGGCATTCCACTCCAAGGCCATCTAGTGCTCCTCCGGCCATTCCCACCTCCACTCTGGATGTACTGGGCCCAAGCACCTCGCCACAGGGCATCCTAGATGTCCCCAGGACGGCGCCGACCCCACGGAGGTTTCTGGATGCGGCAGTTCTGCTCCATGAGTGCCATATGAGAGCGGAGACATGGTACAGCTGTACACAAGGGCTGTTGACATAGGTGACCAGATCATAGAGGCATTGGGGGGCATATCCCGACAGCTGGCCAGCATCTCCGACACCATGACTGAGTACGTACCGCGGAGGGCCTGCTGGCGATAGCCAGGAACACTGGTGGCACAGGCCTCCCAGTGGTCCCGGAGCATGGCACTCCACCCCTAGGCTCCGCACCCCCAGTGCCAATGACACATGAGAGGCAGGATCAAGATCCTGCTTCTGCTTCCGATAATGTTGCCAACTCGGAACCCCCTGCTCCCGGATCCGTGCAACCACTGGTTGTATCTTCAATCCCCCCAATGAGGCACCGCCTGAGGAGCTCCTCAGCCAGGCGGCATGGAGTGAGGAGGGGAAGGGGTAGAGGTGGGGAGATGAAGGGGAGGCGGGAAGGAAAGTGAGGTGCATGTCTGCAGGTGATGGCTTTGTTATATCTCCATCTTGATGTATGCAATTTGTTGTAAGGTATGGGGGGTGGGGGCCACCTTGTTGGTTTGCATTTGTGTTCTGTGTTGCTGGACATGTTGACATGATGTCAATGTTCTAAAAAGTGGGGTGGGGGTGAGGTGTTTTTGTCCATGATACTTATGATTTCAGACCAATCGTCCACTGTATGATAAGATGTCTGAACAGATGGTCACTTCACTGAGAAGAACTCCAGAGTACATCCAAACTCCCCCGAAGTTGAAGCAGCCTTTAAATGAAGCGACCTGCGATTTACAAAATGGCGTCCACAATGCTGTGATTAGTTCAGATCAGTTCAACTTTTTCACAGCGTTTTTTTCGGTGAGCGATATTGTGGGCGAGATGTGTGCGAGGTGCTGAAAGTGACGCTGGGCGATATACTGGGCGTTAGCTTTGGCAAATGTGATCTTTACGACAAAAAAAGTGGGTGGTCGGTATTATTGAATCTCGGCGTTAATTACGTGTCGAAAGTAACGCTGGCCGATATTATGGGTATTAACTTCGCCCATTCTGATGATTCCGCCCCAAAAAGGTGGGCGGGCGGTATTATTTTTTCTCGGCGTGACGTACATGGCTAAAGTAACGCTCAGCGATAAGTGTCCGAGAAATGGCCGTCAGTTTCCATTTTGTAGCTAAATGGGCTATATATGGGCGCTACACCTCATTTCAGCATTAAAATGGATATTAAGTGGGCATTATGCATGCAAAAATAATGGAAAATCTAGCCCATGAAGATCACCTCTCATTCTTCTGAACTCCACTGTCTAGAGGCCCAACAACTCAACCTATCCTCATGTCAACCCCCTCATCTCCGGCAAACAGCTGCTTACGCCGTCTCTCCCGGGTTTACGTCAATATTCCACCAAAGTTACAGTGGACAATTGGGAGATCCCCAATGGAAATTGCAGACGTGAGTGTTAGAAGGCTATTCTACCATCAATGCATCACAACCAAGCCCTAGTTCTCAGTCAATGTCCATCCAGGCACACTGTTCTGGAGGGCTTACTGGACGGTGATCAGGAGTGGGAACCGTGGCTGAGTTTTCCCCATTTCTGGCTGAGGAGCAAATCTAAAAATGTGGCTTACAACTTATCAGAGGTAAAATGGGTTTCTCAGTCACATTTTCAGATGGAAAGCTTATGAACAAGAAAGACACATGCCGGGAATTTCCTCACGGCTTCTTCTGCCCCCGCTGCAATAACTTCAGTAGAGGTTTGGTGGCAACCCCATTTATGTTGCATGAATGGGGTTTCCACCTCAGTGGAGCGGGCGAGGCTCGAGGAAATTCACACACAAAAGTCGATAAAATAAGAAAATATTGGGGTGATTCTGTGCTCCCGCACTCCCTGCATTCAATCGCACTCACAGTTTTGCTGCCTGAAAAGTGGATTGCAGCGCAAAATCATGGCGTTGCCCACTTACCTGGAGGTGGTAAGCGGTGTTGAGTGGGCCGTTAAGTGGGGGCTTCAACATCTGGGCCTTAGGCAGCACTTGGAGCTGCGCCACACCCATAGTGGCACCACCTGGATTCCAGTGAGGCATTGATTGGGCGCTTCGTGGTTATATTCGCTTCCTACACATTCACTCAGATGGTGAGACCGAGGGGCTGCAGCTCGTCAATGGCCCACCGGCTCTCAGACATTGCCGTGGATACCCTGGAGAGACAGTGGGAGTTGCTCAGGACAGAGGCTGGGAGGGGACCACAACCACAAACGTACAGACGTCTACGGAGGGTGTTATATATGCATGCTTGTATTGTTGTGTGATGTCTGTAACACTGAATGTACCGTACACTGCACACACCTTACACCAGAGAGTGCTGCTGCTGGAGACCTAAGGGTTACTTGCACACTGCAGGTAAGCCAGTATAAAAGGAAGCTCACAGCTTAGTGTCCTCACTCGTGGAGTTGCAAATAAAGGACTACAGTCTACACAGTTTAAGTACCACACCCTGCCTCGTGGAGTCATTGCAAAAAGGTGCCTACATACATGACAACTGGCGACGAGGATATGAGGTCACGAACTACACGCTCAGCATGTCGAATCTCTGCAACTTTCAGCAATTTACCGATGGGGCAGATTGGGATGCTTTTGTAGAAAGTTTGGAACATTTCTTCATAGCCAACAACCTGGATGGGACACACCGGCTACACGACCGAACAAGCGCAGGGCCATCCTGCTTAACAGTTGTGGGCTCACCATTCATTGTCTTGTCTCGAAGACAACCACCAAAAACTATGAGGAACTTGTAACACTTATACTAGGGGGGAGGCCATCTTAGACTGGGTGTTATGTAATGAGAGAGGATTAATTAGCAATCTCGTTGTGCGAGGCCCCTTGGGGAAGAGTAACCATAATATGGTGGAATTCTGCATTAGGATGGAGAATGAAACAGTTAATTCAGAGACCATGGTCCAGAACTTAAAGAAGGCTAACTTTGAAGGTATGAGGCGTGAATTGGCTGGGATGGATTGGCGAATGATACTTAAGGGGTTGACTGTGGATGGGCAATGGCAGACATTTAGAGACCGCATGGATGAACTACAACAATTGTACATTCCTGTCTGGCATAAAAATAAAAAAGGGAAGGTGGCTCAACCGTGGCTATCAAGGGAAATCAGGGATAGTATTAAAGCCAAGGAAGTGGCATACAAATTGGCCAGAAATAGCAGCGAACCTGGGGACTGGGAGAAATTTAGAACTCAGCAGAGGAGGACAAAGGGTTTGATTAGGGCAGGGAAAATTGAGTATGATAAGAAGCTTGCAGGGAACATTAAGACGGATTGCAAAACTTTCTATAGATATGTAAAGAGAAAAAGGTTAGTAAAGACAAACGTAGGTCCCCTGCAGTCAGAATCAGGGGAAGTCATAACGGGGAACAAAGAAATGGCGGACCAATTGAACAAGTACTTTGGTTCGGTATTCACGAAGGAGGACACAAACAACCTTCCGGTTATAAAAGGGGTCGGGGGGTCTAGTAAGGAGGAGGAACTGAGGGAAATCCTTATTAGCCGGGAAATTGTGTTGGGGAAATTGATGGGATTGAAGGCCGATAAATCCCCAGGGCCTGATGGACTGCATCCCAGAGTACTTAAGGAGGTGGCCTTGGAAATAGTGGATGCATTGACAGTCATTTTCCAACATTCCATTGACTCTGGATCAGTTCCTATAGAGTGGAGGCTAGCCAATGTAACCCCACTTTTTAAAAAAGGAGGGAGAGAGAAAACAGGGAATTATAGACCGGTCAGCCTGACATCGGTAGTGGGTAAAATGATGGAATCAATTATTAAGGATGTCATAGCAGTGCATTTGGAAAGAGGTGACATGATAGGTCCAAGTCAGCATGGATTTGTGAAAGGGAAATCATGCTTGACAAATCTTCTGGAATTTTTTGAGGATGTTTCCAGTAGAGTGGACAAGGGAGAACCAGTTGATGTGGTATATTTGGACTTTCAGAAGGCGTTCGACAAGGTCCCACACAAGAGATTGATGTGCAAAGTTAGAGCACATGGGATTGGAGGTAGTGTGCTGACATGGATTGAGAACTGGTTGTCAGACAGGAAGCAAAGAGTAGGAGTAAATGGGTACTTTTCAGAATGGCAGGCAGTGACTAGTGGGATACCGCAAGGTTCTGTGCTGGGGCCCCAGCTGTTTACACTGTACATTAATGATTTAGATGAGGGGATTAAATGTAGTATCTCCAAATTTGCGGATGACACTAAGTTGGGTGGCAGTGTGAGCTGCGAGGAGGATGCTGTGAGGCTGCAGAGCGACTTGGATAGGTTAGGTGAGTGGGCAAATGCATGGCAGATGAAGTATAATGTGGATAAATGTGAGGTTATCCACTTTGGTGGTAAAAACAGAGAGACAGACTATTATCTGAATGGTGACAGATTAGGAAAAGGGGAGGTGCAAAGAGACCTGGGTGTCGTGGTACATCAGTCATTGAAGGTTGGCATGCAGGTGCAGCAGGCGGTTAAGAAAACAAATGGCATGTTGGCCTTCATAGCAAGGGGATTTGAGTACAGGGGCAGGGAGGTGTTGCTACAGTTGTACAGGGCATTGGTGAGGCCACATCTGGAGTATTGTGTACAGTTTTGGTCTCCTAACCTGAGGAAGGACATTCTTGCTATTGAGGGAGTGCAGCGAAGGTTCACCAGACTGATTCCCAGGATGGCGGGACTGACCTATCAAGAAAGACTGGATCAACTGGGCTTGTATTCACTGGAGTTCAGAAGAATGAGAGGGGACCTCATAGAAACATTTAAAATTCTGACGGGGTTAGACAGGTTAGATGCAGGAAGAATGTTCCCAATGTTGGGGAAGTCCAGAACCAGAGGTCACAGTCTAAGGATAAGGGGTAAGCTATTTAGGACCGAGATGCGGAGGAACTTCTTCACCCAGAGAGTGGTGAACCTGTGGAATTCTCTACCACAGAAAGTTGTTGAGGCCAATTCACTAAATATATTCAAAAAGGAGTTAGATGAGGTCCTTACTACTAGGGGGATCAAGGGGTATGGCGAGAAAGCAGGAATGGGGTACTGAAGTTGAATGTTCAGCCATGAACTCATTGAATGGCGGTGCAGACTAGAAGGGCCGAATGGCCTACTCCTGCACCTATTTTCTATGTTTCTATGTTTCTATACAGGAGCAACTAACACCAAAAGAAAGCATCCTCACAGCCAGGCACTGGCTCTACACTTACCGGCGACCCGAAGGCCAAGAAATTACTGAGTATGCTGCACATTTAAGAAGACTAGCTGCACCGTGTGATTTTGGAGACCACCTTAATGAAGCACTAAGGGACATATTCGTCATCGGAATCGGCCACAAGGGCCTCCTGCACAAATTGCTCTCTGCCGACAGCACAGTCACCCGGCAGAAAGCAATTCAAGTGAGCCAGGCCTACATGGTTTCAGCCGGGGACTTCAGACGAATACTGACCCAGGACTCTAAACCGGCAAACGCAGTACACTGCATGGATACTTCTAAAGGCAGAAATGCTGCCCTGAGTCCAGAAACCCTGAGTCCACCACATGGAGCAAACCAGATGGTCCCATGCTGGCGCTGTGGAGGAAACCACAGGGCCCACCAGTGCCGCTACAAAGACTATGCTGCAAAGAGAAAGGGCATCTCAAAGAATGTGCAGAAAAAGCTGTACTCACCGCGTGAGTTGGCTGATCACCGGGGCTTCGACACAGATGGAGGTGAAGCTGCTCAACCCCTGGAAGAAGAGTATGGAATTTATACCTGCTCCACCTAAAGTTCTCTGCGGACGATGGAAGTAGACATCGACGGGGTCCCAGTTTCTATGGAGATCGACACAGGGGTGAGCCAGTCTGTGATGAGCCAAACAACCTTTGAAAAACTTTGGATAAATCCCGCCAATCGACCAAAACTGCATCCTGTCCAAGCGAAGCTACTCACTTACACCAAAGGTAAAATTCCAGTTGTTGGCAGCGTGGACATCCAGGTCTCCCAGGGCGGCGTGTTGAACAAACTCCCTCTGTGGATCATAGTCGGCGACGGCCCCACACTGCTGGAAGAAATTGGATGAACCCGGTCCAAGACAGAATAAGTGGCGACAGCCTCCAGGCTCCAGCAATCGATATCAAACATGGATCCACCGCTGCATCCAGAGATCCCACCGTCCATCTCGACTGCGCGGCGACGACTCCACAACATTGTGGCGAAATGTCCAGGACCGTAAACTTCACCTTCCGGGTCGGGGCAGGACTCCAAGATGTGAACATCATCGAAAGAAGTGGATTCCCGATGTCCATGGCCGAACCTGAGGAAGAAAAGACCACCACAGCCTACCTGGAGGAGAGCCCGAAGATGGTGGCCGCACCACGAGGAGAAGAACCTGCAAACAAAATGGCCACAGCCAGACCACGAGGGGCAGCGTTGGAGCAGCGACACATGGCACGAGCGGCCAATTGGATTGGAAGGCTCCCTTAAAGGAGACCAGTAACCAAAAAAATTTAAAGGGACCGTTTCAACTAAATGAGGACAAGGACTTTAAAGCTAAAGATGCAATAAAAGGGTGCAAGTATGATAATGTAACCATGAATTGTGATGCTGGTGTAACTAATGTGACAAATTAGATGAATGCTTGTGTAAGAAAGGTTAAGAACAAGCTTGTTATGTTTGATGATTATGACAGAGAGTTTGAAATGCCTAATGTAACCATGTCTGGTAAGACCATGACCCCAAAAATTGATGCAAATGCTGTAAATTATAATGAAGGCTCGACTATTTGTGATCAGAGCCAAGGTGTCATGTATACAGGTAGGACAATGCTAAAGGACATTGGGTTCCATAGGGACCATGCAAATGCTAGAGGAATCCCCTCATGGGAGACTGCCAAGTCTAGCTGGCTACCAGACCATGTAGCCTGGACCTTTGGAACAAATGTGATACCCCAGGAAGGACACACACACACAGTGGGAGCAGACCCACTACAGAGACAGTGGTCAATGGGCAGCACAGCCACCACCACTGGCAACCTGCCTCAGACCGGTCCTACACCGCCTGGCCACCAGGGCCAACACCAGGAGTGAGAGGCCAATACCTTCCAGCTTCCCTGGCAAACCCTGGGATGACCAGACCCTCATCCCAATTGGAGGACAAGGAGCCCATCCAGTTCTGTGGCCTTGCCCACCATCACACAATTACCCACATCACAGAGTATGCATCCTACCCACTGCTGCTGTGGCTACCCCCCTGAAGGATCCCACAACAGTGACACTCACATGGTCTGTGTGGGAGGGAGGGGAAATATATGAGGCCAGCCTCAAGCACAGCGGTCACACCTGGCAACCACACAACCCTCACCACAACCTCCCATAGCCCACTACTGATCACCTCCCCTGGTCATGACAATAAGGATATTAAAAATGCTTATGGGGTGAGTGTTGTTATGTATGCATGCTTGTATTGTTGTGTGATGTCTGTAACACTGAATGTACCCTTACACTGCACACACCTTACCTGTACACCAGAGGATGCTGCTGCTGGAGACCTAAGGGTTACCTGCACACTGCAGGTAACCCAGTATAAAAGGAAGCTCACAGCTTGGTGTCCTCACTCGAGGAACTGCAAATAAAGGACTACAGTCTATAGTTTAAGTACCATACCCTGCCTCGTGGAGTCATTGCAATATGGTGCCTACATACACTACAGAGGGAAATAGCAGAACGAGTGTTTGCGAGTGACACGATGGCCAGGACAGCCACTCAATGCAGAAAAAATTGGAATGACATGACGCGGCTGGCGAACGTGAGTATCTTAAATTTTAAATGTTAACATGTTATGTTGCACTCTCTGCTCAGAATCCATGCTGTACATGGCTGAGGTCAGATGCAAGGTTCCCATTTGAAGCCTCACCCATTGAAGGGCCTGCATGCGCTGTGAACCTTGCTTCTCGGTTCTGCAGACCCACCCCTCTTGTTCTTAACTCCTCAGTTTTCATATATGTCTCGAAAATGGTAGCCTCCCTGTTACTGTCAGGTCCTGGCCCCCTAATTCAAGAATTGCCACAGCAAGTCCATGCAGCGAATGGAAGTAACATCTACTAAACTATTTAAGGCACTTGGGACACACTGATAGGAAGATATTCTCTTTAATCTTACAGGAGAGGCTTGCCCACAACTACACTCTTCTCTGGCTTTGTGCTTTCAGGTGATGACTCAGACGGCCAGGGGCCTGCATGTCAGCCTTCCACTGCGGGGGATTGGAGAGGATGAGGAGGCAGAGGACACCTCTCTGGATGTGACAGAGGATCCAGGCCTCACAGAGCGGGACCAGCAGCTTTTTGTGTGAAGGCATGGTCGAGCAGATGGAGGCGGGTGATGCTCTGGACCCAGTGGGGCAGCAACACCATGGGGGAGGGGCGATCAGGGCACCAGTTCCCCGGAGGGTGAATACGCGCCTGAGTGATGCACAGCAGCACTCGGATGATCAGGCCGAATTAGAGGATCTCGCAAGACATTCATTGCAGATGCACAGCGATCTGCTGGGATTTTTTCAAGGTTGCCCACGAGTGTCGATGCACTTGCCTTAAATATGATGCAGGCCACCTCAACTATTGCTTTTGTGTCTGAGCAGCCCCATCGAGCAGATTCTTGGTAGATACCAACGGATGTTGGATGCTTCAAGTGACCATTAGGTCCCAGACATGGTGGCATGGGCTATGGCTGACGTGGCAGTAGCCATTGAGCACCAGGCCGACACTATGGTAGGCCTGCGGACTTTCATGTCTTCAGTGCATGATGGCATCAATCAGCTCTGTGGTGTGCTGCAGTCACAGTCTGCCCTGATGCAGAGTCAACTTGACTCCACGCGGGCATTGACCGCTGCCATCGTGTCTGGGACCCCATCAGTTGCACAAGGAAGTAACGTTGGCGAAGCACGGTAGCAATCTGTGCTCAGCCAGATAGCTTTAGATGCTGAGGCTCTGCCCCGGGGGAGTAGCAGTGTGTTAGGCCTGTTGGAATGTGATGTCCTCTCTCAGGATGACATCAATCCGCCCTTGCCCCTGCTGCTCTCTGCAACCCATCCACCACAAAGTGCTGCCGCCCATGCTGAGGTGATGCAGTCCGCAGCCAGGCCTTCCAGGGCCCGAGGTGGAGCAGGACGCCCTGCTAGGTCATCAGCTGTGGCAGCGGCGCCAACACAGCGACCTTCTACCAGCCTTTCTGTAGGCACTGAGACCCCATTGAGGAGGAGCAGTAGGGCTGGGAGTGGGGGGGGGGGCGGGGGGGAGAAGGGAATAGGTGGGAAAGCACTGAGAAAGAGCTGTTAAATATGTGTCTGCTAGTGCCCAGAAATGGTGTCTTTGCTCGAATATGAACTAATGTAAATAGCTGCATTTGGATGAGCCAATAAAGAATTGTCTGCTAGTGGCCATTGGTGGTGACCTTGCTCGAATATGAACTCATGTCAATAGTTCCACCGAAATGAACC
Source organism: Pristiophorus japonicus (assembly GCF_044704955.1). NCBI lineage: Eukaryota > Metazoa > Chordata > Chondrichthyes > Pristiophoridae > Pristiophorus > Pristiophorus japonicus. Next base: position 107,994,542 of record NC_091977.1, read on the forward strand.
ATTAAAGATTTATGTGATGCTGGCCAGAGGTACTGTCCTTGTTCTATTATGAAGTAATGTGAAAAGTTGCACGTGGATGTGGGTGATAATGTTTCAAAGGGGTCTGGTTTCAATTATTGTTTGCTATGGATGATGGTGTCCTTTAGTGCTTCTTTACAGCACACTTTGGTTTTTTTGTAACTAAAAATGTGTTTGATTTATCACAATCTTGTCTTGCCATTTATATGCACAGAGGCTTGGAGGATGTCTTCAGCAGATGGCCAGATGAATAGGCTGGCCAGGTGAGGCGGGACCCACAATGCCACATGTGTACAATCAATGGCCCCCAAAACTATGCGGAAGCCCGCTATCCTGGCGAAGTCACGGAGGCGCTCACACATGTATTCCCTGGACATGCTGAACTTGATGTAGTCCATTCGTTTGCTGTAGAGAGCGTTGGTAACCTGCTGAATGCAGCAATGTACTGCAAACTGCGAGATGTTGCATATATTGGCCGCAGGAGACTGGAAGGAGCCGATAGCATAGAAGTTGAGGGCTGCTGTCACTTTCACTGCCACTGACAGTGAGGGCCTGGTGCCGATGTCAGCTGCCAGGTATGTCTTCAGGAGGTGGCAGAACTCCGTCACTACCTCCTTGTGGAACCTCAGCCTTCTTAGGCACTGCTCCTTGGACATCTCAAGTTAAGAATAATGTGCACGGCCTCCTGCCCCGCCATCTGGGGTCTCTCCTCTGGCAAGCATCCACATTTGCCATAAGCCATCTCTGCAGCCAGCGCCTTTGAAGTCCTCACCGCAGGACGACGTGGTGTGCGATCATTACCCCCATAAATTTGCAGAGGTAAAAACGATATGCTAGTTCCAAATGTATCCGATGTTGAAGGCAACAATGTCTCTGAGATGCTACTACTGAAGCTTAGGAGTCAGTAGCCACAGGGCGCTTGCACATTCGAACTGTGCGAGCAGCCAACGCAGCACGGACCGCGAACTCTGTGGGCCGGCTGCAACTCCCTTTAAATAACGCCTAGGATTCGTTTCCCCACCTTGTGCCACTAACCTTTTCAGGCATCATCGCCGCCAGCTGATAAGTGAGATGGCCAAAGTGAATTTGGCAAGACTGGCTCCAAGGAGACATTGCATGCGTACTGACGTTATGATTTCCATGGCGTTAGCTGGCGGAATTTTACATTTTAACACCCTTGAAAAAGGACAACTGAATTTCCCATCAGGCCGAATGCTGCCGGCCAGCCATTCACGCCTCGTTACTGCCCCACTCAGGTGGTATCAGCTGGCAGTACCAACTGAATTTCAACCCCTTAATATCTAAATGCAATAATCTGCTCCAGCAGTAACTGGGTAGTTAAATCACCGATCATGTATCTTACATTATTATATATAACTGGATCCCAACATGCTATACATGAAGGCCATAGCCAGATCCCACGTCTGGTGGCCTGGTATTGACGCTGACTTGGAGCTCTGCGTCTGAAGGTGCACCATTTGTGCCCAACTCAGCAATGCCCCCAGGGAGGCTCCACTGAGCCCCTGGCCCTGGCCTACCAAACCGTGGTCGCGGGTGCACGTAGACTATGCGGGCCCATTCATGGGCAAAATGCTCCTCGTAGTTGTAGATGCATTTTCAAAGTGGATCAAATGCACCATTTTAAACTCGGGCACAACCTCCACCACTGTGGAGAGCCTCGCAATCATGTTAGCAACGCACGGAATCCCTGACATATTAGTCAGTGACAATGGTCCGTGCTTCACCAGCGCAGAATTCCAAGACTTTATAATTGACCACGGCATAAATCACTTCAAGACGGCACCGTTCAAGCCAGCCTCCAACTGCCAGGTGGAGAGAGCAGTGTAAATCATTAAACAAGACATGCTTAAAATCCAAGGTCCCACGCTGCAGGTCGCCTGTCGTGACTGCTGTTGGCATACAGATCTCATTCGCACTCACTGACTGGGATCCCCCCCGTGCAACTGTTGATGAAAAGGACTTTAAAAACAAGGCTCTCATTAATCCTCGCAGACATGCACGAAATCGTTGAGGCAAAGCGCCATAAGCTGACTGAGTACCATGACAGAAATTCGAGGGGGAGATGGAATGAGATAGGGGACAAAGTGTTTGTACTAAACTATGGCAGGGGTCCCAAATGGCTTGCAGGGACAGTAACGGGCAAGGAAGGAAACAGGCTACTGGTAGTACAAATGGACAATGGCAAAACCTGCCGGAGGCATGTAGACCAAGTCAAAAGCAGATTTACCAACAACACTGCGGAACCAGAGGCAGACTACAATGTGGAACTCGCACCACACCTGGTGGACAGACAGAGGGAACAACCTGAGGAAAGGGCAATCCCAACAGACAGCCCAGGCAAGTCAACAACAATCACACCAATCGAAACAGACAGCCCTGGCGAGATACCAGCAACCACACCCAAAGAAAAACAGACACCAAGGCAAACAACTGAACCACAACTCAGACACTCCACACGAGAGCGTAGACCACCTGAGAGACTGAACTTATAAAGACAATAAGACATTGGGGGCAGGGTGATGTCATGTATCTTACATTATTTATATATAACTGTATCCCAACATGCTATACATGACTGTAATAAGATATGACCTGTAACCACCAGCATACTTTACCACCGGGGGTGCACTTGCAAGAGACAGGTATATAAGCACAGGTCTCAGGCAAGTGCAGCATTCCAGAGCTGTGAAATAAAAGGTGCAGGTCCAGAGTGACCTTGACTTCACTACATGCCTCGTGTGAATCTGTACTGAGGGGACAGAACTTTACATTACCGATGCTTAATTGCCTGCCCTTTGATCATCACAGTACCTCAGAATTACATATTGTAACAAAACGGAACTATGATAACATTGATCATTCATTTTAGAAAGTTTTCCATATGTTTACGTGCCAGTATTCAATGTAACTCATTATCTAGATTTGGGTACAACAGAACATAGTTGCACGAAGCAAACATTATTTAAAACAAAACACATTTTGCACTGCAGGCAATACAAAACTTGGCCTCGTGATTTACAAACCCATTTGCAATATGGGATTTGCCAATTGGCTGGCACTTCCCAGAACCTTAGGCCTATATTTACTTATGATATTTACTATCTTCCAAGGAGAGTTCACAAGGTTAGCACTTTTTATATAGAAACAGAAAACATTGGAAACGTTCAGCAAGTCAGACAGAATCCATGGAGTAAACAGATGCAACATTTCCGGTGTGAACCCTTCGCAATTCTGCGGAAGAGTCGATACATGAAAAAGTCTTGTTTATTCTCTCTGTGGATGCTGTGTGAGGGTTTCCAGCAGTTACTGTTTTTGTTTCAGATTTCCAGGATATGCAATAATTTTCTATTTTTATTAGCATTTTTTATATCCAGCAGCCCTCATGCAAAATTGAGAAAGCCGACTGCATAAATAAGGCACCATTAAACTAGTGATCTCACTTAACACACGCCATTGTTCAATCTCTGATTATCCAGCAAGCACATTGTGACTGGACAGATCATTCAGTATGGAACACAATTCTTCCCACCTGTTGACATTAACATCAGTAAACTTTTACTGCTAATTGCAAGCACACTGAAAATACATGGACTGTTTTAATTTACTTTTTTATGGAAACAATTCAAGAAAATGATTGCTTAGATCGAGGTTACATTCAGACATTTTCTTAAAGTTTAACCATTTCTATTGTTGGAGTGTTGGCATTTTGGAACCCATTTATTACGGATTGTGCAGTAAAGGTACCATTACTATTACTGTCGCCTCAGTCCCGATATTAATCCGAAGGCGGCTTCTGAGTCAGGGAGCGGAATTGCAAGGATGAAATCCAGAAGTCAACTCAATAGCTCGGAATCTGCAATCACAACCCAATTGAAGCAATTAATTTTGTCTTCCAGGTTTTGCGTCTTCAAGCTGCCCAACGGGCGTGATGCGTTCCCGCATGATGTGGTATCAGCTGTATTTAAAGTGACAATGCACAAATGAAAATTGGAGGTGGTCAGGATGGATTCTGCATATATAGCAAGGGCAGCGCCCAGATTCAATTGTGTTCCTTGGAATTACTGTTATGTGCAGCCAGGAGCAGGAGGGATATCATTTTCTCCAGCAATGGGAGGAAGAAAACTACAGCTCTCACCAAGAAGACATGGTTGGAGGTAACGAAGGAGGAGAGCAGCAGCAGCTTTGTGCCAAGGTCACGGATGCAGTGCAGTAAGCGGTTTAATGACCTGACCAGGTTAGAAAAAGTGAGTACATTTGCTGATTCACCTACATCCTGTTGTTTAATCCTCACCTTTCATTCTGTCTTGCCAAGTGTACTCCATCACATCACTCCTTACACCCAGTCAAACTTCAGCACCACACCTTCACTTTCTATGCACTTCGTTGCCTCCCCATTTATCCACCCGCCGTTGCCACTCACCCCAATCCTTATGCATTGTGATGTATCTGTCCCATAGTCACCTTCACTGAATGTATAAGGTCCTTACTCTACAGCATGAAACCACACGAGGCGCATTCCAGGGACAAGGCCACTCTGTGACCTCAGCTCTTTATTCACAGGACTTCAGAAGAGATGACCCTGCGTGGGACTTCCCTTTATATACCTGTGTGATCAGGTAAGGAGTGTCTCCCGCAAGTTCACCCTCTGTGGTCAAGGTGTGCATCTAAGTTGAGTGTATACAGTAATACAGTGGTGTTACATTGTAGTTACAAACATGACATAGAAATATAGAAACATAGAAAATAGGTGCAGGAGTAGGCCATTCGGTCCTTCGAGCCTGCACCGCCATTCAATGAGTTCATGGCTGAACATGCAACTTCAGTACCCCATTCCTGCTTTCTCGCCATACCCCTTGATCCCCCTAGTAGTAAGGACTACATCTAACTCCTTTTTGAATATATTTAGTGAATTGGCCTCAACAACTTTCTGTGTTAGAGAATTCCACAGGTTCACCACTCTCTGAGTGAAGAAGTTTCTCCTCATCTCGGTCCTAAATGGCTTACCTCTTATCCTTAGACTGTGACCCCTGGTTCTGGACTTCCCCAATATTGGGAACATTCTTCCTGAATCTAACCTGTCTAAACCCATCAGAATTTTAAACGTTTCTATGAGATCCCCTCTCATTCTTCTGAACTCCAGTGAATACAAGTTCAGTTGATCCAGTCTTTCTTGATAGGTCAGTCCCGCCATCCCAGGAATCAGTCTGGTGAACCTTCACTGCACTCCCTCAATAGCAAGCATGTCCTTCTTCAAGTTAGGAGAGCAAAACTGTACACAATACTCCAGGTGTGGCCTCACCAAGGCCCTTTACTACTGTAGTAACACTTCCCTGCCCCTGTACTCAAATCCCCTCGCTATGAAGGCCAACATGCCATTTGCTTTCTTAACCGCCTGCTGTACCTGCATGCCAACCTTCAATGACTGATGTACCATGACACCCAGGTCTCGTTGCACCTCCCCTTTTCCTAATCTGTCACCATTCAGATAATGTGTTTACCACCAAAGTGGATAACCTCACATTTATCCACATTATACATCATCTGCCATGCATGTGCCCACTCACCTAACCTATCCAAGTCACTCTGCAGCCTCATAGCATCCTCCTCACAGCTCACACTGCCACCCAACTTAGTGTCATCCGCAAATTTGGAGTTAGTACATTTAATCCCCTCGTCTAAATCATTAATGTACAGTGTAAACAGCTGGGGCCCCAGCACAGAACCTTGCGGTACCCCACTTGTCACTGCCTGCCATTCTGAAAAGTACCCATTTACTCCTACTCTTTGCTTCCTGTCTGCCAACCAGTTCTCACTTCACGTCAGCACACTACCCCCAATCCCATGTGCTTTAACTTTGCACATTAATCTCTTGTGTGGGACCTTGTTGAAAGCCTTCTGGTTCCCCCTTGTCCACTCTACTGGAACCATCCTCAAAAAATTCCAGAAGATTTGTCAAGCATGATTTCCCTTTCACAAATCCATGCTGACTTGGACCTATCATATCAGATCTTTCCAAATGCGCTGCTATGACATCCTTAATAATTGATTCCATCATTTTACCCACCACTGATGTCAGGCTGACCGGTCTATAATTCCCTGTTTTCTCTCTCCCTCCTTTTTTAAAAAGTGGGATTACATTGGCTAGCCTCCACTCCATAGGAACTGATCCAGACTCTATGGAATGTTGGGAAATGACTGTCAATGCATCCGCTATTTGTTGGGCCGCATTGTCCACTGTGATGTCGTGAACGTCCGTTCAGCCTGCCATTGTCTCTGTTGAGATCCTGCTCTGGGATTGATTGCTGCCTGGTAAATGTCGAACTGCCCCTGCCTGCTTGTGGGGCTCTGAGTAACATTTATGATATTGACTCCCTGATCCATCACCGCATTAGAGGCAGAATTGCGCGCATAAATCATTTCCGTCTCTTCCTCCCCCGCCATGAAAGTTTGAGCTAACAACGCTGCCGCTTCCAAGGTGAAGTCCTTGGTCTCAATTAACATGCGAAAAATTCCCGTATGACCGATACCCTCGATGAAGAAGTCCCTTAGCATCTCCCCCCTGCAGGTGTCTGTGAACTTAGAGGCTGGCCAAACACCGGAGGTCCGCTACAAAGTCCGGTATGCTCTGTCCTTCATGGCGTCGTTGGGTGTAGAATCTGTGTCGAGCCATGTGTATGCTGCTTGACGGTTTGAGGTGCTCCCCGATTAGTTTGCTGAGCTCCTCAAAGGTTTTGTCTGACGGCTTTTTGGGTGCCAGTAAGTCCTTCATGAACGCATAAGTCTTTGGCCCGCAGCTGGTCAGGAGATGAGCCCGTCGCTTGTTGGCCGCTGCATCCCCTAGCTAGTCTTTAGTTACGAAGCTTTGCTGAAGCCTCTCGTCAAAATCGTCCCAGTTTTCCCCAACACAGTACCGTTCCTCTGCACTACCGGTGACCATTCTCGTGGGTCGTGAATTCCCGTTTCTCGTCGCCAATGTAAAGTCCTTACTCTACAGCATGAAACCACATGAGGCACATTCCAGGGACAAGGCCACTCTGTGAGCTTAGCTCTTTATTACAGGACTCCAGAAGTGATGACCCTGCGTGGGACCTCCCTTTATATACCTGTGTGATCAGGTAAGGAGTGTCTCCCACAAGTTCACCCACTGTGGTCAAGGTGTGCATCTAAGTTGAGTGTATACAGTAATACAGTGGTGTTACATTGTAGTTACAAACATAATAGAATGCACTGCATCCATTGGGTGAATACATCACCTTCTTTAACATGTCTATTTTTTCATCCTTTGTGGAAGAGACTGCAAAATGTGAGGGAGAGGGAGAGGACTGGTGGTGGGCTGCCACAAATGGTCCAGCTACTAGATGCAGAGGAGGAGTGCCTGGAGAAAAGTGACACATCTGCATCCCTCTCAGTCGGAGATGCCAAGATAGGGAGTGTGCAGATAGCTGCCGACAGAATTATAAATATCTCTGTGCGATGAGAAAGAGTTAATTAATAATCTTGTAGTAAAGGGGCCCTTAGGGAAAAGTGACCATAATAGAATAGAATTTTATATTGAGGGAAAATTTGTGGTTGGATGCCTCGGACGTGCAAAAAATCTACAAGTTCACCTGGTGGTCCGGGAGGTTCATAGATTCACGGTTCTGGGGCTCTCTGGGTACCCGCGGGTAGAGGCCCACGTATCTCAGAAATGCATGCGGTTCGCAAGTGCCCCTGGGATCACGTGGGCTTGTCCAACCAATAAAAGAAGGGAATCCCCATTCATACTTTTGAGGATTCCGTTTGTACGGACCTCCCATAAAGTATGACTGGGAATCACTTAAAATAGTGGGAAACCAAGGGTCTAGCAAGAATGAGGAACTAAAAAAAATTAGTATTCGTAAAAAAAAAAGTACTGGAGAAATTAATGGAACTGAAAGCCAATAAATCCTCTGGACCTGATGACCTACATCCTAGGGTTTTGAAAGAGGTAGCTATAGTGATATTGGTGCATTAGTTGTCATCTTCCAAAATTCCATAGATTCTAGAACAGTTCCTGCCAATTGGAAAGTAACAATGTAACCCCACTATTTAAGAAAGGAGGGAGAGAGAAAACAGGGAACTACAGACCAGTTAGCTTGACATCAGTCGTAGGGAAAATGCTAGAATCTATTATTATGGATATGGTAACAGGGCACTTAGAAACTAATAATAGGATTGGGCAGAGTCAACACGGATTTATGAAAGGGAAATCATTTTTGACATATCTGTTTTTTGAGGTTGTAGAATAGGTAAGGGGGGAGCAGTGGATGTGGAATATTTGGATTTTCAGAAGGCATTTAATAATGTGCCACACAAGAGGTTATTAAACAAAATTAGGGCTCATGGAATTGGCGGTAATATACCAGCATGGATTGAAGATTGGTTAACGGACAGAAAACAGAGTAGGAATAAACGGGTCATTTACAGGTTGGCGGGCTGTAACTAGTGGTGTATTGCAAGGATCAGTGCTTGGGCCTCAGCTATTCACAATCTAGATCAATGATTTGGATGAGGGGATTGCTGATGATACAAAAGTAGATGGGAATGTAAGTTGTGAGGAGGATGCAAAGAGGCTTCAAGGGGATATAGACAGGCTAAGTGAGTGGGCAAGGACATGGCAAATGGAATATAATGTGGAGAAATGTGAAGGTATCTACTTTGGTCGGAAAAATAGAAAAGCAAAGTATTTTTTAAAAGGTGAGATTGGGAAATGCTGGTATTCTGAGAGACCTGGGTGTCGTTGTAGACGAATCACTGAAAGTTAACATGCAGGTACAGCAAGCAATTAAGAAAGCAAATGGTACCTTGGCCTTTATTACAACAAGATTTGAGTATAGAAACATAGAAAATAGGTGCAGGAGCAGGCCTTTAGGCCCTTCGAGCCTGCACCACTATTCAATAAGATCATGGCTGATCATTCACCTCAGTAGCCCTTTCCTGCTTTCTCTCCATACCCCTTGATCCCTTCAGCCGTAAAGACCATATTTAACTCTCTCTTGAATATATCCAATTAACTGGCATCAACAACTCTCTGCGGTAGGGAATTCCACAGGTTAACAACTCTCTGAGTGAAGAAGTCTCTCCTCATCTCAGTTCTAAATGACTTACCTCTTATCCTTAGACTGTGTCCCCTGTGTCTGGACTTCCCCAACATCGGGAACATTCTTCCTACATCTAACCTGTCCAGTCCCGTCAGAATTTTATATGTTTCTATGAGATCCCCTCTCATCCTTCTAAACTCCAGTGAATACAGGCCCAGTGGATCCAGTCTCTCTTCATATGTCAGTCCAGCCATCCCTGGAATCAGTCTGGTGAACCTTCGCTGCACTCCCTCAATAGCAAGAACGTCCTTCCTCTGATTAGGAGACCACAACTGAACACAATATTCTAGGTGAGGCCTCACCAAGGCCCTGGACAACTGAAGTAAGACCTCCCTGCTCATATACTCAAATCCACAAGCTATGAAGACCAACATACATTTGGCTTCTTCACCACCTGCTGTACCTGTATGCCAACTTTCAATGACTCATTGCACCTCCGCTTTTCCTAATCTGCCGCCATTCAGATAATATTCTGCCTTCGTGTTTTTGCCCCCAAAGTGGATAACCTCACATTTATCCACATTTCCAGCATCTGCCATGCATTTGCCCATTCACCAAACCTGTCCAAGTCACTCTGCAGCCTCTTTACGTCCTCCTCATGATGTGGAATCGGTATGGGTGGAGCTACGAAATACCAAAGGGTAGAAAACACTAGTGGGAGTTGTGTACAGACCACCAAACAGTAGTAGTAAGGTTGGGGACAGCATCAAACAAGAAATTAGAGATGCGTGCAATAAAGATACAGCAGTTATCATGGGCGACTTTAATCTACATATTGTATGGGCTAACCAAACTGCAGTGAAGGAGGATTTCCTGGAGTGTATTAGGGATGGTTTTCTCGACCAATATGTCGAGGAACCAACTAGAGGGCTGGCCATCCTAGACTGGGTGATGTGTAATGAGAAAGGACTAATTAGCAATCTTGTTGTGCGAGGCCCCTTGGTGAAGAGTGATGATAATATGGTAGAATTCCTAATTAAGATGGAGAATGACACAGTTAATTCACAGACTAGGGTCCTGAACTTAAGGAAAGGTAACTTTGATGGTATGAGACGCGAATAGGCTAGAATAGACTGGCGAGTGATACTTAAAGGGTTGACGGTGAATAGACAATGGCAAACATTTAAAGATCACATGGATGAACTTCAACAATTGTACATCCCTGTCTGGAGTAAAAATAAAATAGGGAAGGTGGCTCAACCGTGGCTAACAAGGGAAATTAGGGACAATGTTAAAGCCAAGTAAGAGGCATATAAATTGGCCAGTAAAAGCAGCAAACCTGAGGACTGGGAGAATTTTGTAATATAGCAGAGGAGGACAAAGGGTTTAATTAGGAGGGGGAAAATAGAATATGAGAGGAAGCTTGCTGGGAACATAAAAACTGACTGCAAAAGCTTCTATAGATATGTGAAAAGAAAAAGATTAGTGAAAACAAACGTAGGTCCCTTGCAGTCAGATTCAGATGAATTTATAATGGGGAACAAAGACATAGAAACATAGAAACATAGAAAATAGGTGCAGGAGTAGGCCATTCGGCTCTTTGAGGCTGCACCGCCATTCAATGAGTTAATGGCTGAACATGCAACTTCAGTACCCCATTCCTGCTTTCTCGCCATACCCCTTGATCCCCCGAGTAGTAAGGACTACATCTAACTCCTTTTTGAATATATTTAGTGAATTGGCCTCAACAACTTTCTGTGGTAGAGAATTCCACAGGTTCACCACTCTCTGGGTGAAGAAGTTTCTCCTCATCTCAGTCCTAAATGGCTTACTCCTTATCCTTAGACTGTGCCCTCTGGTTCTGGACTTCCCCAACATTGGGAACATTCTTCCTGCATCTAACCTGTCTACACCCGTCAGAATTTTAAACGTTTCTATGAGATCCCCTCTCATTCTTCTGAACTCCAGTGAATACAAGCCCAGTTGATCCAGTCTTTCTTGATATGTCAGTCCCGCCATCCCGGGAATCAGTCTGGTGAACCTTCACTGCACTCCCTCAATAGCAAGCATGTCCTTCCTCAAGTTAGAAGACCAAAAATGTACACAATACTCCAGATGTGGCCTCACCAAGGCCCTGTACAACTGTAGTAACACCTCCCTGCCCCTGTACTCCAATCCCCTCGCTATGAAGGCCAACATGCCATTTGCTTTCTTAACCACCTGCTGTACCTTCATGCCAACCTTCAATGACTGATGTACCATGACACCCAGGTCTCGTTGCACCTCCCCTTTTCCTAAACTGTCACCATTCAGATTGTCATGTATCTTACATTATTATATATAACTGTATCCTAACATGCTATACATGACTGTAATAAGATATGACCTGTAACCACCAGCATACCTTACCACCAGGGGTGCACTTGCAAGAGACAAGTATACAAGGACAGGTCTCAGGCAAGTGCAGCATTCAAGAGCTGTGATATAAAGGTGCAGGTCCAGAGTGACCTTGACTTCACTACATGCCTTGTGTGAATCTGTACTGAGGGGACAGGACTTTACAGTGGCAACGAGTTACAGGATTACAGAATCCATTGTAGAATTTACCAATATCTCGCAAAGATTCCAGGTACCTTTCCCCTACAGAGGAGAAGAATCCCTTTCTGGGCTTTTAAAGGGGCAGTCGAAGCCTGCGGGGGATAAAAGGGGATGCATACATGGAGACCCCCCCCCCCACCCCCAGTGTTTGGACTCATAGGAAAGGGAATTCAAAATGGACCTAAATTACAGAAGCTTGAAATCCCTTAAACATCTATGGGAAGGAGCATACCAATTTTAAGATTCTACAACATTTTGGCTGCAAAAAGGAGTTACCAAATACAGGAGGTGGGGCCAAATTCGTGTATTAAGGATCCCAGACTGTCTGGGGGAACTATTCACCCCCTAAGAGATAATCGAATTACCCAATCAAGCACAATGAAAATCATGGTCAGAAAAACTGGACAATCCTAAAACAATGCAAAACCAGTGATAGCACATTCTCACACCCTAATCGAGTTACTGCTGACAAAGGAGACATTTGAAAATCAATGGACAGACAGTTTAAACAGAGCCCAAGAGATTTGATGGGAGATAATGGAGCCTTTTTTTGGGATATATCTATCCCCCAATTTTACAAGAAAAGAGGAGCAGAACACAAAAGCTAGCAGAACACAGGAAAACTAGCAGAACTCAAAGCTAGCAGAACACAGAGACTGGAACTCGCACAGACTCGAAAGGAACACAGACAGACACAAGCAGCCTGCTTGCTCCACAGTGAAGAAATGGAATAGTGAAGGACTCATCAGGAACCGACCGAGCACGAGGCCCACAAAACGGAAGGTTTTCAGCAACCAAATTGACAACCCGGGCCACCACAACCAGCGAAACGACCAACCGAAACCAACTCAGCAAAATCCAAAGAATCGACCTTTACTTCCACTCTACAATCTACTTCTGAATGACCCAATGGGTGAGAAATTACCAAAAGGGACTAGCTAAAACTATTCCTAACCAAAGAAAGTGGGTACTTACCCCAAACATCCAAAACACAACTTACCGCATCAACGGACGCACCCCAACCAAAGACTACGCAGTCCGAAGTCCTCTCCTCCGTCCAGGGTACGGCTCGCCTAGAAGGCCAAGTGCAGCGAACCCCGAAACTGTGATTCATCGGCAACTGTCTAAAGGGATTGGTGAGCATAGCCCTTGAACCCTCAGAGCTATAACTTAGTTAGTTAGGGGAATTGGGAGGGGGGAGGCTGGGATAACTTGTGTAAATGTATCTGCATTCTCCTCTTTACCCCATTTAGAGTTAAAGCTGTATTCTTTTCCCCACAGGCTGTAATTTGACATTTTATTCAATGTGTTGTATCCTTCAGTGTGTATTGGTCTGTGTGTGTGTTATTAAAGGTGTGCCTTTTACTTCTTTTTAAACATAATAAAGCCATACCTGCTTCTTCCCTTGAAACCGATTGTCTGTCCAAGTCTGTCACAGTCCCTTCATAATTCCAGTGTCTAGAACCAAGGGTGTGGGAGCGATTCGGAACCGCTCATATAAGGTCAGAAGGGAAAGCTGACCCCCTGCAAACCACCCCTTACATAATGGCGACCCAGATGGGACACTGGTACAAGGGACGTGATAAGAGAGAGACTGGTTTCAGGAAACAAAGCAAAATGGAAGAGAGGATTTCCTCGTATGTGTTTAAAAGGGTAAATGTGGCTAAGGAGTGGGTACTCGATCTATTGTATGCTGAGCATCCAGAAAATGCTGCAGCTCAATGGACCGAGAGCAAGGACCATAAAAAGTCGATAGAGAAGGCCATTTGGCTAATTTGCCTTCAGCAACAGATCCGGCTTCTAGATGAGGAGAATGAGAAATTAAAGGGAGTATTGAGGCAGGCAGAAGAGAGGTCCAGTGCAAGGGCCACAGTCGGGGAAAGGCTGTGGACAGAGGTGGGACAGTTAAAGGAAAGTAGAGAGCTCACTAAAGAAAGGTACAAAACCCAACTGGACCTTTTACAGTGTCAGATTATTGAAGCCAAGAATAGCGAACGGGTGTTGTGGGAAGAGAATTCCTGCCTCGCCAAGCAAGTTAAAGAGTACGGGGAGAGGGTGAGAGACATTCAGGTAGCCTATAAGGTAGCCAGTACCAGGGAATTTGAGGCAGGAGACCACGGCCCCTGTTAGCAGCAGATCCAAAGCTTAAGCCTTGCTCTATCCCGGGCTAAAGGCATGGTGTGCCTGGTAAACTCGGGTTTAGCCCAGGAACATCTGGTTGGGCAAGGAGAAACCCCTCAGTCACCGCCTGCAGCTCCCAGGAATGGCCCGGGGCAGCAGGGGTGTCAGCCAGAGTGCGGGGCAGGCAAGGATTGCGAACTACCAACACCGGCAGCCCCGAGTTTTAACTCGGCTTGGCAGCAGGGGGAAGCGGGCGAGCCAATACAAGAAGGGCCGGAACCAGGGCCAATGCACCCGGTCCGGCAGCAGAAGTTTGGCCCGCCTGATGCCAATGGGGCAGCAGGACCCCTAAAAAGCAATTTCATAGTCCCCGACGACACCCAAAAACTGAGGGCTATGATAGGCCACCTAAGTAAGCTCGCCCAACAGGGGGATCCCTCGGTGCACTTCCTGGAAGTGGAACACACAAGAGATACTAATGGGTGCGATGATTCAGAGCAGGCTAAGCTGTTGCTCTTCTCACTAGACACCAAGCTGTGACATTCCCTCTCTGCAGACAGCAGAAAGGGGTGAAACACGTACGCTACGGTTAAGGAGGAGGTTCTAGAGGCCATGCTTATGAACGACGGGAGTCCTTTCTCCTGAGTGGAGAAAACAGTGCAGCTCTATGGGGAGACTCCACAGGCTTTCGCCGACAGGTTGTGGCCAGTCTACGAAAGGGCCTGTAGTGGGGTTCTTGACCGGGCCCACCTGAACCCTAATGAGCTGGCTCACTGGCTCCGCAGCCTGGTGGCAAGCAGCTTATCTGGAGTAAAGGCAAAAGCCCAGGTCTGGTTTGATCCAAGAGATCCCAGAACCACTGAGGAGACAGTGGTCAGAAAGTTGACACTGGCTTACCGGAACAGTAGAGGGACAGAGGAACCCTGCTCTAAAGGGAGGGTCCATGAGATTAAACTCAGCCAAAGCAAGAGAGAGTGGAATCAAGAAGGTGGGAACCCTCCCCACAAAGGGGACGAGTGGTTTGGGTGTGGGAAAAGTGGGCACTGGAGGAAGGACTGTAGGAACCCATGGAAAGAGACTGAGGGAAAAGCCACTGCAGCCCCAGCCCGTAAGGCCGGGGCAGGAACACCTGACTCATATGAGACACTCTAAGCCGCCCTACAGACACTCATAAATGGACAGGGAGCAGTAGCTATCGCAACTGGTGCAGTAGCCGGTACGGTAAAACTCTCTGCTCCAACCCACCCAGATGCATGACTAGAGCCAGCACAGCCTGTGTACCTGTGTTCCCTAGAGTACGATGCCTGGAAGAGACAGTGCGTTACGCTGGAGGTGGAGAAAGTGAAAGGGACCTACCTGCTAGATACTGGTGTTTCCAGCACCCTTGTATATGCAGATAACCCAGCTACCTCACCTCTATCGAACGGGGTCCCGTACAGTCTAGTGGGGTTCACAGGCAATGAGCAAACTGGTTCGTTTTCCATCCCATTCCATTCAGTTAGGGACACTCAAAACCAAATGGAAGTGTGTCCTGATGAAATGGGAGCAGAAGGGAAAAGGGATCCTGGGGGCTGATTTTATCATTGGCCACCAGATCCTAGTGGATCTCAGGAACCACTGTCTATGGGGAGCCATAGTGACTGACTGACAGAGAAGGTGAGGTGGCGGTGATCCCAGAAAAAGGGGCCAAGGGAACATTGTGTACCGTGAAGCCAAAGGAGGGTTACGACTTGGAATTACTGGTCAGTAACACCCCAGTGGAGTACCAGGCATATGTACGGGCACACCTTGCAGCATTTGCCACCCACAAACATGACTGTGGTAGGGTAACGGGGGTGGAAGTTAGTATAAAAGGGGACCCCATGACCCGACCACAAAAGCAATATAACTTCCCCAGGGAGGCAGAGGCAGACCTGACAACGGCGCTGGGATCACTGGTAGAGCAAGGGGTGTTAATACCGATAGCAACCCATGTGAACTCTCCACTGTGGCCGGTTAAGAAACCAGACAACTCATGGAGGGCCACCGTGGACTATCGAGTACTAAATAAGAATATCCCTGCCTGTGCACCCACAGTAGCAGCCGTAGCGGATCTCATAGGGAGTATTCCAGCATCTGCGACCACTTTCACGGTGCTGGACATTTCAAATGGGTTCTGGTCCATTCCTTTAAAACGGGAGACCAGTACAAAGTCGCCTTTACCTTTAAGGGCCAACAATACACGTGGAACTGTCTTCCCCAAGGCTTCCACAATAGTCCCAGCATTTTTCACCAATGCATGGCGAACTGTTTAAAGGGCTTTAGCAGACCCCAGCAGTTGGTGCAGTATGTGGATGACCTGCTCCTGTTCACCGATCAGGGGGAGGAGCATGGCCCACTGCTGGCTGAGCTGCTGGAGCTGCTAAAAGAAGAAGGGTTTAAAGTAAACCCCAAGAAGGCACAGATCGGCCAGAAGGAAGTCAAATTCCTGGGCTGACTGTGCGTGCTGGGGAAAGGGCCATAGACAAGGCTAGAAGGGAGGCAATACAGAAGTTACCAGCCCCCAACACAGTGACAGGGGTAAGATCCTTTCGAGGGCTCACCGGGTACTGCAGAGACTTCATTGAGGATTATGCAGCCACCGCAGCCCCTCTGCTCAGGCTCCTACACAAGAGTGTAGAGTGGGACTGGGATGAGGGTTGCAAGGCAGCATTTAATCAGCTCAAGCAGGACTTGCAGACCGCGCCAGCCTTAGGTGCGATAGATGCAGGAAAGGAGTTTTTCCTGGAGGTGGCAGCCATCGGGGACAGTTTGAGCTCAGTGCTGCTTCAAGAGCGGCACGGCCAGCTGAGGCCGGTGGTTTACTCCTCCAGGATCCTCACAGATGTGGAGAAGTGGTACTCCAACTGTGAGGGACACCTCCTAGCCACACATTGGGCAGTGAAAAGATCCTTGATCTTCATGGGAGGGTCTCCTCTAACACTCCTAACCCACCATACACCTACTCAGATGCTCCTAGATGGGAGGATTAAGGACGGGACAGTGAGCAGTGCCCGCATTGCTCGCTGGACCCTGCTCTTCTCCCAGATGGACCTCAGAGTAGAAGGCCCCTGCGAGCCAAGGCTTGCAGCCAACCTAATCTATCCAGGGAAAGCTCACAAGTGCTCCATAGAAGGGGTATGGGAGGTAAACATTGGCCTTCGGGCGGGGTTACACCCTACAAGCCAGGACATCTACGTGGACGGGTCCAGCATGGTATCTGCTGGCGAGCGACTCACTGGGTGCGGAGTCTATGACCCAAGGGCAGGTATTGCCCTGGCAATCAAGCTCACCAGCACCATGAGCGCCCAGCATGCTGAACTGTCCGCCGTAATGTACGTGGTGACCCACCCCGAGGAATTCCCTACCCCGTACACGATTTGCTAGGACAGTATGTTCACCTGCAATTCATGTACGGAGTACCTGGCTATCTGGTGCCGTCGCGGATACACGTCCGCTGACAGGAGACCCCTGGCAATCAAGCCCCTGCTGGAGAAAATCATGACAGCGGTGGGGGAAGAGGGAAAGGTCTACATACATAAGGTGAAGGCCCATTCAAAAACTGAACCCCGTGCAGAGGGAAACCAACAGGCTGACAAACTGGCCAAAGAAGGTGCCCGCACGGGAAAGTTCTGGGACCCCTATGACACCGGCCGCATAGCAGCGGTCAAGAATAAGAACAGGGCAGCAGAGAGTACAGGGATAGCCTTGGCCCCGGACTTAAAAACAGTTCAGACACAGGACCCAGTCCTGAAAGCTGTCCTGAACGCGTTAGCTAGAGGAGAGAGAGTAGAAGGTCCGTATGGCACAGCAGCCATTATCATTAAGGAAGGCATGCTGTTTAAAGAGGGACAATGGGTCGTGCCGCAGCAACACCAGAGGGAATTCCTAAAACTGGCTCATGAGGGTCCAGGAGCAGGACACCCCGGGCCTGAGACCACCTGGCAACGGGTGGAACAGGCAGGATGGTGGCCGGGACTCGGGGAGGACGTCCGCGAGTTCTATGTGAACTGCCTGGTGTGTGCTGCGAACAACCCTGACCCCCAGAAAAGGAAGTGACATGTCAGGAGAGTAGAGGGACCATGGCAGTCAATCCAAATTGACTACATTGGGCCCCTACCCACTGCCCAGGGAGGCTACAAATACTGCCTAGTCCTGGTGGACGTGTTCTCAAAATGGGTTGAAGCCTTCCCCTGCCGAACAGCCACCGCACTAGGGACAGCTAAGATTCTAGTGAGGGAAGTGTTCTCCCGGTGGGGACTCCCACAGTATGTGGAGTCAGACCAAGGGAGCCATTTCACCGGGCAGGTAATGCAGGCAACCCTTAAGGTGCTCGGCATTGAGGGGAAATGGCACGTTGCCCACAATCCACAGTCATCTGATATTGTGGAGCATTTAAACCGCACCATTAAAGAAAGGCTGCGGAAGGAAACGGGAGACTCACCCCAAAAGTAGGTGGAGGTCTTACCGTTGGTCCTAATGGGGTTCCGAACCAGCCAGTCAAAGAGCACCGGGTATTCCCCATACGAGCTCATGACTGGCCGGATCATGCGGACCCCCACCCATGTCCTAGCCCCGGTGCTCACAGAAGGTCAGCTCAGAGAGGTGAACCAGGACCGCTTTGTCAGGAACCTGTTTGAACACCTCAAACAGATTCACTGCCAGGCTGCTAGTAACATGGGCAGACAGCATCAGGGGAACCGATTGCTGCTAGAACCCAGCAAACACCACGAATGGGAGATAGGGGACCAGGTCATGGTGAGGAACTATGCTCGGGTCGGGGTTTTTGAAGCATTATATATGGGGCCATACAGCATTGTGGACAAGGCAAGCCCGATGGTCTATGCCATAAAGTTGCCCCGCCGTACTAAGTGGTTCCACATCAACCAGTGCAAGCTGTACAACCCAGGTTCAGCCAAGCACAGAGCGCAGCCGGGAGGAGTGAACCGTCCTCCAGACAGGGACCCTCCGTTGGCCACCCCCGACGGTGGAGGGCCCACAGGGAATGTGGCTGGCTCAGAAACCGTGCCTATAGGGGCGGTGAATTGCACTACTGGAGGGACTATCCCACCCATCGTTTGGGATTCGGACGCACCCCCAATAACCCAAGCCCTGAGAAGGACCCTCCGTACACTACGGCCAAAGATACCGTGGTCACCGGCATCTGAGCCTCAGCGATTCTACCCTAGGAGAAGGGCAGCCCGACAGGAAAGACCGAAGGTCAGAAGTACAGAGGCCGCTCAGAGTAGGGACCACCAGCAAGCCGACTCCAGCGGTGAGGGTCTCACAGGAGCAGTAGCAACGAGCTGTCCCAGAGACAAGGGTCTCCAGCTCACCAGCTGCGGGGAAACCCGAGCATCCAGGCGGCTATCAGGCCGCACAAGGCATGGGCCTGACAGGGACTAACCAGGCCACCAGGAGACAGGTGGCGATTGTACATAGCTCTAATTTTAAGGTTTAGTTTAGAATTAAGGTAATGTTGCAGTAATGTTTAAGTAATTGTTTTGAGTTTGTCTTGTGTGTCAGCCAGCCTGAGAGCAGTTCTCAAAGGCAGGATCCAGACATTACCGGGTGATGGACAAACCTCAGGAGACCAATTGATGTTGTTTTTAATTTTAATCTATGTTTTTTCCTTCTGTAATGTGGTTCGACATTGCCTACATGCTGGTGAATATAATGTAACTGAAATGAAATTGTGGTGATTGAACCCCCTCCAAGCTGGGAGGGTATAAATGTAAAAAGTTTGTACCTGTAAAGGGAAAAGTGTGCATCTATGGATATGTTGTATAAGTGTAATGCATTTTGGGTATTAGTTTAGCTAATTTACGGAGAAGGTTATCTCTTGGGAGTCAGGAATTTTGCTCACCTCGAAGAATGATACCTTAAGTGATATGGTATCACAGGGGGGGAATGTAGAATTTACCAATATCTCGCAAAGATTCCAGGTACCTTTCCCCTACAGAGGAGAAGAATCCCTTTCTGGGCTTTTAAAGGGGCAGACGAAGCCTGCGGGGGATAAAAGGGCATGCATTCATGGAGACCCCCCCCCCCCCACCAGTGTTTGGACTCATAGGAAAGGGAATTCAAAATGGACCTAAATTACAGAAGCTTGAAATCCCTTAAACATCTATGGGAAGGAGCATATCAATTTTAAGATTCTACAACATTTTGGCTGCGAAAAGGAGTTACCAAATACAGGAGGTGGGGCCAAATTCGTGTATTAAGGATCCCAGACTGTCTGGGGGAACTATTCACCCCCTAAGAGATAATCGAATTACCCAATCAAGCACAATGAAAATCATGGTCAGAAAAACTGGACAATCCTAAAACAATGCAAAACCAGTGATAGCACATTCTCACACCCTAATCGAGTTACTGCTGACAAAGGAGACATTTGAAAATCAATGGACAGACAGTTTAAACAGAGCCCAAGAGATTTGATGGGAGATAATGGAGCCTTTTTTTGGGATATATCTATCCCCCAGTTTTACAAGAAAAGAGGAGCAGAACACAAAAGCTAGCAGAACACAGGAAAACTAGCAGAACTCAAAGCTAGCAGAACACAGAGACTGGAACTCGCACAGACTCGAAAGGAACACAGACAGACACAAGCAGCCTGCTTGCTCCACAGTGAAGAAATGGAATAGTGAAGGAAACTACCAGAACTCATCAGGAACCGACCGAGCACGAGGCCCACGAAACGGAAGGTTTTCAGCAACCAAATTGACAACCCGGGCCACCACAACCAGCGAAACGACCAACCGAAACCAACTCAGCAAAAACCAAAGAATCGACCTTTACTTCCACTCTACAATCTACTTCTGAATGACCCAACGGGTGAGAAATTACCAAAAGGGACTAGCTAAAACTATTCCTAACCAAAGAAAGTGGGTACTTACCCCAAACATCCAAAACGCAGCTTACCGCATCAACGGACGCACCCCAACCAAAGACTACGCAGTCCGAAGTCCTCTCCTCCGTCCAGGGTACGGCTCGCCTAGAAGGCCAAGTGCAGCGAACCCCGAAACTGTGATTCACCGGCAACTGTCTAAAGGGATTGGTGAGCATAGCCCCTGAACCCTCAGAGCTATAACTTAGTTAGGGGAATTGGGAGGGGAGAAACTGGGATAACTTGTGTAAATGTATCTGCATTCTCCTCTTTACCCCATTTAGAGTTTAAGCTGTATTCTTTTCCCCATAGGCTGTAATTTGACATTTTATTCAATGTGTTGTATCCTTCAGTGTGTATTGGTCTGTGTGTGTGTTATTAAAGGTGTGCCTTTTACTTCTTTTTAAACACAATAAAGCCATGCCTGCTTCCTACCTTGAAACCGATTGTCTGTCCAAGTCTGTCACAGTCCCTTCATAATTCCAGTGTCTAGAACCAAGGGTGTGGGAGCGATTTGGAACCGCTCATATAAGGTCAGAAGGGAAAGCTGACCCCTTACAAACCACTCCTTACACCACAGAATGGCGAACAACGGATCAGATGAAAAGTACAATGGAAGAGACAATTGGGAGGACTTTATAGAAAGGCTCCAGCAAAACTTTGTAACCAAAAACTGGTTAGGCGACGATAAGGCAGACAAGAGAAGAGCCCATCTCTTGACCAGCTGTGACTCGAAAACATACGCTTTAATGAAGGATCTGCTGGCACCCGAGAAACCAGCAAGCAAGTCATTTAAAGAATTGAGCACACTGGTAAGACACCACCTGAAGCCAGCGAGCAGCCTACACATGGCCAGACACAGGTTCTACAACTACAGACGCTGTGTGGGCCAGAGCACACCCGACTTCGTGGCGGAACTTTGGAGGTTGGCTAGTTTATGTGAGTTCTCCGATGAACTGAGGAGAGAAATGCTGAGAGACTTTTTCATTGAAGGAATAGGCCACGCAGGCATATTCCAAAAGCTCATAGAAACCAAGAATCTGACCTTAGAGGCAGCAGCACTGGTTGCACAGACATTCTTGGTAGGGGAAGAAGAAACGAGGTTGATTTACAATGCAGGTACGACAACGAACGAAATATCGGAAGAAGACGTTCACAGCACTAAACAAGCTGCTACCCCCACACACAGACAAAACCGGGAGAACAGGCTCTCAACAGCAGGCAGTGGCGCCAGAAGCCATCAAGGGCCACAGGAACGGCCGTTCACACCTCATCAACCCACAATGCGAGCAATCAACTACAAACTGAGAGAAGCTCAAGAGAGATCAGCCAGACGCAGCTCATTCTTTGAGAACACTTTGAACAATGGAACCGGTTTGTGCTAGAGGTGTGGAGGTGGGCACTCGTCAAGGGGATGTCGATTTCAGCAGGCTGTTTGCAGAAATTGTGAATATACAGGGCATTTGGCCCGCATGTGCAAAAAAACGGCAGCTCGGCTGGTATACGAATTGGATGGGTCGGAAAGCGGACCAGAAGACGGTGGGGACAGTACCCGATGTACAGCGGGTCAACACGATCAATGGCCGCTGCTCCTAGGACAGGGCGCCTCCTATAATGATAAGGGTCCTACATAAAGGGATACCTGACAACATGGAGCTGAATACGGGAGCGAGTCAATCTCTCATGGGCGCTCAACAATTTGAACAACTGTGACCGCATAAAAGAGACAGACCAAAACTCACAAGGTTTGACACCAAACTAAGGACCTATACCAAAGAAATCGTACCAGTCCTCGGCAGCGCCATGCTCTCTGTCACACACAAAGGGACAGTGAACTGACTTCCCCTGTGGATTGTCCCCGGAGACCCCCCAGCACTGCTGGGGAGAAGCTGGCTGGCAAAACTAAACTGGAAATGGGATGATGTCCATGCCATGTCATTAGAGGAATGGACCTCCTGCTCAACAGTTATAAAGCGATTTTGAACATCTCTTTCAGCCAGGTGTGGGCACTTTCAAAGGGGCCAAAGTCAAAATCTACATCACACAGGATGCTAGACCGATCCATCACAAGGCCAGAGCTGTACCCTTTGTGACGAGGGAAAAGATTGAACACGAACTAGACAGGCTTCTGCGGGAAGGCATTATATCACCTGTGGAATTTAGCGACTGGGCAAGTCCCATCGTCCCAGTCATGAAGCCCGATGGATCCGTACGAATCTGTGGGGACTACAAACCTACCATAAACAGAGTCTCCCTACAGGACCAGTACCCGCTGCCCAGAGCGAAGGACTTATTTGCGACATTGGCTGGAGGTAAACTTTTCTCAAAACTAGACCTCACATCTGCGTATATGACGCAAGAATTGACTGAGGAATCCAAGCTACTCACCACCATCAACACACATCGAGGCCTTTTCATGTACAATCGATGCCTATTCGGCATCAGGTTGGCAGCTGCCATATTCCAGCGCAACTTGGAGAGTCTGCTCAAGTCCATCCCGGGGACGGTTGTATTTCAAGACGACATACTTATCACGGGCAGGGATACTGACTCCCATCTCTGTAATTTGGAGGAAGTACTAAAGCGGTTGGATCGGGTAGGCCTACGAGTCAAAAAATCCAAGTGCCTGTTTCTCACAACCGAGGTTGAATTTTTGGGCAGAAGGACTGCCGCTGATGGAATCCGCCCAACAGAGTCCAAAATAGAAGCAATTCGCCTGGCACCCAGGCCCCAGAATGTCTCAGAACTGTGCGCCTTTCTCGGGCTACTCAATTACTTTGGGAACTTTATACAGAACTTAAGCACGCTGCTGGAGCCTCTCCACATGCTACTCAGGAAGGGGTGCGTTTGGTTTTGGGGGGACGCCCAGGAACGCGCCTTCAACAAGGCATGCAACCTTCTGTGTTCCAACAGTGTTTTGACTTTCTTTGATCCAGGTAAAAAGTTACTTCTCACATGCGATGCGTCAGCGTATGGGGTCGGGTGCATTTTGAAACATGTCAATAATGCGGGCAAATTACAACCCATAGCTTATGGCTCCAGGTCACTTTCGGGGCGGAGCGCGGGTACGGAATGGTAGAGAAGGAGGTGCTCGCATGCGTGTACGGTGTCAAAAAGATGCACCAATACCTTTTCGGGGCCAAGTTCACGTTAGAAACCGACCACAAGCCCCTCATGTCCCTCCTATCTGAGAGCAAGGCAATAAACGCCAACGCCTCGGTGCGAATTCAACGGTGGGCACTCAGGCTGGCATCCTACGACCATACCATAAGGCACAGACCAGGCACAGACAACTGTGCCAACGCGCTTAGCAGGCTACCCCGGCGACCACGGACGGGTCTGATGAACAGGACTGTGAGATAGTCATGGCAATCAATGCCTTTGAGTGCAAAGGTTCGCCCATGACGGCTTGCCAAATCAGAGACTGGACGGCCAGCGACCCCACATTATCCTTAGTAAAAAGATGTGTCCTAACCAGTGATTGGGCAGAGGCTCGCGATGCCTGCGCTGAGGAATTAAAACCCTTTCACAGGTGCATGCATGAGCTATCACTACAAGCAGACTGCCTGATGTGGGGCAGCCTAGTAGTCATACCTCTGCGAGGCAGAGAGGCATTTGTCTGGGAGCTCCACCGCGAGCACCCGGGGATCATTCACATGAAGGCCATAGCCAGATCCCACGTCTGGTGGCCTGGTATTGACACGGACTTGGAGCTCTGCATCCGAAGGTGCACCATTTGTGCCCAACTCAGCAATGCCCCCAGGGAGGCTCCACTGAGCCCCTGGCTCTGGCCTACCAAACCGTGGTCGCGGGTGCACGTAGACTATGCGGGCCCATTCATGGGCAAAATGTTCCTCGTAGTTGTAGATGCATTTTCAAAGTGGATCGAATGCACCATTTTAAACTCGAGCACAACCTCCACCACTGTGGAGAGCCTCGCAACCATGTTTGCAACGCACGGAATCCCTGACATATTGGTCAGTGACAATGGTCCGTGCTTCACCAGCGCAGAATTCCAAGACTTTATAATTGACCACGACATAAATCACATCAAGACGGCACCGTTCAAGCCGGCCTCCAACGGCCAGGCGGAGAGAGCAGTGCGAATCATTAAACAAGGCATGCTTAAAATCCAAGGTCCCACGCTGCAGGGTTGCCTGTCATGACTGCTGCTGGCATACAGATCTCATCCGCACTCATTGACTGGGATCCCCCCCCGCGCAACTGTTGATGAAAAGGACTTTAAAATCAAGGCTCTCATTAATCCTCCCAGTCATGCACGAAATCGTTGAGGCAAAGCGCCATAAGCTGACTGAGTACCATGACAGAAATTCGAGGGGGAGATGGAATGAGATAGGGGACAAAGTGTTTGTACTAAACTATGGCAGGGGTCCCAAATGGCTTGCAGGGACAGTAACGGGCAAGGAAGGAAACAGGCTACTGGTAGTACAAATGGACAATGGCAAAACCTGCCGGAGGCATGTAGACCAAGTCAAAAGCAGATTTACCAACAACACTGCGGAACCAGAGGCAGACTACAATGTGGAACTCGCACCACACCTGGTGGACAGACAGAGGGAACAACCTGAGGAAAGGGCAATCCCAATAGACAGCCCAGGCAAGTCAACAACAATCACACCAATCGAAACAGACAGCCCTGGCGAGATACCAGCAACCACACCTAAAGAAAAACAGACACCAAGGCAAACAACTGAACCACAACTCAGACGCTCCACACGAGAGTGTAGACCACCTGAGAGACTGAACCTATAAAGACAATAAGACCTTGGGGGCAGGGTGATGTCATGTATCTTACATTATTATATATAACTGTATCCTAACATGCTATACATGACTGTAATAAGATATGACCTGTAACCACCAGCATACCTTACCACCAGGGGTGCACTTGCAAGAGACAGGTATATAAGGACAGGTCTCAGGCAAGTGCAGCATTCCAGAGCTGTGAAATTAAGGTGTGGATCCAGAGTGACCTTGACTTCACTACATGCCTCGTGTGAATCTGACCTGAGGGGACAGGACTTTACACAGATAATAGTCTGTCTCTCTGTTTTTATCACCAAAGTGGATAACCTCACATTTATCCACATTATACTGCATCTGCCATGCGTTTGCCCACTCACCTAACCTTTCCAAGTCATTCTGCAGCCTCATAGCATCCTCCTCGCAGCTCACACTGCCACCCAACTTCGTGTCATCCGCAAATTTGGAGATGCTACATTTAATCCCCTCATCTAAATCATTAGTGTACAATATAAACAGCTGGGGCCCCAGCACAGAACCTTGCGGTACCCCACTAGTCACTGCCTGCCATTCTGGAAAGTACCCATTTACTCCTACTCTTTGCTTCCTATCTGCCAACAAGTTCTCAATCCACGTCAGCACACTAACCCCAATCCCATGTGCTTTAACTTTGTACATTAATCTCTTGTGTGAGACCTTGTCGAAAGCCTTCTGAAAGTCCAAATACACCGCATCAACTGGTTCTCCCTTGTGCACTCTACTGGAAACATCCTCAAAAAATTCCAGAAGATTTGTCAAGCATGATTTCCCTTTAACAAATCCATGCGGACTGGGACCTATCATGTCACCTCTTTCCAAATGCGCTGCTATGACATCCTTAATAATTGATTCCATCATTTGGAATGCCAAATAACGGACCAGTTAAACAAGTACTTTGGTTCTGTCTTCACGAAGGAAGACACAAATAAACTTCCGGAAATACTAGGGGACCGAGGGTCTAGTGAGATGGAGGAACTGGAGGAAATCCTTATTAGGCGGGAAATGGTGACAGGGAAATTGATGGGATTGAAGGCCGATAAATCCCTGGAGCCCGATAGTCTGCATCCCAGTACTTAAGGAAGAAGCCCTAGAAATAGTGAATGCATTGGTGATCATTTTCCAGCAGTCTTTCGACTCTGGATCAGTTCCTATGGACTGGAGGGTAGCTAATGTAACACCACTTGTTAAGAAAGGAGGGAGAGAGAAAACGGGTAATTGTAGACTGGTCAGCCTGACATCAGTAGTGGGGAAAATGTTGGAATCTATTATTAAAGATGAAATAGCAGCACATTTGGAAAGCAGCAATGGGATCGACCCAAGTCAGCATGGATTTATGAAAGGGAAATCCTGCTTGACAAATCTTCTAGAATTTTTTCAGGATGTAACTGGTAGAGTGGACAAGGGAGAACCAGTGGATGTGTATTTGGACTTTCAAAAGGCTTTTGACAAGGTACCACACAAGAGATTGGTGTACAAAATTAAAGCACATGGTATTGGGGGTAATGTACTGACATGGATAGAGAACTGGTTGGCAGACAGGAAGCAGAGAGTCAGGATAAACAGGTCCTTTTCAGAATGGCAGGCAGTGACTAGTGGCGTACCGCAGGGCTCAGTGCTGGGACCCCAGCTATTTACAATATACATTAACGATTTGGATGAGGGAATTGAGTGTAATATCTCCAAGTTTGCAGATGACACTAAACTGGTTGGCAGTGTGAGCTGTGAGGAGGACTCTAAAAGGCTGCAGGGTGACTTGGACAGGTTAGGTGAGTGGTCAAACGCATGGCAGATGCAGTATAATGTGGATAAATGTGAGGTTATCCACTTTGGTGGCAAAAACATGAAGGCAGAATATTATCTGAATGGCGGAAGATTAGGAAAAGGGGAGGTGCAGCGAGACCTGGGTGTCATGGTACATTAGTCATTGAAAGTTGGCATGCAGGTACAGCAGGCGGTGAAGAAGGCAAATGGTATGTTGGCCTTCATAGCTAGGGGATTTGAGTATAGGAGCAGGGAGGTCTTACTGCAGTTATACAGGGCCTTAGTGAGGCCTCACCTGGAAAATTGTGTTCAGTTTTGGTCTCCTAATCTGAGGAAGACATTCTTGCTATTGAGGGAGTGCAGCGAAGGTTCAGCAGACTGATTTCAGGGATGGTAGGACAGACATATGAGGAGAGACTGGATCGACTGGGCCTGTATTCACTGGAATTTAGAAGGATGAGAGGGGATCTCATAGAAACATATAAAATTCTGACGGGACTGGACAGGTTAGATGCAGGAAGAATGTTCCCGATGTTGAGGAAGTCCAGAACCAGGGGACATAGTCGAAGGATAAGGGGTAAGCCATTTAGAACTGAGATGAGGAGAAACTTCTTCACTCAGAGAGTTGTTAACCTGTGGAATTCCCTACCGCAGAGAGTTGTTGATGCCAGTTCATTGGATATATTCAAGGGGGAGTTAGATATGGCCGTTACGGCTAAAGGGATCAAGGGGTATGGACAGAAAGCAGGAAAGGGGTACTAAGGTAAATGATCAGCCATGATCTTATTGAATGGTGGTGCAGGCTCGAAGGGGCGAATGGCCTACTCCTGCACCTATTTTCTATGTTTCTATGTTTCTCACAGCTCACACCGCCACCCAGTTTAGTGTCATCTGCAAACTTGGAGATATTACACTCAATTCCTTCATCCAAATCATTAATGTATATTGTAAATAGCTGGGGTCCCAGCACTGAGTCCTGCGGTACCCCACTAGTCACTGCCTGCCATTCTGATAAGGACCCGATTATCCTGACTCTCTGCTTCCTGTCTGCCAACCAGTTCCCTATCCATGTCAGTACGTTACCCCCAATAACATGTGCTTTAATTTTGCACAGCAAACTCTTGTGTGGGACCTTGTCAAAAGCCTTTTGAAAGTCCAAATACACCACATCCACTGGTACTCCCTTGCCCACTCCACTAGTTACATCCTCAAAAAATGCTAGAAGATTTGTCAAGCATGATTTCCCTTTCATAAATCCATGCTGACTTGGACCAATCCTGTCACTGCTTTCCAAATGTGCTGTTATTTCATCTTTAATAATTGATTCCAACATTTTCCCCCACTACTGATGTCAGGCTAACCAGTATAAGAGTAAAGATGCATACTGCAATTATAT
Source organism: Pristiophorus japonicus (assembly GCF_044704955.1). Classification (NCBI taxonomy): domain Eukaryota; kingdom Metazoa; phylum Chordata; class Chondrichthyes; family Pristiophoridae; genus Pristiophorus; species Pristiophorus japonicus. The sequence goes on from NC_091977.1 coordinate 108,023,226, forward strand.
AGGGCCCTAGTGAGACCACACCTGGAGCACTGTGTACAGTTTTGGTCTCCTTACCTAACGAAGGATATACTTACTTTAGACGGAGTGCAATGAAGGTTCACCAGACTGATTTCTGGGATGGGGGGATGGTCCTATGAGGAGAGATTGAGTAGACTAGGTGTATTTTCTCTCGAGTTTAGAAGAATGAGAGCTGAACTCATTGAAACATACAACATTTTTACAGGGATTGACAGGGTAAATGCAGGGAGGATGTTTCTCCTGACTGGGGAATCTAGAACCAGGGGTCACAGTCTCAGAATAAGGGGTCGGCCATTTAGGACTGAGATTAGGAGAAATTTCTTCACTCAGAGGGTGTTGATTCTTTGGAATTTTCTACATAAGAGGGTTGTGGAGACTCAGTCATTGAGTATGTTCGAGACAGATTTGCTGGAGTTCTTTGAGGATGTAACGAGCAGGGTGGATAAGGAGGAACCAGTGGATGTGGTGTGTTTGGATTTCCAGAAGGCATTCGATAAGTTGCCACATAAAAGGTTACTGCACAAGATAAAGGTTCACGGGGTTTGGGAGTAATATATTAGCATGGATAAAGGATTGGTTAACTAACAGAAAACAGAGCCGGGATAAATGGGTCATTCTCCGTTTGGCAAACAGTAACTAATGGTGTGCCGCAGGGATGGTGCTGGGTCCTCAACTATTTACAATTTATATTAATGATTGGATGAAGGGAGCGAGTATAAATTAGCCAAGTTTGCTGATGATACAAAGATGGGTGGGAAAGCAAATTGTGAGGAGGACACAAATAATCTGCAAAGGGATATAGACAGACTAAATGAGTGGGCAAAAATTTGACAGATGGAGTATAATGTGGGAAAATGTGAGGTTATCCATTTTAAGAGAAATAATAGAAAAGCAAATTATAATTTAAATAGAGAAAAATTGCAAAGTGCTGCAGTACAGAGGAACTTGGGGGCCCTTGTGCATAAAACACAAAGGGCTAGATTTCACACTTTTGTGCAGATCGCCCAAAAATTGGTGTTATTTCCGGCGTGGGCTGTAAAAATGGGTTTTCGGATCGTCGGCTTGTCGCCCATTCTCAAAGCCCCTAATATCCATTTTTGAAATTGGGAGTTACCGCGAGCAATATGAAATGGGCGGTAGCGTTAAATCTCTCTGATCTTCTGCCGTAAAATGTCGCCGTCCATAGCAACGGCATGGCAACGCTTGATTCCCGCGATTCAGGAGGTCAAGGGTCATCATGACATGTGCATAAGAGGAGACAGAGAGAGAGAGCTGAGAGGGAGTGAAGTCATGTGTGGGTGTGGTGTGGCTGCTTTGGGAGGAAGGGGAGAGAGTTTAGAGCTTTAGAGCAAATTAAGACAAAAGAAAATTAGCTGTTACCAGCCAGATATTTTCCCGAATTTGGTGCCTATAATGGAGGGAGAGAAGAAGGTGACACAGCATGCCTTGGAGATTAACGCTGGCGAAAGCAGTGAGCTGGAAGAGCAGCACATTGGAGGGTGCATAAGAGCGAAGAGGTTCTCGGACGAGGCAACTGCCTCCCTCCTGCAGGAGGTCGAGTTACATTGGGGTGATTTGACACAGGGAGGGCGTGGGAAGCCCACCCAAAGGCCCACCAGAAGATATGGGCCGAGATAGCAGAGGTGGTCTCGTCGACGACCAACGAGGTGTGTGAGGGCAACCAATGCTGCAAACGATAGGACGATCTTGTCGGATCCGCAAGAGTAAGTATTACAGTTATTTACATGTACTTATGTATTTATATAATTTGATTTGCAAGAGTCATGAGTGACTATCATCAGATGTGAGGTCTTTCACTTTTACCGGAAATGTTGTTGTCAAAGCCTGCGGTCACGGTGTACATCTTTAGGTAAAGAATGATCATTATCATAATAATCATGATTACATCTGTCGGTAATGTGTTGTATCAGTCTCTGTGACAGTATCCAGCAATGATATCACGCAATGATTTCATGCCATGTCATCCTGTCACCTTTTACAGAAGAAGTTATCGACGATGAGGTCCGTGCAGAGGTGAACAGGTGGGGGCCACCAGTCACCAGCGACATCACTGACATGGGGGAGCGGATGCTCGCACTTGTGGAGAAGCACCCCCGGACAGCCACGGAAGCAGCTGCACACCCTGAAGTGATGCTACGTGAGTAAAGTATACACCATTGCAGAGCGCGGCACTCCACCCCTAGGTTCCGCACCACCAGTGCCAACGACACATGAGAGGCAGGACCAAGGTACTGCTTCTGCATCCGAGAATGTTCCCACCTTGGCACCCACCCGCTCCCCTACCCGTCCAACCACCGCCTCTGCCTTCATCCCCCGCAATGAGGCAGCACCTGAGGAACTCTTCGGCCAGGCGTCATGGAGCGAGGAGGGGAAGGGGTAGAGATGGGGAGAAGAAGGGGAATGAGGAAGGAAAGTGAGGTGCATGTCCGCAGGTGATGGCTGTGTTATATCTCCAACTGAGTGTATGCAATTTGTTGTAATATATGGGGGGAAGGGGCCACCCTCCTGCTTTGCATTTGTATTCTGTGTTGCTGGACATGTTGACCATTTGATTGATGTCAATGGTCGAAAAAGTGGGGTGGGGTGGGGTTTGGGTGTTTTTGTCTGTGATATTTATGATTTCAGACCAATGGTCGTGTAAAATGTTTATTATTCAACATAACCTTTGTGCGCATTGTCTCAAATAGCTGGACCGTTACACACTGATGATTCCTTAACATGAAAGGGTTAAATAAAACTTAAGTTGAATTAACTTAAACTTTAACTGGTACCAAGATGATGCCCACCATTGAGGTCTGAGCTGCAAACACACAGCAGTGTGTCAGCTTTGTCAATCACAGCAACGTTCTTTCAGACAAACCACTCATTTATGAGCTCCTGACGTAAGAGTCTTGCAGCTATGTAGCCACCATGGGCCCTTTCCTGTGGTCTGGAGGGGGCGTTGACATGGTTGCATAGTCAGCCTGATTGTCTGGCCCTAGCTCAGCGTCCAGCCTCTTGTCCTCCTCTTCCTCTCTCTCCTGAGGTCGACCATCAGTCCCTTCTGGCAATTCTTGTCCTCTCCTGATAGCCATGTTGTACAGCATGGAGCACACATTCATCGACTTTAGCTACTTGCTCAGGTTTGTATTGTAGCTCTCCTCCTGAGTGCTCCAGGCATCTAAAGCACTGCTTAAGCACAGTTATTGTTTTCTGGACCAAATTGCAAGTGTCTCTGTGGCTCCGGTTATATCACTTCTCGGCTTCAGTTGGGATGTCACGCAGGGGGGTCATCAGCCAGGTGGCTAAGCCATATCGTTTGTCACCAAGCATCCAGCATTGTCCTTGTGGCTGACTCTTAAACATGTCAGAGACAGCGCAGGATGTGAGCCTCATCGAAGCTGCCTGGACATTTGGCATTCACTGCCATTATTATCTGGTTGTGGTCCTTCAGGGACCTTCAGGGAGTGAAATCCTTTTCTGTTATGGTAAAAAGCTCTGGGTCCTGAGAAGGTGCCCGCATGGCGATGTGAGTGCACTGTATTGCTCCCAGTACCCTGGGGAACTTAGCAATGTGGTAGAATGCTCCAGCCCTGTCAGTCTGCGCCTCCGTGGTCATGGGGAAGCTGATAAAATCCATCCTACACACGTAGAGGGCCTCGTGATCTGTCTAATGCAGCGATGAGTGGCATGATGAGACAGAGGGGAAATCTCAACCGCGGAGGCCTGAAAGAAACTGGACGTGTAGAAAGACAGTGCCGCGGTGACCTTGACCTTGACCTTGACCTCGACCGACAGTGATGTCCTGATGGCAGGTTACATATCTGGCCTGATGAGCTCGCATATTTCAGTGATCACCATCTTGTGGAAGCGCAGTCTCCAAAGGCAGGTGTGCTCGGACACGTCGAGGTAAGACCTCTTCTCCCTGTAAGTACGGGGTGTGAATGGTCTGGACTTCCTCCTCTTTCTGGCATGTCTTAGATTGGGCACATAATGATGTACAATAGATGTTGAGCCATTTGCACTCTGCAGCAGCTGCGTATTAATCGATGCAGGCTGAGAAGAAATGTCTGGCCCCATTCCAATGAAAGTATAATAGCGATTGATCAGAAGCAATAATTTCCACACTAAAATACACCTGCAGTAAAACCCAATCATCCAGAATCTGAAAAGATGTCTGTTGATATGGTCACTTCACCTGAGAAGAACTTCAGAGCCAATCGAAACTCCCCCAAAGTTGAAACAGCCGTTTCAATGAAGCGACCTGCGATTTGAAAAATGGCGCCCACACCACTGTGATTAGTTCAGAACAGCTCCACTTTTTCAGAGCGGTGTTTTGGACGAGCGATATTGTGGGTGATATGTGTGCGAGGTGGTGAAAGTGATGCTGGGCGATCTCCTGGGCATTAGTTTCGGCAAATGTGATCTTTACGACAAAATAAAGTGGGCGGTCGGTATTATTGAAAGTAACGCTGAGCGATATTATGGCCGTAGGTTTCACCCATTCTGATGATTCCGCTTAAAAAAGTGGACGGGCGGTTTTATTTTTTCCTGGCGTTACATACATGGCTAAAGTAACGGTCAGCGATAAGTGTCGGAAAAATGGGCGTCAGGGCTAAGTGGGCGCTATCTGGGCATAATACCTCATTTCAGCGGTAAAATGGACGTTAAGGGAGAGTTATGCCTGTAAAAATAAGAGAAAATCTAGCCCAAAAAGTTAGACACAAATAACCTTCCGGATGTACTAGGGGACCGAGGGTCCAGTGAGAAGGAGGAACTGAAGAATATCCTTATTAGGCGGGAAATTGTGTTAGGGAATTGATGGGATTGAAGGCCGATAAATCCCCAGGGCCTGATAGTCTCCATCCCAGAGTACTTAAGGAAGTGGCCCTAGAAATAGTGGATGCATTGGTGATAATTTTCCAACAGTCTATCGACTCAGGATCAGTTCCTATGGACTGGAAGGTTGCTAATGTAACACCACTTTTTAAAAAAGGAGGGAGAGAGAAAACGGGTAATTATAGACCGGTTAGCCTGACATCAGTAGTGGGGAAAATGTTGGAATCAATCATTAAGGATGAAATAATAGCGCATTTGGAAAGCAGTGACAGGATCGGTCCAAGTCAGCATGGATTTATGAAAGGGAAATCATGCTTGACAAATCTTCTGGAATTTTTTTGAGGATGTAACTAGTAGAGTGGACAAGGGAGAACTAGTGGATGTGGTATATTTGGACTTTGACAAGGTCCCACACAAGAGACTGGTGTGCAAAATAAAAGTACATGGTATTGGGGGTAATGTACTGATGTGGGTAGAGAACTGGTTGGCAGACAGGAAGCAGAGAGTCTGGATAAACGGGCCCTTTGCAGAATGGCAGGCAGTGACTAGTGGAATGCCGCAGGGCTCAGTGCTGGGACCCCAGCTCTTTACAATATATATTAATGATTTAGATGATGGAATTGAGTGTAATATCTCCAAGTTTGCGGATGACACTGAACTGGGTGGCGGTGTGAGCTGTGAGGAGGCCGCTAAGAGGCTGCAGGGTGACTTGGACAGGTTAGGCGAGTGGGCAAATACATGGCAGATGCAATATAATGTGGATAAATGTGAGGTTATCCACTTTGGGGGCAAAAACAAGAAGGCAGAATATTATCTGAATGGCGGCAGATTAGGAAAAGGGGAGGTGCAACGAGACCTGGTTGTCATGGTTCATCAGTCACTGAAAGTGGGTATGCAGGTACAACAGACGGTGAAGAAGGCAAATGGTATGTTGGCCTTCATAGCTAGGAGATTTGAATACAGGAGCAGGGAAGCCTTAGTGAGGCCTCACCTGGAATATTGTGTTCAGTTTTGGTCTCCTAATCTGAGGAAGAACATTCTTGCTATTGAGGGAGTGCAGCGAAGGTTCACCAGACTGATTCCAGGGATGGCTGGACTGTCATATGCGGAGAGACTGGATCAACTGGGCCTTTATTCACTGGAGTTTAGAAGAATGAGAGGGGATTTCATAGAAACGTATCAGATTCTGACGGGACTGGACAGGTTAGATGCAGGAAGAATGTTCCCGATGTTGGGGAAGTCCAGAACCAGGGGACATAGTCTTCGGATAAGGGGTAGGTCATTTGTGACTGAGATGAGGAGAAACTTCTTCACTCAGAGTTGTTAACCTATGGAATTCCCTGCCGCAGAGAGTTGTTGATGCCAGTTCATTGGATATATTCAAGAGGGAGTTAGAAATGGCCCTTACGTCTAAGGGGATCAAGGGGTATGGAGAGAAAGCAGGAAAGGGGTACTGAGGGAATGATCAGCCATGATCTTATTGAATGTCGATGCATGCTTGAAGTGCTGGATGGCCTACTCCTGCATCTATTTTCTATGTTTCTGTGTATGCAGGGACAGCAAGTAATCAGGAAGGCAAATAGATTGTTGGCCTTTATTGCAAGGTAGATAGAGTATAAAAGCAGAGAAGTCCTGCTACAACTGTATAGGGTATTGTGAGGCCACACCTAGAGTATATAAGAGTGGTCTCCTTATTTAAGGAAGGATATACTTGCATTGGAGATTGTTCAGAGAAGGTTCAGTAGGTTGATTCCAGAGATAAGGGGGTTGACTTATGAAGATCGGTTGAATAGATTGGACCTATACTCATTGGAGTTCAGAAGAACGAGAGGTGATCTTATTGAAACATATAAGTTAATGAGGGGCTCGACAAGTTGGATGCAGAAAGGATATTTCCACTCATAGGGGAAACTAAAACTAGGGGACATAGTCTCAGAATAACAGGCCACCCATTTAAAACTGAGATGAGGAGGAATTTCTTCTCTCAAAGGGTTGTAAATCTATGGAATTCTCTGCCCCAGAGAGCTGTGAAGGCTGGGTCACTGAATATATTTAAGGCGGAGATAAACAGTTTTTTGAGCGGTAAGGGAGTAAAGGGTTATGGGGAGCATGCAGGGAAGTGGAGCTGAGTCTTTGATCAAATCAACCATAATCTTATTAAATGGTGAAGCAGGCTCGAGGGGCCAAATGACCTACTCCTGCTCCTATTTCTTATGTTCTTAGGACAGATTTTTGGATATTAAGAGAATCAAGGGATATGGGGATAATGCAGGAAAGTGGAGTTGAGATAGAACCTCAGCCATGATCTCATTGAATGGCGGAGTAGACTCAAGGGGCCCAGTGACCTACTCCTGTTCCTATTGCTTATGTTCTTATGTTCCTCTGTTCTCTGACCCCACATGCTGACTTTATTTCATCAATGACTGAACGATGAGAAGACTGAGTATGGTGATTGTCAAAATTGTGGCTTTGCCGTGACTAAATCATTGCCCTTTCTTTTGTCTTTCAGGGCCTTCACGCATACAGCTAGTGTTGCAGAACATCCAGGAAGATGATTGCTCAGAGGATCTCATTCCTGCTGAGGGTGCATCGCCACCATACAGCTATGTGCCAGCGCAAATACTCACACTTTGTTGGGTCCAGTTAGACAGTTAGTTGGGTTTTCACCTGGTGATTCACACCTCACAAGTGAGGATGAGCAGACACTGGTGGCAACATCAGCTGTGGAGAGACTGTGTCGGGAGGCACAGTCATCTCCAAGCTCTGCTCACCTGGACACAGATGCTAAATCCCAAGAGCTATCATTGAGAAGGAGAATGCTAGAGATGCATCAGCAACTTAGCCATGTACTGACAGTCATGCCACTCACACACTCCACAATAGCGGAGAGGATGGAATTGTGAATTGGAAGAAATAACTTGAGACAAAAAAGTCTCTTCAGACTGGTGTGAGAATTGAAGGATTCATTCCATGGTACAATAGCTAAAGCTACTTGAACAACGTGAACATAAATAACTGATAATGGGCAGCTACAAACATCAGAAGGCCAAGAATAGCGTGTCTGACTCCAACCTTGGGAGGATAAGGACAGGAGAGATAGGCCTTCAGAAAGTATAAACAGGAAAGACATGTGAAGAGGAGGCTTTTACCTAAGAGTTGAGACAAAGAACTCGACAAGCCATTTGGCACCCTTATTTGGGAAGAGCCCTTATAGATTAAATGGTCCTGTCCATCACTTTAGTCCAGGCCCACCCCTAAAAAGACAATAAAAGAAATATCTAAAGTGCTTTTCAGGTCAGACAGTAAAGAGAAGAGCCGTTCGTGCCACCAGCCATCTGTCTGATCGGGACTAATACCAGTTATCTGTTGTTGTGGAGAAATCTTACTTCCTCCCAAGCAGACCCACTGAAATAATGGATCGACGCTCTCGATTGATGACAGACAGAGATAGGTTCGTAACGATTTTTATTCCAGCATATGCAGGGGAAGTTCTGTTCCTAGCCACTTAAGACAGAAACTCTTCAAAAATCCAAAGGTCTCACCGATCTTTATACAGATTTCTAGTGGGCTGACCTATAACGGATCTTTTGAAATGACAGCGATTTAACTGCCACAAATAACACAGATGTAAGACCCTACTACACTGTCATGGCTGCATGTCTATCCTGATAGTGTGTTGTGTTTGACAATATTTGAACTACCGCTGCTTAATAAAATGGCTTATGACTTCTAAGACCCTTTGGATAACTGTATGTGACCTGTGATCCTAACCTTACAAACCCATCCTGGATGACCCGCAATTAAACATTGGGAATTGTCTTCGGTCTCTGCCACAAATTCTGCTCCACCCCAAACCCTGGCCACTGTTTCAGGCTGAACCAGACTGTTCGCAACATCAGTGCCCAATTTGACCCTGATCTGAGCTTCAGAGTCCCTACAGAGAGTTGGGATAAGTGGGTCATTTTCAGGTTGGCAAACTGTAACTAGTGGGGTGCCACAGGGATCAGTGCTGGGGCCTGAACTATTTACAATCTATATTAATGACTTGGATGAAGGGACCGAGTGTAACGTAGCCAAATTTGCTGATGAATCAAAGATAGGTGGAAAAGCAAGTTGAGAGGATGACGCAAAGAATCTACAAAGGGATATAGATAGGCTCAGTGAGTGGGCAAAAATTTGGCAGATGGACTATAATATGATAAAATATGAGGTTATCCACTTTGATAAGAAAAATAAAAAAGCAAATTATTATTTAAATGGGGAGTGATTACAAAATGCTGTAGTACAGAGGGTTCTTGTGCATGAATTGCAAAAATTTAGCATGCAGGTACAGCAAGTAATCAGGAAGGCAAATGGAATGTTGGCCTTTATTGCAAGGGGGGTGGAGTATAAAAGTCAGGAAGTCCTGCTCTAACTGTACAGGGCGTTGGTAAGACCATACCTAGAGTACTGCGTACAGTTTTGGTCTCCTTATTTAAGGAAGGATATACTGAGGCAGTTCAGAGAAGGTTCACAAGGTTGATTTTTGAGATGAAGGAGTTGTCATATGAAGAAAGGTTGAGCAGGTTGGGCCTATACTCCTTGGAGTTTAGAATATTGAAACATATAAAATTCTGATGGGGCTTGACAAAGTAAATGCAGAAAGGATGTTTCCCCTCATGGGGGAATCTAGAACTAGGGGGCATAGTTTCAGAATAAGGGCTCGCCCATTTAAAACAGAAATGAGAAGGAATTTCTTCTCTGAGGGTCATGAATGTTTGGAATTTGCTACCCCAGAGAGCTGTGGCAGCTGGGTCATTGAACATATTTAAGGGGGAGATAGACAGATTTTTGAATGATAAGTGAGTCAAGTGTTATGGGGAGCGGGCAGGGAAGTGGAGTTGAGGTCAGGATCAGATCAGCCATGATCTTTTTAAATGGCAGAGGAAGCTTGCGGGGCTAAATGGCCCACTCCTGCTCCTATTTCTTACGTTCTTATGTTCCAATCCCATATCCTCTCCATCACCAAGACCGCCTACTACCTCCTTCATAACATTGCCCATCTCCGCCCCTGCCTCAGCTCATCTGCTGCTTTTATTACCTCTCGACATGACTACTCTACTGCACTCCAGGTCGATCTTCCATCTTCCATAAATTTGAGCTCATCCAAAACTGTGCTGATCGTATCCTAACCCACACCACAGACTGACTATCTAGCCATGATCAGGGGAAAGAGAAAGTTCTGGCTGCGATCGGATGGGAGGTATCCTGGCACAAGGAAGGCTCAAGGCTTCCTTGTGAGGCTCGGGAGAAACACTTCTAGCCCACAAGGAAACCTAAAGTAAAAATTTTAAACTTACCTTCTGGGCCTCTTCTGGCCCATGATCCAGATATGGTCTGATGGGAAAGCTGTCATTGCTCCTCTGGTTCAGGCCTTCAATTAAAATTGCAGATTGTGTCTGATGACATCATTGGACCCGTACTGCTTACTTGAAGTAGGACTACGTTTCCTTCCTGCAGTTGACCCGCTCGCCAGTTCAAAAGATCAGGTTAAGATTGGGACTTGGCAGGAAGGCAGTGGGATCTGAGGGGCCAAGTGATGGCATTATATTAACTGCTTGCCCAGCCCCCCCATCCAGTTTCCACCAGGTAGGGTCAGTTAAAGTTGGAACCTGAGTATCAGCAAACAGGTTGATGGTGAGTAGGTGCCACTTGATGGTACTATTGATGACACCTTCCATCACTTAATCAATAGTGGATAGTCAAGGGGTTATAGGGATGAAGGAACTTAATACAATCACTATCACTAATGAAGTAGTACTCAGTAAAATAATGGGACCAAAGGCGGACAAGTCCCCTGGACTTACATCCTAGGGTCTTAAAAGAAGTAGCTGCAGAGATAGTGGATGCATTGGTTGTAATCTACCAAAATTCCCTGGATTCTGGGGTGGTCCCAGTAGATTGGAAAACCGCAATTGTAATGCTCCTATTTAGAAAAGGAGGCAGATAAAAAGCAGGAAACTATAGACCAGTTACCCTAACTTATGTATTGGGAAAATGCTGGAGTCCATTATTAATGAAGCAATAGCTGGACATTTGGAAAAGCATAATTCAATCGAGCAGAGTCAGCATGGTTTTATGAAAGGGAAATCATGTTTGACAAATTTGCTGGAGTTCTTTGAGGATGTAACGAGCAGGGTGAATAAGGGGGAACCAATGGATGTAGTGTATTTGGATTTTCAGAAGGCATTCGATAAGGTGCCACATAAGAGGATACTGCACAAGATAAATGTTCATGGGGTTGGGGGTAATATAGAAACATAGAAAATAGGAACACTATAGGCCATTCAGCCCTTTGAGCCTGCACCGCCATTCAATATGATCATGGCTGATCCTCTATCTCAACACCATGGGCCCAAGTTTCGGCCTCAGTTGCTCCTGATTTTTTGGAGCAACTGGTGTAGAACGGAGTATCTTAGAAATTCAAATTCTCGGCATTTAGTTTGCTCCAGTTCTAGTCAGTTAGAACAGTTTCACTTTGGAACAGAATTTTTTTTTTCAAAAGGGGGCGTGTCCGGCCACTTACGCCTGTTTTCAAAGTTTTTGCAGTGAAAACTTACTCCAAACTAACTTAGAATGGAGTAAGTGAAGATTTTTGTACGCTCGAAAAAACCTTGTCTACACTTTAGAAAATCAGGCGTAGGTTATAAATCAGGCGTAGGGAATGGGGGTGGGGGGGGGAGGTGGCGGTTTAAAGGGAAGTTTACAAGCATTAAACACTTCAGTTTTACAAATAAAGAGCCATCATCAATAATAAATGATAAAAACATCAATAAATCAACCAATAAATCAATCAAAAAAAATTAATAAGAAATAATTTTTTTTTTAAATCAATAAATAAAACATTTTCTACTTACCGACTGCAGCACCGGGAGCCCTCCAACAGCATGCTGGGATGCCCCCCCCTCCCCCCCAGTGTGTCTCTGTCAGTGTCTCTATCTCTCTGTCTGTCTGTGTGTGTCTCTCACTCTCTGTCTGTCAGTGTCTGACAGTGAAGGGAGGGGGAGGAGGGGGTAGAGGGAGAGACGGGAGGCAGGGGGAGGGAAGGGGGAGAAGGGGGAGGGGGAGAGGAGAAGGGGAAGGGGAGGAGAAGGGGAAGAGGGGAGAAGAAGGGGAAGGGGGGAGAAGAAGGGGAAGGGGGAGGAGAAGTGGAAGGGGGGGAGGAGAAGGGGAAGGGGGGAGGAGGAGAAGGGGAAAGTGGGGAGAGGAGAAGGGGGAAGGGGAAAGGGGGGAAAGTGGGGGAGAGGAGAAGGGGAAAGAGAAGGGGGGAGAAGGGGAAGGAGAGGGGGGGAAAGGAAAAGGGGGGGAAAGGAAAAGGGGGAAGGAGAAGGGGGGTAAAGGAGAAGGGGGGAAAGGAGAAGGGAGGCAAAAGGAGAAGGGGGGGAAGCTGAACGGGCCAGGCCCCAGCACCAGATTTACAGGTAGGTGGTGTTGGCTTGGGTCGGGTCCGGGGTCCGGGGTCGGGAACGCGGGTCGGGTCGGGGAGAGCACGGGTCGGGGTCGGGAGCGTGGGTCGGGTCGGGGGGCGGAGGGAGGTCGGTTTGGTTCGGGTCGGGGGGCGGGGGGAGGGAGGGAGGGCAGGTTGGGTCGGGTCCGGTCCGGGTGGGGGGGGAGGTCGGGAGCATGGGTCGGGTTGGGGGGGTGTTGGGAGGGAGGTCGGTTCGGGTCGGGGGGGGAGGGAGGGAGAGGGAGGTCAGGTCAGGTGGGGGGCAGGGAGCGCAGGTCGGGTCCAGTCCGGGGGGTCGGGTCGGGTCCAGTCCAGGGGCGGGGGGGAGAAGCAGGAGTCGGGTCGGTGTCGGGGTCGGGTCCGGTCCGGGGGCGGGGGCGGGGGGGGGGCGGAAGCGGGAGTCGAGCCGGGTCGGGAGGAAGCAGGAGCTGGGTGTGGGAGGCAGCCTTATGCACACAGCCCCAGTGAGGCCATTCGCCCAGGGCTAGGGGCTGCGTGCTTCGGGCCCCTCCCACAGTTTTGGCCGCCTGGAGCTACTGCACATGCGCGCCCACTGTAGCGCGCATTGCAGAGGTCCCGGCACTGATTTCAGCGCAGGGACCTAGCTCCGTCCCCCACAGCTCGTCCTGCGCCGCGCCCAACTCAAGAGGGCCAGCAGGGAGCCGGAGAATATGGAAGTTTTTTTTAGGCGCACTTTGTGGCGCAAAAAATAGGCATCCAGGTCGGCGGCGCAGCCCAAAACTTGGGCCCCATATTCCTGCTTTTTCCCCACACCCCTTGATGCTTTTTTGAGCCTAGAAATCTATCTATCTTCTATTTAAATATATTCAGTGACTTGGCCTCCACAGCATTCTGTGGTAGAGAATTCCACAGGTTCACCACCCTCTAGGTGAGAAAATTTCTCCGCATCTCGGTCCTAAATTTCCTCCCCTGTATCCTGAGACTGTGACCCCTTGTTCTAGACTTCTCAGCCAAGGGAAACATCCTCCCTGCATCTAGTCTATCCAACCCAGTCCGAATTTTACACATTTCAATGAGATCCCCTCTCATTCTTCTAAACTCTAGTAAATACAGGCGTGGTCGACCCAATCTCTCCTCATAAAACAGTCCTGTCATCCCAGGAATCAGTCTCGTAAACCTTCGCTGTACTCCCTCTATGGAAAGTATATCCTTTCTTAGGTAAGGAGACCAAAACTGCACACAATACTCCAGATGCGGTCTTACCAAGGCCCTGTATAACTATAGTAAGACATCCATGCTCCTGTACTCAAATCCTCTTGCAATGAAGGCCAACATACCATTTGGCTTCCTAACTGCTTGCTGCACCTGCATGTTTGCTTTCAACGACTGGTGTACAAGGACACCCAGGTCCCTTTGTACATCAACATTTCCTAAGCTATCACCATTTAAATAATACTTTGTCTTTATGTTTTTCCTACCAAAATGGATGACTTCACATTGATCCACGTTGCACTGCATCTGCCATGTGTTTATCCAGTCACTCAACCTAATTAAATCACCTTGCGGTGTCTTTGCATCCTCCTCACAATTCACAATTCCAACAAAGTTGGAAATTTTACATTTGGTTCCCTCATCCAAATCATTTATATATATTGTGAATGGCTGGGGCCCAAGCACTGATCCCTGTGGTACCCCACTAGTCACTGCCCGTCACCCTGAAAAAGAACCATTGATTCCTACTCTCTGTTTCCTGTCAGTTAACCAATTTTCAATCCATGCCAGTATATTATTCTAAATCCTATGTGCTTTAATTTTGCACACTAACCTCTTATGTGGGACTTTATCAAGGCCTTCTGAAAATCCAAATGCACTACATCCACTGGTTCTCCCTTATCTATTCTATCAGTTACATCCTCAAAAAACTCCAGTAGGTTTGTCAAACACAATTTTTGTTTCATAAATCCATGTTGACTTTGTCTAATCCCGTTGATATTATCTAAGTGCCATTATCACATCCTTTATAATAGACTCTAACATTTTCCCTACTACTGATGTTAGGCTAACCGGTCTGTAGTTCCCTGTTTTCTCTCTCCCTACTTTTTTAAATAGTGGGGTTACACCCTTCAATCTGCAGGAACTGTTCCATAATCTATGGAAGATGACAACCAATACATCCACTATTTCCATGGCTACTTCTTTTAGCACTCTGGGATGCAGATTATCAGGCCCTGGGGATTTATCGGCTTTCAGTCCCATTAGTTTCTCCAGCACTACTTTCTTACTAATAATCATTTCCTTTAATTCCTCTTGCTCACTAGACCCTTGGTTCTCTAGCATTTCTTGGATGTTATTTGTGTCCTCTTCTGTGAAGACAGAATCAAAGTATTTATTTAATTGTTCTGCCATTTCCTTGTTCCCCATTATAAATTCTCTCGTTTCTGACTGTAAAGGACCTACATTTGTCTTCACTAATCTTTTTTTTAATTTACTTGTAGAAACTTTTGCAGTCGTTTTTCATACTCGATTTTTCCCCTCTTAATCAATCTCTTGGTCCTTTTTTGCTGAATTCTAAACTGCTCCCAATCCTCAGGCTTGCTACTTTTTCTGGCAATTTGGTATGACTCCTCTTTGGATCTAATACTATCCTTCATTTCTTTTGTTAGTCATGGTTGGACCACTTTTCCTTTTGTGCTTTTGTGCCAGAAAGGAATGTATAACTGTTGCAATTCATGCATTCATTCCTTAAATGTTAGCCATTGCTTAACTAGCGTCATGCCTTTTAACGAATCTTCCCAATCTATCATAGCCAATTCATTCCTCATACTTTCAGTTTCCTTTGTTTAGATTTAGAACCTAGTTTCGGATTGGACTACTTCACTTTCCATCTTAATAAAGAATTCAATCATGTTATGGTCACTCTTCCCTAAAGGACCCTGCACAACAAGACTGTTAATTAACCCCTTCTCATAGCACAATACCCAATCTAGGATAGCCTGTTCCCTAGTAAGCTCCTCAACATACTGGTCTAAAATGCCATCTCATACACACTTCAGGAATTCAGCTTCCACAGTATTATTATTAATTTGGTTTGGCCAGTCTATATGTAGATTAAAGTCACCTACAATTACTGTAGTACCCTTCTTACATGCATCTTTAATTTCCTGTTTGATGCTGTCCCCTCCATTACCACTACTGTTTGGAGACCTATAGATAACTCCCACCAATGTTTTCTGCCCCTTGGTGCTCCTTAGCTCCACCCAGACTGATTCTACATCTTTATTTTCTGAGCCAATATCCTTTCTCACTATTGCTCTGATTTCATCCTTTACTAACAACACCACACCACCCGCTCTTCCTTTTTTCCTGTCCTTCCTAAATATCAAATATCCTTGGATATTCAGTTCCCAACCCTGGTCACCCTGTAACCATGTCTCCGTAATTGCAACTATATCGTATCCGTTTACATCTATTTGCGCTGTTAATTCGTCTACCTTATTACGGATGCTTCGTGTATTCAGATACAGTGCTTTTAGATTTGTCTTTTTAACATTATTAGACACCTTAACATTATTTTGTGCTATAGCCTTATTTGTCTTATCGTTATTTTTTTCTTACCTGGACCCTATTTGTTAGTGCACTCTTTTGTGTGTATGCTCCGTCCCTTCCTGACATAATCTGGTTATCCTTACTACATTCACTTTCCTGTTTTGCTTTCTTTTCTTTTCTCTTTAGCATTCTAGATTTCTCTCCACTGGACCCTCCTCCAACCCCCCCCCAACCCCCCGTTCCCCCCCCCCACTTATTTAGTTAAAAGCCCTGTCTACCTCCCTAGTTATTCGAAAGCAGGGAGTCGGGAGGCGGGACAGCATTGGTGAGGCCTAGAAAAGGCCAGCGTCGAGCCGGGAGGCCCAGCAGGGAGTCAGGTGGCGGAGCAGCATTGGTGAGGCCTGCAATAGGCCAGCATCGAGTCAGGAGGCCCAGCAGGGAGTCAGGTGGCGGAGCAGCATTGGTGAGGCCTGCAATAGGCCAGCATCAAGTCAGGAGGCCCAGCAGGGAGTCAGGTGGCAGAGCAGCGTTGGTGAGGCCTGCAAGAGGCCAGCATCGAGTCAGGAGGCCCAGCAGGGAGTCAGGTGGCAGAGCAGCGTTGGTGAGGCCTGCAAGAGGCCAGCATCGAGTCAGGAGGCCCAGCAGGGAGTCAGGTGGCAGAGCAGCGTTGGTGAGGCCTGCAAGAGGCCAGCATCGAGTCAGGAGGCCCAGCAGGGAGTCAGGTGGCAGAGCAGCGTTGGTGAGGCCTGCATGAGGCCGGCCGGTGCAGCTGCAGCAGGAAGAAAAGGCAAAAAAGAAGTAGAAAGAAATCGAAAGGTGACGTCACAGGTAAGGGGGTAAGTGATTGGCTGGTGATTGGTAAGTAGTTTTTCTTTTTCTTTTCTTTAACAGTAAGTAACTTCTAGCATTGTTGTTGCCAATTTAAGTTTATCTATGGGTTAAGTCATGGCAGGAGAGCTCGGACACATGTTATGCTCCTCCTGTATTATGTGGGAAGTCAGGGAGGCTTCCAGTATCCCTGATGATTACATGTGCGGAAAGTGCATCCGCCTGCAGCTCATGACGGACTGCATTGCGGCACTGAAGCTGTGGGTGGATTCACTCTGGAGCATGCACGATGCTGAGAATGATGTGAATAGCACATTTAGTGAGTTGGTCTTACCACAGGTAAAGGGTACGCAACCAGACAGGGAATGGGTGACCAACAGGAAGAGCAGTGCAAGGAAGGTAGTGCAGAGGTCCCCTGCGGTCATCCCCCTGCAAAACAGATACACCGCTTTGGGTACAGTTGAGGGGATGACTCATCATGGGAGAACAGCAGCAGCCAAGTTCATGGCACCATGGGTGGCTCTGCTGCACAGGAGGGCAGGAAAAAGAGTGGGAGAGCTATAGTGATAGGGGATTCAATTTTAAGGGGAATAAATAGACGTTTCTGCGGCCGCAACCGAGACTGCAGGATGGTATGTTGCCTCCCTGGTGCAAGGGTCAAGGATGTCTCGGAGTGGGTGCAGGGCATTCTGAAAAGGGAGGGTGAACAGCCAGTTGTCATGGTGCATATAGGTACCAAAAATATAGGTAAAAAATGGGATGAGGTCCTACAAGACAAATTTAGGAGCTAAATTAAACAGTAGGACCTCAAAAGTAGTAATCTCAGGATTGCTACCAGTGCCACGTGCAAGTCAGAGTAGAAATCGCAGGATAGCTCAGATGAATACGTGGCTTGAGGAGTGGTGCACAAGGGAGGGATTCAAATTCCTGGGGCATTGGAATCGGTTCTGCGGGAGGTGGGACCAGCACAAACCGGACGGTCTGCACCTGGGCAGGATCGGAACCAATGTCCTAGGGGTGTGTTTGCTAGTGCTGTTGGGGAGGAGTTAAACTAATATGGCAGGAGGATGGGAACCTATGCAGGGAGACAGAGGGAAGTAGAATGGGGGCAGAAGCAAAAGATAGAAAGAAGGAAAGTAAAAGTGAAGGGCAGAGAAACCTAAGGTAAAAAGGGCCATATTACAGCAAAATTCTAAAGGGGCAAAGTGTGTTAAAAAGACAAGCCTGAAGGCTCTGTGCCTCAATGCGAGGAGCATTCGGAATAAGGTGGACGAATTATCTGCGCAGATAGCAGTTAACAGGTATCATGTAATTGGCATCAGGGAGACATGGATCCAGGGTGACCAAGGCTGGGAACTCAACATCCAGGGGGTATTCAACATTTAGGAAGGATAGACAGAAAGGAAAAGGAGGCAGGGTGGCATTGCTGGTTAAAGAGGAAATTAAGGCAATAGTAAGAAAGGATATTAGCTTGGATGATGTGGAATCTATATGGGTGGAGCTACAGAATACCAAGGGGCAGAAAATGCTAGTGGGAGTTGTGTACAGACCACCAAACAGTAGTAGTAAGGTTAGGGACAGCATCAAACAAGAAATTAGGGATGCATGCAATAAAGGTACAGCAGTTATCATGGGTGACTTTAATCTACATATTGATTGGGCTAACTAAACTGGTAGCAATGCAGTGGAGGAGGATTTCCTGGAGTGTATTAGGAATGGTTTTCTAGACCAATATGTCGAGGAATCAACTAGGAAGCTGGTCATCCTAGACTGGGTAATGTGTAATGAGAAAGGATTAATTAGCAATCTTGTTGTGCGAGGCCCCTTGGGGAAGAGTGACCATAATATGGTAGAATTCTTTATTAAGATGGAGAGTGAGACAGTTAATTCAGAAACTAGGGTCCTGAACTTTAGGAAAGGTAACTTCTATGGTTTGAGATGTGAATTTGCTCGAATAGACTGGCAAATAATATTTAAAGGGTTGACGGGGGATAGGCAATGGCAAACATTTAAAGATCGCATGGATGAACTTCAGCAATTGTACATCCCTGTCTGGAGTAAAAATAAAACTGGAAAGTTGGCTCAACCGTGGTTAACAAGGGAAATTAAGGATAGTGTTAAATCGAAGGAATAGGCATATAAATTGGCCAGAGAAAGCAACAAACCTGAGGACTGGGAGAAATTTAGAATTCAGCAGAAGAGGACAAAGGGTTTAATTAAGAGGGGGGAATAGAGTACGAGGAGAAGCTTGCCGGGAACATAAAAACTGATTGTAAAAGCTTCTACAGATATGTGAAGAGATAAAGTTTAGTGAAGACAAACATAGGTCCCTTGCAGTCAGATTCAGGTGAATTTATAATGGGGAACAAAGAAATGGCAGACCAATTGAACAAATACTTTGGTTCTGTCTTCATGAAGAAAGACACAAATAATCTTCCGAAAGTACTAGGGGACCGAGGGTCTAATGAGAAGGAGGAACTGAAGGATATCCTTATTAGGCGGGAAATTGTGTTCGGGAAATTGAGCAGATTGAAGGCCGATAAATCCTCGGGGCCTGATAGTCTGCATCCCAGAGTACTTAAGGAAGTGGCCCTAGAAATAGTGGATGCATTGGTGATCATTTTCCAGCAGTCTATCGACTCTGGATCAGTTCCTATAGACTGGAGGGTTGCTAATGTAACATCACTTTTTAAAAAGGGAGGGAGAGAGAAAGTGGGTAATTATGGACCGGTTAGCCTAACATCAGTAGTGGGGAAAATGTTGTAATCAATTATTAAGGATGAAATAGCAGCGCATTTGGAAAGCAGTGACAGGATCGGTCCAAGTCAGCATGGATTTATGAAGGGGAAATCATGCTTGACAAATCTTCTGGAATTTTTGAGGATGTAACTAGTAGAGTAGACAAGGGAGAACCAGTGGATGTGATATATTTGGACTTTCAAAAGGCTTTTAACAAGGTCCCACACAAGGGATTGGTGTGCAAAATCAAAGCACATTACTGGGGGTAATATACTGATGTGGATAGAGAACTGGTTGGCAGACAGGAAGCAAAGAGTCAGGATAAACGGGTCCTTTTCAGAATGGCAGTCAGTGACTAGTGGAGTGCCGCAGGGCTCAGAACTGGGGCCCCAGCTCTTTACAATATACATCAATGATTTGGATGATGGAATTGAGTGTAATATCTCCAAGTTTGCAGATGACACTAAACTGGGTAGCAGTGTGAGCTGTGAGGGGAACGCTAGGAGGCTATAGGGTGACTTGGACAGGTTAGCTGAGTGGGCAAATGCATGGCAGATGCAGTACATTGTCGATAAATGTGAGGTTATCCACTTTGGGGGCAAAAACGCAAAGACAGAATATTATCTGAATGGCGGCAGATTAGGAAAAGGGGAGGTGCAATGAGACCTGGGTGTCATGGTTCATCAGTCATTGAAAGTTGCCATACAGGTACAGCAGGTGGTGAAGAAGGCAAATGGTATGTTGGCCTTCATAGCTAGGGGATTTGAGTATAGAAGCAGGGAGGTCTTACTGCAGTTGTACAGGGCCTTGATGAGGCCTCACCTGGAATATTGTGTTCAGTTTTGGTCTCCTAATCTGAGGAAGGACATTATTGCTATTGATGGAGTGCAGCGAAGGTTCACCAGATTGATTCCCGGGATGGCAGGACTGACATATGAGGAGAGATTGGATCAACTGGGCCTTTATACATTGGAGTTTAGAAGGATGAGAGGGGATCTCATAGAAACATATAAGATTCTGACGGGATGGGACAGTTTAGAAGTTTAGATGCGGTTAGAATGTTCCCAATGTTGGGAAAGTCCATAACCAGGGGACACAGTCTTAGGGTAAGGGGTTGGCCATTTAGGACTGAGATGAGGAGAAACTTCTTCACTCAGAGAGTTGTTAACCTGTGGACTTCCCTACCGCAGAGAGTTGTTGATGCCAGTTTATTGGATATATTCAACAGGGAGTTAGATGTGGCCCTTACGGCTAAAGGGATCAAGGGGTATGGAGCAAAAGCAGAAAAGGGTACTGAGGAAATGATCAGCCATGATCTTATTGAATGGTGGTGCAGGCTCGAAGGACCGAATGACCTACTCCTGCACCTATTTTCTATGTTTCTATGTTTCTATGATTCACTAGAACTCTAGTCCCAGCATAGTTCAGGTGTAGTGTGTCCCCACGCTCTCTCTTTCCCGAGTATTGGTGCCAGTGTCCCACAAATTGAAACCCACTTCTCCCACACCAACCTCTGAGCCATGCATTCATCTCCCTGATTCTATTGACCCGATGCCAATTTGCTCGTGGCTCAGGTAATAATGCAGTGATTATTACCTTTGTGGTTCTGCTTTACAATTTAGCTCTTAGCTGCTCAAACTCTCTCAGCAGAACCTCATTCTTAGTCCTATCTATGTCATTGGTACCTACGTGTACCACAACAACTGGATCCTCCCCCTCCTACTCCAAGTTCTTCCCCAGCCCGGAGGAGATGTCCTTTACCCTGGCACCGGGTAGGCAACACAGCTTTCGGGACCCACACTCTCGGCTGCAGAGAACCCTATCTATCCCCCTAACTATACTGTCCCTTACTACAACCACCTTCCTCTTTACCCCCCCACTTGAATGGCTTTCTGCACCATGGTGCCTTGGTCAGTTTGCTCGTCCACCCCTCAGTCTGCACACTTGTCACAAGGGTTGTAAGAACCTCAAACCTATTGGACATGCAGGGACTGAGGCTCCTGCAATACTACCTCCTGGATCCATGTACCTGCCTCACTCACAGTCACACCGTTCTGTCCCTGACCATGTGTCAATTCTAAAGTATTTAATCTAAAGGGTGTGGCTGCCTCTGGAGCAAAAGGTTCAGGTAACTATCTCCCTCCCTATTGTCTCGCAATGCCTGCAGCTCGGACTCCAGCTGCTCAACTCGGAGCCGAAGTTCGTTGAGCAACAGACACTTACCGCAGATGTAGTCACCCTGGACCAAAACGTCCAGAAGCTCCCACATATTGTAGCAGCAACACATTTCCTGTTTCCTGTTTTCCCATTATTTTATTGAATTAATTAGTTTAGTGTTAATCAAAGTATTTACCTTATAGTTTATTCAATTAGTTAAACAAATAAAGGTTAGTTTTTAGAATTTGGTTATATCCTATATGTTAATTTAAAAGAAAAACTTAGTCCACAATCACTAGCAATCACTAACCTGCCTTACCTGTGATGTCATACTGCAGAGTTCTCCCCATCCGGAGTCATGGGAGCGGCAAAAAAACAGATTAAAAACCCAGGCCAATTGGGGAAAAAATCTGGGAGAATTCATCTCTGACCCAGCCAGGCATTCGAAACTAGTCCAGGAGATCACACTGACCGTATTAGATTCCTTGAAGTTGCAGCTCTGCTGATAGTGCTGGACAGGCTAATGGGACTGAAGGTAGACAAGTCCCCTGGTCCTGATGAAATGTATCCCAGGGTATTAAAAGAGATGGCGGAAGTTATAACAGATGCATTCGTTATAATCTACCAAAATTCTCTGGACTCTTGGGAGGTACCAGCGAATTGGAAAGCAGCTAATGTAACGCCTCTTTTTAAAAAGGGGGGCAGGCAAAAGGCAGGTAACTATAGGCCGGTTAGTTTAACATCTGTAGTGGGGAAAATGCTTGAAACTATCATTAAGGAAGAAATAGCGGGACATCTAAATAGAAATAGTGCAATCAAGCAGACGCAGCATGGATTCATGAAAGGGAAATTATGTTTAACTAACTTACTGGAATTCTTTGAGGATATAACAAGCATGGTGGATAGAGGTGTACCGATGGATATGGTGTATTTAGATTTCCAAAAGGCATTCGATAAGGTGCCACACAAAAGGTTACTGCAGAAGATAAAGGTACGCGGAGTCAGAGGAAATGTATTAGCATGGATAGAGAATTGGCTGGCGAACAGAAAGCAGAGAGTCGGGATCAATGGGTCCTTTTCCGGTTGGAAATCAGTGGTTAGTGGTGTGCCACAGGGATCAGTGCTGGGACCACAACTGTTTACAATATACATAGATGACCTAGAAGAGGGGACAGAGTGTAGTGCAACAAAATTTGCAGATGACACTAAGATTAGTGGGAAAGCGGGTTGTGTAGAGGACTCAGAGAAGCTGCAAGGAGATTTGGATAGGTTAAGCGAATGGGCTAAGGTTTGGCAGATGGAATACAATGTCGGAAAGTGTGAGGTCATCCACCTTGGGAAAAAAAACAGTAAAAGGGAATATTATTTGAATGGGGAGAAATGACAACATGCTGCGGTGCAGAGGGACCTGGGGGTCCTTGTGCATGAATCCCAAAAGGTTAGTTTGCAGGTGCAGCAGGTAATCAGGAAGGCGAATGGAATGTTGGCCTTTATTGCGAGAGGGATGGAGTACAAAAGCAGGGAGGTCTTGCTGCAACTGTATAAGGTATTGGTAAGGCCGCACCTGGAGTACAGCGTGGTTTTGGTCACCTTACTTAAGGAAGGATATACTAGCTTTGGAAGGGGTACAGAGACGATTCACTAGGCTGATTCCAGAAATGAGGGGGTTACCTTATGATGATAGATTGAGTAGACTGGGTCTTTACTCGTTGGAGTTCAGAAGGATGAGGGGTGATCTTATAGAAACATTTAAAATCATGAAAGGGATAGACAAGATAGAGGCAGAGAGGTTGTTTCCACTGGTAGGGGAGTCTAGAACTAGGGGGCACAGCCTCAAAATACTGAGGAGCCAATTTAAAACCGAGTTGAGAAAGAATTTCTTCTCCCAGAGGGTTGTGAATCTGTGGAATTCTCTGCCCAAGGAAGCAGTTGAGGCTAGCTCATTGAATGTTTTCAAGTCAAAGATAGATATATTTTTAACCAATAAGGGAATTAAGGGTTACGGGGAGAGGGCGGGTAAGTGGAGCTGAGTCCACGATCAGATCAGCCATGATCTTATTGAATGGCGGAGCAGGCTCGAGGGGCTAGATGGCCTACTCCTGTTCCTAATTCTTATGTTCTTATGTTCCTATAGAAACATAGAAACATAGAAACATAGAAACATAGAAAATAGGTGCAGGAGCAGGCCATTCAGCCCTTCTAGCCTGCACCGCCATTCAATGAGTTCATGGCTGAACATGAAACTTCAGTACCCCCTTCCTGCTTTCTCGCCATAACCCTTGATCCCCCGAGTAGTAAGGACTTCATCTAACTCCCTTTTGAATATATTTAGTGAATTGGCCTCAACTACTTTCTGTGGTAGAGAATTCCACAGGTTCACCACTCTCTGGGTGAAGAAGTTTCTCCTCATCTCGGTCCTAAATGGCTTACCCCTTATCCTCAGACTGTGACCCCTGGTTCTGGACTTCCCCAACATTGGGAACATTCTTTCTGCATCTAACCTGTCTAAACCCGTCAGAATTTTAAACGTTTCTATGAGGTCCCCTCTCATTCTTCTGAACTCCAGTGAATACAATCCCAATTGATCCAATCTTTCTTGATAGGTCAGTCCCGCCATCCCGGGAATCAGTCTGGTGAACCTTCGCTGCACTCCCTCAATAGCAAGAATGTCCTTCCTCAAGTTAGGAGACCAAAACTGTACACAATACTCCAGGTGTGGCCTCACCAAGGCCCTGTACAACTGTAGCAACACCTCCCTGCCCCTGTATTCAAATCCCCTCGCTATGAAGGCCAACATGCCATTTGCTTTCTTAACCGCCTGCTGTACCTGCATGCCAACCTTCAATGACTGATGTACCATGACACCCAGGTCTCGTTGCACCTTCCCTTTTCCTAATCTGTCACCATTCAGATAATAGTCTGTCTCTCTGTTTTTACCACCAAAGTGGATAACCTCACATTTATCCACATTATACTTCATCTGCCATGCATTTGCCCACTCACCTAACCTATCCAAGTCACTCTGCAGCCTAATAGCATCCTCCTCGCAGCTCACACTGCCACCCAACTTAGTATCATCCGCAAATTTGGAGATACTGCATTTAATCCCCTCGTCTAAATCATTAATGTACAATGTAAACAGCTGGGGCCCCAGCACAGAACCTTGCGGCACTCCACTAGTCACTGCCTGCCATACTCTTTGCTTCCTGTCTGACAACCAGTTCTCAATCCACGTCAGCACACTACCCCCAATCCCATGTGCTTTAACTTTGCACATTAATCTCTATGATGCTTTTATGCCAACTCTCGGGCCTCGGTCTGCTCCCGCTCAGGTACACCGCCGCTCAAACTCTCAGGTTTCCCACTCTGAGCTGCTGCACTCCGTTAACATGGATAGAGGATTGGCTAACTAACAGAAAACAGAGAGTCGGGATAAATGGGTCATTTTCCGTTTGGCAAACAGTGACTAGTGGGGTGCTGCAGGGATCGGTGCTGGGGCCTCAACTATTTACAACCTATATTAATGACTTGGATGAAGGGACCGAGTGTAATGTAACCAAGTTTGCTGATGATACAAACATGGGTGGGAAAGTAAATTGTGACACAAAAAATCTGCAAATGGATATAGACAGGCTAAGTGAGTGGGCAAAAATTTGGCAGATGGAGCATAATGTTGGGAAAATGTGAGGTTATCCACTTTGGCAGAAAAAATTGAAAAGTAAATAATAATTTAAATGGAGAAAAGTTGCAAAGTGCTGCAGTAAAGAAGGACCTGGGGGTACTTGTGCATGAAATGCAAAAAGTTCGTATGCAGGTACAGCAAGTGATCAGGAAGGCAAATGGAATGTTGGCCTTTATTTTAAGGGGGATAGAGTATAAAAGCAGAGAAATCCTGCTACAACTATAGCATTCCATATATTGCTAAGGCCACACCTGGAGTACTGCGTACAGTTTTGGGGTCTCCGTATTTAAGGAAAGATATACTTGCATTGGAGGCTGTTCAGAGAAGGTTCACTAGGTTGATTCCAGAGATGAGGGGTTGACTTATGAAGATAGGTTGAGTAGGTTGGGTCTATACACATTGGAGTTCAGGAGAATGAGAGGTGATCTTTTTGAAACACATAAGATAATGAGGGGGCTCGACAAGGTGGATGCAGAGAGGATATTTCAACTCATAGTGGAAACTAAAACTAGGGGACTTGGGGCTAGACTTTCCATTATTTTGCTCATCACCCAAAAATGGGTGTTATTTCCAGCATGGGCGGTAAAAAAGGTTTTTCAGATCACCGGCTTCTCGCCCATTCTCAAAGCACCTAAGGCTAGAACCGCCACTTTTTTTGCATGCTTAACGCCCACTTAACGGCCATTTTACCGCTGAAATGACATATAATGCCCATATATCGCCCATTTTAGCACAAAATGAAAATTGATGGGCATTTTTAGGAAACTTATCCCCATGTGCTTAACGCCGGGAAAAAATAGTACCGCCCGCCCACTTTCTTTGGGCGGAATCAGCAGAATGGGCAACATCAACGCCCATAATATCGCACGGAATTAACGCCGAGATTCAATATTAACGCCCGCCACTGTTTTTTGTCGTAAAGTGCATATTTTCCCAAATTAGCGGCCATGAGATCGCCCAGCGTCGATTTCACCACCTCGCACACAGATCGCCCACAATATCGCTCGCCCAAAAAAATGCCCACAAAAAGTGGAAGGAACCAGAACGAACGCCAGCGGTGTGGCTGGCAATTGTTAAATCCCACTCTTACATGAGGAGCTGATATCTGAAAGATTTGCCTGAAAGAGCGCTGATGTGAGTGACAACGCTGACACATTGCTGTGTGTATGCAGCTCAGACATCAATGGTGCCCATCATTATGGTGCCAGTTAAAGTTGATGTTGATTGATGTTAAGTTGTATTTAACCCTTTCATGGTAAGGAATCACCAGTGTGTAATGGCCCAGCTATCTGAGACAATGCACAACAAGGTTATGTTCAATAACAAAACGTTAATACCAACATTGGTCTGAAATCATAAATATCACAGCCAATAACACCCAACCCCCTCCCAAAACCCACTTTTCCCACCATTGACATAAATCACATGTTCAACATGTCCACCAACACAGAATACAAAGGCAAAGCAGGAGCATGGTCCCCAGCCCCCATATATTGCAACAAATTGCATGTACCCAAATGGAGATATAACACAGCCATCACCTGCGGACATGCACCTCATTTTCCTTCCCCCCTCTCCCCACCTCTACCCCTTCCCCTCCTCGCTCCACAGCACCTGGCCGAGGAGTTTCTCAGGCAGGGCCTCACTGGGGGGGATGAAGGCAGATGCGGTCATTGCACGGGTACCGGAGCAGGGGAGTGCCGAGGGAGCAACATTCTCCGATGCAGAAGCAGGATCTTTGGACCTTGCTCTCTCTCATCTGTCATTCACAGTGGTGGCGCAGAAGCTAGGGGTGGAGTGCCGCGCTCACGGACCACTGGGAGGCCTGTGCCATCAGTGTTCCTGGCTATCGCATCCAGGGCCTCCGCCATGCGTGGAATGTACTCGGTCATGGTGGGCAGCTGTCGGGATATGCCCCCCAATGCTTCAATGAGCTGGTCACCAATGTCTACAGTACTCCTGGATAACTGTACCATCTCTCCGCTCTCATGTTACGCTCGTGGAACAGACTTGCCACATCCACGAGGCCTCTGCGGGGTCAGTGCCGTCCTGGGGACAAATGGGGTGCCTTGTGGCAAGGTGCTTGGGGCCGGTACCTCCAGAGTGGAGGCAGGAATGACCAGAGAACAACTAGATGGCCTTGGGCTTCTGGAGCGTGGCAATGCAGGTTCTTCGAAGTCTGCGCTCTCATCCGTGGAGAACAGACCCAGCGGATTGATGGGCGAGAATCGAAGCTTTTCAGCACCAGATGTAGCAGGATCGTCTGCCGACTCCTGCCCAGCGCCCCCACCTTTTGGCCTCTGTGGTCTTGCCTGGGGCCACGCTGCTGGCTGAGCTGCAAAACACAAATTAGATTATTAGATGAGAAGGGGGTGCTAGAGTAACAAGGTGAGTCCAGCGCTACATACACATATGCACGACAAAAGCACCACCGCTATCAAAATCATCACAGACATCACATTTCAGGACCATCATCACATTGTGCATTGCAATGATTTTTATTCGGCCAGCATTATTTCTATGACAATTTTAAAAATCTATCATATATGATTGTTCAGATATGTTGTGGCAGCTATAGACTTTACATGACACAATGTTGTAAGCTTTACTCATGTGGCATCACTTCAGGGTCTGCAGATGCGTCCGTGGCTGCTTCCCCACAAGTGCGAGCACACGCTCCTCCATGTCAGTGATGTCACTGGGGACTGGTGGCCCCCCCACCCGTTCGCCTCTGCATGGACTTCATCGTCGTTTGTGGCATTGGTTGCTCTCATGCACCTCGTTGGTCGCCGACGAGACCACCTCTACCATCTTGGTCCATATCTTCTGTTATGTCTTTGGGGTGGGCTTCTCACGCCCTCCGTGTCAAATCACCTCAGCATAACTCGACCTCCTGCAGGAGGGAGGCAGTTGCCTCGTCCGAGAACCTCCTGGCTCTTTTGCGGCCTCCAATGTTCTCCTCTCCTAGCTCACTGATCTCTCCAGTGTCAGTCTCCACAGCATGCTGTGATGCCTCTTCCTCTCTCTCCATTATTGGCAAATTTGGTCAAATATATGGCTGGTAACACCTAATGTTTGTTTGCCTACTTGCTGTGAAGCTCTAAAGTCTCCCTCCTTCCTCCCAAAGCAGCCACACCACACCCAGCCACGCCTTCAGTCCCTCTGAGCTCCCTCTCTCTCTGTCTCCTCTTCTGCGCATGTCATGGTGACCCTTGACCTCCAGAATCGCGGAAATCGAGTGTGGCCATGCCGTTGCTAAGGATGGCTACACTTTACGGCAGAAGTTCAAAAAATGTTTATGCTCGCGATAATGCCCATTTTCAAAAGTGGAGAGAAGGTGCTTTGAGAATGGGCGAGAAGCCGACGATCGGAAAACCCTTTTTTACCGCCCACGCCGGAAATATTGCCCATTTTTGCATGATAACCCCAAAAGTGGAGGTTCTAGCCCCTAGTCTCCATTTTTTTAAATGGCCGTTACCGCGAGCGATATGAAATGGGCGGTAGCATTAAATCTCGCTGACCTTCTGCCGTAAAGTGTCGCTGTCCTTAGCAACGGCATGGCAACACTCGATTCCCGTGATTCAGGAGGTCAAGAGTCATCATGACATGCGCAGAAGAGGAGACCGAGAGAGAGGGAGCTGAGAGGGACTGAAGGCGTGTGTGACTGTGGTGTGTGCTTGTTTGGCTGTTGTGGGAGATGTGAGGGAGATTCGCCAGCAGCAAAAAGCCTACCAAGCACCAAGAACATAGTTGGCACCGAGTTTTTGTCCAACAAATAAGATATAACATGGAAGGGATGGTGGAGGCTCTAGAGCTGGTAGCCAGGAACACTGGTGGCAGAGGGCTCCCAGTGGTCCCGGAGCACGGCACTGCACCCCAAGGTGCCGCACCCCCATTGCCAACCACACATGAGAGCCAGCAATAACATCTTGCTTCTGGTTTGGAGCACGTTCCCACCTCGGGACCGTCCTCTCCCGTATCCGTCCAAGCAGCGTTTCGGCCGTCATCCCCACTCCCCAAAGAAACATCACCTGAGGAGCTCCTCGAGGTGGCTTGGAGTCAGGAGGGGAAGGGGACAGGGTAAAGGTGGGGAGGAGAAGCAGGGGGTTGGGGGGGTGGAAGGGCTGGTTTTTATAGAAATACTGATTATTTTAGACAAATGTTCGGTTTAAATGTTTTTTATTTAACAAAACTGTTAAGTCCTGACTCGAATGTACTGACTTACATGAGACACATGCTGAAGTCAAGGTCTCTCCAGGACCTGCACCTTTAATTCCAGCTCTCCAGTGCTGCACTTGCCTGAGACCTCCCTTTATATACCACAGTGGGACAGGTATGGAGTGTCTCCTGCAAGTGCACCCCTGGTGGTAAGGTATGCTTATTGTTACAGGTCATATCCAGTTACAGTCATGTGTAGCATGGTAAGATACAGTTATATACAGTAATGTGAGATACATGACATCACCCTCCCCTAAGGTCTTATTGCCTTTATAGATTCAGTCTCTCAGGTGGTCTGCGCTCTCGCGTGGAGCATCTTAGTTGTGGTTCAGTTGTTTGCCTTGGTGCATATTTTTCATTCGGTGTGATTGCTGGTATCTCGCCTGGGCTGTCTGTTTCGTTCGGTGTGATTGCTGGTATCTCGCCTGGGCTGTCTGTTGAGGCTGCCCTTTCCTCAGGTTGTTCCACCTGTCTGTCCACCAGGTGTGGTGTGAGTTCCACATTGTAGTCTGCTTCTGGTTCTTCGGTGTTATCAGTGAATTTATTTTTTACTTGGTCTACATGCCTCTGGCAGGTTTGGCCATTGTCCATTTGTTCAACCAGTAGCCTGTTTCCCTCTTCATCTGTTACTGTCCCTGCAAGCCATTTGGGACCCTGGCCATAGTTTAGCACAAACACTTTGTCCCCTATCTCATTCCACCTCCCCTTCGAATTTCGGTCATGGTACTCAGTTAGCTTTTCACACTTAGCCTCAACAATTTCATGCATGTTTGGGAGGATCAACGAGAGCCTGGTCTTTAAGGTTTGTTTCATCAATAGTTGCACGGGGGGAACCCCAGTCAACGAATGCGGACGAGATCTGTATGCCAGCAGCAGTCGCGACAGGCGGCTCTGCTGCGTGGGACCTTGGATTCTGAGCATGCCTTGTTTAATGATCTGCACTGCTCGCTCCGCCTGGCCATTGGAGACCAGCTTGAAAGATGCCGTCTTAACGTGATTTATACCGTGGTCAGCTATAAAATCGTGAAATTCTGCGCTGGTGAAGCACGGACCATTATCACTGACCAATATGTCAGGAATGCCGTGCGTTGCAAACATGGTTCTAATGCTCTCCACAGTGGTGGAGATGGTGCTCGAGTTTAAAATGGTGCACTCGATCCATTTTGAAAATGCATCAACGACTACGAGGAACATTTTGCCCATGAATGGGCCCGCATAGTCTACATGCACCCACGACCAAGGTTTGGTGGGCCAGGGCCAGGGGCTTAGGGGGGCCTCCCTGAGGGCATTACTGAGTTGGGCACAAATGGTGCACAGACGGACACAGAGCTCCAAGTACGCGTCAATGCCAGGCCACCAGACATGAGATCTGGCTATGGCCTTCATAAGGACGATCTCCGGGTGCTCGCGATGGAGCTCCCGGACAAACGCCTCACTGCCTCTTTAATCCATAACTACTCGGCTGCCTGTAGTGAGAGTTCATGCTTGCTCCTATGGAAGGGTTTGACCTCCTCGGGGCAGGCAGGCATCGCGAGCCTCTGCCCAGTCACCGGTTAAAACGCATCTTTTAACTAGAGATAACGTGGGGTCGCTGGTCGTCCAGGCTCTGATTTGGCGAGCCGTCATGTGCGAACCTGTGGATTCAAAGGCATTGATTGCCATGACCATCTCACAATCCTGTTCGTCGGACCCTTCTGTGGTCTTGACTCTAATGTACTGACTTAATTATTTGAGGGTCTCCACTGCAAAATAAGGAAGAAATAATCCTGCAGGAAGAAAGATGAAGAGGTTCACTGGATTTTATGTTGGAACATATAAAGGCATGTTAAAAGGGCAGTCAGAGCGACAAAGAGAGACCTGGGGAAATGGATAGCCTTGCCTCTTCCAGCCGATTTGAGAACTTGCACACCACCTTTTCCATCCAAGAAAAGGCCAGGGTTGAATGTTTGGGTCTGTAAGTGGTCGGTCTATGGGTATTTCCCGTGGTTTTCGAGGCCTCGCCATAGGGTCCAAATACATAAGGGGTTTTACTTGGCAGTGACCTTGCTTGCTGTGAACATAAGAACATAAGAACATAAGAATTGGGAACAGGAGCAGGCCATCTAGCCCCTCGAGCCTGCTCCGCCATTCAACAAGATCATGGCTGATCTGGCCGTGGACTCAGCTCCACTTACCCGCCCGCTCCCCGTAACCTTTAATTCCCTTATTGGTTAAAAATCTATCTATCTGTGACCTGAATACATTCAATGAGCTAGCCTCAACTGCTTCCTTGGGCAGAGAATTCCACAGATTCACAACCCTCTGGGAGAAGAAATTCCTTCTCAACTCGGTTTTAAATTGGCTCCCCCATATTTTGAGGCTGTGCCCCTGTGTTCTAGTCTCCCTGACCAGTGGAAACAACCTCCCTGCCTCTATCTTGTCGATCCCTTTCATTATTTTAAATGTTTCAATAAGATCACCCATCATCCTTCTGAACTCCAACGAGTAAAGAACCAGTCTACTCAATCTATCATCATAAGGTAACCCCCTGATCTCCGGAATCAGCCTAGTGAATCGTCTCTGTAACCCCTCCAAAGCTAGTGTATCCTTCCTTAAGTAAGGTGACCAAAACTGCACGCAGTACTCCAGGTACGGCCTCACTAATACCCTATACAGTTGCAGAAGGAGCTCCCTGCTTTTGTACTCCATCCCTCTCGCAATGAAGGCCAACATTCCATTCGCCTTCCTGATTACCTGCTGCACCTGCAAACTAACTTTTTGGGATTCATGCACAAGGACCCCCAGGTCCCTCTGCTCCGCAGCATGTTGTAATTTCTCCCCATTCAAATAATATTCCCTTTTACTGTTTTTTTTCCCAAGGTGGATGACCTCACACTTTCCGACATGCAGGTACAGCAGGCGATTAAGAAAGCAAATGGCATGTTGGCCTTCATAGCGAGGGGACTTGAGTACAGGGGCAGGGAGGTGTTGCTACAGTTGTACAGGGCCTTGGTGAGGCCACACCTGGAGTATTGTGTACAGTTTTGGTCTCCTAACCTGAGGAAGGACATTCTTGCTATTGAGGGAATGCAGCGAAGGTTCACCAGACTGATTCCCGGGATGGCAGGACTGACCTATCAAGAAAGACTGGATCAACTGGGCTTGTATTCACTGGAGTTCAGAAGAATGAGAGGGGACCTCATAGAAACGTTTAAAATTCTGACGGGGTTAGACAGATGCAGGAAGAATGTTCCCAATGTTGGGGAAGTCCAGAACCAGGGGACACAGTCTAAGGATAAGGGGTAAGCCATTCAGGACCGAGATGAGGAGGAATTTCTTCACCCAGAGAGTGGTGAACCTGTGGAATTCTCTACCACAGAAAGTTGTTGAGGCCAATTCACTAAATATATTCAAAAAGGAGTTAGATGAAGTCCTTACTACTAGGGGGAATCAAGGGGTATGGTGAGAAAGCAGGAATGGGGTACTGAAGTTGCATGTTCAGCCAGGAACTCATTGAATGGTGGTGCAGGCTAGAAGGGCAGAATGCCTACTCCTGCACCTATTTTCTATGTTTCTATGTTTCGATGTTTCCATCTGCCAAACCTTAGCCCATTCGCTTAACCTATCTAAATCTCTTTGCAGCCTCTCTGTGTCATCTACACAACCCGTTTTCCCACTAATCTTTGTGTCATCTGCAAATGTTGTTACACTACACTCTGTCCCCTCTTCCAGGTCATCTACGTATATTGTAAACAGTTGTGGTCCCAGCACCGATCCCTGTGGCACACCACTAACCACCGATTTCCAACCCGAAAAGGACCCATTTATCCCGACTCTCTGCTTTCTGTTAGCCAGCCAATTCTCTATCCATGCTAATACATTTCCTCTGACTCCACGTACCTTTATCTTCTGCAGTAACCTTTTGTGTGGCACCTTATCGAATGCCTTTTGGAAATCTAAATACACCACATCCATCGGTACACCTCTATCAACCATGCTCGTTATATCCTCAAAGAATTCCAGTAAATTAGTTAAACATGATTTCCCCTTCATGAATCCATGTTGCGTCTGCTTGATTGCACTATTCCTATCTAGATGTCCCGCAATTTCTTCCTTAATGATAGCTTCAAGCATTTCCCCCACTACAGATGTTAAACTAACCGACTTATAGTTACCTGCCTTTTGCATGCCCCCTTTTTTAAACAGAGGCGTTACATTAGCTGCTTTCCAATCCGCTGGTACCTCCCCAGAGTCCAGAGAATTTTGGTAGATTTCAACGAATGCATCTGCTATAACTTCCGCCATCTCTTTTAATACCCTGGGATGCATTTCATCAGGACCAGGGGACTTGTCTACCTTGAGTCCCATTAGCCTGTCCAGCACTACCCCCCTCGTGATAGTGATTGTCTCAGGGTCCTCCCTTCCCACATTCCTGTGACCAGCAATTTTTGGCATGGTTTTTGTGTCTTCCACTGTGAAGACCGAAGCAAAATAATTGTTTAAGGTCTCAGCCATTTCCACATTTCCCATTATTAAATCCCCCTTCTCATCTTCTAAGGAACCAACATTTACTTTAGTCACTCTTTTCCATTTTATATATCTGTAAAAGCTTTTACTATCCGTTTTTATGTTTTGCGCAAGTTTACCTTCGTAATCTATCTTTCCTTTCTTTATTGCTTTTTTAGTCATTCTTTGCTGTTGTTTAAAATTTTCCAAATCTTCTATTTTCCCACTAACCTTGGCCACCTTCTGCGCATTGGTTTTTAATTTGATACTCTCCTTTATTTCCTTGGTTATCCACAGCTGGTTATCCCTTCTCTTACCGCACTTCTTTTTCACTGGAATATATTTTTGTTGAGCACTATGAAAGAGCTCCTTAAAAGTCCTCCACTGTTCCTCAATTGTACCA
The DNA here is from genome assembly GCF_044704955.1 of Pristiophorus japonicus. Classification (NCBI taxonomy): domain Eukaryota; kingdom Metazoa; phylum Chordata; class Chondrichthyes; family Pristiophoridae; genus Pristiophorus; species Pristiophorus japonicus. The sequence continues at coordinate 108,057,588 of NC_091977.1, forward strand.
CCGTTTAGTCTGTGTTTCCAGTCTACTTTAGCCAACTCTGCCCTCATCCCACTGTAGTCCCCTTTGTTTAAGCATAGTACGCTTGTTTGAGACACTACTTCCTCACCCTCAATCTGTATTACAAATTCAACCATACTGTGATCACTCATTCCGAGAGGATCTTTTACTAGGAGATCGTTTATTATTCCTGTCTCATTACACAGGACCAGATCGAAGATAGCTTGCTCCCTTGTCGAAACATAGACATAGAAACATAGAAAATAGGTGCAGGAGTAGGCCATTCGGCCCTTCTAGCCTGCACCGCCATTCAATGAGTTCATGGCTGAACATTCAACTTCAGTACCCCATTCCTGCTTTTTCACCATACTCCTTGATCCCCCTAGTCGTAAGGACTTCATCTAACTCCTTTTTGAATATATTTAGTGAATTGGCCTCAACAACTTTCGGTGGTAGAGAATTCCACAGGTTCACCACTCTCTGGGTGAAGAAGTTCCTCCGCATCTCGGTCCTAAATGGCTTACCCCTTATCCTTAGACTGTGACCCCTGGTTCTGGACTTCCCCAACATTGGGAACATTCTTCCTGCATCTAACCTGTCTAAACCCATCAGAATTTTAAACGTTTCTATGAGGTCCCCTCTCATTCTTCTGAACTCCAGTGAATACAAGCCCAGTTGATCCAGTCTTTCTTGATAGGTCAGTCCCGCCATCCCGGGAATCAGTCTGGTGAACCTTCGCTGCACTCCCTCAATAGCAAGAATGTCCTTCCTCAGGTTATGAGACCAAAACTGTACACAATACTCCAGGTGTGGCCTCACCAATGCCCTGTACAACTGTAGCAACACCTCCCTGCCCCTGTACTCAAATCCCCTCGCTATGAAGGCCAACATGCCATTTGCTTTCTTAACCGCCTGCTGTACCTGCATGCCAACCTTCAATGACTGATGTACCATGACACCCAGGTCTCGTTGCACCTCCCCTTTTCCTAATCTGTCACCATTCAGATAATAGTCTGTCTCTCTGTTTTTACCACCAAAGTGGATAACCTCACATTTATCCACATTATACTTCATTTGCCATGCATTTTCCCACTCACCTAACCTATCCAAGTCGCTCTGCAGCCTCATAGCATCCTCCTCGCAGCTCACACTGCCACCCAACTACCACCCAACTTAGTGTCATGCTCACACTGCCACCCAACTTAGGTTCTGTAACATACTGTTCAAAGAAACAATCCCATATGCATTCTATGAATTCCTCCTCTCGGCTACCCCATGCGATTTGATTTGACCAATCGATATGTAGGTTAAAATCCCCCATGATAACTGCCGTTCCTTTTTCACATGCCTCCATTATTCCCTTGATTATTGCCCGCCCCACCGTGAAGTTATTATTTGGGGGCCTATAAACTACGCCCACCAGTGACTTTTTCCCCTTACTATCTCTAATATCCACCCACAATGATTCAACATTTTGTTCATTAGAGCCAATATTGTCTCTTACAACTGCCCTGATATCATCCTTTATTAACAAGCTACCCCACCTCCTTTCCCTTCTGGTCTATTTTTCCGAATTGTCAGATACCCCTGTATGTTTAATTCCCAGTCTTGGCCACCCTGCAACCACGTTTCTGTAATGGCCACCAAATCATATGCATTTGTAATGATTTATGCCATCAACTCATTTACTTTATTTCGAATGCTGCGTGCGTTTAGGTAGAGTGTTATTATACTAGTTTTTAAACCATGATTTTTAGTTTTGATCCCTCCTGCAGCCCCTTTATATTCAGTGGCCCTTATTTTTTTGCCTTGGGTTTCTCTGCCCTCCACTTTTACTCATCTCCTTTCTGTCTTTTGCTTTTGTCTCCTTTTTGTTTTCCTCTGTCTCCCTGCATTGGTTTCCATCCCCCTGCCATATTAGTTTAACTCCTCTCCAACAGCACTAGCAAACACTCCCCCTAGGACATTGGTTCCGGTCCTGCCTAGGTGCAGACCATCCGGTTTGTACTGGTCCCACCTCCCCCAGAACCGGTTCCAATGCCCCAGGAAATTGAATCCCTCCCTGCTGCACCACTGCTCAAGCCACGTATTCATCTGAGCTCTCCTGCGATTCCTACTCTGACTAGCACGTGGCACTGGTAGCAATCCCGTGATTACTACTTTTGAGGTCCTACATTTTAATTTAGCTCCTACTCCTTAAATTCGTCTCATTGGACCTCATCCCTTTTTTTACCTATATCGTTGGTACCAATGTGCACCACGACAGCTGGCTGTTCACCCTCCCTTTTCAGAATGTCCTGCACCTGCTCCGAGACATCCTTCATCCTTGCACCAGAGAGGCAACATACCATCCTGGAGTCTCGGTTGCGGCCGCAGAAATGCCTATCTATTCCCCTTACAATCTAATCCCCTATCACTATCGCTCTCCCACTCTTTTTCCTGCCCTCCTGTACAGCAGAGCCAGCCACGATGGCATGAACTTGGCTGCTGCTGCCCTCCCCTGATGAATCATCCCCCTCAACAGTACTCAAAATGATGTATCTGTTTTGCAGGGGGATGACCGCAGGGGTCCCCTGTACTACCTTCCTTGCAGTGCTCTTCCTGCTGGTCTTCCATTCCCTAGCTGGCTGTGGACCCTTCACCTGCGGTAAGACCAACTCGCTACACGTGCTACTCACGTCATTCTCAGCATCGTGGATGCTCCAGAGTGAATCCACCCTCAGCTCCAATTCCGCAACGCGGACCAACGCCGGGTTGGTTTTCTGCAGAGACTAGTGCCAATTGGTCTCTCACAGTTATCCAATCAGCTGTTTATTTAACACCCGCTTATAGCAAGCACTGGAAGTATCCCTGAGTTCCCACATGGTACAGGAGGAGCATAACACGTGACCGAGCTCTCCTGCCATGACTTAACCCTTAGAGACACTTAAATTGGCAACAACAATGCTAAAGTTTACTCACTGCTATAGAAGAGAAAAAAGAAAAACTACTCACCAATCACCAGCCAATCACTTACCCCCTTGGCTGTGACGCCACCTTTCTGTTTCTTTCTACTTCTTTTTTGCCTTCTCCCTGTAGCTGCACAAGTACGCCTCTCGCTGACCCCGGACTCACACCTCTCCACGCACCTCCGACGCTGCTCCCAACTGCTGCCGCATTGGGCCTTTTATATGCCTCTCGCCGACCCCGGACTCACGCCTCACCACACACCTCCGACGCTGCTCCCGACTGCCGCTGTGTTGAGCCTTTATAGGCCTCTCGCCGACCCCGGAACTCACACCTCTCCACGCACCTCCTCACGCTGCCGGGTTGGTTTCCTGCAGAGACTAGTGCCAATTGGTCTCTCACAGTTATCCAATCAGCTGTTTATTTAACACCCGCTTATAGCAAGCACACTAACCCTGTCCTTATGTTCGGGCGAAAAGAGTTACAACGGATTGTCTTATAGTGAGACACGGACCAACGGTTCGAGTTCAAAATCACACAAGGTTTATTACAACAGATCAACACCTCCACTCCACTTGCCAGATGCTTGTGAAGTAGAACCACACAGTATAGAAATACCCAGTAAAAACAGTACACTTCCCTTATTAGCCTTACAACAGACCAACCCTTCCCGTGGGCTAAACCCTCCCGGGACCCACCTAACTCTAAACACCCCTCTGGTTTGGTTAGGGCACACTGACACCCTCTCACACACTTTCGTGGATCAGTTGGTGAGGGTGCAACTATTGAGTGCTCACCCAATCCGCCCTTCCTTGCGCACTGGTCCTTCCTCAGTGGTTCGACTCCACGGTCCCGTGCTTGGCTGAAGCATGCGAGATCCGAGTTGAAGTTGAAGTCCATCGGGTTGGAGAAGCGAGGCTTCACTCTCGATCCTTATCCTCGAGGGGTGGGCAAACGTGCCTTCACATAGGATGCGAGAGAACAAAGCTCAAGTTCCAAAATGCTCGACAGTTATACTCCTGTCATCCACAATTCTGGCTGGGTTTGGTGGTTCTGTTGCCTCCGGGGAACCTTTTCTGGCATCTCCAGGTCTTATTTTGCGCTATCTGAAATATGCTGGGGTCTGAACAAAACCAGCCGATCGATGTCCGAAGGCTTCCCAAGTGAGTGTTAAAAGGCCCATCAGTCCTGATTGCTGGACCATTTTGAAGACAATGCAGGTGTTGGTCTTGTCCTAGAACCTTGCTCTCTTCCACACTCAACTTGGCTCCACACACAAAAGAGTCCCTTGGCCTTCCTAAGAGCACCCAGCTCTGACGTCATTGGCCGCTGGCAGGCCAGTGTTCAAATTAACATTTGAACAGACCTAGCTTCTCTTACCAGTTATGTGGGAGATCCGCCCCGATTGTTTCTTCCAGCAACACGTTTCTTCCTAATTCAGACCAGCCATCTCGTGTCACAGTATTTCAAAAGTTCTTTTCAGGGTGTACTGCCAACAGGGATATAAACACAACAGTTCAGACTTGACTTTGTCAACTTAGAGGTCTCCTGCCAGCATCTAGTCATTTACAAAGTATTACAAAGTATTTACAGCCCAGAATCAAGTCATTCGGCCCAACAGGTCTATGCTGGTGTTTATGCTCCACATGAGCCTCCTCCAACCCTTCTTCATCTAATCCCATTATCATACCCTTCTACCGAGTGACTGCTGCCAATGAACGGGAAGCTACCAGAAGCTGCTCAGAGTATAAATGTCAGGTCCCAAATTTGAAAAAGTAACATTGATCACAACAGATGGAGGAGCTGAAAGCAATAAGTACACTCGGCGAGAGTACAATAAAACTCTCACAAGCTGACAACATTCTAACATCACCTTCAAGTCACATATCCTCATTAAATTGTACTGGAACTTTTAGCAGTTCATTCTGATGAATTAATCACACCACTGTCACTCTCTCTCTTCTCGCGTACCTTCTCCGTCCTCCCTCTCATTTTCCTCCTCAGTCTCTTTGTCTAGCACTCCTCTATCTATCCCACCATGGTGTGTCTACTCCCTTTCTCAATGCATCCAGAACAAGTAAAAAAATCACTGGAACCGCGCATGCACAACTATTTTATGTCATTGGCAGCAGTCACACCCACCTTCTATTCCTTTCTCCCTCATGTGCTTATCTAGCTTCCCCTTAAATGTATCTATGCTAGTCACCTCAACTACTTCTTGTTTTTTTTTATTCATTCCGGGATGTGGGCATCGCTGGCAAGGCCAGAATTTATTGCCCATCCCTAATTGCCCTTGAGAAGGTGGTGGTGAGTCGCCTGCTTGAACTGCCGCAGTCCTTGTGGTGAAGGTACTCCCACAGTGCTGTTAAGGAGGGAGTTCCAGGATTTTGACCCAGCGACAATGAAGGAATGGCGATATATTTCCAAGTCAGGATGGTGTGTGACATGTGGGGGGGTATTTGCAGGTGGTGGTGTTCCCAAGTGCCTGCTGCCCTTGTCCTTCTAGGTGGTAGAAGTTGAAGGTTTGGGAGGTGCTGCCGAAGAAGCCTTGGCGAGTTGCTGCAGTGCATCTTGTAGATGGTACACACTGCAGCCACAGTGCGCTGGTGGTGGAGGGAGTGAATGTTTAAGGTGGTGGATAGGGTGTCAATCAAGCGGGCTGCTTTGTCCTGGATGGTGTCGAGCTTCTTCAGTGTTGTTGGCGCTGCACTCATCCAGGCAAGTGGAGAGTATTCCATCACACTCCTGGCTTGTGCCTTGTGGATGGTGGAAGGCACTCGTCGTGGAATACCCAGTCGCTGACCCGCTCTTATAGCCACTGTATAAATGTGGCTGGTCAAGTTAAGTTTCTGGTTGGGCCTGAGACACTGCCCTGAGAAATTTGGTGGTAATTCCACAGTTTCACCACTCTCTGGATAAATACGTTTCTCCTGAATTCCCTATTAGATTTACTAGTGACTATCTTATATTTATGGCTCCTGGTTCAGGATTTACCCATAGGTGGAAACATCTTCTCTACGTCTACCTGATCTACCCCTTTCATAATCTTAAAGATCTTTATCGGGTCACCCCTGAGTCATATCCTTTCAAGAGAAAAGAGCCCTAGCCTGAACAAGCTTTCCTGAGAGGTGTCATATCTTAAAGAGCACACACATCACATAAAATGGCTGCAGGTTCCAGTGACCCCTGACCTGCTGGTCAGGTGACCTGCTCTTTATTAACAGCACTAGCTGCAGTAACACAGGCGTCCACAGTGTGGAGCTACAGACATTACACTTCTCCCTTCTTAATGAAGACTTATTATAACGAACAATCATCATACATAACTTGCATGGTTATACATAACAAAGGATATGAACTTATTTTGCCATATCAAGCTTAAACACTTGCTTTCTGTTTCGAAGAGGATACCTTCACTCTCGAACAGAACCTAGCAAACATGGTGTCGAATTTAAACTCATTTGAGGCTGATCCTGTGGGAAGTTTTCCTCCAAGAGATGCCCTTGATTTCCATTTGAACTCTCTATAAATTCAGACTGTTTGTTTTCCTGATTCGGACTCAGACTCAGACTTAAATTCTGACTTTCTCTTGTATTTGTTTCCAGTACATTGGATGTAGGAGATGCTACTGGTGTATCAAAACTATCTGATGAGTCAGAAATAATGGAATCGCTCCCACCTTCAACTACTTCCATGTCTGTGGGTAAAATATAATCAATATGAACAAACCTAACCTGTCTATTATCAAACATCTTGACCAAATATGTGCGAGGACCACATATCTTCACCACTTTTCCTGGTAACCACTTTACCCATTTATGGTGATGGTTCTTCACTCTCACCTTCTGATTTAATTTCACACTTCTCTCTTTTACTCTACCTCTATCATGATTCTCTTTCTTTCTGTCTTAATTGTTTCTCATCTACGGACTGTGCCAAGTTTGGTTTTAACAACGAGAATCTGGTTCGTGACTGTCGTTTGAGAAACAACTCTGCTGGTGTTCTAACAGTAGTTGTGTGAGGAGTATTACGATACGTTACTAGAAAATTAGCTCATTTGTGGTCCAATGACAACTGTCGTTTCTTTGGATTTGGATCCAACATTTGTTTGATGAGGGCACATTATACAATTTGTACAATGCGCTCTGCTGCATCATTCGAAGCAGGATGGTATGGTGGAACCTTGGTGTGTTTCACACCATTTTTGCTCGAGAACTGTGCAAATTCTTCTGAACAAAATTGTGGTCCATTATCCGAAACAATATCTTCTGGGAGGCCAAATGAAGAAAATAATCTTCGCAAAATGCCTAATGTTTTACTTGTTGTTATTTTCCACATTGGAAACACCACGACCCACTTCGAATGGCTAGCAATCACAATGAACAATTATTGCCCTTCTAGCTCAGCAAAATCGATATGTAGCCTTTGCCACACACTAGGAGGCTATTTCCGTGGCTGTAATGGTGCTGATGGTGGTTGCTTGCTTACCGATTGACATGTCGTACACTGACTGACGATGTACACTATATCTTTGTCAAGACCTAACCACCATAATTAACTGCATGCAAAACTCTTGGTCAAGCACATTCCCAGGTGCTGGTCATGGAGGTCTCCTAATAATTTGGGCTTGAATTTATTTGGTATAACCAATCTTGCACCCCACATGATACAATCTTTATTGACTGATAATTCATTCCTACGAATGAAGAATGGATGAATATATTTGTCTGTTACCTGATTTGGCCATCCATTTGTAATATAATCATACACCTTTGACATAACTGGGTCACATTTGGTTGCCCTCCCAATCTCTTCAGCTGTGACTGGCTGTTCATCGATGTATGAAAAATAAAACACTTTTTCCCTATCGGGTGTAACTTGTGATGGGGAAGGCAATCTAGACATAGCATCAGCATTACTGTAATCAGCTGATCATCTGTATTCAATATCATATGTATATGCTGACAAAATCAAAGCCCACCTCTGCATTCGGGCTGCAGAAAATGTTGGAACTGGGGACTTTGGATGGAGGATTGCTGTCAGGGGCTTATGGTCCATAACGAGAGTAAACTTACGACCATACAAGTATTTGTGGAACTTCTTGACCCCAAAAATTAATGCCAAAGCTTCCCTTTCAATTTGCGCATAAGTACGCTCACTGGCACTGAGAGTGCCTGAAGCAAAAGCAATTGGTCTCTCCTCCCCACTACGTAATACATGAGAGATTACTGCCCCAACTCCATACAGAAAGGCATCACATGCTAGCTTGATCTCCTGAGATACGTCATTGTGAACTAACATAGTGTTCTCTACTAAGTTGCTTTTACATTCCTTGAATGCTGTATTGCATTCTTTTGATCACTTCCAATGGACCTGTTTTTTCAATAGGTCATTCAGTGGATGTAATACTGTAGCCAAATTTGGTAGGAACTTCCTATAAAGTTCAAATGACCCAAAAATGATCGAAGTTCAGTGACATTCTTGGGAGTGGGTGCATTTCTGATTGCATCCAATTTTACCTTGGTTGGCTGTAAACCATCTTTGTCTACTCTGTACCTTAAGTACTCCACTGAGTTTTGAAATAACTCACACTTGCGAGCAGACACTTGTACTCTGTGCTTCTCTAGCCGTTTGAGGACTTCATTCAATATGTTATTATGAATTTGCCTATTTGGTGCTGAAATTAGTATGTCATCCAAATAACATACTTATCCCTTCAATACCTTGCAAAATCTGGTCCGTTACCCCTTGGAATATGGCAGGGGCAGAAGACACTCCAAATGGTAGCCTATTAAATTGATGTAGGCCTAGATGAGTATTTATAGTCAAGCATGACTTGGACTCCTCATCTAGTTCCAGCTGTAACTAGGCATTCGTCAGATCCAACTTTGAGAAAATCTGACCCCCTGTTAGTGTTGTGAACAAATCTTCTCTATTTGGCAATGTATTGGGGACATTACCCTCTCGAACCTGGTTTACAGTTACTTTATAATCACCACACAATCTTACCTTACCATCGGACTTAGGTACAACAACAATGGGTGTAGCCCAATTATATAGATCTATCGTAGAAATAATGTTCTCAGTCTCTAGTCTTTTGAGTTCTTGCTCAACTTTCTCCTTGAGTGCATATGGTACAGAACATGGCTTGTAGTAAACTGATCTAGCGTCCTTCTGTACCCTGACACTCACCTTGAAGCCTTGGATCGGACTGCCCGTTTCGCAGAACACCTTCGGATAATTCTTGATGACATCATCCTTTGACGCAAATCTCGTTTCAACACAAAAAATTTCACTCCAATCCAGCTTCAGTGATCCCAACCAATTTCTTCCTATTAAGGCAGGCTTGTCTCCTGCCACTACTATTAGAGGCAAGCTCTGAACTGATCCTTGTATTTCACCGGTACAGTGATACGACCTACCACCGGAATGTTCTCTCCCAAGCAGCCGAGCAGCTGTATCTTCGCTTTCTCCAATGGGAAATCCCGCAATTTATCACGGTATAGCAACTCCAGTACTACACTCACGGATGCACCAGTGTCGATTTCCATGGGTATCTTGAATCCTGCAACATCTATGTGGATTATGATACTTTTCAAATCGCCGTCCATTAACCTCGAACTCCTGATGACGTTTAACTCTAACATCTCCTCGTCCTGTTGTTGTTTTTCCATGCTATGTAGTATCTGGGGATTTCTACTCATAGCTTTGAAAGCTGGTTTACCCTTCAGTCGGCATGCCTTCGTAAGATGCCCAGTTTTCCTGCAGATGAAACACTCTGCCTTCACATATGGACAACTTTGAGCACTGTGTTATCCCAGGCACCAATAGCAGTACGTCAATGCTCGTTTCCCATTTCCAGTTTCTGAGACTTTGGGGCCTCACCGCCTTTTACTTTGAACCTGCAGGCAGTTCACCTCGGTTGCCTGATGACTGAAATTAGTATGAAATTGTTGGGAGTATTGGTCGGCCATGCTCATCGGCCTAAATGTCTGACAAGCTAAATCAAAAGTCAAGTCAGGCATAGTCAATAACTTCCTTCTGATCGCATCATTTTTCATCCCACAAACAAAATGATCACGCAATGCTCGGTTCTGAAAGTCTCTGAAATAACAGTGAATAGATTGCTTTTTTAATGCTACAATGTCCTCACTGATATCTTCTTCGGCCTTCTGATTTCGTATTCCGAAACGATAACTTTCAGCAATTTCTAATGGAACGGGGCTGTAATGTTTTAGTTTAATTAGAATCTGTTAAAGCATTGTATCCTTTGGCTTGTCAGGCACAAGTAAATTTATCAACGTTTCATACAACTCGGGCCCGGCCTCAGTTAAGAATATAGCTCTTTTTCGTTCCAACACCGCCCGGGAATTTCGATGATATTATATGCAGTGAAAAACATTTCTACCCGATCCACATATGCTCTGAAACTTTCACGGATGCGTTGAAATTCCCCCACATGCCCTATAACTCCCATAGGGGTAGCCATTTTGATTTTGGCAGTTTCACCAAATGTGCTCGTAATTTACCTCTGATTTGTAGCTGTTTCCAAAAACAGAGAAGCTCTCAAAGTCTCTTTGTTGGCTGGCTGAATCCTTCACCAACAAAAATTTCAGCTTTGTATTATCCGATTACATCCCATTCCCGTTGCCAATGTCATATCTTAGAGAGCACACACATCACACAGCCTGTAAAATGGCTCCAGGTTCTGTTGATCCCTGACCTGCTGGTCAGGTGACCTGCTCTTTATTAACAGCACTAGCGGCAGTAACACAGGCCTCCACAGTGTGGAGCTACAGACATTACAATAAGCACAACCTTTCAGTTCTGGTATCATTCTGGTAAATCTATTTGGATCTTCTCCAGTGCCTCTATCCTTTTTATAATAGGGAGATCAAAACTATTCACAGTACTCCAAGTGCAGTCTAATTAAGGTTCTATACAAGGTTAACATAACTTCTCTGCTTTTCAATTCTATCAGTCTAGAAACGAACCCCAATGCTTTGTTTGCTTTTTTATGGGTTTGTTAACCTGTATTGCTACTTTTAGTAGCTTGCATATTTGTTTTGAGCAGGTTAAAATAGATCAAAACAAATAAATCGCCAAGGATAAATAATATTTATTGACTAAGTAGCAGCACTTTGTAAAAAGCTACAATGATTTTACTGCCATATCTATAGTTTCTCACCTTCAGTCTGCCAGTTCTGAAGTTCAGGCTCATTGTGTTAAGTTGTAGGTATTGAGAGAATGGAATCCAGCCAAAAATCTGAGTTATAGCTGAGGCAAGAGAACACTCACAAAATTAAAAAGATGCAAAGGCTTAAAACAAGGACACCCCAATGAAGTTATGATTCATCTGAAGTAATGTTGACATTGCAATTTCTCAGCATGCAGCAGTAATGTTCAAATTGCTTCCAGTAAATTCACTGTAACTTTTAAGTTATTTTATATGAGTCACTGTCTGAAGCAGTTTAATTAATGCTCATTTCAGATAAAGGTGCTGAAAGAACATTTAATAACAAGAGGATGATCTTGTGTGTTATATGATTGGATTGATTTTTCAAAATAAAGTTTTTTTTTAAATTACTACATCAAATAGTTAGATCCTGAAATTCCTGATATCCTGTTCTACTTGTGCAAGTGTAGCAGAGTGGAACCCTCATCTGCCATGTTCAAAGTCTTAGATCCTGTCCTGAATAGCATGAACAGGGTTGTTTACACGTCTGGGGTGAGCCCATCAGCAAGGACGTTTGAGTGGATCTGAAACCCGAATCAGACAGAAGTCCCTGGAAGGGCCTGATGAAAATCTTTGTTTTCACCTCTTCTTTGCACAATGGAGCAAGCAGGCATTTTTGAGAAGTCAGTTGTTCTCCTGACGTCTTATGAGGATCGAATGGATGGAATCTCCTGTGGTTTCTCAGTAAAGAAAGAACTTGCATTTATATAGCACCTTTTACATCCCAAAATGCTTTATATCTGAACATAAGAACATAAGAAATAGGAACAGGAGTAGGCCACCTGGCCCCTTGCACCTGCTCCGCCATTTAATAAGATCATGGCTGATCTGATCATGGACTCAGCTCCACTTTCCTGCCCACTCCCCATAACCCTTTATTCCTTTAGCGCTCAAAAATCTGTCTATCTCCACCTTAAATATATTCAATGACCCAGCCTCCACAGCTCTCTAGCGCAGAGAATTCCATAGATTTACAATCCTCAGAAAAAATAAATTCCTCCTCATCTCAGTTTTAAATGGGCGGCCCTTTATTCTGAGACTATGGGCTAGACTTTCCACTTTTGTGCAGATCGCCCAAAAATGGGCGTTATTTCCAGTGTCGGCGGTAAATATGGGTTTTGAGATCGCGGAAGTATTGCCCATTTTCAAAATCCCAACTTTCCATTTTATAAAATGGGCGTTATCGCGAGCGATCTGAAATGGGCATTTGCGTTAAATTTTTTGAACTTCTGCCGTAAAGTGTCGGCATCCAGAGCAATGGTATGGCAACGGTCGTTTCCCATGTTTCAGGAGGTAAGGGGTCATCAGAAGAGAAGAGCGAGAGAGAGGGAGCAGAGAGGAACTGAAAGCGTGTGTGGGTGTGTTGTGTGCCTGTTTGGCTGTTGTGGGAGGTAGGAGGGAGATTTAACAGCAGCAAAAAGACTGCTGAGCACAAAGAACGTTGTTCCCACTGAGTTTTTGGCGAAAAAAAAATTTAAATGGAAGGGATGGAGGAGGCGACACAGCACGCCGTGGAGACCGAGGACGCTGGCGAAAGCAGTGAGGTGGGAGAGGAACAATTGGGAGGATGCAAACGAGTGAGGAGATTCTCTGATGAGGCAAATGCCTCCCTCCTGCAGGAGGTGGAATCATGCTGGGGTCAATTGACCCAGGGTGGATGTTGGAAGCCCACCCCAAAGGTCTATCAGAAGATATGGGCCGACATTGCCGAGGTGGTCTCATCGGCGACCAATGAGGTGCGTGATGGCAACCAATGCCGTAAGCACTGGAACGACCTTGTCGGATCCGCCAGAGTAAGTATTACATTTATTTACATGTACTTATATATTTATATAATTTGAATTGTTAAGTGTAATGATTGATTAAAATCAGATGTGATGTCTTGCACTTATAACAGGAATGTTTTACTCAAAGCCTGCATTTACGGTGTACGTCTTTAGGTAAAGAATGATCATTATCACAATAATCATGATTACATCTGTCGGTTATGTGTTGTATCAGTCTCTGTGACAGTACCTAGCAATGATATCACACAATGATCTCATGCCATGTCGTGCTGGTGTTACCTTTTACAGAAGAAGCTTTCGAAGAATAGGGCCGGGCAGAGGCGAACGGTGGCGGGTCACCAGTCATCATCGAGCTCACCGACATCGAGGAGCGGGTGCTGGCATTAGTGGGGAGCCACCCCCGGTCGGCCATGCAAGCAGCTGCAGAACCTGATGTGATGCCACGTGAGTAAAATATACATCATTGTGTGCTGTAAAGTCAATAGATGCCACACCCACTCATATCCGACCAATTATATATGATTGATAAAAGTGTTATATAAATAATGATGGCCTCATGAGAATCATTGCAATGCAGAATTTGGTCATGGTCATGAAATGTGATGTCTGTGATGATTTTGATAGCAGTGGTGCTTTTGTTGTGCATATGCTGTGTGGAGCGTTGGAATCACCTTGTGACCCTAGCATCCCCTTCTCCTCTAATAACCTCATTTATGATTTGTAGCTCAGCTGGCAAAAAATGTGGGCGGGCAGTATTATTATTTCTCGGCATTAATTACATGCCGAAAGTAACGATGGGCGATAAGTGAGCGATACATGGGCGTTAGTTTCTATTTTGTTGCTAAATGGGCAATATCTGGGCGTTATATCTCATCTCAGCATTAAAATGCATATTAAGTGGGCGGTATCGATGAAAAAAAAGTGGCAAGTCTAGCCCGATGTCCCCTACTTTTAGTTTCCCCTATGAGTGGAAATATACGCTCTGCATTCACCTTGTCGAGCCCCTCTCAATATCTTATATGTTTCGATATGATCATCTCTCATTCTTCTGAACTCCAATGTGTATAGACCCAACCTACTCAACCTATCTTCATAAGTCAATCCCCTCATCTCTGGAATCAACTTACTGAAACTTCTGTGAATAGCCTCTAATGCAAGTATATCCTCCCTTAAATACGGAGACCAAAACTTTACGCAGTACTCGAGGTGTGGCCTCACCAATACCCTGTACAGTTGTAGCAGGACTTCTCTGCTTTTGTATTCTATCCCCCTTGTATTAAAGGCCAACATTCCATTGGCCTTCCTGATTACTTTCTGTACCTGCATACTTACTTTTTGTATTTCATGCACAAGGATGCCCAGGTCCCTCTGTACTGCAGCACTTTGCAATTTTTCTCCATTTAAATTATAATTTGCTTTGCTATTTTTTCTGCCAAAGTAGATAACCTCACATTGTCCCACATTCTACTCCATCTGCCAAATTTTTGCCGACTCACTTAGCCTGCCCATATCCCTTTGCAGATTTTCTGTGCCTTCCTCACAATTTGCTTTCCCACCCACCTTTGTATCATCAGCAAACTTGGCTACATTACACTCGGTCCCTTCATCCAAGTCATTAATATAGAGCACCACGGAGCAGGCCGGGGAGTGGACGGAGCAGCGTGGCAGCATGCCGCTCCAGGGAGCAGCATGTGCTGGAACAGGAGAGCAACGGCAATGAAGAGGGACGTCACCAAGATCCAGGTCAGTGATTGGAGCATGTACAGCAGGAGCGGCGAGGATTGCAGAGCGATATGATCGGGGCCCAGGAGAGGCTTGAATTCGGGGCCCAGAAGAGGCGAGGACCCAGGGGCAGCACGGGCCAGCTGCGCACTGCGATATGTGTGCGCACTAGGTCCGTGCAGCAGAACTGGTCTCCAGTCGTTTTGGTTAATCCTTGCCACTGGACCAAGACCTAACTCTGTCAAGCCCGTGTGGTGGCAGGTGTGCAACGACCACCACACATTAAAATCCATGCACAGGCATCTTCCACCCTTCAAGATTTAGTTCGGGACCTGGAATTTTAGGTCCTTCATTGAAACATCTGTGAATTTTTTGACGTGGGAGCAAGTCATCCTCGATTCGAGGGACTGCCTATGATGATAATATAGATTGTAAATAGTTGAGCAGTCAGCACCGATCCCTGTGGCACCCCACTAATCACTGTTTGCCAACCGGAAAATGAGCCATTTATCCCGACACTCTGTTTTCTGTTAGTTAGCCAATCCTCTATCCATGCTAATATATTACCCCCAACCCCGTGGACTTTTATCTTGTGTTGAAATCGTTTATGTGGCACCTTATCGAATGCCTTCTGAAAATCCAAATACACCACATCCACTGGTTCCCCCTTATCCATCCTGCTCGTTACATCCTCAAAGAACTCCAGCAAATTTGTCAAACATGATTTCCCTTTCATAAAACCATGCTGACTCTGCTTGATTGAATTATGCTTTTCCAAATGTCCTGGCTACTGCTTCCTTAATAATGGACTCCAGCATTTTCCCAACAACAGATGTTAGGCTAACTGGTCTAACAGTTTCCTGCTTTTTGTCTGCCTCCTTTTTTAAATAGGGGAGTTACATTTGCGGTTTTCCAATCCGCTGGGACCTCCCCAGAATCCAGGGAATTTTGGTAGATTACAACGAATGCATCCACTATCTCTGCAGCCACTTCTCTTAAGACCCTTGGATGTAAGGCATCAGGTCCAGGGGACTTGTCCGCCTTTAGTCCCATTATTTTACTGAGTACTACTTCATTAGTGATAGTGATTGTATTAAGTTCCTCCCTCCCTATAGCCTCTTGATTACCCCTATTGGAATGTTTTTAGTGGCTTCTACCGTGAAGACTGTTGTGTCTGGAGAAAGAGTCAGACTGAACACAGTGAGCTCAAAGTAAAGTGTGACCTTAGTCTTTTATTGCAGGTCTCCAGAGTGCCTCTCCAACCTGTGAAGCCTTCTTAAATACCTGTATTCCCAAGAAATTATGGGATCCTTTGGGACTCCGGAGAATGAGCCCTCTGGTAGCTGTACAGAGTAAATACAAGTCCACATAGATAACAACATTCCCCCCCAAAGTCAATCATGTAACTATTTACAATGTGAGTCGATCTGGGGCCCTTCTTGCCCTGGTTGATAGTCGCGGTGTGAAAGCTGGTGTTCTTGAATCATTTGTTGGGCCCTCGCTGGGTTGCTGTGCAGCTGGCCTTGCTGGGCCGCCTGGTGTGTTCGGCCCTGCAGGGCTGCTGTGGATGATGGGTTCTGCTTCGTGGTCAACCGTGATGTCGGTTGCCACTGGTGTGTGTGTTGGGGGATCAAAAAAAGAAGGGTCAAGGTGGGTTGCTCAGGGTAGTCCGTGAATCTGAGTTTGATTTGGTCCAAGTGTTTCCGGTGAATGAGTCCATTTGAAAGTTTGACCCAAAACACCCTGCTCCCCTCTTTGGCCACAACAGTGCCGGGAAGCCACTTGGAACCTTGTCCATAATTTAATACAAATGCAGGATCATTGACTTCAATCGCGCATGACACATTTGCGCTATCATGGTATGCACTTTGTTGAAGCTGCCTGCTCTTTACCTGTTCATGTAGATCAGGGTGAACTAACGAGAGCCTTGTCTCAAGTGTGCTTTTCATGAGCAGTTCAGCAGGTGGGATCCCAGTGAGTGAGTGGGATCTCGTACGGTAGCTAAGCAGGACTCGGGATAGGCGAGTCTGCGATGAGCCTTCAGTTACCCTCTTCAAGCCTTGCTTGATGGTTTGCACTGCTCTCTCTACCTGACCATTGGACGCTGGTTTAAATGGGGCAGATGTGACATGTTTGATCCCGTTACGGATCATGAATTCTTTGAACTCAGCACTGGTAAAACATGGCCCGTTGTCGCTCACCAGGACATCGGGTAAGCCCTGTGTGGCAAACATGGCCCGCAGGCTTTCAGTGGTGGCAGCGGATGTGCTAGTCGACATTATCTCACATTCAATCCACTTGGAGTACACGTCTACAACCACAAGGAACATTTTACCCAAGAACGGGCCTGCATAGTCGACATGTACCCTAGACCATGGTTTGGAAGGGCAAGATCATAAACTTAGCGGCGCCTCCCTGGGTACATTGCTTAACTGTGAGCATGTATTACATTTGTGAACGCAGGACTCTAAGTCCGCATCGATACCGGGCCACCACACGTGGGACCTGGCTATCGCTTTCATCATTACGATGCCTGGGTGGGTTCTGTGGAGGTCATTGATGAAGGTGTCTCTGCCCTTCTTGGGGACCAGTACTCGATTGCCCCACAGAAGGCAGTCTGCCTGTATAGACAATTCATCTTTGCGCCGCTGGAACGGCTTTATCTCTTCCTGCATTTCCACTGGGACACAGGACCAGCTCCCGTGAAGCACACAACTTTTGACTAGAGATAATAAGGGGTCCTGGTTTGTCCAGGTTTTGATCTGCCGTGCAGTGATGGTTGATTGCTCATTCTCAAATGCTTCCATAACCATGGCTAGATCTGCGGGCTGCGCCATTTCCACCCCTGCGGTGGGCAATGGCAGCCTACTGAGAGCATCGGCATAGTTTTCTGTGCCTGGCCTGTGGCGGATGGCGTAGTTGTACGTGGACAATGTGAGTGCCTATCTCTGGATGCGGGCCAATGCGTTGGTATTTATCCCTTTACTCTCGGAAAACAGGGATATAAGTGGCTTATGGTCAGTTTCCAATTCGAATTTTAACCCAAACAGGTATTGATGCATTTTCTTTACTCCATTGACACACGTTAACGCTTCTTTTTCAATCATGCTGAAGGCTCTCTCGGCCTTAGACAGACTTCTGGATGCATAAGCAACCGGTTGCAGTTTCCCGAAATCATTAGCTTGTTGCAATACACACTCGACGCCATATGACAACACATCACATGATAATACCAAACGCTTACATGGATCATACAACACAAGCAATTTGTTTGAGCATAACAATTTTCTCGCTTTTACAAAGACATTTTCTTGGCTTTTGCCCCAAACCCATTCGTCCCCTTTTCATAGTAAGACATGTCGTCGTTCTAGCAGTGTGCTGAGAAAGAAGTTACCAAAGTAGTTCAAGAGTCCCAGAAGCAACCACAGCTCCGACACGTTTTGTGGCCTCGGTGTGTTCTCGATTGCCCCCTACAGATAGGCCTGATGCCGTCTGCCGCAATCCTCCTTCCCAGCACCTCCACTTCAGGCGCCAGGAAAACGCACTTCGAGCATTTTAACCTGAGCCCCACACGGTTGAGTCAACTAAAAACCTCCTCCAGGTTCTGCAGGTGCTCAACTGTGTTCCGACCTGTGACCAAGATGTCATCCTGGAAGACCACGATGTGCGGGACCAACTTCAGTAAACTTTCCAAGTTTCTCTGGAATATCGCTGCCGCTGATCGGATTCCAAATGGGCATCTGTTATAAACAAAAAGACCTCCGTGCATCTTGATGCAGGTGAGGACATTCGATGATTCCTCCAGTTCCTGCGTCATATATGCTGAGGTCAGATCCAGCTTCGTGAACGTCTTTCCTGCCACCAGCGTTGCAAAGAGGTCGTCGGTTTTTGGTAGTGGGTATTGGTCCTGCAGGGAGAAACGATTGATAGTTACTTTGTAATCGGCACAGACTCTGACGGTGCCGTCTCCCTTGAGGACTGGTACAATATGACTGGCCCACTCACTGAACTTGATCGGTGTAATGATGCCCTCTCGTTGCAGCCGGTCTAGCTCGAGCTCTACCCTTTCTCCCATCATGTACGGTACTGCTCTCGCCTTGTGATGGATGGGTCACACCCCCGGAATTAGGTGGATCTGCACTTTTGCTCCTTGGAATTTCCAGATGCCTGGTTCGAACAGCGAAGGAAATTTGTTTAAGACCTGGCACATGAAGTGTCGTCAGCGGGTGATAGCACTCGGACATCATCCCAGTTCCAGTATATCTTTTCCAGCCAGCTCCTGCCCAGCAGTGTGGGACCATCGACTGGTACCACCCAGAGTGGTAGCTTGTGCACCACTCCATTGTAGGAGACCTTTATGGTAGCACTGCCGATTACAGGAATCAGTTCTTTAGTGTAAGTTCTTAGTCTCGTGCGAACTGGAATTAAGACTGGCCTTGAGGCCTTGTTGCACCACAACCTTTCAAAAGTCTTTTCCCCATGATGGACTGGCTCACGCCCGTGTCCAGCTCCATTGACACCAGGATTCCATTTAGTTCAACATTCAGCATTATCAGGGGACAATTCGTGGTGAATATGTGCACCCCATGTGCCTCTGCCTCTATCTGAGGCTCTGGTTCGTAGTGATCCTCCGTGGATCTGTCCTCGTGCAACGTGGTGGTTTGCAGGTTTAACAAGCTTAGCAGCTCGCCTTCACACTCGTTGGAGGTGTCCCATTGTTCCACAGCCCTTGCAAACGTACCCTTTGAATCGACATGAATGGAAACGATGATCACCCCCGCAGCACCAACAAGGTGTTAATGGCCTAGCATTTATCACCCTTGATGGTGGACTCTGAGACATCTGCGGACGTGTAGTTGCCAGTATGTGTGACCTGTCCTGTACGTTATGATTCGAAAACACCATCACTTTGTTCACAGTACTTGTAGCAACACTTATGTGCTGAGAGATTTGTTTAGTATTGTCACTGGTGGCAATGAATGCCTGGGCTATCGCTATTGCCTTACTCAAGGTTGGGATCTCCCAGTCAAAAGCTTGCGAAGTATGGTTTCATGGCCAATGCTAAGTACGAAAAGTCTCTGAGCATGTGCTCCAAATGTCCTTCAAATTCTTGCAAGGCGTCTCAGCTCGGCGACATAACTCACCACTTCCTGGCCTTCAGACCTTTTGTAGGTGTAAAACCGGTACCTCGCCATCTGAACGCTTTCCTTCGGGTTCAAATGCTCTCGGACCAGTGGGCACAAATCGTTGTACGATTTCTCCGTGGGTTTCGTTGGAATGAGCAGATTCTTCATGAGTCCATACGTTGGTGCCCCACAGACGGTGAGGAGGATCGCTCTACGTTTGGCAGTGCTCTCTTCCCCATCTAGCTCGTTGGCCACAAAGTATTGGTCGAGTCGCTCCACAAAAGTTTCCCAATCATCTCCCTCTGAAAATTTCTCCAGCATGCCCACTGTTCTCTGCATCTTTGGGTTTGCTATCTGTATTTCGTCACCAGTTGTTGTGTATGGAGAAAGAGTCAGACTGAACACTGTGTGCTCAAAGTTAAGACCTTAGTCTTTTATTGCAGGTCTCCAGAGTGCCTCTCCAACCTGTGAAGCCTTCTTAAATACCTGCGCTCCCAAGGGATTATGGGATCCCTTGGGACTCCGGGGAATGAGCCCTCTGGTGGCTGTACAGAGTAAATACAAATCCACATATATAACAAAGACCAATACAAAATATTTGTTCAATGTCTCTGCCATTAGTTTGTTCTCCATTATTAATTCCCCAGTCTCATCCGCTAGGTGACCAACATTTACTTTAGCAACTCTTTTCCTTTTATGTACCTGTAGAAGCTCTTACTATCTGTTTTTATATTTCGTGCTAGTTTACTTTCATAATCTATCTTCCCTCTCTTTATCATTTTTTTAGTCTTTCTTTGCTGGCTTTTAAAATGTTCCCAATCCTCTGTCCTCTCACTAGTCTTGGCCACATTGTATGCCCTTGTTTTCAATTTGATACCAACCCTTATTTCTTTAGTTAGCCATGGATGGTTATCCCTTCTCTTATGGTCTTTTCTTCTCATTGGGATATATTTTTGTTTGGAGTTATGAAATATCTCCTTAAATGTCTGCCACTGCTCATCAACCATCCCATACTTTAATCTATTTTCCCAGTTCACTTTAGCCAACTCTGCCCTCATACCTTTGTAGTCTCCTTTATTTGGTTTGAGAACCAACTTTCTCACGCTCCAACTGAATTTGAAATTCAACCATGTTATGGTCACTCATTTCGAGAGGATCCTTTACTACAAGATCATTTATTAATCCTCTCTCGTTATACAAGACCAGATCTAAGATAGCCTTTTTCCTGGTTGATTCCACAACATAATGTTCAAGGAAACTATCTCAGATACACTCTATGAACTCTTCCTCAAGGCTATCCTGGCCAATTTTCTTTGTCCAATCAACATGAAGGTTAAAATCACCCATGATTATTGCTGTTCCTTTATTACAAGCCTCCATTTTTTCTTCATTTAAACTCCATCCAACAGTGTAGCTACTGTTAGTGGGCCTATAGCCGATGCCCACCAGTGACTTTTTCCCCTTATTATTCCTTATCTCCACCCAAACTGATTCAACATCTTGATCTTCTCAGCCAATATCATTTCTCACTAACACACTGACCTCATCCTTTATCAACAGTGCTACCCCACCTCCTTTTCCTTTCTGTCTGACCTTCCGAATTGTCAAGTACCCCTGAATATTCAGTTCCCAGTCCTGGTCACCTTGCAACCACGTCTCTGTAATGGCTATCAGATCATACCCATTTGTATCTATTTGTGCTGTCAACTCATCTATTTTGTTATGAATGCCTCGTGCATTCAGATAAAGAGGTTTAAAAAAAATGTTTACCATTTTTTGCTGCTTTGACCCCACTTTCTGATTCATCTTTATGTTTAGACATTCTGTCCCTTCCTGGCACACTCTTGTTTTCATTTCCCCCATTGTTACCCTGATCTATTGCCTTCTCCTTATTCTTTGACTTTTTAAATTTTTGCTTACAGCCAATGATGTATTTTTGAAGTGTATTATAGCAAACGCGGATTCATCAAGGTCCCACAAACAGCAATGAAATAAATGACCAGATAATATGTTTTTTAGTGATGTAACTTCCCTAGACATGGCCCCAGATAGAGGGAGGACAAGCGGAAGATCCATCCACTGGAAATTAATGGGGTGCTGCAAATGAGTTGAATCCCCACACAATGAGGTTCAGCCCCAAATTCCTACCTCCTTCCAGGTACAAAGCTTTTTTTCCACCCTCTCTAAATTTACAGTTCTTAGGGAACCAAAATTGCCCCTTTTTTGCACCCCGTTAGTGCTGCTGGTATGTGCTAACGGGGCGCAATTACCTTTCTGCCTGGGGGCAGGCGGTGGTGGCACCTGCGGCGAAATTGCCCCCGAGACTTTGGTGGCAATTTGGAGTTTGTGTCGCGTCCCGCGATTTGCATCCTGGGCCGACGAGGACATCATTGGAGTGCATGCCGACCTCTTTGCGCCCGGCGGGGGAAATTTCCCCACGGGACACGAGGCCGGTGCGGGCCGATGTCAGCCATCATGCAACTCGACACTCCTCTTTGTTATTGCTATTCCGAGATTGTTACTGGCTCGGCTGAGATTGTTACTGGTGGCCTAGTGGTGGCCACCAAATGGCCATGCAAAGTCCATAGAGGCCCTCCCCTTTGAAGTGATGCCTCGGGAGCGCCTCTCCAACAAGGTGGAATGCCCGACACAGCGCTCCGCCTTTTTTGAGGGGCACAAAGGACAATTCCATGCTGGGAACTTCTGGTCCGGGTGTTAACTGACCCAGGCCCTGAAGGTTACCACACCCAGATGGACCGCGGGGTTATTTCAGCCACTTAGGCCCCAAGTTTCCACATGATTTGTTCCTGATTTTTAGGAGCAACTGGTGGAGAATGGAGTATCTTCGAAATCGCAATTCTCCACATTTGTTTTCTGCAGTTCTAGTCAGGTAGAACAGTTTCACTTTTGAACAGAATGTTTTTTTCAAAAGGGGGCGTGTCTGGCCACTGACGCCTGATTTGAAAGTTTCCACAGTGAAAACGTAGTCCAAACTAACTTAGAATGGAGCAAGTGAAGATTTTTGTAGGCTTGAAAAAACCTTGTCTACACATTAAAAAATCAGGCGCAGGTTACAAATTAGGCATCGGGAACGAGGTGGGGGGGAGGGGGGGAAGGGAAGTCATTAAATTCTACAATAAATTCTTAGTTATACTTATACAAATATTATACAAATAAATCCAACCTGAATAAAAATTTATAAGCAAAGAAAAGATTAAATAAACCATGTTCCTACCTGTGTGAAAGTGCTTCAGGCAGGCCTTTCAGGCAGCGGTTTTCCGTCGGGCCCGACCGATGGAGGAGGAGGGAGGGAGAAGGCTGCAGGAAGCCTCATTACTTGAGGCAGTGGTTTGCCGTCGGGCCCGACGGACGGCAGGGGGAGAAAGCTGCAAGAAGCCTCAGTGCTGATCATGGAAGGGCAATGTGGTTTTATTAAAAAATGTTCAAAATTGAACAGCTACAAAGAATTTGAATAGTCTCAAACAAGTGCATGTGTCCCGTTTATCACAGTCTATCTTTAATTACAGAATGCACTCCCTCACCCTCACACACAGAAATATCAAGAAAATTAAAATACAAGCCTTTGCAAGGGTTCAATAAACAAATTTTCACTTTTTCTGCAGCACTTTTTAAAATGGCCGAGTGCCAATGTTTCCTTCAGACTGCGCGTGCGCGAACGCTCCAACGCGCACGCGCAGGGTTGCCGGCACGAAAAAAACTCATTTAAATTGTACCCGCCCCCTCCCACTTACAAAATCGGTGCGAGTGGTAGGCTCCGCCCCCTGTGCGCCGCGCCAAGCAGCCATCGAGCTGCAAAGCGCTCGAGAATAGCGGGTTTTTTTTCAGGCGCCGTTTTCGGCGCGAAAAACGGGCGCCCAGCTCGGAGGGGCGCCTGTTTTGCCGCGTGTGGAAACTTGGGGCCTTAGTGTTTAAATGATGAATAGACCACCAAAGCAGAAAAGAAGCCTTTTTATTATTTTTTAACTACTAAGCTCACATTCTCTTTGCAGTTTCCTTCTGGCAAACCTCTCTTCAATTTTTAGCAAGTCGGTTTAACCAGACTCTCAATGGCATAGTTCTCCATTCAATAATTCCTGCTTCATTTAACTAATCATTGCACTCCCACTTTAAGGCTGCAATGTCGCCAACCATGACGAGTCCCGCTTGTGGCTCCATCGCGCTCTGTGTGAAGAATCTTCCATTGATGGGACTTGTTAAGCCCGCCCTGCGAGGTTCCCGGCCAATTGAAGGAAGTGGGTCTGATGACATCATTTGATGATGCGTCATCAGCTGGTTTCCTTAAAGGGTACCATGGCGACGTTCATTTTGACAGTTGTTCTGCCCATGTAATGCAGCATTGAGGTGCTGCAAACACTGACAAGCAGAGGTACACGGTTGCACCCGGGCTCTCCCATGACTCCCTCCAGATGCATATGGAGGGAGTCACAGTACGCAGGGAGATTTACTTCCCTTCCAATGTGTGGAAGAGACCTCCTCAGGACACCAACACAGCCTGGTTGCACATTGGAGGGCACAAGCAGGGATGTCGTCAGGTGGAGCCGGCTGCAGTGCTTCAAACCTTTCAATGATCTCAGTAAAAAGGAGGCAGACGATAAGGTGCCACACAAAAGGTTACTGCACAAGATAAGAGCTCACAGGGTTGGGGGTAATATATTAGCGTGGATAGAGGATTGGCTAACTAACAGAAAATAGAGAGTCGGGATAAATGGGTCATTTTCAGGTTGGCAAACTGTAACTAGTGGGGTGCCACAGGGATCAGTGCTGGACCCTCAACTGTTTACAATTTATGTTAATGACTTGGATGAAGGGACTGAGTGTAATGTAGCCAAATTTGCTGATGATGCAGAGATAGGTGGGAAAGCAAGTTGTGAGGAGGACGCAAATAATCGACAGACGGATATAGATAGGCTAAGTGAGTGGACAAAAATTTGGCAGATGGACTATAATGTGAGAAAATGTGAGGTTATCCACTTTGGTAGGAGAAATAAAAAAGCAAATTATTATTTAAATGGGGAATGATTACAAATGCTGTAGTACAGAGGGATCTGGGGGTTCTTGTACATGAAATGCAAAAAGTTAGCATGCATGTACAGCAATAATCAGGAAGGCAAATGGAATGTTGGCCTTTATTGCAAGGGGGATGGAGTATAAAAGTAGGGAAGACCTGCTCCAACTGTGCAGGATATTGGTAAGACCACACCTGGAGTACTGCGTACAGTTTTAATCTCCTTATTTAAGAAAGGTTATATTTGGAGGCAGTTCAGAGAAGGTTCACGAGGTTGATTCCTGAGATGAAGGGGTTGTCATATAAAGAAAGGTTAAGCAGGTTGGGCCTATACTCATTGGAGTTTAGAATAACGGGGTCAAGTTTCGGCCTGAGTTGCTCCTATTTTTTTGGAGCAACTAGTTTAGAATGGAGTATGTTAGAAATTGCAATTCTCGGCATTTAGTTTGCTTCAGTTCTAGTGAGTTAGAACAATTTCATTTTAGAACAGATTTTTTTTTCAAAAGGGGGCATGTCCAGCCACTTACACCTGTTTTGCAAGTTTAGGCACTGAAAACGTACTCCAAACTAACTTAGAACGGAGTAAGTGTAGATTTTTGTACGCTCAGAAAAACCTTGCCTACATTTAGAAATCAGGCGTCAGGAAGAGAGATGGGATCGGGGCAGGGGGGAAGGGGCGCGGGGAAGAAGGGAAGTTTACAAACATGAAACACATCACTTTTACAAATAAAGAGCCATCATCAATAATAAATGATAAATAAATCAATAAATCAACCAATAAATCAATCAAAAAAATTTTTTAAATAAAAATTAAAAAAAATTAAAAAATCAACAAATAAAAAATTACGTTTCTACTCACCGACTGCAGCACCGGGAGCCCTCCAACAGCGTGCTGGGTTGGGGCCCCCCCAATGTGTGTGTGTCTCTCTCTCTGTCAGTGTCTCTCTCTCTCTCTATCAGTGCCTCTCTGTCTGTCAGTGTCTGTCAGTGTCTCTCTCTCTCTCTATCAGTGCCTCTCTGTCTGTCAGTGTCTCTGTGTTTCTGACAGTGAGGGTTGGAGGGAGGAAGGGGGGAGGAAGGGGGAAGGGGGAGGAAGGGGAGTGGGGAGGGGAGGAAGGGGGGAGGGAGAGAAGGGGGGGAGAGGAGTGTAATGTCCTTACACACTACTATAAATTCACACAAGGCACATTCTGCAGACAAGGTCACTCTGTGACCCGAACCTTTATTGACAGGACCAAGAAGTGATGACCCTGCGTGGGACCTCCCTTTATATACCTGGATGACCAGCTGAGGAGTGTCTCCCATAAGTTCACCCCGTGTGGTCAAAGTGTGCATTTCTTAGGTGTATACAGTATGCAGTGTTGTGACATGAAGGTAACATAGAAACATAGAAACGTAGAAAATAGGTGCAGGAGTAGGCCATTCAGCCCTTCTAGCCTGCACCGCCATTCAATGAGTTAATGGCTGAACATGCAACTTCAGTACCCCCTTCCTGCTTTCTCGCCATACCCCTTGATCCCCCGAGTAGTAAGGACTTCATCTAACTCCCTTTTGAATATATTTAGTGAATTGGCCTCAACTACTTTCTGTGGTAGAGAATTCCACAGGTTCACCACTCTCTGGGTGAAGAAGTTTCTCCTCATCTCGGTCCTAAATGGCTTAGCCCTTATCCTTAGACAGTGACCCCTGGTTCTGGACTTCCCCAACATTGGGAACATTCTTCCTGCATCTAACCTGTCTAAACCCGTCAGAATTTTAAACGTTTCTATGAGGTCCCCTCTCATTCTTCTGAACTCCAGTAAATACAAGCCCAGTTGATCCTGTCTTTCTTGATAGGTCAGTCCCACCATCCCGGGAATCAGTCTGGTGAATCTTCGCTGCACTCCCTCAATAGCAAGAATGTCCTTCCTCAAATTAGGAGACCAAAACTGTACACAATACTCCAGGTGTGGCCTCACCAAGGCCCTGTACAACTGTAGCAACACCTCCCTGCCCCTGTACTCAAATCCCCTCGCTATGAAGGCCAACATGCCATTTGCTTTCTTAACCGCCTGCTGTACCTGCATGCCAACCTTCAATGACTGATGTACCATGACACCCAGGTCTCGTTGCACCTCCCCTTTTCCTAATCTGTCACCATTCAGATAATAGTCTGTCTCTCTGTTTTTAACCACCAAAGTGGATAACCTCACATTTATCCACATTATACTTCATCTCTGTCCCTCTGTTTTTACCACCAAAGTGGATAACCTCACATTTATCCACATTATACCATCTGTCATGCATTTGCCCACTCACCTAACCTATCCAAGTCACTCTGCAGCCTCATAGCATCCTCCTCGCAGCTCACACTGCCACCCAACTTAGTGTCATCCGCAAATTTGGAGATACTACATTTAATCCCCTCGTCTAAATCATTAATGTAAACAGCTGGGGCCCCAGCACAGAACCTTGCAGTACCCCACTAGTCACTGCCTGCCATTCTGAAAAGTATCCATTTACTCCTACTCTTTGCTTCCTGTCTGACAACCAGTTCTCAATCCACGTCAGTACACTACCCCCAATCCCATGTGCTTTAACTTTGCACATTAACCTCTTGTGTGGGACCTTGTCGAAAGCCTTCTGAAAGTCCAAATATACCACATCAACTGGTTCTCCCTTGTCCACTTTACTGGAAACATCCTCAAAAAATTCCAGAAGGTTTGTCAAACATGATTTCCCTTTCACAAATCCATGCTGACTTGGACCTATCATGTCACCATTTTCCAAATGCACTGCTATGACATCCTTAATAATTGATTCCAAAATTTTACCCACTACTGAGGTCAGGCTGATCGGTCTATAATTCCCTGTTTTCTCTCTCCCTCCTTTTTTAAAAAGTGGGGTGACATTGGCTACCCTCCACTCGATAGGAACTGATCCAGAGTCAATGGAATGTTGTAAAATGACTGTCAATGCATCCACTATTTCCAAGGCCACCTCCTTAAGTACTCTGGGATGCAGTCCATCAGGCCCTGGGGATTTATCAGCCTTCAATCCCATCAATTTCTCCAACACAATTTCCTGACTAATAAAGATTTCCCTCAGTTCCTCCTCCTTACTAGACCCTCTGACCCTTTTTATATCCGGAAGGTTGTTGGTGTCCTCCTTAGTGAATACCGAACCAAAGTACTTGTTCAATTGGTCTGCCATTTCTTTGTTCCCCGTTATGACTTCCCCTGATTCTGACTGCAGGGGACCTACGTTTGTCTTTACTAACCTTTTTCTCTTTACATACCTATAGAAACTTTTGCAATCCGCCTTAATGTTCCCTGCAAGCTTCTTCTCGTACTCCATTTTCCCTGCCCTAATCAAACCCTTTGTCCTCCTCTGCTGAGTTCTAAATTTCTCTCAGTCCCCGGGTTCGCTGCTATTTCTGGCTAATTTGTATGCCACTTCCTTGGCTTTAATACTATCCCTGATTTCCCTTGATAGCCACGGTTGAGCCACCTTCCCTTTTTTATTTTTACGCCAGACAGGAATGTACAATTGTTGTAGTTCATCCATGCGGTCTCTAAATGTCTGCCATTGCCCATCCACAGTCAATCCCTTAAGTATCATTCGCCAATCTAACCTAGCCAATTCACGCCTCATACCTTCAAAGTTACCCTTCTTTAATTCTGGACCATGGTCTCTGAATTAACTGTTTCATTCTCCATCCTAATGCAGAATTCCACCATATTATGGTCACTCTTCCCCAAGGGGCCTCACACAATGAGATTGCTAATTAATCCTCTCTCATTACACAACACCCAGTCTAAGATGGCCTCCCCTCTAGTTGGTTCCTCGACATATTGGTCTAGAAAACCATCCCTTATGCACTCCAGGAAATCCTCCTCCACCGTATTGCTTCCAGTTTGGCTCGCCCAATCTATGTGCATATTAAAGTCACCCATTATAACTGCTGCACCTTTATTGCATGCACCTTTAATTTCCTGTTTGATACCCTCCCCAACATCACTACTACTGTTTGGAGGTCTGTACACAACTCCCACTAACGTTTTTTGCCCTTTGGTGTTCTGCAGCTCTACCCATATAGATTCCACATCATCCAAGCTAATGTCCTTCCTAACTATTGCATTAATCTCCTCTTTAACCAGCAATGCTACCCCACCTCCTTTTCCTTTTATTCTATCCTTCCTGAATGTTGAATACCCCTGGATGTTGAGTTCCCAGCCCTGATCATCCTGGAGCCACGTCGCCGTAATCCCAATCACATCATATTTGTTAACATCTATTTGCACAGATAATTCATCCACCTTATTGCGGATACTCCTTGCATTAAGACACAAAGCCTTCAGGTTTTTTTAACACCCTTTGTCCTTTTAGAATTTTTCTGTACAGTGACCCTTTTTGTTCTTTGCCTTGGGTTTCTCTGCCCTTCACTTTTCCTCATCTTTCTATCTTTTGCTTTTGCCTCCTTTTTGTCTCCCTCTGTCTCCCTGCATTGGTTCCCATCCCCCTGCCATACATGACAAGGAGGGGAAGGGGGAGGAAGGAGAGGGGGAGGGAGAGGAGAGGGGAGGGAGGAGAGAGGAGGGGATGGAGGGGAGGGAGGGAGAGGAGGGAAAGGGGAGGGAGAGGAGGAGGGGAGAGGAGGGGAAGGGGGGAGGGAGAGGAGGGGGGAGAGGGGAGGGGAGGGAGGAGAGGAGAGGGGAGGGAGGAGAGAAGGGGGAGGAGAGGGAGGGAGGGAGAGGAGTGGGGGAGAGGAGAAGAAGGGAGGGGGGAGGGAGGAGGGGGAGAGGAGAGGGAGGAAGGGGGGAGAGGGATGGAGGGGGAGAGGAGAGGGAGGAAGAGGAAGGAGGGGGGTGGGTAAGAGCAGACCGGACCGGACCTGAAGGGGGGCAATGGAGGGGGGAGCCGGAGCGGAGCGGGAGCTGAACGGGTGCAGGAGAGAACCGGACCGGGAGCGGGAGCTGAATGGGGGCGGGGGGGGGGGGACACGGGAGAGAGCCGGACTGGGAGCGGGAGCTGGGGCGGGGTGGGTGGGCGCGGAAGTGAGCCAGACCGGGAGCAGGAGCTGAATGGGGGAGGGGGGCGGGGGGGGCGGGAGAGAGCCAGACCGGAAGCTGAACAGAGGGGGGAGGGGGCGGGAGAGAGCCGGAGAGAGCGGGAGCTGAACGGGGGGTGGAGGGTGGGAGCCGGAGCAAGAGCTGAACGGGAGGAAGGTCCAGTCTGATCTTCGCTGCCCCAGTGAGCCCATTCGGCCAGGGCTAGGGGCGGCGTGCTTCAGGCCTCTCCCATACAGCTGCGGGCGCCTGGAGCTACTGCACATGCGCGCACACTTCAGCGGCAGGACCTGGCTCCGCCCCCAACCCCTTGTGCTGCGCTGCGCCAAGTGCCTGGAACATTCCAGCAGCAGGGAGAATACCGAGCTAAGTTTTAGGCACGGTTTTAAGCGTGGAAATCAGGCGTGGCTCGCAGGGCTGTGCCGTTCTAGGCGTGGCCCAAAACTTGACCCCTATGTATGGTTTCTCCTCAATCTTCCTACCAAAATGTATCACTTCACACTTTTCTGTGTTAAATTTCATCTGCCATGAGGCTGCCCATTCCACCAGCCTATGTCCTCTTGAAATCTATTACTATCTTCCTCACTGTTTACTGCACCTCCAAATTTCATGCCATCTGCAAATTTCAAAATTGTGCCCTGTACCCCCCAAGTCCTTCCATTAATGTATATCAAAAACAGCAATGGTCCTAGTACTGAACCCTGGGAAACACCACTGTATACCTCCCTCCAGTCTAACAAACAGCCATTCACCACAACTCTCATACAATTCGCATCTTCATCCTGGTATGTACCATTTCCTCAAGAATTATGCTGTTTTTCTGAACTAATATATTATTATGTCATCTTGAAATTATATTTATATTGTCAGTTACCCCACTATTAAAATTTATATTGCATTATTTACCAAATTAATATATGTTGTTAATTATTATCACATTTCTCCATGATCATAGGTTCTAAATGTGTGTGTGTGGCTGTTGTTGCATATGTATATATTTGAGACTCTTGTTTGGGATACTAGCAGTCAGTTGTTCCTGAATGTTACCGGTTCCTTACTGAATGACCAGAACAGTAAAATGAATCACCATTATAAAATTTGCACTGATTTATAGGTGAGGGAAGAAACAGCTTTATGCGAGCAAAGGTTAATTAGGTTACTTCTGGGTTTTCAGGTTACTGTTGATAAATGTGTTTAGTTTCGATAGTAGTTGGCTGATGTGGATGAAAGTGGCCAGGTAATACATTCCAGTCAATGTTTGTTGAGATTCTCATTAACTAACAGAAAACAGAGAGTTGGGATAAATGGTTCATTCTCTGGTTGGCAACCAGTAACTAGTGGGATGCCGCAGGGGTCAGTAATAGGACCCCAACTATTTACAATCTATATTAATGACTTAGAAGAAGGGACTGAGTGTAACGTAGCCAAGTTTGCTGATGATACAAAGATGGGTGGGAAAGCAAATTGTGAGGTGGCCACAAAAAATCTGCAAAGGGATATAGTCATCATCATCATCATAGGCAGCCCCTCGGAATCGAGGAAGACTTGCTTCCACTCCTAAAGTGAGTTCTTTGGTGGCTGAACAGTCCAACACAAGAGCCACAGACCCTGTCACAGGTGGGCAGACCTTCGTTGGGGGAAGGGGAAGGTAGGACTGATTTGACACACGTTCCTTCCGCTGCCTGCGCCTGATCTCTTCACGCTGGCAGCGTTGAGACTCGAAGAGCTCAACGCCCTCCCGGATGCATTTTCTCCACCTAGGACGGTCTTCGGCCATGGTCTCCCAGGTATCAGTGGTGATGTCGCACTTCAGCAGGGAGGCTTTGAGGGTGCCCCTGTAACGTTTCCGCTGTCCACCTTTGGCTCATTTGCCATGAAGGAGCTCTGCGTAGAGCAATTGGTTAGGGAGTCTCGCATCTGGCATGCGGACTAAGTGGCCTACCCAGCGAAGCTGATCGAGTGTGGTTAGTGCGTCAATGCTGGGGATGTTAGCCTGGGCGAGGACACTGATGTTGGTGTGTCTGTCCTCCCAGGGGATTTGCAGGATCTTGCGGAGACATCATTGGTGATATATCTCCAGCGACTTGATGTGTCTTCTGTATATCATCTATGCTTCTGATCCATACAGGAGGGCAGGTATTACTACAGCCCTGTCGACCATGAGCTTGGTGGTAGATTTGAGAGCCTGGTCTTCGAACACTCGTTTCCTCAGGCCACCGAAGGCTGCACTGGCGCACTGGAGGCGATGTTGAATCTCCGCATCAATGTCTGCTTTTGTTGACAAGAGGCTCCCGAGGAATGGGAAGTGGTCCACGTTGTCGAGGGCCACGCCGTGAATCTTGATGACTGGGGAGCAGTGCTGTGTGGCGAGGACAGGCTTGTGGAGGACCGTTGTCTTACGGATGTTAAGCGTAAGTCCCATGCTTTCATGTGCCTCGGTAAATACATTGACTATATCCTGGAGTTCAGCCTCAGAATGTGCGCAGATGCAGGCATTGTCCGCGTACTGTAGCTTGAATGGGTGCAAAATTCACAAGAACCCCCCCTGTGTTTGGGCTCACTCGAAAGGAAATTTAATTTGGGACTATCTACCGAAAAGTTTGGAACCCTAAAGTGCTTATAGAAGAAACTACGAACTTTAATATAATTTTGAACTTTTACAAGACAAATTCAAGGCTGTGGGCGGGCCTAAAAGGACTGACAGGAGACAACCTGATTAGTGAGACTACCTGAGTGTGAGGACTAAAATAACCTGTTTGGAAAAATGGGTATTTGAGAATCCTTCTCCACAAGAGATATTAACATTACAAAATGACCCAGAGATAGCTAACCATCAACTTGAAACTGGAAAACCATTTCAGCATATCCATCACAAAGAGGCCCAATCCAGCCTGTATGCGAAAAACTAAGCACAAAAGGACATTGCAATTACCAAACTAATATTTCCATAAGGAAACGGTTTTCAAACATCAACCCACCCAAAACATATCAACTTTAATGAGCTCGCCAAAATATTACAAAGAGTCAAGCCCGCCAAATTTAAACAAAGAATTCTGAACTGATTTGGCGCCAAGATTAGAACCACTGGCCCCCTGTTTCAACAGAGGGTATGACACACTTTGCCATACAACTGAGATCAAGCTGATGTCATCAAGACAAGGAGAGAAACCAATGCGACAGTTGTAAACTAACTTCTCCAGCCTCGAAGTCCTGAAGTCCTGAAGGAAGGAAGAACATCACCATCGTGGCAGCAACCGACCACAACCAACGTGGTCCCAACGAAAAGCCACCGCGATCGACCAAACTTGAAACAAAACTCCAACGGGAAAATACCGAAGAATCGAAAAGTTTCCACTCTACAATCTGATCCTGACCTACCAACGTGTAAAACATTACTTAAAAGATTGTAGAAACCTATTTCTAACCAAAGAAAACGGGTACTTACCCCACAGATCCAAATAGCGCCTTACCGCATCAGCGGACTCAACCCAACTGAAGATTGTGCAGCAGAAAGCCTTCTCCAACATTCGGGGTACGGCAAGCAGACCCTACCGTATCCAGCAAACCCTGAAACAGTGATCTACCGTTAACTGGCAAAAGGATTGGTAAGCATAGTCCCTGTCTGCCCTGGAGTCTAACCTAGCTAGGATTAGGTATTGGGAGGTGGGAGGTGTAATTCTACTGTAACCCCCTTTGAATGTAATGTGTTGTTCTCTATTAGAGTCATTATAAGCTATTATAACCCCCCTGAGTGTGTAAGGTATTGTTCTTTAATGAGTTTGAATAGGTTTTGACATTGTACTTTCTTATTAGAGTAATTATAAGTTTGTAATTTCTTGACTGTCATAAAATCAAAGTTCTTTTGCATCAAACCAGTGTCCTTTGCACTTTGTCACATACCCAAAATAAATCCAGAGTCTAGAACCCAAGGGAGTGTGAGCAATTCGAACCGCTCAAGTTGTCAGAAGGGAACCTGACCCCCTCATAGAGACCACCCCTTACAAGCTCAACGACAGAGGTTGGGGTGATCTTGGACCTGGTCTGGAGACGACATAGGTTAAACAGCTTCCCACTGGTTCTATAGTTTAGTTCCAGTCCAGACTTGTTGACTGTGAGGTGGAGCATGGCAGCGAGGGTGATTGAGAAAAGGGTTGGAGCGATGACGCAGCCCTGTTTGAGCCGGGTCCGGATGTGGAATGGGTCTGTAAAGGATATGCCGGTAAAAATCACGGCCTGCATGTCATCATGGAGCAGGCGAAGGATGTTGACAAACTTTCAGGGGCATCCAAAATGCAGGAGGACGCTCCATAAGCCCTCACGGTCGACAGTGTCAAAGGCCTTTGTAAGATCGAAAAAGGCCATGTATAAGGGCTGGCGCTGCTCCCTGCATGCTTCCTGCAGTTGTTGTGCTGCAAAGATTATGTCCGTTGTTCCCCATAGGGGACGTAATCCGCACTGTGACTCTGGGAGGAGCTCTTCAGCCACAGGGAGAAGGTGGTTGAGGAGAACTCTAGCTACATTCTTCCCAATGGTTGATAGCAGGGAGATTCTCCTGTAGTTGCCGCAGTCGGACTTGTTCCCCCTTTTAAAAATGGAGACGATCACTGCTTCTCTGATATCTCCCGGCATGCTCTCCTCCCTCCAAATGAGAGAGATAAGGCCATGTATCCGCGCCAACAGCGCCTCTCCGCCATATTTTAGGGCCTCAGCAGGAATTTCATCCGCACCCGTAGCCTTGTTATTTTTGAGCTGTTTTATGGCTTTGCCTACCTCATGCAGCGTTGAGGTTTCACTGAGGTGGTGGCGGGTTGCATGCTGCAGGATGGAGTTGAGAACACTCGAGTCAAAGGCAGAGTCTCGATTGAGGAGATCTTCAAATTGCTCCTTCCAGCGGGCCCTGACAGCCTCGGTGTCCTTGATGAGTGTTTCCCCGTTCTTGGCCAGGAGTGGGGTGAGGCCTGAGGAGTTCGGACCGTAGGTGGCCTTGACTGCAATGAAGAATCCTCGCGTGTCATGGCTGTCGGCTAGTTGTTGTATCACCTGTGCTTTCTCCATCCACCAACTGTTCTTTAGGTCCCGGGTTTTTTGTTGGCCTTGAGCTGTCTGTAATGTTGCTTTGTAGCTCCCGAGTTGGGTTGCTGCTTGAGGCTCAGAAATGCTCTGCGTTTACGATCTATTAGCTCTTGGATCTCCTAATCATTTTCATCAAACCAGTCCTGATGTTTTCTGGTTGAGTAACCAATTGTCTCTTCACAGGCATTGGTTATGGAGGCCTGGAGTGCAGACCAAGCGCTGTGAGCATTGAGCATCTCAGCTCATCAAGGCACGCCAGAATGTCTGTGAGGCACTGGCTGTATATGGCTCTCTTAGCTGGGTCTTTAAGTGCCCCGGTATTAACTTTTTTGCGGCACTGTTTCTGCTGTCCCCTCTGCTTTGGGGCAGTGTTAATATTGATGACGGATCAAATTAGGTGATGGTCCATCCAGCAGTCGTCAGCTCCTGTCATGGTGCGGGTGATGCGCACATCCTTGCGATCCCTGGCTCGGATGATGACATAGTCCAGCAGGTGCCAGTGTTTGAAGCGAGGGTGTTACCACGGATATAGACTGGCTAAGTGAATGGGCAAAAATTTGGTAGATGGAGTATAATGTTGCAAAGTGTGAGGCCATGCACTTTGGCAGAAAAACTCAAAGAGCAAGTTATTATTTAAATGCAGAAAGATTGCAAAGTGCTGCAGTACAGAGGGACCTGGGGGTACTTGTGCTGGAAACACAAAAAGTTAGTATGCAGGTATAGCAAGTAATCAGGAAGGCAAATTGAATGTTGGCCTTTATTGCAAGGGGGATAGAGTATAAAAACAGAGAAGTCTTGTTATAACTATACAGGGTATTGGTGAGGCCACACCTGGAATACTGCGTGCAGTTTTGGTCTCTGTATTTAAGGAAGGATATACTTGCATTGGACGCTGTTCAGAGAAGGTTCACTTGGTTGATTCCAGAGATGAGGGGGTTGACTTATGAAGATAGTTTGAGTAGTTTAGGCTATACTCATTGGAGTTCAAAAGAATGAGAGGTGATCTTATTGAAACATAAAAGATAATGAGGGGGCTCGACAAGGGGGATGCAGAGAGGATATTTCCATTCATAGGGGAAACTAAAACTTGGGGACATTGGGCTAGACTTTGCACTTTTTGAGGTTTTGAAAATGTGCGATAATCCAGCGATCTCAGAACCCATACTTACTGCCAATGCTGGAAATAACGCCCATTTTTGGGTGATCTGCACAAAAGTGAAAAGTCTAGCCCATAGTCTCAGAATAAGGGGCCACCCATTTAAAACTGAGGGTTGTAAATCTGTGGAATTCTCTGTCCCAGAGAGCTGTGGAGGTTGGGTCATTGAATATATTTAAGGCGGAGATAGACAGAAGTTTGAGCGATAAGGGAATAAAGGGTTATGGGGAGCCGGCAGAGAAGTGGAGCTGAGGCCATGATCAGATCAGCCACGATAGGAAGAATAGAAAAGCAAAATATTATTTAAATGGAGTAAGACTACAGAATGCTGTGGTACAGAGGGATCTTGAGGTCCTCATACATTAAAAACAAAAAGTTAGTATGCAGGTACGGCAAGTAATTAGGAAGGCAAATGGAATGTTGGCCTTTATTGCCAGGGGAGATGGAGTATAAAAGTAGGGAAGTCTGTACAGGGTATTGGTGAGAACACACCTGGAGTGCTGCATACAGTTTTGGTCTCCTTATTTAAGGAGGGATATACTTGCATTGAAGGCAGTTCAGAGGTTCACTCGGTTGATGCCTGGGATGATAGGGTTGTCTTACGAGGTAAGGTTGCGCAGGTTGGGCCTCTCAGAGAGTCGTAAATCTTTGGAATTCTCTAGCCCAGAGAGCTGTGGAAGCTGAGTCATTGAATATATTCAAGGCTAAAATAGACAGATTCTTGAACTATAGCAGAGTCAAGGGTTATGGAGATCAGGCAGGAAAGTGGAGTTGAGGCCAAGATCAGATCAGCCTTGATCTTATTGAATGGCAGGGCAGGCTCAAGGAGCTGTATGGAACATTCTTAAGTATTTGAATTGGCTCACCTGATGCTTAGTGCCAGGTCTGCAAACCGCAGGCAGAGTTGACACTTGGGAAACTTTCGCTCCAGGTGCCACCGCGACCTCTACCACCTAGAAGGACCGGGGCAGCAGGCGCATGGTAGTACCATCACCTCCAATATCCCCTCCAAGTCATACACCATCCTGACTAGGAAATATATTGCCGTTCCTTCATCATCACTGGATCAAAATCCTGGAACTCCCTCCCTAATAGCATTATGGGAGTACCTTCACCACAAGGACTGCAGTGGTTCAAGAAGGTGGCATGTTGTGTTCATACTCGATTTGTTTGTTACAGCTCATTAGACAGGCATTGGGACCCTGCGGGAGCAATTCACGCACTGCTGTAAACATGCTGGTTCATGCTGGTTTTGGGACACCAGTTTGGAAGTTGCAAAAAAGGACACAGTTAGTTACATTACTCCTGTTTCAGTTAGTCTGTTTATTTACGTACACAACATAATTTGGTGATGAGGATCAATCAAATTAACCTCCCTACCGCCCCCCCCCCACCCCACCCGCCTTTCCTCTCGACACCTGGGGACCCTCCAATTCCGTGACCGAGATGGATACAAAGCTTTTCTAAGTATATCATGGCGAGCGGGTTAGACGGCGACAACGTAACACCAGCTCACCGCCTTGCAATACCTATACACTGCCTCGGCACTGAAGGTCAACGCATCTTTAGCCAAATCAAAGACACGGAGTCCTACGACAAAGTGGTAAGCACCGTAGAAAACTATTTTGGGCCAAAGAAAAGTATCGTGATGGAGAGATACAAATTTCATCAAAG
Organism: Pristiophorus japonicus; assembly: GCF_044704955.1. NCBI lineage: Eukaryota > Metazoa > Chordata > Chondrichthyes > Pristiophoridae > Pristiophorus > Pristiophorus japonicus. Next base: position 108,095,379 of record NC_091977.1, read on the forward strand.
GGGGTAAGGGAACAGTGAACCAATCAAACAGTATATCATTTCATTAACTGAACTTGTCATTACGTGTAACTTTGGAGCACTCACAGAGGAAATGATCAGTGATCAAATGATTGAGAAAACAACGATTCCCCCACATTTGGGAACGCTTGCTAATGGAGGTTGACAAATTGACATTGGACAAAGCAACTAATTTGGCCATCCATATTGAGTCAGCACTTTCCGATTCAAAACAATCAGATCCCCTGCTCCCCCTGTGCAGCAGACTTCAGCAACAGCCCATGTGCAAGGCATTCGTCCAAAGCAGAAATCACAGCAGAGATCCAGGGCCAGTAATAAGCCACCCACTACGGATCGCAGGCCTAACTTCCACTGCTTTAACTGTGAGGACAAATCACGTTCAGCAAAGACTCCTAACTGCCATGCATGTGGGAAGAAATGCTCTGTATTTGGTAAAATAAACCATTTTGCTAGTGTCTGTCGCTCATCACAGCATATTTGACATATGGACAACTCTGATAATGATGAACCCAGTATAGTTTACACCATTAGAGACATTTCACACATCGGTCCGGGCAAATTCAAGGACTGTGAGGTAAACATTGATGACACACCCATCTGCCTCCTCATTGACCTTGGAGGCAAAGTCTCCATATTGAGCGAAGCTGTATACAAAACCCACCTCATACACTGTCAACTGTAGCCCGCAACCTCCACTCTACATGTGTATTTCGACTCCAAAATTGAGGTACTTGGGGTCATATCTGTCCCGATATACTACAAGGACATAACATTGGAGAACTTTTCCTTTCATGTCGTGAAGGGACAAAGCCTCATGGGTGTTGACCTTTTTGACAAGCTTGGGTTCAAAGTTTACGACTCAACCAGCACACCTGTGTACACACTGGACTTTGACAAGCAGTATCCCTCAAGCTTCATAGGGTTTGCAGTGACAACAAAATTCTGCCATCCTCCCCGCGTTGACCCTTCCATCAAACCGGTTACACAGCGACTTCACCGTCTCCCATTTACAGTTCGCGACCAAGTATCCGCAGAATTAACGCGACTCGAATCTCAGGGAATCATTGAGAGCATCGACTCCTCACCCTGGATCTGGAGCTTAGTGATTGCTTGGCATAAAAATGGGGAGATCCGCCTATGCATCGACCTGAAAGAGGTCAACAAGGCCATCATCCCCGACAAGTACCCTCTTCCTACCATCGACGAACTGCCTTCAGAATTCTACGGTTCAATAGTTTTTACGAAACTTGACATGCGCCGCAGTTACCTGCAAATACCCCAAGCAGAGGACAGCAAACCGCTCACGGCATTCACGACGCATGATGGTCTGTAATAGTATCGACGCATGCCCTACGGACTATCTTCTGCACCAAAGTGCATTTCAGAAGATTGTCACTACTATGCTAGCAGATATAGAGGGAGACCTCAATCTGCTTGACAATATCATTGTCCATGGATGGACAATGGAAGAACATGACCAGCGAGTTCATGCAGTTATGGCTAGACTTGCTACACATAACATTACACTTAATGCTGTGAAGTGTACATTCACTATTGGAGAAATAAACTTTCTGGGCTACAGACTCACAGCAGAAGGCGTCAAGCCGACGCTTGATAACATTGATGCGATCCAGCGAATGCAGGAGGCTACCAACATCAAAGCACTTTCATCATTCCTCGGCACTTGCAACTTCTATCTGAAGTTCATCAAGCACTACATGCACATTGCCGAACCACTTCACAAGTTGTCGCGCAGGGATTATCCCTTGGGAATGGACAGATTCCCAGACTCAGGCATTCACCATGTTAAAGGAGAAAATCACATCCCCTCCTATCCTCGCACACTTTGATGCCACGACTGTAATATATTCACAGAACACAGCACACACAGCTTCCTAACATGGCAGGCTGCTCTCTCAGAAGTCTCCAGAAGGTGCCTGGTTCAGATTAATCATTAACTGTGTAATTGCAGTACACAATATGTCCACATCCACAGTGTGGAGCTACAAACATTACAAGCTTACAGACATTGCACTTCTCCCTCCTTAATGAAGAAGCCATCATAACAACCATCATACATAACTTTCATGTTTATACATAACACAGGATATAAACTTTTTTTTCCATATTTACAAATTTAATTTCACCACTTGTTTTCTGTTTCGAAGAGGATACCTTCGCTCTCGAACACAAACTTCCAAACATGGTGTTGAATCTAAACTCATTCGAGGCTCATCCTGCGGAACATTTTCCTCCACGGAATTTCCTTGATTTTCATTTGAACTCACTCTAACTTCAGGCTCTTTGTTTTCCTGACTCGGACTCAGACTTTCATTCTGACTCTCTCCTGGATTTGTTTCCAGTACATTGGATTTAGGATTTGCTACTGGTATATCAAAACTATCTGATGAGTCAGAAATAATTGAATCATTCCCACCTTCAACTTCTTCCATGTCTGTAGGTAAAATATGATCAATATGCAGAAACCTAACCTGTCCATTATCAAACATCTTTACCAAATATGTGCGAGGACCACATATCTTCACCACTCTTCCTGGTAACCACTTTAACCATTTATGGTGATGGTTCTTCACTCTCACCTTCTGGTTTAATTTCACACTTCTCTCTTTTACTCTACCTTTATCATGATTCTCTTTCTGTCTTAACTGTGTCTCTTCTACGGACTGTGCCAAATTTGGCTTTAACAATGAGAATCTAGTTCGTGGCTGTCGTTTGAGAAACAACTCTGCTGGTGTTCTACCAGTAGTTGTATGAGGTGTATTTCGATATGTAATCAAAAAATTAGCCAATTTGTGATCCAATGACAACTGTCGTTTCCTTGGTTTTGGATCTAACATTTGTTTTATGAGGGCACGTTTTACAATTTGTACAGGGTGCTCTGCTGCACCATTCGAAGCAGGATGGTATGGTGGAACCTTGGTATGTTTCACACCATTTTTGCTCGTGAATTGTGAAAATTCTTCTGAACGAAATTGTGGTCCATTATCCAAAACAATTTCTTCAGGGAGGCCAAATGCAGAAAATAATTTTCGTAAAATGTCCAATGTTATACTTGTTATTTTCCACATTGGAAATACCTTAACCCACTTCGAATGGCTATCAATGACAATGAACAATTGCTGTCCTTCTAACTCAACAAATCAATATGTAGCCTTTGCCACACCCTGGGAGGCCATTTCCATGGCTGTAATGTTACTGGTGGTGGTTGCTTGCTTACAGATTGACATGTCGTACACTGACTCACGATGTACTCTATATCTTTATCAAGATCTGGCCACCATAAATAACTGCGTGCAAAACTCTTGGTCAAGCACATTCCCAGGTGCTGGTCATGGAGGTCTCCTAATAATTTGGACCTGAATTTATTTGGTATAACCACTCTTGCACCCCACATGATATAATCTTTATCAACTGATAATTCATTCCTACGAATGAAGAATGGATGTGTGTCTTTGTCTGTTACCAGGTTTGGCCATCCATTTGCAATATATTCATACATCTTTGACATCACTTGGTTGCTCTACCAATCTCTTCAGTTGTGACTGGCAGTTCATCAATGTATGAAAAATAAAACACGTCTTCCCTATCGGGTGTAACTTGTGATGGGGAAGACAATCTAGACATTGCATCAGCATTACTGTGATCAGCTGATCATCTGTATTCAATATCATATGTATATGCTGACAAAATCAAAGCCCATCTCTGCATTTGGGCTGCAGCTAATGTTGGAACTGGGGACTTTGGATGGAGGATTGCTGTCAGGGGCTTATGGTTCATAACGATGGTAAACTTACGACCATACAAGTATTTGTGAAACTTCTTGACCCCAAAAATTAATGCCAAAGCTTCCCTTTCAATTTGCGCATAATTACTCTCACTGGCACTGAGAGTGTGTGAAGCAAAAGCAATTGGTCTCTCCTCCCCACTACTTAATACATGAGAGATTACTGCCCCAATTCCATATGGAGAGGCATCACATGCTAGCTTAATCTCCTTGGATATGTCAAAGTGAACTAACATGGTGCTCTCTACCAAGTTGCTTTTACACTCTTTGAATGCTGTATCGCATTCTTTAGACCACTTCCAATGGACCTGTTTTTTCAAAAGTTCATTCAGTGGATGTAATACTGTAGCCAAATTTGGTAGGAACTTGCCATAATAGTTCAAAAGACCTAAGAATGAACGAAGTTCAGTGACATTCCTGGCAGTGGGTGCATTTCTAATTGCATCCAATTTTTCCATGGTTGGATGTAAACCATCTTTGTCTACTCTGTACCCTAAGCACTCCACTGGGTTTTTAAATAACTCACACTTACAAGCAGACACTCGTACTCTGTGCTTCTCTAGCCATTTAAGGACTTCATTCAAAATGTTATTATGAATTTGCCTATTTGGTGCTGAAATTAGTATGTCATCCAAATAACATACTACCCCTTCAATACCTTGCAAAATCTGGTTCATCACCCCTTGGAATATGGCAGGGGCGGAAGACACTCCAAACGGTAGCCTATTAAATTGATATAGGCCTAGATGAGTATTTATAATCAAACATGACTCCTCATCTAGTTCAAGCTGTAAGTAGGCATTCGTAAGATCCAGTTTTGAGAAGATCTGACCACCTGTCAGTGTTGTGAACAAATCTTCCATATTCGGCAATGTATTAGGGACATTACCCTCCAGAACCTGGTTTACAGTTACTTTATAATCACCACACAATCTTACCTTACCATCGGACTTAGGTACAACAACAATGGGTGTACCCAATTACATCGATCTATCTTCCAAATAATGTTCTCAGTCTCTAGTCTTTTGAGTTCTTGCTCAACTTTCTCCTTGAGTGCATATGGTACGGAACATGGCTTGTAGTAAACCGATCTAGTGTCCTTCTGTACCCTGACACTCGCCTTGAAGCCTTGGATCAGACTGCCCATTTCGCAGAACACCTTCGGATACTTCTTGATAACCTCATCCGTTGATGAAAATCTCGCTTCCACACAGAAAATCTTACTCCAATCCAGCTTCAGTGAGCTCAACCAATTTCTTCCTAGTAAGGCAGGCTTGTCTCCTTTCACTACTATTAGAGGCAAGTTCTGAAATTGATCTTTATATTTCACCGGTTCGGTGATATGACCTACCACAGGAATTTTCTCTCCCGAGTAGCCTCGCAGTTCTGTCTTGGATTTCTCCAGTTGGAAATCACGCAATTTGTTGAGGTACAATGACTCCGGTACTACACTCACGGATGCACCCGTGTCAATTTCCATTGGTATCTTGAATCCCGCAACATCCATGTGGATTTTGATGCTTTCTGAATCACTGTCCATTAACCTCGTGCTCCTGATGACGTGTAACTCTAACATCTCCTCGTCCTGTTGTTCTTCCATGCTATGTAGTCTCTTGAGATTTCTACTCATAGCTTTGAACGCTGGACTCATAGCTTTGGAAGCTGGTTTACCCTTCAGTCGGCATGCCTTCGCAAGATGCCCAGTCTTTCTGCAGAAGAAACACTCTGCCTTTACGTATGGACAACTTTGAGCAATGTGTTGTCCCAGGCACCTATAGCACGACTTCGACACTCTGTTAGAATTTCCAGTTTCTGAGACTTTGGGCCCCCACCGTCTTTTACTTTGAACCTGCAGGTGATTTACCTCGGTTGACTGACGAACATAATCATTATTTAATTCTCGGGAATATTGTTCGGCCATGCCCATCGACCTCGCTGTCTGACAAGCAATCTCAAAATGATAGCTTTCAGCAATTTCTAATGGTTTGGGGTTATAGTGCTGCTCCAGCTTCATTAAGATCTCTTTAAGCATTGTGTCCTTTGGCTCGTCAGGCACAAGCAAATTTACAAGGGTTTCGTATAATGCCGGACCTGCCACCGATAAGAAGATCGCTTTCTTACATTCCAACGCAGCCCGGTTCTGGACTGCATTGTCTGGAACTTTGATTATGTTATTTGTGGTGAAATATACTTCTAGCCGATCCACATATGCTTTAAAACGTTTCCGGTCGTGTCTATATTCCCCCAAATGTCCCAATACACCTGCCATTTTAATCTCTAGCTGTTCACACCGTGTGCTGTATTTTACCTCGGATTTTGCAGCTTTTTTCCAAAGACAGAAACTTCCAAAGTCTCTCTGTCGGCTGGCTGAATCCTTCACCAACAAAATTTAAGCTTTAAATCATCCAAAAAATCCCATCTCAATCGCCAAATGTGATATATTCACAGAACACAGCACACACAGCTTCCTAAAATGGCAGGCTGCTCTCTCGGAAGTCACGGAAGGTGCCTGGTTCTGTTTAATCATTAACTCTGCAATTGCAGTACACACTACGTCCACATCCACAGTGTGAAGCTACAAATATTACAAGCTTACAGACATTACAACTACGTACATCACCACGGATGCATCAGGCACCGCCATGATCTCGCAATGGATTGGCGGCCTGGAACGCCCAGTAGCCTTCGCTGCTCTTGTCTGCAGAATGTAAATACTCTACAGGGGAATGCAAAGCACTCGCTTGCATCTACACATGTGAACGCTGGCACATCTAGCTCTATGGCAGGAAATTACCCTCGGTACAGATCAACAAGCGCTAACTACGCTACTCGCTACAACTGGATCTGGGCACAGACCACTACGAATCAGCCGCTGGTCAGATCGCCTTCATCAGTATAACTTCCATGTACAATACATCGCTGGCAGTCACAGCCATGTAGCTGACAAGGTCAGCCGCTCGACACCTGCTTCGAGCTCTGGTGCTGAATTGTTCACAGATGACGACACATATGTCACGTGGATCATCACTCAGTCCATCAGAAACCTTGTCTTTTGCAACAAACTCAAAACCGAATCACAGAGTGATGTTACACTCCAGCACGAGTGCCACTTCTTCCAGACTGAGTGGCCTAAGCAAATTCCGGAACAGCTGAAAACATTACACAGACGTCGCGATGAATTTTCCATTTGGAACGATGGCTGCCTAGCTCGTGATGATAGGGCAGTAATTCCCAAGTCGCTTCAACAGCGCGTTCTCTCATTGGCACATGGTGGACATCCTGGCATTTTCTGCATCAAGCAGAGATGTCGTGATTCAGTATGGTAGCCTGGGATTGACACTCGCTGTCATGTATTCAACTATCACCATAACCGATGTATAAGCTGACCTAAGTTGTACACCTTGAGAACATTGACCACAAGGGGGTGAACTTGTGGGAGACACTCCTAACCTGGACTTTCAGGTATAAAAGGGGAAGCTCCACCCACCTTCTTCACTTGAGGTCTAGGTAATAAAGGTAACTGGTCACAGAGTGACCGTCTCTCAAGTATGGGCCTCGGGTGCATTTATACTGTATAGTAAGGACATATCATGGGCGACGAGAAACTGGGATATAAACCACGCGAGCATGGCCACGAGCAGCACAGAAGAGAGGTACTGTGTTGGTGATGATCTGGACAACTTTATTGAGAGACGACAGCAAAGTTTTGTCACTAAGGAATGGTTGGGACAGGATTCGGCCGACAAACACAGGGCTCATCTCCTGCCGGTTTGTGGATCCAGAACGTATTCCCTGATGAAGGACCTTCTAGCGCCTGGGAAGCCAGTGGACAAGACGTTCGAAGAGCTCAGTAAGTTGAGCAGTGAACACTTTAAACTGGCGAGCAGCATGCACATGGCGAGACATCGGTTTTACACGCACCGGCGGCGAGAAGGGCAAAGCGTTCCAGACTTCGTGGCAGATCTCCGGCGACTGGCGAACCTATGTAAGTTCCCAGATGCATGCAGAGCGGAGATGCTGCAAGACTTTTTTATTGAGGGCATCGGGCATGCTGGGGTTTTCAGGAAACTAATTGAGACCAAAGACTTGACCTTGGAAGCGGCGGCTCTGATAGCCCAGACATTTATCTCAGGGGAGGAAGAGACCAGAATGATGTATGACAAAAATCTTGGCTCAAATGCGGCAAACGACCAGGGAGTCAACATTGTTAACGCGGCACACAGTTCTATAGGCAGACAAGGGCAATCGGACATGCCCCAGCATGTAGTCGAACCCAAAGGGGAAATTCAACAGAGACAATGGCTATCTAAACGGCGATTCATGCCATCGCAATGGAAAATGCGACCAGTAATGGGGCCATCAATACCTGTTAATGGTGCGTTTAAGGACAGTTACAGAGGCAGTCAGAGATGATCGACTGGTAATGGAGCTTTTATTTCCAATAACGGGGCCTCCAGCTCATGCTGGAGGTGTGGAGGCAAACACCCAGCCAGAGCTTGCAGTTATCAGCAATATACCTGCAGAAACTGCAATGACAGCGGTCACTTGGCGCGTATGTGCAGGAAGCCTGCAGCCAAGTTGATGTACGAGGAGGACGGGCTCGATGTACTACGAGGCCAAATGAATACTGGGGGAAATCACTGGAAGCTGAAGTTCAGCAAGTTCATGTGGAGCACATATACAGTTCATATACCAGGACGCCACCGATAATGATGAAAGTGCTCCTCAATGGCATCTCAGTACTAATGGAGCTAGACACGGGGGCCAGCCAGTCCCTGATGAGTATCAAACAGTTCGAAAGGTTGTGGGTGTCCAAAGCCAGGAGACCAAAATTATTGCCGATTGACGCATAGCTACGGACATATACAAAGGAGATCATTCCGGTGCGAGGCAGCGCCACAGTAGTCGTGACCCACAAAGATTCAGAGAACAGGTTGTCACTCTGGATTGTCCCGGGGGACGGTCCCGCACTACTGGGGAGGAGTTGGCTTGCTGTCATGAACTGGAAATGGGGCGATGTCAATGCAATTTCTTCTGTGGAGCGAGTATCATGCTCACAGGTCCTGGACAAATTTGACTCATTATTTCAACCCGGCATTGGCACATTCATGGGGGCCAAGGTAGTGATTCACATAAACCCAGATGCCAGGCCAGTACACCACAAGACCAAAGCGGTGCCGTATGTGATGCAGGAAAAGATAGAATGCGAATTGGACCGCCTGCTGAGGGAAGGCATCATCTCGTCAGTCGAATTCAGTGACTGGGCGAGCCCAATCGTGCCGGTGCTCAAGGCGGATGGGTCGGTTAGAATATGTGGCGATTACAAGGCCACCATCAATCGGGTGTCACTCCAAGACCAGTACCCGCTACCGAGAACAGAGGACCTCTTTGCGATGCTATCCCGGGGCAAACCTTTTTCAAAATTGGACCTGACCTCAGCTTACATGACCCAGGAGCTGGCGAGTGAGTCGAAGAAGCTGACCACCATCATGACACACACGGGGTTGTTTGAGTATAACAGATGTCCATTCGGGATTCGTTCGGCCACCGCGATCTTTCAGCGAAATATGGAAAGCCTCCTCAAGTCGATTCCAAAGACATTGGTTTTTCAAGACGACATCCTCATCACGGGTCGCGATATTGAAGAACACCTCCACAACCTGGAGGAGGTGCTACGCAGACTGGACCGGGTAGGGCTGTGACTGAAAAAAGCGAAGTGCATCTTCTTAGCTCGAGATGTAGAATTCCTGGGGAGGAGGGTACCAGCAGACGGGATCAGACCCACTGCGTCCAAAACGGAAGCGATCCATGGAGCACCCAGACCCCATAACACGACGGAGCTGCATTCGTTCCTGGGGCTCCTGAACTATTTTGGTAACTTTCTTCCCAAATTGAGCACGCTGTTAGAGCCGCTACACGTGCTACTACGCAAAGGTCATGATTGGTTCTGGGGGAACAGCCAGGAAAGGGCTTTTGATGGAGCACGCAACTTGTTATGCTCCAACAAACTGTTAACGTTATATGACCCGTGTAAGAAACTTGTTCTAACGTGCGATGCGTCGTCCTATGGGGTCGGGTGTGTGTTGCAGCATGTGAATGCCAATGGTAAGTTACAGCCGGTAGCTTATGCCTCCAGAAGTCTGTCCCAGGCAGAAAGGGGCTACGGGATGGTAGAAAAGGAAGCGCTAGCATGTGTATATGCAGTAAAAAAAAATTCACCAGTACCTGTTTGGCAGGAACTTTGAGCTGGAGACAGATCACAAACCCCTAACATCCCTTTTGGCCAATAATAAGGCTATAAATGTGAATGCATCGGCCGGCATACAGAGGTGGGCACTTACGTTAGCCGCCTATGACTACACAATTCGGCACAGACCTGGCACTGAAAACTGCGCCGATGAACTCAATAGGCTCCCACTAGCCACCACTGAGGGGGCAACTGAGCATAATGCTGAGATGGTCATGGCTGTTGAAGCTTTCGAAAGCGAAGACTCACCTGTAACAGCCCGTCATATTAAAGTCTGGACAAATAAAGACCCACTACTGTCTTTAGTTAAGAAATGTGTCCTGAATGGGGACTGGGCAGCCACGTACGGGGCATGCCCTGAGGAATTTAAACCGTTTCATAGGTGCAAAGGTGAACTCTCAATAAGGCCGATTGCCTACTGTGGGGCAACCGAGTAGTCATGTCCCAGAGGGGCAGAGAGATGTTTATCAGAGAACTTCACAATGAGCACCCACGCATTGGCATGATGAAGGCAATTGCCAGGTCACACGTTTGGTGGCCAGGGATAGATGCAGACCTGGAACTTTGTGTTCGCAGGTGCAACACATGTGCTCAGCTGGGCAAAGCACCCAGGGAAGCCCCCCTTAGCCCCTGGTCCTGGCCCGCCAAGCCATGGTCACGCATCCATGTGGACTAAGCAGGTCCTTTCATGGGAAAAATGTTTTTGGTTGTAGTAGACACCTACTCCAAATGGATTGAGTGTGCCATTTTAAATTCAAGCACAGCCTCTGCCACGGTAGAAAGTCTACGGGCAATGTTCGCCGCTCATGGTCTACCGGATGTCTTGGTCAGCGACGATGGCCCGTGCTTCACAAGCACTGAATTCCAGGACTTCATGGCAGGCAATGGAATCAACCATGTCAGAACGGCACCATTCAAACCGACCTCAAACGGCCAGGCGGAACGAGCAGTGCAGATAATCAAACAGGGGATGCTCAGAATCCAAGGGGGTTCCCTACAAATCCACTTATCACGCCTCCTGTTGGCTAATAGATCCCGACCACACTCGCTCACAGGGGTTCCACCCACAGAGCTGCTAATGAAAAGGACGCTCAAAATCAGGTTATTCCTTATACACCCTACTATGAAAGAAATTGTAGAGAGCAGGCGTCAGTCACAATGTGACTACCATGACAGGAATGCGAGGGCGCGATGTATTGATATCAATGACCCTGTTTTTGTCCTTAATTACGCTGCAGGGCCCAAATGGCTTGCAGGCACTGTGATTACCAAAGAGGGGAATAGGGTTTTGGTAGTTAAACTTATCAATGGACAAATCTGCCTCAAACATGTGGATCAAACTAAAAGGAAGTTCAGCAACCCCATAGAAGAAGCAGAGGAAGAACACGACATAGAGTTTACTCCACCACAGGTGACCGAACACCGGACCAAGTGGAGGAGAGCCCAGTCACTGTGGGCAGTCCGGACAGGCCTGAGGCACCGCAAACAGCAGACACTCAAAACAGCGCCCAACAACCGGAGCCCCAACTCAGGCGCTCTACAAGGGAGCGTAAACCACCAGAGAGATTTAACCTGTGATCCTAATAAGACTTTGGCGGGGAGGTGATGTCACGTATTCAACTGTCATTGTAACCCATCTATAAGCTGACCTAAGTTGTACACCTTGAGAACATTGGCCACAAGGGGTGAACTTGTGGGAGACACTCCTAACGTGGACTTTCAGGTATAAAAGGGGAAGCTCCACCCACCTTCATCACTTGCGGTCTTGGTAATAAAGGTAACTCGTCACAGAGTGACCTTCTCTCAAGCATGGGCCTCGTGTGCATTTATACTGTATAGTAAGGACATATCACTCGCATTGAGGAGTTTGTCTCACACTGCGAAGCATGCAGTCTGAGCGAAAAGGCTACAAAGATCCGACCAGCGCCAATGAAGCCCATTCCATGGCCACAAAGACCATGGCAACAACTTCAGTTGGATATCTTCAGTCCAGTTGACGCAGCTCCACAGAACCACCTTGTTGTAGTACATGACCTGCATTCCAAATGGCCAGAAATCATTACAAGTTCAGTGACCTCATCAACGATCATCACTATTCTGCAGCGTATGTTTATGAAATGAGGCCTCCCATAGGTCATAATCACTGACAATGGACCACAGGTTGTGTCCGACCAGTTCGTGGATTTCTTCACTCGTCATGCTATTGAGCATCGTCTTACTGTTCGGTACAATCCTCAAATCAACGGAGGTGTTGAGCGTTTTAACCATGTCATCAAAGAGGGTTTGAAAGCCACTCTCGCAGCGAGCCAAACATTCGCGAAGCAGTTCAAATCATTCTCTGCACATACCGTTCAACAAAATACTCGCTAACGGAGAAGACACCCGCTGAGCTTATGATTGGGCAGAATCTTCGCTGGCTACTGGACATTATCAAACCCCCCAGCCAAACGTAGCGTGAAGATAACCACAATCGCATCCAGATTTCAGAACGCCAACGAAAAGCGAAGTCATACACCGACGCAAAACGACACGCTCAAAAGACACAGTTGAAGAACTGTGATTGGGTCAGAGTTAAGCGCCCAAACCAGTGTCATAACCTCACATCTTCACTGTCACCTCCAAAACAGATCGGGTGAAAGTTCAGCGCTAATACCTACGAGCTCAATGTTGGAACTCGATGGAACGCTCGTAGACTGATCCCAACTCACAGGCCAACAGTCCAGCAGGATGGAACAGAGGCACGTTCTGTTTCCCAACCGAAACCTGATCAAACACCACAAGCTCCACGCCGGTTTCAGCGGAGCAGAACACGGCCTGGCTATCTCAAGAACTTTGTCTGTTCATAGACTGTGTTTTCAAGAGGGGGGAGATATGTTGTGTTCCTACTCTATTTGTTTGTTACAGCTCACGAGACAGGCATTATGACCCTGCGGATGCTATTCATATACTGCTGTAAACATGCTGGTTCATGCTGGTTTATGGACACAATTTTGGGAGTTGCTATAAAGGACACAGTTAGTTACATTACTCCAGTTTCAGTTAGTCTTTTTATTTGCGTACACAACACAGCACACCACCACCTTCACAAGGGCAAATAGGGATGTGCAATTAAAGAAATGTTGCATCGAATTACATCGCATCTACAGCAGAGAAACAGGCCTTTCGGCCCAACTGGTACGTGCCGGCCTTTATGCTCCACAAAAGCCTCTGCACACTATTGGCAGCCATGCCTTCAACTAGGCCCTAAACTCTGGAATTCACTCCCTAAACTGCTTCGCTTTTCTACTTCTATTTCCTCCTTTAAGATGCTCCTTAAAACCTACCTCTGTGACCAAGCTTTTGTTGATGAGTCTTAATATCTCCTTATGTGGATCGGTGTCAAAATTTATTCGACAACGCTCTTGTGAAACGCCTTGGGCCTCCAAAACTGTTTCAGTAAATCGTTCAGTTCTTTCCCTTGGTTGTTGGGCCATTGGCCATTAAGTCCCATTCAGAAGGAAAAATGAAGGGTGCCTCGCCGAATCCCTCAGTGGGCGTCATTTTGGGCAGGTCGGCAGCACAGCCACTGCCTGTACTTGCTATAGATATTTAGATTAGGAAAGGAATCATCATCAACAACAACTTACAGTTGACATGCTTTTCAGTTTGATTGGCTCTATGTAACTTTCTGCAGTTCTTGCAGCTATCCATACTGTTTCAAGTTTCTGAGGTCACAGGAAGTGTTGGTGGAAGTGTAGAACACCTTCATTAGCATTTAAAGGTTACACCACTTGCTCACAGTAATGGGGCTAGAAACTCCACTTTCTTTGCATTCTTAATGCCCACTTAACGCCCATTTAACTGCTGAAATGACGTATAACGCCCATATATCACCCATTCTGGCACAAAATGGAAACTAACGGGCTTTTTTAGGAGACTTATCGCCGAGTGTTATTTTCCCAATAGGCTTAACGCCGAGAAAAAATATCACCGCCCACCCACTTTTTTGGGGCGGAATCAGCCGTTACTTTCCAAATGAAATTAATGCCAAGATTCAATATTAACGCTCGCCAACTGTTTTTTGTCGTAAACAGCATATTTACCCAAACTAACGGCCATGGAGATCGGCCATCTTCAATTTCACCACCTCGCACACATATCGCCCACAATATCGCTCGCTCAAAAAACAGCCCACAAAAAGTGGAACTAACCGGAACGAACGCCAGCGGTGTGTCTGGCTTTGTTAAATCTCACTCTTATGTGAGGAGCTGATATCAGAAAGATTTGACTGAAAGAGCGCTGATGTGAGTGACAACTCTGACACACTGCTGTGTGTGTGCAGCTCAGATATCAATGGTGCCCATAACCTTGGTGCCAGTTAAAGTTTACATTGATTGATGTTAAGTTGTATTTAACCCTTTCATGTTAAGGAATCACCAGTGTGTAACGGTCCAGCTATCTGAGACAATGCGCAACAAGTTTATGTTCAATAACAAAAGTTTAATACCAACATTGGTCTGAAATCATAAGTATCACAGCCAATAAAACCCAACTCCCGTCCACACCCCACTTTTTCCACCATTGACATCAATCAAATGTTCAACATGTCCAGCAACACAAAATACAAAGGCAAAGCAGGAGCGTGGTCCCCAGCCCCCATACATCGCAACAAATTGCATACACGCAGAGGGAGATATAACACAGCCATCACCTGTGGACATGCACCACACTTTCCTTCCCCCTCTCCTTCTTCCCATCTCCACCCATTCCCCTCCTTGGGGGGGATGAAAGCAGATGCGATGGTTGGATGGGTACGGGAGCGGGGGTTGCCGAGGGGGCAACATTCTCTGATGCAGAAGCAAGATCTTGGACCTTGCTCTCATCTGTTGTTCGCAGTGGTGGTGTAGGACCTAGGGGTGGAGTGCCATGCTCGGGGACCACTGGGAAGCCTGTGGCAGCAGTGTTCCTGGCTATCGCATCCAGGGACTCCTCCATGCTCGGAATGTACTCGGTCATGGTGGCCAGGTGTCGGAATATGCCCCCCAAAGCTTCGCTGAGCTGGTCACCAATGTCTACAATCTTCCTGGACAACTGTACCTTTTCTCCGCCTTCACGTCGCACTCGTGGAACAGACCTGCTGCGTCCACAAGGCCTCCGCAGGGTCGCGCCATCCTGGGGACAAATGGGGTGCCCTGTGGAGAGGTTCTTGGGGTCGGTACCTCCAGAGTGGAGGCAGGAATGACCGGAGGATCAATAGATGGCCTTGAGGTGATATGGGTTCTGGAGCATGGCGATGCAGATTCTTCGAAGTATGCATTCTCATCCGTCGAGAACAGACCCAGCAGATTGATGGCCGACAATCGGAGCTTCTTAGCACCAGATGTAGTAGAATCGTCCGCCGACTCCTGCCCTGCGCCCCCACCTTCTGGCCTCTGTGGTCTTGCCTGGGACCGCGCTGCTGGCTGAGCTGCAACACACAAATGAGGTGGTTAGAGGAGAAGGGGGTGCTAGGGTGACAAGGTGAGTCCAGCACTGCACACAGCATTTGCACGACAAAAGCACCACCACTCTCAAAAGCATTGCAGACATCACATTTCATCACCGTCAACACATTGTGCATTGCAATGATTTTTATTAGGCCAGCATTATTTCTATGACACTATTAGGAATCATCTATCATACATGATTGGTCAGATATGAGTTGGTGTGGCAACTATTGACTTTACATCACGCAATGGTGTAAGCTTTACTCACGTGGCATCACTTCAGGGTCTGCAGATGCGTCCATGGCTGTCCGGGGGTGCTTCCCCACAAGTGCTAGCACTCACTCCTCCATCACTGTGATGTCGCTGGGGACTGGTGTCCCCCCACCCATTCGCTTCTGCATGGACCTCATCGTCGATAGCTTCTTCTGTAAAAGGTGACAGAACGACATGGCATGAGATCGTTGCGTGATATCATTGCTAAGTATGGTCACAGAGACTGATACAACACATAATCGACAGATGTAATCATGATTATTATGATAATTATCATTCTCTATCTAAAAACATACACTGTGACTGCAGGATTTGAGTAAAACATTCCCGGTAAAAGTGCAAGACCTCACATCTGCTGATAGTCACTCAAGACTGTTACAAATCCAATTATATAAATACATAAGTACATGTAAATCAATGTAATACTTACTCTTGCAGATCCCACAAGGTCGTTCCATTGTTTACAGCATTGGTTGCTCTCACGCACCTCGTTGGTCGCCAAACGAGACCATCTCTACTATCTCGGTCCATATCCTCTGGTAGGCCTTTGGGATGGGCTTCCCACACCCTCCCTGTGTCAAATCACCCCAGCATGACTCGACCTCCTGCAGGAGGGAGGCGTTTGCCTCGTCCAAGAACTTCCTGGCTCTTTTGCGGCCTCCAATGTGCTCCTCTCCCACCTCACTGCTCTCTCCAGCGTCAGTCTCCACAGTGTGCTGTGATGCCTCCTCCTCTCCCTCCATTATAGGGCAAATTCGGTCAAATATGTGGCTGGTAACAGCTACTTTTTGTTTGCCTACTTGCTGTGAAGCTCTAAAGTCTCCCTCCTTCCTCCCAAAGCAGAGTGGACAAGGGAGAACCAGTGGATGTGGTGTATTTGGACTTTCAAAAGGCTTTTGAGAAGTTCCCGCACAAGAGATTAGTGTGCAAAATCAAAGCACATGGTATTGGGGGTAATGTACTGACGTGGATAGAGAACTGTTTGGCAGACAGGAAGCAGAGAGTTGGGATAAATGGGTCCTTTTCAAAATGGCAGGAAGTGACTAATGGAGTGCCGCAGGGCTCAGTGCTGGGACCCTAGCTCTTTACAATATACATTAATGATTTAGATGAAGGAATTGAGTGTAATATCTCCAAGTTTGCAGATGACACTAAACTGGGTGGCGGTGTGAGCTGTGAGGAGGATGCTAAGAGGCTGCAGGGTGACTTGGACAGATTAGGTGAATGGGCAAATGCATGGCCGATGCAGTATAATGTGGATAAATGTGAGGTTATCCACTCTGGGGGAAAAAACACGAAGGCAGAATATTATCTGAATGGCGGCAGATTAGGAAAAGGGGAGGTGCAACGAGACCTGGGTGTCATTGTTCATCAGTCATTGAAAATTGGCATGCAGGTACAGCAGGCGGTGAAGAAGGCAAATGGTATGTTGGTCTTCATAGCTAGGAGATTTGAGTTTCAGAGCAGGGAGGTCTTACTGCAGTTGTACAGGGCTTTGGTGAGACCTCACCTGGACTATTGTGTTCAATTTTGGTCTCCTAATCTGAGGAAGGATGTTCTTGCTATTGAGGGAGTGCAGTGAAGGTTCGCCAGACTGATTCCAGGGATGGCTGGACTGACATATGAGGAGAGACTGGATCAACTGGGCCTTTATTCACTGGAATTTAGAAGGATGAGAGGAGATCTCATAGAAACGTATAAGATTCTGACGGGACTGGACAGGTTAAATGCGGGAAGAATGTTCCCAATGTTGGGAAAGTCCAAAACCAGGGGACATAGTCTTAGGATAAGGGGTTGGCCATTTAGGACTGAGATGAGGAGAAACTTCTTCACTCAGAGAGTTGTTAACCGGTGGAATTCCCTGCCGCAGAGAGTTGTTGATGCCAGTTCATTGGATATATTCAAGAGGGAGTTAGATATGGCCCTTACGGCTAAAGAGATTAAGGGGTATGGAGAGAAAGCAGAAAAGGGGTACTGAGGGAATGATCAGCCATGATCTTATTGAATGGTAGTGCAGGCACGAAGGGCCGAATGGTCTACTCCTGCACCTATTTTCTATGTTTCTATTTTTCTATGTCATTTGTTTGTGCTTTGGGCACTTGAAGTGTTTTCTTCTTGTTGTGTCATTCTTATGAGGTTATCCAATATCTTTCTATGATCCCAAGATTTTAATTTTCTTTCTGTGAAGTACTTGACATTTTGCTAATTCAACTGAACTAACTAGTGTATCCATTTTTTGATTTGTCATCTGCAGTCAAGAGGGCAGCTACCATGTGTTTATGATGAACAATCCAGATTAGGCCATTAAAGCTGACTGCTTATTTCAACAATTGTCCTGTTTTAAAAAGTTAATAAATTAACTTCTCCAGGGGCAGTCCTTGAAGGCTTGAATTCTTTCATGATTAGGATGGCTAAATTCAATTTGTCTAATTTTAAAAGAAGTTATAAAGTAGAATTCCTTCACACACTTAAGCAAGTGGGAAAGCGGGTTGTGTAGAGGACACAGAAAGGCTGCAAAGAGATTTAGATAGGTTAAGCGAATGGGCTAAGGTTTAGCAGATGGAATACAATGTCGGAAAATGTGAGGTCATCCACCTTGGGAAAAAAACAGTAAAAGGGAATATTATTTGAATGGGGAGAAATTACAACATGCTGCAGTGCAGAGGGTCCTGGGGACCTTGTGCATGAATTCCAAAAAGTTAGTTTGCAGGTGCAGCAGGTAATCAGGAAGGCGAATGGAATGTTGGCCTTCATTGCGAGAGGGATGGAGTACAAAAGCAGGGAGGTCCTGCTGCAACTGTACAGGGTATTGGTGAGGCCGCACCTGGAGTACTGCGTGCAGTTTTGGTCACCTTACTTAAGGAAGGATATATTAGCTTTGGAGGGGTTACAGAGACGATTCACTAGGCTGATTCCGGAGATGAGGGGGTTACCTTATGATGATAGATTGAGTAGACTGGGTCTTTACTCGTTGGAGTTCAGAAGGATGAGGGGCGATCTTATAGAAACATTTAAAATCATGAAAGGGATAGACAAGATAGAGGCAGAGAGGTTGGGGAGACTAGAACTAGGAGGCACAGCCTCAAAATACCGGGGAGCCAATTTAAAACCGAGTTGAGAAGGAATTTCTTCTCCCAGAGGGTTGTGAATCTGTGGAATTCTCTGCCCAAGGAAGCAGTTGAGGCTAGCTCATTGAATGTATTCAAATCACAGATAGATAGATTTTTAATCAATAAGGGAATTAAGGGTTATGGGGAGCAGGCGGGTAAGTGGAGCTGAGTCCACGGCCAGATCAGCCATGATCTTGTTGAATGGCGGAGCAGGCTCGAGGGGCTAGATGGCCTACTCCTGTTCCTAATTCTTATGTTCTTATGTTCTTATGTTCTAAGAAGCAGTGTATTAGGAGCACTCATTCACCAAGGAGCTAGTCACAGAACTCTGTCACCTTGTGCAACCAGACTTGCAGCCTGAGAGCAAAGGAACCACCAGTAGCCCTCAAGATCACTGTGCCCTCAATTTCTTCTCCAGTGGATTCTCCAAGTCGGCAGCAGGAGACATAGCAAACATCTCCCAGTTTAGCGTCCAATGCTACATCCAGGAGGTCACAGAGGCTCTCTACACCAGGAGAAGGGACTATGTTTTTTTCTCGCTGAACAGAGAGGAGCAGAATGAGCACACATGTGGCTTTGCCAGGATAGCGGGATTCCCCGTGGTTCAGGCTATTGTGTATGCAATAACTGTTAGACTGAGTACTGTTTAATTCCAAGAGGTATAAACTTGGCTCTGCTTTATTTAGGCCCAAAGTGACTAATATACAAAATGGGCTGCACACAAGTATGTGCAGCCTAATGGCCCCCAACAATGACGCCATCTAGTGGTCAGTGATCCCAAAAGTACATACGTGACAATACCCCGCTCTGAGATATTAACACAGTATTTTACAAATTGAGAATGTCTGGTGTTTTACTTCCATCCAACACAATGAAAAACATCTTCCCCAGGAAGAGACCTGCAAAGTCTATGTGGATCCTGGACCATGGTTTGGACGGCCACGACCACAGACTCAGAAGCTGGTGCTTTGCTAAGCTGCATGCAAGTGTTGCACTGGTGCACACATGATTCCAGCTCAGAGTCAATTCCCGGCAACCATACATGAGACCTGGCGATGGCTTTCATTTTTACAATGTGTGCTATGTAGCTCGCGTACAAATTTCTCTCTCCCTTTCTTGGGCATAACAACACGGTCCCGCTAGCCGTCTCAGGTTGGCAACGAATTCCGCCGCATTCTGGCCCTCTGAGCGAACGAGCGTGTAAAATCTGTATCTCGAAATGATGATGCCTTCATCTGGCTTAAGGTGATCCTGTACCAGTGTACACAATTCTTCATACGTCTTCTCTGTTGGTCTCACAGGCAGGAGTAGATTCTTTATCAGACCATAAATTTTTGGACCGCAAACTGTGAGGAACATTGCCCGGCGCCGATCTGCGTCGCCGATCTCCTCCATTTTGTTGGCCATGAAGAACTGGCTCAAACAGCTCACAAAGTCTGCCCAATTTTCTTCTTCCACAAATCGCTCCAACAATCCAATTGCGCTCATTTTTGCATGCAAAGGTTCTTGTTGCCTCATCGCCAAATGTTGTGTATGCAATAACTGTTTAACTTCAAGAGGTATGACCTTGGCTCTGCTTTATTAAAACCCAAAGTGACTTATATACAAAATGGCTGGCCTTTTATACTTGGACTGCACACACCTGCGTGCAGCCCAATGGCCTCCAACAGTGATGCCATCGAGTGGCTAGTGATCCCAAAAGTACATACATGACACAGGCACCGTTGACTGCACCCGCATGGCTTTGCAGGCACCGTTTACCAAACCTGAGATGTTCCATAACTGCAAAGGCTACCACTCACTTAATGTGCAGTTGTTGTGCGACCACACCCAGCACATCATGATGCCCAGTATCCCGGCAGCAGTCATGATGCCTTCATCCTGCGCCAGACCGGTGTGCCAGCAATCATCCAGCCATCATGTCAAATCCAAGGATCGCTGCACGGAGACAAGGGCTATTCGCTCTGCACCTGGCTCATAACTCTCCTCCACAACCATACTACTCCTGCCAAGCACTCCTATAGTGACAGCCATGCTGCCACAAGAAACATCATCGAGCAGACCATTAGCTACTGAAATAATGGTTCCGCTGTCTTGACCGCTTGGGAGGAGCCCTCCAGTACTCACCGGAGATGATGTCCCATTTTGTCGTGGTGCATGCTTCACAACTTGGCCATCATGAGGGTGCTGTCACCAGGGGTTGCAGGACCACCTCAGTGGGAGGAGGAGGGATGAAGAGGAAGGGACAAAGAGGAGGATGAGGAGGACCGGAGTAGGCAGGCAGCAGATCCCCATTCTGGATGGGCTGTATGTGAAGGCCTCATCAGACTCTAATTCCAGTGACCTGAAACTCCAGATCCCCGTTGCTCTCCATATCCCCATCATATCATCCCACCGTCATGGAACATCACAGCGGCCTCCTGGGCACAAAGCTGAAATGAGAGCCACCACAAAACAAATATTCCAAACAAAATTAATAAATTCATTACTATTCAATCAACATTACAATATTGAATATTCCAAACAAAATTAATAAATTCATTACTATTCAATCAACATTACAAATATGAACTAATCACTCGTACAATCCCTTAGTGCCTTTCAATTCAGGTGCCTTTTCCTACGCTAGTATTCCTACGCAGTGCTCCTCAGTGTCTTCAGCATGGCTGATGGAAGGCTGCTGAGTTTCCGTGGGGGAGAATACAGATGGCCATGCAGGATGTCCTTGACCAGCTGTGGATCTACAAGGCTCGGCTGTAGTCACAACTAACTGGAAATGGCCAGAAGCAGCCTGGGCTGATGGGCTGACAGGCAGCGGCAAGGACAATGGTGGAGTGGCAGTGGTGAGAGTAGGAACGCTGTCATCCTGAGAGAGGACAGCAGGTTCTGCTCCATGGAGCCACAATCTGAGCTTGGGTGGCAGCAAGCTGAGCCTGCATGAGAGCAGTCTGAGCTTCCACTGCAGCACAGACATTGGGACAATTCCGTTTGTGCTGCAATGGAAGCCGCAACATCGCCCATCACACGCAGCATCATGGCTGGGTCCACAAGGTCTCTCTTGGATTTGTCCATCATTTCCTTCCTGGAAATCCTGGGTTCCAAGCTCCGTGCATAGCCCGGTGCAATATTTGAGCCGGACTCCTCCATGCTCCTTGACATTGACAAGAGGCTGTCTGGGCGGCTTGCCATTGCACTTAGCATTTCCATGTACAGGCCCATCACCCTTCTTCGACAGGCACCCCATCAAGATGATCCTAGTTGTATGCAGCAGAACTCACACGTGAAGTCGCCCTCCGGGGAGCTGGCCCCCGAGCTACTCTTTCCCCCTGGCCTTGCTGCAGCCCTTTCGTGCCTGGTGCCTCACCTCATACAGATCTCACCTGCATGCTACCCTCTAAATTCCACACTGTTCCAATTTCTGAACTGATGTCTGCTGTAAGAAATCGTGAATTGGAAGAAATAACTTGAGACTAAAAAGTCTCTTCAGACTGGTGTTAGAATTGAAGGATTCATTCCATGGTACGATAGCTAAAGCTACTTGAACAGCGTGAACATAAATAACTGATAACAGGCAGCTCCAAATATCTGAAGGCCAAGAATGGCATGTCTGACTCCAACCTTGGGAGGATGTGAAGAGGAGGGATTCACCCAAGAGTTGAGACAAAGAACTCGACATATCATAGGTTAAATGGTCCTGTCCATATCCTACACCAGGCCCACCCATAAAAGGAGAATAAAAGAAAGACACAGAAGGCTTTTTCCAAACAGATGGTGAAGATAAGAACTGTTTGTGTCACCAGTCGTCTGTCCAATCGGGACTAATAACAGCTACTTGTCACGGTCGTATGCCTACTATGTCTATCCTGATTGTGTGCTGTGTTTGACTATATTTGAATCACTGCTCCTTAAAATAAAATGCCTTATGACTCCTAAGCCCCTTAGGGTATCTGTGTGTGACCTTTGACCCAAATCTTACACTGCACATGTCAGATGCAGTGACCGTTTGTCGTCTTCTTCTTCTCCACTCTCCTCACAGCATAAGGGACTGGCTGGCCTGCTGGCAGTTCTTGGGTATCTGAAAATAAAAAGTCACGAGAGTTGGGTTGTACTGAGAGGAGGTGGGAAAGCAAGATATCCATGCTTACAGCATCAGCAGTTTGTAAGTGAGAAGTTATTGGGGATGAGGTGGAAGTGGGACTTGAGAAGAAGGATAAGGAATGACCATGCCATCATTGTCAGCAAGGGCTTCAACTTTTCCCATTGGAAGGCCTCAGTGACTGCCACTCCAATGATGTCAAGCACGGACTCCTTCAATTGGCTCAGGGACTGTACAGCGGCTTGGCCCTCTCCCATCTGCCATTGTTCATGGCAGTTATGAGCCATCTTTGCCTGCAAGAGAAAGGGAAGTGTGTCAGTAAGTGTAGTGCAATGTGTTTGGGTGATGTACCTGCCATAGCTGAATAGTTTCAGTGTGTTCAAGGTGTGAGATGTGGGTTTGAGTGTTGCAGCAGTGATAAGGTTGTGGGGGGGAAGTGAAGCTATGATTGTGAGATATGAGCGGTGATAGGTAGCGATTGTTGGTAGGTGAGTGATGGGGTGGTGCATTGAGCAGTGTGTGAGGCTTGTGGTGCAGATGGTGGAATATGGCATTTGCTGAAGCCTTCACTCACCTTGAACTGCTGTGTGAGGTTATTAAAATTCTTTCGGCACTAGATCCAGGTCCTTTGCGCAACACTGGTGGCTGTGACGTAGTTTGCAATCTCCTGCCAGAGCCTTCTACTAGTAGCCCTGAATGTCTTCCTGCCCCTTATGGGAACAATACATTCCGCCTTCTTTCAACTGTCACTACCAAGGCCTCAAGTGCAGCATCTGAAAACCTTCTTGCTCTCTCTCTCTCTGGGTTATTGAGCCATGGCTTTGTTTAGACTGGTAATGAGGTGCTTGGTTGGGGGCAGACATTGGGAGGGTCAGTGGCTCACTGGGGTTCAGAGTGGGAGGTCAGGAGGTCACAGCCATTGTGCTCACCATGTGCTGGAGGAGGAGATGAAGCCAGGTCACTAATGGCGAAGGAGAGCTCCAGTCATCGCTGAAGGAGGAGAGGAGGCCAACCACTGTCGTAGGAGAGGAGGACCCGGTCGCCGTTGAGGTGGAGGTCACCTGTGGGGAAGGAGAGGTCCAACCGTTGTTGAGGAGGTCCAGATGCCATCGTGGAGGAAAGGCCCATCTGCTGCCGCTGGAGGGGTGAAGGCCCACCGCTGGGGAGGGTGAAGGCCCACCGTTGGGGGGGTGAAGGACCACTGCTGGAGCGCTGGAGGTCCGGTCGCCTGGTCGGAGGCTCATCTGCTAGCCGGGCATCGTCATGGATGCCGGGAGTCTGCCCAATCTTGTGGGATTCACAGGGTTGGGTTTAGAGAAAGGGTTTAAGTGTTTAAGTCCACCTATTAGGGTCTATTAGGGCTAGGGGAGGTTTGGACAGAGGGGGAAGGGAGGCTGGGGGTGGAAAGTTGCCGGATGGTAGAAGATGGCAGTTGTTCAGCAGGGGAGCTCCCTAGGGAGCTGCCACCCCGGTGG
Organism: Pristiophorus japonicus; assembly: GCF_044704955.1. Lineage (NCBI taxonomy): Eukaryota > Metazoa > Chordata > Chondrichthyes > Pristiophoridae > Pristiophorus > Pristiophorus japonicus. The sequence goes on from NC_091977.1 coordinate 108,119,868, forward strand.
CCATCTTGTACCTACTAGAAGGACAAGGGCAGCAAGCGTATGGGAACATCATCACCTCTACATTCCCCTCCAAGTCACACACCATCCTCACTTGGAAATATATTGGCGTCCTTCATCATCACTGGGTAAAAATCCTGGAACTCCCTCCCTAACATCACTGTGGGAGAACCTTCACCACACGGACCACACCACCCTCCCAATGCCTGCCCCCAACCAAGCCTCAGACCAGCTACCATCAAGGGTGCTACTCAGTGCCGAGATTGCAGCCAACATTTCGCCGTAGGCGACTCGGCCCATTTAGCAGTGCCTGGTCTCCAGTCGTCTTGGACCCCCTTATCACCTTACTCAGCTAAGCCCGTGTGGTAGCTGGTGTGCAATGACCACCCCACATTAAAAGAACTCACGCACAGGCATCTTGCACTCCGCTAACATGAAGTTCGGGACCAGGAATGTCAGGACCCTCATGGACAACTCCAACAGCGACAGGCCGGAATGCCGCACTGCCATAGTTGCTCGGGAACTTAGACACTTTGATATCGACATCGCCACCCTAAGTGAGACCCGGCGGGCAGGGGAAGGCCAGCTCAAGGAACAAGGTGGAGGTTACACCTTCTTCTGGAAAGGGAAACCAGAGGAAGACGCCGCCTCCACGGAGTTGGCTTTGCCATCAAGAGCAAGCTGGTCGACCGCCTCAAAGACTCCCCCTGTGGGGTTAATAAATGCCTCATGACTCTTCGACTCACCCTATCCCAGAATCAATGTGCCACAGTCATCAATGCGTATGCCCCAATACTCGATGCAACAGATGAGAGCAAAGGGGGTTTCTACTCCAACCTCGAAAAATCGCTGTCCTGCGTCCCCTCGAGTGACAAACCTCTGGGGAGGTGTGATTGGCAGAGAGGAGGTAGGGAAAGCCAACTCCAGAGGTACTCCATTCCTGACAAAATGTCTAGAGCACGAACTTGTCATTACCAACACCTTGCTCTGCCAGAGGGACAAATACAAGGCATCGTGGAACACCCTCGCTCCAAACACTGACACCTGCTCGAATATAGCCCCAAAGCGAAGGGGGCAGCAGAAGCAGTGCCACAAAAAAGTCAACGTGGGAGAACTTAAAGTCCCAGCTAAGAGAGCCCTATACAGCCAGCGCCTCACAGCTAACCTGGCGTGCCTTGATGACCCCGAGACACAGAATGCCCACAGCGCTTGGTCCGCTCTCCAGGCCTCCATAACCAGTGCCTACAAAGAGACTCAACCAGGAAACACCAGGATTGGTTTGATGAGAATGATCAGGAGGTCCAAGAGCTAATAAATCGCAAGCGCAGAGCATTTCTGAGCCTTAAACAACAACCCAACTTAGAGTTGCAAAGCAGCATTATAGATGGCTCAAGGCTGAGGTCCAACAAAAAACCCGGGACATAAAGAACAGGTGGTAGATGGAGAAAGCACAGGAGATACAGCAGCTGGCCGACAGCCATGATGTGCAAGGATTCTTCATCGCAGTCAAGGCCACCTACGGTCTAAACACCTAAGGCTCCACTCTACTGCTGGCCAAGAATGGGGAAACACTCATCAAGGACACTGAGGCTGTCAGGGCCCACTGGAAGGAGCACTTCGAAGATCTCCTCAAGTTGCATGATCAGCCATGATCATATTAAATGGTGGTGCAGGCTCAAAGAGCCGAATAGCCTACTCCTGCACCTATTTTCTATGTTCCTATGTTTCTATGTTTCTATGAGATTCTGCCTTTGACTCGAGTGTTCTCGACTCCATCCTGCAGCATGTGACCCGCCACCACCTCAGTAAAACCCCAACACTGCACGAGGTAGAAAAAGCCATAAGACAGCTTAAGAACAATATGGCTACAGGAGTGGATGGAGTCACTGCTGAGGCACTGAAGTATGGCGGAGAGGTACGACTGGTGTGAATACTTGACCTCATCTCTCTCATCTGGAGGGAGGAGAGCATGCCGGGAGATCTCAGAGATGCAGTGATCGTGACCATCTTTAAAAAAGGGGACAAGTCTGACTGCGGCAACTACAGAGGAATCTCCCTGCTATCAGCCACTGGGAAAGTCGTCGCTAGAATCCTCCTTAACCGTCTTCTTCCCGTGGCTGAGGAGCTCCTCCCGGAGTCACAGTACGGATTTCATCCCCTACGGGGCACAACAGACATGATTTTTGCAGCGGACAGTTGCAGGAAAAATGCAGGGAACAGCACCAGTCCTTTACACATGGCCTTCTTCGACCTTACAAAGGCCTTTGACACTGTCAACCGTGAGGGTCTATGGAGCGTCCTCCTCCGTTTCGGATGCCCCCAAAAGTACGTCACCATACTCTGCCTGCTCCTTAACGACATGCAGGCCATGATCCTTACCAACGGATCTATTACAGACCCAATCCACGTTCGGACCAGGGTCAAACATGGCTGCATCATCGCTCCAACCCTCTTCTCAATCTTCCTCACTGCCATGCTCCACCTCACAGTCAACAAGCTCCCCGCTGGAGTGGAACTAAACTACAGAACCAGTGGGAACCTGTTCAATCTTCGCCGTCTGAAGGCCAGGTCCAAGACCACGCCAACCTCTGTCGTCGAGCTGCAGTAAGCAGATGACGCCTGCATCTGCGCACATACAGAGGCTGATCTCCAGGACATAATCGACATATTTACTGAGGCGTGCAAAAGCATGGGCCTTACGCTAAACATCCATAAGACAAAGGTCCTCCACCAGCATGTCTCGCCGCACAGCACTGCCCCCAGTCATCAAGATCTACGGCGTGGCCCTGGACAACATGGACCATTTCCCATACCTCGGGAGCCTCTTATCAACAAGAGATGAGATTGACGATGAGATTCAACACCACCTCCAGTGCGCCAGTGTAGCCTTCGGTGGCCTGAAGAAAAGAGTGTTTGAAGACCAGGCCCTCAAAACTGTCACCATACTCATGGTCTACAGGGCTGTAGTAATATCCGCCCTCCTGTATGGCTCAGAGACATGGACCATGTACAGTAGACACCTCAAATCGCTGGAGAAATACCACCAACGATGCCTCCACAAGATCCTGCAAATCCTCTGGGAGGATAGATGCACCAACATTAGCGTCCTCGACCAGGCCAACATCCCCAGCATTGAAGCACTGACCACACTTGATCAGCTCTGCTGGGCAGGCCACATTGTTTGCATGCCAGACACGAGACTCCCAAAGCAAGTGCTCTACTCGGAACTCCTTCACGGCAAACGAGCCAAAGGTGGGCAGAGGAAACAATACAGGGACACCCTGAAAGCCTTCATGAAAAAGTGCAACATTCCCACTGATACCTGGGGGTCCCTGGCCAAAGACCGCCCTAAGTGGAGGAAGTGCATTCGGGAGGGCGCCGAGCACCTCGAGTCTCATCGCCGAGAGCATGCAGAAATCAAGCGCAGACAGCGGAAAGAGCGTACAGCAAACCTGTCCCACCCACTCCTTCCCTCAATGACTATCTATTCTACCTGTGACAGGTACTGTGGTTATTGTATTGGACTGTTCAGCCACCTAAGGACTCATTTTTAAGAGTGGAAGCAAGTCTTCCTCGATTCTGAGGGACTGCCTATGATGATGATGAATGAGGTACTGCTACAATAAAGCACCTCCTCTTTAAGTAGTGGAGCGAGTGGCCACTAGACTGCACCCCACCCGCCCCCCCACCCCACCTTTGAGCGCTAAATCAATCAACAGTGCGTTTAGCGCTGAGATCAGTGCAGCAATCATGTTAATGAGCAGGCAGCATGAATTTTAGAAGAGGTACAGGTGAATGGCGCTGGTCGATGGCCCCCCCTGTTTTTGTGCCTCATCCAATTTCTAGGCCCTAGTAATTTTGCTTTTTACTATTACTATTTATAATGATTTATAAAAATACCCACTTAAAATGAAGTGCTGTAAATTTGTAATAAATGTGATGAACAAAAATAATAACACCTTTTGCAAATGTTTCTTAACCAAATGCTATACCACAAAATATTCCAACGAAAGCATGAAACATAATTTTGCCTTATGAATAATTAAGCCAATAAATATGACATTGTGTCTCGTTGGCTCCTCGTTGTCTCCATCATAAATGAATATAAATAGGTCCCAGATCTATACCAGGCTTCTTCATGTAGATTAGGATCTGTATTTCCTCTCTGCCTTTCTGTCCTGTGAGTCTCCATCTTTATGGTAAGAATTATAAATACTTGCTATAGACTACTTAATCTTAATAATTCTGTAATATCACAAATATATAATATTAAATGAAATAGTGTTCCATAACACACTAATAACATAACCATAAATAATTAAAATGTATTTAGTATGAGGATCACTGTGATACGAGAGTAGTAATAGTTCATCAATGAATGCAAAGTTGTAGTCATTCCTATAACTCTTATGTTAATGTTGTGTAATGTATTTTTAATATTGGTTGTGAAACATTTAGTTACGGCTACAGTAGAACTACTAAAAAACAAAACTATAAACATTGGGAATCTCCATTTTGGGGTACTGAATGACTTGTGAAGTGTTTTAATATTCTTTGACCTTCGGTCATTCTCTCAGCAAAATGAAATATGTTTGCTTTGACATTGAGTCTGCTTATTGTCATGCAACTTTATTACTAATCCATTTAATTAAGATCATTAACTTGCAGTTTAGCTATCATCAAGCAAACTATCCATTTGTTTTACGCCTGCATTATGATGAAGTGGAGCCTGTTTTATTGTTATTTGGGTCACAGTACTATAATAAACCAATGTGTACATACAGGCAACACTTCATTTTTCCTAGCCAACTCCTTTTTATAATTAAATCGATTTGTTTTTCCCCTGTCAGTTAGGGGATTTTCGGCTTTTATGTTTTTGGGGTGATAATGGCGGCGGGGTGGGAAAGTTAGCACACGGGAATAGTTTGCACCTCAGTAGGTAAGTTTGGGCAGCTGGGCCTTGCGTCAGTGGGCACAGCGCTAAGGGAGGCGCTGTACACCGCTCTTGGCGCTAGGATGGGTATCTCCCTAGCTAAAGAGCTGGCCCTGGGAGCACTCCGAGAGACGCCTGGGGTCGTGGGTTGGGAAACCTAAAAAAAACCCACAAAAACATTCCCAAAACATTGCCCACGCCACCACAAATCGCAAAATTTTTTTTTTTAAAAAACAATCACACTTGCCTTATCTGATTTCCTCGGCGGTCAATTCGAGGCATGCTTTTGGGCGGACGGGTCGGGCAAGAGTCAAAACTCGTGCTGCTGTCACAACCAGGGGCATTGCACACTGGCACAGCTCTTCCAGGTGATGCTGTTCTGCGCTACAGAAGAAGGCTGATGAGTGTACAAAGAAATTTTGGTCATTGGGAAGCCAGCCAGAAAGCCTGTGTTAAATGTCAAGGGGCATGGATGAGTTTGGCACCAATTTGGCACAGGGATTTGAGCAGAGCTTGGAGCCCATCGTTTCAGCATGCAAGTGGTGGCCAACTCCATTAGCACATTTGTGGACCCAATCATGACACAGCCTCTGATGGCTGAAGTTTCAGATTCCATTGCAATACAAACAGCAGCCATCCAACATCTGAGTGCTGCAGTGGAAGCTCAGACTGCTGTCATGCAAGCTTAGACTGCTGTCATTTTGGCTGTGGATACCAGTGTTCAAAGGGGTTTGCAGAGTGTCACAGCAGTCCAGCAAGCTGTCATCCAATAGATTACTAGGATTGCTGAGGCACCACCCCGGAGGCATGGCAGTAGGCCTGTGGACCCAGAACCTGCAGTCCTCTTCCAGGGTAACAGCATTTGTCCTCACACCACTGCTATTCCCCCAGTGCTCCTGCTGTTGCCTGTCGGCCAGACAACCAGACTGCTGCCGCCCATGTCAAGGTTGTGCAGTCTACAGCCGGGCCTTCTAGGCCCAGAGCTGCTCGAAGTCATCCTCCAATTGCACTGCAAGTCAGCAGCCTTCCACCAGACAGGCTGGGGTAGTACTGTGTAGGAGCAGTAGGACAGGCAAAGACTCACGGAAGACAGGCACTAATGGAATGCACATAGGTGATTAGTTTAAGTTTTTATTCAATATGGCATGGTTTCATTTATAAATTTGGTTTGGAATGTTTATTTTATGTTGGCTTTTATTTTACATTGTGGCCAAGAGGACAATGTGATGGTCAGTGACAGAGGAAAAGTAAGGAGTGTGAGATTGTTGCTGAATTGGGAATTGGAATTGGGATTGCACTTGAATGAGCATTTCACGTTCTGCCTGGGCAGAATTGGGCTGCCAAACTTGCATTCTCCCTTTCTCTTCCTCCTCTTCCGCTTCCTCCTCTTCCACATCCTCCTCCACCTCATGTTCCTGCTCTTTAACTTCTTGCCTGATAGGTGGCAAGGGCTGTTTACTCATGATGGCAGGGTTGTGCAGCTTGCAGCATACCAGCACAAATCTTGAGACACACTCAACCAAGTACTGCAGGGCTCCTCCAGTGCAGTCAGAAAGCAGTCAGTCAAATCATTGTTTCATCATGCCGGTTGTCTGCTCTATCACATTCTTGCAGCAGCATGGCTCTCATTTTATGCATGTTGCGCAGGTGTACGTGGGTTGCAAGTCAGAATCATGAGCCATGTTGTCAGCAAATAGCCCTTGTCGCCCATTAGCCACCCTTTGGTTTACGTGGTGGCTGAAATACAGCTGGTACAATGGACTGCCACAGAATGAAGGCATCATGACTGCTGCCAAGATACCAGTCATTGTCCTGCATGATGCTTTGTCTATGGTCACACACCAGCTAGATGCTGAGGGAGTGGAATCCCTTTCAGTTCTAGTATACAGCAGAGTTGACCTTCAGCGTCCGCAAAGCAACGTGCATGTAGTCAATGACACCTTGCACCACGGGGAAGCCTGCAAACCTTGCAAACCGTCATGCTCACTCCACCTGCTTGTCTCTGGCAACAGGGAATTAAATGAAGTTATCTATCTTTGAATAAAGAGCCTCAGTGACCTCCCTTAATCATAAGAACATAAGAACATAAAAAATAGGAACAGGAGTAGGCCATACGGCCCCTCGAACCTGCTCCACCATTCAGTAAGATCATGGTTGATCTGATCATGGACTCAGCTTCATTTCCCCGCCCGCTCCCCATAACCTCTTAGCCCCTTATCATTTAAGAAACTGTCTATTTCTGTCTTAAATTTATTCAATGTCCCAACTTCCACAGGTCTTTGAGGCAGCAAATTCCACAGATTTACAACCCTCTGAGAGAAGAAATTTCTCCTCATTTCAGTTTTAAATGGGCAGCTCCTTATTCTAAGATCTTGCCCTCTAGTTCTAGTCCCCCACCCGCGCCCCCACGCCCCGCCCCGATCAGTGGAAACATCCTCTCTGCATCCACCTTGTCAAGACCCCTCATGATCTTATACATTTCGATAGTAGTAGTAGTAGTAGTAGGGTGGACAAGGGAGAACCAGTGGATGTGGTGTATTTGGACTTTCAAAAGGCTTTTGACAAGGTCCCACGCAAGAGATTGGTGTGAAAAATCAAAGCACATGGTATTGGGGGTAATGTACTGACCTGGATAGAGAACTGGTTGGCAGACAGGAAGCAGAGAGTCAGGATTAACGGATCCTTTTCAGAATGGCAGGCAGTGACTAGCGAAGTGCCGCAGGGCTCAGTGCTGGGACCCCAGTTCTTTACAATATATATTAATGATTTAGATGATGGAACTGAGTGTAATATCTCCAAGTTTGCAGATGACACTAAACTTGGTGGCGGTGTGAGCTGTGAGGGGGACACTAAGAGGCTGCAGGGTGACTTGGACAGTTTAGGCGAGTGGGCAAATACATGGCAGATGCAGTATAATGTGGATAAATGTGAGGTTATCCACTTTGGGGGCAAAAACATGAAGGCAGAATATTATCTGAATGGCGGAAGATTAGGAAAAGGGGAGGTGCAGCGAGACTTGGGCGTCATGGTTCATCAGTCTTTGAAAGTTGGCATGCAGGTACAGCAGGCGGTGAAGAAGGCAAATGGTATGTTGGCCTTCATAGCAAAGGGATTTGAGTATAGGAGCAGGGAAGTCTTGCTGCAGTTGTACAGGTACTTGGTGAGGCCCCACCTGGAATATTGTGTTCAGTTTTGGTCTACTAATCTGAGGAAGGACGTTCTGGCTATTGAGGGAGTGCAGCGAAGGTTCACCAGACTGATTCCAGGGATGGCTGGGCTGTCATATGAGGAGAGACTGGATCAACTGGGCCTTTATTCTCTGGAGTTTAGAAGGATGAGAGGGGATCTCATAGAAACATATAATATTCTGACTGGGCTAGACAGGCTAGATGCAGGAAGAATGTTCCCGATGTTGGGGAAGTCCAGAACCAGGGGACACAGTCTTAGGATAAGGGGCAGGCCGTTTAGGACTGAGATGAGGAGAAAATTCTTCACTCAGAGAGTTGTTAACCTGTGGAATTCCCTGCTGCCGTTGATGCCAGTTCATTGGATATATTCAATAGGGAGTTAGATATGGCCCTTACGGTTAAGGGGATCAAGGGGTATGGAGAGAAAGCAGGAAAGGGGTACTGAAGGAATGATCAGCCATGATCTTATTGAATGGCGGTGCAGGCTTGAAGGGCCGAATGGCCTACTCCTGCACCTATTTTCTATGTTTCTATGTTTCCATGTAAGATCACTTCTCATTCTTCTGAATTCCAATGAATATAGGCCCAATCTACTCAACCTTTCCGCCTAAGTCAAACGCCTCATCTCCAGAATCAACCTAATGAACCATCTCTGAACTGCCTCCAAAGCAAGTATATCCTTTCGTAAATATGAAAACCAAAACTGTATGCAGTAGTCCAAGTGTGGCCTCATCAATACCCTGTATAGCTGTAGCAAGACTTCCCTGCTTTTATACTCCATCCTCTTTGCAAGAAAGGCCAAGATTCCATTGGCCTTCCTGATCACTTGCTGTACCTGCATACTATCCTTTTGTGTTTCATGCACAAGTATCCCCAGGTCCCGCAGAACTGCAGCACTTTACAATCTTTCTCCATTTAAATAATAATTTGCTGTTTGCTTTTTTCTGCCAAAGTGCATGACCTCACACTTTCCAACATTATACTCCATCTACCAAATTTTTTCCCACTTACTTAGCCTGTCTATGTCCTTTTGCAGATTTTTTGTGTCCTCCTCACACATAGCTTTTCCTCCCATCTTTGTATCATCAGCAAACTTGGTTATGTTACACTCAGTCCCTTCTTCCAAGTCATTAATATAGATTGTAAATAGTTGGGGTCCCAGCACTGATCCCTGCAGCACCCCACTAGTTACTGGTTGCCATCCAAAGAATGAATAATTTATCCCGACTCTCTATTCTCTGTTAGTTAGCCAGTCCTCTATACATGCTAATATTTTATCCCCAACCCCATGAACTTTTATCTTGTGCAGTATTTTATGTGGCACTTTGTCAAATGCCTTCTGGAAGTGCAAATACACCACATCCGCTGGTTCCCCTTTATCCACCCTGTTTGTTACATCCTCCAAAGAATTCCAGCAAATTTGTCAAACATGACTTCCCCTTCATAAATCCATGCTGACTCTGCCTGACTGAATTTTGCTTTTCCAAATGTCCTGCTACTGTTTCTTTAATAATGGACTCCAACATTTTCCCAAGCACAGATGTTAAGCTAACTGGTCTATAGTTTCCTGCTTTTTGTCTGCCTCCTTTTTAAAATAGGGCCGTTACATTTGCAGTTTTCCAATCTGTTGGGACCTCCCCAGAATCCAGGGAATTTTGGTAAATTACAACCAATATTTTCACTGCCACTATTTCTCTTAAGACCCTAGGATGCAAGCCATTAGGTCGAGGGGATTTATCTGCCCTTAGTCCCATCATCTTACTGAGTACCACCTCCTTAGTGATTGTGATTGTGTTAAGTTCCTCCCCCCTCTATAGCTTCTTGACTATCCACGGTTGGAATATTGTTAGTGTCCTCTACCGTAAAGACTGATACAAAATATTTGTTCAGAGTTTCTGCCATCTCCATATTCCCCATTACTAATTCCCCGGTCTCGTCCTATAAAGGACCAACATTTAGTTAGCCACTATTTTCCTTTTTATATACCTATAGAAACTTTTGCTATCTGGTTGTATATTTTGTGCCAGTTTAAGTTCATAGGACTAGATTTTACACTTTTGTGCTGATCGCCCCAAAATAGGTGGTATTTCTGGCGTGGACGGTAAAAATGTATTTTCAGATCGCCGGTTTGTCGCCCATTCTCCAAGTCTCCATTTTGGAAATTGGGCGTTTACCACGAACGATATGAAATGGGTGATAGCGTTAAATCTCTCTGACATTCTGCTGTAAAGTGTCGCTGTCCTTAGCAACGGTATGGCAACGCTCGATTCCTGCGATTCAGGAGGTCAAGGGTCATCGTGACATGCACAGAAGAGGAGACAGAGAGAGAGTGAGCTGAGAGGGACTGAAGGCGTGTGTGAGTGTGGTGTGGCTGCTTTGGGAGGAAGGAGGGAGAGTTTAGAGCTTTAGAGCAAATACGGAAACAAAAATTAGCTGTTACCAGCCAGATATTTTCCCGAATTTGATGCCTATAATGGAGGGAGAGGAGGAGGCATCACAGCACTCTGTGGAGACTGACGCTGGCGAGAGCAGTGAGTTGGGAAAGGAGCACATTGGAGGGCGCAAATGAGTGAAGAGGTTCTCGGACGAGGTAAATGCCTCCCTCCTGCAGGAGGTCGAGTTACGCTGAGGTGATTTGACACAGGGAGGGCGTGGGAAGCCCACCCCAAAGATCTACCAGAAGATATGGACCGAGAAGCAGAGGTGGTCTCGTCGGCGACCAACGAGGTGTGTGAGGGCAACCAATGCTGCAAACGATGGAACGACCTTGTAGGATCCTCAAGAGTAAGTATTTCATTGATTTACATGTACTTATGTATTTATATAATTTGATTTGTAACAGTCATGAGTGACTATCAGCAGATGTGAGGTCTTGCACTTTTACTGGGAATGCTGTACTCAAAGCCTGCGGTCACGGTGCACGTCTTTAGGTAAAGAATGATAATTATCATAATAATCATGATCACATCTGTCGGTTATGTGTTGTATCAGTCTCTGTGACAGTACCTAGCAATGACATCACGCAATGATCTCATGCCATGTCGTCCTGTCACCTTTTACAGAAGAAGCTAACGATGATGAGGTCCGTGCAGAGGCGAACGGGTGGGGGGCCACCAATCCCCAGCGACATCACTGACATGGAGGAGAGGATGATCACACTCATGGGGAAGCACTTCCGGATGGCTATGCAAGCATCTGCAGACCCTGAAGTGATGCGACGTGAGTAAAGTTTACATTATTATGTGATGTAAAGTCAATGCCACACCCACTCGTATCCAAACAATCATATGACAGATGATTTCTAAAATTGTCATAAAAATAATGCTGGCCTAATGAAAATCATTGCAATGCAGAATGTGTTGATGGTCATGAAATGTGATGTCTGTGATGATCTTGACAGTGGTGATGCTTTTGTCGTGCATATGCTGTGTGTAGCGCTGGAATCACCTTGTGACCCTACCACCCCCTTCTCCTCTAATAACCTCATTTGTGTTTTGCAGCTCAGCCAGCAGCACGGCCCCAGGCAAGACCACAGAGGCCAGAAGGTGGGGGCACGGGGCCGGACTCGCCAGATGAACCTAAATCTGGTGCTGAGGAGCTCCGATTCTCGCCCGTCAATCTGCTGGGTCTGTTCTCTATGGATGGGAGCGTGGACTTCGAGGAACCTGCATCGCCACACTCCAGAAGCCATTCAATCCCAAGGCCATCTAGTGCTCCTCTGTCCATTCCCGCCTCCACTCTGGAGGTACAGGCCCCAAGCACCTTGCCACAGGGCACTCCATTTGTCCCCAGGATGGCGCCGACCCTGCGGAGGTTTCATGGATGCAGCAGGTCTGTCCCATGAGCGCTACATGAGAGCGGAGAGATAGTACAGTTGTCCAGGAGGACTGTAGACATTGCTGACCAGATCCTCAATGCATTGGGGGGCATATCCCGACAGCTGGCCACCATGATTGAGTACATTCCGCGGATAGCGGAGACTCTGGGGACGATAGCCAGGAACACTGCTGGCACAGGCCTCCCAGTGGTCCCGGAGCGCGGCACTCCGCCTCTAGGTTCCGCACCACCACTGCGCATGACAGATGAGAGGCAGGACCAAGATCCTGCTTCTGGATCAGAGAATGTTCCCCCTCGGCATCCCTCGCTCCAGTACCCATCCAACCACCGCCTCTGCCTTCAACTTCCGCGCCCCCCCAATAAGGCACCGCCTGAGGAGCTCTTCGACCAAGTGGCATGGAGCGAGGAGGGGAAGGGGTAGAGGTGGGGAGAAAAAGAGGAGGGGGAAATGTTATATATGTGGACTTGTATTTACTCTGTACAGCCACCAGAGGGCTCATTCCTCGGAGTCCCAAGGGATCCCATAATCCCTTGGGAGCACAGGTATTTAAGAAGGCTTCACAGGTTGGAGAGGCACTCTGGAGAGCTGCAATAAAAGACTACGGTCACACTTTACTTTGAGCACACAGTGTTCAGTCTGACTCTTTCTCCATACACAATAACTGGCGACGAGAACCCAAAGATGCAGAGAACAGTGGGCATCCTGGAGAAATGTTCGGAGGGAGATGATTGGGAAACTTTTGTGGAGCGACTCCACCAATACTTCGTGGACAACGAGCTCGATGGGGAAGAGAGCACTGCCAAATATAGAGTGATCCTACTCACCGTCTGTGGGGCACTAACGTATGGCCTCATTAAGAATCTGCTCACTCCAGCGAAACCCACTGAGAAATCATACGATGATTTGTGCACACCGGTCCGAAATCATTTGAACCCGAAGGAAAGTGTTCTGATGGCGAGGTATTGGTTCTACACCTACAAAAAGTCTGAAGACCAGGAAGTGGCGAGTTATGTCGCCGAGCTAAGACGCCTTGCAGGACATTGCGAATTTGAAGGACATTTGGAGCACATGCTCAGAGACTTTTTCGTACTTGCCATTGGCCACGAAACCATACTTCACAAGCTTTTGACTGTAGAGACTGCAAACTTGAATAAGGCCATAGCGATAGGCCAGGCATTCATTGCCACCAGTGACAATACTAAGCAAATCTCTCAGCACATGGGTGCTGCTACAAGTACTGTGAACAAAGTGATGCTGTTTTCGAATCATAACTTACAGGACAGGTCACACATACGTGCAGCTACATGTCAGTAGATGTCTCAGAGTCCACCATCAAGGGTGATGAATGCAAGGTCATTAATACCTTGTTGGCACTGCGGGGGTGATCATCGTTTCTATTATATATGTGGACTTGTATTTACTCTGTACAGCCACCAGAGGGCTCATTCTCCGGAGTCCCAAGGGATCCCATAATTCTTTGGGAGCACAGATATTTAAGAAGGCTTCACAGGTTGGAGAGGCACTCTGGAGACCTGCAATAAAAGACCAAGGTCACACTTTACTTTGAGCTCACAGTGTTAAGTCTGACTCTTTCTCCATACACAATAACTGGCGACGAGATAAAGATAGAGAACCCAAAGATGCAGAGAACAGTGGGCATCCTGGAGAAATGTTCGGAGGGAGATAATTGGGAAACTTTTGTGGAGCGACTCGACCAATACTTTGTGGCCAACGAGCTAGATGGGGAAGAGAACACTGCCAAACGTTGGGCAATCCTCCTCACCATCTGTGGGGCACCAACATATGGCTTCATGAAGATTCTGCTCACTCCAGTGAAACCCACAGAGAAATCGTACGATGATTTGTGCACACTTGTCCGGGAGCATTTGAATCCGAAGGAAAACATTCTGATGGCAAGGTACCAGTTCTACACCTACAAAAGGTCTGAAGGCCAGGAAGTGGCGAGTTATGTCGCCGAGCTAAGACGCCTTGCAGGACATTGCGAATTTGAAGGACATTTGGAGCACAGGCTCAGAGACTTTTTTGTACTTGGCATTGGCCACAAAACCATACTTCACAAGTTTTTGACTGTAGAGACTCCAACCTTGAGTAAGGCCACAGCGATAGCCCAGGTGTTCATTGCCACCAGTGACAATACTAAGCAAATCTCTCAGTACACAAGTGCTGCTACAAGTACTGTGAACAAAGTGTTGCTATTTTCGAATCGTAATGTTCAGGGCAGGTCACACATACCTGCAGCTGCACGCCTGCAGATATCTCAGAGTCTACCATCAAGGGTGATGAATGCAAGGCCATTAACACCTTGTTGGTGTGGCGGGGGTGATCATCATTTCCATTCATGCCGATTCAAAGAGTACGTTTGCAAGGGCTGTGGAACAATGGGGCACCTCCAACGAGTGTGCAGGTGAGCTGCTAAGCCTGTTAAACCTGTAAACCACCACATTTCAGAGGAGGACAGATCCACGGAGCATCACTATGAACCAGAGCCTCAGATAGAGGAGGCAGAGGTACATGGGTCCACACATTCACCACGAATTGTCCCCCGATAATGCTAAATGTTGAAATAAATGGACTCCTGGTGTCAATGGAGCTGGACACAGACGTGAGTCAGTCCATCATGGGCAAAAAGACTTTCGAAAGGTTGTGGTGCAAAAAGGCCTCAAGGCCAGTCTTAACTCCAGTTCGCACGAGACTAAGAACTTACACTAAAGAACTGATTCCTGTAATCGGCAGTGCTACTATTAAGGTCTCCTACGATGGAGCAGTGCACAAGCTATCACTCTGGATGCTACCGGGCGATGGTCCCACGCTGCTCGGCAGGAGCTGGTTGGGAAAGATACGCTGGAACTGGGACTACGTCCGAGCGCTATCGCCCGCTGACGACACTTCGTGTGCCCAGGTCTTAAACAAATTTTCTTCGCTGTTCGAACCAGGCATCGGGAAATTCCAAGAAGCAAAAGTGTAGATCCACCTAATTCCAGGGTCGCGACCCATCCATCACAAGGCGAGAGCAGTACCGTATATGATGGGAGAAAGGGTAGAGATCGAGCGAGACCGGCTGCAACGAGAGGGCATCATTTAACGAATTGAGTTCAGCGACTGGGCCAGTGCTATTGTCCCAGTCCTCAAGAGAGACTGCACCGTCAGAATCTGTGGCAATTACAAAGTAATTATCAATCGTTTCACCCTGCAGGACCAATAGCCACTACCAAAAGCCGACGACCACTTTGCAACGCTGGCGGGAGGAAAGACGTTCACGAAGCTGGATCTGACTTCAGCCTACATGACGCAGGAACTGGAGGAATCTTTGAAGGCCCTCACCTGCATCAACACCCATAAAGATCTTTTTGTTTATAACAGATGCCCGTTTGGAATCCGATCAGTGGTGGCGATATTCCAGAGAAACATGAAAAGTTTACTGAAGTCGGTCCCGCACACCGTGGTCTTCCAGGACGACATCTTGGTCACAGGTCAGGACACAGTCGAGCACCTGCAGAACCTGGAGGAGGTTCTTAGTCGACTCAACTGTGTAGGGCTCAGGTTAAAACGCTCGAAGTGCGTTTTACTGGCACCTGAAGTGGAGTTCCTGGGAAGGAGGATTGCGGTGGATGGCATCAGGCCCACCAATGCGAAGACGGAGGCAATCGAGAACGCACCGAGGCCACAGAACGTGATGGAGCTGCGGTCATTTCTGGGACTCTTGAGCTACTTTTGTAACTTCTTACCGGGTCTCAGCACCCTGCTAGAACCATTACATGTCGAACTACGAAAATGGGGCGAATGGGTTTGGGGCAAAACCCAAGAAAATGCCTTTGTAAAAGCAGAAAATTTTTATGCTCAAACAAATTGCTTGTGTTGTATGATCCATGTAAGCGTTTGGTATTATTATGTGATGCGTCATCATATGGAATCGGGTATGTATTGCAACAAGCTAATGATTTCGGGAAACTGCAACCAGTTGCTTATGCATCCAGGAGTCTGTCTAAGGCCGAGAGAGCTGACAGCATGATTGAAAAAGAAGCGTTAACATGTGTCTATGGGGTAAAGAAAATGCATCAATACCTGTTTGGGCTAAAATTCGAATTGGAATTTGATCAAAAGTCACTTATATCCCTGTTTTCCGAAAGTAAAGGGATAAATAACAAGGCATCGGCCCGCATCCAGAGATGGGCACTTACGTTGTCTGCATACAACTACGCCATCTGCCACAGGCCAGGCACAGAAAACTGCGCCAATGCTCTCAGTAGGCTGCCATTGCTCACCACAAGGGTGGAAATGGCGCAGCCCGCAGATCTAGCCATGGTTATGGAAGCATTTGAGAGTGAGCAATCACCCGTCACCGCCCGGCAGATCAAAACCTGGACAAGTCAGGACCCCTTATTATCTCTAGTCAAAAGCTGTGTGCTTCACGGGAGCTGGCCCAGTGTCCCAGTGGAAATGCAGGAATTGATAAAGCCGTTCCAGCGGCGCAAAGGTGAAATGTCTATACAGGCAGACCGCCTTCTGTGGGGCAATCGAGTAGTAGTCCCCAAGAAGGGCAGAGACAACTTCATCAATGATCTCCAGAATACTCACCCAGGCATCGTAATGATGAAAGCGATAGCCAGATCCCACGTGTGGTGGCCCGGTATTGATGCGGACTTGGAGTCCTGCGTTCACAGATGTAATACATGCTCGCAGTTAAGCAATGTACCCAGGGTGGCGCCGCTAAGTTTATGGTCTTGGCCCTCCAAACCGTGGTCTAGGGTACACGTCGACTATGCAGGCCCGTTCTTGGATAAAATGTTCCTTGTGGTTGTAGACGCGTACTCCAAGTGGATTGAGTGTGAGATAATGTTGGCTAGCACGTCCGCTGCCACCACTGAAAGCCTGCGGGCCATGTTTGCCACACACGGCTTACCCGATGTCCTAGTGAGCGACAACGGGCCATGTTTTACCAGTGCTTAGTTCAAAGAATTCATGACCCGTAATGGGATCAAACATATCACATCTGCCCCGTTTAAACCAGCGTCCAATGGTCAGGCAGAGAGAGCAGTGCAAACCATCAAGCAAGGCTTAAAGAGGGTAACTGAAGGCTCACTGCAGACTCGCTTATCCCGAGTCCTGCTTAGCTACCGCACGAGACCACACTCACTCACTGGGATCCCACCTGCTGAACTGCTCATGAAAAGAGCACTTCAGACAAGGCTGTCGTTCGTTCACCCTGATCTACATGAACAGGTAGAGAGCAGGCGGCTTCAACAAAGTGCTTACCATGATAGCGCAAATGTGTCATGCGAGATTGAAGTCAATGATCCTATATTTGTATTAAATTATGGACAAGGTCTCAAGTGGCTTCCCGGCACTGTCATGGCCAAAGAGGGGAGATGGGTGTTTCGGGTCAAACTTTCAAATGGACTCATTCACCGGAAACACTTGGACCAAATCAAACTCAGATTCACGGACTATCCTGAGCAACCCACCTTGGACCCTACCTTTTTTGATCCCCCAACACACACACCAGTGGCAACCAACACCACGGTTGACCACGAAGCAGAACCCATCATCCACAGCAGCCCTGCAGGGCCCAACTAAGTGGGGCAGCCCAGCTAGGCCAGCTACACAGCAGCCCAGCGAGGGCCCAACAAATGATTCAACAACACCAGCTTTCACACCGAGACAATCAACCAAAGCAAGAAGGGCCCCAGATCGACTTACATTGTAAATAGTTACATTATTGACTTTGGAGGGGGAATGTTGTTATATATGTGGACTTGTATTTACTCTGTACAGCCACCAGGGGGCTCATTCCCCAGAGTCCCAAGGAATCCCATAATCCCTTGGGAGCGCAGGTATTTAAGAAGGCTAAACAGATTGGAGAGGCACTCTGGAGACCTGCAATAAAAGAATAAGGTCACACTTTACTTTGAGCTGACAGTGTTCAATCTGACTCTTTCTCTATACATAACAGGAAGGAAAGTGAGGTGCATGTCCGCAGGTGATGCAGCATGGAGCACAGGAACACGAATTTAGCTACTTGCTCAGGGTTGTATTGTTGCTCCCCTCTGGAGTGGTCCAGGCATCTGAAGCACTGCTTAAGCACAGTTATTGTTTTGTGGACCACATTGCATGTGTCTCTGTGGCTCCGGTTGTATCGTTTGTCGGCCTCGGTGTGGGTGTCACGCAGGGGGGTCAAAAGCCAGGTGGCTAGGCCATATCGGTTATCACCAAGCATCCAGCATTGTCCTTGTGGCTGACTTTTAAACATGTCAGAGAAAGTGCTCTCATGCAAGATGTGAGCCTCATCGAAGCTGCCCGTACATTTGGCATTCACTGCCATTATGATCCGGTTGTGGTCGACAACTAGTTGGACCTTCAGGGAGTGAAATCCTTTTCTGTTACGAAAAAGCTCTGGGTCCTGAGAAGGTGCCCGCATGGCGATGTGAGTGCACTGTGTTGCTCTCTGCATCCTGGGGAACTTCGCATTGCGGTAGAATGCTCCAGCCCTGTCAGTCTGAGTCTTTGTGATCATGGGGAAACAGATGAAGTCCATCCTTCACGCATACACGGCCTCCGTGACTTGTCTAATGCAGCGACAGGTGTCATGGTGAGACAGAGGGGAAATCTCGACAGCGGAGGCCCGAAAGGAACCGGACACATAGAAAGACAGTGCCGCGGTGACCTTGACCTTGACACTGATGTCCTGATGGCAGGCTGCATATGTGGCCTGATGAGCTCACATATTTCATTGATCACCACCTTGTGAAAGCGCAGTCTCCGAAGGCAGGTGTGCTCTGACACGTCGAGGTAAGACCTCTTCTCCCTGGACGTGCGGGATGTGTATGGTCTGGACCTCCTCCTCATTCTTGCATGTCTTAAATTGGGCACATAATGATGTGCATCAGAGATTGAGCCATTTGCACTCTGCAGCAGCTGCATATTAATCAATGCAGGCTGAGAAATGTCTGGCCCCATTGCAATGAAAGTATTGTAGCAATTGATCAGAAGCAATAATTTCCTCACTAAAATACACCTAGAGTAAACCCCCGATAGTCCAGAGTCTGAAAATATGTCTGTTGATATGGTCACTTCACCTGAGAAGAACTCCAGAGTCAATTGAAACATCCCCGGAGTTGAAGCAGCCTTTTCAATGAAGCGACCTGCGATTTTGAAAATGGCGCCCACACCACTGTAATTAGTTCAGAACAGCTCCACTTTTTCTGAGCAGTGTTTTGGGCAAGTGATATTGTGGGCGAGATGTGTGCGAGGTGGCGAAAGTGATACTGGGTGATCTCCTGGACGTTAGTTTCGGCAAATGTGATCTTTACGACAAAAAAGAGTGGGCAGTCGGTATTATTGAATCTCGGTGTTAATTACATACGGAAAGTAACGCTTGCCGATATTATGGGCGTTGATTTTGCCCATTCTGATGATTCCACCCCAAAAAAGTGGACGGGCGGTATTATTTTCTCCCGGCGTTACGCACATGGGGAAAGTAAAGCTCGGCGATGAGTATCTGAAAAATGGGCGTCAGTTTCCATTTTATGGCTAAATGGGCGATATCTGGGCGTTATACTTCATTTCAGCAGTAAAATGGACGTTAAGTGGGCGTTATGCATGCAAAAAAAGTGTAAAATCTAGCCCATAGTCTATCTTCCCTTTCTTAATCATTTTTTGAGTCATTCTTTGCTGACTTTTAAAAGAACCTTCGTGTTCGCTCCCTCGGTTGCTGAGCAATGTCTTCAGTAGTCTGACAATGAGGTGCTGCTGCAACAAAGCAACTCCCCTTTAAGTAGTGCAAGAACCGAGGCCAAACATTACTGTCATTAGACTGCCCCGATATTGGCCTTGAGCATTAAGCAAATCAATGCTGAGATCAGCTGGCCAATCATTATAATGAGCAGGTAGCGCTTAGAAGAGGCGCAAGCAAATAAGCAAATAGCACTGGCCCTTGACACCACCGGTTTTCAGGCCGAATCCAATTTCTAGGCCAAAGTATCTGGGGAAAATCGTTCCTCCTCCAGCTCCACCGCGCCCCCCCCCACCCAACATACACACACACACACACACATACATACACACACAGACACACACAGACACATACATGAATCCAAATAGAGATTGTAGGTTGAAAAAATACTAAAGTGGAAAATGCCAAACCAGTTTTTTAAATTAAAAAATGGAAATGGCGAAGGAGGTAGATGAGGAATATATAAAACTAAATGAAAACTGAAAAGATAATCAGAATGAAAAACGAAAATTGGAAAATAAATTGTAGTAAATACTGGATTAAAAAGAGAATTTTTGATTATGCTCATAGTAGGCAAAGTATTAAATGAATGGCACTTCTTAAAGATAAGAAAGGCGAAATGAAAAGTGGCATATGGCAGAAATATTCATTTATTTTTCATCACAGTTTTCACTAATAGTATGCATGTTCTGACAGCTGTACTATTACGATATGAGATATACCTGAGCTCACGGAGAAACGAGAGATTACCAATGAAATGTTCCTTAATAAAACTGAAGTTTTCATTGCTAATCTCTCGAAGGTGAAAGGGGCAGATGGAATGTGTCCATAAATACAGAAGGAAAGGATATTAAGGCCAAGGAAAGGGTACAGCAAAAATGAAAATGGGATCCAACGCTTAACGTTATGAAGAAATACAAACAAATATGGTTAATTTCACCGGAACAGAGAAGATTAAGGCACAATCTAATAGATGTTTTCAAAACTATGATAAGTTTTGTGAGGGTAAATAATGAAAGACAGGAAAACCTATGGTACAAAGCAGAACCCAGGGGCCACTGGGGATGATTGGGGGTTGAGGGGATGGTGTCTCGGAGCACAGCAGCGAGGAGGGAGATAGAGATCACGAGGGGGAGATCATGGGGGCAGAGATCGCAGGAAGGGAGAGATTGTGGGGGGAGAGCGATCACGGGCAGGAGAGATTGGATCACGGGGGAGAGAGATAGGGTGGGGAGGGGGGGTGGTATCCGAGATTGTGGGGGGTGAGATCTTGGGGGGAGAGATCACGGAGAGGGTCCAAGAGATTGCGGGGGGGGGGGGAGGAGGGAGACATCGCAGGGATGTGGTGAGTGATTATGGGGAGGAGAGATAGGACCATGGGGAGGAGAGCTCGGATCACGGCGGGGGGAAATCGCAGGGGGTCCAAGAGATTTTGTGGGGGAGAGATCGTGGGGAGGAAAGATCGGATTGCGGGAGAGGGAGTGATCGCAGCAGGTTCACTTGAAGGGCTGGGGGGGCAAGCATTCCTGCTCCTCCTAGCCCACAAGCAGTGCTGGAAAAGCACTTACTTGTTGGATCTGGCAGCTCCTGCTTCCCTTTAGTTGCTGGGTTTCCCGAGTTGTAGGAAACCCGGCCCACAGCGATTTAATTTAAGTGGCTGCAAAAATCTGAGGAACACAGCCTCATTAATATATTAAAATCACTGACCCACTTCTCCAGAGCAGGTTACTCCACTGGCAAAAGATCAGTGGAAACCCTGGATAAAACATGTAAATGGCATTTTCCATTTGGGATGGAATGGTAAACCGGGGCTCCATATGCTCTCTCAGAGCTCTCTCATACGTAAAAGATTCCATGGCATTATTTAGAAGAGCAGGGAAATTCTCCCTTATATCCTGGCCAATATGTATCCCTCAACCAATATCACAAAAAAAACAGACTATCTCTTCATTATCACATTGCTGTTTGTAGGACCTTGCTGTGTGCTAATTGGCTGCTATGTTTCCCTTTGGCAACATCATCTGCAGACATGGAGTCAGCTTCCACATGCATGTTGATGGCACTCAGCTCCACCTCTACACCATCTCTCTCAATACCTCCAATGCTTCTTTGCTTGTCCAACACCCAATCTTCGATGGGCCACAATCCCTTCAGCGAAATATTGGAAAGATTGAAGCCATCATCTCCAACCCCCACAACAAACGTTGTACTGGTTTACAGATTGTAGTGGAATACAATTCTGTTGCTGCTGATGTTATGTTCTGCATTGAAAACACCTCTACTCACTTCAAATGGCTATCAATCACAATGAACAATTGCTGTATCAAAACTATCTGATGAGTCAGAAATAATTGAAATTGGTACTCTGCTGTATAAGAGTGTCTGACTCAACAGAAAAAATTGAATCATTCCAACTTTCAACTCCTTCCACAGTTGTTGGTAAAATATGATCAATGTGAACAAACCTAACC
This sequence comes from Pristiophorus japonicus, assembly GCF_044704955.1. Lineage (NCBI taxonomy): Eukaryota > Metazoa > Chordata > Chondrichthyes > Pristiophoridae > Pristiophorus > Pristiophorus japonicus. The sequence goes on from NC_091977.1 coordinate 108,142,045, forward strand.
TGTCCATGAACAAACATCTTAACCAAATATGTGCGAGAACCACATATGTTCACTACTCTTCCTGGTAACCACTTTAACCATTTATGGTGATGGTTCTTCACTCTCACTTTCTGATTTAATTTCACACTTCTCTCTTTTACTCTACCTCTATCATGATTCTCTTTCTGTCTTAATTGTTTCTCTTCTACGGACTGTGCCAAGTTTGGTTTTAACAACGAGAATCTGGTTCATGGCTGTTGCTTGAGAAACAACTCTGCTGGTGTTCTAACAGTAGTTGTATGAAAAGTATTACGATACATTATTAGAAAATTAGACAATTTGTGGTCCAATGACGACTGTCATTTATTTGGATTTGGATTTGGATCCAACATTTATTTGATGGATGCACATTTTACAAATTGTAATGGGCACTCTGCTGCACCATTTGAAACAGGGTGGTACGGTGGAAATTTGGTATGTTTCACACCAGTTTTGCTTGTGAACTGTGCAAATTCTTCTGAACAATATTGTGGTCCATTATCAGACACAATTTCTTCTGGGAGGCCATATGAAGAAAATAATCTTCACAAAATGTCTAATGTTTTCCTTGTTGCTATGTTCTGCATTGAAAACATGTTGACTCATTTTGAATGGCTATCAATCAAAATGAACAATTGCTGTATTTCTAGCTCAGCAAAATCGATATGTAACCTTTGGCACACTCTGGGAGGCCATTTCCATTACTGTAATGGTATTGATGGTGGTTTCTTGCTTACCGATTGACATGTCATACACTGACTGACAATGTACTCTATATCTTTATCTAAACCTGGCCACCAAAAGTAATTGCGTGCAAAACTCTTGGTCAAACACATTCCCAGGAGTTGTTAATGAAGATCTCCTAATAATTTCAACCTGAATTTATTTGGCATAACCACTCTTGCACCCCGCATGATACAATCTTTATCGACTGTTAATTCATTCTTACGAATGAAGAATGGATGAATATCTTTCTCTGATACCTGATTTAGCCAGCCATTTGCGATGTAATCATACACCTTTGACATAACTGGGCCACGTTTGGTTGCTCTACCAATCTCTTCAGCTGTGACTGGCAGTTCATCAATGTATGAAAAATAGAACACTTCTTCCCTATCAGGTGTAACTTGTGATGGGGAAGGCAATCTAGACATAGTATCAGCATTACTGTGATCAGCTGATCGTCTGTATTCAATATCATATGTATATGCCGACAAAATCAAAGCCCATCTCTGCATTCGGGCTGCAGCTAATGTTGGAATTGGGGACTTTGGTGTCAGGGGCTTATGGTCCGTAACAATGGTAAACTTATGACCATATAAGTATTTGTGGAACTTCTTGACCCCAAAAATTAATACCAAAGCTTCCCTTTCGATTTGCACATAATTACTCTCACTGGCACTGAGAGTGCGTGAAACAAAAGCAATTGGTCTCCCCTCCCCACTATGTAGTACATGAGAGATTACTGCCCCAACTCCATACGGAGAGGCGTCACATGCTAGCTTAATCTCCTTAGATATGTCATAGTGAACTAACATGGTGCTTTCTACCATCAGCTTTTACACTCCTTGAATGCTGTGTTGCATTCTTCTGACCACTTCCAATGGACCTGTGTTTTCAACAGTTCATTCAATGGATGTAACACAGTAGCCAAATTTGGTAGGAACTTCCCATAATAGTTCAACAGACCCAAAAATGATCAAGGTTCAGTGACATTCTTGGGTGTGGGTACATTTCTAATTGCCTAATGTTGGATGTAAACCATCTTTGTCTACTCTAGGCTCTGAATACCTCACTGAATTTTGAAATAACTCACACTTGTGAACAGTCAATTATACTCTGTGCTTCTCTAGCCATTTGAGCCCTTCATTCAATATGTTATTATGATTTATATGTTTGGTGCTGAAATGAATATGTCATCTAAAATAACATACTACCCCTTCGATGCCTTGCAAAATCTGTTTCATCACCCCTTGGAATATGGCAGGGGCGGAAGACACTCCAAATGGTAGCCTATTAAATTGATAAAGACCTAGATGAGTATTTATAGTCAAACATGACTTGAACTCCTCATCCAGTTCAAGTTGTAAGTAGGCATTTGTAAGATCCAACTTTGAGAAGATCTGACCACCTGTCAGTGTTGTGAACAAATCTAAATCTTCTAGAACCTGGTTTATGGTTACTTTATAATCCCCACACAACCTTACCTTACTATCAGACTTAGGTACAACAACAATGGGTGTAGCCCAATTAAATAGATAATGTTTTCAGTCTCTAGCCTTTTGAATTCTTGCTCAACTTTCTCCCTGAGTACTTATGGTATGGGACATGGCTTGCAGTAAACTGGTCTAGCGTCCTTCTGTACACTGTGTTGTGCAATATTTCAAAATACTCTACGCAAGTCTGACATCGAGAGTTCAAAGAGTCATTAATCGCATGCATGGGATTTGCTTTCTGTCCTTAGCCAAGTCTCTCCAACTTGATACAGAAATTTTACAGATATTTATATTCATAAATGACACATCATACAATGTCCCCGCCTACTTTCTAGATTACATCTCATTAGTCTTAATTCCTGTTTACTGCCAGATGTTCACCTTAATTTCGATAACAGTTAGACAGTAGGCAGTTGTAGTCAGCATTATATAATACTTAGACACTCACTGTATAAACAGCTGTGGTCAACAGTTAGTCTGACCGAAAATATTGTTGCAACTGATTTACTACTGGCAGTTGGGTCAGCAGATTTAGCTTAATCACATTTCGCTTAATCTTGTTTAGTCTTGTCTATTGTATTACCACTCAAGCTGTTGTCCAAGATATCCTTGGTTTTCCTACCACACATGGTATTCCCAGATTCCCCTTTCATCTGACACTCGCCTTGAAGCCTTGGATTAGACTGCCTGTTTCGCAGAACACCTTTGGATACTACCAAATAGTAGTAGGGAGGCTGGGGATGGCATTAAACAGGAAATTAGGGACACGTGCAATAAGCGTCCAGCAGTTATCATGGGTGACTTTAATCTGCATATTGATTGGGCTAACCAAACTGGTAGCAATACGATGGAGGAAGCTTTCCTGGAGTGTATGAGGGATGGTTTTCACGATGAATATGTCGAGGAACCAAGTAGAGAAAAGGTCATCCTAGACTGGGTCTTGAGTAACGAGAGAGGATTAATGAGCAATCTGGTCATGCGAGGCCCCTTGGGGAAGAGTGACCATAATATGGTAGAATTCTTCATTAAGATGGAGAGTGACACAGTTAATTCAGAGACGACTGCCCTGAACTTAAAGAAAGGAAACTTTGACGGTATGAGACGTGAATTGGCTAGGATAGACTGGAGAATGATACTTAAAGAGATGACAGTGGATAGGCAATGGCAGACATTTAAATATAACATGGATGAACGACAACAATTGTACATCCCTGTGTGGCATAAGAATAAAAAAGGGAAGGTGGCTCAACCGTGCCGAACAAGGGAAATTAGGAAAAGTGCTAAATCCAAGGAAGAGGCATATAAATTGGGCAGAAAAAGCAGCAAACCTGAGGACTGGGAGAAATTTAGAATTCAGCAGAGGAGGACAAAGGATTTAATTAAGAGGGGGAAAATAGAGTATGAGAAGAAGCTTGCCGGGAACATAAAAACTGACTGCAAAAACTTCTATAGGTATGTGAAGAGAAAAAGATTAGTGAAGACAAACGTAGGTCCCTTGCAGTCGAATTCAGGTAAATTTATAATGAGGAACAAAGAAATGGCAGACGAATTGAACAAATAATTTGGTTCTGTCTTCACGAAGGAAGACACAAATAACCTTCTGGAAGCACTAGAGGACCGAGGGTCGAGTGAGAAGGAGGAACTGAAGAATATCCTTATTAGGCGGGAAATTGTGTTAGGGAAATTGATGGGATTGAAGGCTAATAAATCCCTGGGGCCTGATAGTCTGCATCCCAGAGTACTTAAGGCAGTGACCCTCAAAATAGTGGATGCATTGGTGATCATTTTCTAACAGTCTATCAACTCAGGTCAGTTCCTATGGACTGGAGGGTAGCTAATGTAACACCACTTTTTAAAAAGGGAGGGAGAGAGAAAGCGAGTAATTATAGACCGGTTAGTCTGACATCAGTAGTGGGGAAAATGTTGGAATCAATTATTAAGGATGAAATAGCAGCGCATTTGGAAAGCAGTGACAGGATCAGTCCAAGTCAGCATGGATTTATGAAGGGGAAATCATGCTTGGCAAATCTTCTGGAATTTTTTGAGGTAACTAGTGGAGTGGATAAAAGAGAACCAGTGGATGTGATGTATTTGGACTTTCAAAAAGCTTTTGGCAAAGTCCTACACAAGAGATTGGTGTGCAAAATCAAAGCACATGGTATTGGGGGTAATATACTGACGTGGATAGAGAACTGGTTGGCAGACAGGAAGCAGAGAGTCGGGATAAATGGTCCTTTTCAGAATGGCAGGCAGTGGAGTGCCGCAGGGCTCAGTGCTGGGACCTCAGCTCTTTACAATATACATCAATGATTTGGATGAAGGAATTGAGTGTAATATCTCCAAGTTTGCAGATGACACTAAACTGGGTGGCGGTGTGAGCTGTGAGGGGGACGCTAAGAGACTGCAAGGTGACTTGGACAGGTTAGGTGAGTGGGCAAATGCATGGCAGATGCAGTATAATGTGGTTAAATGTGAGGTTATCCACTTTGGGGACAAAATCGCAAAGACAGAATATTATCTGAATGGTGGCAGATTAGGAAAAGGTGAGGTGCAACGAGACCTGGGTGTCATGGTTCATCAGTCATTGAAAGTTGGCATACAGGTGCAGTAGGCGGTAAAGAAGTCAAATGGTATGTTGGCCTTCATAGCTAGGGGATTTGAGTATCGGAGCAGGGAGGTCTTTTAGGACCGAGATGAGGAGAAACTTCTTCGCTCAGAATTGTGAACCTGTGGAATTCTCTACCACAGAAAGTTGTTGAGGCCAGTTTGTTAGTTATATTCAAAAGAGAGTTAGATGTGGTCCTTACATCTAAAGGGATCAAGTGGTATGGAGAGAAAGCAGGAATGGGGTACTGAAGTTGCTTGATCAGCCATGATCATATTGAATGGTGGTGCAGGCTCGAAGGGCTGAATGGCCTACTCCTGCACCTATTTTCTATGTTTCTATGTTTCTATGAAACTCTGAGTGGTAAAACAATAGACTAGGCATATATTCGCTGTTTAAAAGAATGAGAAGTGATCTCATTAAAACACCAAGGGATATATTTTCGGCTAATTTGCACCTCGGTTAGCGCCCTGGTGTTAAATGCAGTTTTGGGGCGTAATGCCGGGCATCCAGGATTCACCGCTCGGCTGGTAGATTCGGCTACTGATTAGCGCTGGCACAAAAACTTACCGCCCTGACATCCATTTTGACTGAGATCATGACGTCAATCGTCAGGGCACTAGTGCAACTCTGCACTAGTGCCCTGGATGCAACATTCAGCCCTTACTCCTCATTTAACACATGCCCCAGGAAATGCCTGAAAAAAACAAGCGGTCCCAAGGTGCGGCAGGCGGTATTGCTAGCATTTTTAAATGGTGGAATGAGGATCCTATATCGCAGGTCATATTGACTACAATGGTTGCACACATGATGCTGCGTGAAGCTCCAACTTGTAAAATTCACTTGTATCTGCCGTTACATTGCCCTTACAACTTCAGTGAGAAAATCTAATGGGGCATTATTAGTTGCTCCATGTTCTTGCCAGGTGGAGTCGAGCTAGAAAAAGGGCTCTTGGCCATAGATGAAGATAGGCTGAAGACATCCGGGGAGGAGGCCTCACCCCCCCACGAGTTTACAGGCCCCAACGCTCATACCTCCAGCTCTCTGAGGAGCAGTATGTGAGAAGGCTGCGCTTCCGAAAGGAAGCACTGATAGAGATATGCCATCTCCTACAGACAGACCAATGCCTGGACCGCTCTCGAGGCAGCCTTCAATACTCCCCTCAACAGGCCTCCGAATTCATTGTGGTGTGTTGCATGCTGCACAACGTGATCATCATGAGGGGTCAGGCATTGCCAGTGGGGATTGCATGCCTACCTCATGAGGAGGAGGACAATGAAGAGGAGCCTGGTGAGGCACCCATTGGATAGCCACACCATCCATGGGGGAGGCAGAGTAGAGTTTCTGACAGACCAAGAATCGCACGTTGCCAGCTTATAATGGACAGGCTCTCCTAAATGGAGGAAACTGAAGGGTGGAACTAATACTGAACACGCTTTGTGACCCATAAAGGTACATCTCCAGTGAACGTTGGAATGACTAACAAGACACCAATGGCAAATGATGATTCATATATTTTACTGCATTATCCATTGGCCTGAGTTAAGGCCAACACTCCAACTTACTTTTTTGCTGAAACCTGCAGTTGAGGGCGCTAACTATTTTCAGGCGCTATCTTTAACGCCCTGCCATGATTAACTCCCCGAAATCCCCAAAGTCTAAAACCCAGCCCATAAAATTCTTACAGGGCTAGAAAGGGTAAATGCTGGGAGGATGTTTCCCCTGGCTGGGGAATCTAGAACTAGTGATCAGAGTCTCAGAATAAGGGGTCGGCCATTTAGGACTGAGATGAGGAGAATTTTCGTCAATCAAAGGATTGTCAATCTTTAGAATTCTCTACCTCAGAGATCGATAAATTTTTAGATACTAAGGGAATCAAGGGATATGGGACTGTGCGGGAAGGTGGAGTTGAGGTAGAAGATCAGCCATGATCTTATTGAATGGAGGAGCTGGCTCGAGGGGCTGAATGGCCTATTCCTGTTCCTATTTATTATGTTCCTATGTTCTAGGACTCATGTATATCGTTCACCAGTGTAGATACACGCAATTCCGTGGATCCAGTTAGAAAGTAAGTTGGGATTTCACTTGCTGGCTCACAGTTTACAAGTGAGCAAGAGCAAACAGTGGTGGCAGGGATAGCTGTGAAGACTCCACGTTGGAGACTGCAGCCCTCTCCAAGTTCTACTCAGCTGGACACATATGCTGTACTCGGGTGCCAGCGATAAAAAGCATAATCAGTGAGGAGAGCAGAAAATCTTCAACATACAGACAGGCCTTCCACGTACACTGTGCATGATTGCAGAGAGAATGGAGGAGTCCAGCTCAAGCATGAGTGTGTTGATGTCGCCGGGCATTGCAAGGATGTCTTCTGATGGATATATTGGCCAAATCCATGGAATATCAATCACGGCAATCAAATTAATCCATGCACTCCATGACCACAGCCATCCGGACTCTGGATGCCAACATATCTGGTGCTTTAAATAGAATGATAGACACCATAGCCATGGCCATACAGCACCTCACTGATCTGCACCAAGCTGCTCGCCACCAGAGTGGTAGGAGTGAAGTGTGGTTGATCCATGAGAGGGATGATGGTGAAATTGGACTTGGAAGTGGGAATCCTGTCAAAGTGCTCCCACTTCTCACTCGTTGCCCCCCCCGTTCAATACCCGGCATGCTGCCTCCATTTCCAGTGGCCCTAAGCTCCGGAATACCCTCCCTAAACCTCCCGCCACTCTACTATTCTTTCCTCCTTTAAGACAGAGGGACCTGGGGTTCCTTGTACATGAAGATCGACTAAAATGTTGGAAAGTGTGAGGTCATGCACTTTGGCAGAAAGAAATCAAAGAGCAAGTTATTATTTAAATGGAGAAAGATTGCAAAGTGCTGCAGTACAGCGGGACCTGGGGGTACATGTGCATCAAACACAAAAGGATAGTATGCAGGTACAGCAAGTGATCAGGAAGGCCAATGGAATCTTGGCCGTTATTGCAAAGGGGATGGAGTATAAAAGCAGAGAAGTCTTGCTACAGTTATACAGGGTATTGGTGAGGCCACACCTGGAATACTGCGTACGGTTTGGGTTTCCATATTTACGAAAGGATATACTTGCTTTGGAGGCAGTTCAGAAAAGGTTCACTAGGTTGATTCCGGAGATGAAAGGGTTGACTTATGAGGAAAGGTTGAGTATGTTGGGCCTCTACTCATTGGAATTCAGAAGAATGAGAGGTGATCTTATCGAAACGTATAAGATTATGAGAGGGCTTGAAAAGGTGAATGCAGAGAGGATGCTTCCACTGATGGGGGAGACTAGAACTAGAGGGCATGATGTTAGAATAAAGGGCCACCCATTTAAGATGGAGTTGAGGAGAAATTAGATGGAATTCGCTGCCTTAGAGAGCTGTGGAAGCTGGGACATTGAATAAATTTAAGACAGAAGTAGACAGTTTCTTAAATGATAAGGGGATAAGGGGTTATGGGGAGCGGGCAGGGAAGTGGAGCTGAGTCCATGATCAGATCAGCCATGATCTTATTAAATGGCGGAGCAGGCTCGAAGGGCCAAATGGCCTACCCCTGCTCCTATTTCTTATGTTCTTATGTTTAATACGGTCCTTAAAATCTACCTCTTTGACCAAGCTTTTGATCATCTGCCCTAATATTCCCTTCTGTGGCTCGATGTCAAATTTTGTTCGATAACACTCCTGTGAAACGCCTTGGGATGTTTAATACGTCAAAGGCGCTAGAGAAATACAAGATATTGTTGACGATGAAATGTTATGTTGTTAGATTTCTGCTGTTACGCACAATCACATAAAATCCAATTGTTGGTGAATAAGAAGACCTGAAGTCTTGGGGAATAATAGTGGCGATATGCAATGGGTGGATGGTTGGGTACAGGACAGTTTTGTGTCAGTAGGATTGGGGGATGGGTTATGAGAGTGGCCATGGAATGCGATTGTTACATTGGTCCAGTGGTAGTGACTAACTGAACCTTACAGTTATAAGTGAATTCCTGGTATCCTGTGTAGTAATATGAGTGACTGGTGCTGCATTGGGTTCGCTATTTTCATTCTTCGCCTTCTCCTTATCCTCTTCATTAGGTTCATCCACAGACGATGTGTGCTCAGTATCTTGTTCCTCCAACAGCTCCAATGCTCGCTGATGGGCAATGTTGCACAGAGTGCAGCATACCATGATCATTCTGGAGACCCTGGCTAATGAGTACTGAACGGCACTTCGAGATCTGTCCAGGCACCTGAAGTGCATCTTGAGCATGCCCATTGCTTGCTCAATTACACATCTGGTGGTCATATGGCTGCCGTTGTAACCACTCGGGCTTCATTGGTGGGCTCCTCACAGGAATCATCAGCCGAGTTTGGGTATCCGAGCAGCCATTCCTTATGTCTACATACAGGTCCAATGAGGTCAGGGAGCTTGGACTGCCGCAGGATGAAATCATCGTGGCAGCTCCCTGGGAATCTAGCGTATTCCTGCATAAACCTTTTCTTGTGGTCCACACCAGCTGAACATTGATGGAGTAGAATCCCTTGTGGTTTATGAATACTCCTGGTTCAGCAGGAGGTGCACGGATTGCCACATATGTGCAGTCGATGACATCTCGCACCTGTGAGAACCCAGCCAGAGATGTAAACCCAAGTGTCCGCTCATTCTGACTAGCGTCATCACAGGCGATGTTGACATAATTTCTGGCCCTGGCAGAAAAATCCATCACTGACCTGCCATATGCATGCCTTATGTGCAGCCGAGATACTGGATATCTCTCCAACAGTGCCCTGGAAGGATACGGAGGCAAAAAGGTTGAGGACGGTGGTGGCTTTCACAATTACTGGTAATGCATAGCCACAAAGGTCCAGCAGGGAGCAGGTCTTCTTCTAGGAAGCTGAAGATGTCTGCCACCACCAGATGCGACATCATGAGCCTCCGGATGCACTGCTCTTCTGAGAGGTCAAGGAAGTTGAGCTTCTGTATGTACATCCTGTTGCACGGCTAGTGCCTCCTGTGACCTTGACTTTTGCTGTTCCCCGAGTCTGTTGCTTATCTTTTTTCTGACCAGCTGCACGTCTCTCCACAGCAGGCTGTTGCTGCTGCTGATGGTCATCGTGCTCCTCGTCCGAGGTCCAAAGCGCCACCCAACCTGATCTTGAGTCTCAATTACCTCAATACCTCAAAAGTCCACAAATTAGCCTCTTACCACAAGTACTCTCAACAGTTTCCGGAAGCCCGGGAAATCTGTGAATGTGAAGTTATACATAAGAACATAAGAACATAAGAATTAGGAACAGGAGTAGGCCATCTAGCCCCTCGAGCCTGCTCCGCCATTCAACAAGATCATGGCTGATCTGGCCGTGGACTCAGCTCCACTTACCCGCCCGCTCCCCATAACCCTTAATTCCCTTATTGGTTAAAAATCTATCTATCTGTGACTTGAATACATTCAATGAGCTAGCCTCAACTGCTTCCTTGGGCCGAGAATTCCACAGATTCACAACCCTCTGGGAGAAGAAATTCCTTCTCAACTCAGTTTTAAATTGGCTCCCCCGTATTTTGAGGCTGTGCCCCCTAGTTCAGTGGAAACAACCTCTCTGCCTCTATCTTGTCTATCCTTTCATTATTTTAAATGTTTCTATAAGGTCACCCCTCATCCTTCTGAACTCCAATGAGTAAAGACCCAGTCTACTCAATCTATCATCATAAAGTAGCCCCCTCATCTCCGGAATCAGCCGAGTGAATCGTCTCTGTACCCCCTCCAAAGCTAGTATATCCTTCCTTAAGTAAGGTGACCAAAACTGCATGCAGTACTCCAGGTGCGGCCTCACTAATACCCTATACAGTTGCAGCAGGACCTCCCTGCTTTTGTACTCCATCCCTCTCGCAATGAAGGCCAACATTCCATTTGCCTTCCTGATTACCTGCTGCACCTGCAAACTAACATTTTGGGATTCATGCACAAGGACCCCCAGGTCCCTCTGCACCACTGCATGTTGTAATTTCTCCCCATTCAAATAATATTCCCTTTTACTGTTTTTTTTCCAAGATGGATGACCTCACATTTTCCGACATTGTATTCCATCTGCCAAACCTCAGCCCATTCGTTTAATCTATCTAAATCTCTTTGCTGCCCCTCTGTGTCCTCTACACAACCCGCTTTCCCACTAATCTTTGTGTCATCTGCAAATTCTGTTACACTACACTCTGTCCCCTCTTCCAGGTCATCTATGTATATTGTAAACAGTTGTGGTCCCAGCACCGATCCCTGTGGCACACCACTAACCACCGATTTACAACCCAAAAAGGACCCATTTATCCCGACTCTCTGCTTTCTGTTGGCCAGCCAATTCTCGATCCATGCTAATACATTTCCTCTGACTCCACGTACCTTTATCTTCTGCAGTAACCTTTTGTGTGGCACCTTATCGAATGCCTTTTGGAAATCTAAATACACCACATCCTTCGGTACACCTCTATCCACCATGTTCATTATATCCTCAAAGAATTCCAGTAAATTAGTTAAACATGATTTCCCCTTCATGAATCCATGTTGCGTCTGTTTGATTGCACTATTCCTATCTAGTTGTCCCGCTATTTCTTCTTTAATGATAGTTTCAAGCATTTTCCCCACTACAGATATTAAACTAACCAGCCTATAGTTACCTGCCTCTTGTCTGCCCCCTTTTTTAAACAGAGGCGTTACATTAGCTGCTTTCCAATCCGCTGGTACCTCCCCAGAGTCCAGAGAATTTTGGTAGATTATAACGAATGCATCTGCTATAACTTCCGCCATCTCTTTTAAGACCCTGGGATGCATTTCATCAGGACCAGGGGACTTGTCTACCTTGAGATCCATTAGCCTGTCCAGCACTATCCCCCTAGTGATAGTGATTGTCTCAAGGCCCTCCCTTCCCACATTCCCATGACCAGCAATTTTTGGCATGGTTTTTGTGTCTTCCACTGTGAAGACCGAAGCAAAATAATTGTTTAAGGTCTCAGCCATTTCCACATTTCCCATTATTAAATCCCCCTTCTCATCTTCTACGGGACCAACATTTACTTTAGTCACTCTTTTCTGTTTTATATATCTGTAAAAGCTTTTACTATCCGTTTTTATGTTTTGCGCAAGTTTACTTTCATAATCTATCTTTGCTTTCTTTATTGCTTTCTTAGTCATTCTTTGCTGTCATTTAAAATTTTCCCAATCTTCTAGTTTCCCACTAACCTTGGCCACCTTATATGCATTGGTTTTTAATTTGACACTCTCCTTTATTTCTTTGGTTATCCATGGCTGGTTATCCCTTCTCTTACCGCCCTTCTTTTTCACTGGAATATATTTTTGTTGAGCACCATTAAAGAGCTCTTTAAAAGTCCTCCACTGTTCCTCAATTGTGCCACCGTTTAGTCTGTGTTTCCAGTCTACTTTAGCCAACTCTGCCCTCATCCCACTGTAGTCCCCTTTGTTTAAGCATAGTACGCTCGTTTGAGACACTACTTCCTCACCCTCAATCTGTATTACAAATTCAACCATACTGTGATCACTGATTCCGAGAGGATCTTTTTCTTGGAGATCGTTTATTATTCCTGTCTCATTACACAGGACCAGATCTAAGATAGCTTGCTCCCTTGTAGGTTCTGTAACATACTGTTCTAAGAAACAATCCTGTATGCATTCTATGAATTCCTCCTCAAGGCTACCCCGTGCGATTTGATTTGACCAATCGATATGTAGGTTAAAATCCCCTATGATTACTGCCGTTCCTTTTTCACATGCCTCCATTATTCCCTTGAATATTGTCCGCCCCACCGTGAAGTTATTATTTGGGGGCCTATAAATTACGCCCACCAGTGACTTTTTCCCCTTACTATCTCTAATCTCCACCCACAATGATTCAACATTTTGTTCATTAGAGCCAATATCGTCTCTCACAACTGCCCTGATATCATCCTTTATTAACAGAGCTACCCCACCTCCTTTCCCTTCTTGTCTATCTTTCTGAATTGTAAGATACCCCTGTATGTTTAATTCCCAGTCTTGGCCACCCTGCAACCACGTTTCTGTAATGGCCACCAAATCATAACCATTTGTAATGATTTGTGCCGTCAACTCATTTACTTTATTTCGAATGCTGCGTGTGTTTAGGTAGAGTGTTTTAATACTAGTTTTTAAACCATGATTTTTAGTTTTGACCCCTCCTGCAGCCCCTTTATATTCATACATATTGTCCCTTCCTATCACCTTGTGGTTTACACTTACCCCAGTGCTACTCTGCTCTGTTGCCTCCTGCCTTTTGCATTCTTTTTTGGGGTCCTGTTCATCTGAGCTCTCCCCCACTCTAACGAGCTCAGAGCCCTCTCCTGGGTTCCGAATACTCCTTGAATTGACGCACCGAGCTTTCATGCTTGCCTTTTTATTACACTTTGACCCTTTAGAATTTTGCTGTACAATGGCCCTTTTTATTTTTTGCCTTGGGTTTCTCTGCCCTCCACTTTTACTCATCTCCTTTCTGTCTTTTGCTTCTGTCTCCATTTTGTCTCCCTCTATCTCCCTGCATTGGTTCCCATCCCCCTGCCATATTAGTTTAACTCCTCCCCAACAGCACTAGCAAACACTCCCCCTCGGACATTGGTTCCGGTCCTGCCCAGGTGCAGACCGTCCGGTTTGTACTGGTCCCACCTCCCCCAGAACCAGTTCCAATGCCCCAGGAATTTTAATCCCTCCCTGCTGCACCACTGCTCAAGCCACGTATTCATCTGAGCTATCCTGCGATTCCTACTCTGACTAGCACATGGCACTGGTAGCAATCCCGAGATTACTACTTTTGAGGTCCTACATTTTAATTTAGCTCCTAGCTCCTTAAATTCGTCTCGAAGGACATCATCCCTTTTTTTTACCTATATCGTTGGTACCAACGTGCACCACGACAACTGGCTGTTCGCCCTCCCTTTTCAGAATGTTCTGCACCCGCTCCGAGACATCCATGACCCTTGCACCAGGGAGGCAACATACCATCCCGGAGTCTCGGTTGCGGCCGCAGAAACGCCTTATAATTGAATCCCCTATCACTATCGCTCTCCCACTCTTTTTCCTGCCCTCCTGTGCAGCAGAGCCAGCCATGGTGCCATGAACTTGGCTGCTGCTGCCCTCCCCTGATGAGTCATCCCCCTCAACAGTACTCAAAGCGGTGTATCTGTTTTGCAGGGGGATGACCGCAGGGGACCCCTGCACTACCTTCCTTGCACTGCTCTTCCTGCTGGTCTTCCATTCCCTATCTCGCTGTGGACCATTCACTTGCGGTAAGACCAACTCGCTACACATGCTGCTCACGTCATTCTCAGCATCGTGGATGCTCCAGAATGAATCCACCCTCATCTCCAATTCCGCAATGCAGACCGTCAGGAGCTGGAGGCGGATACACTTCCCGCACACGTAGTCGTCAGGGACACCGGAAGTGTCCCTGAGTTCCCACATGGTACAGGAGGAGCATATCACGTGTCCGAGCTCTCCTGCCATGACTTAACCCTTAGATTAACTTAAATTGGCAACAACAATGCTAGAAGTTACTCACTGATCTAGAAGAGAAAAAAGAATAACTCCTTACCAGTCACCAACCAATCACTTACCCCCTTGGCTGTGACGTCATCTTTCTATTTCTTTCTACTTCTTTTTTGCCTTCCTCCTGTAGCTGCACAAGTACGTCTCTCGCAGACGCTGCCCGACTACTGCACTTGCTGCGTTTTGTAGGCCTCCACGCACCCCGGACTGTCGCCTCCCGCCGACGCTGCCCGAAGTCCTGCACTCGCGGCCTTTTGTAGGCCTCCACGCATCCTCCACATTAACTTTAGATGTCAGACAAAATTTGGTTAAATTCTCATGTAAATATTATAAGCAGTATCCCGCCTCTCGACAGATGCATCCAAACATGCCTAAGTTAAACCAGGAAGTCTGCGTGTTGGAGCTGGTTTCCAGAAGCTCTGACATTGTCATCGATTTGAAAAACCCTGCTGAACCCAAACCTATGTGCCCTTTACTATTAAAATTCCTTCCAATAACACTCTGGACTTTCGGGGATCCTGTAATGTGGAAAAGTTACAGGCTCTCTCCTTCTACTGTCAATTTTCCATGGGATAAGTAATGAAAGTGTTGGGGGAAAACATTACATCAGGGACTTGTTTAATGCATAAGTGCACTGTGGATTGACCTTGATGTTAATAATTCCTTGTGTTGGATTGGAATAAGCCTGAGGCATAAAAGTTTAGGGCTGTAGTGACCTTGAAAACCATGTTCTTGCTCTGTTTTGAAATCCCTCGATCCGCACTTTTGTTCAACCACTTCTCCAGCCTACTTTTAAATGTTGACTCTGCTTCTATTACTAATACTGGTAGTTCATTCCACTGCCACACAACCCTCTGTGCAAAAAGATTTCTTGTAACTTGGATGCATGTTAACCTCCCCAGGCAGCTTGGAGAGGGGGAAGAAGCAATCAGGAGGGAGTGAGACGATTGAGAGGCAGAGGCACAATCGGGAGGAGTGAAGTTATTGGGAGGAAGAAGGCGATTGGAGGGATAGACAATTGGGGGAGAAAACGATTGGGAGGGCTGAAGATGATTGAAAGAAAGTCGAGTGGGAGCTGAAAATGGTCTTCAGCACTGCAATGGAGCTGTTGGTGCAAAAACATGACCTCATCTCTCTCATCTGGAGGGAGGAGAACATGCCGGGAGATCTCAGAGATGCAGTGATCATGACCATCTTTAAAAAATGGGACAAATCTGATTGTGGCAACTACAGAGGAATCTCCCTGCTGTCAGCCACTGGGAAAGTTGTCGCGAGAGTCCTCCTCAACTGTCTTCTCACTGTGGCCGAGGAGCTCCTCCCGGAGTCACAGTGTGGATTTCGGCCTCTACGGGGCACAACAGACATGATTTTCGCAGCGCAACAGCTGCAGGGAAAATGTAGGGAACAGCGCCAGCCCTTATACATGGTCTTCTTCAACCTTAAAAGGGTCTTTGACACTGTCAACCGCGAGGATCTATGGAGCGTCCTCCTCCGTTTTGGAAGCCCCCAAAAGTTCGTCAACATCCTCCACCTGCTCCACGATGGCATGCAGGCAATGATCCTTACCAACGGATCCATTACAGACCCAATCCATGTCTAGACCGGGGTCAAGCAGGGCTGCGTCATCACTCCAACTCTCTTCTCAATCTTCCTCACTGCCATGCTCCACCTCATAGTCAACAAGCTCCCTGCTGGAATGGAACTAAACTACAGAACCAGTGGGAACCTGTTCAACCTTCGCCATCTCCAGGCCAGGTCCAAGACCACCCCAACCTCTGTCGTCGAGCTACAGTACACAGACGATGCCTGCATCTGCACACATACAAAGATTGAACTCCAGGATATAGTCGACGTATTTACTGAGGCGTGCGAAAGCATGGGCCTTATGCTAAACATTCATAAGACAAATGTCCTCCACCAGCCTGTCCTCGCCACACAGCACTGACTGCCAGTCATCAAGATCCACGGCATGGCCCTGGACTACATGGGCCATTTCCCATACCTCGGGACATGGACTATATACAGTAGACACCTCAAGTCGCTGGAGAAATACCACCAATAATGTCTCCAAAAGATCCTACAAATCCCCTGGGAGGACAGATGCACCAACATTAGCGTCCTCGACCAGGCCAACATGCCCAGCATTGAAGCACTTGATCAGCTCCGCTGGGCAGGCCACATTGTCCGTATGCCAGACACGAGACTCCCAAAGCAAACGCTCTACTCAGAACTCCTTCACGGCAAACGAGCCAAAGATGGGCAGAGGAAACATCACAAGGACACCCTCAAAGCCCCGCTGATAAAGTGCAACCTCCATACTGATACCTGAGAGTCCCTGGCCAAAGACCGTCCTAAGTGGAGGAAGTGCATCCAGGAGGACGCTGAGCACCTTGAGTCTCAGCGCCGAGAGCATGCAGAAATCAAGCGCAGGCAGCGGAAAGAGCATGCGGCAAATCTGTCCCACCCTCCCTTACCCTCAATGACTATCTGTCCCACCTGTGACAGGGACTGTGGCTCTTGTATTGAACTATTCATCCACCTCAGGACTCATTTTAAGAGTGGAGGCAAGTCTTCCTCGGTTCCGAGGGACTGCCTATGATGATGATGATGGAGCTGGGAGGAACACTCCTGGTTCCACATTCAGGTAAATATTTTTAAACTCACTCCCCTGTAGGTGGTGGCTTTAGCAGTTAGGTAGCAAATAGGCCTGCTTATTCTGGTTGCAGCAGCTCTGGGCTGGCTGCATTCAAGGCAGCCCAGTTTTGCAAAGGGGTCTTCAACAGGCATATAACTCCTTATTTGCATATGCAAAGACCTTACCTGTTTTAGGCATGGGCCCTGGTCACATCTTTTCCTGCCTTGACCAATATGGCATGCAGTGCAGTTCTGGCACTGCTCGCCATATTGGATGCTTTGTTGGCCATCTAATTCCTGAAACATGGGCACAGTATCACCTAATTCTGAAGATAGACAGATTTTTGAGCGACAAGAAAATAAAGCGTTATGCAGAGCAGGCAGGAAAGTGGAACTGAGTCCATGATCAGATCAGCCATTTAAAAAAGGAGGCAGACAAAAAGCAGGAAACTATAGACCAGTTAGCCTAACATCTGTGGTTGGGAAAATGTTGGAGTCCATTATTAAAGAAGCAGTAGCAGGACATTTGGAAAAGCAAAATTCAGTCAGGCAGAGTCAGCATGGATTTATGAAGGGGAAATCATGTTTGGCAACTTTGCTGGAGTTCTTTGAGGATGTAACGAGCAGAGTGGATAAAGGGAGACCAGTGGATGTGGTGTATTTGGAATTCCAGAAGGCACTTGACAAGGTGCCACATAAAAGGTTACTGCACAAGATAAAAGTTCATGTGGTTGGGGTAATATATTAGCATGGATAGAGGATTGGCTAACTAACAGAGAACATAGAGTCAGGATAAATGGTTCATTCTCTGGTTGGCAACCAGTAAATAATGGGGTACCGCGGGGATCAGTGCTGGGACCCCAACTATTTACAATCTATATTAACAACTTGGAAGAAGGGACAGAGTGTAACGTAGCCAAGTTTGCTGACGATACAAAGATGGGAGGAAAAGCAATGTGTGAGGAGGACACAAAAAATCTGCAAAAGGACATAGACAGGCTAAGTGAGTGGGCAAAAATTTGGCAGATGGAGTATAATGTCGGAAAGTGTGAGGTCATGCACTTCGGCAAAAAAAATCAAAGAGCAAGTTATTATGTAAATGGAGAAAGATTGCAAAATGCTGCAGTACAGCGGGAACTGGGGGTACTTGTGCATGAAACACAAAAGGATAGTATGCAGGTACAGCAAGTGATCAGGAAGGCCAATGGTATCTTGGCCTTTATTGCTACAGCTTTATAAGGTATTGGTGAGGCCACACCTGGAATACTCCGTGCAGTTTTAGTTTCCCTATTTACGAAAGGATATACTTGCTTTGGAGGCAGTTCAGAGAAGGTTCACTTGGTTGATCCCAGGGATGAGGCGTTGACTTATGAGGAAAGGTTGAGTAGGTTGGGACTCTACTCATTGGAATTCAGAAGAATGAGAGGTGATCTTATCGAAACGTATAAGATTATGAGGGGGCTTGACAAGGTGGATGCAGAGAGGATGTTTCCACTGATGGGGGAGACTAGATCTAGAGGGGAAGATCTTAGAATAAGGGGCCGCCCATTTAAGACAGAGATGAGGAGAAATTTCTTCTCTCAAAGGGTCGTAAATCTGTGAAATTCGCTGCCTCAAAGAGCTGTGGAAGGTGGGACATTGAGTGAATTTAAGACAGAAATAGACAGTTTCTTAAACGATAAGGGAATAAGGGGTTATGGGGAGCGGGTGGGGAAGTGGAGCTGAGCCCATGATCAGATCAGCCATGATCTTATTGAATGGCAGGTCAGGCTCGAGTGGCCATGTGGCCTACTCCTATTTCTTATGTTCTTATGTTCTTATGATCTTATTAAATGGAGGAGCAGGCTCGAGGGGTCAAATGGCCTACTCCTGCTCCTATTTCTTGTGTTCTTGTGTTCTTGTGTAATTCCTCGGCCGTGTATTTTCTAACAAGCTTCTTATGCCACATCTTAACGGATCCCTTCTGAAAATGCTTATACATTACCTCTAATGCATTCCATTTTTCTATCCAATTGGGCACCCTTTCAGGCAAACTCTATAAAGTTTGTCAAACACAGCTTGATTTTTAAAAATCCATGCTGGCTTTCGTTGATTAAGCAGCGCATTTCTAAACATTCACTAATTTTATCTCGACATAAATTCTAAGCATTTGCCTAAAATTGTTTTAGTTCACTGAATAATGTTAGCCAAGACTCCAGAAGAACTCCCTACTCCTCCTCAAATTTGTTTGCAAATATTTTATGTAATGGAATACAAAAATAAAGCTTCCATCATTCTATGTGCAAGATCCAGGACAATGATATGAGGTGGATTTGAGGAGAAAAGGGGAAAGGGTGGGAGACACACAAGAGCATAAGTACATAAGAAATAGGAGGCCATTTGAGCCCTCAAGCCTGCTCTGCCATTTAACAAGATCATGGCCGTTTAATAAGACCAAGCTAGGCCGTCCAACTTGCCACCTGACATCGACGCCGCCACCCCCCACCCCCCCCTCCCCCCCCCCACCCCAGTCAAGAGATATGCAGTACCCGAGATGTTAGAAAGAATAAGCTTGATACTAAGACCAGAAACACTGCACCACCGCCTGTGGGCAGGGGTGGTAGTGTATCCAAGACCAAGCACAGCGGGCGGTCTTAGACTGAAGGGATGAGAGGTGGGTGCAGCCTGTCTTTGCTGCTGCTGTTGTTATTATTATTGTTACTGTTGTAACTGTTCTCAAATTAAATGTTTTTTGTAAGTTATGTAAATTTACAAGTTTATAAGTTATCTTAAAGAGTGATATTAAAGTAAAGTTTGATACAAGAATAATTTTATTAAAGTTAAGTTAAGTACATTGTAAACTTTTGAATAAAATATATTTTACATTAACACAACACAACATTACGGAACAGCTCCAAACAGTAAACATATCCATGTGGAATAGTTGTCGCTGAGCCCTCAGGCATCAGTAAAGCGTTCACGAATGAGCTGCTGGCGCAAGGCTCGAGCAATCCTCCGCCGTCGTGCTCCGGCCTCAGGCACTTGCATGGCTTCCTCATCGTCCTCCTTCTCCTCTTCCCCCTCCTGCTCATCACCTGCATCTTCCACATCACCCTCTCATCGCTGGTGGGTCTTCCACTACCAGATGCTGCTGCCTCATAGTGGGTCAGTTATGTAGCATGCAGCACATGACAGTGAACTGACCGACAATCTCAGGGGAGTACAGCAAGTAGCCTGCAGAATGGTCCAGGCATCGGAAACGCTGTTTCAATATGCCAATGGTCCTCTCAATGATGCTGCGTGTCACAATGTGCAACATGTTGTATTGACGGTCAACTTCCATCCGGATTATGCATAGGGGCGTCATGAGCCAGGTGGCGAGGCAGTACCCTTTGTCTCCCAGTAGCCAGCTCTGCCCTTCTTGCTGCTGCTGAAACATGGCAGATATAATGCTGTCGTGTAGGATGAATGCATTATGGGTGCTGCCAGGGTATCTTGCATTAACTGACATGATATGATGCATGTTATCACATACGAGCTGCACATTAATGGAGTGGAACCTTTTCTGTTCCTGTACATCGGAATCCTTCAAAGGTGCTCACAAGGCGATGTGGGTACAATCAGTGCAGCCCTGTACCTTTGGTGAGCCAGCAATCCTGGAGAAGCCCACAGCCCTGTCATGGATTGCTTGGGCGGTCATGGGGAACTTTATGAAGTCATTCCAATGTGCATACAGTGCAGTCATGACCTGGCGAAAGGAGACAAGTGTTGCATGTTGAGAGATGGCACACAAATTCCCAGTTGTAGCTTGAAACGATCCGGAGGCATAGAATGCAAGTGCAGTTGTAACCTTCACTTCAACTGACAAAGCAGTTGTCCTGATGCTTCTAGGTTGCAGGTCTGCTTTGCCCAACTCACAGATCACAGTTACAACTTCTTTGCGGACACGCAGCCTTCTGACACAGTCTACATCACTCAGGTGGAAGTACGAACGCCTGAGTCGATATAGCCGAGCTGGGTAAGGCCTCCTGTCCAGCACCCAACAGGCTCTGATGTTCCTGTTGCGATGAAGTCGAATCGATTGTCTCCTATGTAGCACCATGATGCAGAAGGCTCGCACAAAGTATGGCATTGTCAGTATTGCCCCATACTTAAATTTAACCTTTGAAAGAAGCTCAAAATGGCAGGAAAGCAGGCAGGACAGGTTCACAGTTCTCTCTCTCCCCAAGTTCTGTATGGATGGACCACACCCAAAGGTCTTGTGACTTCTCCTCTCTTCCCACCTGACCCCCCCCCCACCCCCGCTTTACTAATTGGAGTCTTGTGACTTCTCTCTCCCTCTCCCTCCCGGGCTCCAAGTCTTTTGATTGGCACCTCACTCCTCTCTCTCTCCGCCCACCCCACCCTCCCCCGCTCCCCCACCCACGGGCTTGTGTTCAGGCGCGGGGCCGATTTTGCCGGCCAAACCTACTGTCATGTGTTCAACTATCATTGGAACCCATGTATCAGTTGACCTAACATGTACACCTTCAGAACATTGACCACAAGGGGATGAACTTGTGGGAGACACTCCGAACTTGGACATTCAGTATAAAAGGGGAAGTTCCACCCATCTTCATCACTTGAGATCTTGGTAATAAAGGTAACTGGTCACAGAGTGACCTTCTCTCAAGTATGGGACTTGTGTGCATTTTTACTGTAAGGACATATCATTGGCGACGAGAAACTGGGATTTAAACCACGCGAGCATGGCCACTTGCAGCACAGAAGAGAGGTACTGTGTTGGTGATGATTGGGACGAATTTATTGAGAGACAACAGCAAAGTTTTGTCACGAAGGAATGGTTGGGACAGGATTCGGCCGACAAACGTAGGGCTCATCTGCTGACGGTTTGTGGATCCAAAACATATTCCCTGATGAAGGACCTTCTAGCGCCAGAGAAGCCGGCGGACAAGACTTTCGAAAAGCACAGTGAGTTGATCGTGGAACACCTTAAACCAGCGAGCAGCATGCACATGGCGAGACACCGGTTTTACATGCACCGGCGGTGAGAAGGGCAAAGCGTTCCAGACTTCGTGGCAGACCTCTGGCGACTGGCGAGCCTATGTAAGTTCCCAAATGCATGCAGAGCGGAGATGCTGCGAGACTTTTTTATTGAGGGCATCTGGCACGCTGGGGTTTTCAGGAAACTGATTGAGACCAAAGACTTGACCTTGGAAGCGGCGGCTCTGATAGCCCAGACATTTATCTCAGGGGAGGAAGAGACCAGAATGATGTATGACAAAAATCTTGGCTCAAATGCAGCAAACGACCAGGGAGTCAACATTATTAACGTGGCACACAGTTCTCTAGGCAGACAAGGGCAATCGGACATACCCCAGCATGTAGTCGATCCCACAGCGGGAATTCAACAGAGACAATGGCTGAACGGCGATTCATGCCATCGCTTTGGACAATGCGGCCAATAATGAGGCCATCAACACCTGTTAATGGTGCGCTTAAGGACAGTTACAGAGACAGTCAGAGATGATCGACTGGTAATAGACCCTTTGTTTCCAGCAACGGCTCATGCTGGGGGTGTGGAGGCAAACACCCAGCCAGAGCTTGCAGGTATCAGCAATATACTGCAGAAACTGCAATGTCAGCGGTCACTTGGCGTGTATGTGCAGGAAGCCTGCAGCCTGGTTGATGTACGAGGAGGACAGGTCCGATGTAAGCCCTACGAGGCCAAATGAATACTGGGGGAAATCGCTGGAAGCTGAAGTTCAGCGAGTTCATGTGGAGCACATATACAGTTCATATACCAGGACGCCACCGATAATGATGAAAGTGCTCCTCAATGGCATCCCAGTATTAATGGAGCTAGACACGGGGGCCAGCCAGTCCCTGATGAGTATCAAACAGTTCGAAAGGCTATGGGTGTCCAAGGCCAGGAGGCCAAAATTATTGCCGATTGACGCACAGCTGCGGACATATAAAAAGGAGATCATTCCGGTGCTAGGCAGCGCCATGGTAGTCATGACCCACAAAGATTCGGAGAACAGGTTGCCACTCTGAATTGTCCCGGGGGACAGTCCCGCACTACTGGGGATAAGTTGGCTTCTGCCTTGAAATTGAAATGGGGCGATGTCAATGCAATTTCTTCTGTGGCGCGAGTATCATGCTCACAGGTCCTGGACAAATTTGACTCATTATTTCAACCCGGAATCGGCACTTTCATGGGGGCCAAGGTAGTGATTCACATAAACCCGGACACCAGGCCAGTACACCACAAGGCCAGAGCGGTGCCGTATGTGATGCGAGAAAAGATAGAATGCGAATTGGACCGCTTGCTGAAGGAAGGCATCATCTCACCAGTCGAATTCAGTGACTGGGCGAGCCCGATTGTGCCAGTGCTCAAGCGGATGGGTCGGTCAGGATATGTGGCGATTACAAGGCCATCATCAATCGGGTGTCACTTCAAGACCAGTACCCGCTACCGAGAGCAGAGGACCTCTTTGCGACGCTATCCGGGGGCAAACCTTTTTCAAAATTGGACCTGACCTCAGCTTACATGACCCAGGAGCTGGTGAGTGAGTCAAAGAAGCTGACCACCATCACGACACACAAGGGGTTGTTTGAGTATAACAGATGACCGTTCGGGATTCGTTCGGCCGCCGCGATCTTTCAGCGAAATATGGAAAGCCTCCTCAAGTCGATTCCAAGGACGATGGTTTTTCAAGACGACATCCTCAGCACGGGTTGCAATACTGAAGAACACCTCCACAACCTGAAGGAGGTGCTATGCAGACTGGACCGGGTAGGGCTGCGATTGAAAAAGATGAAGTGCATCTTCTTAGCTCCAGAGGTAGAATTCCTGGGGAGGGGGTTAGCAGCAGACAGGATCAGACCTACTGCATCCAAAACGGAAGCGATCCAGAGAGCACCCAGATCCCGTAACACGACAGAGCTATGTTCATTCCTGAGGCTCCTGAACTACTTTGGTAACTTCCTTCCCAAATTGAGCACGCTGCTAGAGCCGCTACATGTGCTCCGACGCAAAGGTCGCGATTGGGTCTGGGGGGACAGCCAGGAAAGGGCTTTCGATATAGCACGCAATTTGTTATGCTCCAACAAACTGTTAACGTTATATGACCCGTGTAAGAAACTTGTTTTAATGGGCGATGCGTTGTCCTATGGGGTTGGGTGTGCGTTGCAGCATGTGAATGCCAATGGTCAGTTACAGCCGGTAGCTTATGCCTCCAGAAGTCTGTCACAGGCAGAAAGGGGCTACGGGATGGTAGAAAAGGAAGCGCTAGCATGTGTATATGCAGTAAAAAAAATTCACCAGTACCTGTTTGCAGGAAATTTGAGTGGAGACAGATCACAAACCCCTAACGTCCCTTTTGGCCGACAACAAGACCATAAATGCGAATGCATCGGCCCGCATACAGAGGTGGACACACACGTTAGCCGCCTATGACTACACAATTCGGCACAGACCGGGCACTGAAAACTGCATCGATGCACTCAGCAAGCTCCCACTAGCCACCACTGAGGGGGCAACTGAGCATGATGCTGAGATGGTCAGGGCTGTTGAAGCTTTCGAAAGTGAAGGCTCACCTGTGACATCCCGTCAGATTAAAGTCTAGACAAATAGAGACCCGCTAATGTCTTTAGTTAAGAAATGTGTCCTGAATGGGAACTGGGCAGCCACATATGGGGCATGTCCTGAGGAATTTAAACCATTTCATAGGCGCAAGGATGAACTCTCGATTCAGGCCGATTGCCTAATGTTCGGAAACCAAGTAGTCATGCCCCAGATGGGTAGAGAGGTGTTTATCAGAGAACTCCACAATGAGCACCCGGGCATTGTCATGATGAAGGCAATTGCCAGATCACACGTTTGGTGGCCAGGGATAGATGCAGACCTGGAACTTTGTGTTCGCAGGTGTAACACGTGTACTCAGCTGGGCAATGCACCCAGGGAAGCCCCCCTGAGCCCCTGGTCCTGGCCCGCCAAGCCATGGTCACGCATCCATGTGGACTACGCAGGTCTTTCATGGGAAAAATGATTTTGGTTGTAGTAGATGCCTACTCCAAGTGGATTGAGTGTGCCATTTTAAATTCAAGCACATCCTCTGCCACATTAGAAAATCTACGGGCAATGTTCGCCGCCCATGGCCTACCGGATGTCTTGGCCAGCGACAATGGCCCCTGCTTCTCAAGCACTGAATTCCAGGACTTCATGGCAGGCAATGGAATCAACCATGTCAGAACGGCACCATTTAAGCCGGCCTCAAACGGCCAGGCGGAACGAGCAGTGCAAATAATCAAACAGGGGATGCTCAGAATCCAAGGGGGTTCCCTACAAAGCCGCTTATCACGCCTCCTGTTGGCCAATAGATCCCGACCACACTCGCTCACAGGGGTTCCACCCGCAGAGCTGCTAATGAAAAGGATGCTCAAAACCAGGTTATCCCTTATGCACCCCACGTTGAAAGAAATTGTTGAGAGCAGGCGTCAGTCACAATGTGACTACCATGACAGGAATGCGAGGGGGCGATGTATTGATGTCAATGACCCTGTTTTTGTCCTTAATTATGCTGTAGGGCTCAAATGGCTTGCAGGCACTGTGATTGCCAAAGAGGGGAATAGGGTTTTGGTAGTTAAACTTACCAATGGACAAATCTGCCGCAAACACATGGATCAAACTAAAAGGAAGTTCTGCAACCCCATAGAAGAAGCAGAGGAAGAACACGATGTAGAGTTTACTCCACCACAGGTGACCGAACACCGGAACCAAGTGGAGGAGAGCCCAGTCACTGTGGGCAGTCCAGACAGGCCTGAGGCACCGCAAACAGCAGACACTCAGGCCAGCACCCAACAACTGGAGCCCCAACTCAGGCGCTCTACAAGGGAACATAAACCACCAGAGAGACTTAACCTGTGATCCCAATAAGACTTTGGGGGGAGGTGATGTCATGTATTCAACTATCGTTGTAACCCATGTATAAGCTGACCTAAGTTGTACACCTTGAGAACATTGACCACAAGGGGGTGAACTTGTGGGAGACACTCCTAACCTGGACTTTCAGGTATAAAAGGGGAAGCTCCACCCACCTTCATCACTTGAGGTCTTGGTAATAAAGGTAACTGGTCACAGACTGACCTTCTCTCAAGTATGGGCCTCGTGTGCATTTATACTGTATAGTAAGGACATATCACCTACGACCCTCCTGCTCTGCTTCAAGACGTTCAGTGGTGGCTGTAGGAGCGCAAGCCTGCATTTTTGAAAGTCTTTGCTTCGGCACAGTCTGGAGAAATCAAAAGGATTAAAAGTTGGAAGATTCAAGATTGGATTAAAACAAGCTGCTAGATGATATGGTGCCTTTTAGCTATTGAAATGAATAGCTGGTCATTGTCTGTATGTTAAGTATTTGAGTGTACCTTGTTACTATTTGATGGCATCATCTGTATGTTAAATGATGTTAAGTATTTGGGTGTACCTTGTTACTATAATTGTAATTAATGACATTTTCTGTATTTGAGTACCTTTGTTACTATTTGATGACATCTGTGTGTTAAATAGTCTGTTTTTGTGTAAAGTAATTCAGAAAGCAGTTAGCCGTGATTGTCTAAATGCAAAGAAATAAGAGTGCAAAGGCTTTTTAGGTATAAAGGGATGGAACTGGCTTTTGTCACACACACACACGCACGCACACACACGCACCAGTGACACTGGAATCTTGAAAGGTGTGTCACTGCTTGGAGGGCTGCTTTTGCAGCAGAGAGTTTGTTTAGTATGAATGTCTTAATAAAAGAACCAATCCTGCCTGCCTTTACTACAACTGAGTGTGTGTGCAATTCGACGTTTCAAGCAACGAAGCAAAAAGAGCAAGACAGCCTTACAACAGTGGTGTGTGAGTGAGTAAAAAAAATGATAGAACTTCTGAAATCCAACAAATTTACACTTCTACATTGACAGGTAAAAAAAGTTGAACTTTATTATTGATTTTCACAGTGTTCTTGACTCCCTCCAAAATCTTCGATTTAAAAACAATGGCGTCTTTCAGTGCAGATTTGTGAATGTGCGCTGGTTTTCTTAACTCACCAGAAGGTTTTTCAGAGGTGGCTAGATATACCGACCTAAGAGAACAAAATGTTGGCCAAACTGTGAACAATTGAAAAAAACAGCGCAGACATGAGGGAACGCCCCATGATGTTTAAAAAAAACTGGCCTAGAAAAATTGTAACTAAGTCAGTTACGCCGGTGCAGATCGCAGGGGGAAACTTTGAAAAAAATAAATACGCCAAAAAAAACGGCACATGCCAAAAAAAAGGCACAAATGAACAGGGAAAATTGAGCTCTATGCCCCCTAGTTTTAGTTTCTCCTGTGAGTGGAAATTTGTCGAGCCCCCTCATTATCTTATATGTTTCGATAAGATCAGCTCTAATTCTTCTGAACTCAGGTTGAGTAGGTTGGAACTATACTCATTTATCTTAATAAGTCAACCCCCTCACCTCCGGAATCAACCTAGTGAACCTTCTCTAATGCAAGTATATCCTTCTTTAAATACGGAGACCAAAACTGTATGCAGTATTCTCGGTGTGGCCTCACCAAGACGTTGTACGGTTGTAACAGGACTACTCTGCTTTTATACTCAATCCCCCTTGCAATAAAGGCCAACATTCCATTTGCCTTCCTGATTACTTGCTGTACCTGCATACTAACTTTTTGTGTTTCAGGCACAAGGACCGCCAGGTCTCTCTGTACTGTAGCACTTTGCAATTTTTCTCCATTTAAATTATAATTTGCTTTTCTATTTTTTTCCTGCCAAAGTGGATGACCTCACATTTTTCCACATTATACTCCATCTGCCAAATGTTTGCCCACTCACTTAGCCTATCTATATCCCTTTGCAGATTTTTTGTATCCTCCTCACAATTTGCTTTCCTACCCATCTTTGTATCATCAGCAAACTTGGCTACATTACACTCGGTCCCTTCATCCAAGTCATTAATATAGATTGTAAATAGTTGAGGCCCCAGCACCGATCCCTGTGACACCCCATTAGTTACTGGTTGACAACTGGGAAATGACCCATTTATCCCAATTTTTTGTTTTCTGTTAGTTAGCCAATCCACTATCCATGCTAACATATTACCCCCAACCCTGTGAACTTTTATCTTGTGCAGTAACCTTTTTATGTGGCACCTTATCAAATGCCTTCTGGAAATCTAAATCCTCCACATTCACTGATTCTCCTGCTCGTTACATTCTCAAAGAACTCCAGCAAATTTGTCAAACATGATTTCCCTTTCATAAAACCATACTGACTCTGCTTGATTGAATTATGCTTTTCCAAATGTCCTGCTATTGCTTCCTTAATAATGGACTCCAGCATTTTCCCAATGACATATGTTAGGCTAATTGGTCTATAGTTTCCTGCTTTCTGTCTGCCTCCTTTTTTAAATAGGGGCGTTACATTTGCGGTTTTCCAATCTGCTGGAACCTCCCCAGAATCCAGAGAATGTTGGTAGACTGCAGCCAATGCATCCACTATCTCTGCAGCCATTTCTTTTAAGACCCTAGGATGTAAGCCATCAGGTCCAGGGGACATGTCCGTCTTTAGTCCCATTATTTTACTGAGTACTACTTCTTTAGTGATAGTGATTGTATTAAGTTCCTCCCTCCCTCCAGCTCCTTGATTATCCACTATTGGGATGTTTTTAATGTCTTCTACCATGAAGACCGATACAAAATATTTGTTCAAAGTTTCTGCCATTTCCCTATTCCCCAGTCTCATCTTCCAGGGGATCAACATTTACTTTAGCCACTCTTTTCCTTTTTATGTACCTGCAGAAACTCTTACTATCTGAGGGCTCCAGGCTACATCACTGCACTGAGTGCCCTGGTGGGGATAAACTTCACGACCAGCAAGTCTATTTGCCAAATCTCCTCACATAAGTACCTGAATTAAGCGGTGATAAGTACACAATGTTGAACTTGGATATCTAGAACATTAACATGGCTAGCATATCTGTCCTGCATGCGTCCTACAACCATGCTGAAAACAGTTGAGCATCGTAGAGCGAATGAGAAAAATCTGAGGCTTGGGACAACAACTACTGGAAGGCATTAACTGCTGACCACATATGAGAATATGTTTCATATAGTCAGAGATCTTGGTGCCTACCTTGATTAGGTCATCTTCACTCATCATCTTCAGATGACCCTGTAGGCCAATATCCTATCAGGTAGGGTGCCCTAACTGGACAAGGAACTGAAAGCTTGCCAGTGCTTTGTACGAGTAAGCTACATGATTTTATCTGATTAAATGCCAACAGTGTACTTTGCCATTCTTTATTTTAGCTCTTGACACCCTGTAACGAAGCTCTCTAGGCTAAAGTATGTGGGATAGGGACAGTGTGTATTCTATATTGAAATACAGGGGGCAATTTTACCACGAGCCAAGATCGTAGCGTGGGGGGCCAAGGCCAGCAATAAGTTTGCATGCCTGTGCTGCCTGAGGCCCAGAGATACTTTGTGTAAGGGCCTCATTTCCATAAGATAGACAGGACTCCAACCCGAAGCCTTGCAGGAATCACTGCCTGGCCGATGGTTGGGAGTTGGAATTTGAGCAGCCAGGGATCCAATGTCAGGTAAGTTTTCAGGGGTGGGGATCTGGAAACAATAGTGGTTGTGAGAAGGGGGAAGCATGGAGGCAGAGGAAGCCGAAGGGCTCCCTTGCGTGGCCCGGAGGTGTACACAACATTTCCTAGCCACAAGCCACAAATAATAAATTAAACTTACCGGGGCCACTTCTGGTCCTTGATCCAGCACCTGGCCGGTTTGGCCTGGCGGGAAAGCTACCTTTACTCCCCAACTCATCTCAGATTAATATTAGGATCCGATTTTGGCATCGGAGACTGATATGCATTCTTAAAGAAGGACCCCATCAGCTTCAGGTGAGTGCCCTTGCCGCCTGCAATTTAAAATGCAATCATCGAATCATAAAATCATTATGGGCCAGAAATTGGTGAAGGCCTCCGCCCGCCCAAGTGTCGCCCAAAGGACTGTCGATGGCCACCAAGGTCCCTGACGGTTCTTTGGGCAGGGTTTTAATCACCCAGGTCCCTTGAAGGTCGGCGGATGGCAAATCTGCGACATATGCCGCCAATCTAGGCGGCAGCCGGCGGGAGCTCTCATTCTCAGCGACAAAGATGCGTGCTGCCGAGGGTGGAGTTGGACCCATGGAGGGTCGAAGAGCTGAAAATTAAAATCATCAGAGAAAAAAGATCCATCGGAAGACCTTCGGGGGAGATCATTGAGGTAAGTCGCTGTGAGAAAAAAAATTCAAAAAAGTCCACTAACCTTTTTTTTCAGGATCTTCCGACCTACCATCGGGGACAGACCAGCCTCCTCGCAGTGGACCACCCCCGTTCTGGTGTTGACTCCCGCCTGCACCAATCTGGCAGCTCGGTGGGCGGGAGGTCACTTACGCCACTCGGCTATCCGCTGATGTCAGCGGGCGGTTCCCGACGGTTCTCCCCACCTGCCTGCACCAGCCCACCTCGAAAGTGGCTCTGGGCAGATCTTCACGAGGAAAGTCAGCAGCAATGGGCGTTAAGGTGATCAAATTCGGGCCCATAGAATGGTTATAGCAAAGAAAGAGGCCAATGGGTCCGTCGAACCTGTGCCGGCTCTCTGCAAGAGCACTTCAGCTAATACCACACCCCTGCCCTTTCCCCATAGCCCTGCAGTTTTATTTCCTTCAGGTACTTATCCAATTCCCTTTTGAAAGCCACAATTGAGTCTGCCTCCACCACCCTTTCAGGCTGTGCATTCCAGATCCTAACCACTCGCTGCGTAAAAAAGAATTTCCTCATGTTGCCTTTGGTTCTTCTGCCAATCACCTTAAATCTGTGTCCTCTGGTTCTCGATCCTTACGCCAATGGGAACAGTTTCTCTCTATCTACTCTGTCCAGACCCCTCATGATTTTGAACACTGCTATCAAAACTCCTCTCAACCTTCTCTGCTCTAAGGAGAACAACCCCAGTTTCTCCAGTCTATCCACGTAACTGAAGTTCCTTATCCCTGGAACCATTCTTGCAAATCTTTTCTGCACCCTCTCTAAGACCTTCACATCCTTCCTAAAGTACGGTGCCCAGAATTGGACACAATATTCCAGTTGAAGGCGAACCAGTGTTTTATAATGTCATCCAACACTCAGTCATCGTTGACTTGATTTCAGCAAAGTATGAAATATGGTCATCTAATGACAAGTTGCAGCACTCTTACATTACCAGTACTAATTCATATCTTTTCTCCCCAAGTCTTTATTTTCTTTCAGGATTGGATTGCCCCTCTAGCTGGGGTGCCATGAAATGGCACAACTCAGCAAACATCTCCTTGTTCTGAAATCATATCTAGGTTGCTGAACTTGAGGCATAAATGTCTGAAACCAGGACGGTGAGGCTTCTAAGAGGTTGAGCTCTCTGTCAACCATTTGCTTTTTGTACCTACGCACTAAATACATACAAACTTTGGCAGCGCTGCTCATTGTGTAGATTGCGCAACATTTGCTACACTGGTGTTATCTTAACTCCAATTAAAGGCAGGCATCAACTGAAGTATTTAAGTAGGGATCTCTGAAGGGCAGCACCAGATGAACCACGACTGCAACAAACCGCTCCAAATCTGCCACAATAATATTGATACCAGCAAAACAAAAATTCCAAATACAGATTCTGGCTCCAGTTTAGAGCTGACGAAAGAATTCAACTTCCATTTTCAGCCCCAGTTGTTGCTGCTACCTCAAGTTCCTCTGCTAGGTTTACTGTGCTGCTTTCAGTGCAGTGCTGTCTTTCAGATGAGATAGTGAACTGAGGCCCCATTTTCTCTCTCAGATGGATGTAAAAGATCCCACGGCACTGTTTCGAAGAAGAGCAGTGGAGTTATCCCTGGTGTCCTGGCCAATATTTATCCCTCAATCAACTCAACAAAAAACTGATTGGGGCCGAAATTCACCGCCGCCTGAAACAGGTTGCACCTACTGTTTTTGATGTGTTTTCACCGCTGCGGTGGATCAGGTGGCATCTTGCGCAAAATTCAGCTCTTTGTCATATTTTTTCAAGCGGACTGGAAGTCAGTCATAATGGGGGTGATAGTGCGGTGGTGAGCACACTAGGGGGGTGGAAGTGGAGGCGGGACGAAGTATCCGCCGCTGTCAGTCATCAGCTTAGCGCTGATGACGTCTTGACACTGTGCGTCACCACGTCTCTTCCCTTCACTTAAAGGGAAGAGCCACTGCAAGCTCTGCGATTATTTTAGTTAGGTCCACTGGGCCAACAGGGAGGGTGCCTGTTGGCAGCCTGGCCGAACCCGGGGGCATAATTGTTGGGCTGACCTGACAGCGGGCTGAAAAAAATAACGGCCGCAGCAGTGTGCCCTCCCCTTGAATGGCCGCCGCACAGCCATGTCACGCACACTGCAAACACAATGCACCAACAGAAAAAACTGTCGGGGGCACCGCTCGGCGGCCCAAAGATTTTTTCCCCTGAATTTAGATTGAGGGGTGGGAGACTGGTGGTGCGCGCTTTGATGACACTCTTAGGAGGGGGTCAGCAGCAATGGGGACTGCCGGAAAAAGCACCAAGCAGAATTTCGCAAGCGGCGGCCAATAGACTCCAAATCGGCGGCCATTCAACTATGCCCTGTGGCCACTGCTTTCCGATGGTAAGAGGCATTTCCAAGAGGCTGAATTTCGGCCCCATTATCTGTTCATTATCAGATTGCTGTTTGTGGGAGCTTGCTATGCACAAATTGGCTGCCGTGTTTCACACATTACAATAGTGGCTACACTCCAAAAGTACTTATTTGCCTGTAAAGCGCTTTGAGACATCCGGTGGTCATGAATGGCATTATATAAATGCAAGTCTTTCTTTATAGTGTGGGTACCAGTCTGAAAAGGCAGCAACGAATTGGCTCCAGAGTCATTCCAGGATGTGCCTGTGGCCTATGCCAACAGAGTGGTTCTGTGTGCAACACAAACCTTTAATGGTGGCTCTGCATAAGGAAATATTGGGTGGTTAAATTGAAGCTATCTCAAAACAGCTGATACATAAATAGATCATTTCTAACTGAAATTATATAGATGGAAGAGTACCTTATACAGTATAGTTTTTTTGTTGTTTTCAAATTGATCTATTAAATGGAAATGTATAGTAGGAACACTTAACAAGATACTATTACCAGGGTGGATGGGGCAGTTTTTCCTTTCATTGCACTTGGAATACAGATCATCAGGGCGGTGCGCATAGTGGAAAATCAAGAGGGGAGGATTGCACATGGGTAATGGAGCCTACCCGAATTCCCATCCAATCAGGCAGCCTCTGTTCAATGTGTGCCATTATCCCCATCCGATTTCCCTTTGTGCGCTGTGTCCAGAGGATCCTTTGAGTTCAAGTGCAATAAGAGGAAAATCTATCCCATACTATGAGTTCACAATTGGAAGGTGGTCTTTCAATGAAGGGAAGTCTATTGTAGGGTGCTCTAGACTTTGAAATCAGAATGCTTAGAGCTGATATTGTTGCAAGATATATTTATAAATTAATGAATAGACTGCCATCTAGGGGTTTATCTTCTTCTGAGAATAGCTAACCTATTAATTTCATATTTTTTGAATTTTATTTTAAGTTATCAATCGATTGGTTTTAAACAGGAACTGTTAAAATAGTGCCCGAAGGAATTTTACCTGAACATGTTAACCAGTGCACTACCAGTGGAAATTAAACCTCATGTGGAGGTTAATAGAAGGAGCAATCAATAGGGAACTGGGTTGATTCCCAATTCAGCAGCGATTAGAGGGATATGAGCTTGGGCACAGAAAAATTAGATAAATTCATCATATCAGGTCATGAAAATCCAATGTGACTGAAAGAGCTGGGCAGACTGGGTATTTTTTTCTCTTTTCCAAATATTCCTATGTTCTGATCAGCCACATTGGTACTAGGGTTGCCAATCCTCCTGTATTACCTCCCCCCACTCGGTGATGTCACCGCTGCCACTGCAGAGGACCATGTGGCTTGGTGATGTCACACCCCTGCCGACGAAAAGAGGCACACCCTGCTTAAGGGTGATCAGAAACAGGATCAGCTGGCAGAGAAAAACTGGGAGTCTGGGGGCTGAGCGGGCGAGAGAGAGAGAGAGAGAGGTGGATCTGGGTTGGAAGAGGGTGAACAAGGACTAAGGGGCAGGGTATTGAAGCTTGGGGGGAGGAGGAGTGGGAGGCTGGAGAATGGGGTGGGGGACGAAATAGGGGCTCTGGGTGGCAGGAGAGAGTGACAGTGGACTGCGAGTTTGGAGTGAAGAAGATAGAAGACTGAGGGATGGGGTGGTCAGAGGGGAGAGAGGGAAACTGGGAAATGGGAGTCGGGGGATGGGGTCTCAGGCAGGACAGATAAGGAGACAGACCGGGCCTGTTGTTTTTTTAATGCTTCAATTTTTCAAATGAATGTTTATAGGACATTGTTAAATAATATCTCAACACAAAAGGTTCACTCTTCCACCAAACAATCGGATCCTAGCCCACAAGCTACATAAATACTACTTGTAATTAAACCTTCTATTTATTTCCGATACCAAATGCTTATCCATCTTTCCCTCTACAGCTGTAGAATTCCATGCCGTGGGTGGACAGCCTGGGACATAAATATCTACTGACACAATTCTGTCAAATCACTCACCACGGCATAGGAGTAATGCTAATAACCACCACCATTTGCACAGTGCCCATGGAGACTACATAGCGAGGCTTGGGCATCTGATCATAAAACTTTCGAAGGACTGGAGCCATTTTGTTTGTGAGGGTGCCAGCCACAATAATGACCTGTTAAAAGTGGCATCCAATGGAGAGCCTGTGCAATGCAGGGGGATTCTGGCTATAGTTACTGGGTGAATATCAGTGGGTTATATTGGATTAGTACGAGTTACAGGTAGGATATTGGGCGTTTTACTTATTACTACTAGTTACGTATAAACTATCAATGAGTTTTTGTATTACTGTGGGTTATGAGGGGAATCTGAGTGTTACCAGTATTACTATTAGTTATCTGTGCAATTACAGTGAGTTACTATTTGTTACTGGTGGAAACAAAGTTCCTCCCATCTCTGGATTCCCCCTGTAAATAGCTCCCTAACCTTCGGTTTCTAGTTTCCAGGGGTTCTAGTTTGAGTTTCCCCTCTGCCCCACCCTCGGTTTTCCCTCTCCACGTGCTCGTGTGGCCTCCTGGTTCTTGGAACTGCTCGCACAACAGCTGCTGATGTAAAATCACGAGCAAAGATACTCAACTTTATACGGCATTTACAAATGTCATATGATCAGATGTTAAGTGATCAAATCTCCAGAAATACCTCAGACCCTAATTGATACTAAAGGCCACCAAAAAACTCCACTGAGCATTGATTGGTAACATCCCTAAACTGTATGAGGAAGGTGCGAAAGTGAAACCGACTGTAGTCAGCAAATGGATCATAGAACTAGCCTTTTCAAATAGCTGTGTGCACTTAATTTGCATACTGTGATATTTAACCCAGGGGCCCAACATCCAGTTTCACGTTTTGGGATCACATTCTGCATTTCAGTTTATTTTTCTGTGGAAACTGAATTCAGGGCTCTCACATTTGAAACATGAAAAGC
The DNA here is from genome assembly GCF_044704955.1 of Pristiophorus japonicus. NCBI lineage: Eukaryota > Metazoa > Chordata > Chondrichthyes > Pristiophoridae > Pristiophorus > Pristiophorus japonicus. The sequence continues at coordinate 108,177,750 of NC_091977.1, forward strand.
AGCAGTTACAATGGGACCTGAACTAGTACTAAATTAAACTGCAGCTATCCTTAATAGAAACATAGAAACATAGAAAATAGGTGAAGGAGTAGGCCATTTGGCCCTTCGAGCCTGCACCACCATTCAATATGATCATGGCTGATCTTGCAACTTCAGTACCCCATTCCTGCTTTCTCTACATACTCCTTGATCCCTTCAGCCATAAGGGCCACATCTAACTCCCTTTTGAATTTATCTAACGAACTGGTCTCAGAACTTTCTGTGGTAGAGAATTCCACAGGTTCACAACTCTCTGAGTGAAGAAGTTTCTCCTCATCTCGGTCCTAAATGGTTTACCACTTACCCTTAGACTGTGCCCCTGGTTCTGGACTTCCCCAACATCAGGAACATTCTTCCTGCATCTAACCTGTCCAATCCCATCAGAATTATATATGTTTCTATGAGATCCCCTCTCATTCTTCTAAATTCCAGTGAATATAAGCCTAGTCGATCCAGTCATTCTTTATATGTCAGTCCTGCCATCCCGGGAATCAGTATGGTGAACCTTCGCTGCACTCCTTCAATAGCAAGAATGTCCTTCCTCAGATTAGGAGACCAAAACTGTACACAATACTCCAGGTGTGACCTCACCAGGCAGTAAGACCTCCCTGCTCCAAAACTCAAATCCCCTAGCTATGAAGGCCAACATACCATTTGCTTTCTTCACAGCCTGCTACACCGGCATGCCAACCTTCAATGACTGATGTATCATGACACCCAGGTCTCATTACACCTCCCCTTTTCCTAATCTGCCACCAATCAGATAATATTCTGCCTTCCTGTTTTTGCCATCAAAGTGGATAACCTCACATTATCCACATTATACTGCATCTGCCATGCATTTGTCCACTCATCTAACCTGTCCAAGTCACCCTGCAGCCTCTTAGCATCCTCCTCACAGCTTACACTGCCACCCAGCTTAGTGTCATCTGCAAATTTGGAGATCTTGCATTCAATTCCTTCATCTAAATCATTAATGTATATTGTAAATAGCTGGGGTCCCAGCACTGAATCTTGCAGCCCCCGACTAGTCATTGCCTGCTCTTCTGAAAAGGACCCATTTATCCCGACTCTCTGCTTCCTGTCTGCCAACCAGTTCTCTATCCATGTCAATACGTTACCCCCAATACCATGTGCTTTAATTTTGCACACCAATCTCTTGTGTGGGACCTTGTCAAAAGCCTTTTGAAAGTCCAAATACACCACATCCACTGGTTCTCCCTTTTCCACTCTACTAGTTACATCCTCAAAAAATTCCAGAAGATTTGTCAAGCATGATTTCCCTTTCATAAATCCATGCCGACTTGGACCGATCCTGTCACTGCTTTCCAAATGCGCTGCTATTTCATCCTTAATAATTGATTCCAACATTTTTCCCACTACTGATGTCAAGGTAACCAGTCTATAATTCCTCGTTTTCTCGCTCCCTCCTTTTTTAAAAAGTAGTGTTCCATTAGCTACCCTCCAGTCCAAAGAAACTGATAGACTGTTGGAAAATGATCACCAATGCATCGACTATTTCTAGGACCACTTCCTTATGTACTCTGGGATGCAGACTATCAGGCCCTGGGGATTTATCAGCCTTTAATCCCATCAATTTCCCGAATACAATTTCCTGACTAATAAGGCTTTCCTTCAGTTCCTCCTTCTCGCCAGACCCTCGGTCCCCTAGTATTTCCGGAACGTTATTTGTGTCTTCCTTCGTGAAGACAGAACCAAAGTATTTGTTCAATTGGTCTGCCATTTCTTTGTTCCCCATTATAAAGTCACCTGATTCTGACTGCAAGGGATCTACATTTGTCTTCACTAATCTTTTTCTCTTCACATATCTACATAAGCTTTTGCAGTTATTCTTTGGAAGGTAAAAATCTACATGGGGTAGAGAAGCAAAGAGATCTGGGAATACAGATACATTCATTGCTAAAAGTAGCAACAAAAATTACAACCAGAAAGAGTACAAAGTACTGGGGTTCATTTCTATAGGAATTGAATCCAAAAGCAGGGAGGTAATGCTTAAGTTATGTAGAACCCTAGTTAGACTACACTTAAAGATCTGTGCAGTTCTGGTCTCCATACTACAACATGGATATTGAAGCAGTGGAGAAAGTGCAGAAAAAGTTTACAACAGGATGTTACCAGAACTGAGAGGATGCAATTCTCAGGAAAGATTGAGCAGGCTGGGCTCTTTTCTCTGGAGAAGACAAGACCAAGAGGAGACCTGATAGAGGTCTTTAAAATTATGAAGGGGTTGGATAGGGAGGATGTGGAAAAATCATTTCCACTTGTGGGTGAATCCAAAACGGGGGGGGGGGGCGGGGGTATAAATATCATCCTAGGCAGTCCCTTGAAATCGAGGAAGACTTGCTTCCACTCTAAAAGTGAGTTCTCAGGTGACTGTACAGTTCAATACTGGAATTACATGTCACATGTGGGACAGACAGTCGTTAAAGGAAATGGTAGGCGGGGAGTCTGGTTTGCCGCACACTCCTTCTGCTGCCTGCGCTTATTTTCTGCATGCTCGTGGTGACGCTCTTCCAGATGTTCTTCCTCCACTAGGGCGGTCTTTAGCCAGGGGCTCCCAGGTGTCGGTGGGGATGTTGCACTTAATGAAGGAGGCTTTGAGGGTGTCCTTGAAACGGTTTCTCTTCCCACCTGGGGCTCGCTTGCCGTGTAGGAGTTCCGAATATTGCGCTTGCTTTCGGAGTCCTATTTCGGACATTCGCATAATGTGGCCCGCCCAACGGAGCTGGTCGAGTGTGGTAAGTGCTTCAATGCTGGGGATGTTGGCCTGATCGAGAACACTAATATTGGTGCGTCTATCCTCCAAGGGGATTTGCAGGATCTTGCGGAGACATCGTCGGTGGTATTTCTCCAGCAATTTGAGATGTCTGCTGTATATGGTCCACGTCTCTGAGCCATACAGGAGGGCGGGTATCACTACAGCCCTGTAGATCAGAAGCTTGCTGCCAGATACGTCACTTTCTTCCTCAGGCGACCAAAGGCTGCGCTGGTACACTGGAGGTTGTGTTGGACCTTGTCATCGATGTCTGCCTTTGCTGATAGTCGGCTCCCAAGGTATAGAATGTCGTTCACATTATCCAAGACCGTGCCATGGATTTTGATGACCGGGGTGGGGGGGCAGTGCTCTGTGGTATGGTCAGGTTGGTGGAGGACCTTTGTCTTACGGATGTGTAGTGTAATTCCCATGTTTTCGTCTGCTTCACTCCTCGCCCTCATACACGAGCCTTCGGACATTCACTCCACTGGTGACATTCAGGCCTTCACTCCCCTTAGGTGTTTTCGATGCACCCCCACATTACACAAATTCGAGACCTGGGAGTGATTACTGCACTCAACAGATGAAAGAGTCACGGACCAATACCTCGGTCTCAACCGTCAATGCTTTATTAAAGCTACCTCAACATAGCAAAACTACAAGTAAATACAGTGACGATGCAGTACAGTCCAATACCTTGGTGTGTCCAAACCACCCCGATCATGACGTACCCAACGTCTAAACCCTCTGCTTGGATTCACAGTGCACCACTGAATTTGTACCGACCGGCTGGCCATACCCCTATAGTCCTCACAGCAAAACCTCCCCACTAAAACCCTTTGAAGGCTTGGTTGGGACCACACACGACACCTCCTCACACAGTGGCTGTGATCTTAAAGATGCGTAGGCAGGGATGATGCTCACCAATTCGTTGGCTTACTCGCTGCTTCTCCTGGTGAAAACATGTCTCTTCTGGTTCTGTACTGTCTACAGTATCCAAGTCCCAGTCTCAAGATTAGCTTCACAGTTGAATAGCGAGCCTCCGGTTGCTCGTTGGTGGTTTCTTCTCTCCGTCCCAGACTGAATGCTCAGTCCTTGGAGAGGTGAAGCAAGTGAGATTAAAAGAGAGAGAGAGAGAGAGAGAGAGAGTGATGGCCACGCGGCCACCTTTTCTATCCAAAGTCTGTTTGCTTCTTCTGGCCAAATAAAGTTTTACCTTGTTTCGAGGTTTTTGTCTGAGTGGCCCATGTGTATTCCAGTGATGGCTGGTGATAGGTTTTCGCTTCCAACCGGTCTGGGGCTTAATGGATTCCTTTTATACTGGTTTCCCACCTCTTGGGGTTATCTCATCCAGGTAATGGCTTGATCACTGACCAGTTTACATCTGATCTATCTCTGGCGAGTTCACATTGCTTAACAATGGACCCTCCATCTTTGTCCATTACCTGTGATGAGTTGCCTTTTCCTGGCCATTGTAACCTGTCCCAGACCACCCCCGCCCATCAGATGTGGATGGAAAAATACCTGGGCCCCTGCCAGCTCTTTCTGCAGTGAGAAATATTAAAATGCAATGACCAGATAATACCCATCAATTCTTGGGGAGCCGATGCTCACAGACCCCACTATGATATTTCAAGAGTCCTTCTCAAACTTATCAATGTCTGCTGGTTAGCAAGCATCGTGGTATCCAATCAATCCTATCCCTTTTACTTTTAAAACATCCCGAATATACATCCCCGAAACACAACCGTGCACTGCACTGTTGCCACATATATACAGAAAGTTACATTCAAGGTTTGTTAATGTTATATCTTCAGTACAACTCACAAACACACACACACATTCTTAAGATGGCAGAACACTCCGGAACACCAGTCAGGTGACCTGTTCCCTCTTGATTTGTACACAGCACTGGCTGCAGTGCCACAGTAGTCCACAGGTGGAGCTATATATATTACACTTCTCCCTCCTTAATGAAGACGTAATTGTAACAAAATAATCAACATACATAACTTGTATGGTTATACGTAACAAAAGATATTTTGTCATATTTACAAATCAAGCTTAACCACTTGTTTTCTGTTTCGAAGAGGATACCTTCGCTCTCGAACAGAACCTTCCATTCCTCCAAGGGATGCCCTTGATTTCCATTTGAACTCTCTCTCTTTTACTCTACCTCTATCAAAATAGTTGCGTGCAAAACTCTTGGTCAAGCACATTCCCAGGTGCTGGTCATGAAAGTCTCCTCATAATTTGGACCTGAATTTATTTGGTACAACCACTCTTGCACCCCACATGATACAATCTTTATCAACTGATAATTCATTCCTATGAATGGATGAATATCTTTGTCTGTTACCTGGTTTGGCTAGCCATTTGCAATATAATCATACACCTTTGACATAACTGGGTCACATTTGGTTGCTCTACCAATCTCTTCAGCTGTGACTGGCAGTTCATCAATGTATGAGAAATAGAACACTTCTTCCCTATCGGGTGTAACTTGTGATGGGGAAGGTAATCTAGACATAGCATCAGCATTATGGTGATCAGCTGATTGTCTGTATTCAACATCATATGCATATGCTGACAAAATCAAAGCCCATCTCTGCTTTCAGGCTGCAGCTAATGTTGGAACTGGGAACTTTGGATGGAGGATTGCTGTCAGGGGCTTATGGTCCGTAATGATGGTAAACTTATGACCATACAAGTATTTGTGGAACTACTTGACCCCAAAAATTAATGCCAAAGCTTCCCTTTTGATTTGCGCATAATTACGCTCACTGGCACTGAGAGTGCGTGAAGCAAAAACAATTGGTCTCTCCTCCCCACTATGTAGTACATGAGAGACCACTGCCCAACTCCATATGGAGAGGCATCACATGCTAGCGTGATCTCTTTAGATACGTCATAGTGAACTAACATGGTGCTCTCTACCAATTTGCTTTTACACTCCTTGAATGCTGTATCGCATTCTTCTGACCACTTCCAATGGACCTGGTTTTTTTCAATAGGTCATTCAGTGGATGAAATACCGTAGCCAAATTTGGTAGGAACTTCCCATAATAGTTCAAAAAACCCCAAAATGATCAAAGTTCAATGACATTCTTGGTGGGTGAATTTCTGATTGCATCCAGCTTTCCCTTGGTTGGATGTAAACCATCTTTGTCTACTCTGTACCCTAAGTACTCCACGGAGTTTTGAAATAACTCACACTTGTGAGCAGACACTCGTACTCTGTGCTTCTCTAGCAGTTTGAGGACTTCATTCAATATGTTACTATGAATTTGCTTAGTTGGTGCTGAAATGAGTATGTCATCTAAATAACATACTACTCCTTCAATACCTTGCAAAATCTGGTTCATTACCCCTTGGAATATGGCAGGGGTGGACGACACTCTAAATGGTAGCCTATTAAATTGATATAGGCCTAGATGTGTATTTATAGTCAAGCATGACTTGGACTCCTCATCTAGTTCAAGCTGTAAGTAGGCATTTGTAAGATCCAACTTTGAGAAGATCTGACCACCTGTCAGTCTTGTGAATAAATCTTCTACATTTGGCAATGTATTGGGCAGATTACCCTCTAGAACCTGGTTTACGGTTACTTTATAATCACCGCACAATCTTATTTTACCATCAGACTTAGGTACAACAACAATGGGTGTAGCCCAATTACATCGATCTATCGTAGAAATAATGCTCTCAGTCTCGGGTCTTTTGCGTTCTTGCTCAACTTTCTCTTTGAGTGCATACGATACGGAACATAGCTTGCAGTAAAGCAATCTAGCGTTCTTCTTTACCCTGACACTCACCTTGAAGCCTTGGATCGGACTGCCCGTTTCACAGAACACCTTTGGATAATTCTTGATGATGTCATCCTTTGATGCAAATCTCGTTTTAACATGAAAAATCTCACTCCAATCCAGCTTCAGTGATCCCAACCAATTTCTTCCTAGTAAGGCAGGCTTGTCTCCTGCCACTATTAATAGAGGAAAGCTCTGAAATTGACCCTTGAATTTCATCGGTACGGTGATATGACCTACCACAGGAATGTTCTCTCCCAAGTAGTCTCGCAGCTCTATGTTGGATTTCTTCAGTGGGAAATCACGCAATTTGTCGAGGTATAGCGACTCCGGTACTACATTCATGGATGCACCAGTGTCGATTTCCATGGGTATCTTGGTTCCTACAACATCTATATGGATTATGATACTTTTTGAATCACTGTTAGTTAACCTCATGCTTCTGATGACGTTTAGCTCTAACATCTCCTCATCCTGTTGATTTTTTTCCATGCTATGTTGTCTCTGGAGATTTCTACTTATAGCTTTGAAAGCTGGTTTACTTTTCAGTCGGCATGCCTTCGCAAGATGCCCAATTTTCCTGCAGATGAAACACTCTATCTTCACATATGGACAACTTTGAGCTATGTGTTGTCCCAGGCACCAATAGCAAGACTTCAATGCTCTGTTACCATTGCCAGTTTCTGAGACCTTGGGCCCAACTGCCTTTTACTTTTAGCCTGCAGGCAATTCACCTGGGTTGTCTGACGACTGGAAAAAGTATGAAATTCTCAGAAATATTGTTCGCCCATGTCTATTGACATAGCTGTCTGACAAGCTAAATCAAAAGTCAAGTTAGGTGTTGTCAATAACTTTTTTCTGATCGCATCATTTTTCATCCCACAAACAAAGCAGTCACGCAATGTTCGCTCTTGAAAGTTTCCAAAATTACAGTAAATAGATAGCTTTTTTAACGCTACAATGTACTCACTGATATTTTCTTTGCTTAACTGATCTTGTATTCCAAAACTATAACTTTCAATAATTTCAAGGGGCTCAGGACTATAGTGCTGAGAATCTGCTTAAGAGTTGTGTCCTTTGGCTTGACAGGCACAAGCAAATATTTCAGGGTTTCATACACCTCGGGCCTTGCTTCAGTTAAGAAAATTGCCCATTGTCTTTCCAACGTCACTCGGTTATGGTTTTCATCATTGGGGACTTCGATGATATTATTTGCGGTGAAAAACATTTCTAGCCACTCCACATACACTCTGAAACTTTCATGGTCACGTTGAAACTCCCCCAAGCACCCGATTATTCCCATTGGAGCGGCGATCTGGACTCTGGCAATTCAAACAAGTGTGCTTGTAATTTACCTTGGATTTGTAGCTGTTAATCAAAACAGAGAAGCTCTCAAAGTCTCTGTCAGTTGGCTCAATCCTCCAACAACAAAAATTGCAGCTTTTTTTTCCCAATTATCCCACTCTCATCGTCATTGTTATATCTTCTGTACCTCTCACAAACACACACACACACCCTTAAGATGGCAGAACACTCCGGAACTCCAGTCAGGTGACCTGTTCCCTCTTTATTTGTACACAGCACTAGCTGCAGTGCCACAGTAGTCCACAGGTAGAGCTATATATATTACAGGTAACTACAGCCTCCCAATGACTCCGGAGCGCCTGACTTCTCTTTTTACAAGAAATGCACAACAGGTGCATCACAATCAAAAACTGTAGAATAATGAGAGCATGTGAGCATATCCGGATCCACGGAGGAACCTCCACACTTATACCAAGGTTGCACCAGGGTGGGGAATTTATCCCTTTAATTCTTTCTCCTGTATCCCGGTTTGTCTGTTCCAGTGTGAAATAATGTTTTTGGGATAGCTCGACGGCCTTTAATAATGTTGTTAGGTGTTCTGGCAGAAAAGGTATCTGATATCCGAACTGGGTAATGTACTGTTGCAGGTTTGGGATCATGTCATTTACCGTAATGTGTACCGTGGATGGGTCTGGGATCGAAATAATACGTTCCGATGCAACTTGAACTTCGACGTGGGGTTTGAAGCAGAAAGTGCTGTCGGTGACCGGACACAAAGTGTCCCGGTGCACTCAATACCGGTCTACACTCGTGGTTAAGCAGTATGTCCCATGGCCCACATATGCTACCTGAGGTGGAATGTGGCTTTGGGCCATCACCTCCATGGTGCAATTGATAGGCTCTCGACTTTTGGATTCAAACCCGCATTCTGGCTGATCGAATGCGTTCAAAGGCTGGGGACACAATATGATGTGTGCACCCCTGCTCTGGCACCCCTTGAGGTCAGTGCCGGTCATGGCGTGCTCCCACTTTATAGCAAACGGTAAGACCGCATGTTACCACATGTGCACCCCTTCCCCTATGACCCCAATGTTCCCCACCCTGTATACCGGCACTGGTTGTGATGTCCCGCCCATTACCGGCATAAGAAACACTATCCCCATGATTGTGTGGTTGGACCGACCGCAATCCACTGGGACTGGGTAGGCTTCGGAGGCTAGACGGAGCTGACACGGGCTCATCGAATTACTGTATGGGTTGAGCTCTGTGAGGTGCCGGATGCTGATCCATGCATGACGGGACGCGACCTTGCTGGAGGTCCTCTAAATTACTGCGCCCTCACTCAGCAACCAGGCACCGTACAACACGCAGCGTTTCGTGCTGTCTGCGCCGAGGCATTCCTGTCCTCCCATATTAATGCATTTGCAGTCTTTGCATGTGTCTCCAGCTCTGCGATAATCTTTAAATGGACAGTCATTGCCTGGTCCTCCTCTAATTCCGATCCTACCACCACGTTCCCTTCCCCCAGGATTTTCCGCAGCTAGTATTGGATTAAATGGCGGAGCAGGCTCGAGGGGCCGTATGGCCTACTCCTGCTCCTATTTCTTATGTTCTTATATTCTTATGGTCCTATAAACTACTGATCTGCATCTGCAGCTGCATGTCATCCATGCTGTTGACGAGGGATGTTCCCGCGCTAAACGCCGTAGCGACATTGAACACCCCTCGCCTCTGCCTCACCGGAACAATGTTATCCCTCACTCCCATGTCGTACAATCTTTCCCGACTCACATCCCCGTAACTGAGCTCAAAGAACTGGCGAAACATTTATTTAATGAGGGCTTCATACAGTTTGTCTGTTTTCTTCGGACACGACTCGGGCAGATATACCCCGGTTAAATTTAAAATGACTGACACGACCACATAATGCACCCCCTGGAATAAAACCTTTCCCGTCAGGCCTAAAACGAAACCATTCCCTCGGCCTGGTGTGGTGGCAGGACACCTAACTTCTGTCGCCTGTACCTGTGGGGCTGTGGGCAGGGGCTTCCTCTTGTGTGCGACAAGCTCAGTGGCATTTATTGTGTTGGGAGAGTCTGGGGTCACGCAGGAGTCCATACTCTGATCCCATCTGATCCCAGCCCTGGTGTCCTGCCATTGCTGCGAAAAGGCACTCGACACACCTGCTGGGCAGATCCGTTCTGACCCCTACATACACACATAAATTCCCTGTTCCTCCTTCCACCACTTGTCCCAGCACACTTCCACTCCCCCGTTTGACCCCGTGATCTCTCGGTACATATCGTTTCCCCAGTCGTTCCCAATCTGCTGTCTGGTTCCCCGTGTCCTGACTCAATTTCCTGAGCCACCACCACCATCCATCCCAGGGGAATGTGTCCTTTGCACTTGAAGCTCACGCACTGGCATTGGTCACCCCAACCCGTGTGGCTGTTACCTTCAGTCTGTGACACGTTAGGAAGCCTCCTCGTATGTGAACCCGGCATGGCTGGAGTATTTTGTCGAATTCGGTCCCAGCCACCCTGGCCACCTTCCCTCGTGAAAGTAGGCTGCCATCACGTCCGTGTTCCCTGTCCTACCCCCCTGTGTCATGGTGGGTCCGTTCCCCCCCCCCAGTACTTCCATAGAGGAAGGACAACTCGGAGTTCCCCCTCCTGCTGTACCTTGTTCCGGCCAAGCTCCAAAGAACGATTACCAGGGTTGTCTCCATCTTTCTCTCGGCTTCCTGTGAAGATACAAAGAAGCAACAACCTTTCTGTGAGAGGGTATACCTCCACAGGTCTGGCTTCATCAAAACACACTCTGTAAAAACACAAAACTGAGAAGGAAACTATATACACCGCCACCCGTCTCTGGGTGGCCCCGCTAGGTCTCTACGACCCTGGGCTTTTTACGGCTCCTTGGTAATGTGTAAGGAGGCGACCACGGTGTTCTCGGCTGTGGGATCCTGCTGCTCCTCCTAACCACCACCACCACGGGCTCCTCGCTGTCCCAAACTATGGGAGGAAGACCCACGTCCACCATGCTGTTTACAGCGCCTTGGTGCTTCTTTCTGTTTCTCGCCCTTTCCCCCGGGTTAAACAACTTGCACTGGTTCACATGGAACCATTTCATACACTTCGGAAGCTTAACCGCGTACACCATGGGGCTGGCCTTATCTACGATGCTGCAAGGTCCCATGTACAAAGGCTCAAACGTGCCCGCCCGAGCATAATTGCAGACCATGACCTGATCCCCTACCTTCCATTCGTGGGTTCTCCAGGGCTCGAGCAGCAACCGATTGCTCCGGTGCTGCTTCCCCATGTTGCTGGCAGCTTGCCAATGAATCTGTTTCAAGTGCTCGAACAGATTCTTGACAAACTTGTCCTGGTTTACCTCGCTCACCTGCCCCGCTGTGAGAACCGGCGCCAGAACATGGGTGGGCGTGTGCATGACCCTACCAGTCATGAGCTCATGCAGGGAATACCCTGTGCTTCTGGAAAGGCTAGCTCGGGCCGCCATCAGGACAAACGGCAGGACCTCAGCCCACTTTTTCAGGAACTGTTCTGTTTCCTTCCGCCGCCTTTCTTTGATGGTCTGTATTAAGTTGTTCCACAACCACCGATGACTATGGATTGTGTGCCACATGCCATTTCCCTTCTATCGCTAGCACTTTCAAGGTAGCCTGCATGACCTGCCCTGTGAAGTGGCTCTCCTTGTCGGATTCCACGATCTGCGGCAGTCCCCACCTAGAGAACACTTCCCTCACCAAGATCCGTGTCATCGCCAGTGCCGTGGCTGATTGGCACGGAAAGACTTCAACCCACTTCGAGAAAATGTCCACTCAGACCAAACAGTACTTGTAACCCCCCTTTGCGGTGGGCAATGGCCCGATGTAATTGACCAGTACTGACTACTATGGTCCCTTTACTCTTCTCGTGTGTCCTATGGGAACCTTTCTTTTCTGGGGATCGGGGTTGTTCGCTGCGCACACCAGACAGTCTGCACAAAAATCGCAAACATCCTCCCTCAGTTGTGGCCACCACCCTGTCTGTTCTACCCTCTGCCAGGTAGTCTCCTGGGCCCCCGTGAGAAACGGAGGAATTCTCTCTGGTGCTGTTCTGGAACCACCCACTGATCTCCCCTGAAAAGCATTCACTCCTTTAAAGTAATGCCCTCTACCCAAACAGACCTTCTACCTTTTCTCCCCTAGCCAACCTTGAGGACGGGATCCTGTGCTTGGACTTTTCTCAAGTCTGGGGTCAACGCTACCCCTACACTCCCTTGTGTTCTCCCTTTGCCCAGATCACTGCTACTGGGCTGGACCCATATGGGTCCCAAAACTCTCCTGTTTTGGCTCCCTCCTTGGCTAACCCATCAGCCTTTTGGTTGCCTTCCCCTCTGGGCTCTGTCTTGGAATGGGCCTTTACTTTATGAATGTAATGGATTCCCGTGGCCTCTAAGATCCTTTGCAACAGTGGTTTGGTTGCTAAGGGCTTCCCGTCTGCGAATGTGAAACCGCGACGAGACCAGATGGCCAAGTATTCGGTGCACGAGCAGATGGTGTATGGGGTCGGGAACTTGTCGGCATGGGTAATGACATACACCACCGCCGACAGATCGGCGTCCTGAGTGCTCAGGAGTTTAATGGCCCTTGCAATGCCTGCCGTCAGGTCATAAATCCCGCTCCCCTGCTACCACCGAATTGGATCCGTCAACATATATTTCACGGCCCATGGGGTGTAACCCGGCCTGAAATCCTATGTCCACGTCCCTTACTCCCTCTACTGAACACTTATGGGCCGCCCCTGCATAGAAAATGAAAGCGGCCAGCTTGGGCTCACACAGGCCTTGCAGTCTCAGATTGATCTGTGAGAGCAATAAAGTCCAGCGAGCAATGCGAGCACTGCTCACTGTGCCGTCCTTTATTCTCCCATCTAGCAACATTTGAGTGGGGGGTATGGCGGGTCAGTAGAATGATCTGGGATGACTCCAGGAAGAGCTGGGAGCGCTTCACGGCCCAATGCGTGACAAGGAGATGCCTCTCGCAATTGGTGTACCCCCGTTCTACATCTGTGAGGACTCTTGAGGAGAGCGCCACGAGTCGCAGCTTGCCATGCCGCTTCTGGAGCAGTACTGCGCTCAAGCTTTCCCCGCTGGCTGCTACTTCTAAAAAGTCCGCCCCACCATTAATTGCCCCTAGTGCGGGAGCCGTCTGCAGGTCTCCCTTCACATGATTGAACGCTGCCGTCCAGTCCTCATCCCAGTCCCATCCGACTCCCTTGCGGAGGAGCCGAAGAAGCGGGGCTGCTGTGGAGGCGTAATCTTGTATGAAGTCCCTGCAGTAACCCGTGAGCCGCAGGAAGGATCTTACCCAGTCACAGTCATGGGGGTTGGTAATTCCTGTATGGCCTTTTGCTTGGCCCTGTCTATGGTCTCCGCAGCTCGCACGGTCAGCCCGAGGAATTTTACTTCCTTCTGACCTATTTGTGCTTTCTTGGGACTGACCATGAACCCAGTGTCCTTCAACAGCTCCAGCTTTCGAACAGTTGCTTGAGGTCATAACTACCCTTTAGCTTCATCATACACGCTGTGTCTTTACCCTTCCTTTTCTCCGGGATAACCACTACCTCCCTCTCCCTTCCTGAACACACTGCCCCCCCAAAGACAGTGGTTCCTGAAATCTACTATGATTCTATGGGCTTGCAAAAAATCTGCCCCTAGGACTCCTGACCCCAGCTGCTCCCATTTCAGCAGGACGCACTTCCATTTTGCGTGGAGTGATCCTAAATCGATGGCTAGCGGCCTGGAAATCGAACCCGCCTGCTCATTCCCTGTGAACCCCACCAGACTGTGTGGAATCTTGCTAGACAAAAGTGAGGTAGTCGGATTACTTGCGTGAATCACCGTGCTGGAAGCTCCAGTGACCAACAAATACTTCCCCACTACCTTCTCCACCCCCATCTTCACACATGGTCTCTTCCACTCATCATAAATGAGTGGATCCAGGTACTCAGGCTGGGCACGTGCTAGTCAGGGTGCTGGGTTTACCGGAGCGGTCGGGACTTCTCTGCTCACCGCCGAGTCTACCCTCCCCTGCTCCGGCACGAAAACTGTTCGAAGGGCGGCCACCAGAACATTGAATTGTTCGATGTTCAGCCCCTTTGCCTCAACAGGCTTCGCCACGGGCGTCGGAGGATCCTCTTTCCCTTGCCCCTTCCTCAGGGCTAGGAAGTTTTTCCTCCAGTGGCCCGGCTTCCCACATCCGAAGCACATCCTAACCCTCTCTGAGCTGATACATCTTCCCCGCCAGGGAAAATAATAGCAGCTTGTGAACCTCCGCTCCCATTAATCCCTCCCACCTGTTCCACCTCCGTGAAGCGGACTGATGGGTCTCCTTCGTTGGTAAGCTTAGGCACCCGTAAAATCATATTTTTCAGCTGCAGGGTTGCGAATGGGACCAGAAAATTGCTTTGCAGCGCTCCCTGACCTTGACCGTCAACGGGCACACCGTATTTCTGCTGCCGTATGGAGCACATGGGTCCTGGAACCTCTGGCGGAGGTCGTGCATCCCTGTCTGGCTCCCAATCCTCACCGTCTTCCACTTCCTCTTTCCAGTCCACCCAGGCTCCCCCTGGGGCGATTAGGCAGACATTTCTTTGTCCTTGGATAGAGCGTGGGTCAAGCTTTGGATTTTCTCTTGGCAGGACCCATGATTCCCACTCTCAAAACCCTTACTGGTGGCTAATCTATACGCTGTCTTAATATCCTTCAGTTGCCCCTCCAGCCCATCTACTCTACCCGCTAGATGAGTGGTCTCCTCCCGTGCGACCTGCTCATTGAGCTTGGCCTCTGTTACTTAACTAACACTGCAGCTGTTCCCCGGTGTCACAGGAGGTTTCCTCCTGAGTGCGCCTCTCCTGCCTTTCCTCACGTAACTCATCTATAAAAGCCTCGTTCCTACCATGGCCCTTGCAGCTGACTGCTCCTCGGACTCCTTGAGCTCTGCCTTAAGCCTACCAACCTGCTCCCTAAGCAGTTGGACTTGCTTCTGCAGACACAGGAGCCAGATGGCCTTTTCTTTTGACTTTCTATGTGCCTTACGCCCCGTCCATTCAGCAACTTTGTCCTCTGGACTCTCAGCCTGCAAAGGATCTAGTACCCACTGTTGTGTTACGTTAACCTTCCCAAAGATATATGAGGAAATCCTATCCCGCATTGCCAATCTCTTGGCCTTAATATCTTCCATAACTCTCTGTTCAATACACCCAGGTCCTGCTGTGGTCATCAGATTCTGTAAGTGGTTTCCCTTAGGTGTTTTCGATGCACCCCACATTACACTAGTTCTAGACCTGGGAGTGATTACTGCACTGAACAGGTGAATGAGTCACGGACAAATACCGCGGTCTCAACCATCAATGCTTTATTAAAGCTATCTCAACACAGCAAAACTACAAGTAAATACAGTGATGATGCAGTACAGTCCAATACCCTGGTGTGTCTAAACCGCCCCTATCATGAAGTACCCGACTTCTAAACCCTCTGCTCGGATCCACAGTATAGCACTGAATCTGTACCACCGGCTTGCCGTACCTCTATGGTCCTCGCAACAAAACCTCCCCACTAAAACCTTTCTAAGGCTTGGTTGGAAGAACACACACCTCCTCACACAGTGGCTGTGATCTTAAAGATGCGTAGGCAGGGATGATGCTCACCGATTCATTGGCTTATTCGTTGCTTCTCCTGGTGAAAACATGTCTCTTCTGGTTCCGTACTGTCTATAGTATCCAAGTCACAGTTTCAAGATTAGCTTCACAGTTGAATAGCGAGGCTCTGGTTGTTTGTTGGTGGTTTCTTCTCTCCGTCCCAGATGGAGTGCTTGGTCCTTGTAGAGGTGAAGCAAGAGAGAGAGAGCGATGGCCACGCTGCCACCTTTTCTATCCAAAGTCTGTTTGCTTCTTCTGGCCAAATAAAGTTTTTCCTTGTTTCGAGGCTTTTGTCTGAGTGGCCCATGTGTATTCCAGTGATGGCTGGTGATGGGTTTTCGCTTCCAACCGGTCTGAGGCTTAATTGGTTCCTTTTGTTCTGGTTTCCCGCCTCTCGGGGTTATCTCATCCAGGTAATGGCTTGATCACTGACCAGTTTACATCTGATCTATTTCTGACAAGTTCACATTGCTTAGCAATGGACCCTCCATCTTTGCCCATTACCTGTGATGAGTTGCCTTCTGGACATTGTAACTTGTCCCAGACCACCCCCGCCCATCAGATGTGGATAGAAAAATACCTGGGCCCATCCCACAGCAGGCTGCCAGTTCTTTCTGCAGTGAGAAGTATTAAAACGCAATGTCCAGATAATGCCCATCAATCCTTGGGGAGCCGATGCTTATACCCCATGTAGGTGTTCCGAGGTCTGAAGACTCGGCTCCTGGGGAAAGTTCGAGCAGGTGCCAGGTGCTTGAGGGGCAAGTACATCTGCCTCAGTTCCCTTTGTCTGAACTCCTCTTTCTCCTCCAAATCCATCAGTGCCATTGGAGTGCCCAATATAATATAGCCATTGTAAGGACTGTAAGAACAATGTATATAGTGAAGGGTAAATGAGGCAATACATAAGAATATATGAACAGAAGAAATATGAGTAGAAGTAGGCCAACTGGCCCCTCGAGCCTGCTCCGCCATTTAATAAGATCATGGCTGATCTTGTACTCAGCTCCAATTCCCTGTTCGCTCTCCATAACCCTTCACCCCTTATTGCTCAGAAATATGTCTATCTCCACCTTAAATATATTCAATGACCCAGCCTCCACCACTCTCTGGGGCAGAGAATACCACAGATTTACGATTCTGAGAGAAGAAATTCCTCCTCATCTCAGTTCTAAATGGACGACCCCTTATTCTTAAACAATGTCCCGCAGTTCTAGATTCCCCCATGAGTGGAAATACCATCTCTGCATCTACCTTGTCGAGCCCCCTCAGTATCTTATACATTTTGATAAGATCGCCGCTCATTTCTTCTAAACTCTAATGAGTATAGGCCCAACCTTCTCAACCTTTCTTCATAAATCAAACCTTTTGTTTTTTGGGCACTTTCAAAGGCAAAGGCACCTGCTGAATATATGTATGCATGTATGTATGTGTAAAATGGTAGCCAGATATAAAATGGCTGCCAGGGATTCCGCAAAGCACTAGGGGAATTCAGCTAACAGTTAGCTTGACTACATTTTTGGGTAGCCGATGACACTGCAGTTCCGTGTACAGAAACACTGGAAAGGGCGAGCTCAGCAGAACGTCCTTAATCAACAAACCACAGACAAGATGTCCTAGCAGAATACTGAACAAAGAAATTCCTGTGACTGTGTAAGGATAAGGAGGTTAGACGCAAGCAGAACCCAAGGACAGTAGAGATAAGGGGGTCTGGAGAATATCACGAGGCCATGAATAAGCCCCAGCTAAAACATGAGATGATCACGCAGTCCCCTGGTGCCTGGGGGCCAATTCCATTGGCCCAGTGGAATCGATTTGTAATCATTATGATTGGATTGTGTCCAGCCGACATGGGCTGAGTAATTGTAATGAACTATTGTAAAACATATAAATATCGCTGAATTTCTTTGTTCGGGGGAGTGGAGTGCCTGGAGTTGGACCAGAGGCTCTCTCCCCGCTAGTGTAATAAAGGCCGTTTTGGCGTTGGAACCGACCCAGAGTGTCAAGTGCTTCTTCCAGGAAAACATTCGCGCTAACAATGGCGTAGTTGGCAGGATTTCCCAGAGTCGCTGGACGCCCTTGGAAAAACCCGGGTGAGTATAAAATAATTTTAATTATAAAGGGTGTGGAAGGTGGAAGCCAGTTGATCGACACAAGGAGACGGTCTAATATCTCAAACGCCTAGCCTGAGCCTGAATTAAGAGGACTTTTGTCCCACGTGACGGCCAGGAACTAAGTAGGCGTAGGGAACACACTTAGACTGTGGGATCGTGATACCGAGCGACACTTCCCGGACCCAGTAGTGTGATTTGAAAATATACCCCGGGACCAGGCGGTGCACAACGACCAACAGAAACCAAACCTGTGAACAGGGTCGGACCAACAGACAAAATGGTGGTAGGTAGTCGTTAAGGAGACGTAGGGCACTGCGGGAATTGCTTAAACGCGTTTTAAGAATTGTATAAGTTTGTGTAATAGCAGAACATGTGACCTGACAGTAGCCAGAAGGTGGTCTATTACAAGTTACGCTAGGTAGAAAGCGGACCTCTGTGAGTAGATTCCTAACAGTTCTAGTCCTACCCAAGAATGTCCAATAAAGCAAATAACCTCGAGTGGGGACCACAAGGGTCCCTTACCCGCCACCTGGCGGAAAAACAAAACAAACTCATTGAGAAGATGATTAAGTCAGGAAGGGACCTCCAGGGCCCGCCAGCAAATCAGCGGGAATGGTGGGAGAAGGAAAAGAAAGATAAAGATGAGAAAGCCGTGGTCTTGATTCTTCGAGCCCACATAAAATTAACAGAGAAAGTTAATCAATATGTAAGAAATAAAAAAAAACCTGATAGTGATTATCTTAAGTGAAGTATGGATCCAAGAATAGAGCCAGCTAAACAATAAACTTTGTTGAATGACAGGAGACTTTTGTGAATGTCTGTCTAGAAATGAGATAAAGAATGGAGAAGGGAAGCTGTAATGCCTTTTTTTTAAAAAGAAGCCTGTGTGGGTGTCTCTCGCGGCTGCGGGCTGGGGAAGTACACTTCCATTTTCTTTTGTGTAAAAGCTTCTAGCTCAGTAAAAAAAAAGAGTTCTAAATAAAGATTGAAATTACAAAATTTGAATTGGGATTTTGAGATATTAAGAGAAGGCACAGCAAAATACTGAGATGGATACAAACTAAAAAAAATATATTTAATTATTAATTTAATCTCAAAGAAAAAAGGAGAAATAAAACTAAAAGGTTTGGAAACAATCTAGAAATACCTTCACGGATCAGGTCAAACTCCTGGGCGAGTGGCGAGCTATCTGCGAAGGTGTAAAAGAGACTTTTGAAAATGTTAAAACAGCAAGCTTTAGCAGTTTAGAAAAAGGGACATTCTGACGACCTTGAAACTGGAACATTTGAGATAACGAAAAGCAGCCCTCAAAGCCTACGTGCTAGACTCCGTTCTAGTTATGGAGAAAAGAAAAAAAATAAAGACGCAACTTTGAAAGAAAACAAATTGATGAATTTGAAAGAAAAAGTGTCTTCGATTGTCTGATGATTTTAAATTAACAAATTTACGGAGTCACGAGCCCTCTGTGTAAAATACAAAACCCAATTTGAAGAAAGGTGATCTGAAAAAAAAAGACGTAATGCAATAATTAGGTGCTGAAAAAAAAAGGGGTGTTTGTGATGGAAAAAGACATAACTTACTAAATACTAGTTGATATCGGCTGTGAAAAAGATATGGTTTAATTGGGAAAAGAAAAAAAAATTGGAGGTAAAAGACACTCTACATTGATAATGATTTTAAATTACGAGAAAGTTTCACTGCAGTTTGAAAGATTTCCAAAATGGACGTTGTTTATCAAGAAAAGTCCCGAACAGTCTAAACAAGCAGGAGGATTTTGAAAATAATGAGGAGAAAAGATCTAAGCTATGCGAACTCAGCAGAGAGAGAAATAAAACACAAGATTTGCCCAGTGAACGGGACCGCAAAAAACCCCGAAATGTTGGAATGTATACAGCTTGTGTGAAAATTGGATTTCAGTAAACAAAATAGCTATTAAAAATGTGTGCTCTCGTTTAAAAAAAAATCTTTGGCAAGTACTTGAATTAGAAGTTAAGAAAAAATTGGAGTTTAATCTAAAATGCTGTCTTTCGCGATGAGAAGAGTTTTATTATGACCACTTTACTAATGATTTCTGCTGTTTTAACGGATTCCTAATTTCTAAGCAAGTTTTGAAGGCACAAAGATTTGGATGATTACGTGAAGTCATGTAATGATATCAGGCCTTCTTACAAACCTGTAAAGGAGTTAACCCTTTCCATTGACAGCTGTTTTATACTGGACCTTACTAATTTGAATTTCTTAATAAAATAAAGAAGACTCACCTGACAGACAGAGGAAATGGTGGGGTAGTCAGAATAAAAATAAAACAAACTAGCTGATGATGAGTTAAAAGCTAAGATAAATAGGCTGGAAGAGATTTTAAAAAACGGGACCAGATGGATAGTGCAGTGTGCAGTCATAGCACCATCACCTATGGCAATAGAGCCAATGTACCCCACGGTGGGCAGGTGTAGTCCACAAACCCAACCTAACAGTAAAGCAGACTGCGATGTTTGGAGGAATAGTGGTAGCATTGGTGTTGATTGCAGTTTGGATAATATTTAGATGGGTCATCGTGCAGGCTCGAGCACAGCAGGCTCAAATGCAAAATCAATGGCAGCCCAGACAGGGACATGAAGTGCTAGAGATGGTACGACTATAAAGAATATGGATAACCTAACCCTTGCCTCCGATTCCACAGAGTGACCGCGACACAAGTAGACCAGAACCTAACACCTGGTGACGACCAGGCTATCTGTTTAAAATTTGCAGATAAAACACTCACCGAGGTGGGACCGCAGTGGCGACTTCAACTCTGGGGACTCATGATACCGGGAACCTCAAGACCCATGCAAACACTGGATAATACAGACAGACGACGAAAGATACAGCACACACAGGAAAGACACAACTACATGAACTATGGGGTTTTGTTTACTTTGACTGACTGAATAGGCATTCCAACAGCCAAGGACTGGAGCAAGGACAGAACTTATTTTAACGCGTGGCTGCAAGTGAATCCGGATAAGAATAGAGTATGTGTGCAATGCTCCACGGGTACAAGGAGCAGTTGCATTAGACGAAGGGAGGCCGGGGGGCCCGATGAATGTATCTTTGGAATAATTTGCGTGCCTCCTGCGCAGCCACAACCGTTAGTCACCCACAAAAAGGGGGTGGGACTGTGTGGATACTATGAGGAGGTAAAGGCTGCCGCAATAGCGTTGTATGTATGCTTCTCACCCCCTCCGACACCGCGCCCCATAAGAACCACCACACTGCCCATGGAATTGCCATATCCAACAATTACAAGGGGACCGGAAAATGGGATCGTGCTGACCAAAGAGAGTGAACTATTGTATGATAATGTTAAGCATGAAATTGTGCCTGTCCTGATCAATATCTCAGGTATACAGATGCCGGAATATTGTACAGAGCAGGCAAGAAAAATATATAATATATTAAGTAAAGTTGTAATGCAGCAGGCTGCCGATGCCATGGGTGCCAGTAGATTCCGAGGACAGGAGCCAGTTCATAGGACTAAGAGGAAAATAGTTAATGATGTTGCTACCGGTTTTAATGCCAGAACCTCCATAGTAAACTCACTGGACATACAAGGGCTAAATGAAAGGGTGGAGCAGCTTAAAGGGGTGATGAAGGGATTATTAGAATGGGCAGGGCGGAATCAGGAAGATCAAGCCGAACTAGGAAGAGAGGGTGCCGAAATCCAATTGGATGGCATCTCGGTCCTGGAAGCTCACGCAAAAACAATCAATCACCTTATCGACAGAGAGAGAGAAGATACCGCAAAACTTAGACAGGGGCAACTCTGTCACGCTTATGGCCTATGGATGGTGGGACAGATACGGCACAACCTCGATCAGATCCAAAGGGGGGAGTTGCCAGACTGGATAGACAGCCCACATCTGGCTCAGTTGGCCAAACTGAAGGGGACACTGGATAATTGCACTCTGAAGGGAGTAACCAGAGTATACCCAGTGATCCCAAACTGCCTAATGGGCAAAGCTGCCGGAGTGGGAATAGCCCTGATGATACCTATAGTCACACAAGACTCAGGACCGTTTCCCCTTTATCAACTGGAGAATATCGGGATCATACGGGAAAACACCTCCCTCCATTACTATCTGACCGCAGCCTCTGCTATCCGCAGAGACAACACACTGTATGGGATCTCCCTGACGGGATGCAAGCAGACGGGTGGTATTACGGTGTGCCCTCACCCAGTGGGACAGGGAGAACTAGACGAGTGTGGATTTAATCCAACTGATGGATGTGTATTGGAAATAGTACCTGCCCCCACACATTTTGCCAGAGCAGGTTACGGGGGCAAAGGGAAATACTGTGTCTCTACCACGGCACATTCATATCGGTACAATGGCTTACAATGCCAGATCTCGCAACCAAACTTTTGCTTCACACCCCTACGACCCGTCACAATAGGACAAGCCCGCATTATCCAGGTTAGACGCCGAGGCCCAAAATCATTAACGCCATCGATCAGCTCCACGATCACCTGCAGGATTATGATGAGTCAGAGCAGGCCCCTATCCCACATTTAGATGAAGTATTAAGGGAACTAAGACTCAGAGTAGGCCAGTCTGTCAGACTCTACCACCAACTACAGAAAAAGATTGAAATACTGGAGAAGGATACCGACCAAGAGTTACAAAACCAGAGTTGGTGGAGGAGGGTCTAGGACTGGGGGATGAACGTAAACATCCACCCCTGGATTTGAATAATATCACACATACTGGTAGGGATACAGCTGGTCTTAGCACTAACATGGGGCGTCATGGCATGTCGATCCTACAGGCATTATGCGCGACAAAGGAGTATCAGAACAAGGGCTCAAGTAAATAAAGAGACTTGTCCAGCAGAGGGACAGGGGAATCTGAACTATATCAATTTGATCTAAGCAACCGGGACTTCTGAAATCACGTGACTGGCCAGCACATTGAGGCAGGAAGTACCGGGTGGTACATAAAAATATAAATAGAGTAACAAATTATGTTGTCGGTTAAAGTTGACTAGGATTAGTCCCTTACCGAAAGGGAGGATTATTGTAGGGCACTTTCAAAGGCAAAGGCACCTGCTGAATATATGTATGCATGTATGTATGTGTAAAATGGTAGCCAGATATAAAATGGCTGCCAGGGATTCCGCAAAGCACTAGGGGAATTCAGCTAACAGTTAGCTTGACTACATGTTTGGGTAGCTGATGACACCGCAGTTCCGTGTACAGGAACACTGGAAAGGGGGAGCTCAGCAGAACGTCCTTAATCAACAAACCACAGACAAGATGTCCTAGCAGAATACTGAACAAAGAAATTCCTGTGACTAAGGATAAGGAGGTTAGGCGCAAGCAGAACCTAAGGACAGTAGAGATAAGGGGGTCTGGAGAATATCACGAGGCCATGAATAAGCCCCAGCTAAAACATGAGATGATCACGCAGTCCCCTGGTGCCTGGGGGCCAATTCCATTGGCCCAGTGGAATCGATTTGTAATCGTTATGATTGGATTGTGTCCAGCCGACATGGGCTGAATAATTGTAATGAACTATTGTAAAACATATAAATATCGATGAATTTCTTTGTTTGGGGGGAGTGGAGTGCCTGGAGTTGGACCAGAGGCTCTACCCCCGCCGGCATAATAAAGGCCGTTTTGGCGTTGGAACCGACTCAGAGTGTTGAGTGCTTCTTCCAGGAAAACATTCACGCTAACACCCTTCATCTCTGGGATCAACCTACTGAACCTTCTCTGAACTGCCTCCAATGCAAGTAAATCCCTCCTTAAATAAGGAGACCAAAACTGTATGCCGTACTCTAGGTGTGGCCTCACCAATACCCTATACAGTTGTCCAGGACTTGCCTGCTTTTATACTCCATCCTCTTTGCAATAAAGGCCAACATACCATTTGCCTTCCTGATTACTTGCTATACCTGCACACTAACTTTTTGTATTTCATGCACAAGGACCCCCAGATCCCTCTGTTCAACAGCATTAAATAATTTCTCTCCATTTAAATAGTACATTTTTTTTTAATTTTTCCTGCCAAAATGGATAACCTCACACTTTCCCACATTATACTCCATCTGCCAAATATTTGCACACACACTTAGCCTGTCTATAGCCCTTTGCAGATTTTTTGTGTCCTCTTCACAACTTTCTTTCCCACCCATCTTTGTATCATCAACAAACTTGGCTACATTACACTCGGTCCCGTCACCCAAGTCATTAATATAGATTGTAAAGAGTTGTGGCCCCAGCACGGACCCCTGAAGCACCCGACTAGTTACTGTTTCTCAACCACAAAATGACCTATTTGTCCCCACTCTCTGTTTTCTGTTAGTTAGCCAATCCATTATCCATGCGTGAGAACACCAGCAGCAGGTTGGGGCCATAAAAGGAGCGGCGAGCAGCGGCCTGGGAGCAGCATGCAGGCATGCTAGTCCAGGGAGCAGCACGAGCTGCAATGGCAACAAAGAGTGACGTCATCAAGATGCAGGTCGGTGATTGGAGCGCGGGCAGATACAGCAGGAGCGGCGAGGTCGGGGCGAAGGAGTGGCAAGAGACTTTGGAGTGACGTAATTGGAGCCCAGGGGAGGCATGAGTTTGGGCATAGTGGCAGCACGGGCCAGCCCACACTGCAATATGTGTTGGCGCTAGGTCCCGTGCAGCAGAGCAGGTCTCCAGTCGTCTTGGGTAATCCTTGCCACTGGACCAAGACCGAGCTCTGTCAAGCCTGTGGGGTGGCTGGTGTGCAACGGCCACCACACGTTAAAAAAATCCACGCACAGGCATCTTCTACCTTTCAGGATGTAGTTCAGGACCTGGAATTTTAGGTCCTTCATTGGAACACCTGTGAACTTATCCTTTTTTGGCATGGAAGCAAGTCATCCTTGTTTTGAGGGACTGCCTATGATGATGATACCCATGCTAATATATTACCAACAACCCTGTGGGCTCTTATCTTGTGCAGTAACCTTTTTATGTGGTCATCTGGAAATCCAAAAACACCACATCTTCTGGTTCCCCCTTATCCACCCTGCTCGTTACATCCTCAAAGAACTCCAGAAAATTTGTCAAACATGATTTCCCTTTCATAAAACCATGCTGACTCTGCTTGACTGTATTATGCTTTTCCAAATGTCCTGCTTCTACTTCCTTAATAATGGATTCCAGCATTTTACCAACGACAGATGTTAGGCTAACTGGACTATAGTTTCCTGCTTTCTGTCTGCCTCCTTTTTTAAATAGGAGCATTACATTTGCTGTTTTCCAATCCGCTGGATCCTCTCCAGAATCCAGGGAATTTTGCTAGATTACAACCAATGCATCCACTATCTCTGCAGCTACTTCTTTTAAGATCCTAGGATACAGGTCATCAGGTCCAGGGGACTTGTCCACCTTTAGTGCCATTACTTTACCGATAACTTTTTCTTTAATGATAATGATTGTTTTAAGTTCCTCCCCTTGATTATCTATTATTAGGATGTTTTTAGTGTCTTCTATTCTGAAGACAGATCCAAGTCTCCACCATTTCCCCGTTCCCCAATATTAATTCCCCAGTCTCATCCTCTAAGGGACCAATGCTTACTTTAGCTACTCTCTTCCTTTTTATATAGCTGGTAGAAGCTTTTGCTATCTGTTTTTATATTTCTTGTTAGTTTACTCTCCTACTGTATCTTCCCTCTCTTTATAATTTTTTTAGTCATCCTTTGCTGACTTTTAAAAAATTCTCAATCCACTGGTCTCCCACTAATCTTGGTAACTTTGTATGCCATTTTTTTCAATTTGATAGCATCCTTTATTTCCTTTGTTAACCATGGATGGTTCTCCCTTCACTTAAAGTCTTTCCTTCTCACTGGAATATATTTTTGTTGAGAGTTATGAAATAGCTCCTTAAATATCTGCCACTGCTCATCAACCATCTTACACTCTACTCTATTTCCCCAGTCCACTTTAGCCAACTCTGCCTTCATACCTTTGTAATCACCTTTATTTCAGATCAGGACACTGGTTTGAGATCCAACCTTCTCATCCTCCAACTGAATTTGAAATTCAACCATGCTATGGTCACTCTTTCTTAGAGGATCCTTTACTAAGAGATCATTTATTAATCCTGTCTCATTACACAGTACCAGATCCAAGATAGCCTGCTCCCCGGTTGGTTCCACAACGTACTTTTCAAGGAAACTCTCTCGGATACACTCTATGAACTCTTTCTCAATTTGATTTGTCCAATCAATATGAAGATTAAAATCATCCATGATTATTGCTGTACCTTTTGTACAAGTTTCCATTATTTCTTTATTTATACTTTGTCCAACAGTGTAGCTACTGTTAGGGGGCCTATAGACTACCACACCAATGACTTCTTCCCCTTATTATTTCTTATCTCCACCCAAATTGATTCTACATCTTGATCTTTTGAGCCAATATCATTCCTCACTACTGCACTGATCTCATTCTTTATTAACAAAGCTACCCCACCTCCTTTTCCTTTCTGTCTATCCTTCCGAATTGTCAGACTACCCTGAATATTTAGTTCCCAGTCCTGGTCACCTTGCAACCATGTCTCTGTAATGGCTATCAGATCGTACCCATTTATATCTATTTGTATCGTCAACTCATCTATCTTGTTACGAATGCTGCGTGCATTCAGATAAAGAGCTTTCAATTTTTTCTTTTTACATTTTTACTTACTTTGACCCCACTTTCTGATACACTCTTATTTTTATACATTCTGTCCCTTCCTGTCACACTCTGGTAATCATTTCCCCCACTGCTACCCTGATCTATTGCCTTCTCCTTGCTCTTTTACTTTTTAAATTTCCGCTCACCTGAACCCTCCCCCCACTATTTAATTTAAAGCCCTGTTAAATCTGGTGACTCCGCATCCCACCGATGACATAAACTGTCTTCTTTTCTGGCCTTCAACATATAGACCAGCAATGCATTTGTTCATCACTGTCTTGTATTGTCCTCCCAATCATGAAAATGAGGACTTTTAAACAATTGTGTAAGCGCATTTTGTTCACAATGTAAAAACGGCAGGTTCCACAGCACCAGCAGCCTCAGCCAATACACCAATTAGTTCTTCAGCACAAAGTCAGTAGCAAATGACAGTCACTTCCAACACTGGGTAAGACTTTCTCTTTATCCTGTGTGTAATGAAATTATAAACCACTTCTTTAAGGCCTCGTGCTGCTGGTGAGGCTTTTCTGATAGCAGGCAGCCTATCAGAAAATCACATGTGCATCCCCTATCTATTGCTTTAAATGGACAGTAAACCACAGGCAGTTCTCACGATTTTCTGATAAACCAGAAAAATTTGCCCACAGTGCAAAAAAGAAATTTTCCCCCAATATGATCGATTTGCCCTCTTTTTTCATAAAGCACCCATGAAGTTGAACGTGTCCTGACTCATTGCAGAAAAGGGCACTCAGTCTGTGAGATTAAAAAACAATGGACACTTGAGATTTTGTAGTTATTACATTTAATTTCTTAAAATTGCAGTCATCGTATTTTGCTGTGAATATTATAAATTGTTGCAGTGTCAGCCCATGCCTGATGGTAGCAATGTTGAGCTATTTAAATCACTGTTATTTCGACTCAGTGTCATTGACAAGCACTCAGTACGGAGTTCTGTAATTGCAATCAGCAAGACCGATTTTCCTTTTGGCCGCAATGAGTGGCATAACTTTGAGTTGGGACTTCTTTCCACCCCACAACTCGGCATGGGTCCTGGCTGATTTTGCAGGGTCAGGTCATTTGAATAATTTAAATAAGCTCCAGGCATATTTCCAGCGACGCCAGTTTTCTCACCTTGGGTAGGGGGGTGGAAGGGGGGGGGGCGGGGGGTGTCTGGTCCTTGCAGTTCTTTTTTTAATTTCTCACCTTGCCTAGTGCAATTGATTGATTGCACCCAGTAAGGGGCTCTTTAAAATTTATCTCCCCCTGCAGCCCCATAATAACCCAGGACTCCCAAAATATACTGTGTCACTAGCACCCAGGATAACCATAGTGCAAATGATGGGAAATATGTTGTATCTCTCCATCGTTTGTGTCACATTACAATAGGTATACTTGTATTTGAGCAGACATATTGCTTTGGCTCTAATAGGAGCGTTTCTCCTTTTTTTCTATTAAATTACTATTTGCTGCATTAAGTGCAATCTATTCCATGAATTGAGTACGTTAACTTAAGGGTTGCTCAACTTATGATCTGCATTTCCAATCCTTTTCAATGGACAGAATGGTACAGACTACAGGAAGGGAAAGGTTACAGTTTCCTTCTGTGATAAAGTAGATGCTGAAGAGGTAGAGGTGAAGATCAAAGTCAAAACATTGACTGTAGATCTGTATCATCAACAACATCTCAATCAATGGGGCATTAAGTTTTGCTTCAAATCTGTCAAGTCACTCATTCCCTAATAAAAAGGCAGACATTGACGACGAGATACAACACCGCCTTCAGTGCGCCAGTGCAGCCTTTGGCGACCAAGCCCTCAAATATGCCACCAAGCTCATGGTCTACAGGGCTGTAGTAATACCTGCCCTCCTGTATGGCTCAGAAACATGGACCATGTAGAGTAGACACCAAGTCGCTGGAGAAATAACACCAATGATGTCTCCGCAAGATCCTACAAATCCCCTGGGAGGACAGACGCACCAACGTTGGCGTTCTCGACCAGGCCAACATCCCCAGCATTGAAGCACTGACCACACTTGATCAGCTGGGAAGGCCACATTGTTTGCATGCCAGACTCGAGGCTCCCAAAGCAAGTGCTCTGCTCGGAACTCCTTCACGGCAAACGAGCCAAAGGTGGGCAGAGGAAACATCACAAGGACATCCTCAAAGCCTCCCTGATGCCTTGGAGTCCCTGGCCAAAGATCGCCCAAAGTGGAGGAAGTGCATTTGGGAGGGCGCTGAGCATCTTGAGTCTCATCGCTGAGAGCATGCAGAAATCAAGCACAGGCAGCGAAAGGAGCATGCGGCAAACCAGTCCCACCCACCCTTTCCCTCAACGACTATCTGTGTCACCTGTGACAGGGACTGTGGTTCTCATATTCAGCCACCTAAGGACTCATTTTAAGAGTGGAAGCAAGTCTTCCTCGATTCCGAGGGACTGCCTATGATGATGATGAATAAAAAGGCAATGGCAATACTGTACCAGAAATGGAAAGGATAGGTTTCCCTGTCTTTGCCTCTAAATTCCATTTAAAATCCAAAAAGCCAGCATTTGTAAAATACAGAAACTGTTTCACTTTGTTATTAATTTCCCAGAAAATGTGTTATTTGATTTCATTATTTCCTGTGTATTGTTTATCAATTTGCAGTGATTGCATCAACATCATTAACTTTTCAGTTTGATTGTCAGTGTGGCTGAACAACAAGGAGTGTACCAGCCGCTGTCAACAAAAACTGGACCCAAGCTGAATAAAGACAAGAGCCACAAACCAGGAATGCCTGAAATGTAACCCCTGATATATGCCAAGTCCATTGATCTCCATCAAAGCAGGAGTGGAGACATCAAATTTGACTTCAGATCTGGGAGAGGGAAATCAGTCAGGTTTCCCATTCCAGATCAAGGTCTGCCCCGAGAGATGAATAGTTTGTAAACGCTCATAGTCTGAGTGCAATATTTTCCATAAATTGAGTACATTAACTTAAGGATTGCTCAACTTATATTCTGCATCTCCAATCCTTTCCAATGGACAGAATGGTACAGGCTAGAGGAAAGGGAATGTTACAGTTTCCTTCTGTGCTGAAGAGGTAGAGGGCAATTGCTTCAAACCTTGGTGTCATATTTGACCCTGAAATGAGATTCCGACCACATATCCGTGGTATAACTAAGACCACCTATTTCCACGTCCATAACATCGCCCATCTTCACCCTTGCCCCAGCTCATCCACTGCTGAAAACCTCATCCATGCCTTTGTTACCTCTAGACTTGACTATTCCAATGCACTCCTGGCTGGCCTCCCACACTCTACCCAACGTAAACTAGAGGTGATCCAAAACTTGGTTGCCCGTGTCCTAACTCGCACCAAGTCCCGTTCACCCATCACCTCTGTGCTCGCGGACCTACATTGGCTTCTGGTTAACATAGAAACATAGAAAATAGGTGCAGGAGTAGGCCATTCGGCCCTTCTAGCCTGCACCGCCATTCAATGAGTTCATGGCTGAACATTCAACTTCAGTACCCCATTCCTGCTTTCTCGCCATACCCCTTGATCCCCCTAGTAGTAAGGACCTCATCTAACTCCTTTTTGAATATATTTAGTGAATTGGCCTCAACAACTTTCTGTGGTGGAGAATTCCACAGGTTCACCACTCTCTGGGTGAAGAAGTTCCTCCGCATCTCGGTCCTAAATGGCTTACCCCTTATCCTTAGACTGTGACCTCTGGTTCTGGACTTCCCCAACATTGGGAACATTCTTCCTGCATCTAACCTGTCTAACCCCGTCAGAATTTTAAATGTTTCTATGAGGTCCCATCTCATTCTTCTGAACTCCAGTGAATACAAGCCCAGTTGATCCAGTCTTTCTTGATAGGTCAGTCCCGCCATCCCGGGAATCAGTCTGGTGAACCTTCGCTGCACTCCCTCAATAGCAAGTATGTCCTTCCTCAGGTTAGGAGACCAAAACTGTACACAATACTCCAGGTGTGGCCTCACCAATGCCCTGTACAACTGTAGCAACACCTCCCTGCCCCTGTACTCAAATCCCCTTGCTATGAAGGCCAACATGCCATTTGCTTTCTTAACCGCCTGCTGTACCTGCATGCCAACCTTCAATGACTGATGTACCATGATACCCAGGTCTCTTTGCACCTCCCCTTTTCCTAATCTGTCACCATTCAGATAATAGTCTGTCTCTCTGTTTTTACCACCAAAGTGGATAACCTCACATTTATCCACATTATACTTCATCTGCCATGCATTTGCCCACTCACCTAACCTATCCAAGTCGCTCTGCAGCCTCACAGCATCCTCCTCGCAGCTCACACTGCCACCCAACTTAGTGTCATCCGCAAATTTGGAGATACTACATTTAATCCCCTCATCTAAATCATTAATGTACAGTGTAAACAGCTGAGGCCCCAGCACAGAACCTTGCGGTACCCCACTAGTCACTGCCTGCCATTCTGAAAAGTACCCATTTACTTCTACTCTTTGCTTCCTGTCTGACAACCAGTTCTCAATCCATGTCAGTACACTACCCCCAATCCCATGTGCTCTAACTTTGCACATCAATCTCTTGTGTGGGACCTTGTCGAACGCCTTCTGAAAGTCCAAATATACCACATCAACTGGTTCTCCCTTGTCCACTCTACTGGAAACATCCTCAAAAAATTCCAGAAGATTTGTCAAGCATGATTTCCCTTTCACAAATCCATGCTGACTTGGACCTATCATGTCACCTCTTTCCAAATGCACTGCTATGACATCCTTAATAATTGATTCCATCATTTTACCCACTACTGATGTCAGGCTGACCGGTCTATAATTCCCTGTTTTCTCTCTCCCTCCTTTTTTAAAAAGTGGGGTTACATTGGCTACCCTCCACTCTATAGGAACTGATCCAGAGTCAATGGAATGTTGGAAAATGACTGTCAACGCATCCACTATTTCCAAGGCCACCTCCTTAAGTACTCTGGGATGCAGTCCATCAGGCCCTGGGGATTTATCGGCCTTCAATCCCATCAATTTCCCCAACACAATTTCCCGGCTAATAAGGATTTCCCTCAGTTCCTCCTCCTTACTAGACCCCCCGACTCCTTTTATAACCGGAAGGTTGTTCGTGTCCTCCTTCGTGAATACCGAACCAAAGTACTTGTTCAATTGGTCCGCCATTTCTTTGTTCCCCGTTATGACTTCCCCTGATTCTGACTGCAGGGGACCTACGTTTGTCTTTACTAACCTTTTTCTCTTTACATATCTATAGAAACTTTTGCAATCCGTCTTAATGTTCCCTGCAAGCTTCTTCTCATACTCCATTTTCCCTGCCCTAATCAAACCCTTTGTCCTCCTCTGCTGAGTTCTAAATTTCTCCCAGTCCCCAGGTTCGCTGCTATTTCTGGTCAATTTGTATGCCACTTCCTTGGCTTTAATACTATCTCTGATTTCCCTTGATAGCCACGGTTGAGCCACCTTCCCTTTTTTATTTTTATGCCAGACAGGAATGTACAATTGTTGTAGTTCATCCATGCGGTCTCTAAATGTCTGCCATTGCCCATCCACAGTCAACCCCTTAAGTATCATTCGCCAATCCATCCCAGCCAATTCACGCCTCATACCTTCAAAGTTAGCCTTCTTTAAGTTCTGGACCATGGTCTCTGAATTAACTGTTTCATTCTCCATCCCAATGCAGAATTCCACCATATTATGGTCACTCTTCCCCAAGGGGCCTCGCACAACGAGATTGCTAATTAATCCTCTCTCATTACATAACACCCAATCTAAGATGGCCTCCCCCCTAGTTGGTTCCTCGACATATTGGTCTAAAAAACCATCCCTTATGCACTCCAGGAAATCCTCCTTCACCGTATTGCTTCCAGTTTGGTTAGCCCAATCTATGTGCATATTAAAGTCACCCATTATAACTGCTGCACCTTTATTGCACGCACCCCTAATTTCATGTTTGATGCCCTCCCCAACATCACTACTACTGTTTGGAGGTCTGTACACAACTCCCACTAACGTTTTTTGCCCTTTGGTGTTCTGCAGCTCTACCCATATAGATTCCACATCATCCAAGCTAATGTCCTTCCTAACTATTGCCTTAATCTCCTCCTTAACCAGCAATGCTACCCCACCTCCTTTTCCTTTTATTCTATCCTTCCTGAATGTTGAATACCCCTGGATGTTGAGTTCCCAGCCCTGATCATCCTGGAGCCACGTCTCCGTAATCCCAATCACATCATATTTGTTAACATCTATTTGCACAGTTAATTCATCCACCTTATTGCGGATACTCCTTGCATTAAGACACAAAGCCTTTAGGATTGTTTTTTTAACACCCTCTGTCCTTTTAGAATTTTGCTGTACAATGGCCCTTTTTGTTCTTTGCCTTGGGTTTCTCTGCCCTCCACTTTTCCTCATCTCCTTTCTGTCTTTTGCTTTTGCCTCCTTTTTGTTTCCCTCTATCTCCCTGCATTGGTTCCCATCCCCCTGCCATATTAGTTTAACTCCTCCCCAACAGCACTGGCAAACACTCCCCCAAGGACATTGGTTCTGATTCTGCCCAGGTGCAGACCGTCCGGATTGTACTGGTCCCACCTCCCCCAGAACCGGTTCCAATGCCCCAGGAATTTGAATCCCTCCCTGCTGCACCATTGCTCAAGCCACGTATTCATCTGAGCTATCCTGCGATTCCTACACTGACTAGCACGTGGCACTGGTAGCAATCCCGAGATTACTACTTTCGAGGTCCTACTTTTTAATTTAGCTCCTAGCTCCTTAAATTCATTTCGTAGGACCTCATCCCTTTTTTTTACCTATGTCGTTGGTACCAACGTGCACCACGACAACTGGCTGTTCTCCCTCCCTTTTTAGAATGTCCTGCAACCGCTCTGAGACATCCTTGACCCTTGCACCAGGGAGGCAACATACCATCCTGGAGTCTCGGTTGCGGCCGCAGAAACGCCTATCTATTCCCCTTACAATTGAATCCCCTATCACTATCGCTCGCCCACTCTTTTTCCTGCCCTCCTGTGCAACAGAGCCAGCCACGGTGCCATGAACTTGGCTGCTGCTGCCCTCTCCTGATGAGTCATCTCCCTCAACAGCACTCAAAGCAGTGTATCTGTTTTGCAGTGGGATGACCACAGGGGACCCCTGCACTACCTTCCTTGCACTACTCTTCCTGCTGGTCTTCCATTCCCTCGCTGGCTGTGGACCCTTCTCCTGCGGTAAGACCAACTCGCTACACGTGATACTCACGTCATTCTCAGCATCGTGGATGCTCCAGAGTGAATCCACCCTCAGCTCCAACTCCGCAACGCGGACCGTCAGGAGCCGGAGGTGGACACACTTCCCGCACATGTAGCCGTCAGAGACACTGGTGTTGTCCCCGTGTTCCCACATGGTACAGGAGGAGCATATCACGTGACCGAGCTGTCCTGCCATGACTTAACCCTTAGATACACTTAAATTGGCGACAACAATGTTAAAAGTTACTGACTAATAAAGAAAAAGAAAAACTACTCACCAATCAGCAGCCAATCACTTACCACGTTGGCTGTGACGTCACCTTTTGATTTCTTTTTACTTCTTTTTTGCCTTCTCTCAGCTGGAGCTGCACCGGTACGCCTCTCTCGACTCCCGCCTCTCTCGACGCTCCCCGGACTGCTGAGCCTTTTATAGGCCGCTGCCTCTCTCGACTCCCGCCTCTCTCGACGCTCCCCGGACTGCTGAGCCTTTTATAGGCCGCTGCCTCTCTCGACTCCCGCCTCTCTCGACGCTCCCCGGACTGCTGAGCCTTTTATAGGCCGCTGCCTCTCTCGACGCTCCTCGGACTGCTGAGCCTTTTATAGGCCGCTGCCTCTCTCGACTCCCGCCTCTCTCGAAGCTCCCCGGACTGCTGAGCCTTTTATAGGCCGCTGCCTCTCTCGACTCCCGCCTCTCTCGACGCTCCCCGGACTGCTGAGCCTTTTATAGGCCGCTGCCTCTCTCGACTCCCGCCTCTCTCGACGCTCCCCGGACTGCTGAGCCTTTTATAGGCCGCTGCCTCTCTCGACTCCCGCCTCTCTCGACGCTCCCCGGACTGCTGAGCCTTTTATAGGCCGCTGTCTCTCTCGACTCCCGCCTCTCTCGACGCTCCCCGGACTGCTGAGCCTTTTATAGGCCGCTGCCTCTCTCGACTCCCGCCTTGATTTCAAAATTCTCATCCTTGTTTTCAAATCCCTCCATGGCCTCGCCCCTCCCTATCTCTATAATCGCCTTCAGCTCCACAATCCCCCGAGATATCTGCACTCCTCTAATTCTGGTCTCTTGAGCATCCCTGATTATAATCGCTCAACCATTGGTGGCCGTGCCTTCTGTTGCCTAGGCCCTAAGCTCTGAGATTCCCTGCCTAAAACTCTCTGCCTCTTATTCCTCCTTTAAGACACTCCTTAAAACATACCTCTTTGAACAAACTTTTGGCCACCCGCCCTAATTTCTCCTTATGTGGCTCAGTGTCAATTTTTTTGTCTTTTTATAATACTCCTGTGAAGCACCTTGGGACATCTTACTACATTAAAGATGCTATATAAATACAAGTTGTTGTTGTTGTTGTTGTTGTTGTTGGTAATTGTCAAGAATGACCTTGATCACAAGGCTGCCATAATTCGTGGGAAATTACTGTAGCATGGTTCAGCGCCTCGAGCAGAGAAAAGGGAAGAATATTGGATGAGAACCAACAACCCATGAAACTCACAGAATATTACTGTATAAAAACAGATACAAATCAAATACCTAGATTTATCCATGTTAACAGCTTTATTTGATTGGCATTTTACCAGAGTTACCAATCTGTATTTTTACTGTAATCCACTTGCAAGCTTCTCTGTAATCAGGGATTGCACTGAAATTATAAAAGTTTTCCAGGTTTTGCCAAAGTTCAATTCAGAAAGTATTGAGTTGTCAGCTTGTTTATGCGCTGCTTTACTAAGTTAAAGGAGTTAAGTTGGAGCAACAATCATTTATCCTGGCAGTCACTTTGTTTTTAGCTTGGCATTTGCAACAAATTTTTACATTTGTCACTTTAGAAAATCAAGGGAAGGAGATAGGAATCAAATGGCATTCCAAAGCACTGCAGATGGCACCTGGGTGTCACTGGATCTGAAGAGAAACAGGTGCTGACCGGCTAAAACTCTATCATTAACAGCTGGTGGTGCTAGCTTCAAGGACTTCAACTCCTGGAGTGAAATGTGCAGCATGTTGTTCATATTACAGTACTTGCGAAGCTTATTACTGAATTGCATTTTGGAGGAAATTGTGGTCAATTTTCATAGAGTTCCACCGATGGTTTCGAAATACCGCTGGGGAGCAGACTGCCGGTGTGCACTATCCAAAGACCGCTATCGCCCGATTTTTTGACTCAGCGGTGACCCATAGGGAAATAGAAAAAAAACGCCCACGAGAAGCAGCTGGAACTGGGCGGTAGGTAATTAGCCCTGCAAAAAAAGGTAAGTTAGAGTTTTTAATTATTTTATAATTATTTTATAGTGATTACAGTGAAAAGGGTCCTGAGAATGTGTTGTGATTTTTTTGAAAAAATATATTTTGTGTTGGTCTAAATTTTAGTAATTACCGCCCAATTTGTTTAAGAACTGCCCAATTGGCTCAAGATTCCGTTTTCCGCTGAGAATCAGGGTGTAAGGTCCATTTTTTTCACCGGGTGGAATCTTTTCATTTTTTTGTGGAATTTTTCGCCCGCGATGATTTTAAAATCTTAGCGGACTTTTGGGCGGCAATCCAGTGTTGGCGGATTTTTTGGAAATTCTAGCCCCCAGTTATTTTAAAGTTCAAGGCTGTGATCACCTTAATAGTCACTGACAGCGCTGTTCCTCTCCTTGATCTAATCTGAAAATGTGGTTCAAGCAGACAGCATAACTACTTCTGCGTCTCTCGTAAAGCATAGCTGGGAAAAGCAGATCTCCACAAATACATCTAGGTAACTGTGGCTTGGTTGATAGACACAGCCAGTTGGGTAATGGCAAGTAAGGGTTCTCCACCTGATGTGTAAATGAACCCATTTCTGATCCCTCCTCAGACCATCCTCCTGAAGCAAGCAGATCCCCAGAGGATTTCTCGCCTTCAAATTGAATTAATCGATCTGAAATACTGAGGCCAAAGAAAAAGCAAAAAATATACAATAGGCCACGATCTGAACCAGCAGCAAATGCAGTGAAAAAAAATACAAAAACATTTGACTCGATATTAACCCACCCACAATGGGTGGGAGTTGTGGCCGGAGATGGGGGTAAAGTTTTTTAAATGGGGAACATGTCCCCAACCTGCCGCGTACACAGCCATAATTGTTTTTATTGTGGCGGGTAGGGTGCTGTGCGAGTGTCCCGCTCTCCAGAAGCATAACACTTCATTATCATATTTAATTCAGGCTCCCACAATGCTATTGGGAGCCTGAATTAAATTTAACAGTTGCTGGATGGTTTTTCAGGACTCGGGAAATCCAGCAGTGAAAGGGAGGCAGCAGCTGCCGACACCACAAAGCAAGTGCTTTTTCCAGCACTCCTTGTGGACCAGGAAGAGCAGGAGGGCTCCACCCTGCCCCTCAAGGAAGCCTTAGGCCTCCCTCCTCCCGATCGCTGCCTCATTTGCTTCAACCATGATCAGCAGCCTCCCTCCCAGAAGCCTCAATCTGTAGCTGCGACCCTTACTATGCCAGGGTCCCCAGCTGCAGCCTCCTGTTGCTGGTTTTCCCTCCCGGCAACCGGCCGGCCTGGCAATTTGGGCGGTTTCTGGGTGGGAAACGAAAGAAAAAAATGATGATGAGGTCCTGCAGTTAAATTGGTCAGGATTTCCATGCCCTGGCTTTGTCGGGTTTGTGCCCGCTCTTGAGCTCCACCACAGTCTCCCTGCCTCCCTGCAAATACTGGGGCCATTATTTCAAAATCTCAGTTAGCAGTCAATAACTACACTCGTCTTTAAACATGTAATCACCAAAATGGATGAACGTGCCTTTAATGTTGCGCCTGTTTTAAATCGACAACTTCAACATATTCTCAATGAAAGATTCAGGAAACAGGTATTTGAACTGAATTTGCATACATTTTGACAGCTTAATGGAGCTATTACATAAATGCTCATCAAATGGGCCCTGGGTGGAAACCACACCACACGAGATTGAGAAATCTACCTTAATATATTTGTCTAAAATTCATCTCTGATATTTTAGTGGAGGTGCTATTTATCAAAAATGGGTTAGCTGCTCGGCTAAGAAAGCAGAGAAAGGAGTTTCAGACAACACAAGAAATATTTCCGCCCCCATCTCCCCGCTCCATTTGGGGCAGATAATTTGAATCATTCGGACTATTACTGCTCGTTGGGAGATGGGGGCGGAGAGACGGGAAATTTGTGTGTTTGTTTTAAAAACAGCATCTAAGGTGCTGTTTAAGGCATGAGCAGGGCAGGAGAGAGTCCGAAGCGGGGCAGAAGGCAGGCGCTGCCATTCAGTTAAAGGGGAGGGATGCTGGCAGGCCTAGTGCGGCCTCTGTGGTGCCCTCTGGGCCATCAGGGAGGGGTTCAGTTATGCAAGCGGCCCGGCACCCAAGAGCTAGTTCGGGGCTATCTGTTGGCGGCCCGGCCAAACCAGCGGCCACCATTGTCGGGCCGACTCCTGAGTCGGCCGACAATAAAAACAAAATGAAGGCCGCAGTGCTAGGCCCTCCCCTTTA
This sequence comes from Pristiophorus japonicus, assembly GCF_044704955.1. NCBI lineage: Eukaryota > Metazoa > Chordata > Chondrichthyes > Pristiophoridae > Pristiophorus > Pristiophorus japonicus. Next base: position 108,215,899 of record NC_091977.1, read on the forward strand.
AGGGCAGCCACAGTGCCCCAACCACCGACAGCTTCACGACACGCAAAGCTGTCAGGGGCACCGCCTGGTGTCAACTGCGCTCCTGCCAGGCGGTAAAAGGTCGACGCACCGGGTGAGATGGGAAATACGGGCCATGGCGATAACCCGTTTTCGCCACCCCCTTACCGTGGGCAATTGCAGATGGGTCGCTCCGGCCGCCTGACCCGCATGGAAAGACCATACCGCTTTGTTACCGTCTCCCAGAGTTGGTAACTGGCCTTTAAAAAAGGAGCAATTTTGGCCCCTTAGACTTTAGGGCAAATTTTTGAGTTTAGAACTCCTAATGCAGAGTTTCATGCAATTTAATGGATGTTGCTCAAGTTTTGTGCTCAGTGCACTAAATACCAAGGGATAGACTTTCCACTTCAGATCGCTGGGCTAGTGCCCATATATCGCCCAAAAAGGCAGACTATCGCCCATTTTAATTACAAAGTGGAAAGTTGGGCCGGAACATTGCCTTAAAATTTCCAGCCCAACTTTCGTGTCACATCGCCAAGGTGATTGCCCACACATCGCCCAGCACAACCTTCGGCACATCGCCCACACATCGCCAGGCTGATCACTCACCGAGAAGATCGCTGGACATCGCTGGAGAAAAGCTGCTTTTACCTGGCGTTCCTCACAGAACTCGGCAATACGGACGCCAATTTGAACGTCGGAGGAAATGAAGAGATTGCTTGAACAAGGGGCTTATAATTTGTGAGCTATTTAATAGTATTTTACTGATTGATCCACTCACATTTATACTTATATTAATTTATATATTATTTTAGTACAAAGGGCATTTATAACAACAGTAATAGTGATAGTGATGGGGCCTGTAACTTCTCTACCATTACTTGTAAATGCTCACATGCTGGCATTTGAAGTTGATGGGTTCAGTGAAGGAGCCAATCGAAGAGGTGGCAGACTAATGCTGAGGCAGAGGAGGAGAACGTACAGCCGAAGAACTTGCAGGAAAAAGCAATTTTACCTCAACTTGTCTGATAACATGTGCCTTAGGAGGCTGTGCTTCCGGAAGGAGGTCATCGATGAGATATGCCAGCTCATCAAGAGAGATCTGTAGCCTACTAACTCCATCAGGACCGCTCTGCCCGTTGAGGTAAAGGTTACTGCAGCACTATCCTTCTACGCATCTTGCTTCTTTCAGGCTTCAGCTGGCGACATCTGTGGTATCTCTCAGTTCGCCACACACTGCTGCATTCGGCAGGTGACTGAAGCCTTTTACGCTCGCAGGATGGACTTTATAAACTCCCCTATGATCATGGAGGCACAGACTCGGAGGCCTTTGGGTTTCACGAGAATAGCAAACTTCCCAAAGGTGCAGGGAGCAATAGACTGCACACACATCGCCCTGAAAGCATCTTTACAGAACACGGAGGTGTTTCGTAATCGAAAGGGATTCCACTCCCTGAATGTGCAGCTCATTGTCGACCACAACCAAATAATCATGGCACTAAATGCTAAATTTCCAGGCAGCATCCATGATGTGCACATCCTGCGTGAGAGCTTTGTCTCAGGCCTGTTTGACAGTCAGTCAGAAGGTCATGATTGGATCCTGGGGTATAAAGAATATGGCCTTGCCAGCTGGCTCATGACCCCCCCTGCGTAATCCCCTGATGGAAGCCGTGAAGCGTTACAACGAAAGCCACATAGCTACACGGAATATCAACGAAAAGACAATTGGAGTGCTGAAGCAACGCTTCAGGTGCCTGGACCACTCTGGAGGCAGCCTACAATACCACCCTGACCAGGTCACTGAGTTTATTGTGGTGTGCTGCATGTTGCATAACCTAGCTAAAAGGTGAGGACAGCAATTGCCAGATAGGGCTGGCGGTCCACCTCAGGAAGGAGTCGAGGCGGAAGAGGCATACGATGAGGAGCTGGAGGAGGAAGAGGATGGTGAGGACCTCGGGGAGGACAATCAGCCTAGCAATTAATCCATGGTCCCACCCCCGCCCCTGGAAGACTGGAGAAACCTTGTGGGAGTTACGCGGCTGCAAAGCTGTTGCACCAGCAGCTCAAAATGAACGCTTTGCATGAACTTACATTGGGGACAGTCACAGTCACAGTCACAGTTACAGTTATGGTTAGACAACAGTTGCATTTGCGTTGTTACTTTTTACCCTTGCCTGGTCTGACCAGGTCATTGTTTTACAACAGTTGCATTAATGTTTTACCTTAACTTACATTATTAGAAGATACTGTACAACAATTGAAAAATTCAATACATATTTTTAATAATTTAACAATTTAACTAAATTTTTCAACTGTAACAACACCCCTTCCTCCACCCCAAACAATCACCCAACAATAAATTTAAAAAACAGCAACAATATGAAAATACAACAATATTTAACAACCAATAAAGCATCCCCCTCCCTACCTGTGGCCACGTTTCCCTCCAGATCCTGTACCCCCCGCCCCCGCCCCCACTCCCCGCATCTTAACCACACCCATTTTGGTCCCCGGGTACCGAGACGAAGTTGGCGTGTAGCGGGCAATGCCAAGACTTCTTGCTGTGGTGGAGGTAATGGTGGCACAATCACCTGTTGTGGGGGGTTGTTGGAGGGGAAAACTAAGCAGTGGCATCGCCTTCCGAGTCAGAAGGAAGTGCTTCCTCCTGACTCGCTTGTGTGCTGGTGCTCGTGGTGTGTGTGAAAGCGGCACCTTGGGGTTCAGTGCCGTGTCCCACCAGGAGGGACGTGAGGGGCTTTTGGTCGGTTTCTAACGCGAACTTGGCCCCGAAATGGTATTGGTGCATCTTTTTGAAACCGTACACGCCGCGAGCGCCTCCTTCTCTACCATTCCGGCCCGCGAAAGTGACCTGGAGGCATAAGCTATGGGTTGTAATTTGCCCGCACTATTGACATGTTTCAAAATGCACCCGACCCCATACGCTGACGCATCACATGTGAGAACTAGCTTTTTACCTGGGTCAAAGAAAGTTAAAATACTGTTGGAACACAGAAGGTTGCGTGCCTTATTGAAGGCGCGTTCCTGGGCATCCCCCCAAAACCAATCGCACCCCTTCCTGAGTAGCACGTGAAGAGGCTCCAGCAGCGTGCTTAATTTCTACATAAAGTTCCCAAAGTAATGGAGTAGCCCGAGAAAGGCGCGCAGTTCTGAGACATTCCGGGGCCTGGGTGCAAGACGAATTGCTTCTGTTTTGGACTCTGTTGGGCGGATTCCATCAGCGGCAATCCTTCTGCCCAAAAATTCAACCTCGGGTGCGAGAAACAGGCACTTGGATTTCTTGACTCGTATGCCTACTCGATCCAACCGCTTTAGTACTTCCTCCAAATTACAGAGATGGGAGTCAGTGTCCCTGCCCGTGATAAGTATGTCGTCTTGAAATACAATCGTCCCCGGGATGGACTTGAGCAGACTCTCCATGTTGCGCTGGAATATGGCAGCTGCTGACCTGATGCCGAATGGGCATCGATTGTACATGAAAAGGCCTCGATGTGTGTTGATGGTGGTGAGTAGCTTGGATTCCTCGGTCAATTCTTACGTCATATACGCAGATGTGAGGTCTAATTTTGAGAAAAGTTTATCTCCAGCCAATGTGGCAAATAAGTCCTCCGCTGTGGGCAGCGGGTACTGGTCCTGTAGGGAGACTCTGTTTATGGTAGATTTGTAGTCCCCATAGATTCGTACGGATCCATCAGGCTTCATGACTGGGACGATGGGACTTGCCCAGTCGCTAAATTCCACAGGTGATATAATGCCTTCCCGCGGAATCCTGTCTAGTTCATGCCCTCATCACATAGGGTACAGCTCTGGCCTTGTGATGGACCGGTCTAGCATCCTGTGTGATGTAGATTTTGACTTTGGCCCCTTTGAAAGTGCCCACACCTGGCTGAAAGAGATGTTCAAATCGCTTTATAACTGTTGAGCAGGAAGTCCGTTCCTCTAATGACATAGCATGGACATCATCCCATTTCCAGCCAGCTTCTCCCCAGCAGTGCTGGGGCATCGCCGAGGACAATCCACAGGGGAAGTCAGTTCACTGTCCCTTTGTGTGTGACAGAGAGCATTGCGCTGCCAAGGACTGGTACGATTTCTTCGGTATCGGGCCTTAGTTTGGTGTCGACCTTTGTGAGTTTTGGTCTGTCTCTTTTATGCGGCCACAGTTGTTCAAATTGTTGAGCACCCATGAGAGATTGACTTGCTCCCATATCCAGCTCCATGTTGACAGATATGCCGTTGAGTAGGACCCTCATCATTATAGGAGGCATCCTGTTGTAGGAGCAGCGGCCATTTATCATGTTAACCCGCTGTACATCGGTGTCCCGGATACTGTCCCCACCATCTTCTGGTCCGGTTTCCAACCCATCCAATTCGTATACTAGCCGAGCTGCCATTTTTTTGCACATGCGGGCCAAATGCCCTGTATATTCACAATTTCTCAAACAGCCTGCTGAAATTGAGATCCCCTTGACGAGTGCCCACCCCCACACCACCAGTACAGACCTGTTCCATTGTTCAAAGTGTTCCCAAAGAATGAGCTGCGCCTGGCTGATCTCTCTTGAGCTTCTCTCAGTTTGTAGTTGATTGCTCGCATTTGTGGGTTGATGAGGTGTGAACGGCCGTTCCTGTGGCCTTGATGGCTTCTGCCTGCTGTTGAGAGCCTGTTCTCCCGGTTTTGTCTGTGTGTCAGGGTAGCAGCTTGTTTAGTGCTGTGAACTTTTTGTTCCGATATTTCATTAGTTGTCGTACCTGCATTGTAAATCAACTTAGTTTCTTCTTCCCCTACCAAGAATGTCTGTGCAACCAGTGCTGCTGCCTCTAAGGTCAGGTTCTTTGTCTCTATGAGCTTTCAGAATATGCCTGCGTGGCCTATTCCTTCAATGAAAAAGTCTCTCAGCATTTCTATCCTCAGTTCATCGGAGAACTCACATAAACTAGCCAACCTCCGAAGTTCCAACACGAAGTCGGGTATGCTCTGGCCCACACAGCGTCTGTAGTTGTAGAACCTGTGTCTGGCCATGTGTAGGCTGCTCGCTGGCTTCAGGTGGTCTCTTACCAGTGTGCTCAATTCTTCAAACGACTTGCTTGCTGGTTTCTCGGGTGCCAACAGATCCTTCATTAAAGCATATGTTTTCGAGCCACAGCTGGTCAAAAGATGGGCTCTTCTCTTGTCTGCCTTATCATCGCCTAACCAGTCTTTGGTTACAAAGCTTTGCTGGAGCCTTTCTATAAAGTCCTCCCAATTGTCTCCCGCATTGTACTTTTCATCTGATCCGTTATTCGCCATTCTGTGGATTCTGTAATCCCGTAACTCGTCGCCACTGTAAAGTCCTGTCCCCTCAGTACAGATTCACACGAGGCATGTAGTGAAGTCAAGGTCACTCTGGACCTGCACCTTTATTTCACAGCTCTGGAATTCTGCACTTGCTGGAGACCTGTCCTTATATACCTGTCTCTTGCAAGTGCACCCTTGGTGGTAAGGTATGCTGGTGGTTACAGGTCATATCTTATTACAGTCATGTATAGCATGTTAGGATACAGTTATATATAATAATGTAAGATACATGACACTGCTCACACCTCGTTGCGCATGGGTGTTGGTGGACCTGCAAAACACAATTGAGCTTATCAGAACAGAAAGGGACACACTTTTGCGCTGGTATACGAAGGAGGAGCAGCACTACTCAATAACATAGACCAAGAGATGGTACATAACAACGCATCACACGGTAGTACATATGGTGGTAAATCCAAGTTTAAATTCAGTGACCCAGAGAGCTGTGGAGGCTGGATCAGTCGGAGAAAGACAGAATGATAACGGAGTGAATGTTTATGGGGAGCGGACAGAGAAGGCGACAGACAGCCAGATGGCCTGCTCCTGCTCTTATCGCTTGTCAACCTGAGAGTAGCACAGAGCTGCACGGGAATCAGGATAGCTGCATGCATAACACGACATCATTCTTATATTATAATGAAATAACGTTACATTACTTTAGCACTGCTCGATGCATTACTCACATGATGCAAGCGAGGGATCTGCCTCACCACGGGTGGCTGACCGAGTGTGGCCTCCCACCAGTGCCGCTGCCCATTCCTCTAACTCGGTGAGCTGAGTTAGCTGGGCGGGGTCTCCCCTGGTGCACGATTCTTTGCTAACTTCTTCTGCAGACATGAAAAGAGCATGGCATAAGCTCATTGACTAGATAATATCATGGAAAGACAGCATTCGCCAACGTTATATGCTAATAGGGTTTGTATCCACAATTGATGCACGGTTATGACAAAGATCGTGTTTAGGAGCTGATGCTTGACAAAAACATCTCCTGACTACAATCTCCATTAAACTCAGCAATGAGAGGAGCTAATGTCCCAAAGTGCCCCAGGGCAGAAAGTGAGCAAGGGCAGCTCTCCCCCAGTTCATGCTGGGTCACTAAATGACAGCAGCCAGAGAGACTTAAAAAGGGCGCAGGTTCATTGCCCTATCCAGATTTTAGCAAGGAATATATGTAATATATATGGAAGAATAACAAGCTTAATTTCAATCCTGGATGTTTATAATTATAATTACAATTTGCATCATTACAATATAAAATCTATATTTACTCTTGCTGAAGAAACCAGGTTGTTCCAGCGCTTGCAGCACTGGTCCGAGCCCCTCGCCTCGTTGGACACCGCGAAGACCACATCGGCAATCTCGCCCCATAGTTTGTGGTAGGCCCGGATTGGAGGTTTCCCACGCCCACCCTGAGTTAATTGGGCCCAACGAGAGTGCACCTCATTGACGAGGGCCTCATTTGCTTCATCGGAAAAGGGCTTGGCCCTCCTCCTTTCTTCGACCTCCTGCCCACTTTCAGCGGACTCATGGTCGGACATATTTTAATATTTGACAGTTTAATTCTGCTCAGTTCTCTTTATCTCTTTCTCTTCACCTCCTCCCCCCCACCACGCATGTGTGGATGACCCCTGACCTCCCGAAATGCGGGAAAACCTGTTTACCAAAAAAAAACACATGCACAGAAGGCCGTTGCTAGGGAAGCTTTGCCTTCCACATCACTGGGCTATCACTGAGCGGAAAGTCGCAATCCCAAAAATGGGCGATGTTCCAGCAATCATGAAGGCTGACACAACGCCAAGGCTGGAACATCACCCATTTTTTGGGCCCTAGCGAGCTGAGTGGAAAGCCTAGCTCCAAAAGTTAGCCTTTTATTGCAATATTCTTTTTAGTTATTTCGACTGAAATTTTCTGGGGTCGGTGTGGGTGTGATTGGAAGCAGATCGGGCGGCAGAGAAGGTTCACGAGGTTGATTCCTGAGATGAAGAGGTTGCCTTATGAAGAAAGGTTCAGCAGGTTGGGCCTATACTCATTGGAGTTTACAAGAATGAGAGGTAATCTTATTGAAACGTATAAGATTCTGAGGGAGCTTGACAGGGTAGATGCAGATAGGATGTTTCCTCTCGTGGGTGAATCTAGAACTAAGGGGCATAGACTCAGAATAAGGAGTCTCTCATTTAAAACATAGAGACATAAAAATATAGAAAGTAGGTGCAGGAGTAGGCCATTCGGCCCTTCGAGCCTGCACCACCATTCAGTAAGATAACGGCTGATCACTCCCTCAGTACCCCTTTCCTGCTTTCTCTCCATACCCCTTGATCCCCTTAGCCGTAAGGGCCATATCTAACTCCCTCTTGAATATATCTAATGAACTGGTATCAACATCTCTCTGCGGCAGGGAATTCCACAGGTTAACAACTCTCTGAGTGAAGAACTTTCTTCTCATCTCAGTCCTAAATGGCCTACACCTTATCCTAAGACTATGTCCCCTGGTTCTGGACTTCCCCAACATCGGGAACATTCTTCCCGCATCTAATCTGTCCAGTCCCATCAGAATCTTATACATTTCTATGAGATCCCCTCTCATCCTTCTAAACTCCAGTGAATAAAGGCCCAGTTGATCCAGTCTCTCCTCATATGACAGTCCAGCCATCCCTGGAATCAGTCTGGTGAACCTTCGCTGTACTCCCTCAATAGCAAGAATGTCCTTCCTCAGATTAGGAGACCAAAACTGAACACAATATTCCAGGTGAGGCCTCACCAAGGCCCAGTACAACTGCAGCAAGACCACCCTGCTCCGATACTCAAATCCCCTAGCTATGAAGGCCAACATACCATTTGCCTTCTTCAACGCCTGCTGTACCTGCATGCCAACCTTCAATGACTGATGAACCATGACATCCAGGTCTCGTTGCACCTACCCTTTTCCTAACCTGCCGCCATTCAGATAATATTCTGCCTTCGTGTTTTTGCCCCCAAAATGGATAACCTCAAATTTATCTACATTATACTGCATCTGCCATGCATTTGCCCACTCACCTAACCTGTCCAAGTCACCCTGCAGCCTCTTAGCATCCTCCTCACAGCTCACACCGCCACCCAGTTTAGTTTCATCTGCAAACTTGGAGATATTACACTCAATTCCTTCATCTAAATCGTTAATGTATATTGTAACGAGCTGGGGTCCCAGCACTGAGCACTGCGGCACTCCTTTAGTCACTGCCTGCCATTCTGAAAAGGACTCGTTTATCCCGACTCTCTGCTTCCTGTCTGCCAACCAGTTCTCTATCCACGTCAGTACATTACCCCAATACCTTGCGCTTTTATTTTGCACACCAATCTCTTGTGTGGGACCTTGTCAAAAGCCTTTTGAAAGTCCAAATACACCACATCCACTGGTTCTCCCTTGTCCACTCTGCTCGTTACATCCTCAAAAAATTCCAGAAGATTCGTCAAGCATGATTTCCCTTTCATAAATCCATGCTGACTTGGACCGATCCTGTCTCTGCATTCCAAATGCGCTGCTATTTCATCCTTAATGATTGATTCCAACATTTTCCCCATTACTGATGTCAGGCTATCCGGTCTATAATTACCCGTTTTCTCTCTCCCTCCTTTTTTTAAAAAGTGGTGTTCCATTAGCTACCTTCCAATCCATAGGAACTGCTCCAGAGTCGATAGACTGTTGGAAAATGATCACCAATGCATCCACTATTTCTGGGGCCACTTCTTTAAGTACTCTGGGATGCATATCATCAGGCTCCAGGGATTTATCGGCCTTCAATCCCATCAATTTCCCTAACACAATTTCCCGCCTAATAAGAATATCCTTCATTTCTTCCTTCTCACTAGACCCACTGTCCCCTAGTACATTCGGAAGGTTATTTGTGTCTTCACTCGTAAAGGCAGAACTGAAGTATTTGTTCAATTGGTCTGCCATTTCTTTGTTCCCCATTATAAATTCGCCTGAATCCGATTGCAAGGGACCCATGTTTGTCTTCACTAATCTTTTTCTCTTCACAATTATAGAAGCTTTTGCAGTCAGTTTTTATGTTCCCTGCAAGCTTCCTCTCGAACTCTATTTTCCCCCTCTTAATTAAACCCTTAGTCCTCCTCTGTTGAATTCTAAATTTTTCCGAGTCCTCAGGTTTGTTGCTTTTTCTAGCCAACTTATATGCCTCTTCCTTGGTTTTAACACTGTCCTTAATTTCCCTTGTTAGCCACGCTTGAGCCACCTTCCCCGTTTTATTTTTACTCCAGACAGGGATGCACAATTGCTGAAGTTCATTCATGTGATCTTTAAATGTTTGCCATTGTTTATCCATCATCAACCCTTTAATATCCTTTGCCAGTCTATTCTAGCCAATTCACGCCTCATACCATTGAAGTTACCTTTCCTTAAGTTCAGGACCCTAGTTTCCGAATTAACTGTGTCACTCTCCATCTTAATAAAGAATGGAAATGAGGAGGAGTTTTTCTCTCAGGGGGTCATGAATCTTTGGAATTCTCTACCCCAAAGAGCTGTGGAGGCTGGGTCATTGAATGTATTTAAGGTGGAGAAAGACAGATTTTTGAATGATATGGGAGTCAAGGGTTATGTGGAGAGGGCAGGGAAGTGGAGTTGTTGCAAAGATCAGATCAGCCATGATCTTATTGAAAGGCGGAGCAGGCTCGAGGGCCCAATGGCTTATTCCTGCTCCTATTTCTTATGATTTTATGTCCATGACAGTAATTTACAGACCAGAACAAGATTACCCATTTGGTCACTGGACAGTAGTGTACGATGTCTCCATTGTTCTCTTCTAATCCATTGTTCTTCTAGCTGAGAGGAGTGTTAGGCATTTGCCAGTATTGATCCGCTCCTCAGGCTAGGATACTTGAGGAATGTTAGGCTCAGATGGACAGCATGGATCCAACCCTGAAAGTGTCATCCCTCTACTTCTGGATATCTCAGTTTAAGCACTTTCCTTTTATCCCTCTTTGTTTAGGTCAGTTAACTCTTCTTAATCAATCATAGCATGAAATTTAGTTTCAACATCCCCTCTTCACATGAATGCAGGTCATGTACTACAACAAGAAACACTGGTGCTGTGGAGCTGCTTCAACTGGACCGAAGATATCCAACTGAAGTTGTTGCCATGGTCTTTGTGGCCATGGAATGGGCTTCATTGGCACTGGTCAGATGTGGCCTTTTCGCTCAGACTGCATGCTTCACAGTGTGAGACAAGCTCCTCAATGCGAGTGTCAATCCCAAGCCACCATACTGAATCGCGCATCTCTGCTTCATGCAAACAATGCCAGGATGTCCATCATGTGCCAATGCAAGAATGTGCTGTTGAAGCGACTTAGAAATTACTGCTCTCTCACCACGAGCTAGGCAGCCATTGTTCCAAATGAAAAATTCATCGCAAGATCTGTGGAAGGTTTTCAGCTCTTCCTGAATTTGCTTAGGCCACTCATTCTGGAGGAAGTGGCACTCGTGCTGGAACGTAGCATCACTCTGATTCGGTTTTGAGTTCATCGCAGGAGACAAGGTTTCTGATGGACTGAGTGATGATCAACTTGACATATGTGTCGTCATCTGTGAACAAGTCAGTACCAGAGCTCAAAGCAGGTGTCGAGCTGCTGACCATGTCAGCTACGTGGCTGCGACTGCCAGCGATGTACTGTGCATCGAAGTTATACTGATGAAGGCGATCTGACTATCGGCTGATTCGTAGTGGTCTGTGCCTAGATCCAGTTGTAGCGAGTAGCGTAGTTAGCACTTGGTGATCCGTACGGATGGTAAATTTCCTGCCATAGAGGTAGATGTGCCAGCATTCACATGCGTAGATGCAAATTAGTGATTTGCATTCCTCTGTAGAGTATTTATGTTCTGCAGACGAGAGCGTACGTGAGGCGAAGTCCTGTGGACTCAAACCCGGCAAGTACTGTACACAGAATGGTGCCTTTCACAGGCAAGACTGTAGAATATGGCTCTGCCCAGGGCAGAGAGCACAGACCTCAGGGTTCCAGAACTCAGTCCACCGAGGGATGCTAATCGAGTAGCACCATGCTGGTGCTGCGGAGGAAACCATAGGGCTCACCAGTGTTGGTTTGCTGAGTATGTATGCAAAGCCTGTAACATGAAGGGCCACCTCCAGCATATGTGTAAAAGAAATACGACTCACTGTCTAGCAGAGGAGTCAGTAGATGACTTTGAATCCAGCTGATTTGGCCAGAGAGGCAGCTCAGCCCCAAGAAGTGTATGGAGTGTATACCTGCACCACAGATTGTCCTCCAGTGAAGATGGAAGTCGAGATAAATGGTGTTCCAGTCTTTATGGAAGTGGACATGGGATGAGCCAGTCAGTGATGAGCCAGGATACCTTTGAGAGGCTATGGAACGAAAAACAACCCGAGCTGGTTCCACTACAGGAAATGTTGTGCACCTACATCAAGGAGCTGATCCCAGTCCTTGGTAGTGCAGATGTAAGTGTAATCCATAATGGCGTGGTGCACAAGTTACCTCTGTGGATTGTTGCAGGTGATGGTCTAATGCTACTCGGAAGAAGGTGGATGGGGAAGATCCAGTGGAAATGGGAAGACCTCTTCACTCCAGTGATCGATATCCCCTGTGCTCAGAAGCAGAGCAAAACCTCATCTTCACTTGGGCCAGGCACCAGAGAACAGACCAGTGCAGCACCTGAAGCACAGAACGTCCATCATGACTGTGTGACAATGATCCAACCGGAACTACGTAAAAGTACCTTCCCGGCTCCAGTGGCAGGACTCCTGGGGAGGAAGATCGAATTCACAGGCACTCTTCCAGCTTTTATGACAGAATCGCGGGAGAGAAGGATCAAGGCAGTCGACCTCGAGGACAGAGGCAAGATGGCGTCCCTGCTGCAGCGAGTGGCAGCATGGCTGAAAAAAAAGATGGCCACGGCCATATCATGAGGTGCAACGCTGAGGGACCAACACGTGGTGTCTAACAAAGGATTTGATTCGGGTAAAGGCAGCAGGGTTCTCTTAAAGGAGACCTGCAATCAACTGAACTTAAAGAGACATTGTATGCATGGCAATCAATGTAATGAACCGATTAAGATTGTGAACAAAATGTTGTTGCAAGATGTCAGGAATAGTGTCCCCAAAAGTAGCAAGCGAGCAAATTCGGGAGGGTGAAGGCACTGATCCTGATACCCTGCCCCAGGTCTATCCCATGCTGCAGGCACCCGATGGCACTATTCGCCACGGACCTGGAAACGAAAACGGTACCAATACAAACAGTTGGTTTCCATTGCCACCACCCGGGTAGAGACGGCGCAGCCCCCAGACCCAGTCGCTAGCTCGGCCATGTCTGGGAGTGAAAGGTCAGAACCAACAAGTTCCCCAAACAGGACCTGGAACAGCCAGGCTCCCAACACCGTTAGAGAGCAGGCAGAAGACTCTGCAGCCCTCAAAGGAGGACAGGGAGGCCACACACATTTGTGGCTCTGCTCATCACTATGCAATGGCAAAGGCCCCGAGTCCTGGATAGGTGAGCGAATCAAGCCCACCCTGCTAGCAGGGGGCGCAGTGCCACCATCAGATGACTAGGGCCCGGTCTGGTTGCTCTGGAACCTGCGTCCTCGCATACCTGCACTGCTACCTCAGTACTTACCATGACCGAACCATGAATGCAATCTACCCAATCCTGGCGCACGACCGCAAAATGTGTGTAAGTTACTGAACCAAGGTGTCATGATACAAACTGTAACTTCCTTTCTTTGTAATTGCACTGTCTGATCCTGTATGTTAATGTGACGGGCCTGCTGCATGATCTCACTGTGGCGGGGCGGGGGGACGAATGGATGTATGTAGCCATGGACACACACACAGATCACACCCAGAACCCAGTGGCACCTCCACTGCATCATCGAACCATCCAAACTGGTAACCACTACCCAACGTTGTGGCAAAAGGACTTGATGGTTAACAGGTAGAGAGCCAAGCCAAAGCACAGCCAAGGTGCCAGGACTATTGGCACTTAATCTGGGGAGAGCTAAGCCAGAGCACATAGTGCAAAGGTAATCAGCACAAAGGACTTGTGGGAGAGTGATGTTACATATGCAGACTATAGATATACTCTCGGTGTAGTCACAGTTCAGTTGCATAAGATGGAGACTTGTTACCTGATGTACTGAGTATATACTATGCTGGCACCACTAGAGGGTGCAACTGGTGGTGACCGGGGTTTCCTGCCCCTGTGGCAGAGGCTGTTCACCAGAGGGCACTGCAGTGGGAGACCTGAGCGTCACCTGCATAGGTGTGCAGGGCCCAGTATAAAAGACTGCACACCATGCTTCTGCCTCACTCTGGAGTTACGAATAAAGGACTAAGGTTACTACAGTTTGAGTACAACACATTGCCTCGTGGGGAGTCATTCATAAGTGCATTACAGACATAACACCTTTAGCCACCTAGACCCCACACTCTGGAACAGGAGAACATAAGAACATAAGAATTAGGAATAGGAGTAAGCCATACAGCTCCTAGAGCCTGCTCCGCCATTCATTAAGATCAGCACTTCTCCGCCAATCTCCATATCCTTGATTCTCCTAGAAATTCAAAATCTATCTATCTTAGCCTTGAATATACTCGATGACTCAGCATCCACAGCCCTTTGGGTTAGAGAATTCCATAGATTCACAACCCTCAGTGAAGAAATTCCTCCTCATCTCAGTCTTAAATCACCTACCCCCTTATCCTGAGACTATGCCCCCTAGTTCTAGACTGTCCAGCCAGAGGAAACAACCTTTCAGCATTTAGCCTGTTAATTCCCCTCAGAATCTTATATGTTTCAATGAGATCACCTCTCATTCTTCTACACTCGAGAGTATAGGCTGAATCTGCTCAATCTCTCCTCATAGGACATCCCAAGGATCAATCAAGTGAACCTTCATTGCACCGCCTCTAAGACAAATATAACCTTCCTCAGATAATAAACCAAAATTGTGCACAGTACTCCAGGTATGGTCTCACTAAAGCCCTGTACAATAGTAGCAAGACTTCCTTACTTTTGTACTCTAGCCCCCGTGCAATAAAGGCCAAAATGCCATTTGCCTTCCTAGTTGCTTGCTGTACCTGCATGCTAAATCTCCGGTCGAGATTTTCTGGGGGGTCCGCAGGTGCGATCGGTGGCGGGTCAGGTGGGGAAGTGGGATTTTTCCCCAGTGAGTCAGGACCCCACTGTGAACCCGCCACATGTGCCTTTACCAAATGTCGGGTCTGTCAGCGCTGAGCGGACCTGGCTGGCAGTAGCAGGGTAGCCAATTTAAATGATTAGTGGCTTGTTTATAGCCGCTTAACTGGTTTTAAACTGATCTATACAGTTTGACGGGCTTCATGCTGTTGCTAGACCATGTTTGTGAAGCTGAGATGGGAGATCAGTTGTCATTGAATCAGCTGATGAGTTGACAGCTTCAAATGTCAAGTAAAAGTTCCCACCTTCCAGAGATATCTTCCCTCAGCCACAAGTTCTTCCTCACGCAATTTCTACAACAGATTCACCATACTGCAAGCCTTTACACAAGTCTTCATCCAGTCTGACCTCATTACCTCTCTCACCATTGACAGATCGCTTCCGGTATCTCTAGCTCAGCTGCCATCTATCCCATCACTATGTCATCTTGCTCCTCAGAATCCCACCACGATCAGCCCCAATACTAGCAGCACCAGGCACACCAGCAGCATCAACAACACCAACCTTCTCCGCAATCAACTGATGCCGCACAGGGCATCAGCACCCGACCGCATTGCTGCCCAGGAGGACAGGGATGGCCTCACCATGGTCAGATTTACTTCACTTGACGCTGTACACCCTGGCTGCCATATGATGCACCAGGTTGGCACTACACCGCACCAACACCATAAAGCATACCTACAATGTCCAAACTATTCCTTTCACATTCATCACCATTGCGGGGGTGGGGGGGTACCCTTATGTTTCATCATTCACTGCAACTCACTAAGCCACTTCCGAAGGTGCCCACAAATCTGTCCAAGAACGCAAAGTGTTGAAAATAAAGGTTTCGATGTTTGACGCCACATTAGCAGAAACTTTGTGAACATTGCATAAAACACCCAAATGCCTACCTTGTCTGTTGTTAGTTGCTATAATTGCACAAGGGTGAGGGTGTGTGTGAGGGATAGCTAGTGAGATGGGGATGTGATAATATAGAAATTAAAAGAGGGATGGGTGGAGGTCCAAGATAAGTGGCTGTGAGTAATGATGTGCAGGAGTAGGGTAGGGAAGGCAGAGTGATGGGGATGTGATTAGAGGCACAGCAGGATGAGGTTGAGTGTGGCTTTGTACTAATGTTTCGTGATCTACTGAGGATCATTGAAACGTTTGTGGCCTCTTCTGCAATGTGCAACCAGGCTATGTTGATCTCCAGGGGAGGTGCCTGCCGCCTATGGGAAGGGAAGAGAACTACTCTGGCTTCCGCCCCCCACAGCCCATAAACATATGGAGGGAATCATAGGAAGGCCTGGGTGCAGCCTCGCACCTTTGTGCAGTGATTGTCAATGTTTGTAGCACCTCAATGCTGTAGAAACACTGACAGCACAGCTGTCAAAATAAAGTTGGCCAGGCTACCTTTAAAGGAAACTGGCAGATGACATGTCATCAAATGATGTCACCAGACCTGCTTCCTCTAATTGGCTGGACAAAGCACTGGGTGGGCTTAATGAGCCCAATCAAATGAAATTAATTTCACAGCGGGATGGAGCCAGCAGCGGGGTCGGGACCCATCATCGATGTCACCCGACATGGACCCGCCGAGGTTAAGAAAATTTGCGGTCTCTATGTTTCCAGGGAAATAATGTGAAATCGGCAAAATGAGTAATAAGTAGAGGGAAAAAAATCAAGCAAACTAGGCAAAAAGGAGTACAAGGTGGGAACTGATTAACTAAACTGGGGGCTAGACATTGCATTGGTGTCCAGATCGCCCCAAGATGGGCGGTATTTCTGGCGTCAGCGATTATGTTTTTTTTGTGATTGCCGGAATAATCGGCCATTTTAAAACCTGTTAGTCTCCACTTTTAAAATTTGGGTTTATTCCATCGTGCAAGGCCGGCTTACATACCAATGGTCTTTTCCTGCGTTTTGAGAGATCAAGAGATCGAGAGATCGATGGGCCAAATTGACCCGGGGTGGTCATGGGAAACCACCCCCCAGGGGTCGTGTCATCAACAAAGCACAGTTAAAGAGCCAAACCAGTGCCGCAAGCGCTGGAATGACCTTGTTGGTTCCGGCAGAGTAAGTATTAAAATGTATTTAATAAATTGCAATGATTAATTTAACTGTAGATCTGCATGGATTGTAGTTAGGCTGGTAATCTTGGTGTCAAGCATTTAATCCTAACTTCAATCTTATACAAGTTATTCTCAGACGGTAGATATAACCATGCATTTAATTGCATACGAAGTGTATTAGCATGTAACGTTAGCAATAGCAATGATTAGCATGTGATGACTAATTGAGGATTGTCTGTGCTGTGTTGTGTAATAGTAACAATAATAATATATCTGTTAGTAATCTGTAATAGTACCTAGGCAATGATCTTATGCCATGCCATGCTCTTGTCACCTTTTCAGAAGAAGCTTTTGAAGAATCACGCTGAACAGCGGCGCACTGGTGGAGGACCAGGAGATGTCACCCACTGACCGACCATGTCAATGAGCGGACGTTGGCCTTGGTGGGGGTCCACAACCAGTCGGCTACACGTGGTGGTGCTGAACGCATTCTTGCGCCACGTGAGTAATGTATAAGCCATTGGTGATTTAAATTAATTTAATGCTATTTCAGTATAATGTATGATTGATGCAATGTTATGTAATTAATGATGGGAGCATGAACTGTCATAGTACAGAATCTGCATTGCATTACAATCATGATGTTAATTATATGTGATATTTGTCAGTATATTTATAGCAGTTGTTGCATCTCGTGCATATGCCTCCATAGCATAAGCATTATCATGTGACCCTGGCATCCCCTTCTCTTCTGCTAACCTCATTTATGTTTTCTAGGTCCCCAGGCCTCACAGGCTTTCAAGGTTCCCCAGGTTCCCCAGGCTCGTCAGCCTTCACAGGATCCCCAGGTTCCTGTGGTTGCACCTGTTGTCTCCGGAGGCGATGAGGCAAGAGCCTCTCCTGTGCTTCTGCAGGTCCTCCTATCCACCGAGGATAGTGAGGAGGTGGAGGAGGAACCTACAGCCCTCTCATCATTTGTTCCTGCGGCCATGTTCTCTTCCACCGAGGAGGTAGCGGGGCCAAGCGGCTTACAGCTGGGCACCCCGAGTGGTTCCACATCTGTGCCGACCCTGCGGAGGTTGGTTCGGTGAGGTTGGGCTGCTCCAAGACCGGCAGATTTAAGTGTGGACATGGTGAATCTGTCCAGGACAAGCGCCGACATAGGTCGAGAGCTCCTCCAGACAATGGGCGGGTTAATTGGCCACGTTGCCGCTCTAACCGCGATCATCTCGCAGGAGATGTCGCAGATGGTAGCGGTGATGGAGAGGATAGCCGAGTCCATGGATGCCAGAGGGCAGCCAGTGGTCCCGGAATACAGCACTGCACCCCAAGTTGCCGTACCGCCATTGCCACCAACACATGCGAGTCAGGAGGAAGCTCTTGCTTCTGACTCGGAGAACGTTTCCTTCGAAATATCCTCTCCATCTCCAGTCCAATCTATTAATCTGCCATCACCCCCCACACAGCAGCAGTGCTCGAGGTGCCCTGCTACAAGGCGGCTTCGAGCCGGTCGGGGAAGGGGAAGAGGTGGGGTACAGTTAAGGGGGGGTAAAGGAAAGGAAACGAGAGGCATGGCCGCAGGTAGGGAGGGTGGGGATTGTTGTTGCTGTTAAAACATTTGTTGAAGGGTGTTGTATTTATAATTGTTTTTTAAAGTATGTTGTTGCTGCTGTTTTTATTGTTGTTTATCGTTTAAAACATTTTCACAGTTGGGGGTGGGGGTGGGGGTTACATGGGTGTTAACTTTTAATGGTGTTTGCTTAAAAAAAGTGTTTCCCACTTTTATAACATTAACATTTTGTTATTTAACTTAACATTGTTGTGCAGTGTCTTCAAACAGCAGAAACGTTAAGCATATACAAAGTTTGCAAACACTGGTGAGAACAGGCCAAAAAAGGCAAAGATGAAATGTAACATAACACAACTGTAACTGTCACCAACGTAACGTAAACTGTTTATTTATGAGCTGCTGACGCAACAGTTTTGCAGCTGCGTAATTACCGCGAGGCTTTTCCTGTGGTCTAGGGTAGGGTGGGGTTTCAACGCCAGCCTGATTGTCCTCCCCGAGGTCATCATCCACCTCCTCATCCTCCTTTTCCGCCTCTCCTCTCTCCTGAGGTGGACCAACAGTCCCATCTAGCAATTCTTGTCCCCTCCTGATAGCTAAGTTGTACAACATGCAACACACTACAATGAACTGAGCAACCTGCTCAGGGTGATATTGTAATTTGCCTCCTGAGTGGTCCAGGCATCTGAAGTGCTGCTTAAGCACTCCAATTGTCTTTTCAACAATATTGCATGTGATTATGTGGCTTTCGTTGTAGTGCTTCTCGGCTTCTGTCTGGGTCTTACGCAGGAGGATTATGAGGCAGCTGGCAAGGCCATATCCTTTATCCCCCAGCATCCAACCATGACCTTGTCAGAGACTGTGCTCTCATGCAAGGTGTGTGCATCATGGATGCTCCCTGGAAAATTAGCATTTACTGCCATGATTATTTGCTTGTGGTCGACAATTAGTTGCACATTTAGGGAGTGGAATCCTTTTTGGTTACGAAACATCTCTGCATCCTTAAAAGGTACTCGCATCGTGATGTGCATATAGTCTATTGCTCCCTGCACCTTGGGGAAGTTTGCTAACCTGGAGAAACCCAAAGCCCTCTCAGTCTGTGCCTCACTGGTCATAGGGAAGCTTAGAAAGTCCATCCTGCGTGCGTAAAGGGCTTCAGTCACCTGTCGAACGCAGCAATGGGTGACGTGCTGAGAGATACCACAAATGTCACCAGCTGAGGCCTGAAAGGAGCCCGATGCATACAAGGAAAGTGCCGCAGTAACCTTGACCAAAAGCGCAGCCTCCTGAGGCCTGTGGTTTTGGACAAGTTCAGGTATGACCGCTTATCCTTGTAAGTGCATCAGGTGTAAGGCCTCCTCCTCCTCAGCAGTCTGCCACCTCGTTGGGCACATAATGCTCTTCAATATACCTTCTCCGATCTCTAGTCTGCAGCATACTGGCTGAGAAATTACAGGCCCCATTACTATTACTAAATGCCCTATTTATATGTATTCAGAATTATTAAATTGTCCTCTAAAAACAATTAAAAAATGCAAATTCTCCACAATATGATTAGATGGTTGTCAAGGGATTTTAACACCACTTTAAAAGCAGTCATGAATTACTTCAAAGCTCCCATGAACTAGAAGCAGCCTTTTATGAAAAGTCCTCCAAATTACAAAATGGCATCCATGCTGCTGGGTTAAGGTCAGGTGAGTGCAGCTTTTTTGTTTGGCCAAGCGATCTTTGGGGCGCTATATGAGCGAGATGCCGAAAGTAACACTCAGCGATATTCTGGATAGTTTCTGGGTGTTAGTTTCCATTATAAACAGTCTTCTGGGTGGTGCACGATTGCTGACGTCATAATTTAAAAAAAAATATGGATGGGCGGTTCAGTTAATTCTCGGCGTTAACTTTATACCGAAACTTACGCCGCCGATAAATGGGCGTTAAATTTTCATTTTTAATGAAATATGGGCGTTAGATTAAATCTTAGTGGTTAAATGGGCGGTAACTGGGCAGTAGTGGGACGAACCTGATGGAAAGTCTAGCCCTAAGTCCGATCGTGGGAAATGACTAACTAAAAAAAAAGGCTGGAATGCTGAAAAATCATTAACCAGTGACCAAGTTCGAAAGAGCAAATAATTAATCAAAGAAAGTGGGAAAAGATTAACCAAAATTTGAAGAGTGCATCCAGAGACCAAGGGGGGCGAAATTGTAAGATTGGAAGCGGTAACCCGCTAAATTGGGCTTACCGCCCCTCAAAGGAAGTGGTGCGCAATCTTGGCATGCCACTTCCTTTAGTGGGGGGGTCCCAGGGCGATCCTGGGGTGAGTAGTGCAGTGCTACAGGGATGCTCTGTGCGGCGCTGATGCCCTTCGCTTAAAGGGAAAGGCCGCTGTGCACTCTGCAAGGTCCCTGATGGTCTCCACTAGACCACCAGGGGAGCGTGGGACCAGGCCTGCATCCAAAACCTTGATGAACAGCCACTGTGAGTTCTGCAGATACTGAACTGGTGATAGAGGCCCGGCTTTTTATCCCCACGTGGTGACACATAGGTTGTTTTACCTGGATGCTCCCCCTCCGGCTTCTGCGAGCTGCTGCTGTCGGGGGTGGTGGTTTAAAGACTCGAGTGTCAATTTGTCGGTGTTGAAAGCTGCAGCAGCAAATCAATATTCGAGAGAATGTACCTATCGCCCCACAGATTTAAACCCCACAGCGGGTGGTGCAGAGAGCAAAATTCACCAGAACCCCCCCTGTGTTTGGGCTCATATTTGAAAGGAAATTTAATTTAGGACTATCTACCAAAAAGTTTGGAACTCTAAAGTGCTTATGGAAGAAACTACAAACTTTAATAGAGTTATGAACTTTTACAAGTCAAATTCAAGCCTGTGGGCGGACCTAGGGAACAAAGGAAGCCCACTTGCTTATTGGAACTGTCTGATTGTGAGGACTGAGGTAACCTGTCTGGATGAATGCATATTTGAAAATCTTCTTCCACAAGAGATATTACCATCACAGTATCACCCAGAGATAGCTCCCCATCAACATGGGTCTGGACAAACCATTTTCAGCATATACATCACAAAGAGGCCCAATCCAGCCTGTATGCAAAAGACTAAGCACAAAAGGACATTGCAATTACCAAACTAATATTTCCATCAGGAAACAGTTTTTCGAAGATCAACCCACCCAAGACATATCAACTTTAACGAACCCGACAAAATATTACAAAGAAGAACCAAGCCCGACAAAATTATACAAAGGATTGTGAACAGATTGGGTGGCAAGATTAGAACACTGAAATCGTATAACTGTTCTTGTTTTCACTAGAGGTTAGTGGGGGAGAGAGGTGGTCGCTACTACCTCGCCAAGACAAGGAGAGAAACCAATGTGACAGTTGTAAAACTCACTTCTCCAGCCTTGAAGTCTTGAAGTCCTGAAGGAAGGAAGAACATCACCATCTACCATTAACTATCAAAAGGATTGGTAAGCATAAGTCCCTGCCCTGGAGTCTAACCTAGCTAGAATTAGGTATTGGGAGGTGGGAGGTATAATTTTACTGCAACTCCCTTTGAATGTGTAGTGTATGGTACTTTATTAGAGTGATTATAAGTTTGACCTTGTAGCTTTCCTTGTCTTGTTCTTTATTAGAGTGATTGTAGGTTTGGCCGTGTATTTTCTTACTTGAGTAATAAGGCTGTATTACTTTGACTGTAATAAAACCAAAGTTCTTTGCATCAAACCAGCGTCCTCTGCACTTTTGTCACACCTCCCAAATAAATCCAGAGTACAGAACCCAAAGGAGGGGGAGCGATTCGAAACCACTCAAGTTGGTCAGAAGGGAACCTGGCCCCCTCAGAGACCGACAACAATCCACCCTCCCCCCCCCTTACAAAATGGCGACCATGGCACGACTCTGGTACATGGGGTGTGATGTAGGGAGTGCTGGTTTGGGGCAAAGAACCAAAATGGAAGAGAAGATTTCCTCCTATGTGTATAAGAAAGTGAATGTAACTAAGGAATGGGTGCTTAGTCTATTGCACACTGAGCGTCCGGCTGATGTTGCAGCCCAGTGGACAGCAAGTAAAGATCACAAGGAAGCAGTAGAGAAAGTAATTTGGTTGGTCTGTCTACAGCAACAAGTCCATCTGCTAGACAGAATGAAT